>NC_138781.1:20047050-21309132 GCF_965178545.1 Coloeus monedula | reverse complement strand
TAGATTCTTCCCCAGGGTATTGGGTTGATGAAAGAATGGCACAGGAATCAACAGTGATTACTGTTTATAATGGGTTAATCTGTGATTTTGTTCTTAATAAAATTTCAGTTTTCATTACTCTCAGATTCTATCTTCTTCCTGTTAAAAAAATTGCCAGACTAACTTTCAGAAGCAGTGTAATTATTCTATTTTTCCAGAAGATTTAGGTTTGTGAGGTTCTTTGCTTCCTACCGAATTCTAGTGAGGTCTAGGAATCCAAGCATGAGTCTGTAGTAAACAGCTTAATAAGAGACTAGACAGCATGAAAGAAACTCTGCTCAAGGTTCATAAAAATAGATGGAAAGCACTGACTGTGTGAATCCCTTGACTGATCTCGAGGTCATAGAGTTCGAACATTGCCTTTAGGGAAGGGCAGCTGACACCCACAGTACTGAAGTATGCTAAGGATGGCACTTTGAATGCAGAAGTGGAACAAAAACTCCTGAAAATACAGCCAAGTCCAAATACTCAGGTACCAAGCTGTCTAATCAGAACTATTGCCCTAGGAGAGAGAGCATTGCTATTGCTCCAGCATTGTCTGGACTGTTAGAAATGCAGTGACCTGTCCCATTTGCCTTGCCTGTGGTACTGTAGAGAGCGTCATCTTTCCCTGCACAGTCCCAGTATACAGCTTTTAGATAGCTCACCAATATTTTTGCAGAGTTTTTCCTGTGAGGTTCTGCCACTGCGACATCCCTTCTCCTGATGTAATGAGAAATTGTGGAATTATATAAAAAAGCCGCAAGTTCAGGAGTGTCTTGTGGAATAGCAAACTGCAAAGAGAGAAATGGGAATGGTAAAGACATACACATAGAATGAGTCTAACAGATTTGTTCCCATCTCAGAGGTCTTAAATTTTGGATTAACACTGTTTTTTCAATTTAACAGCACAATCATGAGAATACACTGTTTTCAACTAGGATCATGATGAGTAATAGCACAGCAAGATATTGCCCAGTTATAGAAATTACAGTAGACAACATTTTTCTCCAATTTTACTGGTGTCAATTTTGTTGCTTTACTTAATTTTGTTAGACTCTTGGGGGCAGATTCTGATATATGTAATAGGATAAATTCAGAGTTGTTGCATAGTAATTTAGTCATTAGTTTAGATCAGAATCTGCCTAATGAAATATACTGATTTTACCAGTTCTGGAAAAAAAAGGAAGTCTTGACTTCAAACAACACGATTTTTGATCATATAACAAATATGTTATAGATTTGTTTTGGTAAAAGCTCAACTTTGTAGAATGCAACAGTTTCTTAATTTCTAATCTCACATTAAAATGCATTCTCTTCAGCTTTATATTTACAGATTTTTGTTCTTCAATTAAAACCTACATTTTTTGTTAGCAGTTTGTGTTTAACTTCTACACAGCACATTTATAGCTTCTTTCATGAAGCCTCAAAGAACTCCTGGAGCTAACTGCTACAGAAAGAAAGAAAAATTTTAATTCATGACAATCCAATCATGTAAAATCACAATAAAATATTCATGGAAGTTTACAGTAAGATCTCAAGAGGAACTCAACTAAACATAGCCAAAGCTATTTCTTAAGGACTTCATATTATAAAGAGCTATATCAGATCCTTCTTATCAGTTCCTTTAACTTCTGAACACAAAGTATCTTAAACAAATTCCTAAAGAAAATGTTTGTAATTTTAATAAATGTTGTAGCATTATATGGAAGAGAAGAGCTATAAACGCACAAAACCTTCCACACACTAATGCTGTGTAGTACTAGATTTGGAAAATTTGTATCATTTTGATGCCTTTTAATGCCTGGTCTTAAAATCAAGAGTCAAACACGGTTAGAAGGGGAAAAGGGATTTTACCTTGGTATTTATTTTAAGGATCCTTAGGTGCACACATCCGGGTTGAATGCACCCCAATGCCCACCGCAACGCACACCCCCCCAAAAGATCTGGTACATCATTATAGGTCTTACTAATTAGCATATCTATCAAAAATTCCCCAATGAGAGGCTCAAGTGAGCCCCCCTCCCCAAGGAACCTTCCCCTGAATGGTTCTATCTTAGTTTACAGAGTATGTTCTGGAGAGGACCTTGGGGTCTGGGGCACACTGATCCCTAGCTACGAAGCTTCTAAAATGTTTAGTCTCTCAGCTTGACAAACAAGTCCAAGAATGTAGGCAAAAAGCACTAAGAATACAGAAGCTGTAAAAAAGGTACAACGGGTATAAAAGAAAAGGCAAAAAATCTTCATGGCATCAATTTATCTGATTTAAATTATAATGCTATAAACAGAACATAAACATTTGACATTGTCGGAGATCTTCAGTCAAAAGCATCTTACAAAGTGAAATATATTATAATTCATTAACAGATGAAAGTCCATTAAAAAAATAAGAATCCCCTTTTTTCCTGTTTTCTGTTGCTTAATCAGGTAAACATTGTCTATTTGCAATAAGGGAACACTTAAGTAGCTAGTAAATCTCTCCCTCTCAATGTGGTGACATGTGCAAACTCTCCTAGAATTCTTTCACCAGCATATAGACTTTATTGATGACAAATGAAAAAAAAACTGCAACACAATATTATGTCTGTGAAGAAGACCTCAATACATTATCACAATGGATACAGATGTAGATCCATTTGAATACTAGAGGATTTTCATATTTACATTTTTCTTTTTTCATAGATCCTAGAGTGTTAGCATCTTAGTAGTGAATTTTTACAGCAAAGGTTCAAAACCAGCCCTGTGGTTAAGCAAAAACATACGTGTCTCCTGCAACCATTTAAGAGCAGAATTTGTCCAGTGGCCTAGATGTCCAGGTTAAAGATATTATTTTACCCTTCTTGAGCTGGTCACATGGAATTGCACACCTGTACAATCTGTAGCTATTTTATATGCCACATATTTAGTACACTATACTTTATCTTAGATAGAGGATCATTCCCTCCCTCTAACTACAGAGGACTGTCTCAGTTTCCCCGCCATGGAAAACTACTGCATTATTCTCCTGAGCATTATTACTTTAAGCAGGTTTCCAGACCTCTCCAGTTCTCCACTTCTCATCTCAAAACCCTGTTTCATCTTTCTCGTTTTCTAGCCAAGCAATAGCCTCTGTTACTATGTGCAATTCCATCAGAAATGTTCTGAAAGAAGGCTTTGTGTAAAAGGTATTATTCAAGATGGGTTGGTGACCATTCAAGAGCAACCCATTGGATGGTATTATTTTTTCCTGAGACCAAGACCTAAACATAGTAGAAACAGTTTTGCAGCATGAGGAGACAGTGCCTCTGGAAGGGATTAGCTCCTGCCACTCATGTTGGTGGATGTACCTTGTCCATGCGGTGAATTTTGGCTGTTATTTCACTGCTTCCCTGACAGATGCCTCACTTGTGGTACTACAGTGCTCATCTATTGAGAATGTGCCATATGTGTCACCCTGTATGTTCTACCATAGTGGTATTTATAGGTACAGGTTTCATAAAAATGCTTTTTGCCATCAGTCTGGGAGAAAAAAGCAACCCATCAGGAATATTGTCTCAAGCCAAAAGTCCATCTAGCCGAGCCCTCTTCTCATCACAGCTGCCTTTAGGAAGAGTAAGAAGGAATTAAGAATGGGGTATGCATACACAATACTCTCCTAGTAACTTTCAGCTCCCAAATGTTTTTAGATCAAGGACTTCCTCATCTATATGAAGTTTTTGTTCATTTACTAATCTTCACTGGACTCTTCTTTTGGGAATTTATTTACTCTTCTCCTAAAATCATGTAAACTTTTAACCCTGACTACTTCCCTTTGGCCACAAGTTCCAAACACCTGAGACCTGCCACCATGGACCACCACTTCCTTTTGCTTGTTTTGAATCTGACTCTCCAGGCTTCATCAGATGCTCCAGTTCCTGCTCAGGAAGAGGCAGAGAACAGTCAATCCACACCCACACTCTTCCTGCCACTACTCATTTTGAGGATCATTTTGATATTTGTGCATAGTCACCTCTTTTCTAGATTGAAGCATCCTAGTGTACTGAGTTCTGAGTTCTTCTGCAATGGAATCCATTCTTTATCTTTGATAAGTACTTTCCCTCCTTTTTCACCTTTTTGCTCCTTTTTGCTCCATTTTGCACCTTTTCTAAGATTCATAATTTTATTATCCTTTCACATCCCTCATGGCCTTCATAGAAAGATAAGCTACAGAGAAGTCCCTAAACAAAAGTCTTCCCATAGGTGTGATTTATCTTTGTGGACTAGACAACAAAGCCCGAAGAAAATGTTTTTACAAGACAAGAAATTCAGCAATAGGGAGGAATACACTGTTTTGATTGAAACTGAACAATCTGAGTAATTTCAAAGGGGAAATGCCTCAGTGCCCTAAGAGGGCTAGATTCGTATATCCAAGAGAAGTCAGGCATTTAATGCCTTTAGCCTTATTTGGAAATTCGAGCTAAGCATCTTGCTATTTATACAAAACTTGAAGGAGCCTGTCTCTGTGTCCTCCTCCCATCTGAAGCCAATAGATAAGTATTACATATTTGAAACCTGATTTGTGTATTCATGCTGTTCAATGCTTTGAAAAACTGAAATAAGGGAAGGATACTTAAATTCTTGCAATAGTGATTGTGGATCTAAAGCCATATTCTGCCACAACAGATGGACCATTATTACAGGAAAATTTCTCACAAGCTTAATAGGAATTAAGCCTTGTTTATGTAACAGAGGCAATCATTACCAAGTAGGAGAAGGAAGAGCAAACTAAAAAAAAAAAAAAAAAAAAAAAAAAAAAAAAAAAAAAAAAAATACATTGCCTGAAAATGTCAGTAAGAACTGTGGCAGTATTCTACTCAGCTTCTTAACTCAAACTTAAACAGAACACAGTGGCTAGGGCAGGAGGATGCTGAACTCCTTTTCACTTGCAACCTGATCTGATCAGTGAGTTTGAGAAGCTTGGCTTACAAGCACAAATGCAGCACCTCAGCTTCTTCCTCCTCACCACTTTTGAAAAAGAGGTGAAAATTAGGTAGAAAAGATATGTAGAAAAAATTCTGTCTCCAATCTTACTGTGCTTTGGGTATAAAACAGACAGACATTTATTATCTTCTGTTTCCTACCACGCATTTGATTTTTCTTTCTCTAGAGAAACTACATAAAAGGATGGAATTCCAATCCCTCTCTGGTTTCCTGGGTGAAACACAAAAATCTAGCCATACTATTTTTCGTAGACATCAATTTTTCTTTACTCTTTTAAGTATGTATTGTAGTTCTGTCTGAGCTAAAGACTTGACTTGTAGCTCCCGAGGTTGTGAGCACTCTTCTTCACTAGAAAGTTGTCTCCCCTTTCACTGAATATACCGAACTCAAACCCCTTCTGGTACACAAAAGACGCGGAGCATTTTTAGCACTTGGAAGGCAACTCTCCCTGAAAGACGTTTAACAGGCTACTGGTTAAACTTGAGAAGTGTTGTTGTTTACTCCAGAAATGTCTGGAATCAGTTATGCTTAAAAAATTGGATACCTTGTTTTTGATGGTATAATACGTAGAGCTGCTTTGCTTTATCTTCTGACTTTGAGCCAAAGCAAGCTCTTTTGGGGGGATCTGCCATCACAAACATAGATCTTAAAACAGGAAATTGTCCAAGCAGCCAGGGATTGGGTTAGGAAAGCTAAAGCCCCAAGAGAATTAAATATGGCCAGGGATGTCAAAAACTATATGAGAAAAGCTTTTATGGATACTCAAAGGAAGGTGAGGGAAAATATAAGTCCTTTCCAGAAAGAAACAGGAGACCTGGTTACCCAGGATGTTTAGAAGGCTGAGATACTCAATGACTTTTTGCCTCAGTCTTCACTGGCAAATACTCTGGGCACACTCCCCAGGTCACACAAGGGAGAATGAAGGACTGCCTACTCTAGGAGAAAGTCAGGTTTGAGAACGTCTAAAGGATCTGGAGGTGCACAAGGCCATGAGAGTTGATGAGATGCATCCATGGGTCCTGAGGGAACTGGCAGATGAAGTGGCTAAGCCAAAATCCATATCTGAGAATTTGTGGCAGTCTGGTGAAGCTCTCACTGACTGGAAAAGGGGAAACATAACCCTCATTTCTAAAAAGGGGAAAAAAGGAAAACCTGTAGAACTACAGGCCAGCCAGTCTCACTTCTGTGCCCAGCCCAGTCATGGAGCAGATCTTCCTGGAAACTATGCTAAGGCACATGGAAAATGAGGAGGTGATTGGTGACAACCAATATGGCTTCACCAAAGGCTTATTGTGCCGGACAGGTTTGGTGGCCTTCTATGGTGGGGTCACAGTGTTGGGAAGAACAACTGACATCATCTACCTGCACCTAGAGAAAGCATTTGTCACAGTCCCAGATGACATCCTGGTCTCTATGCTGGAAAGACATGGACCTGATGGAGCACTCAGGGGATAATGAATGGGCTGTGTGATCACACTCAAGGAATTGCGGTCAATGGCTTAACGTCCAACTGGAGACCAGTGACACATGGTGTTCCTCAGTGGTTGGTATTGGGACAGGGCACTTTTTAACATCTCTGTTGGTAGCATTGACGGTGGGATTGAGTGCACCCTTCTCAAAAATATTATGAGTACAGAAACCAAATATGTACCGAGCAACACAACAGTCACATTAGAAACATTATAGACGACCTATGTCTTGCTTCTTACTCAGGAAAATGATTTTGGGTTGTTAAAAGTTCCCAAAAAGTTCCATCCCATTATGAAGTGTAGGCAAAAAAACCCAATCAAAATGCAGAAAGGGATGGAAATAAAATACTTACCTTTATTTGCATTGTATTAATAGGAGAGCTTGTTTGACAGTGCACTGGTCCATGTGTCTGAATGTGAAGAATATAAAGAAGAAATTCTTCTCTACTGGACACAGGCCAACCAACATGGAGAACTGTATTGTTGATGGCACTTGGTCCTATATTGTGCAGCTGTCAAAGAAACATGATCAGTACTTTCCAAGGCAACAAATAACAACAAAAAACACTGCAACAACCGCTTAAATATTTTCAAATTCTAAGTGGACACTGCCTTGAAGTATTTAGGGAAGGATGTATAGATATTAACATCATGTTATTGATGGAGAATCTGTGGCAGGTAGGAGAGAAGAACCTCTCCAAATTAGTCACAAAGCCAATGGCAAATCTGGGAGAACAGTCTTTGCTGTCCAAGTCTGTATTCAAGAAAACCATCACCTTTCCCATTTTTTCCTACATACGAAGAGTTGAAATTATCTAAACAAGTATAAAAAAACCTCAACCCAAAACACTAGCAAAGAAACACTATAGAAATATGAACAGTGAACTTTAACAGTTCATACTTGAAAATAGTAGCCAAAACTTCAGAATGCAAAAGAATCACATTTCAGGGCACAGGAATAGAAGGTAGAGCAGAACTTAAACTAGCTTCTTCAGTTAAGAACTGTATTTTCAAAACTCTCAATCAAAATTTCCTCAAAAGAAGTAAAGGAACTAGCTTTCCTAAATCCTAAATTAGCATCCCAGGATATTACTTTTTTCCAGGGAAAATGAACAAAGATAGAAATAATAAAAGTTTAGAAATCTAGGCTATTAAAATAGTTTCCTTGTATCAGTTTACAGTTTGAAAATAACTGATGACAACAGGAAGTCTGGACGTGCTGTCACTGGGCATGAAGAGCTAAAGAAGCTGAACCTCATGGACCTTCACGCAAAGTTTCTAGAGATGTGAGAACCTTTTTTTTTTTAAATTTGCAGAATTTTTGTGACTGATGACCTTTAGTTAGAGCTAAATAAAAACCCCTTTCAATCTTACATCTTCTGGGAAACTGTCTAGTCTTTTTTATACTTTGCTGATATAAACCATGTAAGTGGTTTCCTTAGTAACTGTAACTAATTACAGTAATTATTTTAATACATTTGAAATCACATATATAGTTTCACAAACAACCCAAATGCTTGAGACAGGAAGATTTGTTAGGCATTTTTCAGTTTAGAGAAATGTGTTAAGATGAGGAATTCACAAATGATAACTTGTATTTTACAGTTGTATTCACTACACTTTAGCATGTCATGCAAAATTGTAATCTTACATTGCTGATTAAGCTCAGTTGCTTATATTTTCTCAAGTGCTAGTTTGTGAATTATAACCATATGTGAAGCCTTCTGTTTTACCCTCTAGAATAAAGGCCATCCATCAGATTCTAAGGATGGCTTCTATTCCATGTAGTTCACTCAATGCCTTTTTTCTAAGCTGAACTCTTCTCTTTAAATTGATGAATCATCCAGAGGGAAAAAACCAACAAAAATACAAAGTAAATAGATGTGTACTTCAAACATTAAGAGTTATTTTCAACAGAACATTTTCTGAGGTAACAAGTTACACGTATGTCTACTTTTTTTTTTCAGTTAGCTAGAAAGAAAATGTTTTTCCCAGTGCACAGCTTCTGATGAGAAGATATTTGACATTGATTATAAGGAAATTTTAAGGACTGTTTTTAATTCTTGTCAAACACCCAAAATGTTTATAAATCCCTTAAATATCAAAGACAGACTCCTAGCATAAACTAATATCTCCTCCACTCGCATGAACAGATAATGGGGTTGTGAATTCCCAGATTAAATTTGGGTCACATGCTAAAGTCAGAGTATTTACATTTGTGGCTTTATCTAGCTACAGATAAAGACAATAAACCAAATTCATCAGGAATTCAGTGGGGGCAGCGTGAGGTCCTGTGGCAACATACATAGTTTTTACCTCATAGATGTGTTCTACTAAAGGACCAACTTCTTCTTCTTTTGTAGGTTCATCTTTGGGTTCCCAGTTATGAAGTGGCAAAATAATTGTTGGGGGGTGAGACACTCTGTAATATACAAAACAGGTTAACACAGTAACTGTTACCAGTGACTGACTGCAGTAGTTTTAGAAAAAAATTAAGAACCATTATAGAAAACTGAGCCCTCAAAGGCTTGTTATTTGGGCATATTAACAAGAATTAGGTGAGGTGAATGCTACAATGCTTCCATAAAGTACTACCCAATCCTTGCAGATGACTGAGGGTGTGCATTTAGTTTCATACTTCCCCTGATGGACTGGCCTTTCCAGACAAGGAAGTAGCTCTATTTGGAGAGCAGAATCCAGTCTGCTGGTCATTTTTATCATTCTCACTGATGAGATATCTGAATACATTATCCACGAAAGTAAATAAATGTATTTTCCCATTTCCTTTAAAGCCTGTAGGTGTTTAATGCTATGCATCTTTCTTCCCTAGAATACATTCTTTGGTATTTATTTAACTGTTCTGACTGTAAATTTCTATAACCTCTGTTATTACTCCTTTAAAAAGCCTTGCAAAATAGTCTATCTCATTCTACAGGTGGGCAACGGGGATATTGTGACTTCCATAAAGCCATAATGGAAATTGGTGTATTGGGAAACAGAATTCAGGACTAGAGCCTAAAAGAGTGCTCCAGGCTTTCCAACTGCTTTGCAAGCAAAGTGGCATCTATAGCATTCCCTGAAATACTGTTGCAACTTGCAACACATAAATAAAACATAAACAAAGAAAACTGTCACTTAATATTTGACATCTTTCTTTCTGTCTGCTATTTTATTTTTCATTTCCTTCTCTATCTGACCTTAAGAAAGTAGTCTTCTGTTAACATTTTTATTTGAATCGTGAACATTTTATTTCCCGTAAAAACTGGAAGTTCATTGTACTGGTCCCATTCAGATGCAAACTAAACCTCACTCAGGTACTCAGAAGTTGGGAAATCAGATCCCAACAATTTCTTTTAGCATGGTAGGTGAATTCTGGCACAGACATCTGTCATCTACAAGTACTGCATGTAACTCTTGGTGCTAAAATGGTATTACCCTTTCTTTGCCAGGGTCAAGTCTCACTCAGTTTTGCTGGTTTACAGAGTCTTTAGCTGAAAGAAAATCTATAAAATTTCAGTGTTGGTTCTGCCAAAGCTGGAATTTTGCTAACAGAAAAGTGTTAAAAAGCAATCAATTGGAATAACATGATGGCCTTCTAGGCACTAATGTTAATCACTTTGCAGTAGCCCTGCTACAGATTGACACTTGAAGAAACAATTGGATGGTTTTGTTGCAAATGCTGAAAAAATACTACTGGAAGAAACAAACAGTTCTTGATTACAGCTCTTAACGTCACATACAGTGAATGAAATGTCTGAAGGAAAATTTCCTACAGTATACAGCTTCTCAAAGCAGCAAGAAATCCCAGAGAAGAACGGCTTAATACCATCCAGCTGAAGTACAACTCTTTGTGAAATTTGGTGCATTCTGGAGTATCCTGCTAACTCTTAATACTTCCTCAGACTTCAAAAGGCCAGCAGTTTGTACTAAAAAGTATGTCAGAGGACAAATTCACAAGCCCACCCTAATAAAAAACAAGAAACTAAACATTTTCATTTAAAAAGTAATTTCTGATTAAGTACTTAGCCTAAGTTTCACAAATCATCTTTTCAATATGAATTTTAATTATTGATTGCTGTTGGAGAATAGGAACTTTAGGATGTTGTTACAAAAGCCAAGACACATAGACCCTTAAGCTACCACAAAAACCTGCAAATCAGAAGCTGCACATTGACAAAAGAGAAGAAGGAACACTCAAAACTCAGTGTTTTCTATTGCACTGCCAGGGAAATATCCACAGCATTGCAAAATGCCAAGTATAAATTTAGAGATTAAATTAAAATTACTATAAAGCATATAAGAACATTTATTTTAACAGAATTTACAGTTATTTTGAGGACTTGTGCCATTGACATGAAAGTAGCAAAATTAGGTCAAATGAAAAACAAATCCACTCTTTTCACTATTTTATTTTGCATTTACCTGAGAATATTTTTAACATTTGAATGATTTATTAGACAAGGAGTTTTCCTAGACTTTTAGGTGACAATTGTAGTCAAACAAGAGTACTAAAAAATAAGATAAACAAAGTATGGTCCACAAAAAAGGCTTATGTGGGACATACAATAAAAATTCTGCCGGCTGCAAATACTCTCAATCCAAATTACTTCCTTCCTGAATCTCTCATTCCCCTAGTGCTCTTTCAGCAGTGAGAGATAACAATGACAATACTAAAACTCCTACATTTTTATAGAAGAAAAAAGGTAAGCAGAATAATCAAATCTTAGCCAGCAACTAAGCAACTGCTTATTGAACTATATAAGGAGTTATGTTAATTTTCCTTTGAAGAGGATATTGAAGAAGATTTCTTCCTTTTTCACAGAAAAAATATTTGCATGGTATCTGCATGTATGCATATATGCACAATTTCATAACTACTTACTTTTCTTCAGTAAAATGTACAATGCATCCAGTTCCACCTTGTGCAACTCTCTGAAGAGAAGTAGAGAAACTACTACAATATATTTTCCAGTCCAAATGTGGACATAATCTCTCTTTTATTTTTATCTAGGAAATAGTGAGCAATTCTCTTGGAAGTGGATGTTTTAGCATCTCTCAGTAATTAGCAAAATCTGTCAGCAAAGCAGTTGGGACTGCTATAGCTAATAAGAAAACTAAAATACTTAAGAGGAAAGAAACTGGAAGTCATTCAATTAAGTAACTCCTCTGTATATAATAACCTGTTTCTTAGCACTGCAGGCAGCAATTCAAGCAACTTTTTCCACTCATCACCAAACTCATAAGAACTGAGGATTCTGTGGTCATTTTTTGGTCTATCTATTTACCTGTTACAGAACTATTAATTAAAAAGAACACACTATGGCACAGAAAGAACACGATGGAGGCAAAGTTTCCAAGAAGTTTGCAAAGAATAGAGGTTTGGCAGATTTTTTTATTAATGTGAGGAGAAACTTCACTAAAATAATAGAATCCACAGCACTGGAAGCAACCCTTTCTGAGAAGTGCTGTGTATGTAACCATAAATGTTCTGGTCTGAAACTCCAGACAGTCCTTAGCCTGGGTGTTCACCCACAGCAATACCTAGCAGCTGCTGGCTCCCAACATTTTCTCACACATCTGTAGCCCATTAAATAACACCTTCAATTCTTATTTCCTCAGCCTCTGCTTCTTCTGTGTTACACATTTTGTATTTTTCACCTCTCTTCCTATCCAGCTCATTTCCTTAGATCACCACTAGCTACAGAAAATGAAATAATATTCTCACTTCCATTCTTGTTCAACATGTTGTCTTTCAACTGCCATTTTTCAGAAATAAAATAATTAACTTATGTCCACACTGCCTTTGAGTGCCAGCCTTTTTTTTCCACCTGACTAGTTTTAGGGTTAGTCTTCTTAACCTGGAACACACTTACAAAATATGATGGAAAATCCTTTAAAAATCTCTCTGATTTAGACTGAATATTAGAGCAGATAGATTGCATATTAGAGCAGGAAATGTTCTCTGTGATCTGCAAAATTATTTGACTTATTGCTAGCACTAGGTAGTCATATTGTCTCAGAAGTGACAACAATAAATACATTTTTATAAATTAAAACCTCCATAAATAAATGCATTTTTATTGGTTTACATCTAAGGCAGCCCCTTGAGGTGCATCACTTAAGAGACATCTACCCCTCTTGCACCAGCCAAGCCTCATGGCCTGACTGTGGAAGTGAATCTGAGCCTTGTAGTTCCTGTTCAACCCTTGCAGAGCTGGTAATGGTTAAGGTCTTGAGCTGTAGTTTCTAAGAGGAGATGTAGGAAATCTAATATCCCAGACAAAAAGCACTGGGGGCAATTATTTGCTTTAAAAAGACATCCTCCTGACTTCCTCCAGGATAGGAGTCTAGTTCCAAGATTGTACAGGGTAGTCTGATATTCTTATAAAATCTTAGAATCATTAAGATTGGAAAAAAAACTTTAAGATTATTGAGTCCAACCATAAAACTAGTACTGTCAAGTTCATTATTAAATCATGTCCCTCAGTGCCAGATCTACATGTCTTTTCAGTATCTCCAGAGACAGTGACTCTACCACTTTCCCAAGGAGCCTCTCCCGATACTCGACAACTTCTTCTGTGAAGAAAATTTTCCTAATATCTAAATTGAACCTCCCCTGGTGCCACTAGAGGCTATTTCATCTCATCCTGTCACTTGTTACCTGGGGGAGGAGACTGATTCCCACCACACTACAACCTCCTTTCAGTTAATTGTAGAGAGCAGTAAGGTCTTCCTGAGCCTCCTTTCTCCAGGTTAAACACCCCCAGCTCCCTCAGCTGCTCCTCAGACTTCTTCTCCAGGCCCTTCACCAGCTTGCTTCCTTGCTCTTTGCTGGACTTGCCCAAGCACATCAACATCCTTCTTGTAGTGAGGGGCACAAAAATGATCCCAGTATTCAAGGTATGGCCTCACCAGTGCCAAGTACAGAGGGATGATCAACACCTGTGTTGGGGTTTTAGTTTAGTCTTAGGTTTTTTTTTTCTGTTAAAGGAATTTTCTCCCATATGCATGTTGCTAGGGGACAAATAGCTGTACTTAAGAAAGACAAAAAAGGGAGTGGGGCGGGCCTGGCTACTTTTTTTTGTCTACACCTGGGTGTGGGGTCAGTTCGCTCTGAGCGTCCAGAGAGAGAAGCTGCAGAGAAAGGAGCTGCTGTTTCTTCTTTTTGGCCGTTCTTCTCTTCCTGCTGGAAACAACGCCGGGACCCCAAAAGCCGCTTTCCCTGCCCTGCTGGAGGCCGAGCTGTGGCTGCCCTGTCCCGCTGCTGCTGCTTCGAGTTTTCGCTACGCTGTAGCCCTGCTCGCCCTGCCTGCCTGGGCATCCGTGGGGTTCTCCCATCTGGATACATCTCGCCTGCCACCCGGGATTTGCGTTCGTCCCTGCCGCTCTAGCCTGCCGCTTTAGCCTGCTGCTCCCGCCTGCCGTTTCCAGCCTGCCGTTCCTGAGAGTCCGGGATCGGCTGCCCAGGGGTTTGTGAAGCCTTTGTTCCTTCCCTTCCCGGGATCCCAGGCCGCCATTGCCGCGTGCTCCCCGAGCTCGCTCCGGAGCGCCCCCTGCAGCCGCGGGGGAACCATCGCACCTGCCCGGCTCACCGGGAGCCGCCAGCGCCCCTGCCGGCTGCGAGCGGAACTGCACCCGAGGGGAAAGGGCCCGACAGCCGAGAAGGCTGGCACTGGGTTTGTGTGTGCTGTTACTGCCAGAGTTGTTGTTGTTTTGTTTGACTGGTTATATACATATACATACATATATATATATATATATATATATATATATATATAGTAAAGAACTGTTATTCCTATTTCCCACATCTTTGCCTAAAGGCTCTTGATTTCAAAATATAATAACTTGGAGGGAAAAAGGCTTATATCTGCCACTTCAAGGGGGGCTTCTGCCTTCCTTAGCAGACACCTGTCTTTCAAAACCGAGACAACCTGCCAGCCACACTATGTCTGACAAAGCCAGGATGCCATTGGCCTTCTTGGTCACCTAGGCACAGTGCTGGCTCATACTCAGCTGGCAATTATTACCTAATTGCATTTTATAGTTTGCAAAATCAAGTTATATGTGAAAACAGAGATAAAAATTATCATCTTTGATCACATCCTGTGCTTGTTTAGTTTGGGTATACTTTGTGTCAGTGAACAGGCACTTGCTTCAGGCAGAAATATAAGAATCCTACAGTAGTAGCTGGTTGACTTTTTATCATAACTTATTTCTTACTCATCCTTTCTCCAAAGGCCTCACTCTGCTCTCTATTAGTATATGCCTTGACATAATGCCTTTCACACTTCCAGCCATAAAAGCAATAGATCCTGTTTGGTATTCAGCATTAAGTGTCCAGGTGGTTGCACAAGAAGACATATGAACACATATGAACACATATGAACAGACATTCCATATTAGTAACATCCATGCACAATCTGAATGCCCAAATAAAATGTTGGCTCTGACTGGTGTTGCTGCAATGTGAGATTCTACAGGTTGCTGTCTTTGCACAGACAGTAAGTCTGCAGTAGCTCCATCCTGCAAGGCTTGCAGGGGTAAGACCCAGGTGTCCCCAGATGGATAAAGCATTTGGGTTTATAATATGCCATAAGATTCACTACATGGGATTATCATCTGCAGAAAGATTCTGCAAAAAAGTAGTTATCATAGTGAGGTGAAATAATTGAATACTTACCCTCTGATTTGTACTTGAGCCACAGCACTGATGTTGATATGGAGGTTCACTAAGTTGCTGGTGGGATTTATCTTGTTAGAACTGGAAAAAATATATACAAGTGTTAAAAAAGGTTATTTATCAGAACTCTAGATTATCATAGCACTCAATACAAAAGGCCCCCTGGACACATGACAGAACAGGATTCCTATTGCCACTCTTCAGTCTTGTAGGACACTGGTATTTTAAGTTTGGTATTATTTGAGCTCATCACATGCTTAATAATATAATCAACTCAAGCATCCTTTAAAGAATCTTATGATGATGAATAAGATGATACAAATTTATTTGGCTCAGAATACCATGGAAATTCCCTTGTACAACTCAGCTATCTGTATAGAGATAGAAGTATCTTAATAGAATATAAGTTTGTTTCATGCACTGGAGGAAGGCAGTGTCAATGAATAAGACAGGCTTTGTTATAATAAAATTTATTTTTATGACTCTCCAAGCCTGTGACTTTTGCATGACAGTCTTTGGGGAAAAAGAATCTAAATCAACTGTTCCTTTAATTTTCTTATTTTCTTCTGTCCTGTATCCAGAGTGTTTACACTCCTAAAACCACTTAGCAGTGAAAACAAATCTCTGTATGTTTAAAATGTAGTGCTCTAACTCATCTTATTGTCTTTTCTTACTGCAAATCCTTAGTAATAAAGGTAGTTTCTCTTGCCTCAAAAGGCCATTCCTATGATTATAGCCCATTCATACAAAGAAAGATTTGCAGGTTCCAATTCACGAAGATAGTGAAGTAATTACAGACTTAGAATTTATTTAATTATGGGATTAATTACAGTAAATTTGCATGTTTTTTTCAAGCAAGCATGCACTTCCTTGCTTCATGAATGCTAAGTTTCTATTGCTGTTATGGTTTGCTGTTATCACATCTGGGTAGCATCAGTCAAATGGAAACATTCAGAGGAGGTCAGCATTCCCAGTGACTGACTCCTGAGGAGTAAAGAGCAACACTGCTTTGATCCAGGCTTTCTGGTTACAGATTGCTAACATTAAGAGCAGCTTTAATTTGTTTGTAAACTAATGCAGATTCCCATCAAACATTTTTTGAACTTTCATGTAATCCTCTATAACCATTGTTTTGAGTATAAAAGTACAAGTATAAAAATTATTATACCACTACTTTGTTAGAATAAGCTGCTTTCCAATTTGCATATTCGTCCTACTTCCCATAGAGTTAAAATAGAGATTTTGATCATATATATCTGGTATTCAAACCTTGTTTGTGCTTTATGGCATTTTTTAGAGAACAAAATAGTTTAAATAAAAGTGCCAGGACATTTCTCTCTCAAAGGGGTACATAACTGCACAGCAACATCCACATCAGAAAGGAATCAGATTTCAAGACACTCCTCAGCCTCGTTTGTTCCCTGTAAGTAATGAACTTCAGTCTTGCAAACCAAAATATTATTTTCCACTTGATGTTTTCAAGTAAATGAAAGCTCTCTCTTTTGAATAAATTAAAGTAGGACTCAAATTCACATGTATTCTTTCCTTTCTTTCCATTTAGGCAATTTCCTCTTTTTGCCTCATGGAGCTCCCTTTTTCTTTTAGGATTGTTTTACTGAGGACACAGAAATGCACAAACTCTCCTGCTGCTTGTGAAAGAATGTACAAAGCAGTGAGTTTTACCTGTTGGGCACATTCCCTATGCAAGAAGTTCTACTCTTTTACTCTTTCCTTTTTTTTTGTTTTTTAAATAGCTGCATGCTTTTCAGCATTTTCATACCAGTCTGTAGCCCAACACATTTCTTTCCTTTACATTTTAGTCAGTCACAGTCATGGAGGAAGCATGAGATGTTACTGTCTTCTGAAGTTAAGATGTATTCCTCAGTAAATTCGTGTCGCTTTTTTAAAACAGTGACCTACCTTCAACTCTTATTACCTAGAAAGATTTAACTATCCAGAAAGCTCTGGAGCTCCCCAATTTCACAGCATGAAAAGGGTAGTGACATGAGCCTTGGATACCCATTTAAAATGACTGCTTGCATTAAGAAATGAACAGTGGAATGGACAGGGGACCTACAAGTTAAATGCTGTATCTCTCTCCAGAGGAGCGAGCCCATGTCCAGATTTGCATGATCCCCAGCCAGATCCCAGGGAGAGGGCTGAGGCCTGACCAAGCACCTAATGGACTTCTGTGGCATTGCTGTGCCCTTCCTGAGTTTCTGCAATGTCCTTTGCTTCAAGGGTTACATTATGGAGACATGACTTAAACATTTTAAATGTCTCAGTTATTTACCATAATCAACATGATCAAGGCCCTCATTAAAGGCCAGACATAGCAATTAAGTCTCTGCGTGTGGGGCAGAGAGGGCCCCATACGAACTCCAGTGTGTATTTGATGAGGACAGATGGAGCAGAAGCCCTGCTACCTACCTCAAAAAGTCTCAGGTTTGTTTTTGAGGTTATCCTAACCTAGCCTACTCCGTGCTTTTTTGCTCCTGTGGAAGAAGTACTGCTCAGCATAAAACACAAGATACTACAGTATTAATATGTGAGGCCCACAAATGGGGAGGAATCTAATGAAAAAATTACAAAGGTTCACCTGCAACAAACTGAAACAGTTCTCTCCATGCCAGTAAATCTGTTGAGCAGATTTTAACTGCCTTTTTTTTAAACCATTTTCTAAATTTTTGTGAAGAAGAGGCGTGTCTGGTTTAATTCAGAGAATGATATGTTTATGCATATTCACCTTTGTTACAAATTGATCACTGTTTATTAATTCTGAAGTAGAAAATACGGCAAATCGGCAAATCAAATTTGGCAAATCTGTAGAAAATCCTTGGATTATTGACCAAAATCAGTTAACCTGAATTTTAAAGAAATAAGACTGATTTTGCTAAAAGCTAACAAGGCTCCAACTCCAAAAATCCTCCTGAAGTAAGCTACCATTGGAAAGCCCATGAAATAATTACTGACACTCAAGAGGGACCTTATTATATAATAAACTTCAACTATGTCAATAGGAATTCATAATTTAAATAACCATGCTCTTGATAAAATACCTAACCTTTTTATTTGCAGCTCAAAATTGATGCTGAAATCTGCATTTTCAAAATGCTGAACAGAAAATCGAATGCCTGTGGAGAACTGAGAAAGAAACAAAACAACAGGTTACTAGAAACAGTTGATCTCTCCAGATCAATAAAGCAGTACCATTCAACATTGCATTTCACAGACTTATACTAGATACTGTTGCTTTTTAAAGTTAGTATGAAATAACATCATCTAGCTGTTCTCAGGAAAAAATACCATCCTGCCTGTGTATGTCACCAGATGGAAAACTTGGCTGGACAGAGGAAAGATCAGAGGAATAGAGAAGCACACTCCCAAGAACACAGCAGTGGGCCCTGCTTCATCCAGACAGTCTCTGCTTTGCTTTGCCAAGCCAAAAGAAAATAACAGTTTTCTGGCAGCTCTGATCCCTGTCTCCATCCATGCACACCTTTGTCCAGGTCTGCAGGGCTTCCTAGTAACTGCATTGTCTCTGCACCTATGAGCTCTGCACTGCATGCTTTAGGTGTTGTGGGGCTGACTGAGCACCTAAGGCTAAATTAGCAGCAGTTTTAATTTACTTTCAGTTTGATTCTTTTTTTCCATTGCAGTTCTGTTAAGAGGAATACAGCTTCAAAGTTATATTTGAAGTTCAGTTTGCCACCACTTGGAGTGAGTGACCAGAGGAGAGAGTAAAACACACAGCTCCCAAAACTGAAGGAGGTAAGTGTTTCCACTGGTGCTCCCTTGCATTTATGCAGATAATTCCTCCCTGTGACAATTTCCATTTGCTTCTCAAGAAGAGCAAGGATAAACAGATCAAATTAATTCAGAAGAGAGAAAGGCTAACTAGAGAAAGAATATACAATAGCATATGGTAGGGTCTCTGTAAGCCTCTTGTTGGACATGTTTACAGTCCCAGTGTCTAAGTGGCAGGTGAGTAATGGGAGATGCCATCTTCCCTCAGTGTTAAGTCAATTAAATTCTACTGAAATATTTAAATTATTGTTTTTAATTGTTTCAACTGCACATTTTAAATGTGGCAATTTTTGAAATGTGAATTTGCAATTCCTACAACTTCTCACTCCCCATCTACCTTCCATCTGGCCTGATGGTAGAATTTTTTGCAGGATAACATGCACATTGTTCTTTCATTTTTTAAAAGAGGATCGTTACACACAGACATATTCTCCACGTGGAGAAACAATCTTCCTGAGAAATTAATCAAAAGGCACTAGGAAACGAGGACATCATCCCCTCATTCCTGCCAATATCTGACTAGATTAGTGGGGGGAGGGGGGTGGGGCAGAAAAAAAAGTTGTCTGCTTGGCATGATTTCCTTAGAATATTTAAGGAAACCTTGTCAGCAACAGGGCAGGACACAACAATGTAGGGTTTTATGTTTGGGGCTTACATTCAACATCTCTGAAGATGAGGAATTTTCCTCTGTGGATGTAATTTTGTATGTTTAAACAATTCCTTTTTCCAACCATTTTTTTTTCCTTCAGTTCTCCTCCTTTCTTCACTTGCAGTGGTGCAACACAATCCATCACCAGAACAAGACTTACCTAACATGTTTTAACTACTTTCACCTGGCCCATGCTGAAGCAATATTTTCATCATAAATGGAGTGGCGAGTTCAAATCTTTGAATTCTGATTATCCTAATGTCATAGTTACAGTTGATCTCTCCTTTTGGAAGCAAAATCTTTCAGATGAAAGATTATCAAATCAAAGTGCTTATCAAATTACTCAGAAGTCGAATAGCTGACTTGGAATAGAGATGTAAGCTCTTTTTAATTTTTAGCTCACTTTTTGGAGATGATATTAGCAACTGTATTGATATTCCATTCACCTTTAAAAATATAATTACTTTCTTTAGTTTTTTAGACTAATATTTCCAAATATTCAATTAACCATTTCTCTTACTGTTTTTACTAACCAGCCTAAATAAATTTGTTTCCACTTATAGCAGAAAAAAGATTTGATGAACCCAAGATAAAATATTCATCAGACAGAGCAGACATGAAGTGCAGTTTTGATGATCTATTACATCCCTGAGGCTTAATCCCCTATTTAATAGTGAAACACACTCCTACTGTACATCTCTAATAAGTTGCAGATGTTGTCTTTGTATAGTCATACGACTTTGTTAATGTCAAGTAACCCTTGACATTGCTACTAATAATGGGGCAAAGATGCTCACATGCCCTTGCTGAAAACCCACTGAGGCCAAAGGAGTTTAACTTGCTTGAACCTATAACTTAGCAATCACTCAACATCCTTATTTTGGTGGGACATAAATTTTATCAAAATAGTTTAATTTTACTTAAAATTTTCCAAGTGAAGTTAGTTTCATTAAAATTGCATTATTTTCATGTTTGGAACATCATGTATCTTTGAAATACACGACATTTCTACTATTACTGATAAGTTTTAATCTATTATGTTTGACAGGATTTTGGAGAATGCTGGGAGACAGAGGTGTAGCTTTTTTTGAAGTGTCTTACAGTGTGTAAGAAAGATAAAACCTGGCGCTCTTGAAGAATCAGTTTGGCACATACCAAGAAATAGGCAAGATCTTCCAAGTCTCCAGTCTTCTAACTTTATTTCTACTAATTTCTATGAACTTCCAAATTTTACTACCAGAATTTTTAATAAAACCTACATCTCACTTGCTAACGCCACTGAACAGGCATTAGCGAGCTTGTCAGTCTGATCGATTTCAGTGCCATTAGTAAGTACCTTGAGCAATCTCTGCCAGTGAGATGCTGTCAGACATTAGTTTGCATTCTGGGCCATGTGGCATTGAGGTTTTCCTTACCACGTCTTTTTATCTTCTTTTTTACAATTTCATCTTTTTTTTTTTTTAACTTCAAAGATATTACTGAAAAGGTGAAGTATTTTTTTGTGGCCAGTAAACAATTTTAAGGTCTATGTAGATGACCATAATGTATTTTGAAGATGGGAAGTGTCAGACAACCCTGTAGTCTGCTGTAGTAATATCCCATGGATTATATTACAAAATCCTGACATAACCCTCATACTCAGAAGATGATCTTCATGAGCTCAAGAATTCTAGGATTTTGGGGTGCTGGCAAGTCATTTAGGTGACTCAATAGTTAAAGAGTTTTAGGAATGTTCAATTTTGACCTAACCCTTCCTTCCCACTCACAACTTCCACAAAGAGTCCCTTTCTGACTGAGTATTTTGAGAATAACTGATCTCCTGCCAGAGCAGAATTGTTTTGCAAACTTGGAAATGGATCAGAGTAACGTTTTGAGGTTTATGCAATTTGTACAAAGGGCTGGTATTCTGCTTTTGGAAGTACATTTGCCATCATAAATATGTTTGGACTGAAAAAAACAAGCCCTTTCACCTTTACTCAGCTTCCAGGAGAGCTGGCTTCAAAGATAAACTTAGGATTTAAGACTTCACTCACTCTAATCAAATGATTTTGCCATCTGGCTTTGTAATGCTCTATCTTTGTATCCCTCAATTTTAAAGGGCTGGATTATTTTGTTATAAAGTAGAAAATCCTTGAATATGTTATGAACCCTGCTGTTTTATTCTGCTACTTCTAAGTCTCTCTTTATGAAGTAGTTTGCTTAGGAGTATCTGGTAATGGCACTTACAACAGTCCTAGAGTTGATTCTGAAGAAAAGAAGGATTAGTTATGCTGTGAAAATTCGTAAGGAGACAGCTGGGAGTAGTACTGTTTTTGTGGCCACCAAATGGCATTCCTGAAGTCTTCACACTGCTAGCATTTTGGGTGAAGGACGATGTGGAAACTGCGCTTTGGATTCAAAGGGAGGCGTATGAGGGTCTGTAGTCTAACACCTCTACACTCAGACCTTTCCATTATGCTTATGACAATATGCAAACTACAAAGATTTTCTTCTTGGTATACAAGTTAGTGTCTTTTTTGTTTGGTCTTCCTTTTCTCTTCCAAACACAAGGGGTTTTATGCTCTCCTGCCCCCCTCCACTGCATCCTGATCACCCACAAGATTCTTGTCCACTTCTGTCTGTACCTTGAGAATTTGCTTCTGCCTTGAGACTAACTAGGAAACTACTAAGCAGGTAAGTAAAACTGCTGCCTTCTCAATTATTTGCCTTGACTTGGAATTTGTCTCATGGTTTGGCCCATCATTGCGTCCCATCATCCCATTATGAAAATTCCATTCCTCAGAAATGTTTTCAATTACTTTTACATTTTAGTATTTTTGTTAAGTAGAATAAAGCAAAACCTACAAAAGCTTTTTGCCTTTTTGTCTATACCCTTCCCAGAAAATCTTCATAGTGATGTCTTTAGACATTAGCAGACTTTAGTTCACAGTAGTTCAATGGAGAAGGACCCTCACCAGGAAGATTCCTCTTCCCAAGAGGTCCATCACCTAGAGCTCAGTTTTCAATGGTTTCCACCTCCTTGTAGTCCCAAAGAGTCTCTGGGACTGCTTGTGACCATGCAAGCAGATGACTGTATCAGACACCTGCCCTCACTCACTTTCAAAAGTTCTATGGCTGATCTGAGGCTATCCCTAGGATCCAAAGAAAATTATTCTAGTCCCAATCTCCTATGATATGACCCATTTGGTTCTTCTATTGAGGGTCAGACATGAACTGCTTCAAGATCCCAAGAGGCCAGGAAAACACCCCTCTACAGAGAGGCTGAAGAGTGAAATATTGATCTTCCACAGGAAGGACAAACCTTAACTTAGTAGGGACTTTGAAAATACTAAAGAAATTTGCTTTGATTTCTTTGCAAAACCATAGGTCCAATATGAAATTCAACAGTTGTAGTTTTCAATTAAAAGCTGTTATTTATTCCTGATACATGTTCATACTGTTGACTGTTTCATTTTTATTTGGACAGTTTTTTATCTAGGTATCATTGTTTGGCTTATTTTCTTTTAGTGAAATATTTATAGCACTTATGAATTTACGAGAAACACTAAATTCCTCTGCAAGAGCATCCATGGCTGAACATTCCTGGATTTAACACTTCTGGATTTCCTGGATTGTTTTATCATGAAACAGGGACAAAGATGACAATTGTGGAATTTTTTATCTCCAAACCTATTTTTAATTCTTATCTAGTGTTCATTGTCAGTTACTATTCAGTTCAGCTTTTGTCCAAAAACAAGGCTACCATCATTCCATCTAATGTGTAGTATGATTTATGAGAGGCTCTCTTAGGAAAATCTTTAGAATTACAATAATAACTTGAAGCAAAACCTTATTCCAAACACATTTTCCTGGATATAAATTGCAATATAAATTGATAAGACAACCCTTATGCACTGAAGATGAGAATCAGGCCGAAGAAGTTGTCCCTTACTATACATATATCTACATATATTTTAAATAGAGGGAATACTAAAAGGGAGAAATAAACAGATCACATTATGGATTGGAATTTTCACTACACTAGTCCAACTTCTGTGATAAACTGAATCACTCTCACTTTCTTTAAGTGATATAAAACTAGCATAATTAATCTTTTAGATAAATAAATTATTAACTTTTCAGAAGCACAGTTCTGCCTTTTATACACCAACAAATTATTTTCCAGGTAAATAATTTGGTTTATGTGCTGCTTATTGGGACACATTCTGGTAATTGAATAAATTTCCATTTGTTCCCCTTTAAAATTCAGTTAGATAAAAATCAGTAAATGCATCTGATTTTCCCTTACATTTGCGCCAGCCACCATGGGGTTCCCAAGATCACAAACCACCATTCTAGTTTCATTTTCCATCTTGTAATCACAGCTCAATACACGCAGTGCCTGCAACAAAAGGACACCAATATAGAGGTCAGAGATCACAGTGAAATTTATCCAGTTGGGAAAGTGATGCCTTTTTGACCGTGACCTTTCTTCTGATTGCGGACACCTGCTCAGTGCACTATCCAAACATTTACTTGGTTATTGTCAGACAACGGGGGAAAACTGATGCCAGAGAAAAACAAACAGGATAGTTTCCCAGTACCTTAAGAATCATAATGAGATCACTCTTTGTCTAGTTTTACCACACTGCTTTGTGTTGTGAATCATTCCTATAGCCATTATGACTCAACAGAGAAAAAAAGAGTAGGCACAACTAAGTGAGAAAAATAGGTCTCACACTAATTACAGCAGTTGTCACCAAAAGTCTTTAGAATGAATTTCTGCCATTGGCAAAACCTGGATCAATTCTAGATCTGTATTTCCAATCTGTGGTAAAATACTTAAAACATTTAATACTTCTGTAAAAACATAAACCTTTATGTGTGTTTATAAATCAGCAACAAAGGAGATAGGCTTTCACATTACCAGATATAAAGGTTTTTGTTGATAATAGCAATCTTTATCACTAGTAATATAATCTGTAAACAAACTGCACAAGAGGAGGAACAGCTATTAAAGAGTGCAAGCTAGGAGATACAGAATAAGGCAAAGCAATAAAATGTGGGGGGTTTGCAATAAAATGTGTGTGTGGGGGGGGGGTTCTGTTTTCCTCTCTGACATCTTCACTAAATGGAAGCATTTCAATATATGTGCAGAAGTAAGCCAGCTTTGCAAAAGCAGGATGCAGCAAGTTGCATTCCCTTTCTGTTCATTTGTGATTCTCACAGATGAAGCAGTGTGAACAAATTCATGCCCTTTATATAAAAAGATCTGGGAAATCTCCAGAACAATTTGCCCTATCTGTAAAAGCCAGCATGGACATGCTGTCCTCATCCTTTCCTGAGATTAGAAGAAAAGACAGGACACGTCCTAAACAGAGCCCATGTGAAGCATGCCCTCAGCACACACCTCATTGTACATTGACATTTTTACAGTTTGCTAGGAGGAAACAAAGTTTGTTACACAGCATGTCCAGTGCACTAATAGTCTTCCCAAGCCTCTCTAGGGTTGGGAGGGAAGGATTTTTACACTCTTTCCAGCTGGTTAATTAGAGGTGGGAAGCAACATATGGGAGAAAAGAGGGTGTTAACACAGTTGAAATCAAACTTGTCTGGAAAATTGTCCATTTGATCTTGATATGTGGGTTTATAGTTTTGCTTTAGTTGGGGGAGGGGGGTTGAAACTGAGGTCTAAAAGTTTGAAATAAATACTCATTTATATTAGATATTTGGCAGTTTCTTTAAAAATTATGTATCATAGACCAGCACACAGTAAATCAGCCCTTATCACACATTTTTTTGTCCCTCAAAGGCTGAGAAAACAGAGGAGTTTTTCAAGCAGGTCTTTTGCAATCTGGGGGCTATGTTTCTAGAATGAAAATGATTAATGGTACAGAATTTATATGACCAGCATCACAAAAGCTAATTTGTGCAGTATAAAGATGTGACAAAGGGTCAACTGTGGTAGAATTCCTTCAATAATGAGATTTACTGCCTTCGTTTTTGCACTGATCACCTTTTGAGATGGTTAAGTACAAATTACGAAATTAAAACCAGGCAGGAAGCAAGCAAGAGCTGAGACTTGTACACCTACTACTGTCAGTGCGTTCACATGTAACTCAGCCAGATGGAAGGGTTTGCCACAAAGCCCTTCTACCTGACACTGGTAGCAATTTGTATTTCTGTAGTAACACACAGTCTTTTTGGCAGTCTTGATCAGAAGTAAAACCCCAACAATTAACACGTGTGCTCCCAGGGTGCATTTTAACTAGGAAATGATTGGATGCTTCAAGTAACCCAGGCAGTCTACAAACTAGAAAATCTTTTTTGTGGTCATAGTGTTGAATTACTAATTGATGCCAGATTAGTTAAACACAACAGGCTGGTGAGTAAAACACTTCCTCTTTTACACTTCCTCTTTTCTTTACCATCACCTTCCAATTTTGTTTTCTGGGGAAAAGGGAATGGATTAAGTACCATCTTCTAGTTGATGTATATGTATGTATTTAGTTGATGTATGAAGAACTAGTCTTTGCCTTCATCAGGCTCAAATCACATCTCATCTAGCCAGCCACAACATTCTTAGTCTAAGAATTTTCACTTAAGACAAGAATGTTTCAGGACTTCTTCTTGTTTTAAGAGTGCTATGCTTTAGTTCAGAAAGGCATGGGGGAAAAGGCTCAGAGTTTATCCATTGTAATACGTATCTGGATGTGATCTGTACCACTCTGCAGTTTCCAGCCTGAGCAGAGGCAGTTCTGCCAAAATACATAATGTTTTTGGTGTGTAACAAATATCTGTTAGTGCTTTGTATTTGCCTGATTTACTTACACTAATTATTCCGTAAGAATTTGGGTCCCAGCTTTTGCTACTAAGGCAGGATTGAGCTGTTCAATACAGGCAACTCTGTCACGGAGCAAAGGATTAGTGCACAGTATTCAGGCAATGGCTGAGGGTTCAAACACACGGTCATGCTAGTGACTGTTGTAGTGCCAGAATGTACCACATAGTGGTATATACTATCTCTGGATCTACTGCTGGAAATATGAGGTAATATAATGTGGTTATAATTTCTTCACAGCAGCTAATTCCAATAAATTCATACCTACCACATATGAACAGTTACTAGTTTCCAGTAACTAGTGATGCTGTGGTAATTGTCTTATTCATCTGGTCTAAGTGTTTCCGAAATACAGCTGATGAAGAACACACTTGATTTCATTTTAAGTAATTCTATTTCAATCATCAGCTTTTGACTGAAGGAAGTGTCAGCATCTGCAGGAATCAATGAAGCTCCAAAATCATGTCCTTGACCTCAAACTTTAAATCACACACATTCACTTGCTTCACCACTTGCATAAGATCACATTTCTGCAAAATGTTCATTTTTCATGCAGTTGCACAGTCTGTGTGCAATATTCTACAGAATCAGGTCTGAGGTAAGAAGATAATGCCAGCTGAGGCAGATCAAACACTGTGTTGCACAAAGCTGAAGGGAGGAGGAAGAAGGCAAGTGAATTTTCAGTTAAGTTTTTGACTTCAGCAACTTCCAAGTGTAAATCAGATGATATAGAATAACACAATACATTGCGAAAATGAAATAAAGAAAAAAACACCAGGGCTGGAAAGGAGGCACTTAAGGTGTTTCTCTACTAAGCACTTAATGTGTGTTTCTCTGTTAGATAGACTAAATCCAGAATAGCTGCACAATAAAATAGACAAATATCCTCTGTGAGTACAGTTACTTTGAAATTATGACAGTGTAATTTAGTTATTTGATTCTACAGATTTTTCAGTTCCATCAGAAATGTGCCAAGTGATTTATTCAGCTGATTACATTTCATTTATTCTGGTCTCAGTCTACCTGTTTTGTTGGCTCTGAGGTGAATCTTATCTCTGCCTTAATACCAGGAATTCTGCAGTCTGGAGAAAAACAGCTACACAGAGGACTGTAAACACAGATACAACCAAGAGTAAATGCAGTCCTAGAGGCAGAGCTTTAACAACATGATTGCAACAGGTTCTAACATAAATCTACCTGTCTGCTGAAATTGTTCAGTATTAAATTAAGTGTATTTCAGGAGCAGTCACAGATGCCCCATTGGCAGGATACAACACAAACACAAAAATAAGTATTGAAATCCTGACTCCACTGCAACTGACATGAAAACTGTACTTTTCATCTATAGTCCATGCCTCCAAAAATGCCTGCAGACTGAGACCTTTTTTCCCCTTATACCTCAGTGTTTACTGCATCCGGTGCGATAATTTCTTCTGTTATCTTGTCAGTTCAAACTGCTGCATTTTTTCAAAGCCCTGCAAGTTGAATGAATTGAGTCCCTCTCACTTATACTCATTTATAATATGACCCCTAAGAATTTGGTCATCCTGGTAACAGAACTATTTACATTTAGAAAATTTTAGAAGAAATTTACAATACAAATTTCTTTTCCAAATACACTTAGAAGGTAATTTTTTAGTTTACTTAATGGAACCATAATATTGCAAAAAACATAGTTTTAAGAAATATACATTTACCATTTAAAAACAATAGAAAGAATAAACTTGCTTTCAGTGCCATTTGTAATCCTTGTGAAAATGGTCCCTGAAATGTAGAAAGACACTAACAACGATGTAGAAAGTAGGACTAATGCTTTGATCCTTCACAGAAAGAACATGATGACATCTTTTTGAATGGAGTAAGAATGAAAAGCAAGAGAATATGAAATAAATTATGTGTGGGAGTGAACTAGGTAAATGTGGACAAAAGTAAGGCAGTTTTTTATAAATCTACAAGGATTCAGAATTGGATTTTTCAGAAAGTTATTCTGTCTTCCACAAAATCTGAAAAGAATGAAGAAGTTGTATTATGTTTCCTGGGGTTTTAAAATTTTGTCTTCAAAAGAAAAAGTATTCTAACTTTAAAACTCCTTCCCAACCCATTCTAGCTTCTCTTTATTCTTCCAAAGCAACAGGATCTCCCATGTATTCTTTCCTTCCTTTCTCCACGAGTCTATTTTGTTGGCACTAAAAAATTCAATTTTTCCTAAAATCATAAAAAGCTCTGAATTATTTCTCTCTGCTCCAAATCATAGAATGGGTTTGGATAGGAAGGGACCTTAAAGATCATCGAGTTACAAACCCCCTGTTGTTAACAGAAACACCTTCCACTAGACCAGGTTGCTCCATCCAACCAGGCCATTTCCAGGGATGGGACATCCACAGCTTCCCTGGACAGCCTGTTCACCACCCTCACAGCCAAGAAATTTTCTTAATATCTAATCTAAAGCTACTCTCTCTCAGTTTGAATTCGTTCTCCTTTGTCCTGTCACAACATGTTTGTATAAGAAGTCCCTCTCTGTCTTTCTTTTAGGCTCCCTTCAGGTACTGGAAGGCCTGATGCAGCCAAGGACACGTTTGGCTTTCTGGGCTGTGAGTGCACACTGATGACTCATGTCTTGCCTCTCATCCACCACCACCCCCAGATCCTTCAAATAACAGGTATGTCCTAATACATGCTGTGGATTTTAGAGTAAGTGCCTCCTTTGACACCTTGGTAACATCTAAAAGAACAGCAAAAGATTTCTAAGGAGGAGTGAAGAAAAAAGGTAACCATTTGTAGCACATTAAAGAGAACTTTAGTTTTGTAGATTACAGTCCAAAAAACCAGAGGCTTTGCTAAGAGAAGAAAAGGAGTAATAGGCAGTAGGAAGAGGCTGGTGTCTTTAAGATATGCTTCTGAGATGTGAGGTTGCAGAGAATTTCTATCATCTTTGATGATAGCATTACTTCTTGTAATTCTTGTAGTTTTTTTCAAACTAGGTTAGAAGCCCATTAATAAAGTCATTGACAGAAGGAGAATAAGGAAATACCTTGTAAGTACCTTTCAACTTCCTTAAAAACATTTGCCTTTAGAAAGGAAATTAACTTGCTTTCTCCCACTCTCACCCTTGAGGCCCTCTTGAACATTCCAGGCACTAAGAGAAAAAAGCAAGCTCATGTTGCAACAGCTTGGGAGATTTATGTGCAGATGAGGCGATTTGGACTTGCTGTCCAACAGAGAATACATGAACACTCTGCTTGTTTGCAGGATAGTGTTTCATCTTTGCTCTTAAAAAACAAACAGACCCAAAAAGGAAAAACACTGCATGTTCAGTACAGCTCAGCACGACTTCAGTCAACATTAGTCCTTCCGTGAATACTGGCACATTTTACATTACAATTGCATTTTTGGCCCATTCATAACATAAAAGAATTGATGACAAGGGGAAACAACTTTGTCAAGTTTATACGGCAGTTAATGTCCAGCTATTCAGGATATTGGAGACTGGGACACCCTTAATAATGGTAAAACACTGGTGTGCTGTGCGAGGAGACAGCAGTGTCCAAGTGTCAGGGGGTCAGCAGGGCTCATTAACTCTGACTGGGAGCTGGTACCATAGGATCCCAGGCTGGAAGTACTCAGGGAATTTGGCAATATTACTTTCTGCTACTGGTAGTGTTTACTGGCTCAAAATCTGAATTATGTGAATACCTCTGTTCCTAGGAGAAATGTAACAGTATTTGTGTAGCATTATAACTAAGTTAACAGGAAGGAGCTGAACTGGTCTGAACAGAATGGTCCTGTCCTTCCCATCATTTCGAGGCATGGCTAACCTTTACCCTGGACTGTGCAAGCAAGGATAGCTGAGAGTTGATGGAATCCCTCTTCCTGAAAGGAACCTCTTTATGTGCTGCTTTCAGCTGGTACAGCCTATGTAGGCTGTCCTTGCTCTCAGTTGTCTGCTTCATTATCGCTAACATTTTGATTTTCCTTTACCTTGTTGTTGCGTTCAACCCCAGTGTAATCTGCTTCAGGTGGAATCTTTATATGTAGCTCAGCTTCATAGGCTCCTTCCCCATCATTCCTTGGATTTATTATGAGCATGACACAGTTTTCTTCTCCAATTATTAGCTGATCTGTATCCCTGTATAGAACACACTACTTGTCAGGAGTTAAAACATGCACAGTTAGGATTTACAGATGAATAAAGCAAAAGGACATTTTGCTCTCAGAGCATCTGTTCTGGAAAATACTCTGTGAACACAAAATAAAGCATTTTCTATAAAAAATGACCCCATGAAAAAGTATACCAACGTCTGGGTAGAAAAAAAGTCAAGAGAAAAAAACCATGGCCAAAGTGGACTACCACAAAACTTGAAAGTCACTGGTATAAAATTTCAGAGCCTGACTACTTTCTAAACGGCAAGAAGTATTTAGCGGAGGAATCACTTGCCATGGGGGTCTCATCAGCATTGTTTTCTGGAGGACACAAAGGTGGTAGTTTTCTCCTCATGTCCATTGTAATACCAAGAATGACAGAAATTCTCCTGAGACGTGCAATGGCACTGTGCCCTTTTCTTTCACAGCTATGGGCTGATTCTGAGGTTGGGGCAGTCAGGTAACTCAGATGTTCCCCACTTGTCCTGCTTGGAATATTTCTCCCTTCATAGGAGAAACTGTTGCCATGTATTGAAAATTCTATTCTGACATTTATTTACTTCACTGTATATTGAGTACAGGAGAATTGCATCCAAGTTCAAAGTCACTGGCACACTGAAATAAAAAACTTGAAATCTCCTGTGAACAATTTGTATCACCTCTTGATTTTCGGAGAACTAGAACCACTAACAAACACCTGCAAACTATATTTTCTGTGATAACCCTTAAACATCATGAATGTGGTTTGGAACTGTGTATTTCTCCATTTCTTGGTTTTATAGATGAAATGGATGCACAAATTAAAATCTGTAAATCAGATAAGAATGATTAGCTATAGTAAACAACAGAACTGTGTTCTACATACTTCATTCTGTTGCAACAGTCAGCAGTGTCTGGACTTTCTTATATACAGCATAATTTATTTTATTTAACTTACGGCATTGCAGAAAGATGCAAGTCAGGAATACATAAGTTGTCCTCCCCACAGTCAACCAGAATGTAAGCCTGTATTATTGCAAAGTAAAAAATTATAATACAGTTAGTACATGCCTCTAAGTCCAAATCACTTCCTTAAATATTGCTAACGTGTCTTAAATACCACTAGCACTGCCTTAGTGAATTAAATATTTTTCTCCTTTCTGTAAGTTCCTTTTCACATGGTAGTTGGAGATCATTTAGATGGTAAAATATGTCCTTAGCAGAACAATATAATCTTCAGGCCCTTTCCCACACTAACTTGGCTTACGTATTCTAGAATGCAATCAGAACTATGAGCACAAGAAAGTTTTGGAAATACTTGAAAGGCCTGTTGGTTCTATATTTATATTCAATCCACATTTTGAATTAATTAAATCCCAGTTGTGTAATTTCTGGCCGTGATACTCTTTTTTAAGGAAGATGACACACATAACAATTGTAAATGCTTTGATGTTTATATACAGAAAACATGGCATGCAAAATTCATACCTGCTCTGCTAATGAGCTTTTCTGGTAATAGTTCAGTATTGGCTTCACAGTCAAACTATCTTCAAAACTGGACTCATCCAAACTATAATTGAAGTTTATATTGATGGGAGATAATTTATCTCTAAATTCTGTTTCATCCTGTGAGAGACAATCACATAATAAAAACCAATGGTTTACTATGATTATTTCAGTTAGTACAGTATGACAACAGATTCAGACTTCTGAAGGTGAAGATGTAGTCTTTATTGAAGGTAAAGGCATGATTCTTCGACAGCTGCTGGCCAAATTCTGGCTGCACGTGGTGTCATTAGGAAAGCAAAGTGACTCACCAGTAATTGGAATGCCCAGAACACATTGCCTCCACAGCCCAACATCTGGAAGAAGCTGGCTGAGCTGAGTAGACTCAGAAATTTTTCAAAGCATTAGCCTAAAATGAAGCTGTTTAAGAGAGACACACAGAACCAGCTCCTATCAGCTACTGCCTGCCTTCCTTTTGAAATGGAGGTAGGGCATGTGTGGATTTGTAGAGGTAATATTGCTGTACCATGTATTTGTACCATATTTGTACCATAACCAAGAATTTATTTGAATTAGCAATGGTAAAACTCAACCACCTTTATTGTCTAGATATGTCCTTACATAGTGCTTGAAACTTCTCCATTTCACCTCCCACTGCATTTCTTGGACCAGACTTGGAATCTACTTCAATCGCATGAGGTAACTCCACCTGCAAGTGAGCAAGTGTTGACCCTTTCTCCTTTACAACTTCAATTCCACAGTTTTAATTTTTCTAAAAACATTTAAAAATATCTTTAAAATGTTTTTTAAATATATGTATTTTAGGCCAATATTTCTGTAAGACTCTTTTAAAATATCTTTTGAACCTGAACTGGCATGATATTTAACATCATTAGTTTATTACCGCACCGTGAATACTAAAAAGTAAAGGGATACCAAAAAAGGAAAGCAATCTTGCATTTTTGTATCGGAAGATGCAGTATTTGATCAGAATTTCCAGAAGAGTGTGAAATGAGTGCATTTTTACACACAGAAACCCTACACTCTTCAAAAGAAATTTTTCTTTAATACTTATATTAACAAAAGATGAGCCAAAGATTTACGTAACAAATTTTTTCAAGGTAGCAATATGCTCTGGACATATTGAACATACAGATGAGGTCTATCTTACATCCCATTTTTGTAATTTTGGAAATTATTCCTCCTTTTCCAGTGGCTCCTTTTTTATTATTATCTTTAAATCCCTGGCACTACTCAAGCAATGATGACAATCCAAAATATTTTAAACAACTTACTCTGAGATAAACAAGGAAGTCCTGGCAATGGAGTTGTTTCTGTCTTTCTATCACAATGGAGAAATAATGATATGGTTGATGGTAATCAAAGAAGAGGGTCCTCTTAACAGCTCCTTTCTGTTTCAATGAGTCTAACTGCAATTCACCTTTCAGCACTAAAGGATACAAATAAATAAATAAACTAGTTATTGATTTAACAGAAACAAAATAGCAAAGAATTCATTATGCATTATAACTAATTAACCTAACCAAGTCTTTCAAGAAAAACTAATCCATGCTTTAAGTGCCTGTCTGTTTAAAAGCCCACAAGTTTTTGATCCAAAGTATGCAGGACATGTAATTTAAGCTTTCTGATTTCATTGACAGATCATATGTGTACAGGACTTCTGTCTCTTTAATTTTTTTTTTCCAAAACAGAACATTCTCCAACAAGGTACATTCTTGGTTTTGCTTAGAAAATTACTTAATCTGAAACAAAAATCATTTAACTGAGTAATAAAAGGCTTGTGAGATATATACACACACACACACATATACACATGCACTTTTTTTTAACTGCATTTTCTTGCCTTAGGAGGATCTCACTCTTATTGTCTTTCCAAGTGTAGGAAAAAAATACATCTGAAATGGAGCAGGCCAGAGTGAATTATAGAAACAGAAAACATTTCTTACCTATCTCATCTGAAATACTTTGACCTTCAAAATCTGCGCAGACTCTTACAGTAAAGCTACAAATAAAAAAAGGAGAAGTCATTCATTATTAGCTGAAAATGGACTGACCTGGGAATCAGCAGTTCCCGAGTCGTATCTTTTAAGTTTTATTTTTGTTTTCTTAAAAAGATGTTAATTGAGATCTGTATCTGGCTAACTATGATACTCCCTAATTAAGTCAGGAAGTCTCCTAGGCTGCACTAATAATTACAGAGGACAGTCTCTGAATACTTCCTGGCAAAGGTATGGAGAATATTCTCTGTTCCCAGTAGTTCTTGAGAGAGACCATGGAAATGACCCTTCTAACACTATTGCCAAAAATGGGTTCTTTATACTGAGGTTCAGCAAACCACCTTTGTAACAGGCTGTCTGCAGAAATCCTTTCTGGTTCATGATGGTCAAATCAGAAAAATCTTAAGAGCATCTAGTCAATGCTGAAGCTGTTTTCTAGCAAATTAAAACACTCAGGATACCAATGTGTTCCACTGGAATTACTGTAAGATTTTCATTATTTCAAGAGGCTATAATTAATTTGAAACATAAAACCTAAATTGTTTGTAGGTCAGCACTAAAATCAGCTTGAGTTAAATAAAAAATTTTGCTTTATTCATTGCTCTTGATTTCCTCACTACTGTTATCCCGTAGTTATATATATCCTGTACTGTTATCCTGTATACTAATGTCTCTGTTCAGTGGATACAAAACCACTAACATAACCATTAAACCAACCTGTAATCACATTCCAATTGCATGTTTGTTTCCTCTGACAGATGTAATGAAACTGCCACATTTGGCATACATGTTACTCTCATGACCTTAATGAAAAATTATTTTCTTGGGAAAAAAAGGCCATAATTTCTTGAGGAAAAAGAATGGCATTATGCCATTAATCTCTGTTTAACTGTAGCCTTTCTCCAGTCCATGCAGAAATTGAAAATTTATTCATATTCCTACTTCTTTACAATTATGAGTTAATACATGAAGAACCAATTATTTCCAAATACACAAGGACAAAACAAAAAAAATGAGGAAATCTTGTGTAATTGTATAAATTCAATTTAGACATCAGACTTCACAGGCCAGTCTCACATGTCAAAGACTGTATTTTCTCAAATGTAAACTCAAGAGCTGCCATTGTATTAAACTCAGCTATCTTGCTTTGGAGAAATCACATAAATTTTGCCCTATCATGTTTGAAAAACGGTTGAGTTCAAAAATGCAGCTTGGAATGCTTTACTTGTTAAACAGAAAAATTTCAGTCTATGCTTTATTTACTGCAATGAACAGAATAATTCATCATACATATTTGATGACTGAAGTCATTTTCTTCTACATTACTGTGAGAGTCAAGATTTACTCCTTCCACTCCAGGCAGAGCATGTCAAAAAGGGAATGGCAGAGCAAAAAAGCAAAAATTTGGAGTGGCTAATCTCCCACACTCTGGCCACACAAGAAGCAAGACTACAGCTTTAGCAGAATTCTGCTACACATTTGAGATTTTATTTTTTGGTTCAGAAATAGTTCTAAAGACATCAAAGATTTCAATTGCAAACCTAGATGAATTTAGATATGCTCATCACTTCAACAAGAAGATGTTGGGGAGATGCTGAGGGATGTTTAGCATCAAGAAAAAGAAAAGCAGAGGGAAAGACGGACCACAAAAGAGGACAAGAGTCTAAAGAATTCATAGAGATTTGAGATCTGACTCCTAGGTACAGTAAGAAATAAAACAGCTGAGCTTTTGAGCTTGCTTGTAGGAGCAATCAATCAAATAACACAATTAACAATCAGAGGAAGAAAACTTCAGCAAATAAGAAACAAATGGGAAATAGTACATCATCCTAAAGCATATGAACTTTTTATATGCTATCAATCTTGCCTCTCTGAAGAGATCCCCACATCACATTTATTCTGCTGTGTCTGTCATCACTCTGAGATTATGCTTTGAATAGTATTTGATTGTAGTTACAAAATAGAGGGAAAGCCTTAAAACTGAACACACTAGCTTTTCCTGACAACCTCGGGTCAACACAGCAGTTTGTTTAAGATAATTTTATGTTCTTCAGGTAGACAGAAATATTTTTACAAGAACAAGAAGCTAGAAAATATTCCTTTCTTCATAACTACTCTTGGCACAGATGGGAGCAATCTCTTCAAAAGCCAAGCCTAATAAAATTACCTAATATCACCCGAAGTGCTCAATCCTTAGAAAATCAGTTAGTTACCCATGTACAATACTTTCTAGACAGGACTTTGTACCAGAAAGCATTTACTTTGGTCTGGCTACTCTAGCAGCTGAAAAAAAAAAGAAAACTTCACGAGGTGAGAAGCAAGGCATTAGCAGATCCTACCAGACGTCATTTGTCATTGTTAACAATTTCTTTAGCGCACAGGTTTCCAGATGGAGAGAAAAATGGATAATGCCTTAGCAGAAAGGCTAATGTAAGCTTTAATGTTAATGACTTCCATTCTGTGTGAGGCTTATAACCAACCTGCAAGGTCACAAACCTCCACAGAAGAAGAGAAGAAGCTGTTATCATCTACTGATGAACAACCTTTAACCAGTTTCCTCTTTGAAGTACAATATGCAAAAGCAAGTCAATACACTTCTATTACAATGCTCTAATACTTGCCCTGCTTTTAGATTCTGTTATGCCAAAGTCTAATCCAGTCACCATCACAGAGTTTTAATGCTGAAGGCATCTCATGGCTGATCTACATCACATGGCCAGGCTGCAGTAGCAGTAGGGCTGCTAGGTAAGTGACTGCCCTTTGGACAAATAGCCCTCGTCTCTAGGGCTACTGAAGCTAAAACCTGGCACAGAGGTCTCTGTACAGCAACCCAACTGCGTTGGTAGCAAGTGACACCACCTGCCTACCCCCCTTTCACCAGCCCCCGAGCAGTGAGGCATCCATCTTCTGACTCTTGGCCATATGGCTTTGCTATACAACCCATGGAGTCAGGCTGGCCAACAGTCTGTGGATAATTTCACACAGATTCATCTCAACAATGGCCCCATGGTCCATATCCACGGGGCACCAATCACATCCTCTTTAAAATTATGTCAATGAGAAAACAAAATACTTGCAGTAGAACGGAGCAGAAGGAGAAACATAGTCTAACCTATGCAGCTAGGAAAGGCTGAAATATTATTATTTTGGGGTTTTATATCTTCGGTAGGAATTCTGTATTCAGCTTTTTGTAAGTGTATGTAGAAATGTCTCATTTACTGAATCTAGCTGACTCAAGATTATAAATATTTTATTACTACTCTAGTAGTAACAAATTTGGAGATAAACAAACAACTTTTTTTCAGAGTATCATTTGATAGTAGGAACTTGAATATCAGAAATTTTAAGCAGTCTGCTTCTTGTTTCAGTGGGTTTACAGAAGGTGGATAGCCTACAAGGCACATCTCAAATAGACATCCAAACCTGAAAAGCACTTACAAATAAAAACTATATTCTACAAATATAAAACAGAAATATACAAATATATATACAAAGTGTATTCTACAAATCGACTTTTTATCATGATTGGACACTTCTATGCAATTTTTGGTAAGTCAGGTAACTTCTCTGACTTATTGCTCCTCTACAAAATGGAATTAACAATATTTACCTTAAATTAGTGAGAGGTGAGTAAATAACTTTTGCAGCTGCAATTTAAGAACAAATACATAAGGTAGCTAGTGAATAATCAGACCTCAAATGGTAATAAAAATGCCAATGCATAGATAAATAAGACCTCCTGGTAGCTAGAACCCAATCTTGAATGTAATAAATTGCATGATGTGGAAATAGCTTTTGAAAAATGAAAATCTTCAATTTATTTACCTCTTTTTAGAGATATTAACTTCCATCTTTCACACCTGGGGGGGGGGGGAGGCATTTTTCCATATTCTTTAATAGCTTCAAAGTTGCAGAATTTGTTCCAGATTTGCTGGTTTTGGGAACTCAGAAATAGCCACATTTTACACACAGCAGAGAATGAATTATATGTTTCTAGAAGTTCAGGACAATTCTCTTTGGGCTGTGCATAAAAATGACTTTTTGTGCACGTTTCCTCTGTTGCTTCAGCTTTGCAATTTATATCATGGCAGAAATAATATTTTTCTAATACTTGGAAATGTAAAATAATCCACATTATTCATGCACACACACTTCCTGAAACTCTTCTGGTAGGATGTTTCCTTTCATTCTAATTTTGCAGTGTCAGTCAGTAGAGTTTTTATACAAGTTGCACAGCTGGCTAAGAGATACAGAAATCTATCCCATGGGTCTGAGGAATTCTTTGCCTGTTGGAGTTTCCCTACTAATTGTTTTCATATGTACTATACAAGTTTGTATCAACTAAGGAGGAAAATTACAGTGTGGAAAAGAGCAGCTGCTCTTCAGTCATTTCATAACATGAACTAGATCTTTAGGGAACAGTATTTTAGAATAAAGCAGACAGAAATTAAATTATGCTCCTATCAAAGCTCTTATAGATATGAATCAAACATCTTCTGGCTTGTTGTAGTGGAAAAATGAAAAGAAATAAAAAAATATATGTTAAAGGAGTATGTATTTCTTCCTTCCTTCCTTTTCTAAACAGTATCTTGGAGCAAGAATATTTTTTTAAGAGAGATGTTTTTCCTCCTGTGAAAAAAACCCACATTTTTTCTTTCAATACTCTGTTGATAACTGTTGTGGTTCCAAAATCTTTTCCATTAGGACAACTAAGCATTTTTTAAAAGTCTTAAAACCTGGAGCTGTGAAACAACATAATTTGGATCAATGAACATCCTTCAGCCAAGTGTCCATATTTCAAATTCTCTTTTACATCAACTGTTAAAACAAAAGGTACTTGAATAAAAAATTCCAGAAATGTCGGGGTCCCTCCCCTGCCATGGAGCCCTGGCAGAGGGGCCCTGAGGGCACAGGCACGGGGTTTCCCTGCCCCTGCTCAGCCTCGTTCCCATGGGTTGGTTTGTGTTCCCTGCGCGGGCAGAAGGACCCTCGGGTCCCGTGACTGGAACAGTTCCTGGGCAGAGCCCCGGCCATGGGGCTGGAGAAATAAACATCTCTGAAACATCTAGCAAGAATCAGTCCATATGTAATTCTTTCCACGGGCCTCATTGTCTGATACACGTGTTGCAGTATCACCACTGTAACACAGAAAAGCCAAAGTCTTGTAAAGTTCTGGGATTGCATGGTTCCACCAAGTGCCTTCTACATTGCTCTGTAGATGGGCAATTTTCTACATTGGATGTAAAAATGAGGAACATGACAAAGAATATGACAAAGTCCTCTAAAGTGTAAAAGAACAGCGCAAGAGTGAAAATCTCTTGACAACCCCCTCCCAGATGCATTGGAAGCCCACATATTTATTGGTTTAAGTGTATCAGAGTTTAGTTCCTTTATGGCTCTTACATGAACAGCTTCTCATGATTATGTTTTACAGTTCATATTTATCAATTAATTCTAAAGACTCTTTTGCTGAATCTTACATTTTAGATGATTTTTAGAACTCCTCTCCTGTAAAGAATGTCTCCAGTGTGAGGAAATCCTCTGACCATCTTTGGTTTAAAAGCAGTGCAAAATTTCTGCGATGATGTTATGTGCTGGAGTCCTCCTTTACACCTTAATATTGTTTTTGTCCAGCCCACATCCTGGCAGGCTTCCTGCTTCTAATGTTTTTATGCCTTAGAAATCTGTTCCTCACAGTCTCTCTGGCAAGACTTACTAGCATTTTATATTCAACTTGCACGTGTTTATACTCTGTTTTGATTTTAGTTTCCTCATTTGTTACACTTTCCACTTTTAAACAGTATCTCATGTATTTGTAATAGCCTCTTCTGTCAACTGTTTCTGAGGCCCTTTCGAAGTGACTTTTTTCTAGTGCAGTAATTGTGCCTTTATGTGCTGTTATGTGCTATTAGATAGCCTCCAACTGCCCTGCAACCATTTGTACTTGTAACTGATCTTATATTTTTTTAATTAGCTCAAAGGTTGTTAATGGTTTTTTTTGGGAGTTTTTTGTTGTTTTTTTTTTGGTTTGGTTTTTTTTGTTTGGTTGGTTTTGGTTTTTTGTTGTTTTTTCGTTGGTTTTTTTTTTTTCCTTTTCAAAGTTAAACACTACTGTGGTTAAGGGTTTCTCCTTTAAGGACAGTTGAAACATTGTCCTGTGTGATGTGCTAAAAAAACCTTTCCTCTGACCAAAGACAGCCAGCAACAACATCCTGTGCACTTCTTTCAGGATGGCTAGCCAGATACCTTCTCTCTTCCACAAAGGACTAAGATCTGTCTTTCTCCAGCTGAAAACTGGACACACCAGCTCTGCATCACTTTCACTGTTACATTTTGCCAACAAACACTTGACTGTTTACGTGTTTTATCTGTTTTAGCTGTTTCATATTTCATTCATCTAAACATTGCACATAACTTTCCAGCTTGACCCTAGAAGACACTGAGCATCCTCCTATGCAGAAGGAGACTCAGTGTGTCAAAGGACTCAACTTTTAGCTGCCACAGTTAGTTAGACAATCTGTGAAGTACTGATAAATATCAAAAAGATCTCTATATAGGGGGTTTTGTTGTGCTCAGAGCATGTTTCAGCATTTTGAACTTAAAACACATTCAAGAAAGAGTTGTAATAAAATTAAGGGACAAGAAGTTATTTGAGGAAGAGGATAAGGATATTTTCTGAGTAATCATAGACTTACCAGGCCACCAAAAGCTGAGAGTTGGGGAGTTGACAGGTTTTATTGTCTGGATTCACAATCATGGGGTTCAAAATAAGATGAGCATTCACAGTCACAACAGGTCTGGCTCTGGGGGACAGAAATAAGGTTCACCACGTAACAGAAGGAGCACATTAGTACCTAAGTTGCAGCAGAGCAAACACTTAACTGAGTTGGCCACAAAGAAGCCAGACATGTAGGGTTACTTGGGAGAACACAGTTTTATAATGCTGCACATAGCCAAAAGAACCTTTTTATTTTTTTTTGTCAGAATCCTACTGAGATTCACAAAAAAACCCCACAGGTTAACACATCACGGAAACAGTATCCTATGGTTAAACAAGAGATGTGTCCCAGGACTGAGGCACATCAGACACATTTCATCACACTGAGTTTTCTCAAAGGGACAGAGTCTGCCTTTTTGGGTTTTACAGCAGTCCTTTAGCCATCTTGCAGATTTGTTTTGTACTGCCTCCATTAATAATTATACATTCAGACTTACTATGTCTGTTTTAAGACTCTTAAAAAAATAAACATGTTTTGGTTAAAGTAGAAGTTGGTGTAGAGTATCTTGAACCAATAATCAAGTAAACTCTGTCTGACATTTCTTGAGACAAGTGACTTTGTAAACCAGGGATAATCATCAGTAAATTCTGCTGAGTATGTGAATATATAGTTTTGGTGATGGAAACCATCCCTCTGAAGCTGTTACTAAGTGATGAGATAATCTATAAGTGCAAGCAGTTTAGAAGACAAATGAAAAGAAGGATGTGCCCAGATTCTGTTTCTTTTAAGACAGCAGTACTATTTACAGTAACTTACATATTTCCAGCTACCCCAGTTTTCTAACTTTCCTTCTATTTTAATCCATATCTGAGCTTTTATGATTACTTCTTTGTATTACTTCAGCAAGACATTAAAAAATAAAATGACTTTTTCACTTTTGTGCAACAGGGAAAACTTTTTTGTCCTAGAAAATTTCCGTAATAAAACTCTATTTCGACAATATGACAAGTTGTATATTTGATACATTCTGGCCAGGAAATGGCCTCCTGCTATTCACTTTCTAAAATTGAATAGAACACATTTTATTGTTATTGAAAATACACAGTGGATATAATTCATCAGTGTTTCACATCCTGTGCAATCACTCATGGCATTGCGATGTGATGGACTGCAAAGTATTTGCATGGTTTTTTCATAGTGCAGTAGGGAAATAGGGTCTTTTCGCTGCACCTACAGTGTTAGCTGAGATGAGCTAACATTCCTGTTTTACAAAATTCTTATGCTTTCACAAACATTCAGTTGGGAAGTAGGACATGCCTCCTCTCTGTCAGGTGCTGTTGGGAATACAGACAAGAAGCCAGACAAGAATCAGAAATATGACTACATTTTTGTAGAAATGGATGGTGAATATTTAAATGAAATGAACTGTCAGCACGGCTGGACTAAGAGAGCATTAGCAGATTTCTGCTTATGTATTTAGTAGTTTTTAATTTTGTATCTAATCAAAAAGTGCATTTAGTGAAAATCCATAGTCAGCAACAACATTTTGTCTTGTAAAATAGGATCATGTGCATTTTTTAAACTGAGGCTAAAAGTAGCAGTCTTTGTTTTCAATAAATGTTTCATGTCTTAACATACACAGTCTCCGAGGATTGGTCACTTTAAAATTTCTTACTAGCACCATTCCCCCAGAAACCACATTAATTTTCAATGACATGCCTTTTAAGTTTCTTACTTAAAATTAACTGAAGAGTCAAACATTTCAGAAGCTGCTTGAGCTAAGTCTAAGCATGGAAATTTTCATTGATAATTACAGGTTTTGAGCATGGGAAAAAACCATTTCTTTCTCACAAGATGTTTACTTTATCATCTCTAACGACCACCTTTTACACATTGCAACAGGGAAACAGGAATATGACATTTTTTAATTTAATGATCTCCCACCAAAGCTGTAAAATATCAAATCCATTGCATTTACCACATACCTGTAAACAACTGCTTTTCCAGCTCCAAATGCACCCACAATTAAATCTGGAAAAAACAAAATGGCTTGAGAATAGCTATATAGAAATCTCTCACACATTTTTTTCCATCACAAATTAGATTATTTAAATTAAAACTGCAGTAACATAAAACAAATATGATAATTCCTTTCTAAGCAATTTTTTCACAAGTGTACATGAAAGAAAACATTTCACATGTCAGAGATGGTCTCATAAATGTCTTCGTTGTATCCATTGACTTCCAAACTATTTAACACAAGGTAACCCATGCCACAATCTCATTTCTCTCCAGCTTGTATCATAGGGGAAGAAATGCCATTAAACTCTATGCATTTTATTCCAAATCCTTAATTGTCCATTAAACGAAGAGCTGCAAAACAATTTCTTGCCACTTTCATATAAGTCATGTTGAAACTTTATGGTGTCCCTTCCTGACAATCCTTCCATTCTGCTTTGTGTTTTAAGTAATTCATTCATTAATTTAGGCATTACATCTCTCTGCAAATAAATACAATGCAAGGTCAGAGGATGGCTGATTTGACAGCTTCTAATGTTTCCAGCATTGTAGCAATATGTTCTAAGGCTTACGACAGTTATCCATCTAAAGCCGTCATTTTCCCTGACAGATGGAGTCAACAACACAAGCACCACACTGGGACTTGGGCAAGTCTTTGTTAATGGTTGTTGCCTGGGGTTTGGGAATCTATAGCCCAGAATATTTCCTCTTTTTGCCTGGAGTCCCCACACAGGGGTCTCTGGAAAGATCCAGACTGGCTTGCTGGATCCATCCAGGCCTAGAGAAAAACTGGAGCCAAGCCATGAGGAAAAAGGATCAATTTTCCTGCTGCCTCTGCCTTTGGAAAGAGCTTTGTTGCATTTTCAAAGCCCCAGAGTTCATCTGGGCATGGCTTTCACTCCACTATTGCTATCATTCAACATGACTGACGTACCCAATTCAGAAGACTGAGCCTTGCAACAGACCTTGCAGTGGTACAGACTGGAAACCTAAATTGATCTAAATTAGTTAATTAAACCAGTACTTAGGCTTGTAAACAAACCCTTACTTGCTGCTTCTATAGTTGGAGCACTGGTTTGCTTAAGAAGCCCTGAAGTCATCGAGCATGACGCAAATACCAAGCTTTGAAGTTAAATAGCTGGATGGGTTTGGTCCAGGGCTGGCAGTGTGTTTTCTAGTGCTCCTCTGTCTTTCAGATGGTCAGGATTTCACAAATTTAAACAAATACTTCACATGGGCAACAGCCAGTCCTTCACTGAATTCCATTGATTAATGTCCTAATAGGAGCAGACACGGACAGTTTATGGATCTGATCCTCTTTTTGTACAACATTTACATTTTTCTAATTTCGTTGGCCTTAGAGAAGTATGTTTCAGGGTTAGGAACACTTTAAATAGCAGAAGAAAGTAAGAGTTTTGATGTCCTTTTTGGGACATTTGTGAGTAGTTTTCTTTAGTAGCTTTTATAGACAACTTGCCCACAGTACCAAAACCTAAAGATGTTTCCCTCTTAAATAAACAACTAACTGAGACAAAGCCATCACCATGAAGGCTGCACCACGCATACAGAGAACTTTTTCTGGCAGCTCACTTATAGTGGCACCCATAGTAACCCCTGAAAAAGCTTTAGTATTTTGCTTGTTTTTATTTTGCTTGTGTTTGGTAGCGTTTTCTCCTGTTGTTTTTTAAGGAAAAAGAAACATTATGCAATGAACAGAAAGTGAAAGACAAGACGGAAAGGGTTTCCATTCTGCTTGTCCCAGCTGGACACTCTTTATGAATTCTATAGCAGACTTGACTTAGGGTATGTACTAGTTCATACCACACTTGATAACTCAAAAGGTTTCAGGGTTATGTTATAAGAGAAAAAACAGGTAGATATCCAAGATTTATTCAGATCTTGCCTAGTGATGATTTCATAATATGCTTTTTCATTAAAAAATAAAGGTTAAACACACAACTTGGGAGAGCTTAATAGAATGTAGCCTGTTAGAATCTGAAGGTGAGAAGAATGAGTCTGTCAGATTCAGCTGGCCTCACTAGTGTGAGTGAATGCAATTTCAGTATATACTGATGTGCAGAGATCCCCTGTATTTCGGCATCCTCACTTTAATATTAAAGAGGATTCTGTATATCTGCTTAATGGTTAAATCCTGTTTTTTTGAGACAGAGCTCAGCTTATTTGAAGACCGAGAGTGAGGGGTCTGAGGAGCAAGGACAGGCCTCAGCCACCAAAGGACTGGTTTTCCATGAGCAGTCTTTCTGAATTGCCACCAAAGGACTGGTTTTCCATGAGCAATCCTTCTGAATTGCCACCTCAGCCAGGTTTGGAGACCCAGCAAACAGGATGAGAATCCTTAATCATGGCACCACCATGAAAGTCCTATTTGAGACTACTTTAAGGGCAGCCAGGACTGTGCTTATCCTGCTCTTGTTTGGAAGCTCTTACTTTTACCCTGACATGTCATTTGTTTTCTGGTCTGAGCCATGCTTATTCTTGATCCAAAGAGCTTGAATGAGTGAAACTACTCAGTAGAGAAAATGGAATTAAGAATGAATATGCAAAAACACCCCCCATATTTATAGCTAGTAGTAACTTCTACAATCTAGTGTACGGACAAAGTGATTATATATTCAAGCAGAGCATTCACTGGAAGTTTAATTAGGGATTTTTCTTTGCTTTTTCTTGTTCTGTTACAGAGCAGTAGTTTCACTCTTCTTTCTTTCATTGCTTTGTGGGGTGCAATTCCTATACCCATAATTGGAAAAAATAATTTTTGATGTTGATACCAATGCATGAGATTTGAATACACATCCAATCAGAGCAATTTTAGATGCAGAAATTTTGAATTTGTTGTGGGTTCTGTAGAAGTTAAGTTACTAATAATTTCTATGAAAAAAATGCACGAGATGTCTAAATTATCTCAATTTTGGCAACTCTCCCCTCCTAAAAATAGAGAGAGGTTTTCTTTATTAATTCTTGTTAATGCTATGCGTGCAATGTCACTGATGCAAAGGTCACTAGCTGAAAAACAAGGTTTTAACAAGCAATTAGACAGCAAAAGAAGCTAGCTTAAAAAAAACCAGCTTAACTCCTTACAACCCTTCTGAACAGAGCCTGAAGAAAAACCTATGAAAATCTTTACTCCATTGCATCAGTGAAGGGGTATTTTCAAGCTCAGATCAAAATGTGTGATTAAAACATAAAAACAAAGACGAACAAAGAGAATCACAAAATCTTCAGTTCTTCTTTTCTCATATTTCATGTTTCTGGGATGATGAGGAACCTCACTGTTTTCGTGAAATGACCACTTTGCCCATGTTGCCTGTTTGAGAAAATTCTCTATCACCTGCTCCCCTGCAGAGAAGCCAAGATCTGTTAGGAAAGGTTGGTGGCAGGACCCACATGCTTCTGCTTCATTGCATTTGAGGAATAAATGAGCTGCGGGGTCACAACCACACTGCAAAAAATTAAGAAAACAAGCACGGAGTGATTCCACAGGAATTTTAAACTTCCATTTTCAACACAGCTTGCAAGTTGTATGCATTAAAGTCCCAGCTGGTGGAGTTCACACAGTTAATGCTGGAACAAGTGTCTTTGGCACATATTTAACTGAAGTGAAGGGGCACTGCACGAAGTTAAACAATCCTAATGCAAACACCTCACTTGTCAGAAACCCAAAAATGAAACAACAGCTGAGTCACCTCCCCACTGCAACTCTACCAGGATGCAGGCAGGAAAGTGTTAACTTTGGGGACTCAGAATGATTTACTGGCAGCTTTAAACATAATTTCATGTAGTCTGTCAGTTTCACTGTACAGTATAAAAAGGGGCTGGAAAAAAATTATATTCTATCTGGGTACAGGTGCTAATGGAAATTTTGTTAAAGTGAGAAAACTGCCTAACTGTAAACCCTGTTAAAAAATCATTGTGAGCCTTTTTGCTTTTTATTTTCCTCAGCAGATCAGGTGCCAAAAAGGCCCAGGGTCATATTCCTATTTGTTTTCTAGGATTTCAGTGTGCATTACAATCCTAAATCTCAGCAGGAAATGTCCAGAATAAAATTTCCTTTAAATGGCCATCACTTCAGGCTTGACCACAGTAAAGGACACTGGCTTGTGCACTATAGCCAGCTTTACTCAAGAATTTTAGTTAAATACTACAAACAGCCATCATTCAAAGTCGAGTACTTTCTTCCAATTCCATCATTCTCAGCTGCCCTAATCCTTCTCTGTTTTTAAACCGTTCTGGTAGCAGGTCTGTTACGGATAACACCTAAGGCTAATTCATATCAATGCTTCCCTTTTGTCTGAATGAATCCCTTTCACAATACAGCAATATTTTTCACTATATTACAAAAAAAAAAAAAAAAAAAAATCCCAAAGAGGACAGTTAATGCTTTATCATGTCAGTAAAACACTACTAACTGGGATCAATTGCTTTACTCTTATATTCTACTGGGCACAATACTGTGATTTCATAAAATATTGTGATGAATTTTAGAAAAGCATACCTATAAATTACAGAGATAATAATTTCCCATAAAATCAACATATTTGCACACAATTCTTGGCTTGTCACTACATTTTTGACTGATTATTCATGTGAAAAAATAATTAGCTGGTAGAAGCACTTCAGTTTTTCTGCATTTGCTGGCAGAACCCAAGCCATTGTTCTGGCTCTCACACACAGCAGTCCTCTCTTACCAGAGCAGATGCAGCTTCTCATTGATTTAATTTGTTTGTCTTCCACAAATCTCCTGGACCAACTTCATGATTTAATCATCACTAGATTCCAATTTGTAATATTTTTGGCACAATGCCTGTTGTTCTCAAAAAAGTTTATTAATCTGAAGAACCCTTGCCTCTCAATAAGAAATTTGAGGATTTTCCTCCTGCTGTTTGAGTTAATGTACTCAGCAGATGGAGCTGTTAAATACTCCTATTTTATTAAGATTAGACTGGATTACTGAAGTTCTGAAGAAATTTTGTCTTTTTATCACACTTCTTTCCTTCTTAAAATGTTTCTAGAGTAGTTTGATATTAACTACATGATATTCTTAAGATAATAACTGAGTCCAAAATAACAAGGCATGAAGATGCCTTTATACATTTCCCTGTGTTGACAAAGGCTTGACTATAAAGAGCAACCAAAAGAACAGGAAAACAGCTGTGTTTGTGCTAAAGAAGGATACCTTGAAGATGAAGCTTTGCTGGCACTGATTCCAGAACAATTCTCTTAAGTTAATAAGGAAGACTTACACAAGCATCTAAACAGGCAGGGAGCAGAGAAAATAGTGCATAATTTATTTGAGCAATTAACTAATCAACAGTCTTTGAATAGTGAATTCATCCAAAGCACTGAACCTACCCATACTGTTAAAAGAAACTGGTTAAATCATCCTGATTCACAAACACATTTGAAGAAACCACAGTCGTTGGGAGGATATGCCACAAGAAGAAAGCAAGTTTAATGAGTTGAGTAAGTTATTCATTACAAACTATTTACTCAGCTATAATCAGCCATCAAGTGACTGAACATATGCTGAAATGTGAGGGTGGAAACCTTACAGCCTCCAAATGCCTGAGCCCTGTACAGATAGATGAACCAGCTGGAAGTGCAGCACCACCACCTAGATAATCACAGACTCCAGGCATTTAGTGGGGCCAGCTTTGAACAGATGCCCAGAAGCCAAAAGAAACAAATTTCTTTCCCATTAAATAGATAAATGGATTTCTTTTGTTCCTATGAAAATTGAACTCCGCTAATAGAAAAAGACAAATAAAATTATAAATAAAATAAGCTATAATTCAAAATGCATGCCTTTGCTTCATTCCCTGCTCCAGGCTTGATGACACACTTAAAGCTCAAGATGGAGCAAAGGGGCCCTAAAAGCCCCAGATTTACAGGACAGTGGAAGCTGCCTTGAAAGTTACCATTATGCGTCCAAGATGTCCCAGCACAGAAGACAGGCAGGAAGACTGTCCTGAGGCAGGTATTTCCAAATAACTTTACTGCAAACCTTGCAGAGCTGTTGTTACAGAGAATCCCATGGTTATCTAAATTGTGTTACAGCCCTCACCAGTATGGCCTCAGACACAGCACAATGCTGCTCTGCCATGCCCTCACCTCAGCACAGGATCTTGCACAATATTCCAGCTACGACTGTATTTGCACTTAAACTGATGGGAAAAGCCCATCTTTTACATTTTTTCAATCCTGTTTTCTCCTTTATTTCTTTAATCCCATCTACTTTTTTTTTTATGAATGTCAATACAGGGTAATAGCATTAAACCAGTATTTACTATTGCAGCAGAAGTGAGATCAGATCTTCTCTGAATATCACCTTAGAACGTGAGTTGTCAAAGAACAGTGAAATGGATCATCTGCTGAAAGATATTACGATTATGTCAGTGTTAGTGAATTAGTGGCAGAGAATGTGCCTGTATGCTGTATCTGTACTGTCTGCAGTGGTATAATTAAAATAGCCCTAAAGCAGTTCACCCATGCCAATTAGATTCCAGAAGTGAGCATGCAGCAACCCTGTTTGGGCTTTTAAAAAAGTGAGTTTCATAGTGTGGACAAGGAGTGATCAGTGATAGTTCAGAACCAAAGACAGCATATTTCATTTTCTAGTGTAGATGTAACTTAGGAGAATTAATTGGTCTTTTCCTTCAAATACTGGATACCTGTTGTATACAGGAGAGATACTGCAGATTTCACGTAAGTGTGGTACTAAGCTTGTCAGTGTCATGCTTAGAAGACTGGGAAAGATGCACATCATGGCTTGGCACAATCTATCTGACTGATACGCTTAACCTGCTTCCTTTCACTACTCTTATCTGACTATAAAGTTTAATCAGGTTCTGCCTCTTACATGACTACAAAGAAAGGAGCATCCACTCGTTCATTACCACCATCATCACTGTTTGGCACTGCAATCCTGCTAGGTGAGGAGGAGCGCTCCGTTTGGGGCTGAAGGTGATGAACACCAGCACAGAGAGGGCAGCTGCATGAGCGACGCAGCTGTAAGAATGATCAGCACAGTTTTGTGCCTCTGGTGCTTCCCAAGGTTGAAAGTTTCCCACTACCTCCAAGTCTCCAAAGCAGAGACTACTATATTATCACCCCTGTCTGTGTTGATAAAGGAACAGTTCTGGGTAAATAACATCTGGAGTGTCTGTAAGTATGACACAATGTACAGAACTCCTTCCCTGGAAAGCTGCGGAGATGTAAACCAAAGGTTGTACTTAGTAACAAAACCTCAGTCTTCCCTGTTGAAAAAATCTCCGTAATTTTACAATGCTGAGGGGTCTGTTACTGTTACAATGCTAACATCTGTGCCAGGACAGCTGAAGGCAGATGGTCATTACACTGACAGGACTGCTAACAAGAAGGAAAAGAAGTTCTGTCTGCATGCTGACCCTACCAGAGAAAGTTCCATTTTTAGGTATGATGTTGACTAGTTAAGTTATTCAGCTGTCTGTATCCTGTGCTTGTGCAATAAAGGCAGGGCATGAGCTTGAGCACTGTGTTAGCATTGTCCATATTTTTGTATTGTTAGCACAGATTAGCTGTGATTTTAGTGTGTGCAAGTTAGTACTCTCCCAGATGGGAAAAGTCTAGGGAATCGCCTGGGCCAAAGACCTTTCACAAAAGGCAGTTTGGGTACAGTCATCCTGTTTCAGTGGTTTCATCTGATGATAATGAGCTGGGCTGTGCCATGTAGCCTCAAGGCCAGACCACAGTTCTTGCACAAACATAATTACTGACAGCAATGAAAAACATTTGGGATTATTGTTTTTTCAAGTACTAATTCTGACTTTCTTCTCAGTAGAGAAGATACAGCTCTTTTTTTATGTTGGTTAAATATAAAACCCAGGTCAATGGTAAAATCTTCATTAGAAGCAATACTCTGCCCAGACACAAGTCATAAATTACTAACTGCTCTTTACGTAAAAATATATGAAGAAGAGGAGACGAGGCAGTGGTGGTGACAAGACTGAACGATCATTTGGTACAGCAGAACTGGTACGCCATTCTCCACTGCACAAAGAACAATTAAATATATTAGAGCTCCTTCCACCTGATTGCTAAAACACATGGCTGAGGGAGGAAATATGTCAGAAGTATGTAAAATAACAGCAGACTGCAGAATTGCTCACTGTCTCTTCTGTACAAGAACTAGGGCATCTCCAAAGAAACTGTCCAATGGAATGTTCAAGATTTGAATAGGACACAGTGAGAATTACTTCTTCACAGAACATTCAGCTGGGCTGTGGGGTCCCTTGACAAATGCTGTGCGTGCCAAAAGTCTGCATGGGTTCTACAGCTGATTGGTCAAATTCATTCAAGAAAAGTCTGTCAAAGGATACTAATTTTGGAGGTGCCATCTGTGACTCAGGGCTGCCTTGTTACTCCGGTTGGTTAGTGCTGGGTGAATATTCTGGGAAATATCACAACTGTACAATTCCCAGGATATCTATTGTTGGCCATTGTTGGAAACATGCTGTGATGCTAGACAGATCTTTCATCTGTATCAGTGTGGCTGTATTATGTTCTTCTTTGTCTGCTCTGCTACTACACCATTAAACCTCCCCGTGATCAGTTTTTTCCCAAATTTATTATACAACTGGGGTCATGGGGTACAAGAGACTCTTTCTCTGCCTTTCCTAAAGAAGACCAGAAATTGGGGGGTGAGGGAGGCTCTCTCCCTTTGGTGGCCAGGAGCTGCAGGAAGAGGAGAAAGGAGACATCACTCCATCCACAGGAAAGCTGAGGGATTTGAACAGCGCTGTGTACTAGGGAGTCTTCACCTACTCCCTATTTCTTTCTCTGTTCCTCAGCTTATACTGGCATTTGGATGAAGAGAGGAAGATACTACTTCTTGTGCCAAACAGCTGCTCTTCTCCAGAAGGCTAATACACGGATCTCAGCCTGAACTGAACTCCCAGACAAGACAGGATTTAACCTTTTTCCAGTGGGTGAAAAATTTCATCGTGATTCACCCTCATGTTTTTGTATTACCCAACTTGTAATCAAAGAGCACTGGTTCCTGGGGTCAGTACAGTGATCCCAGGATGAAGCTCAGTGGTCTGTGATAAGAAGCCATACAAACAGGTGGTATCTTCTGCCCTCTGGGTCAGTGACCTGCTCCAAAAACATTAATACATAGTCTGATTTAAAGGAGGTCTGAACCTCTAAAAGGTCTGAAAATGCTAAACAGTGCATTAGAAATGAAATAGCAGAGTAACTCCCATGTCTCAGCCTCCCATTTCCTTGCATGGATATGCCTGCCTCATGAACAACGTCAGGCACAAGGGCTTGAGTAAGCTATACAAACACAGTTATAGTTATACAGGTCAGTCCTGAACACTTGAACTCTAGCCATGGAAGAGCTACCCGCTTGGAGAATCTCACCTTAGACAGTGGCAATATATTTTTAATACCTGCAGCCAGACATTACCAACACCTGTCTCTCACCTCCCAGTCCAGAACTTCTGCGAACAGAACTTGTGAGAGTGGTAAGTCAGAATTACCTGCTTTTATTACATTTTTCTTTTTATAAAATGGTTGCTTTTAGAAAATACACATTAGAAAGCTTAAATTAAATTTTTTGTGATTTTTTTCCTAATCTTTCACAACCGTCTTTGAATCACAGGCACAAACAGTAGTTTGGGAAGCATGGAATTAAAGGCTACTTTTCTAGACCTTCTATAGTCAGCAAGTCTCCGTTTCTCTAAAATAAAACTTCCTTCCTAATCCTTCCAACTTCAGTACCTTGTTTCCTCCTTTTACAAGGGCTGCCCTTCAGCATTTCCGTCAGGAGGTGAAGAAGAAAAGCTCTTTGACACAAGAAGGATTACTTACTTCATTGCCCAGTGTGTTTGTCCTAGGCTCGCATTTCCCTGTATTATTTCCTTTCTTTTTTTCCCCCCTTTTTCCCATAGGAAGGCACTCTATTTTTGTGCTAGCACCATGCCATGTTTGCAGCATTTTTACAGCTCTGTTTTGGTGCTCCAAATCTTCATGAATTAAGGAAGAGGTGGTTTACTGATAGTAAGGGGTTTTCCTTCTCATTTTCAGAGAGATTTTCACCAGTATTGTGGACTGCTCATTCAGATATTCAACTGAGGGATGGAGGGAAAAGCTAGTTACAGTAAACTCAGGGTGGTGTTTGTTTTCTTTTTTTTAAATTAGGTAATTCCTGTAATAAAATATCTAACACATAGGGAGCTGATAACACAATGTGAAATTCTGCAAGTAAGATGCATGGTGGAGGCCACAATGGCACGCAGAGAACTTACAATTACAGTACAATTCCTCAGTACACATTTAGAAAGACCGACACTCATCACCCAAACTTTCCACAAATTAGCTTAAAAGATGCTCCACATAACGTATGCTAATACAGCAGTGAGACTTCCACTCTTCTTTCTTCTCTATCTGAGTTAAAGAATTTCTCCCTTCCATCTATCTTTTCAATCTTAGAAATGTCAGGAATGCAATATCCTGTTTTCTTTGGTTTTGCTGGGGGCCTTGTTAGTGCCTTAGGAAATGTTTAAATGCTGAAACTTTAATAAAGAGCTCGGCTGTCCAAGAGAACCTCATTAGTCAGGGACAATGAAAGACTATTAATAGCAACATCAACAATACGCAAACAAAAAGTCAGAACAGTGTCTAAAAGCCCTTTCTTCTCTCAAGTGCCAAAAATCCTCTTACTTTTGTCTCATGATAGCCTCACTGTATTACAGCTTTTCTGTTTGTAAAACTGTAATTTCTATTGTAAACACCCCTTCCCAGAAATTCCCTTCTGCTTTTGGAAAGACACCTCTTTCAAGGTTTTTACAATCCATCACAAAAAGGTGTAAGATCTTATTTTTGTCCCTTTGAAAAATTACAATTTTCACTTTGAAATAATACAACTTTTAAGAACTCTAGCCTTGAAATAACCCAGGCTAACAAGAGTGATTTCATAGTAAGTCAGGGAAGCACAGACTGTTAGCATTTTACTGTGGATGAACCCTTCACAATTACAAAATATGATGTTTTACTGCACACTCTTGCTAAGGCTTCTGAATTGTGATGAAAAGAAACAGAACAGATTTGCTTTCAGAGAGAGAGTACATACAAGTACACTTACATTCAGGCTACTTAGATGGTAGGAAAAATTTTCTTTAAAAAATAAACATTTCACTGAGAAACTTAACTAATGTTACAAACTTGATAAATGTAAATATATGTCAGGTAAACTCATTAGGAAGAATCAAAGCTAACCTAAAAAGGAAGAGTCCATATAGCAAAATGAAAACATTAAAGGGATGAAAAGGCTCAAATAAAATAGCTGCTTTAAGCAATTTGCATTCTCTCTGCTTTTCTGTAATGCAATCAAAGCCATTAACTATATATAGCTCAGTGTCTCTTTGGTCAGGAAAAACAACTTAGCAACACAACCAGATCAATCCCTTCTTCTACAATGCAACATGTTTTTAATTAAGAAAGAATGCCAGGATGAAGGAGACCTTACAAGTTCAATAAGCTGAGACCATTCAGTTTTTGGAAGTGGGGGAAAAGGGTTAAGCTTTTTATTGTAAACTTCACATGCTTTATGTTAATACAACTATTTAAGCCCTTTCTTGACTTTCTGATCATGTCTTTTGACAGGAAAGGGAGTATTTGTTTTGTCTCATTTTAACCCTTGGGAAAGCAAACCAGAACTGCCCAGAAATGTCTATCCTTTATTCTGACCTCTGCCTTCTGAAAGGAGCAGTTTAGGCATGATGCATTTACCAGAGAATGGAAGTATGAAATTCCCTTTCTAAAGCAAAAATCTTACCTGGGTAATCATTCTTGTCTACATCAGAGTCTCCTCTTAGAGTGAAGCCAAATCCCGAAGGCATGGACTGTGAGGCCCAGACTCCATTGAGAACCTGGGAAGGGGTAGGTTTTAACCCATTACTGTATCCATTGTAAATGAGCACTTTCCCTTGTCTGTCTTCTCCTGCAAATGGTGCACCAATAGCAATGTCTGCAGTGAAAAATAAATAAATAAATAAATAAAAAGAATGAACACAATTATAAATTAATTCCCTGCAGGAAAACAGACACAAATGGCTTCTGCTACAAACATGCAAGAACGTCAACATTCTTTACTTCTCAATGTATTCTAGTTTAAAGGCAAATATACAAAATGTTTGCAGTGTCTTTTCTGTGTCAAACTTTCACGACAAAAGCTTATAAAATAATCCTATGAAGAGATTATTGAATTATACTAAATAGCCAGTCCACATTGGATTATTTCCAGGGCAGTTAATTAGCTTTAATAAACCAAGATCTAAGGAATGCCTGCTTCTACTTTCATATTTTTAAACAGCCACAAATTTTCCTTGATTTCCTCTATCACCTAGATAATAAGGAGCAGCTGTTAGGTAAAACTAATTTTCTTTTTCCAGATAACATATTCTACATAGACAAAAAACTTCAACCCCTCAAACATCTAACACTTTAGAATGCAAAGGAGAACAATGGAATATCATGTTTTCATCTATACCAATCCATCATCTTATTGAGAAACAGGAATAGTACCGAGTCAGGAATTTCACAGGAGGTCTTACACACTGTGGAATTAAACACTTCAATCCTTAAAAATGAGGTGCCATATCCAAGAAGCAGAACTTACAGTGCTCTTCTTCGTTTCTGTGCATGAGATGTGGAGACAGTCATGTCTAGATTGAGATTCAACAGCTGTACTAGCTGAGCTAGCCAGTAGGAAACAATAGAGAGTATGTATCTATAGCTCTCATTTTTGGGTTCTGATCTAGGAGCTGGTGCTGGACTTCTTTATTACTCTTGAATTGAGCACCTGGACTCTGTAGCTTCACTCTAAAGGCAGACGTGCACCAAAGCTCATATTCAGTTACGATGCAGAAGACTTTGGCTCTAGAGTATCCTTAGTCTTTCTACAGTGACAGAGAAAAGAAGAAATGTCTCCTGCCTGCCTCATCTGAATTCTGGAGAGAAGGGAGACAAATACTGCCTGCCCAGAGTAGCTGAGGGTATCTGCTGTTGCTCACTGGTAGGAAACAGGAATTCTCCACCATGAGGTTGCCTGCCCAGAGTAGCTGAGGGTATCTGCTGTAGCTCACTGGTAGGAAACAGCAATTCTCCACCATGAGGTTCAGCTGTGCTGAACTCTATGGTGGGATTCCAGGACAAGCCAGTGAGGGTACTCTCAACAGTCACAATCCAATGGCTTCGACCCACAGGATGGTATTCATACTTCGTGCACTCAGAACCCCAATGCAGTTCTATGACTCCTGACATGACTGATCCCTTGCACAGCAGCCACACAATGAGGGACACTGCCCTAGAATCTAGTGGCTAGAACATTGTGAAAAACAGCACTCAAGTTAAGGAGGAGCAAAGTCCACTCAGTGGGACAACTATTCTAAAGGCCACTGTGCAAAACAGCTCCTCCAGGAGAAAGTTTTAGATGTAGAGATACCTGCATCTAAAACAGAGGTGTTTTAGATGCAGAGGTACCTGCTTTGAAGATCTCTAACATCCTGGAAATAAGAAGTAAGGAAATGCATGTAGGGAAAACCAAGGTGCTACTGACCATGTCAAGGAGCTCAAGGTATTCTAGCTATCTCAGGTAATCAAGCAGTTAGTTGTACTGTTTTCTTGAATGTAGGCTGCCAGTTAACTTACATGAACATTTTGTTGTGTGCATGTGCTATAAGCATTTGAGAAAGAACCCATTATGCACCTGTGTCTTTTAGTACTTAAGTACCAGTGGAAGGCTGATTCCAAAATAGTACTTCTGTACTTGCTCAATTCTTTCATTGCTGACAAAATACTCTATGTACTCAGGCCTCATTCAATTATCAAATTCTTCCAAGCATTTGAGGAGAGAACTCTGCTTTCAAAAAAATTAAACATCTTAACTAAGTAATGAAATGTTATCATAGTTATAAAACAAAGATATTTTTATTCAACTAAACATACTAATATTTAGTAAAAAAATCACACTGTAGTCTATATGACTTATCGGTCAGTTTTTCATGATTTGGGTCTCAATATCAGTTTCATTAGCATTAGTGTAAATTCTCATGAATTTCAAAGATGGTTACCTGTTAAAAAGCCTTTCCCAGCACTGCACAGACACTTGATATTTGCTCTTTAGGCATTTTTAATTTGACTGTTAAACAGAGATATACTACATTACATACAAATTACCATTATATCCGTCTTGATTGAGATCTCCGAGGTGTGTGATTGCACTGCCAAATCTACCAAACACTTCAGTGCCTGTCAGAATTTGTGCATCTTGGAACAGGAATGCACTTTCTTGCAGGTACAGATAAACTTGCCCAACTTCTTTAGGCTTGCTCTCAAATTCTCGTTCCATAAAAAGAGGGGCACCAACTAAGATATCATCTAAACTGGAACAGTCAAACAAAAACCAGTGTCACTGAGAGACTGAGTGTAAACAACACAGTTTATACATTTTCTAAACAGGAAGCTGATAATTATTATACAGTCAGACTAACTGAGGTAAGAAGGCACTTCTGGAGTCCTAGCCCAAACACTTGGTCAAAGCACGGTCAATTAGGGAAGGCTGTCCATAGCTATACCCAGTTCAGTTTGGACTATCTTCACACATGGAGACTCCACAACCTCTCTGGGCAACTACTTCCAGTGTCTGATCATCATCACAGCAAAAATGTTTCTTCCTAGGTTTAAATGGAATTTCTTGCACTTCAGTTTATGCCCAGAATAGACACTGAAAACTTACACTTTGCAATTAATGATGCTGAAGTCAGGAAGCTAAGAGGGAATCTATGTTACTAGAACAAATTCTCTAGATCTGTTCTGCTAACAGTTCTAGCGAGAGACAAATTTTAGTATAAATTCTAGTTTTTGCAACTTCTACATCAGTAAGAGACCAAAAGAAAAAAAACCCTGCCACTTTACAGTAGATTCTTGAGTAACATACATGAAACACAAGTAGAGCATCAATTAATAGAGAATGCCTCATCACTTCTTCAAATAGAAGCTGGGAGACAAAGCCAAAGCTCTATTTCTGAAAACACTTCTGTTCAGTATTAGGTACACAAGTAGGTGCAGTGCTCATATAATTTTCTGTACGGAGTATTAAAGAGAAAGGACATAATCAAATCACAAAAATAAGATGCTTAGAGGGAAAAGACTTTCTGTCCATTACGGTACTCCAAGGTGAATCAGTAAAAGAACACAGACTAATCAATGCATATTTTGCATGTTGTTGTTCTAAATAGTCATGTTTCAAAACATGTTACCAACATTTATTTAGAGGGAATAAAAAGACCCTTTTATAAACTGTGAAGAATAAAAACAAGTGTGATTGACAGACTCATAACAAGCAGAAGTATTCTTAATGGATTATTCTGAGATATGAAACGATAGTATCAGATTAACTGCTGAAGGTTGCTCAAGGCCATGTAATAATATAATGTGCATTATATTCAGTAGACATTGATCATCTGTATTAAATAAGTCTGTTACTGCAAATAACTAGGACTACTTGATCCCACAATATTTAATTTGGAAAACATATTCTCTTGCTCTAATGTGAAGGTTTTTTAAAACTTTGGAAAACTCATAGAAAACTTTCTATTCTCAATTCATCTTATTTCCAATATGGGGGTTTATCTATTAGCAAACCAAATAGTAAAATTGCACTACATTGTTTTTCCCAATCCTTATAGAAAAAAAATCTGTATGATTCAGCAGTACCTCAGTTACTATTTTACCATAGATATATATTATGATTCTAAGATATACAGCACAGAATTTAGCACAGAATATGTCATCTAGAAAAAAAAATTAATTTCCTTGTAGAACTTACACATTCTGTAAGTTGTGACAAAATACTTCTAGGACTGTTATTTTTCTACGAAGTTTTATAGTATGTTTCCATAAAGGAAAGTGTAATTCCAAATGTCAGGTCAGTTTGCTATAGCTGTCCTATTTTTTATGTTAGATTATACCCTGTGGCATAAATAACTAAAAAAGGAAGGAAGCAGATGCTGACTTGATATAAAAGGTGGGATTTTCCTTTCACACTAAACATCAAAAGTTCTCCTCTACTAATGGAAGTTGTTTGTGGTTAGGACAGAATATCAGCTGAAATGGTTGCCATGAAACAAAAGCAACAACGAAAACAAATTATGAATGCTCTTTTAAAAAAAAGTTATTTTACATATGCCATGTACTAAAAGCATTACACAGTAGCACTATCATTAATTACTATTCTAGTACCTCACAGTCCAGATACTCCTAGTACATTGGGACCCCATAGAGTTAAGTGCTGTAGAAACCATGAAATAAAAGATGAGCTTGGCTCCCTTGAATGTTTCACAAATGAGCAATTTTAAGACTGAAGGAAGATATCTTTAGAGGTGATAAGGAACCAAATCACTGAGAGTCAGAAAGCTCCCAGTATATTGGTGTAAATTAAAGAGATACCCAGATACGTTTAAAACCCTGGTCCATAGAGCAATATCCAGAGTGCCTAAAATGGTGAAAAGAGAGAGGCAGACTATCTATCGTGTACTAAAATTCTCTAAGCAGAAGCTTAACCTAGAACACAAGATTGACTGGGTGAGACAGAAAGCAAGCAGACAGGAGCTGGAGCTTGTTCAACAGGGAGCATAGCATCTCAGCTAGAAGTGCACAGTGCTGGGTTATTTTTCTCGTAAAATTTCAACTTTGCTAAAATAAATGACAATAACTGTGTAAAATGCATCAACAGTCCAGGGAGCAGGGACCAGAATCCAGTAGCTAAGATGGCTCATCTTCTGATGTGCTGAGGAACAGGTGGAAGAAAGGCAGTCATCTAATACACTGACCTATTTCTAAACTGGTTACAGGCAGCAGAGCCACCTGGAACACTCACAGCACTGAGTTTGCCTTCCCTCCAGGTCTTCACATATACAGCCCCCACCAAGGCCTTCCTTTCCTCACCCTCTGAAATTTTTCCCCTTCTCTTTCAGACCTGAGCTCTGTAGGTTAAAGCACACTGCTTCAGCAAGTCCTCTGCAAGAGGCAGCTCTCCCTTATGCAAATCTAGAAGTTAGGGATTAGAGTTTGGGGATTTTGTGCTGTCACAGCAGTGTACTATAGCTAGAAAGGGAGGATTTGTTAGCTACCCAACTCTCTCTGATCCTCATTTACTTTTTTCTGGTTCCTCTTCAAGTGGGTAAAATAAGCAAACAATTGCTGTTTACCATACTTTATACTCAGTTTTGCCTCCCAGCTTCTACAATTTGATTATTTAGGTAACAAGCAGTGAAGGGGGCATGGGAAGGGTGTGTACTTGTTGGGTTCTAAGTACCTATGTGATTAGTATTATGCATTTTTGTTGGTGAAGGAGGATATTTCAATTGGTCTTTTAAACTCTAGGAGTTTGTATTTACAAAATTGAGAATTCTGAGTCAAATTCAGTTTGATGTGATTGCTTCTAAAAAGCCGTAGGAGTAAATAAAAGCAAAAGCCTGTGGACAGTAATATTAAACCATGAAATGCAGTTCAATTTGCAGCAGTACTTTGAACTGGTTCATTAGATTTCATTACTGCACTAAGATGCTAGAGTTAACATAAATGATATATTAATTTTTTCTCCAACACAGAAAAGTAGTCAGTCAGTATTACTTCCCTTCCGATTAAAAACAAAATCGTTAAAAAGCACAAAGCTGACCACCTGCTGAGACTGTGTGCCATTCCTTTGTGTCCTGCAGACTAATAAAAAGCAGGAATATGGGAAATGTCAAGAGGTCAAAGTATGACTATGGAAAGCTTTGATAAAGGCCAAATAAAAAACCCAGTAAACAGTTTATTTCACTATTTTTACCGGACTGTTTCCAGCCTAAATTGAAAGTGTTCTCTTTTTCTCTCTTTACTAGGAATGTAGCCTGTAAGTTGATGGCAAAGCTTGGTTTGTTAAGTTTCATTGTGGATTTCTTATTATTAGCAATGGGCAACTAAAGGATAGTTCAAACCATACCCTTGATTTCCCTGTTCTGCCTACAATCCTGATGTGGTACAGATAAAACCGCACGAGTCACTTTGGAATACCCACAGAACTGCTGGGCTAGGTCTACAGAGCTTTTTTCCTAAAATAAGCCTAATCTTTGAGCCGTATCATGAGTCTTATTATAGCAAAGCACCATTCCTAATAATCTTGTATTAATTTTTTCAGCAAATAACTTAATCAGGTTTCTCATACTGATAAGGACATCACCACCTCCTTATCTTTATCTGAATAAAATGCCTAAGCAAGTCTGAAGTGTTAATTTCCCTCTTGCTTTTTTCCTCTCTTTCACTCTTCCTTTCAGATAAATATTTCTATTGACTATATATGCAAACCAGCAAAGACAGACTACATATCTAATCAGACATGTTTATCAAGTAGAGCTTTTTGTGTTTTGTTTTCTGTGGGATGTTTGGATCTCAGGAAGAGTCTTTAGATTTCTTTTAAGATATAGACTGGGAGACCACACAGGCCTCAACAGCACTTTGATTATATTATTGACATAAACAGTGGTTTTAGAGGTACACAGAAAATATGAGACCTGCCAAGTAACCCTATGGTTAACAGGAAATAACCTGCACAGGAAACAGTTTGGTTCAGTGAGAAGTAAATAATAAGTTCCCTGAAAGTCTAATGAGTGTCTATTACACCTTAGATTAATGTTTCTCCACCCTTTCACATTTGTAATACATCAGTAGGACTAAATTAATTCTGATTCTGTTTATCATAAAACCAGAAATTTTCAAAAGCTGTGATACTATGCCAAAATCTGATCTCAGAAACTTGGAAAGATTTGAGTACTATGAACCCCCCATGGAAACTGTTGAAGCTTCTATTTTGTTGTTGTTCTTTTGTTTTGTAACTGCATTAACACTTTACCACCTTGCCTTGTTACTTTTCTCTTCTCTTGTATTCCTCAGTCTTTAAAGGGTCACTAGTCACTAATAAGAAGCAATGACTATTTAATGCACTATGGTTAAGCACCTAATAAGAAATGATTACAAGAAAAAAATACAAAGTAGACATATCTTAGACATTTTGCAATAAGGAAGAGTACACTGCATCTCTAAATATCATCCTGGCTCATCTTTGTGCAGACTTCCAAGGCTGCAAGATTCAGGGATTTTTATGTCCTTGCTAGATAGCTACTATCAATATTCTCTGACTAAAGTCCTCTTCTCCTAAAATATTTAATCAGACTTTACGTGACTTGAAAGTTTTGTTCAACAGAGCCTGAAACCCCCAAGTATCTTAGGGATATGATCCCCAAGCATCATGACCCTGGGAGCGGAGCATCATTCTCCCTCTGACACACACAATGCCTGCCATAACTATTGGACATAGACACTTGTTGGCCCTTGGGTGATAAAAATGGATGGCCAACCAGCAGGTGCTGGAATGAAGAAAGAAGAGCTGATGACATTGGAAGGCTGTTAAAATTGAGAAGTGAAGCTATGGATGAGAAGACTTACCTGTATGTGAGAATGGGAGAATTAACTTCTGACTTTCATCTATCTCATTCCAGTGGTAGCTAGTGCTGTTTATTCACTGTTTTTCTACCTAGATCTCTTTTCTAGGACTCTGGACACTCCTCTGAAACACTGCTTTCAATAAATATTTGGGAACATAAACTCACCCAAACTAGGCCTGCAAATACTCATGCCACTGTGACTGCACAAAGATAAGCCTATGTGAACAATTAAAATTAGAAAAGCAGAGAGCCAAGAAAAGCATTTTGAGGTATGAAGCACCTGAAAACCTACATTTATAAATAAATATCAGGCATTGCTTCTATTAGTGTTCAGTGGAGCCGAATATATTTGGTAACCTACCCATCATTGTTAACATCAGATACTGCAACTGTGTACCCAAAATAAGACGCCATCTGAAAATAAAGAACAACAGATAGGCTTTCATATCTGATATCAAGTATAAAGGTTTTTTACTGATAATCCTCTTTGTTTTTATGGTCATCAATACAAAAGAGTATTTTATGTATTCTTGAAACTATGTTAATGAAACAACATGCTCTAGAGATACAATATTTCATCACATAGTTGCTTGACATTACCTGTTCACCAGTGAAATTCTGGATAAAGGTCAAGTCAGAAGAATTAATAATTGAGACCTGGTAACAGAACAATAAGGAAAGTTTCAAGCACACACGCAGATGCTACAGCATGACATCACTGCAAAAGAATGGTCCACACACTGAAAGATGGTCTAAGTGGCCATGAAAAAAACAATTATTTTTCCGTCTCACCACAGTTTTCCTGTATGATCTTGAACAAATTGCTAAGATTTCATGACTCTCAGGTTCCCCATAAAAAAATAAAGAAAAGTATTTCCCTTCCTTGCTGGACACTGAACAGCAGCAAATCACAGACTATCAGCTAATCAGTGACTAGGCATGAAAACATGAACTTAAAACATAAAGCAGTATATACATACATATATATATATATACATACACACCTTTTTCCTAAAAAATTTTAAAAATGAGTTCCAGAGACACAAGGAATTTGGGGTCCACAAAACTAGTGAATGCGTCTGTGGCTGGGATCTCTTTTCCCAGTCAGGTTAGTTGTGGAATGTTTTTCCTACAAATTATAAGCTGTATCCACAAATGTATATTGTTTTCTCCCTCACTTCTAACTGCATATCATGGCTCTTTACATCTGGATTTCAGTGTACACACTTACAGCACTGAAAGTAAACACTGGGTATGAATAATCTGAACTTGGACTCCTCTGCACCATGGACACAGCACTGCACAAAAATATGCTAACCTATGAGTGAGCTTAGGTCTGATAACACGGTGGGTACAGGGATACTAGGCAGACTCAGAGCATGTAATTGTAATCGTGACTGCCTATTGAAAACAGATGTCAGAAGGGACTAAGGGCTTACTATTCAAAACCCAAACCAGTAAGGCATTTCAACCCACCCAGATAGCCTGAGGGTGAAAGTCAGTGGCAGTTTTCTCTGATTTGAAAGTTCTGTATGAAAGAGACAAAAAATATAATGCAGCATTTAACCTTACAAATAGCTTAATGGAGTTCTCATTATAAAAATTATAAAATGAAGGTACATACATAGCCGAAGTTCTGTGCTCCCCTTGGGACTCCAGCAACCAGCTCTGAAAGGATAAATGATCAACAGTTAACTGGCTTTGCAATCTGAGTGGTGCATGCAACATGTATGCCCTGCCACTTAAACCTTGATATATATATGTCAAAGCCCTTAGGATTTTGATTTGTCATCTGTATCAGAAAGACCTGTAAATCACTTCAAGCCATTATTTCATAAGGCTATAGCATTCATTCAGTGCATTTACCTGCACAAAATGTTACACTCTGACTTTTGAATACATCCATCCATGGATCTCTTTCTGTTTAGCATTGCTTAGCATAGCACAGTATAATAAAGTTCTTGGTACAATTCAGCTTGCTACCTGACAGCTGTGGATTGATGGAGCCAGAATTAGTTATGGCATCGCATACTAGAGCACAGAAGCTAAACAGAACTGTTCTTACAAATACTTCTTTTCTTTGTGCCTTCCAACAATTTGTCTCATCCATTATTTCACTTGATGCCATGTAAATCCTTGACAAGTTCTGCACAGTCTGCATTACAAGAAAATTTCTGTGAGTGGTGTTGGAGGGATCCACTGAGTAAGAACACCAAACATTAGACCTAGCTGCCTTCTAGGAGTAATTTTGCCCAATGGTGAAATCTTAAACAACTAGTAGAACAAATGAGTAAAAAAAAAAAAGAAGGAAAAAGCTAAGTCCCAGCCTGCAGTCTTACGGTCTAAACTTTCCCTCATTAGGATATCCACATCAGTAGACAGCAGCAGGAACTTCAGATAACAGAGCACCTCAGCCACCTGCTTGTAGTGACCTAGCCTTCCTCTGTTCCTCACTGGGATCATATATTCCCCTCTGATTGAATGTGTTTGGTCAAGAGGAAATGGAAGTACTAATGAAGGCCTGAACATGACACAGGATGAATCTCAATTCAGCTAACTATGCAATATTTTTGTGCCAGTCATTCACATGACATACTGATTCAAAGATCACTCATTATAAAACCTTGAGTATGCACTAAAAAAGAAGCAAAAAATATAGCCTTCCCATAACGGCTGTACCTCTTTTTACACATCACAGTGTTTGGCTCAAAACTGTGTGGTTTTTTATTTATTTTTTGAACTCTTCATAATGCAGGACAGGCAACTTTAACTTCAGAGGGATTAAGCAGCAGCAGTTCTGGAGAACTGGGTTTACTTGTGGAAATGTACTATGTCTCTATTGGCTTTGTGAGTCTGGACCACAGAGCTGTTCAGCCCCTCAAGAAAGCCATCCCTTAAGGAATTCCAACTTTTGTGTTTAATTCTGTTATGTTACACTGTCTAAGGAAATAATTGAGAATACTGAGTATAGATAGCTTAAGTCTCACCAGTGTTTCAAATGTATAATAGGTATGTTCCTGTGCAGAGACCCAAAATGAAGAATTTAGTAAGTGCACGGCCATATGGTTTTCATTCAAGTACATAGGTTCTTACCTTGTTCAGAATCCCCAGTAAATTCCCCAGCAGTCACTGAGTATCCTGTTTAAACAATTAATTACAGATTAAAACAAACAAACCAAACAAACAACAATAAAACTTGATAAACAATTTCTTTCAAAAAATATGCAAGAACCATCAGATTTGTCTTTTCAATGGATTCTCTGAATGCAAGTTTTCTAACATTGGTATGCTAAAACTGTGTGGAAAAAGGAAAATTGTTTATCACATTATTATGACTAAATTAATGGTAGGTCTGAATGTATAAGAAATTGATCCTTCCTCTCCAAAAATGAGCTTCTAAATCATTAATACTTACTAATTTATCTGAAAAAACCAGCAGGTACTATGGTGTTTTGCCCTAATAGTTATGAATACAATTTAGATCTTCATTATTGTACTGTAATGTGTGTGTCCTGGTTGAGCTTTATATGGAAAACAGATTTCTAAAGATGCAGTAAAGCACCTCTTGGAGCTTTAGTAAACCTGTGAGATAGCTACTATTGCAACAGTAAAAAAGACTTTTGGATTGTGTCAGGGACTTTAATTTCAGATCTATGGACAACAGTGCAAGGACATGTCTTAGCTTTCAAACTCCACTGAATCTTTTCTGTAACTATGTGAAGAAAAACCTGCCTTACATGCAGAGACATGAGTATCATGAAAATTCTTAGAGATCTGTACTAATTAAAAGTAGATAAGGAGCCTTTTTTCTATTAATTACATAATATCTTCAAATTGACTTTTGTTATTGCTTACTTCAATTGTATCTTTTAAATATCAGTGAGAATAAATTGGGTATTTGTGTAGTACTGTACAAATCACCACAGAACTGAATTTGAATTTATCTAATAAAAACTGAAATTGTCTTTTAATTACATTAAGTTCAATCCATCATCTTGCAATGAAAAAATCCATAAATGGGAAAATTTTGTACTTCTGCTTTAACTATTTAAAATCAAATAATAAGAACCCTAACAAGCCATTTAAGATCTCAACCTTCAAACCCTATTGCTGCACATCATTTCAAGAATGTTAATAATCTCACTGAAGTAACCAGCAAACTACCGATTTGCTGTTGTGCTTAAGGCAAAACATGTTCAAATCCTCTCACAATTGGGACAATAGTAATGTAGGGCTTGTTTTCATGTTTATATAAGACTCATGCTTTTAGAACATATTGTTAACTCATATAGAATTCAGCTTACCCATGTAATTGTCATCATATGAGGGTGGTGCCACTCCTGTTTGCTTCTCTCGTGCCAGTTTCCTCAGAATATCCTTGAAGGAATAATTTGCAATGATGTCCGCAATACTTGCAGTGATTACCTGACCTGGATTCAAACAGCTTCATAAATGAAAGGCACCTAAAAGAGGGCCAGATTCTATAAACAGGGCTAGCAGAACACCAAAACAGAGCAGAAAGGACGCTAACACAGCACAGATGCAAAGAGTAGATAACTTCTCTCAAGCTTTCTCCATTACTACCCTGAAAGTCTCAAGAGTACACATAAATCAATACAACAAGGCACTGAATCTCTATCGAACCATTACCAAAACATCTCCAGACCCATTTCAATGTGCTAATTCAAACTAAAGTCACTGCACCGTATAAATGTAGTAGATCAATTAAAACAATTTCTCAATGGAGAATTCAAAGCTGTGAATTCGCTACAATCACAGTCAATTAGACCTTCTCCTTTAAAAGCAATGAAAAAACACACATCAAAGAGGCTGACAGTGGGCAAGCTGGTAGGCAGAGGCTGGGAATCAGCTCTATAATACATGTAAGAACAAGTTAAAACAAAAATAACCTCTTAACCCTTTACTGAAACCACTTCAGGGTTTATCTGTGTGAGAAACTACATCTTGGAACCTACAGTGATGCCACAAATGAACTTAAAATACATGCAGATAGCTATAAAAGTTGGTGTTCAGAAACAAACAGTAACAAAAACTTTTAAAACTGTACATTTGCTGTACAAATATTAGCAATTTTTAAACCTGCAGTATTTCTACGGAAAAATTCAACTTATTAATTAAATGACAAATATACAAAATGCCAACATAAAAACAGTTATTTGTATTTGTTTAACTTCCTAGACAACCTACATCCTGGATTTTCACAGCTTATTTTTATGCTCAGTTGCTTGTTAAGCAATTATTTTGATTTACATTTGTTGAAAATAAGATCAGACACTTGTTATCTTAAACTGACAAAACAGTGGAAATCTAGAACAGTGATACTTTCTGCTTCACTTCTTAGATCCAGTTAACCAGCCAGATGAACATACCTTGCCAATAAAAACTACCAGGCCCGCCTACTATCAGGTCTCCATTCTACAAAAAGCAGAATTAAATAAAATTACACAGGAAAAGAAGACAACAAAATTCAGCATGCATGGGAAAAAACAATGTAAATGACCAAAATAATATCAGAATCATGATAATGGAGAATAGCCATGTTCAAGGAAAGGATGTAGGTGCGTGGATGTTCAGGAAAATGGACAGTTAAAAGAAGTTGAAATCACCCTAAATATCTTCACTTGAATGAAAGCCATTTATTTTGCCTCTAACCTAACACTTCAAAAATTGCCGCTTATTCGTAACAAAACAAAGTTAACAGAAAAGAGGGTGCTCACATTCAACGAAACAATAGTAATGTTTTATAGAGAATTATCTAATGCAGCTGCAGAATGCTCAAAACAATGGCAATGGTCAAAGTTACCTGAGGTCCTGGTGCTGTAAAAACGGCACAGATAATAACAACCGTGCAAAGTTTATCCTTTGTCCTGTAACATTGTTTCTGGACCCTCTTGGCATTTAAGAAAATCTAGTCCTTTGTGTTAAGTACTTTCACCCCCACACAACAATGGTTTTACCCAATGACTAGTCCGCCACCAAAAGTACCCTTATAAAGGCTATTTTAACTTTTTAAAACTAGTTGGTACCTGCCCCACTGCTTCCTGAAAGTCAAGTAAAGCATTTTAAGTGGGACAGAATAAGATAGAAGCACACAGAAGTTTTTGCCTAATTATCTGTTAAGATAGACTGAGTCAGATTGGAATGCTGCAAAGAGATGAACAGGTGCTGATTGAGTATTTTTTTTTATTAATGAAAGTTTGAAGCTTGAAAAGGAGGAAAGAACTTCCAACAACTTCAAAAAACTTTCCGCACGCAACAGCATGGGGATAAACTCATGATCACAGAGACAGCACTTGAACCATGGGGATATATCACAATGAAATTCGGTCCAAATACTTCAGAAGCAGAATCTCACCTTGTAAAAATCTAAGCTGAAACCTGCTTGACAAAAGCCTTGTCCTTCAGGATCTGCATTGCCTGCAATTATGAAGGTAAAAGCATTTTATTGATTTCACAGTGCATATGGAAGATAACACAGACACCCCTGGAGCTATAAGGCTATGAAAAGCAAAACTGCCAATATATGTGAAAATATGTATTCTTTTTTAGAAGAAGAAGAGCAAATCAAAACATTCTACAGGACCCTGAACATGCAGTCCCTTGTGAAGATTTTGAAAAATAGGACCTCCTACTTGGGACTTTCTCCTCTTACTGCCAAGAAAGGACCCTTGAAACAACTATCAGGGATTCAGTTTTAATTTAGCTGGAGATAAAAAAGCAAAAAACTCAACAAGACTGTAGAATGCTCACCACAGTCTGATCTGTTATAAATACAAAAATAAGTGTTTACTTAAGCATTCTCAAAAAATGTTGACACAGTGGAAAGGTCAGGATGGGTACAGGGAAAAACAACCTTCCTGTTTCTGACTACTTTTATTTCTATTCTCCAAATCCTTATATAATTGTGCAAAGTGTGTTGGGCATGCATCTTATGGCAATTCTATGTGTGCCAGAGAGCCAGAAGACTGCAGGATTAGGAAACTGACAGTAGGAATGGCCACTTGAACTCTCTTTTCAAATGATGTAAGCCTTTGCCCAGAGAGACATCAGTAAGTAAATAAAACAGATCTTAAGGTCACCATTTCTTACAGATTCAGCTTCTTTCTGTACCTGTCCATGCAGGGACAAGGATGAGGCTTTAAAAGGAAGACACAACACAACTGCATTTAGAGCCCTACTACAACAGGCATAGAATGCTGAGCAAGATGAATGCCCGATAATAATCTAATCTGTGGTATTTTCTGCAGACCTCTAGGCAGCTGAACCTGGTTCTAAATATACATGTGGTTTATCTCTATTCCCCAAGAAGCAAGGCCCTGAGGTCGCTACTACACCTTCAGAACAGCACAGAGAAGAGTGTGGAACAGCAGCGCTAATGTGCACGGCTTTCTTCTGGGCTGAAAGTTCTTCACAAATGAGCTCTTGGGGATGATGCTGGCATGAGTGGTGATACAGGCTTGTGTGTTTCTATGCAGGGTCTGACCTTCAAATTGTGATCTTGTGATGAGACATTTATACTCGGTGTAAGTACAAATAATTGGTTTAATATGCCATCTGGTTCTTATCTAGATCTGTTTGCTACATATTAAAGCCATAAAAATTGAACCAATTATAGCTCATTACTATAACTGCACACACTTAATTTACTTAGTTTCTCCTCCTTCAATTAATTATACAATAAAGCATCCAATTGCAGGCATATAGTTTAATATTGATTTTTCTTTACACCCTCATTCAATGCCATAATGTATAGTATCCTTCATTCAGCCAAAACGAAATTGTGTGAAGATTGAAAGAATGAAAACATTGAGTGCAAAATCGATTCCTTCAACACAGAACTGTTCATATTAATACTCACTGTTGCGACAAGGTGAATATTCAGCATAGGCACTGAAGTTCTGAATTGCTACATAGCAGGTGCCAACAGGGTCCTTCTCAGGGCTGTCTTTAAGGGTTCTCCAATGATACAAAGGAGCACAAGCCTATAGAAACAGAAACACAAAACAGAAAACACACATACCTTTCACACACTCTTGCATCTAGCAAATGTCATTTTTAATAGACTGTGTTCAAGGATTCTCGGGTGTTGTATCATTCATATAGCAATGATCACAAGATACTGACAGAAGAAAATACAGGACCACTGCTTTATCTAATTTCATTATAACCTGAAAAGCACACTGATGTTTCACTTATAGCCCCTTGGCAGCTGGTATCTGTCAGGGACTACAAGTCATATTTAAGCAATGTTACAAATACCCTCTAAGTTTGCTTCACAAGTAATATGTTTGCTCTATTACTGCTCATTGCACAGGAGCTGATCCTGTAATTTAAGATGCATATCACATATATGTAGCTGAAGGCAGTCCCGGTTCTGTCCTGGTATGTCTTAAGATAATAGATGTAGTAGCAGAACTAACTCCACATAGCAGGACATTTGTCAGGATGTTGTATCATATTGTCAATCACAATCATCAGAGTGTCTGCCTTCTTATAACCCCCTGCTTCAAATATTCCTAGATAGGATACAGTTATAATGCATTCGACAGTCTGAGTGAATAGCTTTCTGCTAAGGAAGTTTTGGCTAGATATTTAATCTTCTATGTAATGGCAGTAGTGTTACAAACACGACAGTGTAAAGATAAAAGATACACAACTTGTGTAGAGAGAAACATTATCTTTTTTTAAGGTAATCCAGATAATTAGAAAAATAAGAACGATAAACTGTCAGGTCTGCAAGTCATTCCTCACAGTTTGCCTGAAAATCTTCATCGCCTGGGAGGGTGAAGACACCACCTCTCCCTGAAACCTTGCCTCTGTAAGATACAAATAAATCCTTCATTCACGTCCTATCTTGTCCTACTTTTTCAATGACAAACCTGTCTACCTCTGGCAAGGTGTTGCTGTTATTTACAATATTGTATCAGCTTCCATTCTGCAATCAGTACCAGCTCTATGAACCACAGTGCTACTCACCGCTTACCACAAAGGTCAGAGCTTCTGGAGCGATGGCTTAAAGAACAGGGACTCTTCACAGGCCCCTGCCTAGAAAACTGCATACTAAAACAGAGAGCAAAACCAGAGTGCAGCAAAGAGGAGCATGTGTCCTGTGGGGGTGATTTTAGGTATATCTGATACATCTGACATCAAGCCAAATGGATTGAAACAAGAACTCAATATAATCATAAGCACTGACTTAACGAAGTTTACTATTACATTCGTAGCTTAAAAACCAAGTTCCTGACAGTTTGATGACATTTTCTTTCTCTCCCCTTTCAGCCTACAAAGCTTAACATATAAAGTCTTCCAGCTTTGCTGTCCAAATTTTTGCCTGAAAAGTGTTGACTCTATCTCAGTTTCAGATTCTGAGAATAGTTACCCCAAATAAAGAAAAGTTTGGTCAGTATGGACACAGCACACCTGTTGGAGAGTAGATCTGTTGGAGATCTCGTTTTTTTTAAGATTTAAGATTAAGATTTAACAAATAGTGGTAAAGAAGTACTTTATTTAAATTTGCGAATTATTTAGTAGAGAGAATGAAAAATGTTCACCTATTTTTAGAATTTTTATGTTTACTTAACTCTGTAAAAGAATAGGGAGATGTTTATTCACTACCTGTTTCATTTCAAAATCCTTCTGTAGGTTAACCACAAGGGTTACAATATAAAGGAATGCATTTCCTTTCAATACTTCCTCCCTTATGACTACTTTTTAAGTAATAATTGGAAGTTTTAATCAAATTCCAAGGTAAATTTTTGTTTTGTAATTGTAAAAACTAATAAAGATAATGAACAAACCAATTATTCTTATCACAATTACTTCAGTGCTGTTTTTAATGTAAACCTTAATGCAAATAGAAATATAAAATCTCTGTGTAAAAGCAGCATCACCAGCACTTTACCACCTGCCCACTGCTGGAGGCCTCTATCAATACAGGTAAAATGTTCAGTGAAACTGGAAAGCACATATTGCATTTTGACAGCCATCTTTATTTGGAGCTTTTTTATCAGCTGTTTTTATCAGCTTTTTTTTTGCAGCTGTTTTACCATGACTATGACACAGCTGCTCAAAACAATGTAAATGTGACAAAAGAGGCAAGTGTTTTCCTAACTGAACATCAACAGAGGTTCTTGGTTTTCATAACATTTCACTACATTCTGTATTTAATATTCCACATGTTAAATACATATCTTCATAATACAAAATACTTTAGAGCACAGAGCTATCAGTTCCTGTATATCTCTGAAATATGTCCATTATCTGTTAAAAAAATATCATGATTCACTTTCACAACAATATGATGTTCTGCTGTTTTCACATGGCAGTGGGATCATCTTCACTTGATCAGTTCAACCTGATTTTATAGGCTGCTTTCATTTTTTGAATTATATATATCATGTGTTTTATAATTCATGCAATAATCAGAGAGTTATTTCCATAATGTACACATAGACAGCTATTAAATATATACATTTGAGAAAAATAAACATTTTCTCCAAATGAATATCAAATGCATAAGACTTACCACAACTTTTTCTTTATGAGCTTTGACTGTTGCCCCAAACCACTGATTTGTCTTAAACTCAATAGGTTCCCTGGTGCCATTGACTTTAATTTTCCTGTTGTCTGACAAAGAAAGAAGCAGTATGTTGACAGCTTATTTTTAACAGTATTACCCTGTGAGCTATACAAGTGAAGAGATAAATGGATATATTACATTGAACCCACTTGTCATCATCCAACCCGTTTAACAGGCAATGGGCTTTCTGGTGTCAATTAACCTTTTCACTGGTCAGTAGAAACCAGCTTAAATTCACACATTAAAATTCAAAATAATTACACTTAAACTTTAGGAAAAAAAATACACTCGGCTGGAATAAGAAATGCTGTGTTTCCCCCTGCCAAAAAAAGAGAAAAGTTTACTTGGAATTTATGATGAAGAATGAACAAGAATCTACAAAAATAGGTGAAAAGCCCTAAAAAGTTTTCTCAGATGTGGTAGAAACTTTCCATGTAAAAAGCATGTTCCATGATTAGTTTTTGTCAAACAAATGACATTTCTCAGCATGCTTATTCAAGGAGCAACACTACAGATAGCAAAGGACTTAGTTTTTAACAGAATTACATGTGTACACACTGTCACAAGGGACAGCTTCTTAATGTTGCTTTATATACACTCTTGCAGATGTCAGCAGAAGAGAAGCCATCCGGGCAAAGATTCAGGCCAATTACAATGCATTTCAGGTTTTAATAAAAAGCAGACATGCCCTCCTTTCACCCTCTGTTCTCTGAAGTAAACTGATTTCCCATATGTTCATGAGCTATGCTCTTCCCTTACCAGTCATTCCTAATGAACTTTTCAATTTATACATAAGCAAGGCATTACTCCTTCTCCCTTGTATCGGCATTCCCTTATGTTTGTTTCTGGTTCCTATCAGGAGGGATTTCTGAAGAATCAACCCTTTTTAGTCACTCTAAGTGAAAATAAAACCATATACTGTTTACCTTGGAATGTTAAAAAAAAAAGTAGCGTCAGACTATATTCTGTGGATTTACATACATTTTTAAATACCTGAGAAAAAATACAGTCAACATTTTAAAAAGTTATCACTACTTGGGATTTGCCCAGCAGGAATACAAGAGATACCTGAACGTTTTCTAGGATGTTAGCTCACCACCGAATTCAGCTTATGGTAACCTCATAAATGTTGTAAACCAAATTAGAAAGAAAAATGCATCATACCTGGAGAACAAGGGTACTATATCTCTGTATTTTTTCCTAATAAACATGAGGGAAAATTGAATGAGAACTAATCTTTTAAAGTTTGAAAGTCTCTGAGGAAACATCTTCCTTCATACAAGTATTTGCTTCTGTGCTGTGCCAATTACAGAAGCTACTATTGAAGTCCATGCTTACGGAGATAAATTTCAGGAATATTTAGCTCTTAAAAATTCAGGAAGTATAATTTAAAATTACTCTAAAAATAATAATTTTAAAAACATATTTTATTGAAGTTAGGCCTAAACTTGTGTGGATGTGAGAGACAACGTATTTGACACAGAGCATCGTAGGAGCTGCCAGCTTCTACCTAGTTGTTGGCAACACTACTTTCAATTATTTTTTCCAGTGAAGCCAGACCCTTTCAGACTTTAAAGGTTTCTTTTTTTAATGCTCCAGCAGATCTGAACATGATCAATGTCCACAGATGGGATCTTGATAGAAACAAAGCTTTTGAAGCTTGAAAATCAGCCACAGCCAGCTTACAGCAGCCAATGCTAGCCTGGCTCTGAGGATACTTGTGACCAGTATTCTAACTTAAAAGGAGCTTACATTTTCAATCAAAACAACATACTTGTCTACTGGCAAAGCATACCAACATTTGAAAAGAAGTTAAATTTTAAAACTTGGACAACCATTTGAAGGATTTATAAAACCACAGCTGAATTTACCAGTAAATCTGCAAGAACTGTACACACACACACACAGAATCCCACCCCATTTAGTGGCATATGGCATAGTAGGAATCCTTCATCATGTGGCATGGGATTTTCATTATAAAATAATTTGAAAAATATTACAGACACGCAAATTAACAAATAGCTTTTTCCCCAGATAAATCTCTTTTGATAGAAATTTTCTCATCACTTTTGTTCAGCATCCTTGTTAGACCTACGGAGTCATATTCCCAGTTTCTGAGGTTGTGCCTTAAAATACAGTTTAGTCTTTTGGATGTGACAACTGATCAGTATTTCAGAATGCTATAAAACAGCTACTGCTTCCCATGTAACTTTGGCAAAATAAAGCTCCATGTGCAACTAACTTGTCTGAATAGACACAAGGTGTCATTACTGTACCCTGCTGCAATTGCCCACTTCTGAGCTAGTCATCCACTTACATCTGAGAACATGATATAAGCCTGTTCTTCTCCTCCTAAAGCAAAACTCTGAGAAGGTCAGAAGAATCATGGCCTAAAGGTACCTTTTTTTAACTAACTGTAGATAGCCATGGATGACCAGCTTAGATTAGACTCAGATAAAAGCTATTAATTTACCCAGATAAATTCCAATTCAATTAAAAAAAAAAAATCTGTATGTTCCTCAAAACAGCATTATCTAAGCATTTCAAAAAGTAGCATGCCTGTATCCTGATAACACCATTACATGACAGGGAAATATCTCTCTTTGTGCTATTTATGGGCATCTGAGGCCCACAGGCTAAGTCTATACTTACCCACAGCCATATTTTTGTGAGCAGTGAAAACCTGGTGTGAATTTTTGCATTCAAATACCATCTTCTCTTCTGGAGGAGAATGCCTGGCCCCTTCTAGGAAGGAGTCCAGGCTATCTTGTATCATGTTATGTGACACTAGTGCAAGGATAGCAAGAGTACAAGGCAGCAGCTGGCCTGGGCACACAACGCCTGAGCCTGTCCACAGAGAGGTTCAAGGAGTGCCTGAGTACCAGCTGGATTGCTTCAGAGCCAGCCCAGGAGCTGTTCCAGATGGTCAACAGTCTGGATGACTCGCAAATTTGGCTTGAGATGCAGCTCCAGAGTCACTCATAATTGTACTGCCTAAGACTGTATTGCAGACTAAGGCCCAGACAATCAGGAGTATGCAAAGAACAGAGATTTATAAATATAAATTTAGGTATGAGGACATCCTTAAATTGCATTTCAGCAAACCCAAAGCACCTCATTTTCTACTGCAGGAGTCATGACTCCTGTACATGTACTGCCCCACAATCCATCTTCAGAAGCAGCTCTGGAGATACAGAAATATGGTTATTAAAACTATCATTCCTTCACCCAGTTTTTTAGTTGAGGTGCCTAGGGGCTACCAAAGGCAAAAAAAAGCCCCTTACATTGTCAAAACAGCAGCTGGACAAGTAGAAAAATTTGAGTTCAGACAGCAAAAAGCAAAGCTATGTTCAGAGCAATAGTGCAGATTCCCTTGTAGGAATTAAAGCCTGAATCTAGAGCAAGTGCAAATCCATAATTTACACATTAGGATAAATTTGGTGCTTTCTATGGGAACAGGTCTCCTCTGAGTCACTGTCAGCACATTATAAATAGTTTAATAGGCACGAATAAAACATTTCCCTTACCAGTATTTCTTTTTTGTATTAATCAATATCTGCATAAGAGATGTATGGGCAAACACTGGTAGCGACTTACTGTGATTCTTTCAGCTCTTGGAAACTGCAAGTAAAAAATGCATCATCTTTTATAATTTGAAAATACTCAAATGAACAAAAGTAAATCAAGGTGGTGATCACTCAAAGGTTGGACTCCATTATCTTAGAGGTCTTTCCCAACCTAAGTGATTCTGTGATTCCGTGATAATACTGTAATCAAACTTAACACAGGAAAACAATGCTTCTAATCAAAGTAAAATGTCTGTCTATGTAATACACCTGCAGCTCTTTCAGATAAGTTTTCACCATTCTGGAATTTTGAAAAGTATTATGTCTAAATGCTCTGTGTGTATTTCCCTGTATGTACTGGATGAACACAGATGTCCATTAACCAGGCATCTGCAGCAGGTTCTGTTACACTCTGCCCTCAGATCTGTGCCTACATCCATGATGGGAAATTCCTTTCAAACACCAGTTTTGATATATCTGTGTATGTATGTACCTATGCATATTTTTCATCATATAAAAAATATAGGTAAAATAAAATGCAATACATGGATTTCATATATTTGTACATCATTATATATACACAAAGTAGAGGTGAATAATCACCTAAATCTATCCTATTTGTATAAAATGTGAACACAAACACATAAAACAAACAAATATTTCCATAAATTTATTCAGGTAAAGGAAAGTGAATATCCCTGACATGGAGACAACACTTGGAATGTTATGTACAGTTTTGAGACATCAGTACTTGAAGGTGTTTGGACCAAAGAAGAGAAAAAACAAATATCTATTTGTGCTTCATATGCTGTTCAACAGGTAGAAATAAGAGAGTGCCAAACTCCCATTTGACACACACAGCAAAAGGAAAAGGGGCAACAAAACGCAAGTTGCAGCAACGGAATTTCTGAATAAATCTTAAGAGATTCCCCAGAGAGACTATGGATCTCCAGTCTGGGGTGAAGCTGGCTACAAAAGGCCCCAGGCAACCGCAGTTAACTTTGAAATCAGCTCCGCTGCATCATTAGTGTTCTGGCTTACAGAAAGGAAGAGGGAGAGGAAGGGTTTGTACTGGCATACTTGCTCCCATATTCTAGAAGTGAGGGAAACGAGGCAATCCTGACAATCCTACCACCGTATCACTACCCTAAGAGTCCAATGATACCACCCATTACAAAACAAAGGTAACTCAGTAACTTTGACAGGGTCATTGATATTTGACCCTCACCAGGGAGACAGAATTCAAATGCAAAGTTAAACACTAGGTATGAACTAAGCCACAATTGCTTTTAATTAAAGCTGGGGGAAAAAAGGGACTTCATAGTGTTGAGAAACAGTAAGGATATGCAAAATGCTGTCACAATGAGAAGAGCTGCTTCTATATTTAGATTTATCTGGTTCTGCAACCACCTATTTTATTTCTGTTTTTTACTGCAACTTAGCTGCTATTCATATGAGTCATTTTAATTTAATAGATCATATCTAGAGAGCTTTATTTGGACTTTCATTCCATGAATCAAAAAAAAAAAAACAAACTGAAATCATCAAACTCAGTAGGATTTTTTCCCTAAATAAAATCTGATCAAAAACAAATTAAGCCCTCAGGGCTTGAACCAACATAGCTAAGAGTACTTTTTCCTTTCTTTAGATAAGGCTGAGACTTACAAAAGAAACTCATGAGGGTCTATTATAAATCAGAATGCTACAAGTGAATCATGATGTTCCAGATAAGGTCTCACTGGCATAGTGGACTAAAAAGTGTCCACATTTAAAAGTACAACAAAGTTCTCTCTCAGCAATTTCTCTTGAGATGCAAATTCTGTTTTATAACAGGATTCTAAGTTTTCCCCAGAATCTTACTATCTCAACAGCTAATGATTTTTTCATGTAACTAAAGCTCTTGAGTCCCACAATACATCTTTTCCTTATAGAGTACCTGGGTTCTGCTACAATCAGCTCAACTGCTGGCCAGATTAGCTCATGTTTTTTATCAACTGCACGCTTGGTCAGAACTGATTTATATCCCCCTTCCCTGCTCCTCTTCAGAGGCTGTTCAGATTTTTTCCAGCTAGTTTAGAAAAATATAACCTATTTTAGTAAAACTGGTAAAGTTAACTGATAGCAAAGAAAACACCCCAGTGTGTTCTGGAAACTTAAGGGAAGTGGTATCTAAAATTCTGCCTTCAGAACCTAATTTAAAATATAAGAACTTGATGCAGTCTATCAAGTATTACAACTAAAAGTGACCTTTATAGTAAGTTTCCAAAATCCGAACTATCAGCTTTTTACCAGATTTCAAATGCAACAGTGCACTTTAGGGGGTATTTAAGTCTGCTTCTGGCTGCAAAATGCTTTGAACGATTCAGAAGTTTCCTAGTTCATCAAGAGAGGAGAAAGTTTTCTTGATATTGCTCTCCTGCTACCTCTCCTGGCAGCTGAATGAAAGAGCACACAGCTGAAACAAGGACCTGGTAACTTTACCTCAGTGTTAAGGCAGAAATAGTCATTGTAAACCCATTTCATACAGAAGAAACTGAAGTTAGCTTTGTGTAGGTAAGAAGGAAAGACAGACCACAAGCCTTTAATATGATGCCAATGCTTGTTTCCCTGTCCTCTCATTGAGTTTCAGAGTATCAGAGCCTTAACTGCAATGCAACCGGACAACTTCACAAAGTAGGGAAACAAGGGAGAAGAGTTACTGCCCTTCAATCTATATTTCCTGGAGTAAGGGGATACTAAAAGCCTTTCCATTATACTTTATCTCAGTTCCATGCTGCAGTGGAGCAGGTCAAAGGCACCCATTGTGCTTTCAAGGGCAGTGCTTTGAGCTTCTTCCCAGAGCCTTGACCCTGGCACACAGATTTAGGGAGCTTTAAAGAAGTGCAAACATGGGACTGCAGAGTCAGTGCTGTATCAACGGCAGGAAACACAGAGAGCTCCTGCTAAAGCCCCTTCTTGGCTGCAGGCCATTTCACTGGCCAACCCATATGGGAACATCCAGTTACATGACTTGCTTATGGATGGGTCAGCTCTAATCCTACATGACAAAATTTCACCCTCCTTCCCTCCTTTGCTCCTCTGCTGCTTGTCAGGAATGCTTTTTCATCAGCAGGATTAATTATTGATGCAAGTAAATAATCTCATTGCTTTGGAAACCTCTGGGTTAGCCACTATGAAGAACAGAGATAGGTGGCCTGAGAAATTAGTAACCATCTGGGACAACTACCTCTAGAGCAATTTCAGCTGGGTGATGTGGCTTTTAGGAATGGGCTTCAGATACTCCTGCACCTCTACTAACTCCAGTTAAGCCATCTTCTCAGCAGGGTAGTGTAGTCCACATACAGTTCCACAATGATACAGGTTATGCAGCTGCTCACAGCACTCAGACCATCTTGAGCATCCTAACACATGCACAGTGCCACAGAGATGATTTCAGCAGATGTCTTGTTTTTGAGTATCACTGCTAGTAGTAAGCAGCTCAGTCTGTGTTTGACAGGTTGAACATGGCACTCAGAAGTAGTCATGCATTTTTTAAAGGTTTTTTGTATCATTCATTGGGAATACAGCATCTACTCCCTCACCTGATCTTAGTCTCTGAGGAAAAATTAAAAGAGTAAGGGGGCTTCATAAACCAGACTTTTCTTTTGTCATTTAAAGCTTACATGATCCAAAACCCAAAGTTTAATACTGAGTGCCACAGTCTGTGTGGTAACAGGGAGGTTAGCTGCACCTTGCCAGTGACTGTGGGTGCATCCCCTGCAGTGTCATATCCCTGATCCACTGGGGAACACTGCAGTTGTCTCCTACCAGTGTCAGGATGTCAGATTCAGTTAGGCCTGGCACTCGTGTTCTTCCTTCGGGACTCTATGGCTCAGGATATAGAATGACTTTTTTTTACGTAACACTTCAGTTATTTTAAAAATAAAAATATATTACTCACATAACTAAATAAATAAATCCCTTCAACCAAACAGCCTTAACAGAAACAAAAATCATTCTATCTCAGCACTGAACATCATAAAATTAACTTAAGCAAGACTAAGTTTTTAACTAAGGTGTCTGTCACTTACTTGGTTCCCTCGTATCCACACCATGATATTTGAAAACATTCAGAATCTTGACTAAAGTCATAACAGAATGCTAGTCAGTGTCCACACTATTTTCATTTAGTAGGACCAAGATAGTAACAGTGTTAATACAAATAACATGAAAGCCTTTGCAAACAAAGAACCTCTCTTGAAATTAGGTGTGCTATTCTTGTGGAAAGAGAGAAATAATCTGTGCAGTTACATATGAATCTTACCAATTAGATGTCCACTTAAGTTACTTGTTTGTGGCAGTAAAACTCCAAATATCATCCAAGTACACTCACTGTATGTTCTCTCCTCAAGGGCAAAACATAACTTGCACTGAATGCAACATACCTGAGCTTCATCTGTGCATTCAGTCCTCAGAAACAGAAGACATGAGCCCTCCTGCTCATATGTAATTTAAGCCACTGTCTTTCAACCTGTTGGATTTGTTAATCTCTTGAATTTTTATGTAATAGTGAAAATTTTAGTTTCTGTGACCTGAAGCAATTTCACATATTGAACTTCAGATATAGTATATATGAATCTGCTTTACTTTAACAATTCATTAGAATTTAGAAGTCCTCCCCACTGACCTTCTGAGGCTGAAAAATGCAGATTTAGAAAATTCTTTATCTACTTGTTGGTTCACACTGCCTTTTAAGTGCTACATTATAATCTCCCTTTCTTTTCAGTTCCACTCAGTTTTTACTTCTGAACTTAATTAAGAATGCTACAAATTATTCAGTAGTTTTGTTTCTTTTATTATGCTTTGCTTAGCTAATCGAAATGAAAGAGATATTATTTAGTTAGAGCTAAGAAGAAAGTATTGAAAAATGGAAGCTTTGTATAAAAATGCATCAAAATGAAATCTTTCAGCTCTGAAGCAGCCTCTGTAGTTCTTCTGTTTTGTTTCAGAAAACATTCCCAAAGCTCTACAAGACTTTTAAAGATCTCCTATGAGGCATGAAGCATTAATCTTTAAAATTAAAGCTGCTACAACTGAACTTTTAGTCTTCTAACAACTTTTGAGTGTTTCTGTTTTGGAAAAAAGAATAATCTTGTGGTTAAGGCACTGGAAGAAGAAGAAAAACTCCCAAGTCAGTTACCAGTATCATCATCAACTTCCTGTATGATCTTCGACAACCTGGACTGACTTTTTTCTGTTTATTAGAATAAATATTAAAAGTGGGAATATCAATATTTCTGAGTGATGTTGTAGGAGAAGATATAATGAGTACAAGATGTCTGTACAAGAAAGAGCCATGAACTGAAAACACTCCATGTATTTACTAAGGACTAAGTCCCAGTAGGCATAAAATAGCTAAAGGCTTCAAAAGAAACTGTGTGACAGACTATTTGAAATAGTTTCACCTAGGATAGAGCTCATGTCTACTACTCTGCTTGGGGGAAGAGTGGAAAAGAAGGAAAACTCGATCCTGTAAATAGTGAGTTTGGGAGAGAAAAAAATGACATGAAATATACATCCACACATCAGCCAAAGGAGTCACCTAAAGCTTATTGGGGATGGCCTTTCTGTTGCTGGCAATGAAGAATGAAGGGGTTGGTACAAGCCATGCAAACCTTCCTGGGGTCCTTGTCTACAGGACATTGCTGAATTGTGCCAAATGACACCTCTACTGCCCTTGGGACTGGAATAAGAGAGCCAGGGACAACACTGCAAAATCTGTCTATGCTGCCATCCCTCCCACAAGATGTCTCTGCCTACACAATGGTTGCTCTCTGGCTGGACTTCAGCTGTCTACAAGTCAGGATTCTACCTATGGACACAACCATCTCAGCAAGACTGAATGAACCGCCCTTTGGAGATTCCAAGCTGAATAGTTGTGTGATACAGTCCAAAGCCTTACTGATATTCTTCAGTTTGTTTGTGCCTTTATTCAAAACATAGTTCTCTGCAAAAGGACATCTCTGCAAGGAGTATGGAACTGTCCCATGTTTCCCATAGGAAAGTCAGATGTCCTTCTAGTTTCATCACTAGACTTTCATTAATTTTTCAAAACTCCCCTTCAAAAACGTGCTGGAATTTTCATTTGGTCTGTAAGTTTTATATTCAAACTTGAAATTATTTTGTATAGCTAATACGTTCCACTTTTGTTACACGAACTATCTAACCATAAGATGGGAAATACATGAATATTTCCTCTATTTCCTTCTTTTATTTTAAATATGTACATTCAGGACATATCACAATTAAAATAATGTGCGCATACTGTCTACGTACATTTCCATTTCCATACATAACCAGATGCTGTACATAGCTTTACCTGCCCAAGTAACCATATACACGCACCTGAACTATCACTCACTCTGGGAAGAATGCTCAGCATCATGGGACAGTCATCCTGTTCAGTGCTCCTAGACACTAACACAGTAATAAGATGTGGGTGGTGGGAGTTGGGAGGAGTAAAGAATTGCTCTGCTTATTTACTACAGTTAAGTGAGCTCTTATAATTTAACTTGTGCTTTCAGAAAAAAAAAAAATTGTGTTCCCATTTCAATAAACCACAAATATTAAGATTAAATATAACCTAAAGAATAATAACTTTTGCTTAATGGTCAAACTGTCAAAGTCTGCCTAAATAAAGGAATCAGTTTTGAAGACTCTGCAAACACTAGGTTTAAATTATTTTCAAGACCTATAAAGAGACAACAGAAAGCATAAACAGCTTGAATTGTTTAAAACGTGTGTTCCCTCTAATTAAATAAGAAACATCTGTCATGGGATTTTGGAAGTGGATATAATCTATCCACATTGTGCCTAAATCGGTTTACATCTAGCTTCACTGTTCTAAAACTCTTGCATTCTGAATAGAATTAAATAAGTATCCCACACGAGGCACTTCATCCATCTAACAGCCAGAAATCCCCTCGTTGAAACTAGCAGCAAAGACTAGAAATCCTGTTATTTCCAAGGTTCAGAGACGTTTGAGACAAGGCTTTTGGGGCTTTGCCTTCTGAACATGCAAAAGTGTTTTCAAAAGCAGGAATCTGCAACAAATGCCCTTCATAGAAGAAGAAGAATGGGAAAAAAAAAAGAAAAAAGGCAGTTATTAAGATGAAGTGCTCATGCTGGAGGTCACAGTCCTGTTATTTCCCTGGGGACCATTGAACCATTCCCCGCAAGAGCACATGCATTCAGACTCCCAGGAGCGGGATTTCTCCGGCGAAGCGCAGATACTCGGATCAAAGCGACCCAAGTAAAGGGATAGCGGAGGAGCCGAGGGGGACCCGGGCACGGCGGCGCGACACACACCGCACTGGCCGCGGGACAGCCGCGCACTTACTGGTGTTGTCGAAGGGGATCTGCCTGCACCGGGCGGCGGGCCAGGCGCAGTAATACACCGCTCCTCCTTCCACGATATCTGGCTGCGTGGTGTTGGCTTTGGGAGCTCCCACCAGGACACTGACCCTGCGAAACACACCGGGAGGGCACCGGGGCGATCAGAACAGGCGGGCGATGGGCACTGTCACCCCGCGGGCGCGATGCCGCCGTTCGCCCACCGCCTTCCCAAAGCGTTCCCCGGGCCCGGGGGCGTCCCGGCCCGTCCCCGCCACCCCTGGCGGCGGCACTCACGTGCTGGGGTCGGGGATGTAGAAGTCCACCGAGTATCCGAAGTAGCTGCCCGGGGGCCCGCTGTACACCGTCAGCTTCTCCTCATCCAGGTTGAAAGCCACCAGCGCCGGCGCCCAGAGCAGCGCTGACAGGAGGAGCAGCGGGTGCTGCCGACGGCGGGGCCGCCCGCGGCTGAGGGGCAGCATCCTCGGCGCCTCCGCGGCCGGCTCCCGCTGGCGCAGCGGAGCGGAGCGCAGTTGTGCGGCGGCCGTGCGGGGCGGAGCGCAGAGGTGCGGGGCGGTGCGGAGCCGGGCACTGCGGAGCGGAGAGGAGCGGTCCGGCCGCGCCGTGCGCGGGCGGGGGGCGGCGCGGGAGGCTCGGCGCCGCTCGGCCCCGCTCGCCCCCCGGGGGAGGCGCGCTCGGGCGCCCCCTGGCGGCCCGCGGCCGGGGCAGCGAGTGCTGCCGCCCGCAGCGCGGCCCGGGGAGGCTCCCGCGCGCCGAGGCGAGCGCCGAGAGGCCCCGCCGGAGAAGCTGCGGGGAACGGCGGCTGAGGAGCAGAACGCCGTGACTGCCCAGCAGCTACCGATGGCTGCCTGGGGGCGGCCGTGCTCCCAGCGGGAGATGTCGGGGTGTGGGCTGGTGGTTTCTAGTTGAACTTCTCTCGACTTCCAGCCTTTTCAAGAGTTTAAACTGAAGAGCCTGGTACTTGAAAATCTCTTTTAGGAAACTGAAGTGCATTGAAAAAATGTAAACCTTCACAGATTGTTATGTGGCTGCTCGGCATGGCCATTATTAAATAGAAACCAAACAACCCCAGTAACGAAAAAACCCCTTCGAAAAAATAAAACACGTAAAGCCGGGCACAGAGTTCAGATGACGCGTTACAAGATGCATTCCTCTATTCCTCTCAAAGTTTCTCCGTGAGTGCCTGACTACGTAAAGCTTTAATAAGCTGAAGGGGGCACCTCGCACTGGCGCAGAAGCGAGCCTTCACCACAGCTCCATGCAGGAGCAGGTGTCATGCCGCTTTCCCCACAGAAATAACCAATTGCACGTGGCACAGAAATGGAATGGTGCTTTCAGAAGGCTCTTCTAGTAATTTCTTCGTAAAAGTAATTAAAACTGATGGGGCTGTATAACTCCTGTCTTGAACTGTTCTGCCCCTGCAAGCCCCACAACGGAGTTTTAACTGGTTTTGTTAAGAATATATAGAAAAACCTGACTGCCTGAAATGCTCCCTTCCCCTACAAAGCTAAATGTGCCATTACACCCACATCTTGAGGGGACAGCATTATTTATATTTTTTTCTACCAACGCAAAGGTAGGAAGGAAAGGAGAAACATTTTATTTTCCATGTAATCAGCTCTGTGACAACAAGAAAAAAGAATAGTTTTTCGGCATTTATAACGCAGATATGTCCAAAACAGAATCAGAGAAAGAATAAAAGAATAGAGAACCCATTTATAAATATGCTACAGTGGACCTACCTATGAAAGCAGCTGAGAGCAGTTTGTTTTGCTCTGATATTCTGGTTACTTTACTTTTGTGTTTATTTTATTTTAAGTGCTCTATGGCAAGATTATTCAGATAAGACTAACATGCCTTTTCACAAAAATAGAACTGTGTGTTTATTTCCAGCATTAACTGTGTGATCCTTATTTGTCCCCACAGGCTTGTAATATCCCTTAATTCTGCTTGCCTTATATTTATGTCAAATTTACTTTGTTAAATGGTGAAACATCACCATTGACACTATTTCATTATTTCACATAGTACAAGTATCTCTTAGATATCTAAGCACCTGTAATAAATTCAGAAGTGAGGTACTTCTGAATGACTTTAGGATTAACACCTACTCTTAAAAGTCATGCAGTTTTAAGACAACTGAAGGCATTTGGAAGTTGTGTTGCCTTATGCTAAATAATGATGATGATGATGATGATGATGATGATGATAATGCTCTTTCTTAGCACAGCAATCAGTTCCAGGGCTGAGTGTCTCAAATGTAGTTTCTGGGGCTCAGAGAACTACTCAGACTGCTCAGAAGTGAGAAGGCAGCACATTCTGGTGCTGTAGCCATTTCGTACAGATCCATCCAAAACAGTTAAAATTCAGTAATTAGTACACTTGAAGATAGGTCAGTGTTCACACCAATGAAGCTGAAGAGGCGTAAGCAAGAATACAGGCAGTTCTCATGTGCTCCCCTTGTACCTGCCGTTCAGTTAGAAATACATGCCACCTAACCTGTTTGGTTTGAGCTGAATTTAAAAAAGTAAAAAAGTGCTTCAAACAGCTATCAGAGCTAAAACCTGTAGGAAGGCAGGGCAGCATGAAAAGAAGGAACTGTCTATCAAGATCTTCTTACCCCCAAAGTGTTAACCTACAACAGTCCCCCTCCCCTTACACTTTTCCTTTTTTTTTTCTCTCTATAGAGACATATGCATGCAGGATATTCCAAATCAATTTAAAGAGATAAACAAAAACAACTAGTTTTGCTTCTAGGGATTTTGTTTCTCTACACAACCTGGATCTGTTCTGATCACTGGAAGCTTATTTCACATCTTGCTTTCCTCAGACTTTAGAAATGTTTGAAGTGGACACTGATCTGCACAGTGTAAGAGGTAAGCAGCTCCCCCAGTTGCTGGTTGGCTGAAGCTTGCACTTTAGTATACCTGTGGTCTGATACATTAACTGCTTTGAATATCTAACTAAAAAGTCTTAATAGGCTCTAGAACCACACCTGGAGCCAGGACAGAGAGCTTTTATAAGAACATTTAGACAAGAGTCTAAAAATCATTATCTACCTTATAGAATAAATAGAAGGTCAGATGTGGGATTAAGTAATTTATGAACAAAAATTTAAGATTCATGGTGTGGATTTCTACAGCTAATATTATGTGCAGTTGGTGATGTTAGTATATCATTACGGTGTTTCCAATCTTAAAAACAGCTGAGTCAAATCGGAGGCTTCATTATCAGGGCTTTAGTGTTATTTATGCTATTACTTAGTAATGAACCTGCTAGCAGAGGAACAAATATTTCAAAGAATCGTATGGGCTTTTAACATAAATCTTATAAAAATTAATGACAATTTTACTGTTAAATCTGTTACTGTTTCAAAACATGGCAGTACAGAAGCTGAAATGTCCAATTCCTACAGGAAAACTTATCTTTCTTTTCAATTGTTTCCTAGTTTTTGTTTCTGTAGGCCAGAATCCTTCACCTAACTGTAGTTGAAACCACTACATAGACAGTATTTTGTATTGATTATCCTGTTGCAAGGGGATAAAATGAGGATGTGACCATGCTTTACAAAGAGAGCAAGTCAGTGGGATCTGAATTCAGGATGACATGCTGACAAAAGATGTTCAGCATTCCTCTTTGAACCTTACCTTTGTGAACATTGTCCAAGTTAAAAATCTTAGCAGAAGTAATTCCTACATGAAAAGCATTAAAGTTAATTTTAGATTGAGCAGATTAAATCTTATATCAATCAAAGCATATAGTCTGCAGAAAAATGTGTTTCTTTTCAAGAGATCTCCAGGAAATACTGATTTTTCATTAGTTACAGGTATTAACTGTATTAACATTAAGTCCATGCTGGTGAAAGCAGGGACTGGCTGCTTTGTGTGTGAAACCCCAAAGGACGGGACGTTGCAGGGGAAGCTGTGGCTACACTGTTCCCACTGCACCTCTGGCTGTTGCCAGCAGCAGAGCTGCAGCACAGGGCTCAGCACAGCCACGGGAAGCTGAAGGTGCTCCCTGGAACATGCTGGATGTTTTGTGCTGAGCAGACTTGCTTGCAAGCCGGAGTATCCAGAGTAGCTGTCCACAGCCTGACTGCAGACACTCATCTAGTTGGACAGCAAATTAGCGCATTGCACTAAGGGAGGTTCTTGTTTCTGCTCGGGAACTGATGTGTAGACACAGCCATTCCTCTCCCCCAGTGGATTTTACTCCCACATCAGTTGCCTGCTCCATCAAGGCCCATCTTTGGTTTCTTTGACCTAAACTCATCCACACAAGGAACAGAAGAGGTAAGAGAAAGCATACAGATGGACCAGATAAGCAGAAATTGTAACTGTCTGAAGGAACAAAACTTCAACAAAAGTATCCAAAAACCAAAATGCCCAGCATGTACTTAAGTGATTCACTGTTTTAAAGGGCCCTTTGTGTGGATTCTAACAAGGATATTTACATTTGGGTTTGTACTGGCTGCTTACCTTTAACAGTTCAGACTTTAACAAAGCAAATATGTATTTGTTACCCTTCAGCCTTCAAATCTAAGTCATGTGGGCTAATATAAAGCACTAGAAGTAGTCTTTCCATTATTTACTTAGATAACTTATTTGAGGCTGACTGTGAACTTCAGTATACATTAAAGTGTAAGAATAATTTCTTTTACCACTTAGCCAGCAGCTGACCCCAGGACCCTTTCCCCCCCCATCACCTTATTTTTATGGAAGTGAATTTAGAGCAAAAAGACACCAACATGTATCTGAACAATGTTCTGTCTCAAAGGGTTCTGAGACATGGGAAGGAGAAGCCAGTTTTCCAGACCAACTGTCCGATGTCCTGCTAACTGTACCGTGCTGCCAGCCAGGACAGTAGCTGTCTCCCAGAAGATACTGTCCTTTCCTTGGCAATTAAAATTGAATGACTGTGCAATATGTAAAAACCCCTAGGGTATTAATCAAAATGTCATGTAATTGCATATTTTGCTCACATGCTTTCTTACAGTTAGCATTATCAATTTGCTCTGGTTACTTAGAGCATGTGTTTAATCCCATAGAGTGCTCTAATATTACCGACTAGGCTTCAATTTGTAAACTGCAATATATACATACACACAGAGGCAGCACTTAGAGCAGAACAACTTGTGGAAATTGTATAGGTTCCTAGACATTTTTCTATGGGAGGAAATAAAAAGTAGCAAACATTAATGCCCTGCATGTTTTAAGGCTGCTATCTAAATAACCACATTCTTTTAGGGGATGAAAAGTGAATTTCCATAAAGGCAGAATCTCTCCCAGCTTGCTCATCAGGGAAGAAAGGACAGAAAGGTTCATTTGGCTGAGGTTCTCAGATGAGCTGCCTAAATGCCATAAAGCACTGTTAGCCTCTGTAATCCAAAAGTGAAGTAAACCAGAAGCCAGGTCTCTAACAACTAGGCAGTATGAAGGAAAAAGGATACAGGAATGAGGGTTCTTATATCACACCATCATTGGCTAAATGTCTCTGGAGTACAGCAGAAGTTTTAATCCAGACTAATGCTTATATACAGATCTCACATCAGCTGGGCTTCTAATTGATTTTTTTTCTGTGAGATAGAACATAAATTTTATGAGAGTGGGCTAGAAAAAAGGATGCATATTCTAATAGATTCAAGCTATGATTCAGTGCAAAATCTGGTGTGAGATACTCCAGTACAAGCCCAGGACAGATACCAGCATTCAAGACAAAGAGCTAGAAAAGTGAATTTTCCCGTTCCAAGGTGTCAGTGGAAGTCTAAAGACATTTATGTTAAATGTGCAAAACCAGCTAAAACAAATACCTATCAAGCTTGACTATTTTTTGAAAAGTAAAGTTTCATGCCTGACATGCAGACTCTCCTAATTTGTTATCTATAGTTTTCAGCAGTAATACCACTGTTGCACAAGTTTTTAATGTCAGGCCCACACCACCAGACAGAATACTTGTGTTCTAAGTAAAGCAAGTCCTAGGACAAATTCAGGAGTCTTTTCTGCAAAGGAATTTTTTTTTTTCAGAAAAAGAAATCTAAAAAAAAAAACAAAAAAAACCAAAAAAAACAAACCAAAAAACCAAAAAAAACCAACTCTCTTAATACTAAGATACTCTGTGGTCAGTTTGCAATAAGGAATGGTCATCATGGTAATTCCAGAAGTTAGGAAATTACCTTTTGGTGTGGGTTTTTTCTCCCCCAAGATGTGTTCAACTTGAAAGCTAACATTTCTAAACCTGTGGTCCCTTTCCATCATCTCAGAGAAGCAGCAAACAAGTCCAAGTAAACCAAACTTTGAATAATATATGATTCAAGGAAAAGATTTTATTTTAGGGCTAAGAAGTTGATAATAAATAAAGGAATATAATAATGTAATAACAGATGTTCTCATGCACTTAACACATACAGTAATGCTGGCTTACACTGCTGTTTGGACAAATTAAGAAGAGGTATTTGGCAATATTATAAGTTTGAATAGTTTAAAGATTATAGAACAAGAAATTATTTCTGCTGTTTTTACATTTCTTTTATACAAATTCAAATAAATATTAATATATCTATTTTTCCTCAGATTTTCTGTTCACTTTTAACATGCCCAATAACTAAGCCACAGTAATATACAACTGCCAAGAAAGATTATTTAAGAATTATACTTATTCCTAAAAATGTATCATATTTATGTCACATTGTGCAAGCTCTTTAGGTAAAATTAGATTTTAGGAAAAACTGCAGAAAATTTTAACTCATTAAAACATATCCAGTGCAAAGGCCAGTTTAGTCCACACATTATGGTACTGTAATGTAAGCTAGTATAATTTAAATAATAAAACATGCCTATATGATGCTGAGAAAGCTGAATATGTTTCATGTTTTAAAGATCTGACATCTAATATGCAGATTCTGCAATATCAGAATTTTTCAAATCTTCATGAGATGGCAAAATAATGGTAAGACTTTATAAGTAGGCTTTTTTTTTTAGGATAACTCACATTAACAGTACTACAGTGGCCAAAAAAGACAAACTATTATAATAGAAATCAATCTGATTAAAAAATTAAATATTCCAATTAACACTGAAAAAGTGTTTGTAATCATTATTTACAATTCCTCAATGATACCAGTGTATAACTCCACACAGTCAAAGTATACCACTCCCCAAGCAAATTCCAATTCCGTCTCCCCATCCGAGGATGCAACGGCCGGATGTTGCCCATGGCCACCACATCAGTTTAGGGAAGGAGATCGGTCTGTGGTCCAGAGCAGTTCTATGTATGGCCACTTGGTCTGCAAGCAGCGTTTCACGGGAGTGTCGTCAGTCTGCAGCATTGGTTCTTCAAAGCCCATAACAACTGCTGTGCCTTCTACATACATGACCTGTCAAAGTAAACCCAACTCTGTCAGCCTGCTCAAAAACTGTAAGATGAGATGATTATTATCACCAGTTTAGGAGAGGAGTTGTTACGATACACATTAAATCTGTGAAGTTTTACATACTTCTTTTTTTAATGAAATGGAGGTATGAAATGGAAAAACCCTAATCTTTGAATGCTTCTGCCTACATTTTGGGGTATGAAACTGCTGGATATTTCACAGGGGGGATTTTAAGGACTTAACTACAAGCTATTCCAAAGACTGAGCAGGTATATTTTCTGGAAGAGTCTTCTAACTTGAAGTCGTTCTTGTTCCTTATGGCTCTTAATGCCTTACAATCTTTTACTCTAAATTCTCCTTCAGGAACTTAGAATCAGTCATATTGTGTTTGATATACCCCTTTTTTCGAGAACACTGAAAATGAAACAGGTCATCTTTGTTTCCTCAGTAAATGGCTCAAAAAATACTAATTTTTGATGCAAGCCTGGACTACTAAAAAATTACATGAAAAATTCTGAACACCTAATTTAGATGTAGGATTACTTCTAAAAGTTGCATTTTGTGTATGTTACATCTCCACCGTCCCTTACAGTTCAGACCCCCCCTTATGACGGATAGGTGTGAGAAATGCTCTTTTCAAAACGCAGAGTTTCAGAGACCTGGTCTGGCCAAGTAATGCAGTACAGTAGCTCAAATATGATCAGGAGCACAAAGCACCTTCCAATTCCAAATACATCATTTTGGAAGAAAATTATCAAAATAATAGCTTTGTAAAACATCTGTTTCGAGATATTTTGCTGTAACTATATTCAGTTTTGCATAGCTACTGTTATTAGGGCTTAGAGGTACATCTTACCTTTTCATTATAATTAGATTGCTTCAGTCCATTGTAATGGTAAACAGTAAATGACTCTGAAACCCTGGAGTCCTAGTAGAAAGAAGACAGTTAATTTCATGTGGCATACACTGTGCCTTGAGTCTCTTGTTTTTACAACTAGATAGATGCATTCAACCAAGAAGACTCAAGGAAACTTAAAAAGTACTATTTCTTTTAGGTGACAAAATCTTCATTTTACCTTTCTTATCAGAAATAAAAAAACAGGTGCCAGTAAATTAATGAGTAATGGCCCCAAGAGCACGTCATGATTTTCTGTGTTCACCTGGACACTTTGAACTACAACTTCAGCACTAACCATGTAGAAGCTGTCCTAATTTTTAATGTCAGACACCTTATGCAGTAGTCACATGCATGTTTATTTTTCACTGTTTGGATGCTACAAAGTTTTTTACTAAGGACTAGGTCCAATCTCTGGCCCTCCATCTGAGAGCTAAAAAGCTAATATACTCCCCTGCCTAAGTAAACGAATTTTGAAGACACCGGTTCTGCCAAGGTCCAACAGCAAAAGTACTGGATCTGGTTGACCTTTACTGTTCCAGGTGTTTAAATGTTTTAGTCCTAAGAGGACTGAAAGCTTTGGATTTCACTGAACCAGGAAACACAAATCAGGTGTAGTATCAGCTCTTTTATGCCTACCGGACCAGGCTCCAAACAAAAGCTTATCCCTTTTTTGAGCAGATGGAAGTAAAGGCTGGAACGAGAATAAATCTGCTCAGGTTACAGTACATCCATCACATTACAAAAACCCTCATTCATTTTTCTATTCTTAAATGATTCACAAACTCTCTCTCTCTATGGGTCTCTCACAGCCATCCAAGCTATTCAGTGGAAGGAGGGTGGTGAAAAGGAAGATAAGTGGTAACTCTGCTTACAGAAGTTGCTTCACAGAGATAAATAAAATTAAGCTTTGCTGGGAGGAAAGAGGACACATTCATTTCCCTGAGGAAGTTACACTCACCCAGAAAGAAAAAAAATGCTGCTTTCCACTTCCGGTCCCATGGAAGTTACGAATTCTGTGCAGTTATTGTTTAAAAAAAAAAAAAAAAAAAGGGCTAGCAGGGAATTCAGGAATCCCCCTCTAAAGGTGACTGCCCTAAGCACTAAAGAGTCAGGCTGAATAGCTTTGAATAATTTATTTCTAAGCCAGCAGCTTTCAGATGGAAAGCTGAGATACCCTCCTACTTCTGAGATGGAGTTGAGTACTTTCTAGGAGAGTAAGAATAGGGGTTTGAATATCCTCAGTGAAGAAGGAATTGAATCGGGATCTCCCAAGCCCTAGCTACATGTTCAAATATCAACACCAAAAATTCCAGCCATCACTGTTATCTGCTATTTCCTCAAAGTATTTGAAAAAAAGACCTTAATCTTCATTTGTGCTGAATTTCACTTTCAGAAAGAATTCTTTCAGGTGTCAGTATGGGTAAAAGCTACTGCTACCTGATCCACAGAGTACAGACATTGAAAAAATGGATACTGGCAAGTTCCAGTCCAAAACATGCAGATTGCTCTAATAGCACCCATAAGGCAGTAACAATTGCCATGTTTTGTACTGGAGCCAGTGAAGGTTTAACAGGACAGGCAAAACTGAGTGGTGGGGAATTAGCACTTAACAGACAGGCGTTGACTTGGGGGCTCCAACTTTACAGCAGGCAAAGAGTTCCTCCACCAAGGTGAGCAAGGCAGGGTTCTGCCCATGATTGCACTGTGCTTTGTTCTCCAGCTTCCCTTCTTCAGTCAATGATGCCCTTGCAACAGGAAAGAGAGGCAGCAGCCCCATACAATGGCTCTTTTCTCCCCCAGCTATCTAGGGCCCATGGTATTGGACAGTTTAGACACAGCCAATTATGGAGGATGTTCTTTGGCTTTCTGAACTTCATTCTAAGCATCTGGGGCCTAAAATTAAGCAGTGGAGTCTTCCAGATTTGCAAATGTAATATAATTGTAATAAATAAATTATATTCAATTGTGCAGATATTTCCACTTCTGTATAAAGAAATGGAAGGAAGAAGAAACAGTTGGCAAAAATACAATGCAGATATAATTCTATAAGTCCAGAGAAAATTAACACTAACTCCTCTTTCTCTTTCCTCTAGATGATGAAAGCCTCTGAATGATCTATTCAATCCCTACCATCTATGGCAGTGCAATTCTAGTGTCTTCTGACTGACCAGAATGTTTCATAGTACAGAATACTATACCCAGTGCTGCACAATCTTTAACAAAATATATATCGCTGAAGGCACTTAAAACCCAGCAGTTCCACATTTCCTTGATTTTAAAAATTAAGCCACATAGTTTCAGTGACACATTAAGCTAAAAAGCCTTTAAAGAAGTACTCCTCTCAGGCCTTTGTTGGGGTGGGTCAGCCTACTCTCGGGCTGAAACCATCAAATGTCAGTCACCAGATGAGATCACTGAGGTCTAGGTTACCTCCCCCTGGGCGGCTCCAAATCCTAAATTACCTCCCCCTGTTCCAGAAAGTTCTCCCTTTTTTAGTTATTAATTGGTTCCTTGTTATGACTCCTGCCTCCCTGTTTTCCCCATTTGTTCTGAAAAATTGTATCCTCCCCTCTGCTTGTACCCCACTGGTTGTTTTCTCTTTCCCTGCCTTACTCCACCCCCCCATAAAGGGGGCTAGCCCGCGTCTCCTCCGCGCTTTTGCTGGTTCCTGGTCCCCTCTGCAAATAAACCTGTTGGAACTCACACCAGAAGCCCCTCCCGCCTTCTTTGCCTCCGGGCTAACGCGAGCCATTCCATCGGCTGCCCGACGTGCTTCCTCTGAGGAGGAGCCAGCGCACGCACCCATCCCACGCTGATTCCACTGAGCCGTGCAGCGAGGACGCTGTGGAGGCCAGCGCTGCGTCCCCTCTGCCCGAGGCCACGCCGGGGCTTGTGCTGACAAGCCCCCGGTTGCGTTAGGCCTTCTCCTGCTTCCACCAGCCTATCCTTCTATCTCCAGGTAAACCTGCTCTCTTTTGCCAATACAAGCATGTGCATGGCAATGGAACACGCCCCCAGACACCTGCGAAGAGAGCTCTTAGCCAGACCAGCTCCCTGTTCTGGCTTACCACATATCTGTTTAAAGAGGCTCCTGGTGGCAGGGAGGCAGTGTGAGGGCAGGAAAATGTGATCCAAAGCAAAGGGAAAAGAGGACAGCAGTGCTAGGTTAACACCTGCCTCTCGGTAGTGGTGCAGTCTTGAACAATATACGGAGCAGACTGAGAGTTTGAAAATAATTTTCCAATTCCACATATGTTAAACCTAAGTCTATAATGACTTTTTGTTAAATGTCAAAAATTTTACTTTAAGAATTGTACATAAAAATAGTTTTAAATATGTTTGCAACCTTTTCCCATTTGTTGGCAATATTTTTAATATTCATAAAACCAGTATGGTCATTTATTCTCATAAAAACCAAACTCCGATGAACTTTCTGTGTAAGGAAACAATGTCACATGCAAAATGATTAATTTCCTGAACTCAAATTTAGAACTTGTTGCTACAATGGAGCTTCCTTCCAGAGTAAGGCTGAAAAAATCATGGACATGTTACAGAAAACAGAAGTCTACCATTTGTGGTGGAATACAGAAGTTATCTGCTGATCAGCTGAGTTGAATGAATGCAATACTTACTAAAAATTGTGATACTGATTAAAGTTTTTAATGAGTCACAAAGCCAAACAGAATAGACAATGCTCTGCAGCAATAAAGCTATATTGATTACCTGCTCAGGGAAAAATTCTTGCAGAAAGGGACCCAGTAGTATGATGCCCAGTCCTTCTGGGTCTAATTTGGTCTTCATGAGGTTTACACTAAGATAAAAACATTGAATATAAAAGTATGAGTAAGACACTTTTATTCTTGCATGACGAAGTTATGCTGTGCTACCATAGTACTGACTGCCAAGTATAGCAATACTATTCTATTTTTAATCACAAGTGACAACTACACCAGAATGGTATGCAAGTTGCCAAAACATGGTTATTTTTAAATAAAAGTAATTTGTTATTTTAAATTAAATAAGTGATAATTCTGAAGGACCACCATATTTGGTAAAATAATTTGAAACCCATATAATCTAAAACCAGGTTTACAGCCCAAAAGGCATTTTGCTGTCTTGTAAGCATTCTTTAAAGATACAAAAAACAGCCATCTTTCAAACATAGCTCTGTCACTGCCAAACAACCTGTTTTTAAACAGATTTGAAAACCTTCCAAGATTTTCTAAGTACACTGAAATAAAATTAAATTTAACAGATACATTTCTACATTTACATTTACATCATGTACTTGATATCAAAGAAGCCAGAACCAACAAACAATGGAAATACTAACAGTACTAATCTGGAAGCCTTACTGCATGACTATGATCTAATTTCAGGTCACTGCAAACGAAGGTCAGTTGTAAGTCTATGTATCTATTTAAGCAATATATTTCTACAGGCAGCAGATTGTATCTATGTGCATCTACCTAGTCCTCTGCTTTAGTTACAAGTTGTACCGTACACAAGAACGTCCTCATTGGGTCAAACCAACAGAGCATCTTGCCCAGTATCCTGTTCCTGACACTGGCCAGCAGTGGATGCTTACGATACAACAGGGCAAACACACAGCCTTAGTTTACCCTCCCCATTTCCAGCAGTCTGCTGCTCAAAGATATCTTCAGTGACAGGCAGTATCTAAAACACAAACATACATATTTTTTTTCCATGCATGTGCCTAATTAGCTTTGAACCCATATATACTTCTGGCTCTTAATAAACTCCACTCAAAAAATGAAAACTAAACTATGGATTCTTGGGAATAGATGTTCTCTGTTTTGAACCTGTCACCTGATAATTCAGTTTGATGATACCCCATTTCTGTATTGTGTGAAGCAATTAACAATCACTCCCTATTTACTGTGTAAATGGTTGTCTATCTTTTCCAGGTCAAACAGTCCTAACCTACCTTTTCCTTGCACTAATGGCATGCCATATCTTTAATTAGCCTTGCTGCATTCCTGATACCTTTCTACAATATTCTTTTTCCAAGCTGAAGTGAAACAGCAGGCATTTATACAATGACATAACTCCTACGAATCCCACTCCATGTCTATCACTATCAGTTTAAATCTAGAGAGGTTTCCTGACCAGTAATATCTAGTTCATAGACCAACAACGTGTATGTGAAATCAGCATTGCTTTCTCCCTTGAGTGACCAATCTACATTTACTGTACTGACACTTCTCTGTTACCATATCTTCTAGTAACTTCTGCTGCTCTTACATACTGTTTTTTTAACATCTCAAACACATTTGTATCAGCAACAATCATACAAATCCCTACTGCCAAATCCTTGCTGGCAAAATAACAGAATTCACAGACTTAATACAAAATCCTGTAAAATTCATCTAATTATCTCCCTCCATTAAGAAAAGGTGACATTTTCATTCTTTGGTCAATTCTTTATCTACAAAAACCATTCCTTCCTATTCCATGCTTACCCATGAAATATTTATATGAAAATTTTCCCTCGACTGGCCTTCAAATCCTTTTCTAAGTGCTGTTGTTCATTTGTCACCTTCTCATTCTGATACTGTTTGGTACCAGCACAGTTCACAGTGGTAAGTAACCTAAAACAGTTCAGCAATGCCCTTCTGATGTTTCTTCAGGATTTTGGTTTTTTATTACTTTTTTTCACACTTCAGAAGTTTAGTTACTCTGACCACCCATAAGAAGGCTTAAGCACAGAACCCCTCAGTAATCTCCAGTGATGAGGAGAACTGCTCCCTGCCACCTTCCCTGGTGAATATAAAGAACTCACTGCACTTTTCTAACTGAGTACTTTTAAATATTGGGAGTCGTCTGTCAGAACTACAAACCTCTTGCAAGCCTCTTGGCACTGACAGGCTCAGAAGAATACTATTAGTTTTATAACTTTGCTGATTAGTCTACAGAAGATTTTAACTCACTTCATATTGTATTTACATTTAACATTCCATAAATCCAGATTCTTCCCTTTTTTTTTCCATGTAGGCACTATGTTTTCCTCTCAGAAGACACATTCTTAGCTTCTCACAGATGCCTCTTTTACTACATAGGCCCTTAACCACCCCAGGTCTCTTTGTTGGGGGCTGTGGGCAGAAGGTGTCATTTCCAAGGTCTTTTTGATTGTTGTACATTTTGTCCTTCTGGCTACCCCTTGCATGTCTTCTTTAAGTAACTTCCTTTCTTGGTCCTAACATAGAACTACTAGTAAATTATTTGGACTCTTTTTGTTTCTCCCTCAACACACAGAGGATATATTATGCAAATCTTAAGAGAGTGGCTCTGTTAAGGTCCTTGGAAGGCAAATTTTAAAATTCATAACACTGACTGTGATATCCTATAAACCATGCTAATTTACCACCTTTAAAAAAGTTCTCTACTCAAGTGAAACCACGATTCAGGATTTGCAAGATACTGGACTTCAATCCTTCTATTCCTCATTCTCACTGCTCTCGAAGTACAAAATTTTGGTATTTCAGTGGCTGTTTGAAACCTGCCCAGATTCCTGAAATGCTGCAATAGAGTTGCAAAAACACCGTGTTTGCAAACAGAACCATGACAGATAATTTTTAAAATGGACTTAAAATTATGTAATAAGATTAAAGCAAGGTATATATGCACTAAAGAAACACAAGACCTGTTTAAAAATACAGAGCCAGCTAAGTTTTTAAATATGGTCAGTGTACAGAATTTAATCAGTTAAGCAGGAGGGTAGATCTAATAAACTTGGACAGTGTTATGTTTCAACTGAGGCTTTTTCCTTCAGCAGATCCCTAGCACCTTTCAACGTTACTGGTACCACAGCAGAGCTACTGAACATGTGTGTGCTTGTGCTTCAGTCTCCTCAGTGCAAAGCCTGGCACTTGAACCGAAGAGGTTACAAGTGTTGGGGTGATGGCCTTTGTACTGTTATGGCTGAGAAGTGTGTGGGGACAAAAGCCTGCACTACTGGTCAAATAGACAGCATAAAGTGTTTTAAACAAGCTAAGTCTAGATTGAGAGATGTTCTCAAATTGACGCCCTAAAGGGCATCAAATGGTTTTTAGAAACAGGCAAAACAAATGAGACAGGTGGGTTCTCAGACACATTCACTAAAAAGCTAGAAAATTTTACTAAAAACACATGCAATGGCATTCAGTACTGGCTAAGTCATCTTGCTAATTCATGCCTGCTCTACAGAGTTTTCCCCTCTACAGTTCTAAAATCCTAATTAGGTCTGATCTTCACACATCCTGAGATTCTGAGAAACTTAAAGCCTTGGACTAGATCATCACAAATTTAAACAGTACATTTGAGGCAAGGCCTTTAATTTTCCTTAAGAACAAACAAACAAAAAATAAGCAAAAAGCCTGTATGGAGTTTGAAATACATTATTTGTACTTGTGTTCCACACTAAAAAGACAGAACATCTAGAACCAAAAGAGAGTAGGTTCTCAAGATAAAGTATTAGGCAATATATTTATTTAAGAGGAGATGATTTAAGACTGCATATTCCATGGTTTCATCATGACTTTTCAATACAGCAAGTCTTTCGACTGGCTTTTCATACATCAATTTATATTTGATGTGCTATGCACAATAAAATAAGACAGGGCTATGCCACAAATGTCCTGAATGCCAAACAGCCAAATGGAAAAACTGCTGAATGAAAAATGAGGATTTCTGCACACTGATTGAGACCGCAGAACAAAAAGGCAAAAGAAAGCTTCTCAGACCTATTAAATGATGGATTTTTTCTTTCCCTTCCTTTAAAAAACAAATATTTTGAAGATTTCACCATTTCCTGTCATAATATGAACATGAGCCTTTTGTCTTGTACTTTCTTTTGGTTTGGGTACCTCTTTATTTCAGTTTTCACTCCTATCCTCCAGAGAACAACTCAGTAAACTTCATTACACTTCAAACATTTGGAAGGACAGAAAATGGGCTCAATCACATTTCAGATGGCTGTCATAAGTAAACCTGCAGTCTCCACAGTCATTCCAGTTTTGACCCAAGTAAACTAGACCAAATGTTTACAAGAGAGCAGAAGCATCTTTTGGAGCAGTAAAAAAGTTCAAGGCCTTGGCTCTCCTTTCTGGGTTAAGCATTTAGTCACAAAACATGGTAAGTTTTCACACTGAAAGTTAACTGTTGTCACTTAATATTAGTCTTGTCTGTCCATATTAGAGTTAAAACATTTGAGTTTTAACTATAATCCCGAGAATCAATGTGTCATTTCTGAAAATAAATGGTAATTATAAACACTATAAGGTCCTGAGTGCTGGTGGAAACAAAACTGTAACTGAAGCAGTTTCAGCTTCAAACTCTGCAGAAAGATCCAGTGGTAATCCAAATCTGCCACTGAATACCTTGATTGTTTAGTTCTTCTGTCACACAGTTTCACCCCCATTAATATATAGAAATATAATCCTGCCTGACTATCTCCTCAATATATAGTAATGCAGTAGGTCTGAGGGATTTTTTTGCTTCTAGTTACCACTACCAAAGTTAGAGACATCTTAATTTTAATTCCTCCCCTTTAATTTAAAGCTGACTTAAACATTTAAAAATAACATTCTGTGCCCAGAATGTAAACTAGGAAAAAAAATCCAAACCAGGAAAGAAACCAAAACCAACCCGAAATTATAACACGTATGGGTTAACTGAATCCAGAAAAAAAGCCTTAAATGATAATTAATGTGATTGATACTTCTGCAGTATTTAAATTTTATTATACTTACTATTCAGGATCTGAAACAAGGTCCAGAGCCTTCATTACATCTTCTAGCAGAGTGTCAGGTATAAAACCATTATCTGAAGAAGTAGCAAAGCTTCTTGTGAGGAAAAGAAACAAAATGCTTTCCAGGAGAACAAATTTCACTCAGAAGTACAAATACTACATACATATCTTTATCTGTAAAATTTGCAAGCAAATGGTGGGGTTCTAGAAGGAAAGCAGTTTTCAAATGCTTCTCTCACACTTTAAAAAAAAAAAAAAAAAAGAACAGTGCAATACAGAAACTGGATTTACCACTCACACAATTAGAAGCTTAATACTTGCTAAGAATGCAATCTTTGTATAGAGTTCTCCACTAGGTACCTTGGGGTAATAACTGTACCATTTTTCCCTTTTGATTAGTTAAAGTACCCGAATGCCAGACATCCTGTTTTCCAAAACATAAGAAAATTTTCTGTGTATGCTGCATACATTCCAGAACAAAATCTCATGAAGAATGAGTCATATTAGAACAGTTTTTTAATGAAAATTTCATATTGGAGAAATAAATTTTATTTAAGCTTTATGTTAATTACAAAGAACATTACAAGGTTAAAAAAATCTGTTAAAAATTCTACTTCCTATTTTACAACTGCCCTTACTGCAGAATTCTCAGATAATTTCTTCATAGAATTATGGAATGGTTTGGGTTAGAAGGGACCTTGAAGATCATCTAGCTCCAACCTGCCTGCCATGGGCAGGGAAACCTTCCAGCAGACCAGGGTGCTTAGTGTTGTAGATTGACTCCTGCACTGAACATTTCTTAAGGACTAGGCATTTCATTCCTCTCTTAATGAGTACACTTCTATTAAAAAAAGCTTATTTCAGCACAAAGTACAGCCCTTACCCTCAGGGTCATATGTCTGGAAAACTCTTCTTGCTTGTTCTGAAGGCGCTTCAGGAGCAACAAGGGCCATGTCCTATGGGGGGGGAACCACAAAGAAACCTTACAAAATATTCTTACTTCAGAAATAGATTACTAAGAAAGTATTTAGCAATACTACACCCAGTTGGAACCTAAATTAATGAAAATTTCAATACAACAGAAGAAAAGTTAAGGTGATTTGGCAATTTTGCTGAGTGACGTAAAACAATCAAGAAATATGCTAACGATTACCCCATAAACTTCTAGACAAATTTTATGCAAGTCTTTTCATGCGGATGTTGTGGCACAAAAGCTAATTGGAAATTACAATTCCAATCATTTGCACTCAAGAGCTTCAAGCGGGAAAGAGCACAGAAGAAACTAATTTGGGAGGAGTCCCTTTGTCCTGATAATCTCTTCTGGTGAGAACAACTTGAAAATTGCTTACATACTGGAAAAATAATTTCTAGATTTTTATATTAATTCAGTATCATAATAAGGTAATTTTAAGGGTCCATAAATACTACTTAATTGAAACAAACCCACTGTTTAATGAAAAATTTTCAACTAATTTTATAAATGAATTATAACTAGAACATTTAGAGAAAACCAGTATTTTAACAGTTTTTAAACTGCTTTAACTCTTTTTAAACAGTTCATGTTTACATATATTCTAAAATCCTTTAAAGTACTTTCAGATAAAAAGTCCATATTAGCTCAACACAATTAGTTTCATGATGCCAAATAATGTATGAAGTTGAGCAGTTGTTGAGCACATACCCTGTCATAATGGGTAACACGTTATTATATAAGGTACATACAATACACTATGAAATTTTGTAGTATGTGATCAACTCTTAAATAATTTGGAGCACAAAACATACTAAGCAGTAGATTTCATTATTACAGTGTATTACAGTAAACTAATGCAAATATTTCTCGGTTTAAAATCACTGATGCCATGGCATGTAGAGCTTATTAACAAGATGATTAGTGATTTCAATATTCAGGATTTAACTCTGAAGAAGGGGTATTTTAGTGGTAGTTTCTTACTAATGAATCAGCAGCTCACAAAGGCTATGCAACAAGGGAGAACTCTTAAAATTTCCAATAGTATGGAAGGATATAACCCAAAGTAACTTCCAATGGCATAGACATATAGCTTCAAATGTAAACTACATAGTTCTACTTTGGTTTATGAGTATGCAGTTCTTTCCACACAATCTTAATGTAATCCAAGAACAAAGACTATCATTTGCGTTGTCTTCCCTACCCACAAATTATCTTGTTAATGTAGTACTTTCCACACTCTCACGTGATGCAAAATGGATTCTTTAAAACAAGTGTCCTGCAACTACCAACAAACTTTTTTGATAGTCCAATTGCAAACACTGTGTATTTCTGTTAGCATTTTAATTTTTCAGGTCCTTAGTTTTTCAGTTCATGTATGTGTACATGGGAAGAACTTAAGAGGTGAAGCCACTGAATGCATTACTCAATACTGGAAATTCTCTCTTTCAACAGAACTTACAAATACGGTAAAGCCTCCAAATTGTTACATATTAACACTTTTTATTCACTAAATGTGATTTACTGATGCCCTAAGCAAGTAACTTCAGGTGAAACCTTAGAAAAGTCTGCCCTAGAGAGATGACCAAAAAACCCGCCTCTGTTATCTGCAAAATAATTCACCTTTTCACTGAGACTGCTGTCCTATAAAAAGTTTAAAATGCAAGATCCTTTATATATAAATCCCATACAACCTCTAACTTATCATGTCATTCATTTCCAGTATCCAGGTAACTTTAAAAGTTCAATTAGTCCATATATTTGTATCTAGGGAAAAAAAAATACTATAGCTCCCTCATGCAATAAAGCTGAAAATGTGATACACATCTAACAAAAACATATTTCAGCTGCCCAAGCTGATATTTCACCATATGTGCCAAAATATATTCCCCACTCCAGCCTTATGAATTGCATTTTGATGTAACCCATGCATTGAAAGTTCCATATAAGGGAATCCCATAAACAGTTAATTACAATAATTATTTCCAATACTAAGTACAACATGTCCCAAAAATCATGTTTCACTCATTTGCTCTTGTGATACACAAACAAGTCATTTTATATTACTTTGAAAAGTTATTCTCATCAGTAGTACCAGTTATTTTAAGATCCCATGTTTAGCCTCAGAGGCAAAAAATATTCTTCATAAGTTCTAATGAAAACATTCCAGAAGTTTTCATTCTACAAATCAAAAGCAGAACATAATGGCTAAGCCACACTGAAATCCTGGCTATGAATTTTTAAAAAGATCACACCCTGAAAGACCAATTGCCCTGAAAAATGAAATCTGCTCGCACATGAACTGCTTTATGGTTCTACACTATCACTACTGAGCGATATGGGTAAGAATTACATATTGTAATACTAACTTTCTTCTTCAGAATTTATCTAGAAACAACATAGAAACACTGGTTATTTATCAACTTTTTAACTTGCTGTAACTTAATCGCATCTGGAGAACTGAAGTTTATTTAATCCAGTCTTGTATTACAGAGAAAAGCATGTACTTTTCAACGCTATAATCAGTGGCTTTCAAGGCATCAACTTTTCCAAAAAGGCTTCCTAAGAAAACAAGGTAGATGGGATCTCTGAAACTGACTTCCATGTCTCTAACTGACTTCTGAATCCATTGCCAAATTTCAATTTTACAGAGGAAACAGGAGTCTCACAACTGGTTGTTGAAACTGGATGCCAGGCAGAGCATTTCAGTGAGGAGTTGGTTCAAAAAGCAAGCTGATTTCATGCGTCAGCAAGGTTCCTCTGGAGATTATCTTTTGAAAGAGAAGACACTTCACACAGTCCTACTGATGTACTATGTAACTGTATCATTACAATTCGGACACACAGGTCTTCCACACATGACCAGAATGCATTTCAAATTGATAGTGGTCTGAAGTAAGAATGTGCAACTTCAGTTCCTCCTGTGGCTGTAATCATTCATTTGCAATGAATTTCCACATCCACTGTATGTACCCCGGAGGACACAGAAAATGTTCTTCTTCAAAAGGTGAAGGGATCCTCCACCTTTTGAAGAAGAAATGTTCTTTTAGCCTAAGATATAACAACTCATTTAATTAAGAGAGAATAGACTTGAATGCAGCTTTATTTGAAGGGAAGGAGCAGAAGTGCCATATGCATCAGCACACATACAAATTAAGTTGTGTGTCCTAAAGGCATCAGATAGTTTAACTTGTAGGGACTGGCTAGGAAACAAACCAGTAAGTAAAATTTAACATAGACAGTATCAGTTGAAAAGCAGGAAAGCTATCATCACTACAGTAGCAAAAATACACTCAAAGTCTTAGAGTGATATAAAAATCCAGTTGTTGATTCTCATTAAGATGAAGAAGGCTCAATAGAACTTGGGCATTGCTTGAAATGACGTAACAGCTTTTTTTGTAGATTTTTCTAGGAGCTATTTATCAAACCAAGGAAAAGAGAGGCCTTAAGATATAAAATGGGAGGCCATTATTACCATCATGCAAAGAACTGAACAGTTATGGAGAGGTCATAGATCTTGTTTCCTCTTAGGCACTACTAAAGCAGTATTGAGACTGCTGAGGTATGAAGTTACTGGTTCTAAAAATACTGAATCTACTGTCAATTTAGGCAGGCTATTGTGAAGGGCATGTTTGAAAAGGGACAGTTAGAGAATTATGCCGTGGTAACAAAGCAAGTAAAATCCTAGAGCCCTTACCTGCAAAGTCCATCCTAAACCATTTGATGTTATTGACATAAATGCAGTTTAAAAGATTATGAGTCTGGCTCTGAACAGAGGGATGGCCAATGAAGACTAGTTCAAGACTCCCATTTCAGGGAGTCTTGAACTAGTATTCAGGGACATCATCTGCACCAGCAGTTCGCAGGGGGCACTGTCCCTGGTTGTTGCAGTGATAGCAGCGCCCTGCACAGAGTGCTTACAGTGATTTTCTTGTGCTCGCCAATGGAATGTGAGATTGCTCTGCAGCATATTATCTTCCATGAGTGAAGGCATTAAAAAATGCCAAACAACTGGAATATAACCAAAGAATACTTGAAGGAGTATAAAATTTTTCCCACTTGAGAGCTGTATATGGAAAAACTGAAGGAAAGGTCCTTGACTTATCTGTCACTATACAAGAGCTCTGCAGCCACAACTATTTCCACTTCAGAATGGCAGGTGTAAAAGATCATATACTGTATCCTCCTAAGTCTTGAAGAGGGGCTATGAGTCTATCAGGGATTCAGAAAATGCCCAAAGAAAATACTTTTCTTGAATAAGAGAGGAAAAAGACACCACAGGAAGAATGCCACCCCCAAAGTAGCAGTGTTCTTATCAGGGGTCAGAAAATACAATATTGACCTTGTAGTTTAGACCAGGAAAATAACAACAGTTTATCTGAAAGTGTTCATCAAGGGATAGTGGCGGTGGAGGAGGAGGACCATTGACGGCAAGCAATTTGTTACAACAAGGTGGTTAAAAGGAAGCAAACTGGCTCTAGCTGCACACTGCCTTGCAAAAGTGAAAGGACTGTATTTACTTCACAGTACCTGCAGTACCTTGCTGAGAACAGAAGAGAGTTCTCCATAGGGAAGAATGAAAAGCTACATATGGACTACTTCAAATTCTTTTTCACCTTCAGCCATACTACCAGACAGAAAAGAGAGCCTAATCCAAGAGTGGGGTGAGGCTGTGGAGGAAAAGTGAACACAAACCAAAGAGGAAGACTTAATAACAGAAATCTGAGGACCCTGTCAGCCTATTCATCTGGAAAGTGGGGTTTTTAACATACACTCAAGTAAGTTATAGAAACCACAATATATCCTCCATTCCTGTGGGAGAGGATGGTTTAATAAGGCAGCCAACAAAAAAAGCCACAGCATAGCAGTTTTTAAAAATAAGAGAAACACAAAACTACAATTAATACCTGCTTAACAGTTACATTGCCAGAGATGCTGGTGGTTTATTTTAAAACATCCCAAGAAGGCAACAATTCACTTGGTGACTCATGAAAAAATAAGAGCTTCTTCAACGTGTTCCTTGCTTTCACGGACTGATTACAAGAGATTACTGTGAACCAATAAAGATTAGGCATATAGTATTTTTCTTATTCAGTTAGTATCTTGTTTTGCTCATCAACATAAAGTCTTTGTTTTGAAAGCAAAAATAGATTACTGGAATTATAGACCAGGAGTCAGCAAATTTGAGTTTACTGGAATTCTTATCTAATAACTAAATTATATACTACCCTCAAGTCACAAGCTTAATCTGAAAGGGCAGCTTTTCAAATTATATTCACATAGCTTTTTTTTTTTTTGAAGACAGAATGCAGTGCTATGCAAACACTATACTTTGTTCCTATGAGGAATCAAGCTGGAAGTGGACAAATTCCACACTTTATGACTTCCAAAACCTCCACAGTATAACTCACTAAGATGAACTTTAGCTTCTATTATTATGCTACCCTTTTTCCATGTAAAACAATTAATATCTAGTCTTAAATACTATTTCTACATCTAATACCGTTTCAGTCTATAGACATGAGCTTATTGCCATACAACGCAGTGGTGAGTATTAACATACTAATTCTATTTGGGAATTACAATAAGGAGGCAGGAAATGAACAAGTATGTCAGGAACATTTGATACCAAAGTTTACAACAAGTGAAGATTCACTGGAGAAATTTAGAACTTCCTAAGTACAGTTCTCACAATCCTGAAAGCTGCACTTAATGTTGGAAACCAGCTTACAGTATTCAGTTTCCCACTTAAACCATATAATTCTCTCTTGGGATGACGAAAACCCTCTGGCTTGCCTCAATCCAGAATGATGAAAGTTTTTGCAAATAGACTGGATCAATTATTTTGTAACTCAAAACCAACAAGTGTTTCTAAAGGACAATTTTTAGCATGGTTAATTAACCTAACAGTAATATTTTATGGCTTTTCACATGAAATGTACAAGCTCTGGGAAGCAATGAAGAAAAAAGTATACTAATAATGGCATGTAAGCCACTGTTATTTAGTATTGGTAAGGAGTATTTTAAGAAATCTTTATATGCACATTGCTATGTGTACAGAGAAAATACTAAATATTCATAAATATCACCGTTTCATATATTATAAAGAGTATTGCTGTTTATGATCATATTTGAAGTATATTATTTCAGGTAGCAAATTCCAACAGTAGCAGAATAGAGCAATTAGCTTCTATAAAAACCAGTATGTTTATTCTTTTATCAATACAATACTTGTGACACTTTTTCATTAAAGCTGTATTATACAGTAAAGCCCATCTCACTTCACTCAAACTGCATGAGCTTTCTTAACTATGCACAGAGAGTGACCAAACTTCTCTAAATACACCTGCACTGTTTCAATATTTTCATAGCCCAGTCTCTTTGACTGACAACTTTGGCACCCCTCTGTAACAGATATTCTTAAAGTACATATATAAGATACCCTAAACTATCAACTGGTAGAGGAAAATGGCATTGGACTCCCTGTAATACAAAGAGAAAACAGATTTCATGTGCTTCTTATGTAAAACAAACTAACACTGAAAAAAATGCACTTAAATATTGAAATGACATTACTACAGTTTTACAAACAAAAGAATATATTATTCACATAGCTAATCACATGTAACTTCTTATGTTCTGTAAGAGAAGAAAGATAGCAAATTAAAATATGACTAAATGTGCTTCACCTTTCCTAGGAAGAGTTCAAAGGTCCCTCCTCCATAGACAATCCCTGTCCCTGCCTTTTCTCTGTATTTGTATTCTTCCACATTCAGACTTTCAGGTTTGAAAGTAGAGCTGCCTTATCAAAAGAGGTCAAAGATGTTATTTTCATTTTGGATGCAACAAAGCTGCTATCAGTATGAAAGGACTAAATAAAGGGAAGAAAAACTTATTTTTCAATGCTTTTAAAAAAGTGGTTAGAAATTGGTTGCTAAACATCTTTGTGATTGTACTTGGATTAAACCCAATTCTGTATATGGATTCACCCTATTTTCCCAGGGATTCCACAGCTGTCACACGTACTAAGGTTCTGTGGATCAAACAACAGCTACAACCCAAACCAATTTTAACCAAGTTCCTGCCATTTATAAAATGACCTAAAGTCTTCTGATAGAGATTCTCTACACAAGTTCAGTCTGTCATGTCACATGTTTATTAGGCAGTTTGTGAGTTTTGCAAAAAGCAGAACTTGGCACAAAGTTTCAGAACAGGACTACAACAGTTACTATTTTAAAGTGTATTTTTATTACTGAAGCATATGTTGTCATGTTGGCAGTCTCATTTACTTTTTCTAGTTCCTGCATCTATCCCAGCAGGGTTTGGGCACATGGGAATAAAGCAGGCTGAACAGAGAATAAAAAAATACGTAATCCTCCACTTCCAAGGATACATGGTGCCCTGCTCAGCAAGAACATCTGGTCTTCAGACATTTCGGAAAAAAAACATGCAGAGAGACAAATGGCCACAAAATAATTTCCCTGTTGTTTAGCCCAAGAACACTTCACTTAAAAGTATCTTTAATAGGCATTCAATAACTATATTTAAAACTGTCTGTTTCCTAAGTTCTGTAATACATTAATGACTTCAGGACATTTTCTCAGGTAGCAAAATTGTAAGGTAAAGAATGATTCCTCAGATTCACTCCAGAACATGTATTTATAACATGTGAGCAAGGATTAACAGCCATTCAGAGAGATTCATTTTCTCAAACAGAACACATGGCAGGTAGATAATCAGTTCATAAGCTGGAACTACCATTCTGTCACGTGGTGAATACTACATTCCCAATTCTAAGTCTTAGTATTCCCAGTATCATTACCTGGTATTAAAAATATGCAGTCAGTAGGCCACAATTAAAAGATAAAGTAAAAAGGAAGGTGCTTTGTAAAGCAAAGAATGGATGGTGAGAGTCTGGCACTATCAAGGTTTATGATTTCTACCTCTTGCCTCACGTAAAAGTACATGGAATATGTGGAGAAGTTGTTCATTTCATTTGCCTTCTCTTCATCGTGATACTACAAGCATACTAAATTCCGTATTTTGGAAGACAGTGGTTTAGGTTTTAGGGCTTTGTTTCTACCTAGTATCTTTGCTTTCAGAATTTATTTGATAGAGTGACTTACAAATTATAAAATTGCATTTAGAAATTTCTTTGATGTATTTACCATTTGCAAACCACTCTGCATATACTACAAAAAAGAATAAAACAACTAAAATGTGTTTCTTTAAAAATCAGTCCTTCCCTGGGTAGCCTGATGTACATGCAAACTAGATGTTGCTCATAGCCTCCTCCTTCAACACACAGGAGGCTGCAATTCCTTCTAGAAGTTCTCCTATGAGGTAGGACCCAACTTGTTACCTTCCAGCCCCCAATTTCAGTTTACATATGAGAGTCATACATTCTAATATGAGGAAAAGGAAAATGTACTCCTCAGGACAGCCTTGCCTACAAATGGGCAGGAAATAACCACCATTTCTATACTGCTCAGTGGATTTTTCACAACAGCTGCTTTACATGTTCACCACTAAAAGCTTTCCACTAAACACAGAGCTAGCTCATGTTCAGAGACAATGTATCCACCTAGCTATTGCCAAAAATTGTCTCATGGAGATGTCTACCCATTAATCTCAGGTTATGTTCCCACAACATACTGCTAACCTTTAAAAATCAGACAAGTTTGTTTCTTAACCAACTAAAATGCAAACTCAGCAAGCAGAAAGTAAACACAGCACACACTTTGAAGGGAACTAGGAAGCTGGAAAAGTAAATTGATGGATGACCTCAAGAATCACTTGTCTTCCTAAGTGCATTTAAATAGACTTGAAATGATTAAGGAGACATTTTTCCTCAAGATGTTTAATGTGATATTTGTAGGCGTATCTTCCTTGTAAGTTTTCCGAATCAGAAGTGCTCCTACAATACACTAAATTGAGAGCTTAGCAATTTGCAGGAAATTCGTTCATTTTCGATTTGTGGATCTAGAAAAGGTTCTCTTACTGCACTGGTTTTCTATCCTTTATTCTCTCACCCTTCCTGCCTTCATTTCAAAGAGTATCTCATGCAACAAGTGGTAGTGTTTTATTTTCAGTTTTTATATCTAAACGTTGCTGGATCGAAAGTTTCTATTGGAACTGTGAGAACTACTCCCCACCCCGCATCTTACAAGTTTTCATCTAGGTGTGGAAACAACATGCCCAGAGTCAGTACAGAGGCATTCTCTCATCTACCTGAGCACAGAATAGTATCAAAATGTGTAACATTTCAGGATAAACTCTTTTCAGTAAGTATAGCAACTCAGAGGAGCTTTGCCTTCTCCAGTATTAAAAAATTCTTCTAGTAAAGCTGATGTAGAGACCATCAAAAGTTGTGAGTAGACAGGGAGATCTGGTATTTCCTAGCAGCTATCAGAGTTGGCTGAGTATTCAAACAATGTGGGAAACAGGAAAATAAAATGAAACAAATATTTGTCCTGAGCAAAGCTAAAAACTGTATGATGGCTGAAGTTTCTCATGAAAGCCACCTCCACTTAAAACCAAAACTACATTTCTAATTAAATAAAAAACTGTAACCAAACAAACCTCCCCCCTCCAAAAAAAACCCCAACCAAAAAAAAAAAATCCCACCAAAAAAACCCCAGAGACTTCATAAATGACAATGCACCATGACTTTGGGCAAACTGATGTCATGGACTGTTTTAATTAGAAACAATATGCCACCACACACTGTTGCATCACCTATAGAGTCTCTTTTACTAGAATGAAAAATTAAGACATAATCTAAAAGTTACTTGATAAATGCTGGTGTGCAAATCACTGATGTGAATGTAAAAAGTACAAGCTCTCCTGTAAAAAACCTTCCAAACAAACTATAAAAAATTGTCCAGAGGGACCTGTTCACAAAAAGGACCACACACCTGTAGTACGAACAAATCAATCCACAAGTAAAATCAGAATAGACCCACAAGGAGCAGAACAAGGTTTCACAGTTAAGCTCTGTGATCTCACAAAGCTAGAGTAAGGTAGAACTTTTCAGAAGTATTTTGAGATGTTCCCTGACAACAATGAGACCTCAAAACTGGCCTTTCTACTACTTTCCAAAACTCATTTGGAATTGCTTATGAACTGCTGTGTTATTCAGAACAACTTAAATTCATTTAGCAATAGCATTTACACTACAGATCTTAAACCAACTAGTAGAGTAACTTAAATTCTTTTTGGGACCCCACAGTTCCCACAGGAAACACCCTCCTTTAACATTCATTTAAAAAAGTGGTCTCTTCCTGCAGAAAGGAGCTCTCAAATTAACAGCCAATAGAAATATATGAAGATGCAATGTTGATTTAGTCAGGTGACAGCTCTTGTCAAAAACGAAACAGCACTTGCCTCCCTACTCTTAAATAGCACAGAGAAAATGGGAGTCCTGCTTTAGCCCAGAAATGATTTCTGCAGTTGCCTCACACATCTACATCTTTTCCATCAGTTGTCCAGACTGTCCCAACCAGAACCAACTCCTCTTACTCCTGACAACTAAAGATGCTAAATCCACATGCTCTGTAACCATTTCCTGAAGTGGAATTTTCAAAATGTGATTTTATTTTCTTCTCTGATGAAAACATACTTTACCTGCATTCACTGGTCATGGGAGCGAAAAACAAAAGGAAACGTGCAGGTATTTTTCACTACCCTTCCAAAGCAGAAGAGTTCTTAAGTTAAAGGAAACACATAGGTTACTTTTGTAGAAACCAAACTTGTTAACATATACTAATAATGACTGAATTTTTACACATGCATCTTATTTTCTTTCATGACCACTGACAACCTCTGTTGCTGTTCGGAGCTTAAATGCTGTACCAACTAACACTCCCCCTCAGTCCAGTTCTTGTAAACACCACTGAGCCACATTTAGGCTCTCCTATAGCCGTGTCAGTGTTTGCTGCGGTGCCCCTCAGTTGAACTCTGATGAAAAAGATTGTTTAGGAAGAGAAGTGAATGTTCTTTCTTCTGAGAGACAGTACTATCAAGGATGCAGAAAAAAGGCCCTGAGAATATGTAGAACAGGTTACAGTGATCAAAGTCAGAAAAATAAAATCTGAAACCAGTGTGGTTCCAGGACAGGACATTTTCCTTCAAAAGCAGTAATTTGTAACTTACTCAGATGTCTCAGACAGAAGTTTTCTCTGCTTATCTAACTCTTCAAGTCTAGAAATGCTAAAATGCTGTAACTGAAAATGGATAGCCAATTCTGTTGAGGCCTCTGTGCTCAAAGACCTAGAAACAAACTAACAGAATTTTAAAAAAACTTACACAGCTGAAATGTCTCACAGACAGATTCAATCACCTGAAGTCACCAGACCGACCTTCATCCATGCTGTCTTTTTCACTTTCAATGGCATAGACATATAACTTCAAATGAATTCAAACTTCAACACCACGTGGATTTGCATGTCAGCAGACAGTATTCAGAAAGCACCTATTAACCTCCTGTTGTTCTTCCTATTGTTTGCACTGGAACATTTTCTTGTTATATTTTGCATAACATTTCAACCTGTTGGTATTCTTTCATATAGTCTGACCACACTTTGACATTCCTAGAAGTTCTGAATTGTCTCAGCTTGTCGTAACTTCCTATATTATGAGTACCATAAAAATAATTAAGAAGTGCCCCTACAGCATTTCATCCAGAACATCACAGCCTTATTTAGAGCTGCCCCACTTCCTACTCTCTCTTATCCCTACAATAAAAGAGTAAAAAAAAAAATACAAAAAGACTGTAATGATAAAGCTGATTTTTAGAGGACATTTACAACACCACATATGTCCCTTTGCACCGTCTGACAGAGCATGCAGGGAAACTCAGTGTGTCAGATGAAAGCTTCCTTGTTTGCTTTTGTTGGACTGAAGCCATTTGAAAGTCTTCCTATTCACTGAAAGGAAGGGTGGGCAGGGAAAGGCAGAAATGATGGCTGATTAGATTTAGTAGCCTATGAAGAATCTACATACTCACTTTTTCAGGCAAAATCTACCTTGTTGCAAATGCACAGCCTGTGACCTCTAAGAGTAATAGCCACACTTCCTTTTTTGGAAAATGTTAAATTTGGCCTGCTGAGCATTAAGCAGCTTTCTGACTTTATAGACGCATATTTGTGAAGAAAAGAAAAACAATGTGATGGTACTACTTATTGTTCTTTGCTATGAACTCCCCCTGCAATGATTCACAAAGTTTTCCAACTCTATTATGACACACATAAGTATCAGAGTTCTGAAGAACTATTTAAGTAATGCAGATGTTCTCATGTCCTTTCTGACTTCAACATTTACTCATGTGCAGAATAAGCTGTAGTATTTCTGCTGAACCCAGCCTACCTTAAAAATGAATTTATGGTAAGATGCGAGGTTTCATTTCAGATATTTCCAGATTCTATTTTCTTTCCAAAAGATCTAACTACAGGTAATTATTTGGCTGATGAGAGGCTGGCAAACTCCCAGACATCAAAACTATTCATACTGTCTTCAATAAAAAGTGCTTCAATCAAAATTGCTGTTTCAATGAAGAAATCATTTGTTATTTCTCTCTACCTCAAATCTCTCTATTGAAACAAGGCTAATAACTCACAGAAATGCTATGACAATCAAGATGTGGAGATGAAGACCATGCAGGTAGAATAAAATTTACTCTTTTAGTAATAGGAGAAACTGCTGACCCACTGTAGACTTCTCTTAAAACAAGGAATTGACTCAACAGCCTCTGTTTAAGGCTACTTCATGCAGCAGCAGTTACAAAAGAGCTTAAGACCAATTACATACTTTAGTTAACTCATTTTCACTTGAGGCTATAAGTGTGACCTTTGGCCATAGATACTGTGCTGCAGTTTGCTCACTAAAATCCATTGAAAATATACAAAGTTTTAGGATGGCAGCTATGAACAGGTTTATTTATTTTACAAAATAAACCACTTCTCACAGTCACAGCTACAAACGAATGGTCCACACTTAGAGTAGCGCAAATACGTTCTGGCAGACAGCAACAGAAGTCTACAATATTTAAATCAAAATGTTCTGAGATAGCAAAGTGCGGTGGTTAATCGTTCATTCCATTGATAGGAAACCAATGTTTATCATTCATCAGATGTAAAAAATCTGAGTACTAAAGAACAGCAGCCAGCTTTCTTTACGTAAAGCAGTATGCAGAATTTGAGTAAAACCTTTTGCTTGTTAAACCTCCATGCTCAAGGAAAGATAGCAATGAAGATTCTGCTCTGTTCCCTAATTTTCCCATGCTAGTTGTCTATAGCAACAGTAGCCTAGGCTGTTTCTAGATTTCCAGACCAAATTACTCAACTAATGACAGAAGTGACTACTGTTCCACTTAATAATTGCCTAACATTATTCTATTTAAAAATACGGCTTTATGATCCTGTAAAATATATGCAGCTTGAAAGAATTAAAACTTACTTGTTTTTTTCAAACTTAATCTGCACTGGTTTGGGCTCCACAGTTCATTTTTCTCTTCCCATTCTGAAAATTACTTTCTCATGTAATCAAACTCGCCATACTCAGTATCAAACGGGGGGATGAACCTACATCCTCAGTATCAAACACCATCTACACAACTACATGTGCTACTTTAACAACTTGCTGATTAACCACTGGCAATGAATTCAAGTTTTTTCCTGTAGTTTTTGACATGTAGCTTCAAGTGATACAATAATGGTTTGTCAACACAATTTGTATTTCCACTGTAGCTGACATCTCTGCTCCAACAGAAATGCTCAACGACTGCTACTTTAGAAAGGGTGAGGTTAGATGCAAATTCAAAAACTATGAGCTTTTACACATCTTCAGCTCCTGCTCTGCATAATAGTAATAACAATGACAACAAAAACTCTAGGCAATTCTTTGCCAATACCATGTCAATTCTTCTGCTTTTTATTAATCACAAGCTGAAGTTTTTCACAGCCTAAGTGGAGTTCAGTAAAGAAAGGAGAACCAATTGGAGACAGCAGATATTGATATTCAGTTACTCTAAACCCAGGAAACAGCCTTCAACACTCTAAAACAAAGAGCATTAGAAGTGGATTTCTGTCTGGAAGTGGTCTCTGCAGGCACTAAACATTAGCTGTAACAACACTGTGACAGGAACGCTGGACTGGCATAACAGAGTGATTGTACCTATTTGCACCACACTGCTGTCTATATGACAAAGTACTGACTTTGGTGGTATCATTCAGAAAAACTGTGGATAAAATTTCAAAACTGAAATAAAAAAGCTTTACTAGGAAAGACTGGGGAGAGAGTAAAGCAGAAAAAAAACATCCAGAGGAGAATAAGGATTTTTCTGTTTCATGAAGTAAGGAAGAAAGAATATTTATCAGACATTAGGGATTAAAATTTGAAAAAAAAAATTCAATGTGTAACACCGGCTAATTAATTTAAAGGATTTTTTAAAATGTAAGTTTAACGATAAAAAAATACTACTACAGATAAACTTCTAATATACTGTGGAGGTTTGTTTTTTAATAAGAAAAATCTAAGCATTTATGCTGTCTTTCTAAAGATTAGGCAAAAGTTTTACTTAAGGAAATTCAACAGCTCGAGAATTTACAGCTTTATCTTTGTCGTATGTTCTAGTATTTATTTTCAAGATTTATAACTAAAGTTTTAAATAATTTTTAAGATACTAGGTACAGGAAGGTTAATTTCTAGTAAGTGCCAATAAATATGCTAGTACGTACCATTCAAAGTTTCAATAAAACTTTTAATCAGAAACAAGTGTTGTATAAAAATAAAATTTAAGAAAAACAGCTTACAATCTTCAACTAAAGAAACAGAAATTGTCTCTGGAAAATCTGGTCTAATATTTTAAACTGAGAGTCCTCCCAAAAGCATTTTATGTTTCACAGGCTACAGTAGATATCTGATAGAATATCTGATAAAATATACATAAAGAATTACTGTGACAGTCCTGATATCTATTTTTAATCTAGAACAACCGACTACAGATTAAAAATTGTGAAAGTACTGTCAGGGAGATGAAATGACTATGTAACTCTCTCTTGCACGACAGAAATTTAAGACAGTACTTATCCCAAGCATGGTGTTCCAAAACATAAACTACCCCCAGCCCAATAAATTAAGCTAAAACTGAAAGGCTTCACACTGAAATTTATGAGATATTGATGAAGTATGGAACAACTCTGCCTTCAAGGGAAGGCTTAATTAAAAGGTTTAGTGACTATGTTTTTACATTAAAGCCACATAAAACTCACACTGTAGCAAGATCTGCACTTTGAATTTATGTGGTGTTTATCTGCCTGAGGTTACCAAAACCACATGTAACATACCTTGGCAAAGAAGACTGTGAGGTGTGTTTCGCTGCCAAGTATCCAAATGGGAAATTTTGGAGATTTCAAATAGGAGCCAACCTAAAAAGGTACAACAATATCAGAAATACAAAGCAAACCCAGAAAGGCCATCTAGTTAGTGACCAAGTTAATGAGAATTCAGTTCGTTTTCAAAGCAGTTGGGACTCCACTGATATAAAATGTTCAATAAAATGACGTAAGTGTCTAACTTGCATACAAGTACTATTAGTAATAATGTTAAAAAAGCCCGAAACAACTTAATGAAAGAAAACTTTTAAATGATGTAGAAAACAGCTTACCTTACAATATCTCAGAGATTCCATCAGTGTCAAAAAGCCTACTGTTGCCTGTTTGTGTATGCCAAGAAGTTCTGTTCAAAAGAAAACACAAAACTTATTCAAGAAAAATCTGCAAATCCTATTTTAAGTCATTTTTTCTTACTTTCAAAACTGGTCAAGTAATAACAACTTTAAGTTATGCAGTTTTAGTAACAACAGCAAATCATAAAGATATGGTAAAAAATGGTCATTTCTCTCGATATAAAATAAGATTTCTCTATATATCTCTCTATGAAATAGTATCTCTCTATAAAATAAGATCCAGACTCATGGTTTTAAGAGCTTCCTGTTAATAGCCTCTTTTCAAAAACCGTTTGATTTTGTAGGGGATGAAGTACTTGCAACTTACATCACAATTATTCTTAGAAAAATCTAAGAAAAACAGCTATCTCAAAGAGGAGAAAATCCCATATATATCCATATATGAATGTTTCTTCGCTCTCCCTCTTTTTTTCTTAAGAGTTCCTTGGCCATATTTATCTTAACCATTTCACATTCTGAATAATAAAACATAATTTTGCAAATAATAGTTTTGTTAGCAGAAAAACTAATTTGATTTTCAATACTGACTTCCACTTAAAGCTCTCTAACACACACAGCTGCCAGGAACAGCCGAAATATTTATGTACTACTGATTGCAAAAGCACTTACAGAGCCTTACTTGAGGTCCTCTAATAAAGAATGAGAAAGTACTTCAAAATTCAAACTTCAAACATAATTATACAGATTTGGAAGACGCTCTGGGCTTTCATATATGTCATCTCAAGAGTTCCAAGTACTGTCTGCTTGGAACAGCTCTGCTAGATCCCCAAACATTGTCTAACGAGCAGCACATACCTGGAAACATACACCATGATCAATTTAAGAAGATCTGCATTTCCTTTTTTTTTTAGTGAACACTGACTTTCATATTTGAAAGTTCCCTCTAAAACACTAAATCTCACCCATAATTTTTCACATCAATTATTTGTGTACAGCAGCATAAAACTGACATCTTTATCCATAGGCTAAAGCCCCAGGACCATAGCAAGTGAAAGGAACCACTCTGAATTTAAAAGGTTTCTGGATTTGCAGAAGTCAACTCTGCAGCACCAGGCATGCCATACTCCCTTCACCAACTTCAAGTGTACCTAACTGAATTTTGCAACAGTGCAGAACAATTATAGTAATGGTTTAACTTTTCCTTCTGCTGTTAAGCAGAAGTCCCCATACATCCAATTCTGAAAATCAAAACCCAAAAAACTTACAAACATGAGCTTGTTCACTACCTTTGTGTCTGCAAGTACAACTCCTTCATTAGAGTGTCAGCTATACATATTAAAAGGATCTTTTCAGTGTAGAATTCTTTCATCTGAAAGCTGTGCTTTCAGAGATTATCTTCAAACTCGCTTGGAATTAAAATATTCAGGGGATGCATAGATTATCCCTTGCAAAACCCCATTATCTCACTGATTTATAGCTGAGTTACTATAAATTGACATATGCTGGGACAATTCATCTTTTCTTTGAGCTGAGGGAAAGAGAGCTATAGCCCAATTAAAAAAAAACTAGTGAAGATTCCTGCAATCTAGGGAACAGCTAACATACGGAAATAGCATACTTATATGTGCAATGAAGTAAACAAGTGGCAGAAGTAAGCAACAGTACATGAGAGAAGTAATTTTACACACCACATATATTTCTTAAAAATCATTAGCAAAAATCAATGTAGAGTTGCATCTGCTAAACAAGGGCTTCAGATGTAGGAGCCAATGCCTGGGTGCAGAACAACAAAGTCACGTGTAAACAATATTTATTATGCAGAAAATTATTCAAAATAATTCTATGTTCCCCTGACAGATAACCTCAGGAGAACTGTGACTGATGACTAGAGAGAGCTGGGATTTTGGCTACAGCAGTAGCCACACAGTGTGTGTATTCTTTATAGTTAGTAGTCAAGCTACACAGACTGTGTATCTGGAAGCTCCTAGGTTAACTTCAGTTTGTAGTCACTGGCCTACCCATGCCTCCTTCAGAATTAGCCAACAGAGAAGAGAGACACAAAAGCAAAAATCACTCTCAGATGATTTACAAAGAAGCAAAGGGAGACTAGCATTAAGTCAAAGTTTATTCTGTGAATATCCTCATCCCACAAAGAGAGAAGATGACTGGAAGACATCTGAGAACCCCAAAGATCAACTAAGAACATGAATATTTATGCCTCTTGCCACAAAGTTAGTTTCTCTTGCTTGGAAAAGCACTTTTGCGAAGCACTCAAATTTCTGAGCACATTTCTGTTACCAACCGCATCAGCACAGCGCCACCGAGCGGCCACACCGACCCCACAAATCCCTGGCACTGCGTGGGAAAAGCAGATCCAGCACTAGTTGCATTCATAGGGAATTGCTACAGCGCATGTAGGAACAACAGTCCTAAAAAAAAGTGGTTAAAAAAAAAAAAATTACCTCCCCAGATCTTCCCACTGTGGACAGTTGTGGCAAGAGAAGAGATCAGAATAAGAAGAAAGGTTTAAAGGAGAACATGTAGATAGTCAAAGAAGAGATATCATTTCACTGGCATATTTACCAGCAGTGGCCAAGAACAATTCCAGTTAATAACTTCTACCCTATCGGGAAAATATGCAACACTGTGAGAGTCAGTGCGCTGAGTACAATCTGCAAACACATGGTAATTCCTCAAGTTTGCAATTCAGTATGTTCTTTTGTCACTGCTAAAATTACTAGCAGTACCTTTAAAATGGCTTATAAATAATTTTAATAATTTACTTATTAATTCAAAACTGCTTATCTAAATAGTTGAACAAGAGGTAAAGTGACTTTAGATAACTTCTGAATAAAAATGTATTCAGTCCTTGTTATTTTGATACCTGCAACCCTTCTACATGAAAAGCTCATAAGCACTGACAGGAAAGAAGCTAAAGGTTTTACACACAGAGAGAAACAAAATCCATGAGAAATGATCGAAAAAGAAAAGATGACAAGAAGAATTTTTAGGTAAAGAAAATTTCACAATGTATCCAAAATTCAGTCTTGCTAAGAAGTTGTGAACAGTAACGGCTGCTCTTTATCTTTCTTTTTGATAGACAACAAATCACTTGGTAACAGATATGATTATAGACTTAAGACAGTGAATAAGCAGGTTCTGACTGTAATTATCCAAGGGCTTCAAGAAAATTGAGGGCTCCCAGCAGTAAAGTCCAATTACTTCACTGGTCAGGAAAACTAACAGGACACATAATACCAGATCCTTAAGAAGTAGTAAAGATCATTTTTTGCTCCTCCACTCCCCACAAGAAGGGACAGACTCTATGGGAGTTCTGTTTCTAGGTTTTTAGGGCAGAACTGACTGAGAACCTAAGTGCGGACTATTACTGTGTCCAAAGCAAGTTCAGCATTCTCAGAAAAGAAAAAAATTCCAACTTGGATAACTAAGCAATAAGGCCTACCAGAAAGATAATCTGAAAGGCAAACGAGGGAATGAACTCACAGTATTCAAAACCGATACACTGAATTACAGAACAGCAACTTATCCTAATACAAAGGAAAACTGCAAGAACAATTCAGATTGATTGATCTATCATAATATAAAAATTCAGACTGATAAATCATAATCAAAAAGGGAAAATTAAAAATACTGAAGAGAATGCAGAGATAAAACCCAGAAGGCTAATTGAAACAAATTTCAATTAGAAACTGGGGTGGGGAGGGGATCAATGTCAACAATGTCAAACAGAGGAAAGTTAGACACAATATCCAAATGATATTCTGTAAGTCTTAAAGTACAGGCTGCGTGGAATCATAGCCAAGTGCAGTATGTCTCAAAGGAGATTATACTACTTGTTCATTGCCAAACCAGCGCATTTTGATTCAGGTCTTGCATGGATCTGTCCTGAACCTCATTTCAAGTAAACATTTTCAGTGTTGACTTAGATGATGGAAAATCATTGTAAGAAATGTGCTGATGAACCTGAGATGGACTTTGTAGCAGTGGAAGAGAAGATGTGAACATTTCCACAGTTTAAACTGTTCCTGTTTTCATATAATCTCTATTTGTAAAATGAAATGCAAAAAACACAAAAGCCCTCTAATCATGAGCCTCCACTGAACTCACTCCCCTTACGTCAATGTCTTTCCTGCACTGGGGAGCCTAAAACTGGACACACCACTCCAGAGCTTGTCCCACAAGTGCCAGATAGAGGGAAACAACCACCATTTCTCTCCAGCTGCTGGCTACCCTCCTGCACAGCCCACGATGCAGCTGCCCTTCTTTGCCAGAAGGACACACCTGAGTACAACTCAATGCCCACAGGGACCTCTGGTCCTCTTCTACAAAGCTGCTTCCCAGACAGCTAGTGCTGCCCTGTGCTGTTGCATAGGTTTATTCCATCCCAGGTGCATCTCAGGAGATTACTGTCAGTCCATTTCTCTAGCTTGATGGGGCTGCTCTGAATAGCGGCCCTGTCTTCAAACTTCCCAAATTGCAGAGATTCCACTCCCTTCCATCATCCTGGTCATCAGGTAACTCCTACGTTCAACTGGTAGCTGACAATCCCATATTCACTGATACTAACATCAGCAATTTTGTGCTAGTATGTTTGACTTCCATTTGAGGTCTACTAAAATCAAAGGGCAGTAAATAAAGAGACTATCAAAACAGAAATGGAACACATTCCAAATCTATAGGTCAGCATCCCAGAGTATGTAAAAATTATGAACAAGCACAAACTAGAATCAACTTACTCATTCCTGAACATTCTCTGTCTCCATCCCACACGTTAGAAACGGCATGTCCCGTCAACAGCAGATTAATCAAACTTTGGCTATACAATAGAAAGAAATTATGTAAGACATAAGAAATGAAAAAGGACATAAAATCTATTTCAAAAAAAGTGGTTATCTGTAACAAATTAAAAAATTATTGAATTATCCAGACAGCCAAGCAGACATTTTATAACTATTTTCCATTTACTAGTGTGTATTTCTAATTCAGGAACACTAATAATCATCTCCACTCTTTCAGACAGAAGCTTGATATGGAATGTAGCCCTGAATTTGAGAATTATTCTTCTGAAATTTCAGCAAAAACAAGCGTTTCCTCAGAACTGATACAGTAAATGGAGTTCGCAGTGAAAAAAACCCCACGCTTTTCAGTGTTGCTTTTGGTTATTTTAAATTTGTAATTGAATCTGTCTTTTAATGTCAGTAATTCCCTAAAAGAATGATCAGTTACATAAAAAATAAAAAATTACCCCACATATCTATTTTAAGTGGTAGCAAATGTATTTTACCTTCCATGACCATAAACAGGATCTATCAATGGCTCAGTTGCATCTTCAATTTCATTTTTTATGTTTTCAATACCCTGCAGAAAAATTGCAAACATTTTTGCTATCTTAAGGAATGAATTGCAATATTTATACAACAACAGAATGCAACAGTAAAATATTGGGAGGCTGATGTTTTTACATGAGTTGATAACTAAACAGGCAGCTTTCTCTTCAAAGGAATATGCTTTCAAACATCTTGTAAGAAAGTACGTTTTCAAAATGTGTAAGTCTCCTAGATCAAAAGAGAAAAAGACAAACCAAAACCCAAAAAAACAAAAGGCTGGAGCCTTTCAAATTTTTAGGCCGGAACTGTACTGCAACATAAATGAAGATACCATTTCATCCATTTATCTGGACTTAGTTCATCAGTTACTGTTCATCTTTTACAGAAAAAGGGTTACATGATCGAAGTTTCTCTTAACAAAGAAATATAAACCACACACAAAATATATCAGGCAAACCACAAACCTTTGTCAGTATTACAGAATACAGAAAGAGCAATACTCCAAATCTGTTTGTCCACGCTGAATATTGATCCCAAACTGCATCCTTCAGTTCAGGGAAGCTTTTGAATGCTCGTTTGCTAAAGACAAAAAACAATAACAAACAACAGAAAAAAAGTATGTATTTAGGTGAAGCATTAGAATAGTGTCACAAAGCACAACCAAGAAATACTAACACCTAACATGAAAATGTCAAAGTAAGAGTAGAACAGATCTGGTGTTATATACAGAATGACACAGCAGCTCTTCTGGAGTTACTGAAACTGCCATAGAGTCATTAGTATTTACCCATCTGAAGATGATAAATAATTCTGGAGCAAAATGCAAACATGAACAATTTTGAGATGCAAACACTAACCATAAAGTTACATTCACGTGTGAAAGAGCTGAGTGGCTTGCACCACTCCTGTAATTCTATAAAACACTGTTACTGAAATTGCAAATAGATTGTATGTCACCAAAATAACATATGCATTATATAGTGTTCTGAAAGACATTTGGCCCATAAACAAGGGAGAAAAAACCTTCTACTTAACCAGGTAAGACTATCTTCCAGGCTTTTGAAGAAATTATTGTATTTCCCATAAGAATTTGAATTTGTTAGACTCTTGCTCTGGAAAAAGCAAATTGTTCAAAATATTGAACAGTGCTACATTAACATTTGGGATGCTATCTGGCTGCGTAATATGGTGACTATCTGGATGATAAGGTAACACCATGCGATCATATGTTTAAAAAGAAAAAAACTGAAATAAAAACCAAGAAAAGGAAGAAATTAATCAATATCCCAGTGAAGCAATACACTTTCAGTTTCTTGGGGCAGTTAGAGCTAAATACTACATTTCAGAACACAAGCATTAGTTTTTACTGAGTAATTCAAACTAGATCATAGTCTCTGCTTATCTTACACGAACAAGTATATTATTTTCTTTCTGATTTCTTGCACACTTTTAGTAAGCTTTGTTTAAAAAACAAACAAACATCTACAAAAATACATTCATAGATGGGTTTACTCTGGCTAATACTTGATTTCTAAACATCCTTTCTTCATCAGTAGACACATGGCATACAAAGTATGCAAGGCAAAGCCAGTTCTGAAATTCATCTGATGTCTAAAGGTAAATGCCAGAGCATTCATTCCCAGTGAGAATGACAGAAAAAAATAAAGTGGGTATCACAAGTGCAAAGAGTGAGGGGGTGAGCAGGAGGGGAGGGGGAAGGGCAGGAAATTACTGTTTTGATCAGATAAGGTTATAAAACTTCTATGGACTCCTCTTTCTTATTTCCTTATATGACAATGGTTTAAAAAATAAACTATAATTACTACTGATAAAATAAACTGTGGGTATTTCAGTCCTAATTAGCAATATTTTCCATCTCAGGTGTTTTTTGGAATTCTGCTGCTCTTTATTTCTTCTTTGGGGATTGATTTGTATAATATTTACCCAACTGTTCACTGTGAAAATAAAAGGCTCTTGCCTTTAATTATAAACTCACTAGAACTGTCAGTTCTGTGTTAACACCCCAAAAAAAGAACAGTGTTTAAAGTATGAAACAAAAATCAGTCTTGCATATGAAACATTTTAATAAATGTTTCTTACGATATCCCAAATCAGGAAATATACTAGATGACATTACATAAATATTGAGGATTAACATCTTTATTATAAAATATTGATTAGCTGTGTTCATATACTTGAAATGCACAAACTATCTGGCTAATTTATCACATTACATTGCTTCAGTTTTATTTTAAAGCCTAATACTTATGCTCAAAATAATATTCCATTTTAAATGGTTAAAATGCAAAGAAAAACCACAAAAACCCCCAAATCAAAACTTGAAATCCATGTTTAACCTGATGAGTAACACACAAAGTTCTTCAGCATACCCCTTTCAGGCCTGTGAATATTAGTGTAACTTCAAAATATTGTATTTTAAATGTTCCAACATATTACTTACTGAATTAATGCATGAAATCGCTCAAAGCCAAGCTCTTCGACAGCCAAGGCAGCTATACACAAGAGACACTTTTCAGCACTACACATGGCAAAAAAATGACACAAGATACACACAGCAAGCTAGTATACTTTCAAGCTCTAATTATATTTTTAATCCTCCCCTGACATTTAAAATTAACTGATTAGTATAAACTAATTTACCACAACATTAAGATTCCACCATACAAATTAGTGAGAACATTTCTATTTGTACTAATCAATTTATTAAAAGCACAAAGCCACTGGAGTGCGTAGTCTTGGAAATATTTGTCATATACTAAGCTGTTGATTTTGTACAAAATGTGGCCGTCACAAAGTCACCAAGCATATGCATACTATAGATATTATTTTGCAGGTCAACAAGAAGTACTACTTCCTAGAAAAGCAAGCACGATTATTTGGATCATTTTATCAGTGTAGATAAGCTGTATTTTTTCTCTGAATATACACTTCTGTTACTGAAATTGAGGGCTTTTTCTTCCCTTTAAAGCTTACTTATTATAAACAAAAAAGTAGACTAATTCTACACAGTGTTATGCATTCTGTTTTTAAGCAAGTTCTTGCTGTTTTCTTTCAATAATGGGTAAACACCCTTTCAGGTTAGTGTTGCGTCCAGGACATAAAAAAATACAGCATTAGTGTCTTCCCAAGTTCAACACAGGCTTTATACCTTTCTTTTTTCTTTTCTTTACATTTTTGCTAGTAGAGCAATACACAAAACAGACAGATCTGCTTTTTGATAGATGCCACTTGATGCCGAATATTTAAACAATGCCTGATCACCTAGCTACTGAATGTGATTGCATACAATTCGGTTAAGATCTGAAGCCATTAGGGCTAATTCTACTGATTGATTCTTCCCACCAGAATTCCAGAAAAGGCATTTTATGCCCATTCCAATTGTATTTTGAAAGATGCACTTGATTTGCCCTATATGCAAATACAACTGATTCTCAGGCAACAGATTATTTTCATTTTCTACTTCAGAAATACAGCAGTAGCTGTCTTAAGAGTTTTAGTTTTTGTCATTTGAATAACTATAAGGAATTGCTTAGATTACCAAAAGCAAAACTGGACTTAAAAGAATGTGTTTTTAAGACATTTTTATAAAATATGAAACAATGAATCTAAATTGCAGAAAATTCTGCAGAAACTGACCTTGTTTGAAGAACACATTTTTGTAAGCAGAAAGTTAGAGGGACTAACTCATATAAAGCAACCTTTGAACCTGGGAACTTGCACTACTAAGCCAACGCGTGGCCAACAAATGACTGCTATACACCACAAAAGCAGATGAAAAATGCTGTTGCATTCAGTAAGTGTGCCCGAATCCACCTTTTGTTCACACACCAGGATGATAGGCAGTTTCATTCTGTTACTAAAGAACAGAGTGAAATGCTAAGAGAATTACTATTTGAAATAAAGGGAAAGAAGTAGAAATTCTAAAGAGAAGTAGAGCTATACATAACTCAAACAATGCTAAATAAAAACAGTGCTTAGTGGAATGAAAAAGAACAAACAGCAAGAGAACATGAGATGTATGAGAAATACAATTGTATAGAAACTCTGTAAAATTATGCTCTATCATGCTGTGTCTAACCATATTTCATGGCTTTATTATAAACGTATCACCATATTCAATTCCCAAATAGCCTGCCATATGGAACTGTATCTGCAATACTCCCTGCTCACCCAACTCATCTCTTAAGTTCTATCAACTATGACAATGCCAGTTTCTATTTTCATTGAGTACAGCAGCCAAGAAAGAAATAAATTTATCCCTTTGCACTAGCAGTTACACAACTCTGCATTACTACAATATCTTCTCCTCAACATCTCTGTCCCACCCCTAACCAGGTTAAGAAGATGGTTCACAGTTAAACAGCAGGACAGAGGAAGGGAAAAAAGCCCAAACCTAACTAACATATCTTAAGTTGGTAAGTGTATTGCAATATACATAGAAGGCAAAATACTGTACATACGAGAGATGCATTCAGCGTCTAGCAGGGAATGTAGAATAAAAACAATGAAAGAGATTAACATTGCCTATGGCACAAGCAGACTTTACATGGTAAATATATCCTGGTCTTCCTTGAGCACATTCCGTGTTATTAAGGACAAGGCAGGCAGAACTTGAAGACTTAAGACAGAAACATGAAAAATGTAGTTATGTAATAGAATGTATTAGTTCCTAAGTGTCAGTGTTGAGAGTAATTATTAACTGAGTGTGTGTTTAAAAAGACTGTTGAACATTTTCTATGGTTAAAAGCCCTTTGGAACTTTGGAAGGCAATACATTAAAAAACAGGACAGTAAGATCCTGTAGATAACTAGTCTCTGCTTCACTTTCTCTTCAAAGCAAACTTCGTATCATTAGCAAGAGCTTCAGAGACAACTAAAAAATGCACAGAAACCAGGACTTTCAGAGTTACAACTGCCTTATTTTGCAAAGGAAGATTTTTTTTTTTTTTACAGCGAAGTTGCAGATACAACTTTCTGTATAATACTTTTCCTTACTTAAAAAAATGCTCACATTGGAACTCTTATGCACCGGCCTTCTGTTTTCCAATTAAATAACATTTTAATTATTGTTTGAGCCTTCTAAAGCACAGGGAGCACTCGTTGGAAGCACATGAAGATGACTTGTAACAAAGAGCTCCAGCACCACAATTTCTGTAACTAGCTGTGCACATAAAAAAATCTATTAATACAATTTTTACTTTGCAGTTATGCCACAAACTGATGAATAACATACTGCTTGCATCAAAAGATGGCACCTCTATAAGCAACATGTTCTCATGTGAGGAGTTTTTCATACTTAAGGGACCCATTGCAAAAAAAAAAACTGTAAGAAAAAGCAGCTTATCTTTTAACATATCAGATCTCTCCTATTAAAAGATTAATAAATACAACTCTCTGATCGTATGTGCACAGATAAGCTTTCCATGTCACTGGCTCTGCAGTAGTTAGATATGACTGGATGCCTCATCTTAGTGCAACAGATGATGTTCCCCGTACCCTTGATGTCAGTAACTAATGAAGGAATCAAGCCGTTTGCAAAAAGCAGGTAACTGAAAAATTCTAATCTACAAAAAAAATTATTATAATTTACTAGAAGGTGATTGAAACTGTTTGGTACTGCACAGACAAATGGAAAAAGGCTATTTCTCCATAACAGGGGATCCAGCATATTTTAGAACACATAAAGCATTGAAGAATTTCCTACAAAAACTCTTCTAAAGCAACAAGTGACAAGTTAAAGTATTCTTTCAGTGTTAAGAAGCATGTAGATGTTTCAAAATTAAAGATATATCAGGTCCCAATAAATTACAAAATAAAACTGAAGATTATGGAAATTGCTGAAATTCTAAAGAAACATGTATGTTAGAACTCCAGTGATAGACAGCCCATTGCTTTCAACAAACAGGATCAATGCCTCAGATTTGTGTGTTGTAATTAGTCTTTTACTAGTGGAATCACTAATGCAAAAACTCCACCTGTGAATAAATAAAAAAGCAGTGGGCCCTCAAAAACTATGCAATACTTCACAAAATGATGGGCAATTTAGCATAGAAATGCATCTTACAAGGTTGTTCCTCTCGACGACTAGATTCTGCAGGACTTTCAGAAATACTAGCAGTTTCTTCAGTTGTTTTTCCTCTTATCCATGTTGCCAGACAGTATGACTCAGAATTATCAGAGCAAGCCATTTCCAAAATATCACATAATGTATGACAGAGAAGGTTCTTCTGCTCCTCTTCTGAAAGATCAGAAACCCACATGAGTTTGATTGCTGAGAACCACTGTCATACATAAGCTACTAGTATCTTTTGTATACATTAACACTATCCAAATAATTATTATTTTTATCTCATTAATACAATGTTAATTGCTCTTTGACTACACTGGATCAAAGATTATAAAGCTGTCTTTCAAAAAATATGGTTTTATAGGATTTCTAACCCATTCCCTTTCTTAATAACGGATTTCAATTAAATATTTATAGAACACAGAAGCATAAAGGACAAGCACAGAACTCACAGATCGGAGTTCTGAAGCATGTAGTATACATATGGTATGGAAGCATGCAAACAAAAAGAAACTGTGAAGTATTTTAAATTCTTTGAACTAAGATATGCTTTACAAAAAAATAAAATGGAAAAATAAGGAGGGGAAAAAAAGAGGTCACAGTACCTGGACAGTCTCTCCAAGTAGACTTTTCACTGGTAAAAAGCCTCTTCAAAAGGAATGCCTTTGGTATCAAAGAATAAAATATTATTAAAATACAAGACAACACCAACTTTTACACCATGTCACAAGCTCTACACCAAAGCATTTTTGCATGTTATTAGAAGAGTTTCAAGCTGCTTATCATTCAGTACAAGACTCTGAGCCTGCCCTGCTTACTGACTTTTCCCCATCAAACTAGCCACAAAGGCGGCCTCATAACTACATTCAACACTAATGATTTGAACCTCAAGTACGCTTCAAATACACATGATGCATAATGGCATACACACCTCCAGACTCAGAGGACTGCAATAATGGAGGCACAAATATTTTTCAGTATAACTGATCAGTAGTACAAGACATCTCTAGTCACTAAGACAAATCCCTTTAGTGGTTAACAAGCCCAACTCTTTTAACCATTGCAAATAATAACCTGCAGATCAGGTTAAAGAAATCCTATGCATCTCTGTATCCCTGCTTTGTTTTATCGTCAATGCTAATGCTTCAATTAAAAAAAAATGCTCCAAGTTACAGAGAGGGAACAATGAAAGAAGAAACTTTGTGAAACAGTCTTGGGTTTTCTAATTACTCTATAAGATGCCATTTCAGGTATTTGAAGCACCTTAAAAACAGCTGGTTCAACTTTCACTGCTTTCCTGACATGCTCACCCTGTTCTCCCATTACAGATTTTTTGCACACCCTTCTAGTAATTCACAGCAGCAGCAGGCACTGCAAGATCTGTTTGATCCCCTCCTCCTTTCCTAGCTGGAACCCAACTCACTTTTAAATATGCTTTAATTACTTAATTTCAATGAAGTTTACCTATGTATCATCTAAAAAAACATTTGTCTACAAGAACATTTTATACAATAAAGATGTGGCGTTGCCTTTAAAGAGCTGGCTGGTCCTATTCTTTACTCTCTCCAATCCCCCAAATAAAAGATTTGTAGTTCTAACATCAAAGACCAGACACTCTGCATCTGGTTTTAAGACTAGAGAACTAGAGAGAACCATGCTATGGAGTGCAATTCATAATAAAATAGCTTTTTATTGATTGTTTGCCACTTGAACAAATGGCCCTTCTTCCTGTGGTACAAGTCTTTTGGTGGGACCAGCATTTAGAATGGCAGAGGTTTTATGACATTGTACACACCAGAGATGCAAACAATTCCACAGCATCAGTTGTCTGACCCAGTTACCTTCCAGTTCATGACCAGATTCACTCTCTGTATGACTTAAGTATGTCCCAGATCAGTGCACAAGGCCTCCAATCAGACTGAGACATACCCACAGAATTTGATCTGTGTTTAGGAAGAGTCAACAGCAGGTTATCAGAAAAAGTAATCTTGTCCATGACTCAAAGCCTGCCTATCTCTACAAGGTGCTCCTACAAGAATGAAGAGCAGTTGCAGTTAAACAAACTGCTCCAGCAGAACAGATCCAGCCTACAGGTCCTACATCCACCCAGCAGTCAGAGCTGCCCTGAAAAAGCATTGCAAAGAGCATGCACAGCCTGCGAAAGGACAATCAAGTAAGAGAACAAAACAATCACAACCACAGTTGGTTGAGCGTATCTGCAGCACAAGTAAAATCCTAAGCACATTATCAGGGATAAAACATATTCACCTGACATATTTCAATTATTCTCCTAATTAGAACTTTAAAAGTATAATGTTTCCCTTTCAGTACATGGCAAACCTTGTTAGATTTGAAAATCAACTACTTCAAATATTTCTAATACAGAGTTACTAAAAAAAGGCAGACATTGTGACACAGGTATTGCCTTAAGAGCAGGGAATTCAAGAGATGTGAAAGGATTAGCATTAAATTTCTATCTGATCTTTTCCTCCTCCCTTCTATAATGCATTCTTGATTTCGAAGTTACTTCTACTTGGATTAGCCTGCTGCATTTCCTCAAACAAATGTCCTTCTGCAAAATTATAGTTCAAAATCAGCCCATGCCCATCTCCGCATTTTTACAGAGATTTTGCCTCCTCCACACTTTAATTATGATACAACTGATCTGCAATTTTGTTTGTATTTGTTTTAGCTCCAAATACATAAAGAACAAATTTTGGGCTCACTAATTTTAAACCATTCCTATAATAAATGCATCATACCTGCACGGGTGCTATCACTGCACAAGGGCCACCTTCAAATTGTTCTAATGCAGTTGATTCAGAGTCGCTAAAAACAAATCCTGTCAGATGAAAAAGAATTTTATTCAGTGAAATATGTAAACAAGCACATGTTTAGGTATACTCCTTCCCTAAGAGAAATGACATCTGACTTATTCACCTTTAAAAATCAGGTTTTGGTTTCCTTGATAATGCAACTGTGTATGGTTAAACTGTCTGAAGAAGTTATGAGTACAGATGAAAGGACAGAAATTAATTATTTATATCTGCAATTAAATCATGACCAGAAAGGTCCAGCAGCAAGGGTTTTAAACAAAAGAATTTCTACTTAAACCATGTTTTTAATTTTATTATAGTTTCTTATCAATAAATTAAAATTTGTGTTACTATTTTGTCTCACATATGTAAAAAAAATACATCTTGGAACCTTCACTGAACATGTATAATACACTTCCATTCCTGATGAAGGGCATGGTATGCCTCCCACTGAGCTCATTTTTGACCTACCAGTGCATCCTATTAAGACTGAAATATGCTGAGTAGCTTTACTGTTCACTTGTAAACACTGAATCGAGCCTCTTAATGGTGCTCTTTCACAGAAGATACACTGCGTTTACTGAGATGCAACATAACCTATTTTCCCCCTCCAGCTTTAATGTATTTGTATTTCAGAATTATCTTACAGTCACATAAAAAAGCAAATACGGGAGCAATTACCTCAAAATTGTTTCATTACCACCTTGCCCTTAAACTTGTCTTTAAGATAAGGTGATTCATAGCTTTCATTTCTCATGGATAAATGCACATGCAATTACCTTGATGAAGATGATACACAGCAACTTAGAGCGAGTGATGCTGTACATTATCCTTTTAAGGGATGGTAAGACTGTGCCAAAGTCATTCTAGTTCACTGTAATCTAGAAACCATGCAACTGTAGTCAACAACTAACCAGCAAACACAAGCAAGTGGGAGCAGGCAGAAGGGGGGATACACATGCATCTTGTCACAGACTGACACTGTCAGTCTCAGCACAAAGAAAGTTCAAAGCTACTTTCCCACAACTTCTCCTTTTCCCAATTCTATATGATTACATGCTGCCATATCAAAAGCATCTCTAAGCCCTGGATGTGAGTTTGAACTGAGGAAATGCATCCCCCCACAATACAGCATGGCAAGTTAAGTCATCCCAAGCAGCAAGAGATAAGACTACTGCATGTTTTGTAGGCCATATTTCATCACAGAATGGTAGCTGTTCCCCAATAATGTGAATTTTTTGTTTTAAAAAGGATCAGCGTAGCCATGGGATTTCCGCTGGATCTGACTGAAGGCTCCAAGTTCCTTTTTAACCACATGGCAAATGTGCCTTACAAAGATATATTTTATATCCAAAACCTTGGTGCCTATGTCAAGCCTACATACTTAGATCTGGCATCACCTGATGTGACAATGAAGCTCCATTAATTCATACTTTAACCAAAATTTGCAGTAATGTCATTTCACTTCCTTGTTAACATGCTCTACTAAGAAATATCCTCAGTCCTTTAAACTTTCTGAATTGGTTTGTGCAGGCTTAGAATATTAAAAGGTAAGTCCTCCTCTGCTTGTAAGTGTTACTGCATGCTATCTAAGCATACTGCAACTAGAAAGCTTTTTTAGTTGTTTTAATGATTTGTTTCTGCAGAAAAACAACATACTTGGGTGTGGTACTACTAAACCACACTTCAGAAATCTCGAATTTGCTTCACATTCTTCAGGCTTCTTACAAAAGGCATGAACTGTCTCAGCTTAACCCTGCCCTGTTTTTCAAAATTGCTTCCTAAAAACAAAGAACATCAAGTGATCCACCAGAATGAATACAAATTTGAGACAGACAATGTAAACTCAGTATCACAGAGAATTTCACAGAATACAACTACAGGCAAAACACATATATAATACCTGAGGAAACACTTGCTATTACTTAAAGCCTAATAAATATTAAGATTCTAAAAGCGGTCAAGCAAAAAAAAAGGGCTTCAGGCAGTATGGGTTTGCTCTCTTTTTTAAAAGTTCTACAGAACTGTTAAGTCAGCTCAGGTAAAATTTCAGAAATCAGCATTCTGAACTCCAGCTGGGTTCAAGTCTACCTCAGACTGCAACCACGCCAACTTACCTTTTTAATCCTTCACAACAGTCACATTTTGGGCAATCCAAACACTCATCAAACCCACACTCTTCCTTATGATTTGTAAGAATGGCCTGGCCACCCTTTAAGCAACCAAGATGAGCATCTCTTATCCAGAATAACTTCTACTTACTCTCTCTCTTAACCATTCATACCTATTATACAGCTCTTTTCACTCAAGATAAAATTTCGAGGAAAAAAAAAATGTAATGCAGACAAAATAATATTTTTAAAATTAATCTGTGCGCCTTTTATCCATGAGTATAATTAGCATCATTTCCCCGCAAGAAACATAAAATAGTGTCATTACCATACATCTTCCGTGTCATTTACAACCCTATTAAACACTCCATTGACCCAATTTTTTCAACATCACTGCTGCTCTGCTGCTTTAACCTTTTGGGGCAGTGTGGCATGGAGATGGAATGGATCTAGATTCCTGTTGGTAGTCAGTCAGTGCACTGCCCAATATTTTGAGTAATGACATTCAGAAATCTGTCTTTATATCCTTTGTACACTATAATCATGCAACACAAAGTTTTTTCTCCTTATTTCCCCATTTGGCATTTATGAAGGTCCATGTTTCTTTCTCACACCTAATTCTTAGCTCTTCTATGTACATTTTGCCCAAATTAGCGTACGACTTTGTTACCCACTCTTGTCCTTCATCTAATATGCCACATCATGTTCCAAAGCACTACAAAACCCATTAATTCTTCTATTATGACTATTCCACCACTTTCCTGAATCTTTTTACTACTAGCCTGTTTCTAAAAATCTTTTTTTTTCCATCCAAGACACCACAGACATAACTGTCACTTCACAAAGTGTGAATGCTGTGTCTCTTCAGTATTTTCACTCTGTACAAGAACCAATTTTAACTGAAGAGACAAGGGAATTAGCAAAGAGCATGCAACTCTAACCAGATTAGAAAAACCCTTGCTGATCCAATCTAGCTACAAAGATGCTGTGCTATTCACTTCTTGTCCTAGAATCACAGAATATGCTGAGCTGGAAGGGACCCACAAGGATCGAGTCCAGCTCCTGTTCCTGCACAGGATACCCCAAGAATCATAGCATGTGCTTGAGGGCATTGTCACAATGCTCCTTGAACTGTCAGGCTTGGTGCTGTGACTTCCCTGGGAAGCCTGCTCCAGTGCTCAACCACCCTCTGGTTTTTCAAACCTTTTCCTGATACCCAGCCTAAACCTCCCTTGACAGCTTCATGCCATTTTCTCGAGGCCTGTCACTGGTCACAAGAGTGAAGAGATCAGTACCTGCCCTCTATTTCCCCTCGTGAGGATGTTGAAGACCACAGTGAGGTCTCCCCTCAGTCTCCAGGCTGAACAGACCAAGTGACCTCAACCACCTCTCACCATGGAAGTACATTCCATTTTCTCTTTTGGGATACAAGAACTGCCTGACACACTAGAATAAAACATTATTGCCCAAGCATGACCCAAACACATCTTAATGTTTCATCCTTTCTCTAGCACTGGGAATAGAATGATTCACATTTTGCTTGTGGCTCTGGGTTTTCCAAGCATATCTTTACAGTAAAATGAAAGTTCCAGAATTTTCTGTGGGGAGAAAAACCCCCAACAAACAAACAACATTCTTCTGCCCACATAAAGGAAGAAGCATTTACTACAGCAATACCACAACAAAACATCACTGAATAGGTTGTGGATAAAGAGACCGTAAGTCCTGCAAAGGTATGAGGTATGTGTACAAACTACCTGGCTGGCTACCACTACATTGGGCAACTGGAAGCTTGAAGAGAATCCAGCTAAAATGGACCTTTTTACATTGTATGTTATCCATATACACATAAACTGTACTTCCCACTATGCCTTTGCAGTTAAATGCTTGTTTGAGAAGATCATTCCGTATCTTTCTTTCCAAAGACCAGTGAGAACATAGCTTATGTAACTTTGAAAGGTGCGCAAATCTGCCAGACATTTACACCGGATAGACACGATGCTTCATGCCTTGGGAGTGATCTGAAGAGCAGTTTTATGCATGAAATTTGTCCCTTGGATCAATGGAGACATTTACTCCTAACACAGGTATGTTCCTTTAGGGTTCTGTCGTCTTCTCAGCTCCTTCCCAAGTCCTCCTATCTATGCCAGGAAATACCGAAGAGCAGACTAAAGCTTTGCACTACATTCCTGTGCTTTGAGGATTCTGGTAAATGGAATCCACAGGGCTCAAACTGCCAATTCTGCTCCAATCATAAAGAAAAAAATTCTGTAAAGAACTCCACATGAAAACCCTCACAACAACTTTGCAGCCACGCTTTTGTGGCTCCTTTGTTAAGTCAGGAATAAACCCAATATATTTAAAGTTGCCAATGCAGCAAACTGAGGGAATTACTGTCACTAACTTCCAACAGCATATCCACGTGAGCTGGGTCAGTTCTCTGAACTGCTCACAGATCAGCCCATCTTCAAACGAGTACGATGGTCAACAAGTTTGGTGCATAACAGGATTTCTGGAATGCTGCTATCTTTACTGAGAACCTGACAGGTATGAGTCTTACATTCCTCAACACCCTCCCTACTGCCTACTTTTCTTTCCAAATGAAAATCATAGTTCTCAACTTCCAAAGGGTTTGATTTGAGAAAGGATCAGATGATGTTCAGCAAGTATCTGAAAAAAATGCCAGTGTTGGCATTACAATCAAAAGAAATAAACACACAAAAAAATCCAACACCAAACTAGTTGTTTGGTGCTTTCTGCGCATTTTATTGGAACAGGATCTATCTTTTAAACTTTCAAGTCTCTGGAAATAATAAAGCTTGATATATTTGGGGGTTTTTTGGTTTTTTTTTGGTTTTTTTTTTCTTTTAAATCTTGATGAGTCAGTGTTGACAGGCGTCCTTTGCAGCAAGTAAATGCTGCAGAACTTTTTCAACAAAATAGAAACTGAAAGCTGGGTGAAAGTATTATGCAGGTACACAAGGTAAGTGACTGGAACTGATTTTTGATTCTCAGTACAAGACCTTCAAACAGACTAACTTAATGTCATGGGGTTTTGCTACAGAAAATTGATTATACTGAGGAGGATATAGAGAAGGGAACAGATACACCACACATTGTAGCACAGGGCTTTACTAAAGAGAGATTGGAAATAGCAGCTCCACTGCAGAAGCCACCAAGAACTCCAGAGACCTTTTCCATTAATCCTTCAGTCGATCAGAAGTACAGTGCATTATAGCACACATTTCAATAAATTTTCAAACTGCTAAAATTTCTCATACAAATTATCTTTAAAACTTCAATTGTGGCAATCCAACATTACCAATTAAAGAAATAATTAAGCTTTTTAACACCAGTTCTTCTTTTCTGACTTTGCACACACCTTGTACTGAAACAGCAACATTACCAAAATGTAAAGAGATATTTCAGAAAGTAATTATATTTCAATAATCAATTTTTTTAGGAAAAGCAGGCAACAGCTTTACTGTGCCTGCTTAAACTCGAGATCTTGGAAGGAATTTGGCTTTTTTCCCTAAATATTTATTATTGAATCATCTGAAGACAGATAAACCTAGGGAAAAAGATACAAGTCTGGTAATGCACTGTGTCCAGTAATGGGGAGCAGCTACGCAGCTCCCAAATCCACAGAAACGATGTAGATGACAACACCCTTGTTAAAAAAAAAAAAAAGGCAAGGAACAGAAAACACTAAGAAACTTCTGTTTCAAGCAACTTTACCCTGAGACCTGGCTGCTTTTTTTTTTTTTTTTTAAACTATAAACTCCACTATCACTTATGAATTTTCTCCAGGAATCAGTAGTTTTATCATGAACATCATAATCATTATTAGAATCCTTCAAAGCCCACGAAAGTTATAGAGAAGGCTAGTACTCCCCTTTTTCAGCAAGGAAAGGTACACAGACTGATTCCTTGCATATAATTTTATAGGTAAGCCTTGCAATTGCACTTTTAAGGACCACCAGCAAGTCTCCATCAAGAAGAAACCATGCATAAGCTACATAACTTAAATACAGAAAAAACACGTTACAAATACCGCAGGTTCCAGCGCTACTGCTGCTTTATCTCTTGACATATCCTAATACTGGCATGCACCTGCTCCCACGGCCAAATAACCAGTTTAAAAAAACGAATGTGGGCTTCTATCCCAAGCCTGTCCCCGCTTTTGCTAAGTCTATTTGTGACTCACATATTCTTCGCAAAAAAACAGAAACAAAGCACAACTTATGTTCGTTTCCACAAGCTATGTAAAATCACGACGTGAGACGCTATTGATATATTTAATAAATTCAGACCCTTTTTTACACAATTTTAGGTTCCTGCGGAGATTTGTGGCTAAAGACGACCATGCTGCAATAAACCAAAATAATTATTTAGCAAGGGAAGCTGCCGCATCATTTTCCCGCGTGGGCCAGCGCCGAGGTGCCGCAGACACAGGAACAGGAGCAGTGCCCAGGGCACGGCGCCCCTCGGGCAGACAGCCCCACAGCGCAGGGGGCGGCGGGGGGAGCTGCGGGTGCGACCCAGCGGGCGGGCCGGGAGAGCGGGCGGGCAGCGAGGCGGGAAGGGCCGGGCGGGGCGCGGGGCCGGGGCACGGCGCACGCAGGTACCTTGCGCCCAGCGGCAGAATATGGTGTCGGCCAGCCCGCGGGGCCCGGCCTTCTTGCCCCACACCAGGTGGACGAGCTCCTGGCCCGCCTCGGACATGGCGGGGCGGCGGCGGCCCCGGGCCGGGCGGGCACGGCGGCTCCGGCGGCTCCGGCGGCCCCTGCGCAGGGGAGGGAGGGGCGGGGCCGCGCCAGCGGGGCGGAGCCGGGCCGGGCGGAGCGGCCCTTTCCGCTTCCCCAGCAGGCTCTGGGGCTTCCGCGGGGCGGGGGCGGGCGGGCAGTGGGGCGTGTGGGCGTGGGCATTGCTCTGACAAATGTGGAATAGGGGTGTTCTCTTGGGGAGAAGCCTTTCGACCTGAAAGTTCCCCCGATCAAGCTGTATTCGCACTTGGAATTCTTTCTGTGGTGAGCAGCCGAAATGGAGCTGCGGTGTTGTGCCCGCCCACTTAAACAGAATCACAGAATCGGTAGGGTTGGCAGGGAGCGCTGGAGATTGAATTATGAAATCATAGAATCATCGAGCTCGGAAGAGATTTTTACGAGCATCAAGTCCAACCATCACCCAGCACTACCACTGTAACCACGAAATGACATCACGCAGCGCCAGATCCAGACACCTCTTAAACGCTTCAGGCATGGCGACTCCGCTACCTCCCTGGGCAACCTATTCCAATGCCTGACCATCCTAACACTGAAAAAGATTTTTCTAATAATCTGATCTGAATCTCCCCTGTCATAATCGTCAGATCATCTTGTCCAAGCCCCTGCTAAGGCAGAGTCACCTGCAGCAGGCGACACAGGAACGTGTCCACGTGGGTTTTGAATGTCCCCAGAGAGGGACACTCCATGACATCCCTGGGCAGCCTGTGCCAGGGCTCTGCCACCCTCAATGTAAAGAAATTCTACTTCATGGTGAGGTGGAACTTCTTGTGCTCTAGTTTATGCCTCTCGGCACCCACCTCTGAGATATTTATTTGCATTAATGAGATTCCCTCTCAGTCTTTTTTAGACTGAATAGGCCCAGTTCCAGCAGTCTGTCCTCAAAAGAGCATCTGCTCCGGTCCATTAATCATTTGTGTGGTCCACCACTGGACCCTCTCCAGTAGTTCCTTGTCTTTCATCATACACTTAGTGCTTTTATGAAGATTGAGCACGTATTGAGGCTGTTAAATGTGCAGTCATTCTGAATTAAATATGAAAATATCCAATATCAACTGTTTTTCTGAGTTTTCTGACATGTCATACCACGAATTGATCAGAAGATGGGGTGGTTGTACTTCTGATTTTTAAATGTTTTCAAGTATATGCACAGTTAAGCATTTTCTGAATAATTACTGATATGTCATCAATTTCCTTCAATATCGATTAACAGAATGGATTCTGGATTTTAGTAAATAATGCAATTTTAATGGACACTTTTTGATTTTTAGCGTAAAGAAAGAACTTCAAACAATGGGAAGGAATTTAATTAGAATTAAAGACATTGTGACAACAAAATTAAGTTCTGTACATACTATAACAAAAGCCATCATGTTGCTAGTTTTTGTGTCTTTCAAATCAATAGTGCAGTAAAAAGCAAATTTTGTTGTAATACTTTGAATTTAATACAAGGTATACCAGACTTGAAATTGTAAATATCCCATGAGCAGGAGGAAAATACCAAAGTACATTTATTTTAAAGGGTGTTGTTGTATATACATTTGAAGTATTTCAGAGATGTAATTATCAAAATGGTGCCATGGTGGATGTCTAAGTCAGTCAGCTTAACAAATTTTGGACTATATCCATTGATAGGAAGGCTTTACAAGGCCGAGGAAAGAAGTGCAAGTTTTACGCCATCTCTTCAAGTTCCTGGGCTTGTTGTAAGGAAGAAAACTTATATTGTCATGGGTGCTCAGGGTGCAATCTGAAAAACAATTCAGTAGACAAGTGGAGAATGGAGGGGAGAAGGCACTGTAAAACAAGGATGCTGAACCTACAACGGGGTGATGGCCACTGCTGTATGGCAGAGGAGTTTTATGGCATCGCTCAGAAGCACGAAAAGGCTGGAAAAGCTCCTCCTCCACTTCCATCTCTGGTGCATTGGGTCATCACTTCAAGAAAACCATTATGTGTGTCCACAGAAGGGCAACAAAGCTGGTGCAGGTTTTAGAGACCAAGTCATCAAGAGTGACTGAGGGAGCTGGGGTTGTTTAGCCAGGAGAAGAGGAGGCTCAGGCTGGGCCTTTTCACTCACTACAGCTACCTGAAAGGAGGGTGTAGGGAGGTGAGGGGTGGGATCTTCTCCTGGGCAACCAGCAACAGGATGAGAGGACATAGTCTCAAGCTGCACCAGGATAGGTTCAGGTTCGACGTCTGGAAGAATTTTTTTATGGGGAGGGTCATCAAGCATTGGAATGGACTGCTGAGGGAGGTGGTGGAGTCACCATCCCTAGAGGTGTTCAAGAAATGGCTGGACATGTCACCAAGTGCCATGGTCTAGTTGCCAAGGTGGTGATCAAAGGCTGGATTTAATCTTGGAGGTCTTTTCGAGCCTAAATGATTCTATGACTCTGTGGTGATTGTGGAAAACAAGTTAATAAGAATAAGCATGCCCTTTGATTTCATAGGTACGAACAGGTATTCACAGTGAAGCTTCTCCACATGTAAGGAAAAGCTGAGTCACAACCTGGAGAGCTGTGAGCCAGAAGAGATCCTGCAGTTTAATGTGCTCTAAATTAGAGTGTGACAAATTTACTTTCTCACCATAGAGTGGAAGAATGCTTATCAGCTTCAAATCTGTGATTACAGACCTGCAGGTGAGGTAGCAGTTCATACTCCTCTAAGATCACAATATAAAATTAAATCTATATTTCTGAGTTAGAATGACAAATTGCCACATTTTGGTGCGGTAGCAGTATTTGTGTAGCAGTAACCGATTTGCAGCTAATGCCTTGTGTTGTGTAAAAATGTTCTCACCAGCAACTGATGTAAACTCTGATATTGCTAATTTGATCCATATAATTTGATATGAGAAAACACATTTTCAGAGTTACTCACAATACTGGCAAAAGCAAAGATGGTAATGAGAGACACAAGATGTAAAGTGATTTGACCCATCTTGATTTGGTTGGCATACAGCACATGGAATTCAATATAGACAAATAAAAATTAATTAATCTAGGAACAAGGGAGCAATTTTGGAGATATGTGCCAACTGGAACAATCTGTCATGTGCTGGTTAGGAAATTCAGTGGGAAATTGTTTTGGAAATACTATGAAATATCACTGAAATCATTAGTCTCACTAATACAAATGGTAAAAAGTAAATTGTATATCAGCTGCAGCAAACAACACTGAATCGGAACAAATGAGACTCTGGATGTCATCAGTTTCTTTTAAGTGTTGGGCATTCGTAAGCTAGTGATATATTGCATATGCCTACCAAAGATTTGCACAGGAAGTTTTGTGTGTGAATTTATGTAGGTAGCTGAGTTGCAATTAGTGAGGAGGAAACTAAAAAGGATGATTGGGACAAACTGCAAGCTCAGTTGTGCAATAACACGTTGACAGCTATGCTGTATTTCAGAAATAAATGTAAGTGGATTGAAGTCAGAACTCTGAACAAAGAGAGTGAAAATCTGCATACTACTACATGAAAACAGTATTTTCTAAAATTATGAAACTGGTATTGAAATATTTTTTCTGTGGACTCTGGGATGTAAAAACTGTACTATGAAGTCAGGGCTTCATGGAAGATAAACCGCAGATTTATCTGCATATTGGGTCTTTAAGTCCTTAAAGTATTTAGAGGTGTGCAAACAGAGGAAGATTGAAAATTACTGCCCTTCAGCATTGTTTGGTTATATTATGAATAATATGCATAGATTTTAAACTACTTTTTCAAATAGTTTCTATTAAATGCGCAAGTTTTTTTTCCTTTTTTTAATGTTGGACTGCCATCTTGTGGTTGGTTTGGTGATTTAGGGTGCACTTCTTTTTTTCCTTTGTGCAGTGCAGCTAATTCTGCAGGCTGGTGTGGTGGGTTTGGGGTTTCAGAAAAACGTAGCAGATACTGTTCTCTCCCTTCTAATCTCTAATCCAAACTATTTTGATTCTGTTGGTTGCAGTATGTTTCATCTTAGAACAGTTCTCTACTAGACAGAAGGAGTAGGTAAGGAACATAAGCATATACTCTATGTCTGTGCAGCCCCATTTGGTTTACTTAATATATTTTTTAAGAATTAAATCTATTTATGAAAGCTTTTGGAGTAATTTAGAATTTATGGGTTTACTGCTATGAACTGTTGACAGACAGAAGTACAAGTTACAGACATTGTAGATTTTTGCCAGACAAATCTCAGTAAAGTTCATCTACACTGAGATAGCTTTGCCTTGCCTTACTTGTCTTTAAAAATGCTGGCTTGAGTGGTAGGAAAAACATATATTAATTAATGGCAGGCTACTTAGTTCATACAGATCCAAAGGAAATCACAGTGGTGTTGTATTACTAAATTGTTCTGAGAATGTAGAAATGAGTATTAAAATTAAAGTTTTCTACAGTTCCCTTTTCTGTTTACTCCCATATTTTAATTACCTCACCCCATCCCTCTGCCCTCTTGACCCAACAAAACAAAAATCAATCTGTCAATAAGATCTGTATAGAAAAAATGTTATTGAGAAGTTGAAACATTATGGTAGGCTAGAAAATGCTGTTGAACCAAATCACGAAAGTGTTTAGTTGTCTACCTGTTGGCGTTGGATGCCTACTTCCTACTGATGTGAATATATCCGGACTTTGTTTATAGTGCAACATGAAATGCTATATGGCTGTGTGCTCTCAGCATGATCTCTAAGAAGAAATTTTAGTATTAGAAGTCATGCTCAGAATTCCATTGTGTACACATTTGTGTCTGAGTAATAATGAATGTCACCAGCTTACAAAATGCTGATTACTCCGTCCCTTGCAGCAGAGGTAAATTCTGAACTGTGGCTGACATTGATTCTTCCAACTAGTTCTTGGTGAAGAGGTAAAGATAATTGTAGTAGCAGTGATGGCAAAGTGATGGTGGGCAGAGATGCTGATCCCTGTTTTTTGCTGGGGTCAAACAGTGGGACACTATATGGAAGAGACAACATGGTGTCATGCTTATCTGCCCAGTGTCCCCAGCCTGAACTGGGGTAGCCTAACAGGGGGTTTTGTCTGGCAAAGGAAGAAGTCCTCTTGTCTAGAGCAGAGTAGGGTGCTTTCTGCCAGGAGGAAGACTGGGAGGAAAATTTGGGCACGAAATTTAAATTCTTCAGGTGTCAAGGGACATCCTATGGCCCTGATACTTTCATAGTCTCTTTTGTCTCTTCTTAGGCCTCTGTGTTTTGAGAAGTTGGTGAAACTTCTATTTTGACCTGTGTATCAGGACCAGATTCTCTGAGAACATAGAGTCCAAGTCTAAGAAACAGAAAGCTCTCATGTCTCTTATTTTCTCTTTTGAAATTATGAATTAGTGCTAGATTTGAAAAAGTTCTTAGTTTCCTGCTCCTACTGAAATTATAGAAGAGAGAAAAAGACCAATTTAGTAGTAGTAGGTATTTGCCCTGAGAATCTGTTGATGAGACTAAACAAGCCAGTGATTGTCCTGTGCATGTGAATGCTTGGGATTGACATCCTTGAGGAATGGGAAGGAATTTCTGGAGAATCACAACTTTTTTTTGAAAGCAAGGTAGAAAAGGGTTATTTCTTGTGTATATGCCAAATATATAGTGTCTTAATGCTATAGACAATATATTAGTTTTAGGTAAGCTGTTTAAAACTGCTGGAGCTAAAACTCCATCATTTGCAGAAACACCAGTGAGTGAATACCCCTATATTCCTAGTACAAGCTACATCAGAACTTAATCATTCTACTCACTGTTGCATTTCATTTAGGATTCATAAGTGTATGGAAGAAGAAAATGGACTATTTCAGAAACAGTAATTTATTCATTTTTTGCAAGTTACCATGGCATTTTCATGTTGTTTAAAGACAAGAGTCATCTTTTCCCCCCAAAGCATCCTGAGGTTCTCTATTATTTTCAAATAAATTGATCTTGCAGAGACAGGTAAATTTAAACGTCCATTATCCTTCCGTTGTCACTCAGTGTGTAGCTCTCAGCAAATGCTTTGGATTATGGACTTCAATTTTTTGGGAGAAAAGGAAAAAAAATGACGTTGTGATTGGAAAGGAAAAAAGTCTATCATTATTAAGACTATTAGGAGTATAATTAAATTAAGAATGTCAAGTTCCAACACAGTGATACTAATACTATATCTCTGGCATTATTAGTTAGAAGTGGCTCAGGCAAGCTTAATGCAACATCAGTGGGCTAATAACTTGTGTGCAGTCAGTATCCTCTGGTTAATTGCAGAGTTTACCTAGCAGTGGAAATCCATGAAAGAAAAGATATAAGGCATGTAGATTCATCAATTTTAGTAATGTGACCTGTACTTCAAACTAAAAAGTTATTTGATACAAGGGAATGAATTTTTTATTTCAATAAAGCTGAATCAAAATATATTAATTGCACTGAAATGTTAAAAGAATTAAATATGCATTATTTAGTCAAAATTAAACAGGAAAGTTCCAGTCTTCTAAGAGGACTGGTTTCCTGCAGAAGATGCCATCATTGTGTTTAGACTGGTTTTACTTTTTATCTTGGAAAGACTGAGGAAAAGTTGGTTTTACCAGGGAAGTTTTGTTTCCAAGCAGGTGATGTGTTGGAAGAATGCAGAATGAAGAGGTGGTTCAGATTGCTGATTGGAGAAAACAAAGATACTCAGAAGGTGGTCTGTAGTAAAGGGGCAGGCACCTCCTTCTGTAAGTGTGGTAATCAAAACCATTTGCCCATTTAAGTGTCTTGCTCTCTAAATTATTTTTCTTACTTTTACAGGTTTTCTGTTTCAACCTCCTCTTTTTTAAAAGCTTGACACACTGGCTCTAATCTCCCCTTCATCTACAATACTTCTGTTTAATAATGCTTGCCTTTTTATTAAATTTTCCATCCTGAGCTGTTGTTATGTCCCTTAAGTATTAATCTAAATGTTACTGCTTTTTTTATTCTTGCAATGATCTTTTCTTCCCATATGACGTTGCGTCCTTCTGATCTGTGATGAAAATTCATTATTTCATCTCTTCGCAGAGGCAGCTGAAAATCCCATCTACCTTCCTAATGATACTGTCTGTCCAAGAATCTATGAGTTCTTCGGGCCTGTGACACATTCGTGTCTGCAGTGCAACCTTCAAAAGTATCACATACTTGTAACATTTTAAGAATGCATAAGGAAGAATGCAAGGATCAAATTCAAAAGGAGCACCCATGTTGGGAAGACTGCTTTGTTCAGAGGAGATGCGGGGCAGCACTGAGAATAGCACCGATGAAATGAGAAAATTCAGGGAAAGGGGGTTCAGGAGTAACCTCATAATTGAGTTGAGATGGTCTTTTCTTTCATCAAAAGATGAATTCCTACTTCCTCTTTATAAAATGTTATCATCACACCAAAATAAATAATAGGATTTTATAAATCATTATAGTTATATATAGCTGATTTGTATAGATTGTGTATGGCTGCATCATGCACTCAGGCTCGACCTTCGGAAAAATGCAACCAGTGGTTGCTTTGGATCATTGAATTTATCTGGTTTTCCATATTTGAATGAAAATTCTTTGCCCTATAGAGGGTGTTGTAGTTCTTAAAATGGCTAGAATACTTCTACTGAGCTTAACTAAATTCGGTGAAAAAAAATCCTCAGCACATTCCTGTGGTTAAGAAATTAAGGGTCAGGGAATTTTGCTGTTTGATAGCAGTGGAACACCTGCTTTGGAATACACATAGTGAAGGATTCAAATTTACAGTTTCCCACAACAACCGTGACTTGTCTCTGTTTTACATACTGTTGGCATTTTTACTGACAACTTTTATTCTTGAACATATAAACCGTGTTAGACTTTGGTTTGTTGTCTTGTTGTTTTTGTTTTTCTTTTAAGTTTCTTCCTGAACAAAATTATGCTGATAATTTTTATTTTCTTTCCATTCTCTTATTTTTAGAAAAAACAGAAGAACAAATACTAGTAAAATCGAGTAACCTCTCTCCTGTCATTCTAAGTAGCGATTGATAGACATCAAAGCTTCAAGAGATGATTGTGATCTAGAACTGTCTAGATTAATTAGGAACCTATCCTCAATACCACATTCCTCTTTCAGTTAAAAAACTGTGTAGATGAATAGGAGCATTTCCTCAACACTACACTTCTTTGTTACTTAAAACCATCTATTCCTGAAATAAAATACTTGGAATGATTCATAGTCCTTACAGACCACAACTGCAAGTATTAGAACGGTTTTGGTTTTTTTTAATTGTACCATTAGATGGAAATAAACAAGTTTCCTTGTTTTGTACCAATTCAGTTTTCTTTGGGTTTTGTGAAACTAACAATTCCAGAAACTGAGCCTATGAAGAGGTGTTTTTTTCTTCTCTTCTTTCTTCCCTCCTGCCTCTTTGAAATATACTAAGTAGCTTTAGGTATTACATGTTCTTAGAAAAAAATATATGAACACCTGAAAATTAAGGCTAAAAAGAAAACTGCTCATTCAGCACAACAGTGGGACTGCTGCTGCTAACACTGCTTTAAGAAAAAATAATCAGCAGATAAATTTAAAGTATTATGGCAACTCTCAAGATGGCTGGCTGTGGAAAACAGAGGAGACAGTCTGATATTCAAGCATATTGTCACTTGAGTCATTAGAAGTGGTTGAAGTTTAAATGCTTGTTATTAAATGGTATGAAACTGGTAGTGTCAGAGCCTGTTCTGCAATTTGACATATGGTACATCCTTGCATAGTGTGTTACAAAACTTAGCACTACATGAAGTGCGTATGGATGGGTTTCAAAATCCATTTGCCTCTGCTATTGCCTCACTAATTTTTTTGCTTTAAAAATCTTCATAAGCACTCAGCATTAGTGTATTTTCAGCAGCATCACCTATGTACGATGAAATCCTAGTGCAGCTTTCCTCTCCTCTTTTTGATAGCTTCATTCTGTAGCAGTGCAACTGAAAGCAAAATTCAGGAGCTCATCAGGAGATGTGAATGTAACTTAGTGCTGTGATGATTCACATGACGACAGAGAAACGTTTTTGGCTTGGAACATTTTTCATATGATATTGAAAAGAAAAATCAATGTGTGGCTTAGCATGGCAAAATTTTTAACAAGCTTTGTGTATTTTAGTGAAGAAATCTGTTCATTTCAGGAAATGAGTGATAAGAACATATACTCTAAATCTTGCACTTCTGAGCTTCCAGTGTTGTTGCATTTCCGTGAGAATTTGCTACAACTGACAGAGAAAATGAAAATCCTGATTCCTTTTGAATTTCAGAGGTCATTGTGTTTACAGTGAGCAGAAGCCTTGGGGAAAGAGAAGTTTCCCAACAAAATTTCAGAGGAAAATGCAAGGCCAGCAGGTAACTAACTGGTTTTGGCTTCCCACATTTCTGGGTTTTTATTTTCTAGTTTGCACCCGTTGGAAACAGTTGCCGTGGAACTGCTTCCTATGACACTTCTCAGCTGTGGTAAGTGTTCTTTACCTATATATCCTTTGTGCCATGTGGTCTAGGAGAGATTATCTGCCTTCTATTCTGTGATGAGTTGACCAGCTAAGACATTAAGAGCAATGGATGTTGTGTTGCAAGGCCTTTAACAATCTACATAGTGCTCCTACAGCCAAACTGGTGAGCTGGATAAATAGACAGTATGATGGGCAGAAAATTATCTCAGCCACTGAGCTCTAAAGTAGTGATCACTGGTACAAAGCTCACCTGGCAGCCAGGTATGAGTTGCTTGCCTTAGAGATTAATGCCAACCATGCTTGTTCTCAGTAACAGCTTGGATGATTGGATCAATTGCATCCTTTGCTTGTTTGCAGATATATGAATTGGGAATGGTGTTCAGTACACTGAGTGCAGGGCAGCTGTTTAAAGGAACTCTGTCAGGCTCCAGAAATGGGCTGTCAGGGATTTCAGGAAAATCGCCAAAGGCAAATACGAAGTCCTACACCCAGGATGGAATAAACCCATGCTACAGCACAGGGCAGCACTGGCTGGCTGGGAAGCAGCTTTGTAGAAAAGGACCTGAGGTCCCTGTGGGCATTGAGTTGCACTCAGTCACCAGTGAGCTGCACTTCTGGCAAAGAAGGGCGGTTGCATCGTGGGCTGTGCTAGGAGGAGTTTAATCAGCAGCTGAAGAGAAATGGTGGTTGTTTCCCTCTATCTGGCACTTGTGGGACCACATCTCTAGTGCTGTGTCCAGTTTTAGGCTCCCCAGTGCAGGAAAGACATTGACATAGTGGAGCAAATGCATCAGAGCCATATTGATGTTTAGAGGGCTGTAGCATATGATGTACGAGGAGAGATGTGTTTGTTCTGTCCTAAAAGGAGAAGGCTGATGCTCCATATCCCTCCCTCACAGGAGAGTGTTGAAGGGACAGAGCTAGACTCTTCTCAGAGCAGCACAGTGGGAGAACAAGAGCCTGTGACCAGAAGTTAGAACATTCGAACCTTGGAAACCCATCCCAGTGCAAGGGGAAAAGCTTTGCTCTGAGTGGTCAAATGCTGCAACCGATTGCCTGCATAGATTGTGGAATCTCCACCCAAGGAGACACTTGACTCTCAACTAGCCACTGCCTTCAGTATTTGGATCTGAATGGACTTACACTGAGTAGGGTGTTGGTGTGTTTTCCAGTGGTTCCTTCCAACTGCCCTGATTCTGCCTAAGGAATTCATTACATGGTAGTCATTGAATGCATATGGACTGATGCTAGTAAGAGAGATTTCTCTCTCTTCATTCATAGTTTTGAAGTGACAGATACAGGTCAATGGAGTTTTGTTTTGCAGTGAGCAATATAAAAGTGAAACAACTAAAGTGAAAGGAGAAGAAATCAGTTGTAAATTTTCATTTGTATAGTATGTTACTTGAGTCTTAGAAGTGCATGGACAGTATTACATGTATTTTACTTTCTCTATGTTGTCTTGATATTTCATTCAATAACTTCTCTCACAAGAACTTCCTAGTAATTGCATTCACTTTCATGTTGCAGATAATCACATCATGTAATTGTTTGCTTACACCAGTGGTGATCCAGCTGAAACCTAAAGTTTTTGCTTTTTCTGGCCTGGGCTTTTTTTTTTTCTTTTTTTAAATTTCTGATTCCCAGGATAATCGTGATGATGATGATGATGACGATGTGTATTCGTACTGCTGAGAGAAGTTTACTAGAAATTTGAAGTCTCATCTTCGATGGAGAGCTGGAGTAGTCTTATTGTAGCAACAACATACAGAGATAGTGTAAGTTGTATACCAAGTGCTTTGATTAACAGCTTAGCAGTTTCCTACTTGAAGTATCTTGGTGCTTTCCCACATATTACTAGCTAAAAAATTAAGAGGCTTTGAGATTTCTCCCACTGGCAGTCCAGTATTTGAAAGCTTAAAAGAGAAATGTTTAAATGCAAGGTAGTAATTAGTTATGGGATCATCTTTGTTCTCTCAGGCTAGTACTCCAGAGAGGAAAAGCACCAAGACAAAACTCGTGTGCAACGTATGCTCAGATCTAAAGTCTGACTTCAGATAGCTTGACTGTTGTACATTGATAATGGATCTGTTTCTAGCCTTTCTTGGTTTTCTCTCTTGTAACCAAAGTTACACATTTTGGTTATCAAATAATTTTATTCAGAAAAAAATGGTAGTTATAAAGACATTATGATCTCACTATGGAATTAAATACATGGGCAGTTCTGGGTGAAGTTGTATAAATCATAACTGTGTACTCCATCAACTTCCATTTTTATACCCATAAGATGGGGCATTAAGAACAGTTTTTACCTTGTAAAATGAAGAAAGAGAAACAATAAGAATTTATTACAGCTCATAAACAAAAGGAAAGAAAGGGAATAGAATTTAAGGAATAATGTGCTAACAAAACAATCCAGAGATTAATATTAAATATATAGGATATATATCTAAACTAATTCAGTGTAATAAATAACATGGAAAGAATGTTGTAAATTGTAAGACCTAGTTTAGTTTCCACACAGTTTGTTTTATGTAATATCAACCAGGCCTTATAGGAAACCATAGAGCATAATTTTACAGTGCACTCCTTTGAACTGGGTTTGAGAATGTAAAGATTGTGAAATAATAATGTACCAAATGTTTCCCATGTTACCAAGTGTTACAGCAACCTTGCTGTTTGCCTATAGATCCTGCTATATCTGTGTCTTTTGCTCTCTTTGAGCTTCTTAATAGGCATGGTCTGCAGTATTGGATTTCTCTTCTTGACTCTAAGTTTTGATATGTCAAAATTAATATTTTAGATTACTGAATGGAATTAGGATTCAATGCAAATTGAATCTTTTCTTATTGACTTGGAAATTATGTCAGGCGTCTCCTGCAGTGTACTTTTGAAGCATTTTTAAAGTAAAACTGAAAATAAATTTTTAAAGTATTTTCAATAAGCACCTTACTAATACTTTTCCCAGTAAGGTTTTTGTAAGCATGAAAAATATATCATCCTCTTAATACATAATTCTTAGCATCCTCTTATATATAACTGTACATGGTAAAGAAATACAGTAATGCTAACTTATGTGGTCAGAATCTTAAGTCTAAAGAGGTCCAAATTTGGATGGATTTTCAAGAAATGGTTTTGAAGTGTTGCTATTTTTCTGTGCTTACCTATGACTTGACAACAAAGCTGTGTTACAGAGTGTCATTCCAGAACCAAAGCAAAACAGCTTTCATGGGGAAAGCTATTTAAAATTAGGTCCTATATATTCACTTTTTGTAGCAATCACACAACTACTGGTAGTAGTTCCCTAGATGAGAGATGGTCTCTTTCCTTTTTCAGAATAAATGATATAAAAATCTTGGTTAGGATGGTGTTGGAAATATTTTGATGTTGATTGCCAAGTGCTTTATAAAAGTCATCTTCAATACCCATCCAAATTTCTGTTAGTATGAAACTTGGCACAAATGCTGGTGCCAGACCTTCAACCTTGTGTCAGCTTAAGAGTCTGGCAGATTTGCCAGATGGTCTCCCAGCCGCTCACCTGGAACACTGAAGGTAATAGAAAGTCTATTAGGTCTTTTGAAATATAAATCCCATTCTCCATATCTCAGTATGGATTCCCAGTATTGAATGCTGTCTTCATCTATAGAGTTTTTGAATACAAATGCTTCTTCAGAATTATGAACAGTTGAAAAATGGGAGAGAGAGCTGTTTTGTTTTGGTTCTAAAGCTAACTGAGAAGCTTTACCAAAATAATTGATATATTCAGCTCTAGATAGCATATTTAAAAACTTCTATAAGCCATATTGTTATGGTAGACCTAAAAGGAAAAGCTTAAAGATCAATGACCCAAAAGATATAATCCCCCTAAAGTGGTTAATAAATGCCAATATCTGTTTTCAAGCTGGAGAAAACAATAAGCTACACAGCATTAGCTTCCTTGGGTATTTATATCATGTATGTTTCTAATGCAGAAATGGATAAAGAGTATAAGGTCCACTGTAAAATACAATACTCATTAAATCTCATTTTTCCAAGTTCCTTGCTAGGTGTGAGAGAAGCAGTTATGTAACTGTGGAATGGAAGAACCTATATTAAAATGTGAGTTGTTCCCAGAAGAACTGCTCTGGTGTGGGTCCCTTCCACAAGATGCAGTCCTTCAGGAACAGGCTGCTCCAGTGTTGGTCCCCCGTGGGGTCACAAGTCCTGCCAACAAGCCTGCTCCAGTGTGGGCTCCTGCCTTCTCCTGTCAGGAGCCTGCTCTTGTGTGGTCTTCCCACAGGGTGACAGACTCCTTCGGGCATCCACCTGCTCTGCTGTGAGGTCCAGCGTGGGCTGCAGGTGGATCTCTGCTCTGCCAAAGGGTTGAGCACGGACTGCAGGGGCACAGCTGCCTCACCATGGTCTGCACCACAGGCTGCAGGGGAATCTCTGCTCCAGCACCTGGAGAGCTTCCTCCTGCCACTCACTGACCTTAGTGTCTGCAGAGTTGTTTTTCTCACATATATTCACTCGTCTCTTCTGGCTGCTGTTGTTTTGCAGCAGTTTTTTCCCCCCTTTTAAGTCTGTTATCCCAGAGGTGTTACCGCTGTCACTGATGGGCTCAGGCCTGGCCAGTGGTGGGTCTGTCTTGTACTGGCATTGGCTTTGTCACACGTAGGGAAGCTTCTGGCAGGTTCTCACAGCAGCCACCTCTGTAGCCCCCCCAGTACCAAAACCTCGTCATGCAAACCCAATACAAATAGTTATGTCAACATATTCTGTAAATGTTTTAAAATGTATTCTTTCTTCCAGAGATCATACTTTTTTCTCTTTTTTTTCTCAACCTGTCTCATGTGATTTAGGGTTGATAAGGCATTCCTCATCCCAGCCTGTAAAGAATCTATGAAGCAGGGCCATTGGGCATCTTAACAAGCGCTCTGGAGGCCCGGCACATCATCTGCAGCATCTGAAGTTTGCAGACTTGTTCCCTCTGCAGCAAACAGGCAGAAATCAAGCACCACAAATGTCAGGGGAAGCAGAAGTCTTTTCCAGTGACACTGAAGGGTCTCTGAATGCAATAAAGTACTGCTGTGGAAAGCCAAAAGGTAAAGATTGTTGTCATTGTGTATTTATATTGCTTTTTTAAAACTTGAATTCCTAAAGAAGCAAAGCATATGTAATTATTCTTTTGGCCTATCTGTACATCTTTCCTTCCAACTATCCCTCAAAACCTTTGAATCCTAAAACTAATTTCAAACAATATGGACAGGGTGGATCTGCCATCTTAAAAGTAATTAATTTTGCGAAGTTTTGTGAAAATTGGTGTTTGGATCGCTAATATCTATGTCACTGAGGAAAAGACAAAAAAACTTATATGCATAAGTACATGTGGAGCTAGTATGTGTGCTGAAACAGCTGGGCAGTCACCATGTGTTTGATACCAGACAGAAAGCTGGGATAAAAGCAGGAGCTGTGGCAGCAACCTCTGTGAGGGATGGAGTATGTAACCTACTAGGAGAAAAGGGTTCATTAACTCTTGTTCATGAAAAAATATTTATCTTGTATAATTCTTGTTATTTTTCAAAGTAAAATATTTATGGTCACAGTTGAAAATATTGATAGAAATGGACTAATAAATTTATTCCTTGCTTTGTAATTAATTTTAACTAATATATTGTGTTGATACATATATTTTTGTTTTAAACAACTTTTAAAAAATACAGTGCTTACAATGGGATCCTGTCTGTGTCAGCTAAGCACTTTTAATAGCATAGAAAGACATCTTACTTTTTTTGTTTGCAAGTCATATGGTATCCTCCTTAAGTAAGTGATGCTTTCTTAAAGGGACAGTTTTGACCTGGAAAAATTAGATCTTTTTTTTCTAATCACTGAAAATAATGAAACTTCCTTCAAACATGAATAAATCCTCTCTCTGTTTTGTGCAAGGATTATTTTAAATCGATGTGTACATGATTTAGTTCTGTCGCTTGCTGTACTATAAGCCACATAATGCTGTATTCTAGATCTTTCCTAGATATACAGTACATATCTAGGGTCAGTTTGCAGAATTTATTTGTCTAGAATAAAGTTAAAATATGGAAAGTTAGTGCAATTTGTTTATAAATTTTCTTACTCTTAAAAAAAATGGAAGAAAAAATCACGATGTTCTGCTGTTGCTATTCAAGTGATTAAGTAATTACACTGCAGCGATCCATTTCCAAACTTAAGCCCTCAAACAAACCCATTGTTTTGCAACACTGGGAGAGTACGTACATATCCTGGCTTCGTTCTATTTTGATGAAATGTGTCATTGATAAAAGAGAGTTCAAGCTTCCCTAAACCAATTAAAATGTTCTTGCCTCAGGTGGTAAATAAAAGCACATGATAGAACTAAAGCAGACTGGGAGAGTGGTAATCAGTACAGTGGTTTGGTATTGAACAATATTGAACACTGTAACAATAACACATAATAAATCATTTTGAAAGGTACATTGGATATATTTTTTTCAAGGACAAGTAAAGTATACTCACAAGGATCAAAAGGACACCTTAGTTATTTTTATGCTTTATTTTAGAAATTATTGACAGTTTCTTTTTATAGGAGCTTTACTTGCTTGACTGCAAAATGTTTATGAGAATACTTTTAGGTATTGGTCAGTTAGATACAAATATGTTTTACTGAAAGCTTTTTGCTTGATAACATCATGCAACTGTAATGTTTCATTTTTAAGAGCACTATCTAAGAGATTTTTATACATTAAAGATCTTGTAAATGTGAAATGTGTTCAACCCAGTTATACCATGCAAGCCAATGTGTTGTTACTGTACCATCTTTACCTTTATAGAACTGATTCACCACAAAAAAAAAATCATATCTATTAGGAGAAAATATTTTTGTCTGTTCATAAGTATGCCACTGTGGAACTAAAAGCAGTGCTATATACGAAGTGTTTCTATTTAGAAAGAAGCTAGAATGGGATAAATCCCCTCTCTCCTATGGGAAAATTTCCCTTTAGGCTAAAAGAATTTGACTGTTCTTTACTATCAAATGTTTACCATAAAATGCCAGGCTATCCAGATCAAAATACAGCTGGGATGCTGAGGATGCCAGATTAGCTAAAAATGTGTTGAAGTTGATATGGAGTTACTTTACTGTGTCAGTATAGCCAGAGATCCTGTGGGAAATGTCTTTGGTTTGGATTAAGCTCTCAGTGTGCAGCTTCCTCATCAGAAGGCAACATGGTGGAGATGGAAGTGAAAGTGAGTTTGATTAGCTTTTGCTACTGCATATCAAAGCTAAGACCAATTTTTCTCTCCTTCCTAAAGGACAGTCAAGGTCAAGGACAGTAAATAACCTGGAAGAGGGGAGTTTGAAGAAGTTCTTGGTACAGCACTTTAGTGTGTGGCATGCCTGCTGCTAGCATGCATTAGTTGACCTCTCAAAATAAATATTTGCCTTAACAGAAAGAAAAGTGCAGCAACAAATGTATAATACATATCTTCTGTAGCTTTAAGATGTGCAAGATAATACCCTTTTTTTTTCTTTCTGGTTTTTTTTTAGTGCCACTGCTTGGAAACCTAAAAAGGGACAAAAGTTTCATTATTCTATGCATTTTATTAATAAATAGAGGAGACAAAACTCTCTTGTCCCAGAGAGTTTTCCAGAAAATTGCTACATCATGCAAAATATGGCAAAAGACAGCAAATATGATAGATTCAAAAAACAGTAAAGTGAGAAAAATTTTGCACGAAGCTAAAAGACTTAAATTTATTAAATGATATCTGTATTTTAGCATAAGCCATGGTGCCTTCTGTATTTTTTTTCTTTTTACATCTCTGTTTTTTCTATAGACAATATAGAAGTTGATTAAGTGGTGAAAGAGAATGCCCAAATGATAGAAATTAGAGGTCTTGTTTCATCATTGTTATTCTCCAGTGTTCTGGACTTACTCTAAAGGACCTCCATGATATCAAAGCCATTACTGCCTGTCTGTGTCTATTTCAAACCCTTAAGATCATTGAGAGATTTCTTGTATTGGTACCGTATTTTTCCAGACTTTAACATCTTTGTTCTAGATAATTCTAGAAAACTGTTCTTTATATCCTTTAGATATCTGTGGCCATTTTTTGTAACTTCATGCAAGGTTTGATTTCTTAGACCACAACTGGTGGCCACCAAGCACACGCACAGCGTATTCCTGTGGGCCCTCGCCAATGAAGTATAAGATGGTGCTGTGTTCAGAGCAGTTACACAAATGTGCAGTCTTAAAAAAACATAAAGCTTACATGAGATTTATTTTACTGTGCCATATTTAATGTACGTTTCTTTCAGTGGAAATCTCAGCTTCTCTGTCGCCATTGTTTATTTCAAGCCATTTGCTCTGTTGTGTGCCTCCCCCACTGCTGTGCCAATGGGTCCAGTAGTGGGTTCCCACTGGTAAGCCCGGTCAGGAAACTAATAAAGGCTGCAGTTTAAAAATATTTTTTAGGTTATTTTTAGGATATAATCTATCTCTATAGCACCAGCAAGTAATTTGCTGTATCAAATGCAGTTGTGGTCTTCCATGAACCATTTTGCACAAAGTGGTTTCTTGCAGCTCATTTCAGCTCTATTTTGTTTACTAAAAACTGGAACAATAAACAATGCAAATCTTAAAGATCCACAACTAAAGTGCCAAATACAAGTACATAATAAAGATATTTAATCATTGTGATTTCTTTCAGTGCTTTTCAGTATAGCTATTCTTCTTTTAGGGTGATGATCTTAATTGTGCTGTGTTTTCCATTTTTCTTTGTTCCCAGTAATGCTCTCAGAAGACTGAAGAAATATTGCTGCTCTTACCATAATATGTACACTTGAGAAAACACCAAAAAGGCATGTTTGTTAAGCACTCCAGGCAATAACTGAGCATTGATGCAACTACTTTGGCCATCCCACATGCTCACTGATTTTGCATCAAAAGGTAGGAAACAGAAAGTCAGTTGTAAAGTGGTATTAAAAACACACCCCAGTGAATGCACTCTGAGCAGATACTAAACACCTGACCAGAGCTCACTCTCTCCAGATCTCATGATTTCTCAGAGAGCCATCCTATGTAGCTAAGATCTGGATTCTTCCTCTTTGATCATGCTCTGCAATTGCTTCTTTATTTTGTTGTACATAGAATAGTTTGGGTTGGAAGTGATTGTTAAAAGGCATCTAGTCCACCTTCCCTTCAATGTGCAGGGACATCATCAACTAAATCATTTTGCTCAGAGCTCTGTCCAACCTGACCTTGGATGTTTCCAGGGACGGGGCATCTACCACCTCTCTGGTCAACATATTCCAGCATTTCTCCACCTTCACTGTGAAAAGTTTATTCTTCGTATGTAGTCTGCATCTGCCTTCTTTTAGTTTAACACCATTACCTCATGTCCAGTTGCAAGGCCTTGATAAAATGTTTGTCCCTATCTTTTTCATAGGCCCTTTTAGATACTGGAAGACTGCTCTAAGGTCTCCCTGGAGTCTTCTCCAGGATGAATAATCCCAGCTTTCTTAGTCTGTCTTTATAGCAGATCTGCTCCAGCCGTCTGATCACCTTTGTGGCTCTACTCTGGACCCACTTTAACAGATCCATGTCCTTCCTGCCCTGGGCACCCCAGAGCTGGATGCAGCACTCTGGGTGGGGTCTCACCAGTGTGGAGTGGAGGGGCTGAATCATCTCCCTTAACCTTCTGTCTGTGGTGCTGGTGAGGCAACCCAAAATACAATTGGCATTCTGGACTGCAAGGACACATTGCCAGGTTATGTCCAGCCTCTCATCCACCAGCACCCCCAAATCCCTCTTGTCAAGGCTACTCTCAATTCTTTCATCTCCCAGCCTGTACTGAGATTGGGGGTTGTCCCAACCAGATGCAGCACCTTGTACTTCATTGTGGTGAACTTCATGAGGTTTGCACAGACCCACTTCCTGAGCTTGTCCAGGTCCTTCTGGATGGCATCCTGTCCTTCAGGTTTGTCAGCTGCACCACACAGCTTGATGTCACCTGCAAATTTGTTGAGGGTGCACTTGATCCCACTGTCTATGTCACTGATATTAAATATAAGATATTAAACACTACTTGTTCACTTGATTCTTATGTTTTACAGAGCAGGACTTGGTATGCCAAAGTTCTGAGATGAAAACAGGATAGTTCACTACCCTCTTCCTGTCTCCAGTCTCGTTCAGTGTTTGTCAAATCCCTAGAAGTTTTAGAACTGCTGAGTTCCTTTGTGGATTTGACTTTTGATGAAATATATTTCTAACTTGACATATCTAAAAATTTCTTATGCTTAATGGAGAATGGAAAATTACCATGAAGTTTCACATACTTCTGGAATCCCTTTGCAATCATCTTTACAGATATCTATATTTAAGAGCAGTCCAGATGTCTCTTTGCATGTTCTTCGCTGCATTATGTGATCTTTATGCTGCTGACATCTTCACTCCCCCTTTTGTGCTCCATTCTGGTGGTGCTTTTGGTTTTGCTATGACCAGACCCACTTACCTCCTTCTGCTTGAACTGCTTATTTGGCATGTAAGTGAAGATGACATGTGAAAGTAGTGGAAACAACACTCCTGTATCTTTTTTGTTGAATTGAGCAATTGGTCAATGAGATATTTCTTCTAAGAAAAGTTGTTGAGGGAGTTAGGTATCTGGTATCATCCTTTTTATTTACAAAGAGTGCTCAAAATGACAGGAATTATAAGCCTCTTTCAGATAACACTTGGCATAACTCTTGCTGGGCTTTTTTAGGGCTATAATCCCAAAGCTGTTTGGTGCATGTTGTTGATTTATTGATTCTTTCTCTTCATATCTTTGAATTGCACAAAATGGTGTTCTGCAAAAATCCCTCCACCTGCATAATTGACATGCCTTTGTTTGGCTGTCATACAGGCTCGCTCCTACGTTGATTCAACTTTTACTTCCCATTATGTTGTTCAGTGGAGGAGTTCAATGGCATGTTAAAACTCGCTTTTTCTGCCTACTAAGGAAGCACTCAAGTGACCAAAGAGCAGCCCTTCCCAGAATGGACAATAATCTAAGTACGTAGTGCACAGTGAGGTTCGTGGTTGGTGTGATGGGCTTAAATGTTTTAGAGTAACCTAATGTTAACTGAAATATCTGATAAAAAATTGATAGAGTGCTATGGTTGGAGAAAATAGGAAATAATGGACTAATTATGTAAAATAAGTAGAATAATGCAGCTTTTTTTTTTAAGTGAAAGGTAAGGGTAATAAACAAAGGGAAGAGTTCTATGCCCTTAGGAGATCATAGTGGAAGTTAGTTCAGGCCTACTAAATGGAGGGACTGAGACACTTGGGGTTAAATGACCTGAAAAGGTCTCAGACATGCTAGTTTGTAAGTAGAGCATCATGTTCCTTGTATCTTCCTTCAGCTGAGAGGGAAATAGGTGAAAAATCAAGTTTATACAATTATTCAGCTAATAAATTAATTACTATATCAAGCTGGTTTCAGACTTTGTAATACAAACAATTTTTTAAAAATTTTGAGCATTTTGAAGCCACTTGCCTCTGCCATCACCTCTTATAATTTTTGCTGTTGCTGTTTAGTTATGAATTGTGTTTTCCAACAATTCACCAGGAAAGTGTCCTTAAATGCTGAACTCGCTGCATTGCAAAGTGCAAAGGACTGTATCTTTTTAAGCTTTGTTAGTGTCATACTAAAATAAGTATGTCATCTGGGAAAACATAGCTACTCAAATGTTATTTCATGGTGGAGTCTTTCTCCCTCAAGTCATACTTTGTTGAGAGAAATAACCTGAATAGCCTGCTTGGATAGAACCTGTGGTCCCTGCATTTTATATAGAGCTTTTATTCTGAGATGTTTCTACCTCCCTTTTTTTCATAGAGCAGTGTTATTTATCAGGTGGAGGGGAATGAGAAGAAAGATATTAAATATTATTAGGATGTTTTCTTCATCCACTTTTAATTCCATGTTCCACAGACTCAAGAAACACTAGGAGTAGAGCCCTCTGGCTTTAGTCAGTGATTTTGGATCTAAAACCAACAGACTGACATAAGCACAACTCTTTTATTCCTCTGTAGGAAACTATGATAATGAACTTAGTTCTGGACTCAAGTATTGTATGCAAGCTCAAGATGTGCAACAGCTTGAAGAAAAACAGTAACAACAAAAACATCTAGAAGAAATGGGAAAAACATGGCTATGCCATTGCCCAAATTAACAGAAATTGACTTTTTCTTTTTACACTATTTACCAGGAATGTCAGGAGTATTGAATATCATGAGATTTTAGGACCAAAGAAAATTTATGTGATCATTGGATATGTTTGGTAACAACAGTAATGCAGAGCTATGCTGTTTTCAATTAACAGTGGAGCAGTACTGAAATATATTTCATTAATACAGGTAAAAGGACTTTACTGCTAATCAGAATGAATTGCTGCATTCAACACAGAGCTACTACAGGTGTTTAAATTACTTTTGCCTTGCTGCATGGATACTGCTGAACATAGTTTAATACATTTTTTACATGATGTAATTTTGTCTAGCTCATACAATGTCAGGGTAATAATAATGATATTCTAATATTAATGCAAGCACAAGATATACATATTGATGAATAATGGTCATATGTTTTTGGATCTCCTTGCCAAGTCATATTAAAATGATAAATAATTGCCATTGCTTTAGAGAAATGGTACAGGCTCTGTAGTCAAAAAGCACATTAGGGACCCACAGCGTTCATTTGTTATCCTTTGTCAGGAAAACATGGTTCTTTAATGAAAGTGAATGAAAGGACACTGATTGAGGACAGTGACACTAAACCTCTTTCTCAATAGGAGTCATGACATGAGTATTAATAAGCAGATTCAAAGGTTAAGACTCAGCTTTGAAACTCTGAAAGCACAGTAGAATCTGAAATAACTCACCCTTTATAATATGGGGAAAATCACAGTGTAAAATGCATTGTATAAGCCTTCTGGCCACAGGAGGATAGAGTGGGTGGAAATTGGTTCCCAGACAATTCAGGCAAATGCCATTTAAAATAGTAACCCAAATGTATTTTTGTTAAAGTTTTGCTTTTAATTCTGTCTTGATAAATGATTCTTTTCCTTTTCATTATCTCCTCCCTCTTTGCTCCCAGTACTATAAAAATGCTAACAAAATCTACCCAGGCATTTCCTGAGCATTGGTGAGAGCAGCTGAGAAAACAAGGGCACAGAGACACAGCCCGAGTTAAGTCACCTGGAGCAATGCATTTAGAAAGAATTCAACATGTATGTTACTTGGGAGAATGAAGAAATATCCATATAAAAAAAAAAGATTTTTGAATGCATAATACATTATGGTGATCACTTATTAATTACTGAGAACCCAGAGGAGCCAGGCAGGGTCATGGAAGTGTCTGTAGCAGGCAGTCCCTGATCTTGCTGAGCTCTGTATTTGTGTGTGGTCACACTGGAGTCGGTGGTGCATGCAAGGGAGCAATACAGATGTGTGTGTCTCTGCCGAATAATGGCTGGAGCTGCTGTATCTGTATTGATAAAGTTTTTTCTCTGAAACTCTGTGTGATCTGCACAAACTCTGTATGATCACAATTTCTGACCACCTTTGTAGGTGTATGTTTTTTGTATAGTCACACTTTTCTATGGAGAGAAAATATCTTCCAGGAATTTGATGGGTTCAGTGTTAGAGGAAAAATGCCCCATAATACTAAAATACAAGGTTTTCCATGCCAGTAGCAAAGCTGGGCAAAATGTGCCAAGGTTAGAGGTGTTTGAATGCAGAGACTGTTCTGTTCACCACAGAGATAAAATGAGCTGGGAAATTTACAATGAGATTTCAGTATATTCAAACAAAGTTAGAAGACTCTACCTGAATGTATCACTTCCTAAAGATTTGACAAAATGGCAACATATTGCACACACTGAAGAAATGCATTCAAATTCAGATTTAAATGTATTTGAGAGTTTGCAGTAAAACTAGATGAGTATTTTTAGGTGAGGCTAATAATATTGTGAGCCAAGAAAACTAAGAAAATTAAGAGGGCCTGGGACTATTTTCTGATGAAGAAGTCAACAGCATGGCATAACCCACGTCCATATTATTAATTGCCTTTCATCTTCAAAGAGATTGCATCCATCCATGCTGCTGATTGAGACTCTTTTCCAGCTTGTGGTAAGTCCTAAGTGGTGCTTAGGAGTTGGCTGAGACAGTTGAAACAGGGAAATATTATACCATGGACTTTTCTAATAATTGCATGATGGAGGAGTTTTATTGTTCAGTGGTGCTGTTTTGTTTAATGGTCTATCTGTAGGGAACAGTCTTATTCTTCAGTAAACAATCATTGCATCAATACAAATTGATGTTTGATATTCAATGTAGGGAAACAGCGGAGGTTTTAAAGATGAAATGGCTACAGAAAATGATCAAAAGAAGATTGAAATATTTTTTTATTAACTATAAGGAAAACTTGAAAGTAATATGCATTGGTCTTGTCAACAGAGAGCAATAGGAACATTTTCTGTCAAGAGAGGGATCACAATCTTTTGGGAATAACAGAGGAAAAAAGGAGTACACATGAGTGTGCTGGTGAAATGACGGAATTCTCATAACTTGCTCTTGTCCTGATCAGCTGCTCTGCATGTATCTTGGACCTCACCATTAATTCCTTCCCGTGTGTAGTGATCCAAACCTGTTTAAGCAAACCTGGTACCTCTCATATATCACCCACATCCAAAGCAAGTCCTTGGTCTGGCATTATTCTGGCATACTCCGTTTCCATTTTATTTTGGGTGCTTTAACTGGAAAGCCACAAGAGAGTCAGTATTAATTTGTAGGGCCGCGGGAGTATCATGCAGACACCACAGGGGACCCAGATCATGTGCTGTGCAGTTTAGACACAGATGGTGCTCACTAGAAAAGGACTGCATGTCCCAAGCAGTGTGGGCAGGAGTCATTTAGCATCATTTGTAGCTGTGACCTCTGCTGTTGCCTGTAGAAGGTGCTTTAGGCAATGTGGACACAGTCTTAGCTGGCCAAAGGATAGCCGAAGCTGGCTGGATCCAGGACTGTGAAAAGTAAACAGTCTTAGGACTTCATTTCAAATGAAATGTTTCTAAGAGAGAAGGAAACGTGAATGCCATTTTATAAGGCCTTACTGAGATCTCATCAGGAGTACTGGTCAAATTCTTCTCACTTATATGCAATAAAGCTGAGATCAGGTTGAAACAATTGCAAAGAAAAGTTTCCTGGATGTTCAAGGAGCTAGAGATTACAGCAGGGTTTTATTAGTCTTGCAAAAAGTAAGCTGGAAGAGGATGTGATTGCTTTAATCACATCAGGGAGGGGGACAAAAGGAATTGAGAATTGCTTAAACTCAAGGGCATTGTTGACTCCAATGAACACAGGTGAGTAAACATGAATAAATAAATTTAGGCTAGAATATAAAGAAATACTGCAACCTTTAAGAGAGAGAGCTCGTAAAAATATTGTGTGTGGCTATTTTGGTTTAACCCCAGCCGGCAGCCAAGCCCCATGCAGCCACTGGCTCTCTCCCCCACCAGTGAGATTGGGGAGAGAATCAGAAGACTAAAAACAAGAAAACTCATGGGTCGAGATAAAGACAGTTTAATAGGGAAAGCAAAAGCTGTGCATGCAAGCAAAACAAAACGAGGATTTAATTTGCTGCTTGCCATGGGCAGGCAGGTGTTCAGCCATGCCCAGGAGAGCCCGGCCCCATCACATGTAACAGTTACTTGGGAAGACAAACACCATCACTCCAAACGTCCCCCCATTCCTTCTTCTTCCCTGCATTCAATATAATGAACATAATGCCATAGGGTCTGGAATATCCCTTTGGTCACTTTGGGTCACCTGTCTCACCTGTGTCTCCTCCCAGCCTCCCACGCACCCCCAGCTCCATTGCCTTTGTGGCAGTATGAAAAGCAGAAAAGGCCTTGGCTCTGTGTAAGCCCAGATCAGCAACAACAAAAACATGTCTCTGTTATCAACCCTGTGTTCAGCACAAATCCAAAACACAGCCCCGTACCAGCCACTGTGGAGAAAATTAATTCTACCTCAGCCAAAACCAGCACAGTGGGCTGTGGACATGAGACACCCAGATTTTCAGATGGAGCTTGATGAATGTAGGAAAGGAATTATATGACTGATGGTCCAGAGATCATTGCATGACTATCTATTTCATGTATCCCAAATACTGTAGAAATACTGTTCATAGAAAGCACTCCAGTGTTATAATTTCTTAGTTGCTCTTTTAACCTGTAAGAACTGAAATAATTTTCTTTATGAAATAATGAAATAATTTTTATGAAATAAATAATGAAATTACTTATTACATTTTCATTGAACAAAATACCTATGTGATTTCCATGTCTAGCTGTATCAAGTGGAGGATAAACTACAGATACCTGTACCTTAACTGAGAAATGGCATGCATACACTCAGAAATGCCTCACTAACATATGTATGCATTGTACTATTTCATAGAAATACTGTGTTATACGATTTGAACTTTGCAAGTTACACACATTTTTTTTGCCCAAATTTGAACTTTGAAAATTTAGCCCTTGATATATGGGTTGTTTGAATGGAGTATCTGCTGCTCAAAGTTTTTTAAGGTTATTCTTTTGTTTTGCTTCATTTCTGATCTGCAGTGAGGCTTGTTCTGGCAATGACAGGAGGGACAAATTGTTCATAGATCTTGTGTGCCATTCCTGATACAGTATATTTTCAGGACTGTAGTTCTCATGTGCAGTGTTAGAAGTAGTTGAATGAAGAGACAGAACGTCAATATCTTGGTAAATAATAGACTTATTTTTCTTGCTGATAGTCTGATCTTTCTGGAGCTCCCTCCCAGAGTCCCATGCCCTAATCAGACTGGCCTCCACAATCCAGTAATGGGCTTGTGTTGTGACTAGCTGTGTTTTTACATGGAGAGAGGAAATTTTGAAGAAATTGAAGAAATCAAAGTAGAGGATCTGGTGCTGGTTATATTGCATTGAAATCCATGACAAAACACTTTTAATATTATCTTATAGTATAATAGTGTATACTTTTACAATTTTTATTTAAAAACAAGAATTATCTATTAGTACATACTTCTACAATTTTCCTTTAAGAAACAAAAATTATCTTTACAGCTGTGAGATAAAGTCATTCAATGGTGAATTCAATTCAGTTTTCAAATAGACAATAGCAGGCACCACAGACATTCACGATACTGGGTTTATATCAGTTTTATATGTACAGAAATAATACACATGCAAAATGTCTATTTAAATGTGTTCTGAAATTCAATGTTGTAGGAAAAAGTGTCAAAAATAACTGTCATTGAAAGGAATTAGATAGAAATGTACCCATGATTCCCTTTTCATACCCTAGGTATAAAGAACATTCTTTTCCCTAGTTAGGCTGGTAGGTTTAACACCAATAGTTCCCCTTTGTCCTGGTGGTCCACCATGTAGTCAGTGCCTGCTATTATATTTATCCTAAATAGCAGCCTCCCTTGTGATAGTTGTATTCAGACATGTATTATTCACAGCTTATCAGAGTGGGTGTTAAAGACAGATTGCTGTCTTTGCATTTTTCCTGGAGGTTACACAAAAAATACTTCCTAGTGTAACCAACACAGAGTCCCACTACAGGAGATGCCATCACCTTGTAAAGTGTGGGTCCTGTAACCAGACAGCCCTTGGTGCTTCATTGCAGCTTGGGAAGTCCTCTGTCAGCTGGAGAGGTAGGTAACAGCATATGCATACCCATACACTTGTTATCATTTTGGGTATCATGTCCAGTGGTAACTGTAAAATTTTGTTGCCCCAGAAAAGCAGAAATAAATAAAGCTATGGGCAGAGGCTGTCCTTGACTAAGCACTGCTAGCTTCCCTTGAATGTTGTGGATGGGCGGTGCTTTGGCCCTAGGGAACCATCTTTATGAACTTCATAACGAATTACTAATATGTCTTCAGCAGAACTACATTACTCCTGCAGCAGAGAGCTAATGAACCTTTCTGTGTTTCTGTTTGTAAATAAACAAATCAATATTTCCAAAAACTATTTTCCCAGTGTTATTTTGCTGACTTAATTTTTGCACTAACTGGACAGTCTCTTTAAAATTCATATAAAGGTATTTTTTAGTGAAAAAAAATTCAAAGAATCAAAATCAAGACTCAATACATTTAAATACAAAATATTAGTATTTTTCTTATCAAATTAATCACATACCTTCATTAAAATACCATTTTGTTACAGCTTTATTTTTACTGGAGCAACATGGCTTAACAGCTCTGAAGTACTGCTTAGCTTCTGAGAGATATTAAGGTGTCCAAATGGGCTTTGAAATGTTGGGAATATGTGCCTTTGTTTAAACATGGGGAGAACGGAACAGACAATTTTGCCTATGTTTACCTCCATCTGCTTTAATCTTGCTGTGTCTGAAATGAGACTGCTTACATGTGTAAAGTAAAGCCTAGATTATATTCTTTCCTGAATCAGGATCAGAATCTAGAATTTTTACATGAAGTCAAATGCTTTCAGTCTGCAATCTCATTCCTATCTAAGATAGGCTTTTCCCCTTGATTTCAGGAGGAATAGAATCAAATGAAAATACTTGACACTGCTTTTAAATAATTTTCAAGGCAGTGTAGAAATGTAGAAAATGTGGAAATTTTTTTACAAAAAGCAGTCATTCAGTTCCATAACTGGAACAAATACAGTGGGTTTTTGTGTGGATTTTGAGTGGATGGAGAAGTCATCAACTATCTTGATTTGGCAATGAAAAGAGAATCCCTTGATTTTGTCTATAGAACTTGTTCCCATGCATGGTCTTTGCTCCAAGTAGGAGGATGCTCTGAAATGGGAAGATAATGAAGGTGCCGGCTAGGCTGGAAGGAAATGAATAATTAAAGAAGCTTTTAAATTATGTTGCCATCAGTTGCTGGGGGGTATGATTCTGCTGCAGAAGAACTGGCTCTCATATGTCTGGGGCATTTTTCAAAAGATATTAAGAATGAATATTGGATACATAATTAGGTTTTCTTGAAGGTGTATTAGTACATTAGAGGTAGAATGTGCAATAATTTTTATTATCTCACATTACCTGTACTTTGATTGAGCAGTTGTATCACTGCTTGTATTTCTGCATCACTAGTTGATATTTTTCTAGAAGAAATGTATTTTAGAAAAAGGAAGATTATAGTAGTTCTCTACATGCAGCATGCTTTTTTTCTTTTTTCTCTATATTTTATTCCCTTTACATATTTTCTTTCCCCCTTGAGTTTAATGGGAACCATACACAGAAGGCAGGCAGATAAATGTACTGAAACCTTGTTAGCATTTAATCTCCTCTTAGATAAATGCAAATATTGCTGTCAATGGTATCAGAGCCCTGTCCAACAGTCATCTGAGGAACTTGCTCATTCATTTTTCACACTGTGTCCAGTATTATCAGTTGCTGAAGATTGTGATCCAGAATATTCGTTCCTGATGAAAACAATAGAATTAAGCCACAGGGCTTCAGAAAATTGCTTTCATATTCAAGCAGTGCTACACATATACAGACACCTTGTTGATGATTTTCCTGCCCTGAAGAAAATATATTGCTGCTGCCACAAACCTGTCTTTTGGCACTTTGTCACTTACAAGTGATGATAAAATTGCAACAAAGAGACTTCTTTTTAATCTCATAGGTCATCGTTTGTTCTCTGGACAGTCCTGCCTTTGTCCTCTCATTTAGTTTAGATAAGGTGGAAAAATCCTTTTAGTTGCCTCTAAACTTATCTTAAAAATAAAAAATCCAAAAAGTCAGCCTCAATGTACCCTCAAATTTTTAACATGACAACTTCTTTCTTCACGTTTCTCACTTAGATCAAAAGCTCTGTGTGTATCTTAAATATATATTTCTTAGGCAGCTGAATTGCAGGCAGGCTTTTTGAGTTATAGATTCACATCAAACTATAAACCTTTAGAGAGACATTTAATCCCTTTAATTTTGTGAAACCCCCAGAATCATGATAATTGTATTACTGAAATTATATTATATCCATTTGTTACTGCTAAACACTTAAACATATATATATTTTTAATTCAGTTATCTGGTCCAGCAATTCAAAGTTGCAGAAATCTGGTGATGGATAGAAAGACAGAAAAATTCTGAATAAATCCATGTATACATTGAATATTTTGAAGATAGACTTTCACACTATTAGTACAAACGACAATTAATCTGGCTACTTTTTTCCCCCTACATATTCTATACTTTCTGGGGGATTTTTTTCTCATCTTTGTCAGCTTCTTCTTCAGCTTTATACCACAATGAAAACCCAAACCTGTCTGTGTCATAAAAGGGCTCCTGCCATGGGATTTTGATGCAGCATATGCTGTATTTTGTCTCCTGTCTACATTCTCTTCCAGTTTGAATCTCCTCCAGTTGGAGATGTGGAAAGAGTAAAAAGAAGCTTAAAATCTCCTGAGAAAAGCAGCAGAAGAAGGTACTCTTAGAGTGTGCCAAGCAGAGGCTGTGGAGGGATCACACCTTTCCTACGGTGAAGGAGGAGTCAGGGCCTGCACTCCCCATTGCACACAACAGCTTGAAGAATGTGTCCAAAGGAAAAAAAGAATGCAACATTTTCTGTTTTGAGTACAACCTCCAGAAGCCCAGGACTTTCACAGTTCCTCCAGTAAGATAGCCAAGCATTAAGAAATACAGAAATGGACACTTAGGTGCCTAAATAACCCCTAAAGGCCAAACCCCTCTGTAAGTGCCCAGGGGAAACAAGATTCATCACTCCAAATGAAGGGATTGCTGTGTTCAAACCAATCACTGCTGTAGATAATGAACAGATTACTCATTTACACAGATTTAAGACCTGTGAATAGAAGTATCCTGGGCCTCTTGCTTGTGTCACTTTCCCTCATCTCCTAAAATTACTGAATATTCACCAATATAAACTGGCAAAAGCAGAAGTAGCCACAATGAGCATTCTTGCTTCTTTGTGGAATTCTTCACGATGTGGGCTGAACTTGAAGCTAATGAAACACCATTTTCTAGTTAAATTATACTGCTTGACAACCTGCACAATAAATAAAGATGCAAGCCTAAATAGCTAAGGTCAGAAAATTATATTTTCACTAGGTAAATTGCCCTTTTGGATTTACGAATTATTCTTTTTCATTCTTATATTTGTGTTCTTAATTTTATTTTTTACTGGATGTTGAACTTTAGATACAAAATGCAATTCCTCAAAAAAAAGTGTAAATGTTGTTCAAAGTATTTTCTCAGTATGATATTGTATTGCAAATAATTATATAAGTGATGGGACATTACTCTTTTCTCTTGAACTCTTTTATTACATAAGTCACCTCTTCCTGATCTTATCCTGATAACATAAGATTTTACATGGGTATAATGAAAATGTATGTGTTACCATGTCAAAAATAAATTAAATTAAATTAAATAAGGCAAGAACAAGGCAATTTCCTCAATGGCAGACTATAATATAGAAGCAGAAAAATATGGGAAAAAACCTAAACAAGACAAAATGATGAAATGCATGAGCAGTTTTACATCTCTGATGGAATTTTCTCAAAATTTTAGGAGGCTTTTGAAGTGTTAGTGCATTTCACAGCAACCACTGGTAGTTTCTGAACCGATATTTTAAGGCTGTGTTTATACCAGGAGCTCAATTCTGTACTCAGGTGCAAGCTGAGTAATAATTTTGTAATAATGAGGTTTTTTGTAATAAAATTAACCAAACTCTTGCTGTGCTTATCCAGGGCTGCTCATTTGCCCCTGGCACATTTAGCAGCATGGCTTTGTGCCTGTGCTCTGGTCTTCAGCCCTGGTTACTCTGTCTCACACAGACCTGCTGTGCCAAAAAGGGACAATGCACAGCAGCTGTCCTGATTCAGTTGCTGCCTTACCATTGAACATTGAATTAACCTGTAGCTCAGTTAAAAAATTCCTGGATGAGGCTCATTGCAGCCAAATGCAGGAGGAGTTGTGCTGAACCAGCACAGGTGGCTGGAGCTGAGGCTTCATCTTATCCTGCACAAGGTACAAGACACATCTGTCTCCTGGTGATATAGCTGGGATAAATGTGAGCATACCGTGAGAGTGGTAAAGGGTATAGCAGAGACAGAAATGTTACTGTAATTGTGCAAAAAATTTCCACTTTTTAAAATTAACACGTAGTTCAGGATTTAGCAATCATTTTGCCAGCCCTGGCATTTTACCTGTATATAGTTGCTAACGTTTTCTTCAGTTTTATTTATTTCTGCAGCAATCCTCTAGTATTTAACCATCTCTCTCTATTTTTTTTGTTTAGTGAAGCAAAGCTTCTCTATTACAATCCTGAATTTCCACACTCAGGATCCTTGTGGTAACCCTGGCAACCCCATTGGCAGGGTGGGCTACAGCTCCAGCACCTCTGACTGGGCAAAGCGGAGTCCTTTTCCCAGCCCTGCAGCCGAGCTGGAGTGTCACCACTGCTGACATATCACCCTCTCTTTTGGTGTTGAGGGCAAGAAGGTGATATGGTTTAGTTTTTCATCAAGACAGGTATCAGGGCTGAGCCTAAATGTGCTTTGTCACCTTTTGAGATTTTGTCATTATTATTCATACTGGAAACTATAGGCAAGATCTTCTAAATTCTTTCCTAATTCTCTAACTGAGCAAACAGTACTGTGCTTGCTATAGACAAAAATTTTTACAAAAGGAAGGAATTTTCTATCCTATTCTATAGAGCCCACGAGCACTCACTCTGTTAGCATAATCCATAACCTATTAACATAATCTATATTACATTCTCTGGTATCATCTGTTAACTTATACATCCATAGGACATGTGAAATTAGTATGCAGCATCCAAATCTTAACTGGGTTTTTTTAGATATTTCCCAAGAATCCTTCTTCCCATTTCCTACGTGTATACTTGAAAAACTTTAGGAAGGAAATTTTCAACTGACAGGCATAAAATATGGGCTGTTCCTCTCGAGAGACATTGACAGTTTCTGTGGTTTCCCTTCAGAGGGAGAAGCCTACATGGTTAAAATTTGTTCAGACTGAACTACTGTAAATTTTTAAATCATAAATTCTCACTGCAGCCCTCTGTTTCAGGCAATCCTGCTAACTGTTGCACATCTTCTCTCCAATAGCTTTCTATTTTACAGGTTGCTTCAGTTTTGTTGTTTTTCAGGGTCCTAACTTTAGTGTATTCATGTTTTTGAGAAGCAATATAATAGTCTTTTTTTATTTAAATCTGGTATTTCTTGGAAGAATTTCTTTTATAAGTTTCCAAAACAACTGAGCATTCAGAAGAATAAATGTTCTTTGTAGAATATCTTAAAACTTTTGAAACAGATCGCTTTATATATGTTAGTGTCTTGGTTTACTCTTCATTAAAACCCCAAGGGATGAAAGTTTGCTTTTAGTTTTAGTCTTCAAAATTCAGCATATGAAATACATTGATTTATTGATTTTAGTTTAACCAAGCCAGGTATTGGGGCTTTCAGCAACAATTGAATTGAAATTGATTTATGACAAAAGATTAATACGTAATTTCTTCTTGATACATTGTTGTGTATGGGAAAGGCTGAAGTGATAGACCTACTGTTCAAATTTCTATGTTGTACAAGCCTAGGACAAAACTGGAATGAGCAAGGGGCAAGAAGGATTAGACTCAAGGTTATAGTCTGAATTAGGGTTGAGAGTGGGACTGAGGCCTGGGTTAATAGTTTTACATCTTAATCCTCTGAGACCTTGTCCATGTTGGTTTAAGAGCTTTGTGAGTGCTGCTGGTGTAGCAGTATCTGTAGGGTTGTGGATAGGGTTGTAAGTTTGTTAGATTTGCTTAATGTTTGGATTCAACTTACCTTCTACAGTGAGGATGAGGGCTGGGACACAATTTTATGTGCCTGTTGAGGGTAGGGTTTTGCTATAAAGCTAAAGATAGGGTAGTAATGGAAAATCGTTGGAGCTGGAGTTAGAGTATGTGGAGTATGCAAATCATAGAGTCATAGAGTCATAGAATGGTTTGGGTAGGAAGGGATGTTAAAGATCATTTAGTTCCAACACTCCTGCCATGGGCAGGGATGCCACCCACTAGGTCAGGCTGCTCAGAACCCCATCCAACCTGTCCTTGAACGCTTCGAGGGATGGGGCACCCACACTTCACAGGCCAACCTCCTCCAGTGCCTCACCACCCTCTGAGTAAAGAATCCCCTGCTAATATCTAATCTAAATCTAGTTTAAAACTGTTCCTTTTGTCTTATCACTACCTGCCCATGTAAACCTAACAATCTTCCTTATTCTTGCAGACTTTTTACAGTTTGTCATTAATTTATTCTGTACCAAGGGTCAGCAGGCTGCAGTTCAAGCTGCTTGCACTCCAGGCCCACTAGAGACAATGCCACCAATGGCTTTGAAGAGGCCCTTCCCAGAAGGTCTGTGCAGGAGCCTCAGGCATGAATCCCTTCTCAAGTTTATGATTAGGCACAACACTGAAAAGACAGTGGATGGCTTGTGGCTGTTGGGCCACATGAAGGCCAATCTGACTGAGGCACAGTATGGATTCTATCTTTCCACAAAAGAGGACTTCAGTTTCGCGTTAAGTGGTAGATAAGTGGCTGGATACCGTTGTTGATATTGATACTGCACACAGACCTAGTTGAGGACTTACAAGAAAATTGTGGAATGGTTTCTATTCCATTCTATTCTCATATAGGTAACAGAGGCCAAGTGGAGTTAGATCACAGGCAGGCAGAGGCCCAGCACATGTTGATTGTATTGATCAGTACCTGAGGGTACTCGTGGATCATAAATACTCTTTTCCAGCTATGGAAATGACTGATGGAAAATTGCAAGCTGGGATGGCTTCACTGACTAGGCCATGGATTTGGCAAGGTAGAGAAATAAACCAAGCACTTTAGGCACTGCTCTCTCTAATATGTTTTTGCCAGCCTTTATCCTACTGTTAACAATAATCCTTAATAGTAGTTTAGACACCTTTCCCCTGGCCAAAATGAAACATAACTGGTTTTCCATTTCACATCAATTGTCAGCCTGTTTTTCAGGTGTTAAATTTCATACAGTAATAATAAAACAAAAGTCAGTTCCTGGTGTCTATGGCACTAATCAGACTTCATCTTCAGAGCTAATAGAAGCAAAGGATTAAAAAAGTACTTCTTGCTCTGGCCCAGTCCTTTTTCTGCATCCTCGTTCTTCCAAGATCATGTGGCAAAAGTAATAATTTATCATCTACATTTTGTAAATCTAATCAGAACCCTTACTAGTGCTAACCATTATCAAGACACAGTCAATGGGAACAGAAATTGTTCCCAAACTGCAACTGATTTGAGCATCAAGCTGTATAAATCATCATGTTTCTGTGATCATGACCCCAAATCAGTCCTAACCCTGAACTTCAAAACAGTCTGAGACGCCTCCCATGTAAACGATTTGTTTTCCTCCAAGTGTCAGCTTTTCTTCTAGTCCTGTGGATCTTGAAGGAGTGATTCAGATTCTTCCTTTGTAACCACACCCCCAAACCCAAGGTTAATTGTAGCAATCTTACCTTTATTGTTAAAGTACAGTGCAGATCAAAGCAGTCTCTGCAACTTTAATAAGCTCTCAGGCACTAACTGTCATGCTTTAGTCATATTGCTTTTAAAATCCAGGTGGCTTTTTTTCTGTGCTTTATTCACTTCTAGGCCCTAGTTTTCAAATACCACATAATGAGAAACTCTAATAGGGCTTTGCTTCACATCATTAAGGAGCACACATATGTGATCTTAGGTGATGTTACATATAGTAGGGCAAGAGCTTGCCTGGAGACAACAGTAGGATTACAGACAAATGTAGTCAGGGAACGTCTAAACGTAAAATGTCTCACAGAAACACCTAGAAACAAAACACTGACACGGTAAAGCACAAATTAATAAATACAAATATTTTTAACATTCTGGTATAATGAAATTAATAATGATGGCACCCAGTAATATTTGTATTGCAGTGGCATGTTTATAATGAAGAGACCTGTCTTTGCGAACCATTGAGCTGACAATTAGTGGATATGTGACTGCAGTGGGATGTTCGTGGCTGCAGTCAGCTCTGCTTACAAGTCTAGCCAAAAAGACACAGAGACCAGGGTACCAAATACAGCAGAAGACAGAACAGGCAATCTTTCATTAGATATGTTAATTAAAAAATCTTGTTACTGAGAGTAATATAGAAAAATTTGATCTAGACCGTTTTTGTGCTTCATTGCTCCAGTGTGTTTTATTTCCTTGCCAGGCTTTATGGCATGAGCTTTGTTCCAGAGTAGGCAGTTTAAGCCTGACTCAATGTGCAGTTTTCCTACTGTTTATTTAGCCTTGGATGTTTAGCTTTTCAGAAACCTTCAATTCTCACTGTTTCAGAAGGAGCATAGGAAAGTTCAGCTGACAGTTCTACATCTGTAAAATTGTAGTATTACTGATTCCTACAACAGATTTAGTTTCCCTGTCAAAGATGACAATCATTCCATCTTCAATCATTGGAGTATCAGGACACTTTAGTATTAAGAGAGAAACTCCCTGCAATATCCTATTTACGGTGATTTGTCTTCTTAATAGTCTCCTGAAAAATTGGTGACAAAATTTAGTAACAGATTGTCATGCAGGGCATAATATACAATCTGTAGCTTGCCAGTTTTCACAAACATCAAAGTGGGGAGATCCATTATACTGGTACATCACAAGGTCTTTCAAAAGAGCAGTGTGAAACACACTGTACGAGATATATCTGTTCTCTGGTAGTAAAAACCTGTAGCACAATCAGCCATGGAAAAAAATGGCAGAACTCTTAGATCCTGTGCGTATCAATGCGTAGGGAGTTCGTCATGAGGTGATACTTTTAGAACACAAACTGTGATATACAGTCATTGCTTTCAAATGCTAGAGAATAAGTTGGGAGGAAAAATATAAATATCCACTGTCTTGAGGTACCAGAAGGCATGAAAAATCACCACCCGATAAATCTTGTTGGGTTAAAAAATGAGTTCATGGCACCTCTAGGACTGAATACACAGGATTACCTGATTTATGGGAGTTATGAAGTTACATGGTGCCACTTGAGAAGCCCAAGGCAGGGAGCTGTTCAGGTGGAAGGATAAATAGTGATTATACTTGATTTTCAATACTGAGATAGAAAGGAAGGAAAAGTTCCATCAAGCCTCAATCACTCTTTGAGATCTTGTTCTGGAAATATCTTTCTACCAGATACAACAGCATTTGGGCAGCTTCCAGCATCACCCATCAAGGGTGGTCCTTGACTGAAAAGGAGAAATAGCCAGAAACCAAATGCTTAGTGGAGATGTGGATTTTCAAGCGGGCAACTAGAGGAAGTTTTTTCTTCTGGAAAAATGGGATGTTTAGATCCTCATATAAGAGCAAACATATTCCCCAAATGCACAATGGGGCAGCTGAACAAGGGAAGAATTAGTTTTGAGATTTTGAGTGTGAGTACATGGGATTGATAAAGAACTATTTCAAATTTGACCAAATCGTGCTTGTATTACACTTGAAAATAGTTCTAGTATGTAATTAATGGAATAGTATGGAAATGCTAGTCTGTGCAAGAAACTTGATTATCAAAATGATAGTGTCCAAAGGGTGAGCATTTTTCTTATTTCCTGTTTGGTTTTTTTGTAGTTTGCCCACATTCTTCACATTACTAAGACACCATTAGCATGATGTAGCAATTAGATCATCTGCTAGAGATGATCTAGGTATAGGTGCTCATGCCTTGAGGCAGGGAATAGAGTGGAAGATCTCTGAAAGTATTGTTTTCAATGGTTAAAAGAGTGCTGGAAGTACAGCTTGGTTCTGCTGAATGTGTCAGTCTCTTTTCAAAGCAGACATGCCTAGTGTATCACCGATTGAGACGAAAACTATGTAAGGATTAAGGCTTATTTACCAGAAAGAAACAACATGATAGTCTGCTTGAACTTAGGAACTTGGGTTGTAGATGTTGAGTGTCTTAACTCCAATGGGGATGCTGGAAATTACTCAGTAAGGGAAAACACAATCAGTTCTGTTTAGATTCCTAGCTTTAGGTAACAGGACTTCTTCTTTTCCCTTTTCCATTTTCCCACCTCCCAGAACTGAAATACTTTTGAGAGCCTTTGATTGGAAATGTGAATCATTTATGCAAAGCTATTGATAATACCTCTATTTCAAGTTCTTTCTCATCAGTAAGAACTTACAGTTTCAATTCCTATAAAACTCCAGTTCTTTGTCAGACATAAATTGCAGTTGCCATAATTTCCCTCAAAACATTTTCTCTTTTTTTCATTCCTTTCCTTCTATATTTTTCTTCCTCCTATCAGCAGATTTCTTTGCTTTCTTTCCTTCTTTCCTTCCTTTTCAATAAAAATATTTCAGTTACTACAGAGGACAATAATAGGAATAAAGAAATCGTTGCCCCAAATATAAAAAGCTAGTTATGGGGCTTTTTCACTGCAATGCTTCTGTAAAAACTTGAAATGTAATAGTCTCCCATGTGTTAGCATGGGCCAGTTATTTCAGTCTAAGCTTCCCAGATAACAGAACTTTTAACTTTGCAAGATAATATTTTTAGGCCATCAAGAGCATTTTCTATCAAATTCTGCCTTACTGGAATATGCTGAGTGGGTGTGCAACTCCTGCATGCTGGGCAAATAACACACGCCCACACCACCCTCCCCCCTCCCAGCTGGGTGACTGGCCTTACACTGTCTGGTGCTGTTGCCACTAAGGATTTCCCCTACAACAGTCCCCTCCCAGGGTGGGGCATCAGCTTGACAGCAAATGTAAGAATAAATAGTTCTTGAGAAATGAGAGCTTCCACTGCTTTTACTTGTGCTAAATGTAGATAAATGAAGTGAGCTCTGGTTTGCAAAGAGCTGGACAAGCTGAGGCTGATCAGAAGCCACAGGGCAGATGCAGAAGTATGTTTTATCTCACTTTCCTTTCTAAACTCGGAAACTGAGTCCACATGTAGGAGAAAACCTAGTTTCAACTCTCCATTGGCAGAATAACTCGTGTTTTTTTTAATCTGTTAGATGTCCACATTGGAGATCACAATTAATACATGAGTTCAACCAGGAAAAATCTGGGCTGTGAATATAAAATTCTACTCCTTGCTAAAGAACTATCTGGGGCCAGAATGATTCTCTGGCAGAACTCCCATTCTTCCGGGCTGCATTTAGAGAATGTGCATATAAAGAAATCACAGAAAAAAAGAAAATGGAAGTGAATATTGCAGTTGCAAAATGCAAAGTGTATTTTATTATGCATCCTTTCACTGTGTTTTCACATACAATTTTGTTCTAAAAAATTCTAGCTTATCTAGTCTGTAGTTTACACTTAGGTACATTTACTGGTTATCTGTTATGTATTTTTTTAAACCAAGCTAGAGAATTAATTTTTCCTACTAAGTAGAATTAAATTTTCCTTTCAGAAGGAATTAATTTGCTTTACTTCTCGAAAATACACTGCAGGAACCAGGCCTCAGTCGAAACAGAGATTAATGAAAAATGGAAAACCTCTTTTATTGCTGTGATTTTATGATCAAATTTAGTACTAAACTTTATTAAGCAATGTTTGGTTTTTATAATTTAATACAGTAACAATTTAGAAGTGTTCTCTACTTCCAGAAGTGGTTAAGAAATCTACTCGTGCATCTAATAAGTAATTCTGGCAGGTAAGAGCCAAAGTGCTGCTCTTTCTATGTGTACCTATGTATAATTGTGGACCTTCACAGGAAAAACATGGCATTATTGAAGATTTGTCTTGAAAGATTTATCTTATTCTGTTAAAACAAGTCATTAGATTTATCTCTTTCAGTATCATAGTTCTTCATTGAGTCAAATAAACCATATTTTGTTTACCGCCCTGGAAAGATATAAATGCTAAATACTCTTTAACTTTATTTTATGGGAGTGAATATTATATTCCTCTTTCCAGTGACCTTTTATTGCCTTGTGAATAAAAAAATAATTTACCAGACAGAAATAACAGCCAGAGGAAGGTGGGATTTATGAGCATGCCAACTCCACTAAAACCAAAGGATAAACATAGTAGTCTCAGAATAAAAATGGTGAATTATCTAGTGCTCCGGTCTCAGAACTTTAAAATAACTTTTCTCAGAAAATTAGAGGTTTACTTATGTCATCATGGCAGAAGCAAAAGAGTGCAGGGTCTGGAGTTTTTTCTCCTTTTTTTTTTTTTTTCCTGTTACTTTTATCCTTTTGAATCTAAGAAAAAAATAGATATTCTATTGGTAAGGAATTAGAATATGAAAGAATTTTCTTTCCAGTCTATAATACGTCATTACATATATGAGCTGCAGAACATTTCTACATTCTGGACACAGAGGATTTTTTACCATCCCAGCAGTGTTAAGTATCTTGTCATTGCAAATAACTGTCTAAAGTCTAGAACTTTTCAAAATAGGGCAAAAATCAAGTTTCTGTGCTGGAATCTGTTTGCTCTATAGGATCTCTCTTTTTGAAACACAGTCTGCTTTAAGAAGTAAAATGGAAAATTTGCTTTTCCAGAGATCAGCTCTCAGAACTTTGTTTTACGCTACACAGAAATATTACTGAGGTGGCATCATGCTAAATTCCTTGCTGAAATCCAGACAGAGTACTTCTTCTACACTTTAAAAATCAGTTAATCTTCTCAAAATATTTGGTTTGTCTAGTTCAGTAATCTCACTTTGCATTTTAACTCACTACCCATTTATAGTTTAAATATGATTTTTCTTTCATTTGAAATCCTCAGTGAAGTCTTGCACAGACAGGTCAGACTCACAGGTATAAAGCTCATTTTGTAATGTCAAGTCTTCCCTCTTTTCTTAAATGAAAGAAACTTGCAAATATTAGTTTCATTATTTTAAAAATCATACGATGCTGCATCTGCATTAACAAATTAGTAAAAACAGTTGGCATTAACTACTGGGATTGGAAACAACTTGTTTTCCCAGTTTAGTTACATTTTGCACTTTGATTCTCTTTCCTGATGGTATTTAGTAGTTTCCAATTCTCTGTCCCTTGCAATCCTTTGGAGAGGAAGAAGACAGGGAGAAGGAAGAAAGGTGGGGAGTAGCAAGGCATCCCTTTGCAAGGTGCAGCACATCCTCCTGTCACAGGGGGCTTCAGGTTACACAGGTGGGATGTGAGGGGAAAGCGTGAGAGGAGGGGGAGAAAGGAACCCATGCAAATCTGAGGAAAATAATTCGTTTCTGTGGACTCAGGTGAATAACAAAGAGTAGAGTAGGGTGTGGCTACACTAGATCAGGGCAGGAAACAGGGGTCAAGTCCTTTGTTAAATGGGGTTCAGGATGAACAACTGTACATGGATGAGATGGCTGCTTTCTCCCAGGGAGCGAGTGGTTGAAAGGGAAGCACACAGCAAAGCACTTGTTGCACCTTGTACATTCCCTGTCAAATTTCACTCTCCAGGTTCCATCTGTCTCCTGTGGAAGCCTTTGGGACGGAATACAAGGATATTGCATCCCAATATGGTGAGTCAGGTGAGCACTTTTACCCTTCTTTCTAAGGTTTTTAGTTTATATTGATTTCATTCTTATTTAAATTTTGTTTCTTATTTCATGTTTCTGATAGTTTTTCATATTACCATCAAAGTAACACTTACTGATAAAACGTCACACTTGCATGTATTTCCTAAGCAACACGTTCCTCTGTAAAAAAAAACCTAACTCATTCTTAATTATCTCAGCTCTGGAGAGAGTCCTTATCCATAACTGATTGAGGAGATCAGGGAGCAAGGTTTCTGGAGTGGGTGATTCTCATTCCCTCGTAATTCCAAGGGAGCTTGTAGGGACTCCCACTGCTGTCTCCTTAGTGGAAGACTGAAATGAAAGAACAGCTTTGCATATTACCTCTCCCCAAACAAGGCATATGCACCTTTGAGCACTAAAGAGAATTTGCTAGCTTTTCAGCTGCACAAAATAACAAAGTCAAAACCTGAAGTGAATTATTATTTGTCTTTTTGTTCATAAAATGAAATGAGTATTCTACTGCCCTAGGATTTCATAGATTTCTATGCTAAATTAATAAAAAAAATTGTGAAGAAAATGTCCATTTTGCACCTGTAATAGAATTTTCTTGCATCAGCAGCAGCTCTGTCTGTTCCATGTAGGTGACAGGCTGACAAATGGAAAGATTATTTCTGTTCCTTCTTTCATTTGAGAGTCATAAATCTGAAAAATGCGGAATAGATTTTTTTCATGCATCTTATAAGATTTTATAGGGACATCCAAGATGGCAGAGAGGGCACAGTTCCAGAATATAAATTAAGATTTGTACTGGTACCACAAGCAGTCACTCAACATGATTTGACAGTATCTTTGTCAAATCGATATACAATGCTTTGTTGAACTAGTGGAGTAAGTGGATATGTCTGATAAAATAAACATTGTGTTGTCCATGCCATTGACACGAATGCTTATTTAATAAGATCATTTTGATTCAAAGTCAATTTTCCTATTTATACTATTGCAAATCCTGCAGAAGCAATTGTGTCAGTTGTGTATGACCTCATATTCCTTAGAGATGCAGATCTGCTCAGCTTTGTCTTGATGTTTGTGCTACTGTATCAATAGCAAATACTGCAATAATTTATATTCACCCTGCATAGGCAGACATGAAGCTTTATTCTTTCTCAGTGGTGATACAAAGATCAAGCAAAGTGGATGTTGAGTTATTGGTCAGGTCAGGAGCTCTTTGTCACAAGGCATTTCACTCTGTACTGCTCTGGAGCCAGCTGACTTGGGGCAGTAATTACACCATGGACCTACTCTTCCACAGGATTTTTTGTTTTGGTTTTTGATGCTGCAGTTGCAATAGAAAATTTTCCTCAGATACAGAGCTACTATATTTTAAGAAAAATATAGATCCTTCAGATCCTATAGATTCACATATCTGTGGCAATTCAAATGCAGTGGATTAAGTTGTATTTGTGTTTGTGAGCAGCTAGAGCCAGGGAAAATGTCACCCTTGGCCACAATCACACAATCTTCAGGGCACATTGGTGTCAGTAGAAACTGATCTCTTACATCACTGACACAATTAGATTGCAAAATCCTTGCTAAACCTGAAATGACACATCTCATATATAATTTTATTTATCGGTTATGTTGACATCCTAAATCAATTTTTAATGATAAACCTTTGTATTCATTCTATCCTTTTGTTCTCCTTTTCTTCTTTTTATTACTGTACATATATACAAGCACAGGTGCTCTTTAGTCAATTGATATATGCAGATTATATAATCAGAGGGCACTTTAATAGCAGCTTTTAGTGCATGAAAGGACATATTACAATAAGAATTTGTGGCTATCTGATTAACCCAAGAAAGTCCTTTTGTTTCTGGTGTAAAAATGAAAGCCTGGTGGTGGCAGGTTCTTTTCTTTAACTGTGTGCTGACTTCTTCATCACTATAAACCCTTCTTATTTCTGGTAGTGTAAGAGATACTAGCTGCTGCCTGAGCATGGGTGAGTCAATTTTTTTTTTTTGTATAGAAGTTTTTCAGTGGACAATTAAAAATTTTTTTTAGTGGATGCAACAAGACTGGTATTTCTTTCTCACAATTACTGCTTCCACAGATCCAGGCATGTCCCTTTCTACCTCAAATATCCTGAAATCTTTACCTTTCCTTCTTTTCATCTTCACAGGCAACAAAAATTGCCTTTTATGAGGGATCTATATAAAGACTGACCCCTCACATCCAAGGCTTTGAGCAGGATTCAGGGTTTGTGCTTAGGTTTTGCACACAGAGAGAGCCACAATGTGTTTGAAAATACAAAACTATAAAATAACTGTTTTAACTTGAATGTAGAATGTCTGTTTCAGTATGGCTCCCTGGTCTTCTTTAATATATGAAAGAGCAGCCTAAAGCAGAGAGGGCAAGCCTGGGTGAGTGGGCTGGTGTCTTCAAATGTGATGAGTGGGAGGTACAAAACTCCCCATGTGCCTCCCCTCTACCTCCTACTCCCTATGTTCAACATCCATCTGCAGATGGAGTAAAACAGGGAAGAAGCAAAGAGGTCGCTCTGTTCCTCCTCCATAGTGTGGCCGCCTTCATAGGATGATTCAGGGAATTATCCTTTTTCATGCATTCCACCCTCTGGCAGGCATCTTTCCTATGGAGGATGTCAGCAGCATTTCTACCTCCAGGAGGAAGAAGATAAAAATTGTAAATAACATTTTAGAGTTAACTATTTTTGGCTATGTTGCATAGGCTGAAAGTCCTATTTTCTCTTTCAGAAATTTGTTTTGTGTGATCTGACTGAGGCAAGTCAGAGAAAGAACACAAAAGACACAAAACCACAGAGCAGTGATTTTGGGCCATGGCTGTTCAGGGTTCTCATCTTGGCACACTCCCAATTCTGGATACTCCACTGTGGGGTTTTTTAAGTAACTGTATCTCCACTGGCTGGTACCTCCAGTTTCAGAATAAGCTTTCCACTCATAGGTTCCAGTTGCTCCTGCAAGTTTTCTCCAGTTAAGCCTAGCCTGGCAGGTAGCACTGCTGCACTGGAGTCTGGGTTTATGCCATGCCACCCTCTGTTCCTGGTTAAAAACCTAGGCAAACAAACCAGTAACACCAGATTTGTTTGAGCCTGATGTAAACTGTAGACTATGCTTAATTTTGTAGGCTACTTATAGCCTCTGAATTGCTTCTTGGGGTCCCAGGGTCTTAGTCGAGAAGGAAGAATATGGTAAACAATAATGGGCAAGAATATCTTAGAAAGCTTTCAGTCATTCATAACAATTTTTAACAGAGCACTTCACTGTACTTCTGTTTACAAAACTGTAAACAGCACTAAGGAGTTTCCCTCCTCCACCAAAGTGAAGAGAGCAGCTCCTGTCATTTGGTGCTTCCTCTTGAGGCTGCAGCTTTGGTACATAATACTAAACAACTTAGTACAAGCAAATATCCGGGAAAAGGCTACTACATTAAAAAACACACCTCCAGAAACAGAAATTCTAAGAAACATCTTGGTGCTTGGAGCAGGTGATCTGATGCTCAGTGCTGTAGCAGGAAACCATTAATGAAGACAAACAGGATGATGTCAAGTAAGGATGGGAAAAGAGAATGGCAAATTCAAAACAAAACAAAACAAAACAAAAAAGGATTATTTTTTAAAATGTTCCAGATATAAACTGCTAAACTCATTGGCATACAATAATACTTTTTACAAGGGTATGTAGTGATAGTGACTTTAAAGAGGGTAGGTTAGGATGAGATATTAGGAAGATATTCTTTACTTGTGGGGGTGGTGAGACACTATAATAGGTTGACCGGAGAAGCTGTGGATGTGTGGAAGTGTTCAAGGCCAAGCTGGATGGGGGTCTGAGCAACCTGGTCTAGTGGAAGGTGTCCCTGGCCAGGACAGGAGTGTTGGAACTACATGATCCTTAAGGTCCCTTCCAACCCAAACTTTTCAATGATTCTATGATTATGGAGACCAAAAGCTTATGCTAATGAGACAAATTCTTGTTAAGTAGCTTTCATGGAGCACTCCTGAGCACAGAAGTGTCTGTATTTGTCATAAGGCTGGAGGCTGGTAGAGGAGTTCAGAAAATATCACTCACTTCTTTTCTTTTTTAAACTTTCCCTGAGTCATCCACTGCACACGTCTGTCAAAGACAGGACATTTATCTAGATGGACCTTGGGACTGACCTAGTACAGCTAGTCATATGTTGTTGTTCCTACTACTGATATATTTACCATCATGATATATGATCAGATCTCTAGTTCTGATGTTCACAGTCCAAGAAGGAAACTGAAAATTTGAGGGCTGTAAGAGTATTTTTAGTATTAGGAAACAAGTCAAATACTAAGGAACCCTCTTTATTCCTCTTAAGGAGGGTAGGGCTAAGAGACAGTTTGCTTATAGTCCAAAAGTATCTCACTGAGAAAGACGAAACTCTTCAACAGAAGGAAGTCATGCATGATGGTAGGATTCATCTGGCTAAATATAGATGTCTGTACCTGAGCCAGTCTGTCTAGAAGCTGTGTGTCAATACAGATCTAAGCAATACTCTCAGTAGATTGTAAAGCTCAATTCATCTCAGCCTAAAGGAGATGTCTAAAACAGGTTAGATGAATCACTGCCTTAAAGCTTCTATTTGCTCTACTGTCTGTGAAAGGCACCTAGTGTGACGGGCACAGCTGCAGAGCACTACTGAAGTTGCTCAAAGTTGGTTAAGTTTTACTCTTAATGTCTGTTAACTGATTGGTAGAGATTAGGAAGAGTAGTAGAGTACAGTGCTGCTCAGTGTGATTAGCAACTGGAATACATTATGAAGGACTGAAATGGTTCTTCTTTCAACGACTTTTTAAAAAATAGGGCTACACTTTCTTTCCTAGAAAATATGCCCTAGAAACCTGGCTTTTGGCCTTTTTCAAGGGAACTCCTCTGACCCATGTTGTATAGAAGATCAGACTATCAAATCATAATGATTCCTCCCAGTCTTAAAAATCTGTGCTTTCAATCACTGCTAATAAAAAGTGACATGTTTTCAATTCCTGTCTAAGTGGGTCTTAATCAATACAGATGTGCCATTTACCTGCAGGGTTTTCCCCACAATTGCTTGCTGCTGCTGCTGCTGTGTTCATGTCAAAGGATGTAATGTTACAAACCAGCTGATGAATCTCAGGCATTCTGATGTTTTCCCATAAGCAGCAAAGGGTAGATTCAGCAGTGGCTCAGAGGGTGGTAGACTTCCCCCTAAGCACTCTGCTCCATGCTGTGCAGCCAGAAGTGAAGCTGCAGTGTACCACAGCCTTTTCTACCATATCATGGCAACATCCAGTCCTGTGTAGCCAAGTTTATTCTTGTACCATTTAGTTTGCAATGAAAATGGCTGAATTTAAAGCTGGCAGTTTAAGGAGGGTCTTTCCCTACTCAGTCTTTCCTGTCTCTGACAGGTTTATCTGTAGTACAGGATGCCTTTATATACATCAATGTCAGACAGAAAGAAAAGATAATGGTGTGAGCATGGCTATGGCATAAGTGTGTTCTATGCTGCCCTTGTTTTTATTAAGTACAATGGCAAACAAACACATTAATTAATCTTAATGTTCACAAATACAGTTTTATTTTGTATTGCTGACATTTAGGATGACTAACTAGGACTTGCACACAGTAGCTGTGTGTGCAAGTAGGGGTAGCTGGTGTGAAATCATGTTGTGAGTCAATACAACATCAAAACCACTTTTGACTGGCTTGAGTACTTTACCAACTAAAAAGTTCTCTACTAATTTTGTCACATGTATGACATACATTATAGTTCCTGATACCGTCTCTTCGTTATTATTGCTGTTATAAGAAATTCTGCATGTTTAGTGTTTATTAAAGGGCTGATCAAGGATGTCATGGGGAAAGGGGATGTTGAAGAATATTATAACACCAGAATGATCTGTTTTTCATGGGCTGAACAGTGATCAGTATCACTGGTAATAATCACTGTTGTCTCATCTGATTTGTTTTCATCTCACAAATGAGCACAGCTGGAAAAGCTATACCTGAAAGGCTTCAATTCGTGGTTCCTAAAGCTGGATCTTCAGCTGCAGGTGCTCAGACATCTCTGAGGTACTATCAGCAAGCCCAGTCATAAATCACAGAGACTTGCTGTTTACCACTATGACTGATCTCCAAAAACAGGATCAATGCAGCTCATTCCCGAAACCTGAAAACAAGTGTATATATATAAGAGAAAGTGTCGAGAAAGACAATTTTAAAAAGAAGGTCAAACTTTAATTCACCTTGGTTCCCAGAAACATTCCTTTAAGCCTCCTGATGAGAATAACTTCACAGCCTGTGTGGATTGCATTACGCCTACTCTTAAACTGAGTCCTTCAAAGATAGTTACTGACTCATTTTTATTCTAAAAATCTTTACTGTGGTGACATTCCTTCTTACCCAATAAGGTAAATGCAGATGAATTAAATGTATTTTTCAATGGTATTTTTCTCCTAGGAGCCTCACACCGTGTTTTGCCCCAATTTGGGGCAATGGAGGGGAATTTTTTGCGCTGTTCCAGGAGAGGCTTGGAGGAGAGGGAGCACTTTGAGGCAGTGATGCATGGAGCAGTCTATATTTGCTAGCACAGGGAACTGCCTTGTTGTGAGGAAAAGACAAAATCAAAGCTTCTTCCAATGTAATTCCTTTCTCTTTGCACAAAGTAAAGTCATTACTCTGCAAAGAAAGATCGCTCTCCCTCTCACAATCTGGTCTTTAGCTCCAGCATCTAGTACTGAGGCACAGGAGGAATTTTCACAGCCTTTGGTTTCTCTTTGCTGTGTGCCAGCTGAACCACAATTTGTTCCTTCCTGAATACATCCTGCAATTGAAGGAGCAGACTGTGCAATCATCATACTCATATAAGGTGAGTTTAAAGATCCTTCCAGCCCACTATCCTGTTTCTGAGAGTGGACAGCAGCAGATGTTCTGGAAAGAACTAAGATAAAGGCAAGCTGCAGTGACACTTTCATGGTGTCTTTGCCTTGATTCCAGGGTTTTGTGCTTCACACATTTCCTCAGCTGGAGCCAAATTCTGCCCAGCATTTTCTTCAGGAAACTTTTGTAAACAATACTGTATGTTGTTCTTCCTGCAGTTGATCCTCAAGGCAGTGATTCCACCGTAAATCCAAGCTATCTACCATTCATCTGTTGCATTACATTCTCCACCAGTTGCAACAGAATAAGGCTTGCTCCTGGCAGGTTGCCTCTTTTTCCCTGGCACAACTTGAAACAGGAATCTCAATAAATGGGTAGGCAAATCCTTCTCTCTGAAAGGACTCACCAACAGCCTATTTATATAACTCTGCTGACTTTCCTGGAGCTGGACTACATTTTCAGGAGACTCTGTGTTATGTTTAAAAGCTGAGGTAGAACAAAAGTTTTTGCACCTGTGACAGTTTTAGAGTAGAGTTGTGCAGGCATGGCTTGGTAGACGGGCAAAGGAAACATTCACACAATATTCTGGTGCCAACTTGAGCATTCAGCAGTCTTCTGTAGCCAAGAGAAAGAGAAGGCATGTACCTCACTTCTACAATTATCCCAGAGAGATCAGCAGCCTTGTCTAGTTGCTAAATTTGGAATACATGCATGAAGAACCTTCCCATTACTCCAACATTTTCCAGTTACAAATTTAGTTTTAAAAATAAAACTGAGTGACTAGATCTCTGACAATCTGTGGTAGCCCAGCATCTTGCCCTGCAGCAGTTTCAAGTCTGGCAACAACAACAGAACTTTTAGGAATAAAAGCTGTGACTGATTTTCTAGTTAAATTAATTTATTGTAATTAGCTTTACTTAATTATACATACAGCTGTTCTGCACCCTCAACATAGCCCAGGGGACTGTTTAAAGTGCTTAAGTCTAAATGTCATGTTTTAGCACAGTATAGAGCACACAATTGTTCTTCTATGGATCTGGTGAGAAGGAAGGGCATCCAGCAGCCCATCTTTCTTTCCTTTCACATTCTCCATACACTCTCAGCACATTCTCCCCCTTTTTCTTGCAAGGAAGAGATGTCTTCTCTTCTGCTGTACCTGACCTGCACTCGCTCAGTGCACCGAAGGGTTGTGGAGCTCACCACCTTTACCGCTGTGTGGGGCACACGCTGTCCTCAGTAAGTCTCACCTGGTCTTGCCAGGGGAGGAATATGCCTCAAAGACAATCCTTACCTTGAATTTTCTGCTGCCTTTACATCATTGGGATACAGAGATGTCCTTTTTTCCTTATCACAGATAAACGGTGGAAATATTTATGATATTGAATCCCGTGTTACAAATCTCGTGAGAAGACCTTCTTTAAAGTAAAGCTTCGTAAGGACTTTTTCCACCCTGTTCACAAAGCATTCCTATGCCCCTAAAAGTGTTCAATAAACTCTTTTTCTGAATCACCTCAGCACAAAAGGCAGAACAATTTCAGCAAATCAAGCATTTACTCACATAAACAATCAGCTGGACTCTTCCACTAGGTTTGTATTGTTTATTGAAAGTAGTAATGACAATAGTTGGGATAAATAGGAATTTTAATCTGCTTTTCTATCAGATGAGACTATGCAAGGTCACCTTCACTGTGGTTCAGATACTTGCATGTACACTCTTGCAACACAGGTAACTAGAGCTGTCCAATTTTGTTTGTATTTGTCATTCCACATAAAATAATTTATTTTCATTCTTTCCCCCTTATTAATCCAACAGAGTTTTATATCCTTATCTTTATCAGCTCCTTCCTGTTTTGTCAAACTTTTGCAAGCAAGATGTAGAAGCTGCTGGAGCATCTTGGGGATAATTTCTCTCCAACTAATTTGAAGCAGTAATGATGATATTCTAGATTTTTATGGAGCAAATGTTTTATGTTTTATTAATTGCACTTGTTCTTTCCTTTGGTATTTTTCCTGATGTCTAATAGGCTTTCAGGTTTACTATCTAAACTACTCCTATGCTGTACATCTTGTACCCCAAAAGATAGGCTTTATGATAGCACTCTAAAGTCCAGATGCTGCCCTTTGAAGAAGGAAAGTATTTATGAAGAAAACTTTAGTTAGAAGCATGTTCAGTTCTTGTGATGGGAAACGTCAGGCAGATTGTGCCCTTTCACAGACTCAATGTATAGAATCTGTTTGTCTAACACAATCATGGCTTATACAACAATTCTATCCAGGTACCTCAGAAAGTCTAACAGGTATAATCAACAAAAATCCCTATACCTTTTCTCCATACTGATCTGCCTCTTCCTCTCCCCTTTCCTTAACCTGCTCCTCACTGCCAAGAGTGTGGGAGTTTTGACTAAATAATTGGGTAATATTATTTTCTGTCAGAAACATCACATCAAAGGTTTGAGGCAGAGAGGGTGAGCTGGTGGTGAGCCGAGTTGTGTCCTGGCAGCTGTCTTGGAGTAGTGTGAGGGTGGGACTGGGGCAGAGCTGGTATCTCCCTGGGAAGGGAGCTGTCCCAAATTCTGCAAATCCTTATAGGAATTTGTAGATAAAGACTGGGCAATGTATAAGGGGAGAACACCTGAGTTTGATTATAAATTATTAGAGACTTTTGTAAAAATTATCGAACATCTATGTTCTGAACATAAAAGAATCTGCCTTTCCAAGCCTTTGAACCAATATTCAAAAGGGAACTTGATTTTGTATCCTACTTTTTATATAAATCATCCCTGTTCTCCACACATTGCAAGGCCCAGAATATGTCAGTGACTTTGTTCATGACATCACTCCTATATCTTAGGAAAACACCATGTAAGAGATGGGAATAAAACTCAGAACCTATAGGTTCCACGTGATCTTTCAAGATGTTTCTGGTGGTGCACAAACTAGGGTTTTTTTTGTGACAATTTTGTCTCTTCAGTACCAGTGGTTGGTGAGGTTGGGAACCTCAAGCTGTAGCTTCTCAGGCAAACTAAGGCATATTTAAAGTGAAGGTCAAATTGTGCTCTCCTAATGAAGAAAGTTGTTTCTTGTATACCTTGCAGAAAAAACCCCATAGATCTGCACAACAGATGGAGGGCCAGTTGCCCTGCTGTGCCCCCGTGAGTCCCTGTTTTGCAAACAAACAAAACACAGAGGCAGATACATTCCTGACCTCTAATCACAAGCCTTTATTGTGTATTTAGAGAGGTTGAGGATGCAGGTGATACTATTTTCCATGGGTTTGGTCGAAGTTTTGTCACAGACAGGAGTCCTGGAGTCAAACAGGACCAGGCTTAGCTTCCAGAGGGTTTCTGGCATGGAAATTTTTGGTGGGACTGTGTAACTGTTGTGATCATGCATGAATATTTATGGACTTTTTACTTCAGGGATATCTTTGTGCAATTTCTTCTTTAAAAAGCTGTTGAAGATTGCTTTTATTTCTGACAATTAAATGTAGTTTTTTTCCCGGTCTCATTTTGCTACCCATAGAAAACAAGAGGTTTGTGAAGCTTAAGGTGTGGCATGCGTCTCACAAGGTGGTGTTAAACACTGTGCTCTTCTTCTGTGGCTCTCAAAGCCCCCTCTAAACCTCTCAGTGTTCTTATCCTCACTTTTGTATGTGAAACACAGAGAAGTCTTTAATTGCAGTGATTATCAAGTGATTAGCTGGCAATCTGAAAATGGCATCCAGAAAGACCTTGACCGCCTCCTGTAAAGGGTCAAATGAAAAATTTGACAGAAGAATAGTTAAAAGTTTCATAGAAGTTAGAATCCTCTTCCTCCAAGTGTAATAATTCAAACACTCTGAGACGAATCCTGTCCCTGTTGCTAAATTTGTTCTGGACCCTTACACATACTCTTTTCTTGGTGTCTGCACCAACTCTCAGGGGAGGATCTCCTCCTTTTCAATATTCTTAAACATTCGAGTGCCCAGGACTGTGGCAAGAGAAGCCCAGAGTCACAAAAAAATCAGAATTTTTTTTTCTGAGAAGTTTTTCACTGAAAGTAAGAGCAGCTCATTAGCAATGTGTTAACTCATACTTGTAATTTTACATCTGACATTTGACTGTCACCCTGTTCTGGACACCAATTTTGTATTTATTCACCATATTACATCTTCTGGTACTTAAAGAGTAAGGCTCAAATTCACAAAGGGGCTGAGGGACAGGTGCTGATACAAGGGACAGTTGCTATTGCCTAAGATACCAGGATCCAGCAGTGCAATTCCCAGAGCAAACTGGAGGTTAGGATTTAAAGTCATGATGCCCAACATATCTGGCTGGTTGGTAGGGAGTTAGGCAGAAATGCTGAGAGAACTGCTTTGGGATTTACAGTCCAGGAGCCCTCCCTGAACTAAGGTGTTCCTTGAATATATGCACCTTTCTTAGTATTTTCTTGGGAAAGATAATGACAGGGGAAGAAGAGGTGTGAGAGGTGGCACAGACTTATTACCCATAATGATTCAGTGCACCTAAGTGGTTCATGCAGCACTAGAGCTGGCATTTTAATTTAATTTTTGGAATCATGTGTTCCATATCTTTACTGAGGTTTCCCAACGCTTCCGAAATTGGGGAAAAAATCCCCAAACAACACAATCCTCAAGCCCCCCCCAACCTCAACCCAAACAGTAAGGTATACAGCAATGTTCCTTGGTAGATTTTCAAATTGGCTGTTACGCCAGTTAGAAATGTATTACCCTGACACTGGAAAAAAAGTAGTTACATAATTTTGCCTACATTCTTTTGAGCTTAAATGCCTAAATCAGTGTTGGCTTCCTGTAATACTAAAAAACACAAATATGTTTTTAAATCACAAAATAGGCAGATGGTGAAGGAAAACTCTAGACCCAATGCACAAGTATCTAGCGACTGTTTTCTTTCAGTGGACTTTGCAAAACCTGTTGGGCAAACAGAATCCTAACTAAATAATGCTGATTCTACTTCTTCCCAAGAAGAAATAATTGAAAAGAATCAAATGATAAATGAAATGAATGGTGCCCCATCAAAGCAAATGGTGATAAATAGAAACACCTTAGTGTTGCCAGCACTCACACTAATGTGAACTGGTCAGTAGAATTTATAATTATTTTTTTTACCTTTTGCAGGCTGGTTCTTTGTGCTGAATCTGATGTTAAAGTGATAAATTAGAAAGAGGGAGGTTGTCTAATGAGCAAGTAGGCAGCAATATATCAAAACACCCCAAACAAATCTAGGCTTCTACCAATCTCTAGGGTTTTTTTGGTGTTCCTTTTAGGAGAGAAAAGTGTGCTCATTCTGACGCTGCAGCCAAAAACTTATAAATATTTTATATTATTTTCCATATAGATGCATATATAGCTAGGCACACAAATACTCATGTCATCTTCCAATATGTGTACAAGTCTGCAAGACTGGGAGGACAATCTCTACTCTTGATCAGTGGAAGAGTTTGCAGTTACTTGCCTATGAGTGTTTAAACATGCAACAATACATCTGCATTTCTGAAAGTGAAGCCCTTCATGTTGTACTAGAAATATAAGTCACTTAAGTCAATGGGGAAATGCTCATTTAATTCCATGAATATTCAATCAAATGCATAATTTTCTTGCTTCTAAGGTTGGATGTAGTTCCTCTAAGGAATATATTTAATCACAGGGAAAGCACCCCTTTAAATGTCTTCATTATTCTATTCAAAAAGAGTTAATGAATAAAGAGGAGAAATTATATCTTTGTACTAAAAAGATTCAGAAATGTTGAAAATTTAAAACATACAAATAACAGAAATCAAAATACTGAGACTTTTCATAAAGCAATAACATGGGTGAAATTGTCATTTCTATAGTTCCAAATATTTCATTTTGCTTCCAACTTCTATGTTTTAAGTAACTTAAATGTCAGTATAGAAGTAATTTTGAACTGAAAATCCAACATGTTCTTTTCTTAGAATGGTAACATCAAAAGTTTTGTGCTATTTATCTAAATATTCTTTCCTTTTAGTAGGTTAGAATACAGACCTTTTCCCATATTTTGCTTTAAACATTTTTCAGCAAGAAAGCTCTTAATCAATAAATTAACTACTTATTCTGTACGAAATCTCCCACAGCCAGGAAAACTAGCAGCATTTTCTTTTTTTTTCTCCTATTCATGGATGAATTTACTCAAATTGTCTCCAGTGTTGAGTGATGTATCACATACAAGTCTGGGCATAATCTTCTCTGCCAGTTGTTTGCTGAAGACAACCTGATGAAAATGACGGTTTACCTCTGTGCTTTCAGCTCAGCATTTTGCTCACTATCACAAAGAGATAAACCAGAGGTTTTATATCTAGCCTTTTTTCCAAGGTCTGTGAATATCTACAGGAAAATCATTAAGAGCAAAAAAAAAAATTATTTATTTAATTCTGACTCCCTGTCCTAGAAATGCTGCTCTGACATAAAGCCCGTCTTTGGTCTTTTAATTTTGCGTTTGGTTTTGTTGCTTTTCTTGATTCTGTTCCAATATTTTCCCGATTTTTTTCTCTGTTTGGCTATCGTGGGATAACCCAGCTCTTTCTTCATTTTCAGTCTCATCCTAGAGGACATGTATGCCAGACAACCTTCCTCAAGCTGACCACAAGGCTTCTCTTTGCCATCCCCTCAGCCTAGTGCAAGGGCACCTGGTCGTGTCAGAGAGCATTTCTGGCGGAGTGTATGCAGCAGACAGCTGTGAAGGTAAACTTACAAAGAAAACTTCAGAGAAATGGAAGATAACCTCCTGTGGCTGCAATGTTCTTTCTTATATCTCACAGACTAAAAATAGGCTTTTGTGTTTGTCTACAATTTGTATTTTTATTTTCTGTGGGTTTCCTATTAATAATGGACAATAAACTAATTAAAAAACAGCCTCTCTGTGTGCTTTGGCTCCCTTATAGCTGAGTTAGCAACTCTGGCTACATGCTGAGATGACTGGTAGAGCTGCAGGCCCTTATTGCCAAGGTCTGCATTATACTTTTTCCATCACTAGCAGTGAGCAGCTTTTCCTTCTTCTTTTGAAGCTTCTAGGTAATAGTCTTGTTATTCCAAACTCATGGAAAGGGAAAGATATTCAAACAGACACCAGATGATAGCCTCAGTGAATCCTGCATTTTAAAAAATTTGGACTTTTTTCTTTTCAATTAAAAAAATCCATTAAAAATTCCTTTAGAACTTTAGTTACTGCATCCAAATTTCACTTTTACCTCCAACCTCACATTTTGTGCTTCTCAGTTACCACAGGTACTGAGAGCCTTGCAGGACCCCTGGGAGTTTGAGAAATGCTGCCATTTTATCCACAAAAGCCTGAGTCTCATACATTAAAAGTACCATGATTAACCTGCCTTCAAAACTGGTTAAAACGCCTCAGATTTATTTGTGGTCATATAGGAAATCTTTGGAGAAGCTGAGACATAAACCTGGAGCATTTGGTATAACATGGTCTTGTGAATGGCTGAGTGCAGCTTATTGTCTAGCCAGATGACTTCAGATGTTAAAATCAGCAACCCTTGTAAGGCTTTTTCTGGTTTTAGAAGGAGAGAGACCAAGAATATGGACTTACTCATATCTGGAAGGGGAATATGCTACACTTTGGATAGCATGAGGGAGCAGCCTACCACAAAGCAAGGACTGGGGAACACCCATTGAGTGCAATCAGTAAGAAAGTAATGAGCTTTTTGATTTCTTAAGAGCCATAAATTGATTTTTGCCATTGGGATACTGCAGCATTAGATACAGTGGGTCTGAAAACTAAATACTAAATGTTTTTCAGTTCCTGAGAGAAATAAAACAACCAATAAGTGGTGCAGGATTGTATATTAATCACTCTCCCCTATTTCAAATGTTTTCCTCATACTTGCAGTTTGCCCTATGTAAATCTTGCTTATTCACATGGTTCTCATTAGCATTTCATGTCTTCAAGAATCCACACATGAAAAAATTACTTCCTTTTTTCCAGCTGTACCAGAGCAAAAGCTTGCATTCAATTTGTGCTGGTGTATTTGCCACTTAAAACTAAAGTGCTCTGTTTTGCTGAGTTGAGTCATCACTAAAGGGTATGCAACATCCATCTTGTAACCAACTGTAGTCAGACCCTTTAATTAATGGCTTGGGATTCTGCTTTGCCTTTTAAAAGGATAAAATCTAATTGCAGTTCAGATTAGGCTGTCTAATGAACATGACCACAAAGCAATTGATCAAAACTAATAGGGGGAATAGTTATGCCGACATTAAGTAAACCTTGTTTGTTTTGCATATGTAACCTAAGGAAGTATTGCAAACATTATTGATGCACTATTTGCTTCTCTGGAATTTCAGTCAAATACTTTGCTGTGGTTCAAAGACAGAAGCTCTAAGCCCTATTTTTCTAGTACGAGGAATATTGCTTTTTCATCTTCCATTTAGTATAATATAACAAAGATGCTGTTCTGAGAACCTTTTGACATAGCAGATCTAATTTTAATTTACCACACATTGGGAGAGATGCTGGAGCTGAGTAAGGCAGCCTGATCTGCTCCCTGTATAACAACCAGAGCAACTCAAAAGAGGTGCAGAGTGATTGCAGGAGGTGACTCTCTTCCAAGAGTTATGGAACACCCATTTGCTGACCTGACACATGCTCCAGGGACATGTGAGGCTTACCTGGTGTTCGTATCAGGAATGCCACCACGGGACTCCCAAGCCTCTGACAGTCTGCTGACTGTTACCTGCTGCTGTTACCTGTTGTTTCATGTGGGCACCAGTGTTACAGCCAGGAGCAGCCTGAGGAGTATCAAGGATTGCACAGTACTGGGAGGAGTGGTAAGGAACTCTGGAATGCAGGTGGTTTTTCATCAATCCTCCTGGTCAAAGGGAAGGGGTTTGAAAGAGCCAGTTGAATATGACAAATCAACAAGTGGTTACAGTACTGGTGCCACAGCCAAGGGTTTGACTACTTCAGACCATGGGACTGTCATTGAGAAACCTGGTCTGCTGGGGGCTGATGGCGTCTGTCTGTCAGTCAGAGAAGAGGAACAGCATCTTCAGCAGTGGGCTTTAAACCAGGAAACCTCAATCCATCCCACTCCCATGAGCGCGATGCCAGTGCTTGCAACAGATGCCCAGAGCCTGCAGAGGGATCACACATCAGCAGGCAAGCACCTGAAAACCAGCACAAAGGAATTCCAGCCACTCCAGCCAGTAAGTCAGTTTCACTGGGGGGAGGGGGGGGGGAGGGGCAATTTAAATGCCTCTATGCAAATGCACACACCATGGGGAATGACCAAGAGGAGTTAGAGCTATGCACATGCCTGCAGGGCCATAGTCTTACTGGGATTGTGCAGATGTGGTGTGATGGCTCCTATGACCACAGTGTTGGAATGGATGGATACAGGCTCTTTAAGAAGGACAGGTAGGGAGACAAGGAGCGGGTGTCACCCTCTGTGTCAATGACCAGCTGGAGTGCATGGAGCTCTGCCTGGGAATGGAGAGAAGTGGGCTGGGATTAAAGGGAGGGCAGGGACTGGGGACATTATAGTGGGAGTCTCCTACAGGCCACCTAACCAGGAAGACTGAGCAGATGAGACCGAGCAGATGGGACATATTGGAGCAGCCTTACATTCAGAAGCCTTGGTCCTCATGGGGGTCTTCAGTGACTCCATGATTAGGAAGAAATTCTTTACTGTGAGGGTGGTGAGACACTGGAACAGGTTGTCTAGAAAAGTGGCTACCCCATCCCTGGAAGTGTTCAAGGCCAGGTTGGATGGGGATTTGAGCAATGTGGTCTAGTGGAAGTTGTCCCTGCCCACGACAGGGTGTTGGAACTAGATGGTCCCTCCCAACCCAAATCATTCTATGATTCTGTGATTTTAACTTTTGTGCAGGAGTATTCTAGAGGTTTATCTTCACATATGAAAATAAAACAACCCCCAATTTTCTCCTATGGAATGTTTTGTTTTTATTATTGAAAACAAGTCTTTTGTCCTAATTAGACAGAGTTGGAGATCAAAAGATAATCTTTACATTTTTTCTGTATGTTCATGGTGTACTTGTAGGCAAGAATTAGGTCACAGCATGAAATTCATGCTCCAAATGCACAGTAGATTTTTCAAATTTACATAATGTAGCAATGTATCTTCAAAGTACTTTCCTCTTGATCTTTAGTTAGAGATGATTTATGTTACCTGAGAAAGGGTTTCAAGATAAAGCCCTTTTCAAAGATCATAAAAGATTAACTTGTATATTCAGATACAAGACGCTTGTATTTAGATACATTCAGATTTGCAAACAGAAGTCCAAGCTTCTTTTACTTTTTTTTTTTTTTTTTTTTTTTTTTTTTTTTTTTTTTGGTGACATGAGGTAAATTTCTTAAATGTTAGGCAATTTTCTCAGGTTCATTATTTATGAGTATTTTTATGGGAAGGTCAGTTTAAGAATATCACAAAATCTTTGAAATGAGAAAAATTTCTTGAAATGTTATGCTACAGATGTGGCACATTTCTTAAGATTAAGGAAAAACTATAAAAAGAAACAAAATACAATATAAGAAGGTTTACTAGACTAAACATAGGTGGAATTAATTGGAATAATTTCCACAGAATCACAGAATTATGGGAAGGCACCTCTGGAGATGGGCAAGTCCAACCTCCTCCTCAGAGCAGGGTCAATGACACCAGGTTGCTCAGGGCCATGTTCAGGCAGATTTTGAGCATCTCTAAAGATGAGGATGACATACCAATCTGAGCAGCCTGCGCCGGTGTTTGACCACCTGCAGAATAAAAATTAATTTTTTCTTATTTTTAAGCAGAATTTATTGTATTTCTGTTTGTGCCTGTTGCCTCTTGTCCTATCACTGAGGGCCACTGCAGCTCAGTCTTAACTTTACTCCTTCTCTTCATCTATTTATACACTTGGATAACATCCCCCCAGACCCTTGTCTTCTCCAGGCTGCATGGCCCCGGCTCTCTCAGCATCTCGTCACGTGTCAGATGCTTCAACCTCCTCAACACTGCTGTGGTGGCCCTTCTCTGGACTCTGTAGTGTGTCCATGTTTCTCTTGTCCTGGGGAGCCCAGGACTAGACACAGCTCTACACAGCTGTCTCACCAGGCCTAAGTAGACAGGGGGGAGCATCTTCCTTCACCTGCTTGCAATGCTTTTTCTGAACCAGCCTTGGACCCTGTGAGCAAATTTTGCCTAACTTTCAGTATCTGCCAAGCAAATGCTAGCATCTAACCTAGCTACCCAAAGATGTCTTTGTAATCAATGGAGAGAAATAGGATCATTTATTGGAACTAGTACCCTTGAATTGTGTCTTTTTTATTTATAGTAAAAGGAATTTAAATTACTCAGATTAGAAGTATAACACCAAATAAAAGACATTCAACCGCAACTTAGAATTTATGAAGCTTAATCCAACAAGGGGGTTTGCTCTGCCTAAGTTCTTAGCACCTATTTCCATCTAATCATATTTGGGAGTTAAAATAAATTTTCTGAGGTCACAACTTACAAAGGATTACTTTTGCTTGGAAACATGATCAGAGAAAAAGAAAGTACTCAGCTATCATAGAAGAACCTATCCACCAGAGTATTCACCCAGAGGGTGGAAGAAAGACAAGTTCAAAGCTCTAGTCCCTACTTGCCATAAAAGTATTTGAATGACTACCATATAACATAGCAGAGTATTTTGCAATGTGTTAAAGTCAAATGACAGTAAAGAAAAAAGAAGGAAAATTCACAAGGTCAGTTAGAGATCCTGACTTTCTAGCTTTTGCATAGGCACGAACAGGAAGTTTGTTGGCATAAAACACACTTGCATAGGGAATCAGATCCCTTGAACATGACTGCCAGTGGCTGTCTGGTGGTGACAGGAATCTCTCCTGGAAGAGTCTTGGCAGCAGTGTCTTTGGCTGGGTTGAGATTCCCAGAGCTGTTGCTCTGCTCAGTTCTGACCTGGTTGGTTCATGGTCCTACACAACCACCTCCAGCACATAATTAATGACATATACAACAACTCTTAAATACCTTAACTGCATATTAAAAAATGGGTTATGTGAACATTTCTGTAGCTGCAGTAACAGGTTCAACCAATAGCAAGTGTCTTATCTATGCACACATACGAATTCTACAGCAGAAACAGCCTGGGCATCTCTAGGACATTCCAATCAGGATATTAATCAACACATTTGAGCATACAAATTGTTGCCTGGGGAGAATCTCCATCATTGCCTGAAATTCCCATCTGGAGAGCTCCTGTCACAATCAAACACTTTGCTGTGGAGGGGTAATGTTGAACACCCATTTCAAACCAGTCCACTGTCTCTAAACAGCACATTATCTCACTGATAGGTCTAGAATTTCCAGTTTCCTCCCTAGGGCATGCATTTCTGGAGCACAGTGACTCACCCCAGTAGGAGCAACTGGGCAGTTCCTATTGTGCCTGATTCACAGCTTGCTTTCAGGGAAGTGTTCTGCAAAGTAGTGTATCTAAATTTGGGCATTACTGGACACTACAGAACTCAAATGTAAGACTAATCCATGGGAAATAACCTTTATTAGTCATTTTGCTTTTAGATAATTTTTTTTTAATTCTACAGCATTTTACAACCAGCTTTCTATCTTAATGTTTCCTTCACCCATTTATACAGAAATGTGTTGCTCTGAAATGCAGAAATTTCTGCAGAAATGCTAGAAATAGATACATGCCATGAAAACCTCCACATAGCTTACATCTATAGTTCCAACAATGAGAGAAATCAATATATTTCTCAAAAATATTCCTATGGGGGGAAAAGGCAGAGTTTCCTCTTATTTTGTGTACAAACCAATGTAGAAGTACTATTTTTAAAAATTATGTAAAAGCTGCAATGAAATTCAAAAGAAAGTCTGCAAACAAAATGTAAAAATCAGTGTTTTATTAGGAATTTCAAGGGGTTTTGCTTTCATAAATAACTATATCAAATTTTGAAGTCAAACTGATTCATTGATGAGAGGGAAAAAATAATGTTAAAAACATAAGACTCTCTGCTGTATTGAGGAGGAGATAAGAGGGATGACGAGGTGCGATACAGATTTTTTTCATACATATATATGAAATACATACTTCATTAAAATCACTGCAGAAAGCCAACCTATGCAAAGCAAGTCAGAAAATAACATATTTTCCTTTTATGCACAAAAATGCTAGTCTCCAAAATATAAGATCCCAAAATACAGGCAATGAATCAGCATAATACAAATAGAATCACAGAATTGTTTAGGTTGAAAGAGACCTTTAAAATCATCAACTCCACCTGTTAACCCAGCACTGCCAGGCCCACCACTAAACCATGTCCCTCAGTGCCACATCTACATGTCTTTTAAATACCTCCAAGGATGGTAACTCAAATGCTCCCCCGGGCAGACTGTTCTAATGCTTGACAACCCTTTCTGTGAAAAAAAATTTTCATAATACCTATTCTGAACCTCCTCTGGTGCAACTCAAGGCCATTTCCTCTTGTCCTGTCACTTGTTACCCATGAGACAAGACTGACCCCCACGTGGCTACAAGGTCCTTTCAGGATTGTAGTAGGTTGTAGTTGTAGAGAGCTGTAAGGTCCCTGTGAGACTCATTTTGCCCAGACTAAACACCCTCAGCTGTCCTCAGCTGCTCCTCATAAGACTTGAGCTCCAGACCCTTCCCCAGCTCCATCGCCCTTCTCTGGATTTGCTCCAGCAGCTCAATGTCTTTCTTGCAGTGATGGGCTCAGAACTGGATGCAGCACTCAAGGTGTGGCCTCACCAGTGCCCAATACAGGGGGATGATCACTGCTCTGGTGCTGCTGGAAACACTATTTCTCATACAGGCCAGGATTAGCCTTCTTGGCCAGGTGGGCAGAGCTGGCTCATGTTCAGCTGCTGTTGACCAGCACCTCCAGGCCGTTTTCTGCTGGGCATCTTTCCAGACACTTCCCCCAGCCTGTAGTGCTGCCTGGGGTTGTTGGGAGCCAGGGGTAGGACCCAGCACTTGGTATTGTTGAATCTCATACTGTTGGCCTTGGCCCATCGATCCAGCCTCTCCAGATCCCTCTGCAGAGTCCTCCTGACCTCCAGCAGACCAACACTCCTGCCTGGTCAATTAGATACAGGGCTGATTAGGCTGTCTTTCCACCAGGCACAGTATTTTCACACTTTTGTGAACACCTTCATCTGGATCCATTCTGACATAAATATACTGTGCATTGAGTTTAAAACATTTCCACTAAGAGAACATGTCTTGTGATTCCAGATGAAAATCAGGAGCATTACCTTTACTATTACCACATTTGAAAGTGAACTTGCTTTCTTACTCCTTTGAAAGAATGAGATCTGCTAGCATTCACAAATGGCCCAAGAGACAGGTAACATATTAAATGAATAATTTTGAATTCGGTAGGTGGTTTTATTTCAAATGTGTCATAAGCCTAAAATATTGAGCTTCCAACAATTAAAAAAAATATTCCCATATTCCGATTAACATTCTGAACTTTACTTTCAGGAAAATTCTAACTTTAAAACATTCTTATAAAGTAGTCTACAAATACATACAAGGAATTTACAAGGAATTTCACTTTTCAGTATAATGCATGGAATGGTAGAGTTGCAGGAGTTCTTAGGACTGGGGGACTAGAGGAGTTAAAATCAGGATAGATCACATCATTTAGGTGCTAGAATTTCCCAAGTCAGAGGACTGAGGTGGAGTCTGCATGACAGAAAATATATAGCTTTTCCTTCCTAATTCCTAGCATCAAGAGTCATAATAAAAGAACTCTTATAACTTCATAACAGAGATGGGTCTGGCACTCTGCTAGCTAGTGAGATGTCCCCAGGACATGAGAAGAACATCAGTCTCTTACTAATAATTTGCTTCTGTGACATCTGTGCACCTGGGAATGCATTGCTAAGTTTCTGTAATTGTGAAATACTTTCTTGTTTTGTATGGATCAGTGTGCTCAACACAGCAACAATTCAGACTTTCAACACTCCACGATGCACTACTGACTGCTATTTATGCCATCCCCATCTCATACTAATAATTGTTGTAGGTATTAAAAAATACATTGTTGTAACTTTCAGCAAATGATCTGAGTCAAATCATTTTGCTGACAAAAAGTGATATTGCTTATATGAGGCTCTCAGATACTCGAAGGTGGAGTAAGAAGAATAAGATTAGGATCTAACAGAGATTTGATCGCTGTCATCTCAACAACAAGATGTTGACAGCTAGAATAAATAACTTCTCAGGAGCAACTTGTTAAACTGGGTTAAAAGAGGATCTGTAATGATGTGGCCTACTTTAATACCTCCTGCCAATCAGATTATATTTTATTACTTTGCTGAACTGTACAGCATGATTCAGTTTGTGTGAAACTAGAGGGTGTCACAAGATACAGACACTCATATTTCCTGAAAGCAATTTGGCAGAAAACGTGGATAAAAACAACAGCATGCTGGTGTCAGAAGAAAAGACGAAAGGCTTCATGAGAGTTATTTAGGGCTAGCAGACTGCTGGTCTAAGGCAAAGTGGCCACACTTTGCCATCTAAAAAATGTTCTCTCTGCTTCTGTGGCACGCATCAGGAAAACCTCTGAAAGTAGTACATATACATCAGCTCATATTACCATTAAATGTCCTTGAGAGTAAGTTATGGGGCACCATCAGCCTCTTCAAGCAAGTAAAAGTCCTTCCTGAAATATTATGAGTGGAAAAACTTAAACTACCAAATTCAAACCCACCCAAATGGTAAACAAGAAATTAATAGTGTTGCTCAGAAAAGGGCTGTAAAGCAGAACAGGTATGAAAATTTCACAGCAATACTAGTACTAGTGACCTGAACAAATTACGTTTTATCTTGTAGTTTAGAACACTACACCTACTATTATAAACTGACAGAGAATATAGCTAAAAGGAGCTAGTAGCTTTTAAGCAATCTTTTGATATGAAGCACCCTCTGTTTGCAAAGGTATACATTATAGTCAATGTAACTTAGTTTCTTTGTTGGTAGCTGGATGCAAAGACATTCTGCAAGTGTTTTCTCTGGTTTTTGAATTGCTGTATCATTCCTCTGTGTTTTCTCTCAAACCAGCTTGTAAGTATGTGGGTATCAGAACTAATGCAGACTTTCATGGTTATCTTTACTGATATTAGGTTTAAAAGCAAAATCAACATTCTCCTTCTAGTCAGTGTCACCTCTGTAAGAGGAGATACTTGGCCATTCTGACCCAGCATCTTTCTGACTTGGGACCCCAATAAACGGCCCACAAGTTAAAGCCAGAGGAAAATGTACCTTCCCCTTCTAGAACAGACTGGTGCTCAGACACTTTCTGGGGAAGCAAAAGATTAACTTCTGGGCAGTGTGATAGGCTCAAATCCAATTTTAAATTTTTTTTTTAGAAATTGCCCTTCTGAGCTCTTCATAGTCTAATCTGAAGTAGTGGTCCTCTGAAGCTGTGACCCTGCCTTGGAAAAGAGACTGGAAGGTGCAGAAGAGTGCTTGGATGAGACAGCCTGGGCAGCATGGCAAGTTACAGCCTCAGTGGGAAGTCTCATGTTCCCATGTCTCCTTCAACAGCTGGCTTTGTTTCACACACAAGGCTCTGTATATTTTTTTCATTCATTAAAATATCTGTGTGTTCTGCTTCGTTCCTGTTTACCATTCCACAGATATTTGTGTCAATGCCAGTGTTTTTAGCAATGGCTTTGTGTGTAAGCATGGATGAAATCATTAAGTAGTAACTAAGCAATGATCCACGAGGAAGTTCTTGTAAAAGCACAACCCAGTCACTACTGCTAATAACCCATGCCCAAGCATTTTAGATCAATCCTAGAAACTATTTAAAATGTGCTCTACTACTAGAGTGCTGTTTTAACCTTTTAAAAATGAACATTTTAGGGTTTATTGCATTTTTTGGCTCTGTGGACCCATCTGAAATACCTGCCTCCTGAAACAGCACAAGAAAACTTAAAAACTCATAATGTCAGTACAGCTTGATAAGGACACCACCAGTATTGTATGGAGCTGGTGGTGGTTGAGTGGCTGAGGCAGATTAAAGAACACAGAACTTGACCTGATCTTTGCAACTACCAAAAAGACAAATCTTTACCAAATGTGGTGGTTAACAAGTAACGAGCTTGTGTCAGGTAGCTCCTTTCAGTTACACTCCATGTCTTTCGTTCCCTCATCTTAACCCATTCATGTCAGAGATATCTTGAGCTCTCAGCAAAATGCATCATGTGTTTGAAGCAAAATTACAAAATGAATGAAAACCACTTTTTTTGCGCTAACCTTGTTTTGCTGTGGGTTGAAGAAAAGGGAGGTGAGAGATAAGGAAAGAACTGTTCTAGTGCCTTTTGTTTCAGATCATAAAATAAGAAGATGGGTTAGGGAATGGTTGGAGGATTTAAACACTGAGAGGCAAGTACAGAAAGGATTTTCTCCTATAAACCTGCATGAAATGCTTTTCAAATATTTTGGTTTGTTTTAGCTTGGAAAAAACACTTGATTTGTAGTTGAGCTTATCCCGTATTAACAGGCATGCTGACATTAACTTGGGGAAGAAAGACTGAGAATCCTCCTCTGTCTCAGGCAAGTTATTAAGATTCACAGTAAACCTTTGCAGGAAAAGAAAACAACTGTGAACAGCAGAGCTGAGTTTGCCAAAGGACTCTGGGCTGTGCCAGTGCCCTGGGGGCAGCACGTTCAGGGTGGACGTGCCTCTGTCACTAATGAGAATCCTGAGGGACTCCCGGGGAGCAAATTTAGGACCAGGAGATGGAAAGAAAAAACCTGTTTATTTAGGGAGGCTATGCCACTAAAGCAATCAGCCCTCACTCTCCAGCTCCAGGGTTCTCTACAGAGCTGCCTAAACCTATTTTCAGTGATGCCCCGCAGCTTTCCAATGCTCCCAGTCCACCAGGGCTCTAACTGCAGCAGCTGCTCATAAACATGTGAAACCAACAGGAAAGGACAAGTAACTTCCAAGGACTTAACACTGAATTTCTAAAGGTTGGAGCCTGCTTTGATTTTCCCCACGAAAAGTTGGAGAGATACCCCTTTTCTAAGAACATTTTGGTCAAATGCTCCTGGCAGAACTGAAGGATAACACAGAGTTGTGATCAGCCTGGGCAGAGTCAGAGTAATTTAAACTTTAGTGGTCTTACACAGGTAATCTAGTCTTGATGACAGTCTAGGTTTTGTAAAAAGTTTTCTTTCAATTTAGAGATAAATTCTTTAATATTTTCCTGTAAATAGCCAATCTCCTGCTACCTTTTCTAGAGCTTTTATCCTTCACAGCATTCTTATTAAATTTCAATAGATAGTTAAATTAACAGGCATTTTTTGACAAAGCAAATATTTCTGCCTACTACTGAGCCATTTATGTACATGAAACTTAATATGTCATACTTTTCCTCTTGCATTAAAAAAAGCCCCCCTTCCTATGATCACAGATGTGCACTTTCTCTAGTGCTTATCCGATAAGCTGGGACAATTTCCACACTCGTTTTACAGAGAGTCAGCTGAGGAAACTTGGTCAAAGAGAAGGTATGCAATGCAGGAGATGCATAAAATCCCTCCAGAGCCAGGTTGCCACTCAGGTTGTCCTTCCTTTCCATCATCATATAAATTTAAATTGGACACACAGCTACTCCCTAACATGTATATGCATGCACTCTCTACCCATACCCAAGCAGTAGGAAACACTGAGTAGGAAACTCATATGATTAGGAAAGGAGGCAGTCACACTGAGCTCCACCAACCTCTCCACTGTAGATGCCAGAGGGTTGGATATGCAGGCCACAAGCTGGAGCACACTTGCACAGCTGTAGAGACCTAGCACTGGCACTGTAGAGATGTCAGGCTGTTACTGTCAACTACTAATTTGCAAGTCACAGATGGGCTGCATTTGAAAGAAGTATATTAAGTATCAAAGGGGCAACTTCCATGGCTATCCAGTAGCCTAAAGGAGGGGAAGGGTAATCAGATTAGTTTTCTTCATAGCTTTATGTGGAAAAGCTTTGGACTATTTATGAGAACCCTCAGAATTATTTGGACTTTATATTGCTCTTACCCTGTTTGCAATTAGAAATTAAAATGTTTGATTAATATACAAAGCGAATGTTGATCCACATAGAAACAGGAGAAATGGGTTGGAAGTGTCTCCCTTAGTTATAAAGTTCATCTTGCTGCTGTCTCAGTCAGTCATATAATGAAATTATTTTCATAAAATTATCTCATTTCATTGTAGAATGACTTAAAGGTTTTTTCTGTTCCCAGTCTTTCTGCAGGAAGGCAATTCGAGAACATAATTTTTCTTATGGCAGGAGACTGCACTGGTGCCCAGCCTAAGTTTGTCCTCAGCACAGTATTCTTCATAGACTAATAATAGGTCTGTTGACTTAAGCAGCTCTTTTTCCCCGATTTCTTCCTTCCATATTGCATCCATAGAGGGTGATCATCCCAGTCTACATGTTGAGACACTTTTCAAATCACATGTTTCAGGTCTGAGGCTTTTACTCCCTAGCTGTCTCCCCAGTAGCCTCTCCATATCTGCTATGTGTTCAGTCACTGCTCCTGCACAGAAGTCACTGCCACCTGCCATAGCATTCTGGGTGATGTCTTGCCAGGGCCTGTATGGACATTGATGACTCTCTGATTCTCCTGAATACATTTTAAGCCATTCATCCTCTTTTTCCACACATCCCTCACCGAGACACTTCTGTGGAAGCTGTGATCATCTGCAATACTCACATTTTTCCGAACAATCCCACAATTTTTAAAATTTAACTTCTAGAAAAAATGAAAATGTGTGTTTGTAAGTCTATGATTTTGCCATTTCTATCATTAATTTCATGACAGTTCTCAAGCTCTGCTGTTCATCATGACCCGCCCTGCCCTGATAATTCTTTTCAATTCCACATCATCGGAAAATGTCATCAAAATACCCTTGGTTTTTATATCAGGGTCATTAAGAAAATATTAAGCAAAATATGTGCTGCAGATGATCCTTAGAGATGCCTCAAGTATCATACTTCTTCCTTCAAGATTAACTTTTGCCATTTGGTTCATTTGATCCCATTTGGTTTATTTTCTACATTCCTTTAAGTACTGTGGAAAGTAACATTGTTATATACAACTGCTTCTGTGTTTACTGAAGATCAGATAGATTAGGCTGCCTGTTTTGCATGGAAAAACAAATTGTCAAGGGAAGATACAGAGTTATTCTGACAGTATTGTCTTCTAGGGTATCAGGAAAAAAAATTGGAATCTTATGCTGAGTTTTATCCTATCTTCTTCCTACAGGACTGGAAACAGCACTGTGGTGCCTTTCCACAGCTGCGTGAGAGCCCTTCCACCATGGCCCACCACTCTTCCAGCAACTGCACCACCTATGTAACACCAACCAGTGCTGCATGGAGGGGGGACACAAAGCCCCTTAATTTTCTTTCCCGGCCTAATGAATCTTCATTTGTTTACCTCTGAGTCTTTGACACCACCATTTTCATACTTGTTCTCAAAACCCCCAGACATCATGTCCTGGGATGACCACGAACTATACTGTAGTTGCTGGCATTACATCTCTCCCATCCTCCTTTTAAGAAGAGATACCGTATTTGCTGGTCTCCAGTTCTCTAATATAACCCTTGATTTTATGAGCTTCCAAAAAGCCTTTTTCTACAATTTATTTTTTTGAAATGGTGGAAAGGCTTTTAGTATATCATTATAGAAAATTGAGGACTTGTACTCATGAGTCTTTAGGCTATACCCAGTCTATCTTTAACCATTATTTCCACTCTGAATACATAACAGCTAATTCTTCTATTTTTTTGTTGCATGAATCCCTATTTTTTTTATTTTCCCCCTGTTTTCTTTGGGAGGTCTAACTCAAGGTCGTAGATGGTCAGAACTGTACAGTGTTGCTTTAAGTCATTGAAGAATTGATGATACAAATTGGGGAAAGCATGAGCTGGGCTCCTGATTGCCTGGCTCAAGCAAGGGTTGACAACAGAAGGATGTCTGGAAAGACATGGAGGTCTCACACCTGAGAAGAGGCACAGAAGAGCACCCACAGCTCTGTACTCCCCCTTCATCCTGAAAACCAAGCCTTGATGTAAAATTGGTCCATTAAGGAATAAGGATATATGCAAAGACTCTCTGGCAAAGGTCAGACAGCCTCCACTGCTGCCTATAGCATGCCATTTTTCCATCCCATTCGGAAGGGACAAAAATGTATAGTAAAATAATGCCTTTTCCTGGTCTTAATTTTTAAGAGGCAGACATGGTTAAGGGAGAAAGGGTTTTTATCTTGGTATTTAATAAGGATCCTTATGGTGCACCAGTTTGCCCAGGTGGAATGCGCTGAAATGCACACCCACGACAGATCGCATATACAATTTATAGACCTTGCAAATTAGCATATCTAACAAAGATTCCCCAATGAGAGGCTTGAATGAATAGCATGATACCCCCCATCCCAAGGAATTCCCCCCTGGATGAGCCTGTCCTTGTTTACAGGATGCGTTCTAGAGAGGACCTTGGTTTCGCAGGATAGTGTAGGCCTTTCTAGGCTCCAACTGCAAGGCCTTTAGGATGTTTGGTCTCTTGGTTTAACAGAATATTAGGACTATGCTAAATTATTGGGCTTAAGGAATTACAAGTATGCATGCTAAGAGCACTGAGGATAAATAAAAGCTATATAAAAGGTATATATAAAAGGTATATAAAAGACAAAAAATCATCATGGCATCAATAAAAGGGTGGCTTCAGGGCAGAAAGGGTCACAGGGGGAAAACACCTCTGCCTGCTCAGGATCAGTTGGTAGACTGTGTCTCTCCTCTCCTGAAAGGATGCCTTTAGGAAGGATGCCTTTAGCTGAGCTTTGCACCTCCAACTTTGTTGGACCAGAGCCGGGAATATTCATTTCATGTATATGTGTGTGTGTGTGTGTGTGTGTGTGTGTGTAGACACACACATACAGCACTACAGATGTCTGTTGCCATGTTTTCTGTAGTAACATGCATTAACACTCTGCAATTGTTTCATTTATCACCAGCAATCCTGAACCTTTCCTGTTGCTTCAATGAACTGTACTGTTCATGAACCTAGATCATGCAAGTCCTTATTGAACACAACCAGACCTGAATTGGTAAACTGCATTATTTGTGAACCTGTACTTGTGAAAGTTCTTATTGAACTTAACTAGGCATACCGTGCTGACTTAACTTCAATCAGAAGTTAAACCCAGTCATACCCAGCCCCTCTGATCTCTGAAGACCAGCTGCAACCAACGGTGCTTTATTTTCTGCTAAATTTCTATACCTTTAATGCAACACTCATTTTTTGGAGAGTCTTGTTCTATTTCAATACTTTCCAACACCTTAGTTTTCTGTATTGATCACTTCTTCCTTTCCTTATAGCCATATTTCTTAGCCCTACTATTTCCCTTCAAGTCTGCAGCTGATCTTTCCAAGGTTTTTACCTCTAGGCTGGTAGTATACATGTTTTGAACATTTCTGCCTGTGAGATACAGAGGAATCTGAACCCCGTCTTACATGCCAGTTCTGATGCTTTCAGGTATTCTGACATCTTTAGCTAGTTCCCTCAGTTAAAATTTTGAAATTGAGAATTTTAAATCCAGAAGTTTTTCATTATCAATACTTCTAAACTGGGGTGCTGGACTTGAGATATCCCACTAAATGATGTTGGTTTGGGAGGTGATACTAATTAGCTGCAAACCCCATGGAAGAGAGGAAAAGCAGGGGTAATGCAGCTCCCTGACTCAGGTCTGCTACTGTCCACACCTGAATTCCCCATTTCCCTCACACAAGGAGAGGCACCAAAGTGGTAAAGCAACACACATTTTGTGTTTATTAATGGTTTTCTTAGCTTACCATGTAGGAACAAATGCAAATAACATTATGAATTTTTAGGAAATGAGGCATTTAGAGGACAAGCAATTTTCTTCAGGAAAGGGATTTGGTTTACCATGGTTAGACATATCTCAGATCTTCAGAGAAAAAAGCCCTGACTGAACCAGCTTGACCACCATGCCTTGCACTTCAGATAAACGCACCCCCAAAAGCAACAGGTTCAAGCTAATGGTAGACATGGATCACAAGCTGAGTGTCAAGCATGATCAAGCTCCAGTAAAAGTGATGTATGAGGTAAGAACAGATGAACAAAGATTGTCTAAACCAGACAACGAGAAAATTAATGATAACAGTCCTTAACACAACTGTAGTGAGGATGGGCGAAATCTATGCAGGAATAAATAGGAAAAGAAATAATTGACTTGAATTGCTGCAAGAAAGTTTTAAAACATGTTAAAATATATCTTTCATATGTGTATACTAAAAAATGGATAAGAATTGATCGGCAAAGAAATCTGCAACACGTCCGCTATTGGAGTTCTCTAAAAACAGATTAAATAGATTAAAATAGCTTTTCTCAGGAGAGTTGTGGTTATCGTTGATTTTACCTTGAGGATGATAAACAGACTACATGAGCCCCAGGGAAGCTTCCAGACCTATGACACTGTGGCAAAGACTGGGAAATCTAGGAAAGGTCTGACCTTTCGTACACTTGCTCATTCACTGTTTCTCTAGATACAGACTCTTCACCAAGAAATTATATAAGTGAAATAAATTCAACTTTAGCAAATGTAATGGTTGAGGTCTTGATATCTTTTGCTTGACGAAAAAATACAGCTTGGTGAAAGCCAAAACAAAGTTGCAGGAGCAATTCCTTTTTGTACATAGTGCCATAAATAGTTCTTTTTCACTATGTGTGGTACCAGCTAGAGATCATTTTGTTTCCTAAAGACTACAGGACCTATATCTTTGTATTGGCAGGTTACCATTTTGATATTGCTCCTTGCTTGCCCTCCTTCTGTATTACTCAGATAAAAGACAAGACTTTTTTTCTGATGAATTTCCCATCAATGCCTCTATTCTTCCTCTTTCAATTCATTTTCCTAGTAATTTTAGCTGGCCTTTCTAAAATGGCCTTCATTACTATTAATCTAGGTCTTCTACAGTATCTAATTACATATGGCTATCATACACACAAGTTTGTATGAAAGCCTTTTATATTTAAACTCTATAACCCAGCTCTATAATTAGAGCCATCAGATGGTTTTTCATCTCTGCCATTAATTTTACCAATACCAGTTCACCAACCTGCAGCAGTCACTGTGGCTGTTCCCTTTCTGGGCTGCAGGCCATGGTGGGATGGGGCTGGAGAGGTGTCTTGGTTTTTGAGACAAAACTCTGGAATGAGTGTTCCTCCCCTTTCCCTCTGTCAATGAGACAAATGGGTCACAAGGAGCGAAAGTGGGAAAAAGAAACCAAACTGTTTATTAACACATGAACAAAACAGGGTAGAACAGGATAAAAAAAGGCCCACAAAATACAACAAATTTCTGGAGAGGGAACAGACACATGGGCTCGGACCAGCCAGGGCCACCTTGCAGAACCCCAAGACCAGCGAGGAGGGAAGGGAGGCAGTGAGGCAAGGGGAAGGAAAGGGAAAAAAGAACAAGGAAAAACCCAACAGAACCTTTTCCTAGCTAGCTGGAACACAGAGGAATCCCAGGAAAGCAGCACAGCGCTCCCGGCGCGCTCCCTCCCGAGCCCCGCAGAGCCCCTTGGGCTGAGCCGTTCAACCGCCCCGCACTCGGGCCCGCGGCCCCGCCCCCGGGCCCATCTTAAAGGCACAGCGTCCTTGGGCCTTGAGTGGCCGGTCAAGGAATAAAGCGGCTTCATAACGTCACCCCGGGACAAGAGGTCCTGCCTGTGTCATCCTGCTCATCCCATCCAAAAAGGACAAGGAAATTGCAGCCTGACCTCCCCACAGCAAAAAGAAGGTGGCTCATAATAGATACATTTTCTTCACAGGTCTCCCCATGATGAGGTATATTTGTGCCCTGTTCCCATTCAGAGCCTTTACACTTTAATGTCTTACAAAAACATTGCCATTTCTACATTTAGACTTAGGGATTTGATGAGATAGATAGTGTTTTGGGGATAGTAAAATATTTTAATCCAAGGCTATTTTCTATAAAAGAGAGGAAAAGTACTTTTTGAGGAAAAGGTTCATAATTTTCCTCTTTTTTTTTTTTTTTTTTTAAAGACAAACATTTGAGTATACTTTAAATTAGTTTTTCTTTTCAGCTGTGAACAAGATGAAAAAATGAGTCATGGATACCCTGATAATCTGAGGAGAGCACAAACCATCATTGAGGACAAGCAGGGGAACAAGAATGGAAAGAAACTTAAAAAATTTAAGCTTGTTATAAGACATCAATTTAATACACAGAAAATAATGTTTAAGGTAGGGAAACATAAAAAATCTTACAGAATATGGATGCTAAAAGAGTAAGTAATCGATAGTTCAGCATGGGGAAGATTAAGATGACATTGGCTTAATTTGCAGCAAGGAATTAGGTTTGACTTTAGGAAAACCTTGCTAATTCTAACAATAGAAAAGTACTGTTAGAGGCTACTCAGAGAGATGGCAGAATTCCCAGTGGAAAGTTTCAAGAACATATTTCCAGAATGGCTTCGGTATGTTTGGTTCTGCCTCATTACAGAAAGATAACCTGACCCAGCCTTGTATTGCTCTGAGCTCCCTTCCCTATACTGTTTCAAGGAGACAAAAGGGAACTTGAGAGAAACTTTCTCAACTTTAGTTTCAGGTCAAATTGAAATTTTTCGTGTATTTCTGATTAAAACTAAAAGTCTTGGAGAGTTTTTATGAAAAACAGATCAGATTTTTTCCCCATAAGTGTTAAATGGTGATTATCTTTCAAAACCTCTGATACTTTAATTTATTTCCAAAAGGAGAAAAAAACCCCACCTCTTTATATTTGAGCATGAGAGACTTTTTACCTGAGCTGTAAGTGGAGGTGAACTTCTCTTTCTGGGTTTGGCTGCCATGTGAGCCCGGGAATGCACTACACATTCTGACTGATCAGCAAGACAAAGTGCTTTTCTCTTAGTCCTAAGACTTATACTGCAGGAAGAAAGTCTAGCAAATTGGATGTAGATAGCAACATCTCTTCCAACCTGGCATCACTTTAGCCAGTTCAGAAGAGACTAAGCCCATCTCCATAAGGAAAAAGGCAATTAGCTGGCTACCTAAAATGAACAGAGAGCTACCTCCTTCACAGCTGGAGGCACACTCTGCCGCTGTGTTGGAGGTGGTGTTGGGTACCATAGAGGGAGAGGTGAGAAAAATAGTACCAAATTAGATCAATTCGTGATTTCTTCTGCTCCCTGCAGAATAATTCCCAGGAACTATAAGCAGCTGCCCCTGGGTGCAGGTTTCCAGATGCTGTGTGTGTTGCGTCTTGCCACTCGGCAAGTGTATTCTTCCTCCCAGTGTCTGCTGACAGGTCTGGCCCTGTGACCATCTGGCTTGCAAAGTAATGAGACCAAATGAAATGGAGCTTGAAGAATTAACATTCTTTCCTTAATCTATTAATAACCGCACAGTGTTGATTTTGGTGACAGCTAGATACTTTATTGTGAAGCAGACTGGTTAATTAGAAGCATCGTAGTGAAGGTTATATTGGATATGTGTATCCCTTCAGAGACACACATTTTTAATAAGGAGGGGTTGGTTTTGCTCATAGACTTAAACAGTCACAGAAAATGCTATTTGTGAAAAAGACAATAAAATTTATGAAAAGGACAATTTTCTCCAGCTCTCTGTTACTGGTTTTTTACTATTCAGAAGATCTGTCTATTTTTAATATGGCTGCCAGCTAAAAGCTATCAGTATACAAAAGGAGGATCAGAGACATGCAGATCTCTGCACCAGTACCAAGCCACCTCATTTTCAGGGTCCTGAGGGCTGTCTTCCTAGCCTGAATAAGCACACAGACAGGCACCTTTCTTAATAAGGAAAAGCATTCCCATTTACATAACTTAACTCTGGTCACGAGCATCTCATTGGTTCTTTTATGTGCTCCTGCCACTGGCAGACACAAAACACAGCTGACCCATAGGCATTCTTAATTGTATTTAGAGAAGGTTCATATGGTTTCAAAACAGTTCAGATTAAGTCTATAGGACCTCTGGATAAATTGGAAGAAATAGAGGTTTGGCTTGATTTAATTAAATTTATTTTAAGCTAATCTAAAGCCACACTGGTACAATTTTGAATTTAACCATCACCTTCTGGTAACTTGTTATTCTGGGAGTAGCTTGTTCACATGTCAAGGCTTTCAGATTGAGGAGCTGGCTGTTAAAAATACCTCTATTTTTCTGGCACAGTTATTAACTGGTACAAGTCAATGCTTGTAAAACTGGTGTTTGTTATTTGAAATATCAGCCTTTAAGTAAATACCTTTTCATTACCACTTTCCAAGTGAGTAATGTACTGAGAGTGAGGGCACAACTGAGTAGTTCCAGTGTTCCCTGTGGACCCCTGGCACTGCCACCTCTGATATTTTCACACCGTCTCCATCCTCGAAGACTGCACAACAGTGTCAGCTGCCCAGGTTAACTTATTACCTGTGTAAAGTGACAGGTTTTTTGCTCTTAATCCTTAAACTTATGCTACTGTAATAACAAAAAGCCTTGTTAAAAATTACTGTTTTCACCACGAGAGACATGCAGGCACTCGGACTGCTCCTTTCCTTTTCTCCTCCATCTCTCCACTGTAATGCTTTGTCCCCTCCAGCTCCACCTCTGTAAAGACTTTGCTGTGATTTCTGCTCCCGTTGATGGTCATCATCTCAATCATTGCTTTCTCTCCACCTCACTTCTTCCGTCTCTTCCCAGCAGCTGTTTTTCCACCTTTCAGCTCTGGCACAGAATGGGTCCAGCAGTACTAATCAGAGGATTATATTTGCATAGTCCTCACTGGCTGCTCAGATCAGGTCCAAGCATCTCTGGTGGCTCTGCACCAGGTGGGCCAGTGGGTCCCAAAGAGGCAGCTGGGGCCAAGACTGTCAGAGGCTGCTTCTTCCCAGTGGTCCCTTCACTCTTGTACTGGCATGGGCTGCATCACCCTGGGAGGGACCAGCTGTCCCCTGGCCACCTGCCAGGCACTGCTGCTGGCACTGCCATGCTGATATAGTGTCCTCTTGCTCAGCAAGAACTCAGCACTGGCCCTGTCAAATGGCAGTCTGCATTTGATTAGGGGAAACTTACATTTCGATTACTGAACCCCATCAGAGAAAAACTTTGGGATTTTTGTGACATTTATCACACAAGCATCTGTTCTTTTCTCAAATGGTTGTTTCCATTGTTAAATTCAGGTTCAGTATTCCTAAATACTGCTTGGTTTAGGAATGTAACAGAGTGCTCTTCAGATTTTCAACTGTAGATCTGATAAATTGTGGAAAATGGCTGTAGTTTTCCTTGTGCTTCTTCTTCTGCTCTCACAGGGCCAGTGGCAGCTGAGTTTATGGTCTCGTGGCCCCAGGGCTCCCTGCTGATATTAGGAGTCCCTTTTCCTCTGGAACAGAAAACCAAATGTATTTGTGATATAATCATGATATCAACAGGTAGGGAAAGGCAATGACAGCATGACCACAATGACAGAAAAATGTGCATTTCTCTTTCCTATCCTCTGAGTATCCCCATTTAAACCTCCACATCTCTCCAATTTCAGGAGAAACATGTGGGGCCAGCGCTACCAACTGGATGGATCTGAAGTTAGGATCCTTTAAGAATTTTTAGATATCTAAATAAAATACTGGCCTGATATCCAGGAAGGTTCAAACCTGCTTTATTTTACCTCTGCAGCCCTAGAAATTACATATCCCATATCGATGTCCAAAAATGAATTTAGTGGTTTAATTTGTGTTTAAACACATTGTCCCAGGAATATCTCACTTTGATTAAGAAAATTCTATTATTGCAATGTCTAAATAGCAGCAACGAATGAAACCCCAGAGCATTTTATTCCAAGCAGACGAGGTGTTCAAGGATATACCAGATGAGTACACTATCTGGATGAGAAAAGCAGATTTCAATAGAGCACATGTGGAAATGGACATCAGAGTTGTTGGGCAAAAAAAACCTGGAGACAAAAGACTTGAAGTTTTTCATGTATTTTATTACTGCTCAGGAGACTTTACAGCTCCATCTGAAGAAGGATACTTCTTGTCCATAGGTGGAATTGAATTTCTATATTTGAAGACCACACTTTGGTTTTGAACCTGAGGAAATGGAATCGGAGAACCTAGCAAGTTCTGGTGAAGAGAAAAGTGGGGAAGAGCAACCAGTTTACAACTCTACCAAGGATTTTTTTGTGTACTATGGTCTCCAGGAGATACAGAGTTGCCAGAAAAGGGCTGTGGGAGGAATCATCCACTTCCAACCTCTTTTTTTTTTTTTTTCTCAGAACTATATTTAAAATACTATAAAACTGTCATTTGTTTTGGATAGTTTTGCCTGATCCTGTTTCTGGCTGTGATTTACTGCTGATATCTTGGTAGATGATTTTCCTTGTGATTTAGAGTAGTATTAAAACTAAGCAAAGCCCATCACAAGGATCTCAGTGTAGTTCCAGAGAACTTACTCACAGCTTTTCAGCAGCTGTACTGTTTGTGTAATTTTGTGTAAGAAATACCTAATCCTGCAAGTGATACTCAAGGGAATAATACCACCGACAACAAGCATCTAAGTTTAGCACCAGATTCGAAAGCTGGCACACAGTCAATAATACAGTCCAAAACTGCTGCCCAGCACTTCTACAACAACAGTCACAGCTGAAGACTATTGCACACCCACCAGACATTCTACAATAACACGCCTGGGAGGTGTTCCCACAATAGTCTTGATAGTCAGTGAAAAAGCAGAGTGGAAAAAAAACCCCAGCTTCCAGATATAAAATATTTTGAGATTCCATTCAAGCTATTATAGCTGTGCTAAATCTGGCCTTGAAAATTTTAGACATGCTACTGATGGGCATGAAAAAACGTTGTGTCACATACTAAATTGAGTATTGTTGATGCATTCACAAATGGCCATGCAAAATTAGATAATTTAATGACAAAAAAAAAAAAAGTTAGTGAACACTGCTAAAGAATTACATGCAGTACCATCTGTTGGCTTTTTTCTTCTTCCCTTGAATCTTTGCACGTCCATTGAAGGTTACTGTTACCATCTAAGTTGCATAAACTCAGCGTGAGTAAACAGAAATGATTTATTTTGTGAATTTCCAAGTTCAAAACTTGTGAACTGCAGCATTTAGCCTTGTCACTGATTAAACTGTTTTATAAAGAATTTCATTAATCTTACTTTATTGTGTAAGTTATTAATTTTAGAGGATTTTTTGCTATGTGTTTTCATAGTTCAGTAAAAAATGATCAAGTTAAAGTGGAGATGGATATGGAGCAGAAGGTCTGTGCCTTTAGGGACTGGCACCAGTTATTAGACACATATCTTAAAGAATCTGAAATTCCTCCTGGCAGGTGTATCATAAACAAGAAGCTGTAACTTATGGTCTGATGGTGCTGAGCTACTTGGCCATTATAATTAAACTTACATTAAAAGAACCCTCCTGCTGTTCTCCTCTCCTTCTGGAAAGGCTAGCAGTTTTCTTCAAACAATTATGACAGTATTTCTAACACCTCTGCATTAGTTTTCAGGATATAAAAAGCCACATGCTCCTTTACACGGCCAGACTGCAAATCTAGCAGAGGGGAAAGGAAGCACAGGAGCTGGGAGCAGCATTCCCCATCAGAAATGGGAATTGCTGGGAAGAACTAGGCAATAGCTAGAGTGATCTCTTCTTCCAGTTCTATTTTAAGATAAAGTGACATAGATACACAGCTCTCTAGCTGAAAGAAAAAAGAAAATCCAAACAAGAAAATTATGTCAGTAAGAAGCAATTGCTTTCCTGGGTTGGCCAACAGCTGTATATTTAACTCATGACGTGGGGGATGGCAAAGGTGAAGCTTCCCAGGTAGTGTGACCACTTTGGTCTCTTCCTCCAGACAACCCCAGTCTTCAGTTTCAGGCTCTCTCCCAGGCTGGTTTCCCCCTGGAGTTCAGTCTCCCCCACACCTCCTGACTCTATTCAGGATCTGGTTCATACCTTATCAGTAAATTGCTCCCTCTCCCATTCAGTTCCATTGCTATTCCTTCACATCTTCCCTTCATCTCTGTTTTCTGCTACCTGCAGGATCCAGTATACTCACACATACCAGAGTTTGCATATCATGAGATTGTAAGGGCATTTAAAAACTAAATTTGAACCTCAAGTGATCCTATACCAAATGAATTTTCAAGTTTTAATTTGGGCAAAAGTTTGACACACATGAACAGAGCTTTCTGGCTCCCTCATGCTCCCACTTGGGGCACTAGAAGTTTTCAGGCCCTCAAATGCATTGACTTGTGTGAGAGCACCAGCTTTTCTGCAAACAGTTTTTGGCTGAGTTCTACAAAAACAAATTTATTCTCCCAATAGAAATTCATAGACACAGCACTTGCAGCTTTGCAAAGTTATAAGCAACCAAAAGACAGGCTAAAATGGGAATCAATACCAAATCTTGTCTACAGCCAATGCTGGGATCTTGTTTGCAATAAGAACACGTGCCTGAATAGTATCTATATAGTATCCTGTCCACCTGCTGCCTCAAGAGATATTCAGACTATGTCATAAAATGCCAGCAATTCCAATTCTTCTCCAGCCAAGCCTTCCAACTGTAGATTTCCAAAGTGCACAGAAATATTTATAACTAGCATTCATATTGTTAATTGAAATATTAGTGGGAGATACCGCCTGCTTCATGTATCAAAATACTGACATTTATTATTACTGGTTGGCAGAGACTTCAGGGATCTTTTAGACTGTTGTACAAATTTGAGTGTTAATGAAAGCATACTAGTGGAGTTGAGAGAGACCCAAACATGAGCTCTAACCCTTTGCTCTACCCCTGCCTTTGTAAGAGCTTTACTCTGCAGAGCCAAAGCCTGGGCTGGGTTCCCTGGAAAGCAAAGGACTAGCATCATAATTTGACTTTTTCGAATTTCTTTTTCTCAGCTGTGCAGGAAGAGCACACCAGATATTTGAAAAGGCTTATGCTATCCCTATGGCTTGGTGTGCAGTTATATTAGCAAGAAGAATGAGAGAAATGGAAAAAGAAAGTCTTGGGCAGCCTTGAAAGATGTTGCTTTAAGGAAGCTTGACTCAGTCCCTTCAGGGCGAAGATGTGTTTTATCCCACGCATTGCCAGTTTGAAGTTGCACGCCATTTTCTTAATTGCATATTCAAATTATTAAGAAGCACTGCTGCTAGCATTATGATCACAAGTGAAATTAATATAGGCTGTCACTGATTTTGGAACAAATTGGAAAATTATTACATGTGTAACATTACATGTATATTAAATAAGAACATAATGACCATTTAGACATTTTACACAATATAGGAACAGCAGGTGCAATTTCCTTATTCTCTTTATGCAGCCTGATAACTCTTATAATCCTCCTTCTTGGAAAGACTGACTATATAATTGTTATCAATCTTGTGGTAGCAATCTTGCCTAACTAGGAGGATACGTTACAATTTAGACCTCCCTATCCTAGGCATTGTACAAACAGAAAGAAAAAGTGGATCCATGACAAACAGAAATTACAATCTTAGTCTAAGGCTAAAGTCAGTAGGTGGCAAGGTAAAGAAAAAGTATAGTTTTGTTATAGTGTATTTTAGAAGCTGAATTGCCTGTTGCCATGACTTACCATGCTACAATTTCAGGATTGATTTTACCTGAGCAGTTTGTTAACTTTTCATTGTATCAATCCAGACATTTATGCTGTGTACTCATGATAGTGGTGCCCAAGAGAGTCAGAGGCTCATGACAGCTTTAGTAGCCAGCCTTTGGATAAATACATGGAAGAGCACTACACAATGAAAAAGCAGAGATTTCATTCTCAACATCCTATTAGTGTAACTCTTAAATGGTGATAGACTCTCACTCAAGTGTGACATTAGAGGGACTATAAGACACTCATGGCTCAGAATCCCTTAGAAAGAGGTGGAGGATTACTGGCTAATCCTCCTTTAATGGTTACTTAACAAAAATCCAGTAGATTATATAAAAGAACCTAGTTATTTTGTGTCTTTGACTGAAATATCTGTTTTGCTGTATTAGAACAAGGCACACACTGGACACAGCATCTCTGGTCCTGCCTTTCCTCCGGTTTTGCTGCATTAGATCTTTGTGCTTTGTTTCTGGCATTACTTCCAATGAAATAACATAAGTGAGAAAGCAGAGGTCCCAAAGCTCCAGAGACGCTGGAGTGAGCTGTGCTGGTGGTGGGACTTCCCCCTTGGGCTCCTCTCCAGGGAACCATGAAGGTGGGCTCTGTTGCACACCAGCTGAGTGCTAGAGCTGACTGGAATATTTCAGCCACACAATTTTGCCTGAAAACTTGTATTTGTCAAAAAAAGCACTCAGAGAGAAAGCATAGTTTCACTGAAAAAGATCTTTCAGGTTTTAGATAGAATTTTTAACTGCAAAGGAAGTTTTCCCCCCAGAACTGGACATCCAAGGCATAGAAACCATGATCCCTTCCCTGCTCTACCTGAAGTACCCAGAGTATTTCAGCCTTCATTTCCCACTCTCTTGTTTAGCACCCTCAATGCTAGTAATTGATTATTGCAGGCTGGGTCCATTTACTGTTCTTCAGTGTTTGGAGTGTTTCTTATTTTGTCCTGCAATGAAAGCTTGTCTCTTTTGCAGCCAGAATATCTATCTGCTGACGAGCCTTACTGTGACTGTCAAAACTGTACCAGCAGCTTTTATCTTCACAGCACATAGGAAGGCCTTAGGAAAAAATACTGGACTTTTAAGGTGGAGAGGGCACAGAATCTTGCTAGTTATGTCTGTCCAAAGCCACTGAGGAGGTCTGTAATTGAAGTAGTTTTTCCTATTTTCTCTAGCTATGAGGCCATTGTAAGACACAAAATTTACACAGAGATGTACAAGGATCTCCAGTAACTCTAGATCCATTTATTTCAAATGAACTTAAGAACTCAATAGCCCTGGCTTAAGCACTTTGGCTGGACAACCCATTGCTGAGTGTAAATGACTTGAAATCAAGAGCTACTTTATCTCCACTTGCAGACTTCTGCAACTAGTTCCTGAAATCATGAAGGCAAAATGATTGTTCTTTCTGAGAACACAGAAGCTTTGGTTGTCTTGTTGCTTTATTCCCTCTCATCTTTTCTAGTTGCCCTTAAGTTAATTACAGTTAATTAAAAATGTGATTTGAAGATCAGAAGTAAAATTCAGTAATCTTTTAATTGCTGTTGAAACATTTGCATAGGCGTTTCCACTTTCTCTTAAGCTGGTTTAATTTTTAATAAAATCTTGTCTGGAGAGTGAGGTTAGCAGACACTTTGTTAGCAAAACAGCAGCTTAACAGCTGGGGAAGGCAGACCATATAGCCTGTTGCTATAGAGTCTGGCTGTTTTGCTATTCAAATATCATGCCTTTATATTATGCCTTTTAGGAATATTTCTAAGACAAGCTTGCATCATATTGGATTAAATCAAATCCTGACAGTTTTCTCTGACTATATGTAACCCCGTATTATTAATTAACTATAAGGTATGAGAGCTCTGACAGTTTCTGAAATGGAAGAGAGCAAGTTCCTTAGGGCTAGAGGCTAAGAATTTCAATCTGCAAAAACATACACATCAGTGTAGTGCTGTGCTTTTGTACTTTTTGTTTCATTTTGCAATATCAAATACTGCATCCCAGTTGTATAATCCAATTCATGTTACTGGACCAAATAACTATACAGACATAGGACACTGCTTAAGTTTAAATGCAGCATGTAGAGGATATGAACATACAAAATGGCAACAAAACACAGAGCACAGAACAAGAAAATAACAGATATGGAAAAAATAAGACTAGGAAGAATCTTGACATATGATCCCCTTCTTCTCCCTCACTGCAAGATGAGCTCTGCCTTTGCTGTTTGCAGCAACTGGGACCAGAGCTCTGCAGCTCCAGAGATGCTCTGGCTGCATCCCCTGCATCCTGCTGTCTTATTGGGTCATTGTCATTATGGAATTTAACCTGCTGTCTCACCTGGGATTCTTTGTCCACATGTTAAACTCATTGCTCTTTTCTTCTTTGGACGATAATTTACTACTGTGTGATACTTCACTTGCTGCAGGAAGAAACTGTCAGAAATCGAAGATTTTAGGCTCATAACAGATCAGTCCAGACACACGGTGCCCTCCCTATAGCTCTAAAGTGTGATTACATATTCTGCCACAGGTTAGCCACGGATGTTGCTTTTACTAGGTTTGCAATGGCTCTTGTAGCAGCGCCACTGTTGGTAGACAGTGCCAGTGCTGTGTTTTGCAATCATGGGTAGCTATTTTCAAACACATCACTCCAACATTGATAATGCATCACCAATTAGTCTGAACAGAAGCTCACACTCCCAGCTGCACTGATTCAGTACTGTAACACTGTGCATTTCAGAGCCATGGCTTTCGCTGTTGCCTTTGTTGTGTTCTTTTTCATCCAGGCATTCTCCATAGACCAGTTGTTACAGTTAAATTTTTGCTCAGATTGTGGTAATTCCAACCACTAACAAAAAATCCTTTAAGAACAATCCACAGGGCTTGTACGTCTTGTGCGAATATGTGGGTCTTGAAAGACCAAAGGAAATCTTTACCTTAGGAAAAGATAAGATTTATTTAAAGAGCATTAACATTATAAACCTTGACCATGTTTTAAAATACTACACTCACTGAACTCTTAATCACATTTGAACATGTAATGATGATGCCAATATTTTGTAAGTTATTATAAAAATAAATTTCTTCAGAGATCTACAGAGTAACCATTGACAACCAAAGTTTCATCCTGTTGAGTTCATTGCATCAGTTTGGGAAGAAAATTTTTCCAGGCAAACATGTCTCAAATGCACTTGCTAATTAATCTGCTAATATTAAAGGCAAACAGTTGCAAATCCTGCAGGATAATTTTACCCCTTGTGCATTCTCTCTATAGTAGATCCATTACTCTGATGCAATTAAGATCCCTGCATTTTTGCAATGATTCACTACACTAACAGTAATTTGTAATGCAGCAATCGTATGATGCCCCAATGAACTGTACATATAGTAAAGATACTGCTAGGTTTCAGAACTTTTATTCCAAGATTAATGAAAGAGAGAGGCTGTGGCAGACAGAGCCACTATACTGAAATCATGTGTTATTATTTGCATCTTTAAAAATACAGTCTGTTTAAGGTACGTATGATTTGTGGGAGGAGCACCATCAGAGTTTGTATATGTGACACTTCATACACCAGAATATGGCCAGTAGTCTTTTAAACATGCTTCTGTCAAAGACAGGAACTCCCACACGCTTCTATTACATCCCAGGTTTGAAAGTAATTTATAAATGTTTAGACAATGTAGAACAGGCAAGAAATTCATTAAGCCATTCCTCAATAGCTAGACAGAGATAGGAGTTTCCATCTGGTACAGCCCAGTGGTTCCCACTGCAGTGAACCGATAGTGCATATGGTTTCTTTTGGCAATTAGTTCACTTTTTAGAACTTTTCCTTCCAAGCATGGGGGAAAAAAACCAAAACAGGACCAAAAAAATAGGAAGGTCTCCCTGCTTCACCTATGTATTTATTATACCACTGACTCTGTGAGAGTCCTGTATATTAATTCCACAGTAAGAAGCTATTGTTAATGTATCTTTCCTGCTGGTCTTTACTAAGTTGAATGATTGATGCATCTGTGTCAGTATACTCTTCTTGTAACTACATATTCACAGGCAGAATTAGAATTATGTATTTTGTAGTTGAATTTTGAATAAGTAAATTCCATGTAACTAGCTGAGAACAGTGATAAGAAATTTCTCACTTCCATACTGATGGGGCATGAGACAGCCAATACCTGGTTTTTGTTACAGTTCCCCTCTCAGAGTGTGATGTTACTCATTTTCATCACTGGCCTTCTCTGCCATCCCAGTACTCTGCAGGGTATTTATGCATGTATCAGTGCTTTATAAAGTACCAGAGCTTGAACATGATTTAAAAGAATGTTGAAAACTTACTTTATTTAAAACTAGGTTAAATAATATTATTTAAAATAACTTAAAAGCCTAAAAATTGATTTACCTAGAGTTAAAATAACAGATAAAGGTTCCATGCCCAGCAACATTACTCACAAAAATTTTATTAATCTTTATGTCTTTCTTATACACTTTGCTCCATTGATAGTTGCTATGATTACCTGTAAATGCCATTAATTTCATTACTTTATCAAAGTACACAAACCAAATGAACATCAACATACACTGAACTTTTTAGATTAAATTTTGTTTGAAGCTTACATTCCCCCTGCATTTCTAAGCAGTTATACGCTATAGAATTAAAGACAAGATAGATTTTTCTTTTGATGATATTCTGAACTAAAGCTTTAGAGAGCACTGTGTGTTACAGGAGACATGAAAAAGATGTGACAGTTGGCAACACTGGTTGTGTTTCGTTACCATCACATCCGAGTGCAGGGAAGCTGCTCCCAGCACTGCTAACATTTACTCCTCTGGAAATCGCCCAGGCCACCATCCTTCTCCAGGCTGCAAAGAAGGGAGAAGGTATCTGGAAGCAGTGATGAAAGCTGACTGTTAAAAAGCGTGCTCTGAGCAGAGATTTGTTTTGAGTCAGGTGGCAAAATATCTGTCTGTGAGCAAGATGGGCTTGTGAGGCGTCTGTGGGCAGAGCTCACTCAGGTGCTGGCAGGTTGCAGATTCTCCACCAGCTGGTCTGAAGGCTCTCCCGAGCCGGTGGAGGAGACAAGCTCCTCCTCTCCAACCAGCAGTTTTCAGTTTTACAGGGAATGAATAGCAAGAGTGCACCTACTGCTTATCAGCACAGAATTGCTGAAACCTCTTCTTCTCCTGGCTCACATAGAGCAAGTCTCTCCAAGACTCTCACACTTCTCCAGAGTGTATGGCTCAGATCCTCCCGCTAATCTGGTTTTACAGTATTGTGGTGTAATGTCACACTTGTCTGGCAGTTTGTCTGGCCCTCTAAGCCCCTCAAGATGCTGTTGTACAAGACAACCATAACATATTTCCACTTCAGACCTGTGGTCTGGCTTGAAAATGCAAACATCTCCTTTACCACACACCTCAGTGCACAATGATATACAGCAGAGGTACTCCCTAGCAACGAAGTTCAAGGAAAAATCTTCTTATTTGGAGTTTAGAATACGAAAACACAGAGAACAAAAAAACCATGCACAGGCTGTGAAATAAGTGTTCGTTATAAAATTAAATATAATTGAACTTTTTAAACTTCTGTGTGTTTATAGCTGTTTCACCAGAAGAAGGCAATTTTGGAGAGGTAGCTGGAGGCTGTACCACTGGGGATTTACTCCTGTAGTAGTGATGACTGGACCATGTATGGGTCTATTTCAGGGACTGCACAGTGATTTAGCAGAGCTTTAGGTTCCCTAGGGAGTAATCAGTGGTGAGGGTGCGTGTGAATGTGATTATGGGGACCTCAACATACCATATGTTCTACAGGCTCAAAATATGGGAAAATGATTTCCTAACTGGTAACACGTAACTGAAACAGCTGCTGTTTTAGAAGGAGCAAATCCATCACCTAGGATTCCCAAGAGGAGTTAAATCATCACTTGATACATCAAAGTGTTGGATTAACTTTTCCCTGTGAGGCAGAGTTTAACTACTGCTGTATTTGAGCCAGATATTTGATAGTCTTTGTAAATTGAACAAAGCCCCTGCATGCCAAAATTAAATGGTGATTCTATCTAAAGAAAACAGGGGGGTTTCCAACCATCTCGAAGAAGGCTTTGTGAAAAGCAGAAATCTTTCAAGAGGAAATATACTTGAAATATCTTGAAAGATAATTGTTTGGATATGTGGGACATGCAAACTCGTTGTCCAGGTTAAAAGAAAGCTTTCTTGAAATAAGAGTACAAAACTGTCACTGTTGACTGAGGAAACCACTACTATTTTTAAAATACCAAAATACCTATAGAAGATGACCTCTGCCTTAGTTTTGCTTAAGGCATGCAAGACCCATGCTAGTCAAAACCCCAGCAATCTCTTTGAAGCATTCCTCAGATACTATGTCTGTCTTTCACAGAATTCAGACTTCTGCAGTGGACAGTGGATGTCTTCAGACTATGGTCACACCCTGTGAAACCCAGATAAGCAAGTAACAAGGAACCAGTTTTCAGAACACCTTTTTTTCCATTCACTTTCTAGGAAATCTTGATCACGTCCAAATTGAAGACCAGTCCAAAGTGATCCATACACCTTTATAAGAAATTAAAATACCTAAAGCTGAATTTAAGAGCAGCTTATAATACATCACAACAGCTTTATTGCTTAAGACAAAAAGTAACTCAAGACTTCTTTTGCACACTCAGTCGAGAGGACGTAATTTTGGAGCTCCAGATTCTTTAATATTCCTGAAAAAGTCTTCTTTGCCAAAGAAGAAGCTTTCCATTCAAGTGACCTTTTCACTTCCAGGCCACATTCCAAAAACAAAAAAAAAAAAAACAAAAAACAAACAAACAAAAAAAATGAAAACAACCCACAAATTAAACAAAACCTAGACAAATTTCTGGTTCAAGATGTTCGTCATTTTATTGGGAACTTTGCTATAGGTTTATATGAAAGCTGTTTCTATATGATAGTGGTGGAAAATCATTTAAAACCACAGAATACAAAGTCAATGGGTAACTTTAAAGAAGGGGACTCTAGGCATCAAGAGATGAAAGATATTCTTCTCTTAGGACAGTTATCTTGTTTTCTCAGTTTTGGATGGCTAGATGCCAAGCAAGCCTGAAACTGTCACAAGAAGGAGAGAACTAGATGATGATGAACAATTCTCTCAGCTGCCACCACTCTGGATTTAAGAAAGCTTTAGAGAATCTAGGGGGTATTAGACAGACCATAAAGGAGAGAAACTGGAAGAAGGGAAATCAGAGTTGAGGGACTCTGAGATTCACTATAATAGACACAAATACGTATTATATAATATACCTATAGATATCAAAAGCAAATTTCATGGGCCAGAATTGATGCACTGGAAGGAAAGGAAAAGGATTTGACATTTTGTCTTACAGTGACTGAGAGGGAAAGAGGGAACAGGGAGTCCATACAGCCCAGAGTATTGATAGATCAAGTGCTAGGGAGATTAATTGGAGGAGCAGAAAGCCACAGAGGCAAAATCTTTCTGGAATTAAAGAAGTAGGCTAATTTTTGGTCCAGAAAAAAGAAAGAGGTTCAAGGGGATGCAAATAGCAGCTCTGACACTAGTTCAGACATAGGTTTCTGGAAGCAAGAGAGGAAAAACCTACGCACGAGAATGAAGATAGCAAAACAGAGATGAGATCTCAGAGCAAATTAATTTTAAGGATTTCAAGAAGCTCAGAGACGAAGTGGAAAAGGGATACGAAATGATCATTGGAAAAAGGTTGCTTTGTATTTACTTGGAGCAGTGGTGCTAAAAGCTGAACTGACAGGCAGGAGGTAAGGAACTGAAGAGAAGGAAGTGATTTTATGGCTTACAGGAACAAGTAGCCAGAGGGGAAAATAAGTCTTAATTGATGCAAGGTCTCCTAGTTTATTCAGAAAAAAAAATACAATATTTTTCCTGTTAATTACTAGGGACAATTCTTGAAATGCAACAGCTTGTTTTAAAGAGCATATGGTAGGGGGTGCTAGGCAAATGCAGCAGACAATGTGTTACCAAAAGAAGAAAATCTCTTTTACATAAGGAGACATATGTAATCCAAATTTATCCACACCATACCATCCAAAAGGGTATTTTAAATCATGCTGTCTATAACACTAATAGTCAGTCTGCAATTACTCAGTATGGTATGTGCAATCAGTACTTTCAGACATTACTCAAAGGGGCAGCTTGAATCTTAGATGTATAGGAAAAAAATAATGGAATGGTAGCTAGGAGTTTGTGTGATAAGCGATGGGCTAACCTGGCTGTGATAAGTGATGTGCCAACCCAGCTTGATCACATGCTGAGGCCAATAAATGGTCCTGTTGTCAGGAAGCTACTCAAAACTCTGCAACCACAGGATTTACCTCTTTTACATAAATATAATTTTTCTGCCTTCCTCAAGCACTCTTTGAATATGTGCTAATAACTTAAATTTATTTTTCAGCAGTGCTCTCTTTATGGCATTAGGTTTTTATATCTCTGCAACAACATGGTTCTCTTACTGTCTCATTGCCACCTTTTGTCAGCCGCCTTCCAGTTTTATATTCTCTGGCACAGTGTGAAGAAATTTCTGATCTACCTTCTCTTATATCCACCCAAATACTTTTGTAGATGAGCCACAGAGGGGAAAACTGGCACCACTCCGCAATTCATCATAAAATTACCTCTGTTTAAAATAAAATTTTGTGTTCCTATGATAAAGTCACAAACAAACCATGTCACAGAATGGATCTTATTAAAAGCAGAAACTAATTATGAATGCCCATCTTTCCAACATCAGTGAGCAGGATAGAGATCTGAAGGAGGATATGGGGGACAGTGGCTGGCATCAGGAATTACGTGGGAAGACAGGGTTCCACAGTGGGATCTGCTCTGGGAACAGACATGCAGACTGTTGGCTGCTTGGGTTGGGTAAGATACGGTGCCCATATCAGCTCTGGATCAGTCAGGATGGTTGAGGGGTGCCAGGGGGTCTGAGGGATAGGGTGAGTGGGCTAGCACAGCCTGCAGCTCAGGGGGCTCTGTGCTGGCAACAGGTGCTGGCAGTGCCACCTCTGAGGAAAAGGGGTGTCTGTGGCAGCCTCTGTGTTCAAGTGGCCATCTGGGTTCATGCTGTGTGGCCTCCTCAACTCTTTGTGCAGGTTTCCAAGGTGGAGTAGGGATGAAGAGCACAGTCCCAACTTCACACCTTGGTTCTGCTGGGGAACCAAAAACCTGCGAGCAGCTCTCTGCGGCCAGCTGGGAAGCCAGCCCACAGGTTGCATGGCAAAGACAGTGCCATGCACTTTAACCTGAAGTGGATTTTGATGAGCATTTTGGGTGTTGTAGAATGAGAAATGATGACTAGTATTTTCTTGTTTAAGATAAGATCAAAACGGAACCCACAGTGACTTCAAACCAACAGTAAATCCTATGTAACCTACAGAAAATATGCCCTTCCCAGTTTTGAGTCTCCTTCAGTCACAGCAGATACAGTGATGCCTCACCAAGAGAGTGAGCATTAATGTTGCCAATTCAGCCATCATGTCCTCCTGATTGCACTGTTTCTGCCAAAGGAGCTAGCAGTAGATGCAGCTGCTTGTAAAGAAGAACAGATTAAAAACATGCAAAGCTTTCATGAAGGTGAAGCACATGTACTAAGTTAGCAGTTCAATATCTATCCACTTTTGACTTAGCTGAGTGGTTCCAACAGCTCTTTATTTCATACAAAGGCTAATTTGTGTAGCAATATCTACTGAGAGAGTAAGGCCAACTTTGGAGATGTCATAACCACAAACAAAAAAATCTTTCACTTCCTGACACATCTTCTTCGTGCATGATCTTGCAGTACAAAGCACTAGTCCTTTGTGAGTGGCAGTTTCCATACCAACCTTGCTCTCTTAAAGCACACTTACGAAGAGCTGAGATGAAAAGACTGGAGTTGAACCTGACAGCTACTGCACTCTGTGCTCACTACGATTGTAGGTTTGCAGCCCCCACCTGTGGAGGTGCTCACCAGAGAGCACTGCAGCAGGAGCATCACGCCTCCATTAAACCCAGTGCCAGGTTAGGTATCTACATTAGTCACAGGGAGAGCTAGATATGGAGGAATGGAAATCACTACTGAATGAGGGGACACCTTATAATAGTCAATAGGAAGTGCTAAAAAGGGAAGAGTGTTTCTTCCAGACTTAGACATCTGTTCCTTCTCTGGCCCCAGACTTGAAAAACATATGTGAGATTCACAGACCAACACTCTGTCACTTAAATCATTTCTTTGGGTACAGACGACCAGCTCCCTTTGTTTCTTTAAAAAACATAGTCAGTGGCAACATAATTTTATCAGCTAGTCTGGTGTTCAGATCTGAGTCTTTTCCAGCATGAGGCAGATCAAGCTCTCTTCCCAGCAGACAGATCTGTGTGGCACACTGGGATGAGCCTCCTGCCTGGTACACATTTCCTACTGTGCAAAAACAGTGGGAACAATTTTAGGGTCAGAAGGAGTGACAGTAGGAGAAAGCATGATGTTGTAAATCTGAGAAGACAGTATTCAGATAAGACAGAGGGCCTTACTTCAAGCCTTGCCCAAACACATGAGTAAAAACATGCATTAAACAGTATTAAACAGTTGCCATACAGTCACACAGCATAAAATAAATTATATAGTGATCAAGAACTAAACCCCAGCTATGTTCATGAAAAGCAAATGCTATTAACATCTAGTACCTCTACATCCCTCTTTCTGAGCAGAAACTCTCACTGAAGCTTCTTCTGTTTTAGTTGCTATTCCCTCTCTTACCTCTGACCATGCCTCACATCAAAGCCGTCTTTGCAGTTTTCCCTTTGCAGCCCATTTCTAGTCCCTCTCCAGGTACAGCTCTAGGCTTTCTCTGTCTTTCACCTTACCTTTTGTTCATTTGTAGGTGCTTAAGCTCCTTTCCATATCTGCACCATGTTCCCAGTCATAGTTACTTTGAATTTTAGCTTTTGCATCATGACTCTGGAAAGATGTTTTCTCACTGTCTTGCTGCTAATTAAAGGTAGCTTGCTGAGGGCTCTGATCCACAGTCCCAGGAGATTCCTCACCCTTTCATTTGGCACACAGTTATTTTCCAGGTGATTAGTTATGGTATTTTTAAGTGGTTTACAAAAATGATGTTTGCTAGGTACAGTGCATTAAATTCTCCCATCAAAGTCATACTCTTTATATTTTTAAGAGGAAGTAATTATTAATCATGCTAGTTAAAATATTCATTGTAATTTTGAATTTGTCTGCCACTTTGAAAATAAACAGCTTGTTTTGCTATTACTTATGTTTTAGAACTGCATTACTTAACACCCAGCTGTAAGCCTGAGTAAAAATCACAGAAACAGAAATCTGTAGGCAGATGTTGCATTTCAACATCCGTTCTCACACTCAGCTCAGAAAATCTTGTGTGCAGATTACACTTTCCTTGAGACGATCCAGTTCCTAACCATTGACTTGGCATCAGCAATTACATCAGGGCAGCAAGGCAGAGTACATGCGTCCTTTGAACTGACTTCATGGATCATTGATCCCAAAAGTCATTGAAGGCAACAGGTGGTTAGACAGCATTACAGGAATAGGTTTATTGATTCAAGTCCTTAAATAAAACATTATGAAGAAAAGACTATCACAAAAGATCTGCAGGTTATCCAGCAGGTTTGTGGTGTGCATCTCACTCCTGATATAAAATATGCATGGTACAAATGCCCTGGGAATCTGCTCCTTGTCACTGGGATTGTGTCACACAGAGCAAGCCAAGCAAAGGCAGGATGTGTGTGAATAGCATGTTTACAGCGATAGGTGACTGAGCACTAGTGCTGAGTTCATTCACTTTGTGCCTGCTAAAAATCAAACTTTCATCCATATTTGATGTTTAGTACAGGCTGCATCTTTCCATATATTTACACCGATTTTGTTTTTCCAGCTATCTCAGCTCTCAATGACTATCCAGGCTCTCCCATGCCATTTCAGGGCAAAATTACACAGGTCAGTCATGATTTAAAAGCTGATTTTGCTCTGGAAAGAAAACTCATACAATTAGGGTCAGCCACAAGGTGATTTTAGAACCTGTCATCTCCACAGGGCTGAGCTGGGCTCACAGGCTGTATGATGTTGGAGCCCAGTTGTTCAGCTCGGGAGGGTCTGGAGGCACGTGGGTGATATGGTCACCTGTCCAGCTCTTTGGATGCAGCACAGAGGGTCTGCTGAAATTGCTTCACAGCTGCAACACCTGGCCTGTTGTCTCTCTTAGCATTCCAAGGCCAGGGTGAGCGCTGAGACTTATTGCTGGTGTGCTTTTCACCACAGTCTGCCTACCCTGGCCAGAGTGCAATGCCTCTGCTGCCCAAGGTAGCCAGGAGCTCCCCACGCCACCAGTGCAGCTCACATCCTAGTTGTGTCAGGAATCACACGTTGACACAGGTTGTGGAAATGATTCCCTCAACTTGGTGGCCCCACTTGCAAAAATATTTTTGGGAATGGCACTGACTGATAAAAATATGCACTGTAGTCTATGCCAAGGCAGTGGTAAATTTGCTATAGCAACATAGTATGTCTGATGGGTATGTTATTCTGAAGCCTCAGCTGTGGGCCAGGACTCCACACTAGATACTGCACAAGCCCAGACTGAAAACTGTCACTGCAAATTTGCTTTTTAAAGTAAGTGATTTGATGAATGATGACAGCCTCTGTTGTCAAAAGTACTGGTTTCAGAGTACAAATCCTGCTATTTTTATCTTCAGTTGTTTGCTAAACCTCCAAGTAAACTTTCAAGTTCCAGAGCAACTTGCTTTCTCACAAAATATTTTTGAGTAATTTCTGACTTGCCTTTTAACTCTGCCCTAGAGGTAGCCTAATGAAGTCCTGACAAAAAAGGACTTCAGGAGGTTGTAGAAACCCTCAGTCATTGACGAATATTGATATTTGCAAAGATGTTTCACATGGAATAAAACACATTCACATTTACCAAATAGTTGTTATCTCCAGCCTATTCATACATGAGACTTTGCTTTCTCTCCTGCAGTGGAAGAGCCAAAACATAACTTGATGTAAGATCATGTAGGCTAAGGATGACAGAAAAAGTGCAATGAGAAACAAGGGGGTGCAAAGCAACCACATGGGGACTGCAGCTGCCTCCTGCTGAGACAAAATGTCTCCAGAGACACCAAAGGAAACTATTTCATAAATGGGCCCTCCTGGAGTATGAAAGTCTAAAGGCATCCCACGGGCACAAAAAAGTGAGTAATTCCAAAGGAAGGGGTGGTTTTCATATGATACGGTTAAATCATACTGTGTAGTCTATTAATGCTCTAAATGGTTTTCTTATTTAGGTTACTTGTTTCAGATTAAATCCTTTTTCCAGTTGGCAGTGTAAGTAAACAGCTGTATGATGAGGTTTACTTCCTGGTGCTGGGATGTAGGAAGGACTCCAGACTTACAGTGTGCAGCTCCTAACTAGTGCAGAGTCGATGCAGTTCCATTTGCATAATTTTAAAATATCAAATTAATCCTGATTATGTAACTTTAACTTTTATGCTTACCTAATGAACCTAAACATGACACGTGCACCTTAGACAGCTATTTACACCTGGGCTGAATTTTGTCTTTAAAAGGCCTAGTAAAGTGAAAAAGATTTCTACAACAAATTTTCATCCTGTTTGATAAACACACCTCTCTGTGTCAATCCTATAATGATTTTAGATAGAACATAAATGGTTATACGAATAAAAGTACCCAATTCCAATGGAATTTGTTTCATTACATTCATATGTTTTGTTTAGCATTTTTATGATACCACATGAAAAATGAATGAATACTCAAACTTCAGTTTACATCATTCCTTAGTGATTAATTACAGCATAAACACCATGATTCTTCTATACTGAAATAGAAAAAAAAATACCTCAGAGACATGTTTAATCATTTGGATCTAATAGTGCTGTGTTTATTCATTCCTTTTTGGTCCATTAGAGAGTAAATTAGATTTGATTCACTTACTTTGATTGGCTTAATTGTGCCAGTTACAGATGAAGTACAAATAAAACCGTAATAAATCCAGCAGATGTTTAACCTGCTCAACCAAGATCTTTAACAGTCAATTCCAATAGCAATTTACACTCAGCAGTTTAACCAGACCCTTAGGAAGTTGATTTGATCTTTCTGAAAACCAGACACTTTATTTCTGTGTTGTTGAAACAAGACTGCTGTACCATATTTTCAAGTCTGGATTATTTTACAAATACTTTTTGTGATCTTGCTCTTCTCTGTGCTGGGAATTCTCCTCTGCCAAGAGGATTTTAGGACCTGGTGTAAAAGTAAATCCTATGGCTTCTGCCCAAGGTAAAAATACTAAAGGTCACTAGTAGAGAAAACAACAATTTCAGAATAAAATTATAAAGTAATGGTTTTTAATGTCTTTGATTTAAAAATCTGAAAATACTTACATCTAATGCATAATGCACTAAACCACAAGGTTCATCAGATCACAGTTTAAATTGCTGTGACCTTTAAATATGCTATTTAATATGTGCATGAGAAATTTTAATACTAAATACCATATCTTAGTCAAATTGGTCTTTCACGTGGCATTGCAAAGCCATCTGTATCTATAGAACTAAAAAGGACAATATACATGAGCGAACCAGTCCATGCTGGAGTTCATTATGCCCCACCAAGCCCCACCAAGAAATAAAGTAGCTTATTAACATAGAAAAATGTCAGTTATTTTAATTATAACAGGAGGTGAAAGGAATCTTCTCTGAGTGTGAAATTACTGTGAAGCCATCCATTGATCCCTCTATTTAATCAGTCTCTTGAGAACACTAGGAAGATGGAAGAGTATCTGATTAGTGTGGAAGTGTCAGCCTGGAATTAGCTTTAGGCACCTGGCTTTCATACTGAGGGCTTTCCCCCCTCCACCCACAAACCTGGATTGCTGGCTGGATTTACCACTTACCCCACTGAAGCAGGGTTCCCTCCCTGTACAATGCCAATGGGAAAAACCAGAGGATGCCCAAACCTTTTGGTTAGGTTTCCTGACCAAAACTCAGCAGATGACACACCAGGTCTCACTGAAGAGAACAAAACCAAAGCCCCCAAATAAGTTACTTCAAAGGCATCCAAGAAGGCCAAGCAGACCACTGTCCCTGGGATGAAACCCACTGAGGTGGGTCAAGGAGAGATCCTTCCCTCCCCAGCCAGCTCCAGCAAACCATGGGCTGACTGTGTGCAGGGACATGGGACTTATTTCGCACTGTACGGGGGAACAGCTGTGCAAAACTTACAGGACATTTTGAAGGGATTTAGTGTAAAATGGCCTATGGGACATTTAGGGAAAGAACCAAGGTTGGGAAAGGTGTCCAGGTGGCTCAGGGTTTTGGGTGAAACATGGAAGAGGCTCACAAGTACCAGGTAATTCCATCAGTTCTCCACAAGAAAATCACAACTTGACCATGCAGGCAGAGCCTGCTGCTCATGCAGGTGCCTATTAGTGTGAGGAAGTTACACTCCTCCTTCCTCTGTTGTAAAATCTTTTACTTCTCCAACTAGCAGCAGAGGATGATACTCAGCAAACCATTGAATTCACACCCATACTGAAAACAATCAATTTGCAAACAAGATATAACCTGGAGTAGGTTCTGAGTACTTTGAATATTGAACAAATCTGTCAAAATCAAATTCTGTTCATAGATAATTCGTGAATAGCAGAAAAAGCTAAAACAGCAAAATAAATGTTTGATCTGCATAGTTTATGCTGTTCTGTCAACATCTGAATTATCAACCAGAACACCTACTCAGATTCTTCAATGTCAGATCCAAATTTACTGCCCCCAATACAAGTCTGATCTGCTCAGAGGAGGCTGAGGTGAGCTGATCAGTGCTAGGCATGTATATACCTTCTATTAACACTACAATGGCCATCTCTAGGAAAAATCTCTTCCCTATAAACCAGCTTTCTGTTTTAAACCAAACTAAACTATGCAACGTCTGATTTTTCTTCTTTGTGTGCGTGTGTGCATGTATGCATTACATTACACTTGATTATTGTGATGACTTTCAAAGCATTTGAATTATCCACCAACCACATTATTTTGTATTTTATTCAGTTTACCATGAAAATTGCCTGTGAATTAAACCACAATCTCTAATAATGTTCACTCCATATTATTGATTTTTAAAGTGTTTGCAAATAAAATCTATATTTAGAGCGTAAAACTTCTCAATACAGTCCTGAAACTGTTCATATTGAACTAGACATCTTACTCTCAGACTTCATCTTTGCTGCAAACCCTATCACTTTAAAAGAAGGAGCCCTTTATTAAAACGGTATTCCTACACCAGCAGAGCAATACAGGAAGCTGTGATCGGATCTGACAGTTGGTTTACTCTTAACATTTGATCACAAAATTTCCGTGCCATCTGCGGGAAGCCACACAGGCAAATGTGTCATCACATCTAATAATGAAAAGAAGAAACAGACAGAACGTGCTGTAGAAACAGACTGCTTTAATTAACCCCCAAACAATGCTTTGCAGAATTTGCAGAGGAAAAGTCCTGTGTGGACAGGTTGCAAAGGAGAATGTCACAACAACAGCAAAAGAGGGTTTTACCTTAGATGCGCCATAGATTTATTAAGAAAACCTTCTAAGTGAAGCATTAGGGATTGCACGCCCTGCAGACCTCTGAATTCAGTGAAGGCAGGCAATGCTGGTAGCAACTGGCAACTTTGCCTTGTGACAAGGGCAGTGCCCAGCTGTGCTTGCAGACTGTCTGCCTCAGGCCACTGACTGCACTGACCATATGAGATAAGGGTGTAGGAGACTTGAGAAGTTCAGTAGTTATGCTTAGGAGACAAAAAAACCTGTCTGATTTTTACTCTGAATGGGGGTCTCCAGCCACAAAGAGATGAATGGAAATAGATGCAGAGCGGCATCCCCTGGTGCCAGTCAGGGTGAGGTATGGTGTGGGGAACGTATTGGGGGACCAAATCCCAGGGTGATTCAAGCACGTGAAGCACTGAAGGACTGGCCTGTGCTGATGGGTAGAATATAGGTGCACTTTAGAGAACAGTTTGCTCCTGCACAGGTCATGAGACTCCTATGTGATTTATATCTCAGCAAAGAAATGGTGCTATGCTGTTTTATCCTGACTGCATGCCCTGCTGCCTGGTTATTCTGTGCTGAGGACAAAGGTGATAGCTTGCCATGCCCGTTCGAAGAGATGCAAATCTTTCATTATTGAAGGCAGCCTGAGCACCAGGACATGGTTGCAGTGTGAGTTGTGCCAAACACCACCCGACAACCAGGCAGGAGGGAAATCCCATAGTGGCAGGGTGGGCTCGCTCGGACAGTGTTTGGATGTCTGGGGAAAACAAGTCATACAGGATCGTTCTTATCTGCAAGTCAGCACCCTGTTTCAGCACACACTTGAGGTTCCAGACTGCCCCTGAGCCTTCCCAGCTGCTTCCTCATTTACATCTGGTCTCAAGTTCTGCTGCACCAGTGTTTGGAGGAAAGCAAGTGGTGATACTACTATTACTTTCTTTATGTTTTTCAAGTATTTTATTTTTTCTCTGCCTTTGGCAGGTTGGTCATCCTCCCCAGGTATGATCTAAAGAGGTGACCCAATGGTCCTTCAAGACACTCCAGGCAGTGGGTTGTCAGGATTTGATCTCTTACAGGAAATAAAGTTTCTTGGGATTTTATTTGCCGTCCAGATCCATCTGCAACAGCATAGCCAGGGTTGGCTTTGGGCACTTTGTGGAAGCACCCCTGAGTTGTCTGCTCAATGCCAGCTCAGCACAGCCCTGACAGCGACGTCCAGGTTTGGCAGCTGGAGGTTGCAGTGTACTGGGACCTTCCCCTCCCAGCAGCAGGCAGTAGATGGACATGGCTCAGGCTGCCCCTGACCAGGGACAGGCAGACTTGGCTGGTGTTCAGCTCATGTCACAGCCCAGGACCCATTTCTACCCAGCCGATTTAACAATTCAGCACTTAAAGTAAAAAAGGAGGGTCTGTGGCATGGCACAGAACTTGGTGGAGAAAGGCAGCTGACAGCTCTCAGAGCCATGGCAGGACAAGCACATTACCCATTCTGGTCTGTACCACTGAGAATGACACTGCAACACTCACTTATGAAAAAATTAGCACCTTCATAACATTCCTGTGTGACCAAGTGTGGTAGCACTATACCTGTGTGAAAATCGGAGTAATTTGCTATCCTTGAATGCCACCTATAGGTTAATGTTTTCTGAAATAATCTTGATAAAAACCATGGAAGACAGAGGTCAAAGTGTAGTTTTGGATCAAAGTGCCAAACTTTAGTGTGCTTACATTGATTTTTGTAAGATCATTACTTGTCCTCAGGACAGTTGCATCCATTGCCTGATCACAGTTCCTCTCTATATGATTTTACAGATCTTCTCACTCATGGTCTTAATGACTCCTTTATGAAGTTGTCACTCAAAGGCTAATCTTTTGCAGGAACACAGCCCTATGGATTTATTCCTTATTGCACAAAACCCTTTAGTTACTGCATGATACTGACACACAGCATCCTTTAGGAAGATGTCACAGGGCACTTTGCAACAAGCAAGTTTCAGATCATTAACAGGGAAGTCAGTAATATTCAGCAGCTGTGTGGCTGGCCCTACTTTCTGGTAAGAGATTTTTGAGCAGCTTGCATTTGACCCTTCACTTTACATTGTGTCCTTTCTATTTATTTATATTTTCCTCGTTAGAGCAGAAACTTACCACTTCTCAACTCTGTAAAAACCGGAGGTTTCTTTGGGAACCAGTTTATTTGGGAAGTTTTTGATAAAATAAATGAAACCATCTAGAGATGGTCAATCCATTTCAAAGAGGATTCATCCTGCAAGCTGCTGGGCATAAGCTGCACTGTGTTCATGGCCTTCCCCTGCATAAGACCTTTTGAGAAGGCACCCAGTACACTGCAAGACCTCCGTGCCTTATCCCACCTCTGGCTCAGTGATTCAGCTACAACAATTTAAGAACATATTTTGTCCCACTCCTAATATATGCTGACACATATTTGGTAGCATATTTGGGCAATGTTGCTATTTTAGCACTATGAGACAGCCTAATGTAACTTCTATTACAATAACCTCCCTGAAATGCTTGGGAAAAGAGGAATACAGATTTGGGTTTTCTTTTTTTTTTTAGACCTTCTAAAAGATGTAGATGGATAAGATGTTACTACAATTATTTTCTTGTTCTTCACACCTGTATATATGGAACATATGGGAGTATAATTTAATAAAGAATGTTTCTTTTATTCACCTATAATATCTTCAGGACACTTACAATGAGGTCAATGTTTGATGTCAGCCATTGAATCTCTAGCTTGATATCAAATAAAATCAGCAATGCAATAATGGAAGCATAATGCAGATTAAGAAATTCTGTTGATGCAGGATGTCCTGGGATATAAGATGTCTCCTAAAAATGTTTCCAGAAGTACATGGTAATTCATTACAACACTAAATTTCACCGATATATGTAACAGCAGGAAAAACCAGCTTTCTCATATAAACGTCAGTTTTTCATTTTCAAAAATTTAAAGCACAATTAATTACTGCAGTCCTTCCTCAGATCCTTAGATTATTTCTTAGAGAACACCCAAAAATGAATACACAAACAGTCTGAGATCCCTTTGTTGTACAATCTAGTGAACTGTTAAATACATGAGCAGAGGTGCATAATTCTGTCTCCTCAACCTTTGTTGCTAAAATAAATGCTCAATGGATCATTGTGAATACATCCTTACCACACAGGCTGATATGCTCCTAAAGCCCCTGTTGTCTTCAAATTTTCCTTAAAAGACTTGAAAAAATCTTTAATATTTGCACTTTTTGGATAACAGTGATGTAATAAAGTAACAAAAGCAGATGTAATCAGCTGAAATGATAAAGAGTAACTTCTCTTTAGATAGCCTGATATCACTTTATTATGAACTTTGTTTTTTTATTTCTCAGCTTAAGCTATTTGCCTATCAGTTCCAAATGTCCTTTAACTGTGCTATTGTACATACCAAATGCCTTTGCTTGAATAGAAGTTTGGGCTATTGAATTGCTGCAGTCTTTCATTTTTTATCACATGCGCTGAAGGTACTGTACAAGCATCTGTCCACATTAGCAGGCTCAGCTGCACATTTGCTCTCATGGAGTCAAGAGAAGGCAGTATTTTCCTGATGACATTCCTAGGGCCATCTAATTGTTTTTCCTCTGTTAAGAGTCTCTCCCAGGAGGTATAAACAACTTGCAGAGAGGAAAAAAAAAGCATTCAAGGCATCTTCCAAGATGACAAAGCACAAAAAGTTAGGAGAGACATGACTTTGCCTTCTCTTTTTCTTATTTCGGTATTTGCACTGTTCCTTAGTAAGGCCTCAGAAGCAATGAGTCAGGAAGTAAGGCTCTTAAAATAATCTAGAAATGTTCAGAAGAAATGTATGTTTTGCAAAATCCTAGGCTGTGCCATCTCCAGCAATTTCTCTAATGACTGTTCTACTGGAGAAGAGAGAAATACTTTCCATCAGCCTTCTCCTTGAAAGTATTGCTCCCCAGAATTCTCACCCTTAGCAACAGAGAGTTTGGGCAGGCCTGACCTCTCCTGTTCCTGATGGTGTATTTCTCACCTGATGGGCTTTTTGAGGTGGCAACCCATTTATTTAGGGACGACTTTGCTGAGGGGATCAGTGTGAGGCTGGTGAGCTGCCACAGTATCAGTGGTTCCTGCTGTCTCCAGATATCATCCCCTTCACAACAGAGCCTTCCCAAAAGGGGAGGAAGAAGGAAACGAAGCGGTATCATAGAGGGGCTTCCCTTCAAGGGCTGCCTGTTGCCTGGCCACATAACCCATTTTTAAATACATACATTTAGAGAAGCTTCTCCTGAGCTAGGAACAAGCTTGGCTTTGTCACATCTGCAAGATCATGGATGCAATTAGGACTGCCAGCGTGTGACCCGGTAAACTGCATGGTGAGATAAGGTAACGCTTTCTCATCCATTTCTGTCAACGAAGGCAGGTTTTGGCACGGCTAATGACAAAATTCTTCCCTTTGGACAAAACAGTGCATTTTTATGATTCTGGTGCTGGCTGTGATTCAGCTTTTCTGTATGTCAGTTGCCAGCAGCTTCCTCAGATGAATCAGTTTCTGTTCCCTAAACTGAGGCAGACAGATGTTAGCAAAATATCTGTGCAGTACTTAATTCCAAATACTATAAAGAGAACTTTCTTGGATTTTCATTCTGTCTAGAGGACTGGTTGAGGCTGTGCAAAAAAAAAAAAATTGCCTTGGAAACAAAAGGATCAGAAGGCATCCCCTTGTTCCAACTTGGACAGAAGTCTTTGGCACACTCACATAAACTGTATTTCACATGTTCTTCAGTATCTGTGGGATTTCAATATTTTTTTTCTACATGATTCTGAAAATGTTAAGATGCCAAATGATCTTTGCACAGAAAACTCTAGCATTGCCTTTTGGCCAGAAGGTGATCATAGAGCTTTCTGACTCACTTCTAGCACAAATAGTAAACAAAGCTTATTCAGCATTGAGCAGCCGTCTATGTTGGCAGATTTTGCAAGAATCCCAGCAAGAGTGGAATCCTACCAAAATAAGACTGTGCCAAGTTAACGGAGTACAATGCAGAGGCCAGCATCTGCAAGTCCTCTTCCTGTTACTGTCAGATATGGGAAGCCTTGGTGCAAGGTATTACATTTGGAAAAGTATCTTGGGTTTTCCACATAATCATACTGCTCTGGAACAGATAGCTGGACCAAAGAAGAAAATATCCACTGATATTATTTTCATTAACCTTCCAGGGAATCATTCATGTGAAAGCATAAATAATTCTATGGGGGAAGCCTGAAAAAATTGACAGCAGTATTACCTTGCACTCTACCTCAGGGGTTGTTCCTCCCTATCATTAGACTGAAATGGAAATATTCTGGGAATGATTACCTGATCCCCTAGATTTACTTTTAATGACAAAGACAGTTTAAGCCCAAGAAAAGCAATGGCATTTTTAGGAAAAGGAAAAATACGTACAGAAATATTTGCTGTATATCAAATGCATGCCCATTTATCACAATAAGCTAGAATGCATGGATTGCACTTTATCTGTCCTTAGAAAGAGTTCAGTGACTACTAAGGAGGCAATTATTCTTAAAATATCTTAAAGGACCAACGGGCAAACAGATGGGTGATTCCAAGCAGGGTAGACAAGAAGCTCCTGTGGTACAGCTGGTGTTTGCAGTGCAATCACCTCCAGCTGAACTCCTCACTCCCTGCAGGGTCGGTGGAGAGGAAGGCGTGACGCCGAAAACACACTTGTGGCATGACTCACCCAACCTCTTGTACAGTCAAAACTGGAGCATCAAAATTCAAGCATTGAAACAAGCTGCCATGGGGAAGTGGCTGAGGTACCATCCCTGGAGGTATTTAAAAGATGTGGCACTTAAGGACATGGTTTAGTGGTGAACTTGGCAGTGTTATGTTTATGGCTGGACAAGATGATCTTAGAAGTCTTTTCCATCCTAAATGATTCTCTTATTCTAATCTGAATTTCTCTTGCTGCAACATGGGAAGGTTTCCTTCCAGTGCTCAGCTCTGTGAGGAGTCTAACTGCCCTCTCTCTAAACCCTGGCAGGTAGCTGAGGACAGCAATCACATCTCACCTCCATGTATCTCCTCCAGGTGATTAAGCCCTGATTTTAAATACCTGCAGGAGGCCAATGTGCAGCTCCCACTCCACTCCTTGGCCAGCACTGCCTGCATCTCCCTGGAGCAAGGTGAGAAGCTCAGACTCAGGTAGTGATTGGTAGCAGGCTTAACAGTGTCACTTGTCAACCATCCATCCATAATTAAAGCTAAACACATGCCTTACCCTGTCTGATGGGCAGGGCAGTCTCTCCTCCCACACAGACTGCTCTGAGGACACATAAGGGCAGTGAGCACTGTGCTTAGATACAGCTGATTTAGCATCCCCATTCAGACATTAGGCATGTATCACTGATAGTCTCAAAATTAACTTGCCACTGAACTGATATTTTGAAAATATTCAAAAGTTTATCTATCAGGGGAAGTTTCAAAGAGAAAAAGGCAAATGAGGTATAATGGCAAAACACAGTTTCTAGTGGGACTTGAGTCAAAGCTCATCTGTCATTGCCAGCAGTATGACTACATGCACAAGGTAGGTAGTTTCAAAAATAAAACGATTTCACCAGAACAGATAAGTGTTGTTTTAAAAATGGCAGATACCATTTTAGCATTCATATGAGAAAGGTTATAAATAGGTAGTTTTGAACATAAAGCATCCAAGCTACAAGAGAAGACAGACCCTGCTTTATGCTGTTGCTGCCGGGATTATCTGTGCTGCGGCTTTGCCCAGAAGGAACCAGCCTTATCAAGGTTCTCTGATCTCAAAGAACAGAAATGATGTTGAAGATGATACAAGAATTGTCCGTGAGACCTGCCTTCTCAGGGTCTCTTTAAATCATGATTGGTTATTCTTCTTTTTTTGTGTATCTATTACATCATGTTTTCCATGAAGGGCTGTAGGTGGTCATCGGAGGAGACATGGAGGAGGAGAGACACACAAACAGGAACAGACTGGGATGTTGTTCTGCATCTGGGCCAGCATTATTTCCTTGGATGGGACAGAGAGATCCAGGCTTTTCTCAGCAACACAGAAGAGTATAGGTAGAGCTGTTTCTATACCTTTGTGCTTTCACTCTGTCTAAAAAGTTTTCTATTTGATGTGTTCCTTTTTTTAGCATTACAGATTCCTCCCTTCCCTGTAGGGAATTTTATCTCAAAGCCTTGGTCCTTTTGGGGCATGTCGCAGGAGTAGTCTTTCCTTGTTACCATGCTAAAGAATCCATTGATTGACCTGTACATGAAACCATCCTATATATTTAGCAAAAAATATATGAAAATTTATACAGTATGAAAACAATCACAGGAAAGCTGGCATATGCTGGGCATCTCATGAGGGATTTCATTTTACCAAGCAATTCTAATTTTTTTTTTCATTTGAGTACAGCAAGAAAGATGAGTGCCAGGGATAAAATTACATTAAAGAAGGCAGTAGCTTAGCACCCTGGGACATGGAGGACAAGAGGTGTTGCACGTGGGAAAACGCATGATGAGAGATTCATGGTGTGCTGTAGCTTTGCAAAGCTTACCTGGCACAGCCAAGAAAACTCAAATGAGACAGAATGGGCAACAAGGAGTCAGTGGCATGAATCGTAAGGGTGTAATGACTCAGGAACCAAGTTCATATTAACCAACGGGATAGACTGAATGGGAACAAAGCAAATCTCAGGGAGGCCAGATTCAATGACAGCACAATGTGAGTTGATGATTTGTAATTTTAATAATGCAAAATTCAGTAAATAAAATGTTAAAATAAGCAACTTTAATAATTCATTGCAATATTTACTATTTTAGGACTGTTATTTTGATTCAATTGTTCAGTGTCATTGTATGTCCTTTCCTTGTAACCATGTCACAACTTAGACATTACAGTGTTTCACAATGGCCAGCTAACTGTAAGGCATTTCTGGGTTTTTCAACAATGCAGAACCCCGTCTGTCACGCTAGAACATCAGCTTTGCACTACACTCTTGCTCACTGAGGTTTTGTATCACCTCAGGTGGCCTATATTTCTAATCCTTGTCCTAAAGCAGCAAGGTTTTTTAGGTTTGAATACCATTTAGGACTTCAATAGTTTGTGTCTCCAAAGCACTGTGTAAATATTAACCAATGTACACATACGGTAACTTCACCCAATGATAATTGTGTTAACTGCAGCAGTTAGAGCCAAAGGCTGCATCAAAATTTAGAGGTTATGCTGTGATTATCTTTGCTGTATCTGTAAAAGCACTCGTAGGTGCTTTTGGTAGACCTGACATTTTTGCATACAGAATATATATAACCTACACCAAAATCAATCTCTTAAAAAATAGTTTGTGTTTGATGCTGCACAATGACAGATGCAGACATAAGAACAGGTAAAGTGTTAATGGTGGGCAAACTGCAGGGCTGACTGCAGGCTTCTCAGCTTAGCACTCATCACAAGCAAAATCATAGAACAGACTGAGCCTGACATAAATATTATTGTTAAAGACTGGTTTAAGAACAATGTAAGATGCAAATATAAGGAACACTGACAACACACTTTAATGAAAACAATAGCATCCCTTTTAAATGTAAATTTAAATGTTAGCATTTAACACTGAAATATTGGTAGCATTTTTGACAAGTTTAGTTAATAAAAAGTGACAGCTGACATAATACACTTAGATTTCAGAAGGTTCTTTCCCGTGATACAGTATGACATCTCAATTAAAAACATTTAACTGAACCACTGAAGCACAAACTAAAAAAGACTTAAAACTATCTTTTTGGTGGATCTCAGAAAGAAATCATAGGTGGGGTCTCTTTTTAGGCTCAAATGTGTTCAGTCTGTGCTGTGGAGGAGATGCCATCAGATTACACCTACAACCCACCAAGACCAAGGCTTAGGAGAAGAAGACTACCTAGCTCAGTTTCTCATTAGCACAGAAAGCATCTCATGAAGGCCCCTACATTTTTAATAATACATTCACATCTGCTCTCTTGCTTTTCTCACTATAGCATTTTTCCCATCTGACCTAGTCAGGTTTCACCGTGTTCGGGGCAAAGTCTTCACTCCTGAGCTGTAACAAAATCTTCTTGTAGCCAATACCAGGCTTTTTGTCAAGTTCAGTTGACTTTGGCTAAGGTCCTCAGTGAGTTATTCAAACAAACAAAATTCCACCAATTACTTGTACCTAAACAGTGGTGAAAGTCAACTCCCGGATGCACCTGAGGACCTCTACAAAGAAAAACACTAGTCACAGAGATTTGGGTGAAAACAAACCTTTATGTATTACTCCTGCCCAGGGGTAGCTTCCAGCCATAAAAGACAACAGTAGAACAGGTACATAGACCTTGCACTGCACAGCAAAATAGTCTGCAAACTCTGTGTGAAAACAGAAGATTTTGGTATTGCTATCTGCATAAAATTGCAGAACCAGGCCTTGTGCACACCTGAATAAACTGATCTCCAGAGCCCTGATGATGGGTTAATAGCCTCATAGCAAGTGCACAAACTGAGGTGACAGATGTAACAGACACAGAGAATTAAAATGTAATTAATATTAGATCCAGGATATATGTTTACATTAACTGCCAACCTGATCATTCCACTATATAACCAACGAGAAAAGTTGAAAGACCCCCAGCATAAACAGAGATATTTTTATATGGGTACCAGTAGGCATGAAAAGTAAATCAGAAGAGCAATGGTGATCACACAATGCTCTCTGAGCCTGTGGCACAGAAGCAAGAGGCTTGCAATTTATCATGCAGTTAAGAAGGCAGCAGGAATCCTACAATTCCTATTGTGAAGCTGCAGAATTGTCCTGTAGTCAGCAACTTAGTCTGGACCATTTTATTAAAATATCTTTTAGTGCTTTGCAACATAACTTCTGTTTGAGACAATAAGCTTGAATTCAAAGTGAGAAGAGTCTCCAGGCTGCAGTGGAGAGCTCTGCAAGCTCAAGAGGACAGATTGCTATTAGCACTCCAGCAGTTCCTCACTGTGGGTAATCACATTATAATATGCTTTCTTCTCCTGCAGAGGCTGATGAATATATGTATATATAACAGGTCCAGGATGCATGTTTCTACCATTTTTAAAGTCTGACTTCTTACTGTGGCAATAACTTGTTTTCTGTTTAACACTGGCAAGTAAAAAAATTGCTAGAACTTGGGCATCTTTCCCAGTCTCTTTAAACATACTGCCTTTATAGGAGTAATGAGGCTTTAGCTGCTCCCACTACAAACAGCATCAGGAGCTCACTCTGTCCTTTGTTGTATCAAGCTTGTTATGGCTTTCATTTGACAAGATTGCATATATGCAAACCTCAGAAAATGCAAAGTGGTTTAGGTTGATCTGACATTTGTAACACGCTTCTATCTTGTCGGTTTGGAGTGTAGGGAGGATGGATCTTACAAATGGATACTCAATTTCAAAACTCACATAAACGTCATGGGATCTTTACTTGAAACAGCCCTAGGGTAACTATGAGGTCCCTATTCAGCTGTTACCAACTCTTTGAAAGTATCTTAGGACTTCAATGAAGATAAATAAAATGAATACATTGTAGTCTAGATCCGTAACTTCTTATGGCATAAAATAGCACTTCACTGAACAGTCAAATTACCATCAAGAGATGGGTCTCAGAAGAGGTCCTCCAGCCCTCTGCCATTCTCAGTTATAAAGGGTCTTTATAGTAGTTTTGAGATCTAGTCCAATAAAGCAGTGCAACATAAGAACACAAGACTGGTGTTACTGAGGCAGACCATGGGTTTGTTGATCACTGCCTCCTGTTCCTGTCTGTGGTCAACAGTGGAGGAATACTAATGCAGGGGAAGCAGGCACTTCTATTTCCCCCAACTTCAGTCCCTGACTCCAAAAAACATTGTAGCTCAGAGCCTTTCTGAACAAGAGCTGTTGCCTTTTCATTTAATGGATACTGATGGGTTCTTTTAAATTAATTTTATCTACTCATGTTTTTAAAGCCATTCAAATTCTTACTATTCCCAGCATCCAAACTCAAGGGGACACACAGATTACCTGTGTAGTATGCAAAAACCACCACCTTTGTTTGTTTTGAACTTTCTGCCTGCTGTTAAAATTAGATATCCCTTAGATCTTTTAGCTGGATGTGTCAGAACCCCCATTCATTCCCCATTAACCTTTTCTGAGCTGCTCCTTAGTTTATAGATCTCACATGCCCTGAAACTGTCATATCTTAAAGCATTTAGATCTTCTTTGAAATAAACTTTGCTAGCAAAGAGAAAAACATTGTAAGCTTTAGCCTTCTAGCAGGATAGGGAGAAACCATCACTATCTTCAGACATCACAACAAAATGCACATTGGCCAAAAAAAACCACCTCAGCAGTTTTTTTCTGTCTCACTCCAGGAAAAAACTTCTATTCCAAAAGATCATATCCTAAGTGATGCAACACCATTCTTCGTCCAAACTCTGTTCTGCAGCCATATACAAACAGGCCAGTTCTCAGAGGGTATCATCCCATCTTACTGTCCCATGCACAAAGTCCAGAGCATAAATGGTCTCCACAGATCCATACATATTATAACAATAAGGAATTACACAACATGCTTTTCATGTTGAGGCAATGCTTTAGAGGTTTCTCTAAGTCTGTGCTTGCATAAATCAGTTGTGTTTGTTGCGATGGTGAAATAACTACCACATCTCACACAGCAACAAGTAGTATGGGAAATTTCAAAAGAAAAAAGTCTTTAATTACACAAATCTTCAATTCATACTGACTCAGAACTATCTTCCATTTCCGTAATTTAGAGGAAATGGACAATTAGGAAGTTTCTAAGCCTGCTCATTTATTTTGAGCCTATTTCAAAATGATTGCTGTCTTTTCAAGCCTGTCTCCTTTGAGTAACACAGGACTGTGATTAACAATAACCAAGTATAATTTGAGAACAAATCAGTACAGCACTGAGTGCCATAGCTCAGGAGTTTCTCTCCAAACTGTCTGCAATGCCTTCAACCACCAATCTTTGCTTCTTCCCTGACCGCAGCAATATTAGAGAGCGATTTTCTGTTCAACTCCCAGTAGCCAGGAGGTGGAGTCGTGAGGCTTCAGCACCGCCCAGCCTAGCTCATAGCCCACAGGCCTTTCCAGATGATCAATCTATTAGAGATCTATCTTCTGAAAATAAAAAATGTAAAAAACAAGAAGTTTTTAATGGATCATAGAGATCACAAAGACCCGGAGCCATCACATGCTTCTGAATTTGCTGCACAGACATATTTTGTGTGATTAGCAGAAGCCAGTACTTCTTGGGGGAAAACAGTGTAGGGTAAAAGGTTCAGAGAAAGGAAAACAATTTGAAATTGTCTGCAGCCAGCCTTGCTCAGACAATATGGATCTGAATTTCAATTCTCTGTAAACAAGCAGCCCATCTCTGAGTGTGTCAGCAGTTTTAATATCATGTCATCCAATCAATGCAGTTTATGTTCCGGGAATCAGAAAAAAATACTTTTGCATTCATGGGAGAGAAGACATTTAGTCCCATTTTACTAATTCCTTCTACTAAATTGTACCTCACTTAGTGTCTTGCTGATGGCAAAGACCAGCATTTACTTTCTGGCACTCTCGAATTCCTTTTTCAACAACATAATGAGTTCACACATGCTTCCAGACTGCTGTACAGAAAGAAGTAGCAAATCACTCTACAGAGAGTGACATTTCTTCTTCTGTGATGCAGTCTGAGTGTACCACTGCTGAACACACTTTTTAAGGTGAACTGTCTATTTGAAATCACAATTTGCTTGACAATACTGAGCTAGTTCTTAAGCTGCTGAAGTCTGTCAGAGATCCATTTAATTCAATGGAGACATGCTAATTTGAACTAAAGAGCTGACCCTCTGTGCCTACCCATATTAAATTATGATTCTATTAGACAGATCACAGATAATTATAATCCTGTGTTCTTCTGTTTATTGACACCGTGTCTCTGGGAACACTCTCTTAAATGAATTTAGCTAGTCATCTGCCATTCATTTCAATTACAGGAACATAAACACAGACTCCCAAATGAAAACGGAAAAAAAAACCCAACCCAGAAATAAAAGACCATAAAACCACAGCAAAATTCAAAGAAATTATAGGCAGGTCTAATATTTGATCTGCTTTCCACTCATTGTAAAAACGTTGCCTACCAAGCTGGAGAGATTTGAATGACTCCTTAACAGGCAATTCATGATCTTTGTCATGCAGCATCAATCTGCACACATAAGCCCCATCTCATTCACTTCTGGACCAGGACTGGCCCCAGCACTCTTCAGACCATAAGGTTTCCTCTTATTTTAATTTTGCAAGAACAGATGTCTCCTGCCTGGCAGAATATCACTGCCTTTGCGCAGTGGAGAGCCACTGTCCCCTGCCATGCACTGACCTTGACACAGAGCCTTACCAGTGTGACACAGAGGGCTCATCATGTCACAGAGATGCTGCCCCACTGCTGCAATGGTGATGCTGCCTCACTGCTGCCTTGTGCCATATTCTGCTCTGATGGAGAATAACAGAGGTAAAGTTACCTTGTGTCTTCAGGTTCTCATGAAAATCAGAAAGGAAAGGAGCTTTGTAGACCATGTGATCCCTCCTTTCTGTTTGCCTTTTTCTCCTCCATATGTTCATTTCTCTGGTAAAAGACTGTGAACCTGATTTAACAGATAAACCTAAACCCTATCCAAGCTGTAGTTAATTCTTGTCTGTCTTAGTAAAGCAGGCTTCCATTTAATCCTAAATCACTAAATACAAAGTTTTTAAGTACACTGCACATCTCATCATGTTTGGTGGAAGAGGTACTACATACACCTTGTATGCCCTTTAACAAATTTAACCACAGCAAACTTTACTCAAAAGGCAGATCATCTCCTCTCTGGTACCTCAGCTAGTTCACAAATCACTGTATTGCCATACATCTGGGATGAAATCACCCTCTGCAACAGCACAGGCCAGGGCCAGCTGTGGGTACTGGTGGAGGGGCAGCTGAACCCAAGTCTGCAGTGGGCTCTTGGGGCTGGGAAGAGCAGCCCTATGCTGGGCTGCCTGTGAACAGCATGCCCAGCAGATGGAGGGATGTGTTTATTCCCCTCTTTCTGGAACTTGTGAGGCCAAATCTGGTGTGCTGTGTCTAGATCTGGGTTCCCTGGTACAGTAAAACCATTACACATGGGAGATTCCATGGAAGGGACATCAAGAAGATTACAAGGTGGTAGCACAAATCAGGAGTATAAATATGTAAAGAGAGTGAAGAATTGGATTTGTTCCATTTGAAGGTGGTCAGGCTAAGGGAAGATCTTACTGTCTTCTTCAACCAACTCATGGGAGAATGTGGAGAACACGGAGCCTGACTCTTTCCAGTGATGAACTGTGAAATGCATGCAACTTGCAGCAAGAGAAATTTGACATGTGGAAACGTATCATAACAGAGAAACAAAACAAATTCTGGAACAAGCAACTCAGCAAGCTTCTGGAATTCCCATCCTTGAAGATGCTCAAAATGCAACTGGGCAATAAAGCAACCTGGTTGAGGTTTGAAGTTAATCCTGCTCTGAGCCGGGCACTGGAGCATGTGACGTCCAGGGTCCCCTCCAACTTAAACCATTCTGTGATGTTGTAGGGGAAGAGACAGATGTTTTGTGGGGATGTAAGGTGGTGCAAGTCCTTTGGAGGCCAATAAGGTCTAGATGCTCCTTCTGAGTCTGCCCCACACATCCTGTGTGACCAACCACCCTGAGGCAGCTTAGGCATCATGCATCCTGGTGAACCTGGAGACAACAGGAACACCTATATTGTCTGAGCAACTACCCACTGCCAGTAGCATTTAACCTTGTCTAGGATCATGTCATCATCTTTCCCAGCTGAAAACTAGGCACACACAGAGGGAGACAGATTAACTGTATTTGAAGGCTACAGGTTCCATAGCCATGGAGGCCATCAAACAATAAAGGAAAACATCTACAAATAACGCAAACTAACATCCAATACTGGGGAAATCCATAATTTTGTCTGTCAACTTATCTGAAATGGAAATCAGCTGTCAGGGATTGCAGTTAAGTAGGGAATGTGAAAACATGATTTTAAATGTTTGGTAAGTACTTTTCAAGGCAGCATTAACATTAATAATTCCTGTTGGTATTTGGATCGCCGTTGTCACCCACTCACTTTGGCATCATATCATACAAAACTTTTGCCATTTGAGCTAATTAGTAACATTCTCCGATATTGCCACTAGCACCTAACTTACAATTTGTCATCATTTAGCATTCCCGGGTCATTTGTTTGCACCATTTTTTAACTTCTTCTTCCACATATTCAGAACCATTTAAAGGCTATGAAGGTCCAAATTTTGCTAGACAGCCCTCTCCATGAATCTGAACTGTAGTACCATCTCTGGGTACTAGGATCTAGGAACTCTTTGTCATTTTAAAGTAGGAGCCACTCACCACCCTTTGCATGTGTGGACACTGCTGCTGAAAGCAGCAGGCCTGTGTGCACGGGAGGGATCATAAGTGTGTATTCTTACTGTGGTCATCCTGTGGTACATAATCATGGCTTAGTGGATGTACACAGGGCACCACAGTGCCACATAAAGATATCCAAATCAGCTGCAATACTGATACTTTAGCTCAGGGATCCATCAGGATGATTTATCTATTTGTCACCTTAACAATAGGCTATACAGTATCTTCTTGCAATCATGAGAGAGGTACCTCCAGATGCTGATTACCTTGATCTTGGCAAGAAAAAATGCTGGCAGGCAGTTCAACAAGGTCAGACTGACCTCAAATGCATTTGAGGTGCCTTGGCATGAGAGATTTCTTTAGGGGATCACTGACCAATACAAGGAACATGGTAAAGCAGCTATATGAAATGTAAAAGTAATAATATTCCTAATAAGCACCTGGCTTTTTATTGCTACAAGATTTTAAGTTTATTTTCTTGTAAAAACTCTACTGTAACTCTAGGTCAGGAGTGACCATCTCCCTACACACCTAGCATTAAGAATTATAATGAACATCAGTCAACAGCTATAAGCTTTTAAAAAGCACTAGATTTCATATTTTGCTGATATTTTACCATTACCTTTGTTACAAGAAAATTGCAGAAAATAAGAAGTATGACTGCTCTGTCTTTATTTCATTTAATCTTGATACCTAAATAAATGCATTTTCAAGTATATAGCACAGCTGAGGACAATATGCTCGACTGTGGTGCACGTGCCTTTTGCAGCAGCTGAGGTTCAGGAGATGCTGCCTTGCACAGAGACACGACCCTAAGCTTGTCTCTCCATGTGGTGCTTTTCCCCATGGCTGGAAGGTGCCAAGGAGCAGATGGCCACAAAGGCCACTTCGTGCCTGCCATCCTCCAGAGATGCCTCAGGGGTGGTGGCAGCGGCCCCCAGGGCTCAGTGCATCGCTGTGACTGATACAGGGACCAGCCGGCCTCCTGGGCCCTGCCCTTTTAACCAGGAATGCTGGGGGAACCTGAAGCACAGGAAAGGAAGGGCAGAGAACTGATCAGCAGTAGTCTGATCCCGGGCAATTTATTTTCCAAACAGTTTTTTCTTGCTGGCTGTATTTTTATGTAAATATGTGGGGGTTTTGTTGGAGAGGGAGTCCATGTGTCATAATAGATACTCTACAAATTTATACTGGCTCTCTTAATTCCTTATTGATGCCTTTTCCTGGTCTTAAAATCAAGAGGCATACACGGTTAGAAGGGGAAAAGGGATTTTACCTTGATATTTATTTTAAGGATCCTTAGGTGCACTCGTCCAGGTCAAATGCATCAAAATGCACCCCGCAAAAATGCCCCCCCCCCCCAAAAGATCTGGTATAACATTACAGGTTTTACTAATTAGCATATCTATCAAAAATTCCCCAATGAGAGGCTCAAGTGAGCCCCCCTCCCCAAGGAACCTTCCCCTGGATGGTTCTATCTTGGTTCACAGAATGTGTTCTGGAGAGGACCTTGGGGTCTGGGGCACACTGATCCCTAGCTACGAAGCTTCTAAAATGTTTAGTCTCTCAGCTTGACAAACAAGTCCAAGAATGTAGGCAAAAAGCACTGGGAATACAGAAGTTGCAAAAAGGTATAACAGGGGTATAAAAGAAAAGGCAAAAAATCTTCATGGCATCACTATGAGTAGCTCACGGTATATAAAAGGTACAAGTTAAAGACTTTTTTTTTTTCTTAAGGGTATACATTCAGTGTGAAGCTACAATTTAAGGTCTATTATTGAGTGGCAACCAGCAGTCTGCAAAAATTGAATGGTTTTATCAACTGGGTTGATATCTCACAGTCCAGTTTATAGCAAATACAGGAGGGCCAAGTCTGATTGTTAGCAACAAGACAGCCATGGGCAGAAAATAGTTACAGAAAATGCCAGTCACTAGAACAAAAGAAAATTCTATTTTAGTCTCACCCCCACAAACACTATATTCAATGAAAAGCAGGAAAAGATTAAAAAATGAAAATATTATTATTTCAAACAAAATGAAATGCTCAGCTCTAGTCTAAAAAAAGACAGTACTGATGTGGGCATACAGAAGATGCTACTTTTCAGGGAAGCATTTGCCTTGCTAACACCCTGTCTATCTGTGAGACAAAAATGACACAAACATATGAAGATGATAAAATGGGGTTATCCACAGGGGTAAGCACATTCACGAGAGGGGGAGGCTGAAAGCCTGCATTTGCCAGTTACCCAGCACACTACTACTTGGTCTCTCCAAACGGACAGCCTCTGCTCCTCTTCTTAAGACTTTGTTGCTGCAGAGCTTGTTCTTCTCTGCCGAGACCCTGCCTGGTTGTACCCAACCCAGGTGTGCCCAGGCCTGGGGTGTCGCCGCTGCTCACAGCACACCAGCTCTCCACTTCCTGAGCACTCCCCTGTGTACAATGGAATAACACCTCCTTCAGACAGTCCTTGAGGTAGCTGGGGGGTAGGCTACAGGGGTAGCTTCTGCGAGAAGCTGCCAGAAGCTTTCCCCATGTCTGGCAGAGCCAACTCCAGCTGGCTCCAGGATGGACCTATCACTGGCCAGGGCTGAGCCCATCAGTGACGGTGATAGCACCTCTGGGATAACACACGTAAGAAAGGGAAAAAATACCCTGAATTGATTATGCAGGCAGATAGAGGAGTGAGAATATGTGAGAAAAAACTGAAGACACAAACATCAGTGCTGAAGCAGGGGAGGAAGTGTTCCAGGCACTGGAGCAGAGTTTTTTCTGCAGCCCCTGGATGCCCACACAGGAGCCCATAGAGGACCCCACACCAGAGCATGTGGACGCCAAAAAGCAAAGGCATATGGTACCCCATGGAAAAACGATGTTGGAGCAGGTTCCTAGCAGGATCTGTGACCCCATGGAGAGAGGAGCCCACACTGGAGCAGGTTTGGTGGCAGGACTTGTGACCCCATGAGACACCCATGCTGGAATAGCCTGTTCCTGAAGGAACTGCACCCTGTGGAAGAGTCCCTCATTGGAACAGTTCTTGACTGTCAGAAGGACTTAATGCTGGAGATGCACATGGAGGACTGTCTCTGATGGAAAGGACTCCATGCTGGAGCAGGAGAAGAGTGTAAGGAATCCAGTCACAGTCATCTCACCACTGCAGGAAAAAGCACACCAAGTTTTTCATCTAAATAAGACAGGTGAAAAACACCAAAGGAAGTCTCATACCAAAATCTTTGCAGGACACAAAGGAAAAGAAAAATGATACCACTTTTTTCATGACCAGAGAAGAAATCTGTAGTAACGTTCAAAAGCCATCCACTCCTCATGAATCTTCACCACAGATCCCTCACCTAGTGCAATCTAAACATGACTAGACCTTCATCCAGACTCAAAGAGTCTTCCTGGAAAATCCTTGTGATCCAGTCTTTGTGGCAATGCAGGCAGTAGGACAGTAAGTGCTATACCATGGAAATAGTTGCAGTTTCAGCAGCACCAATCAGGAAAAATGAAAGGGTGCTGCCAAACGCTTCACGATCTAGATGGAAAATAAAACACTTTGGTTCATAAGAAAATGGGTTTCGTCTTCCTCTCAGGCTATGAACTAGTTCTCTTATTGGTAATTCCAGATATGGAAGATTTTTAGAAACAGACATCAGTAAGTTTATCTCCAGCTGGAGCAGGTCTCCCTGGTTTGTTGTTAACAACTTGTGTTCCCTAAATCTCTATGTTGAATTGTTTGTCTCTTTACAGAACTCTGTTCAGAACTGTAAAAATTAATTCCTAGGATATATGCTTGGGAAATTTTGTCCCTGAAGACTCTGTTCTCATATAGCTTCTACTAGATTATTTCAGTCAACTGAACAAAGTTTTCCATCCCTTTCAATTATTCATTTTTTTCCCAGAGATGTTATTTATACAGCAGTGTACACAGTGCTTTGCAGTAAGTAGGTATGTCAGGCAAAGAACAATGTCCTCTTGACAGCCTTTGCAGCACAAAGAAATTAATAAGGTACAGACCAAAACAGTAAGAGTAAGGAGGCAAGGTGACTGCAGTTCAAATATTTCGTGGAACAAAAGCAATGGTATGAATGTTTGAAAAAGCAAAAGTATTTGTCACATTCAGAAGGGTTTGTTCACTTCAAACATCTATAATGCAAGGATCCGTGTCTGAGCTAGTCACTGGAGGTTCCTTTCTGGTGAGAAACAAGTGTTTTAAGTGCTGAGATTCATCTAATTTAGACACCTTGAAAGGAATCATGCTTTATGTTCTACTTATCAAGCATTCCTCCATTGACTGAAACTTAGTCAAGCTGAGCAACTCAGATGAGGATAGCTATATTTAGTTAGATGATTCCAACCTACTATTCTAGCCACATGACAATATCTCTTTTAAGTCCTTTGTAAATGAAATTTCTGCTTGACAAAACTTCAAGCAGTGGTTCCCCATTCTTTTCCACTGTGGGGAGCTTTTTTTAAGTCCCCTATGCACAAACATTTTTTTCCTGGAGGTAATTGCTAGATTAGCTCAATTAAATCAGCTGTCTCATAGGCTGCACTCTAAATCAGATTTGGTTATAGAAGCCCATTTTTTGAATGCTGTCTGCAGATATTTTTTCTTTTTGTTGTAAATAGATGCCATGTAAGTGTGGTTTACAGCCCTGCCATGGAACAGGCTGAGTCAGAGCAAACTGGAGTTGACCTGACTTAGCCTTTTACGTGACTGGTCACAAACAGGGATGGAGTAACTAAGGGGAGGCAGAAACCTTTTAGCTGTGTCTGTAAGCTGCAGATTATTCCATGGTACCGTGTCTTCAGCCTCCACTGCTCCCACTCCTGTTCAACGTGGCCACCCACTGGGCAGGGACAAAGCAGGCAGACATCCAGTGGGGTTTTGCCTGACACCCTGTGACTGCTGGAACTCCAACTGGAAACTCACACCTTTGAGGAAGGAAGTGGAGTGCAGCACAGAGAGCACAACTGCAGCCCAAGCTGAGCACCTTCAGGTCCCTGCAGCAGCAAGGAAAGCTGAGGTTGCTCAGAGCTTGGTCTCACATTTGAGGCTATAAACGTTGTCATGGGAAAAAATACTGAAAATTTTTTTTTCTTCTGCAAGTAGAAGAAGCCACTTGTGCTGTGGCACTGAGCAGCAATGAGACTGCAATGATTTGGTGCCAGTGAAGCCTATTGATCTGGAATGGAAAGTCCTGCTTCCCTTTAGCACTGCTAAACCTCAATCAGTCTCCTGTATGAGACATCCTTTGTTTTTCTATTTAATAATTTCAGTAAGTCTGCAATAAGAAACTTTCTCCATCCAATCCTTGTGTGTGGGAGGGTGTGAATATTTCCAGCTCATAGTAATGAATGCTTTGGCACAGGCGGTTGCAGCAGGCAGAGGCCTGCGAGCTCCGCTTTCCAAGCCAGACTCCAATATGCTTCTCGCTGCACCCCAGTGCTAATGCAATTAGCTTTGCTTTCCATGTGCACCATGGTGAGACAACACAGGCAGAGCAACAGATGAGTACTCAAAAAACTCTGTGCTTTTTTTACATACTAAAAGGTAAATCACGTTTCTTACATCAGACTCTTCAGTCTGAAAAGGGTGTCTAAAAATCTGAGACACTCATGGAAACAGAATGTCTCTCTGCAGTGGTTTGGTGGCACAGAAGAATGTACCTGATCAGCTCAAAGATGGTCCCACCCTGGCAGAAGGAGGCAGCTACAGATGCTTCCTGCTCTCTTCCCCAGAAAACAAATTCTCTCTCAGCTGCATTCAGGAAGAGTTTGAATTCAATGTCTGTTTTCAATGTGCACATTGCCTTCCTTTTCAGTCCTGAAGCCAGGCTCCAGAGAAGACCTTGAGCAGCACAGACAGTATAAAACACTTCTGATTTGTCTTTTCTGTCGCTACCCTATGATTGCATTAACATTTTAGCATTTTTCTGTATTATGGCAACACAGAAGTGTTGATGCCATTTAAAATTGGTCCCAAGTAACTGATGAAGTGATTAGATGCTGCCATGGTATGTTAATTAGATGTGCAGCACAAAACCTGTCTATTTAGCCCATCATGGTATTTCTTCTAAAATGAAGCCACACATTTCAAACTTTAAATATATAGAATGAAAAATATGAATTAAGAGAAGAAAAAACCAAAATATCAGCTAATGAAAGGTATTGATAATAGATTATTATGTATACTTTAATCATGAAAAGCACATTGTTTTAAATAATACAGTACATTCTAAAGCCAAGTAGATGTAGATGCTAATTGTCTTCTCCATTACAGAGAGAGAGCTAATGCCAGAGATTTGAGACAAATGGCACTTAACCTCCTGAACCCCAGATGAAGAGGGAGATAGATGTTTGCTTTTGATCATTCTGGTCTTTTCATTATCTGAATCAATAAATACCCCTTATATCTTTGAGTCATGTTTCTAATTAGTCAGCCTCTTGGGCCTGGTTTACAAAATAAAATATAAATCAACGCACATTTGTAAATTCCAACAAGCATGCTGGGCCAATGCCATCTCAATAAAATAATTAAAATGCCATCAGCCTGTTAACTTGCTCTCATCTCTGCCAAAATATATATACTGTCAAATGCCAACTCATTTGGAATGCTAAAGAGAAAGGTATTTTGAAGATACAATAGATGCAATAAATATAAGATATAAAATACTTAACTCTTGATATAATTAATTAAAGATTTACTTTCCTTTGTTAGTGCAAGGAACTGCATAAAGAGAACTAGCAATTAATGTTCTTGACTATGAAGATCACAGAATCACAGAATAGTTTGGGTTGGAAAAGACATTTAAAGGTCATCAGTCTAACAGCCCCTGCAATGAGCAGGGGTATCTTCAGCTAGATCGGGTTGCTCAGAATCCTGTCTACTGTAACCTTGAATGTTTCTAGGGCTGGGGTACCCACCAGCTCTCTGGGCAACCTGTTCCAGGGTCTCTCCACCCTCACTGTAAAAATGTCTACCTTAGATCTAATTAAAATCTATCCCCTTTCACTTTGAAACTGTTATAACTTGTCCTATCACAACAGGATCTGCTAAAAAGTTTGTCATCATCTTTCTTATAAGCTGTCTTTAGGTACATGGAGACGGCTGAAAGGTCTTCTCAAAGTCTTCTCTTCCCCAGGCCGAACAGCCCCAATTCTCTCAGTCTTTCCTCACAAGTCACATATATCATCCATCTGATAATTTTTGTGGTCCTCCTGCGGGCCTGCTCCAACCCATCCATGTCCTTCCTGTGCTGGGCACTCCAGAGCTGGATGCAGTGTTCCAGATGGGGTCCCTCTCACCAGAGCAGAGCAGGGGGGCAGGATCCCCTCCCCTGCCCTGCTGCCCACACTGCTTTTGGTGCAGCCCAGGACACGTTTGGGTCTCTGGGCTGTGAGTGCACATGGCTGGGTCATGTCCAGCCTCATCCACCAGCAACCCCAGGTCCTTCTGGGCAGGGCTGCTCCACATCCCTTCATCCCCCAGTCTGTGTTGATACCAGACAGTTGCCCCAGTCCAGGTAGGTCAGATACCTATGATCCAGAAAATACTCAATGAAGCTTGCAATTAGCTTCTCTAAAAGGAAATGCATGCATTACAGAGTGAAATATATATGGTGACACATGGGGCTTGAGTTCTACAAAGACAACAGCCTGTAAGGGACCCCCCTCATTGGAGCATCCAGGAGACAAATTGATTAAGATGATTAATTTTCCCTTCTTGTGCTTACTGTTATGCCTCATGTGTACTAGGACAAATGTGTAAGGACAAATTATCAGAAACAGCCTCTGAAATCCCATCTGCCCCTCTCTGAATTCCCAGCTTTGTGTACACGCTCTCGCTTGCTGCTTCCAACAAAAGGCCAGATTAAATTTTCATCGGAACCAGTGAAGGAAGGGAGATAGAAAATAGCACATTTAAAGTGGAAGACAAATCCCTACAGCTCCAAATAGGTAAAAGAAGGGACTGGAATTTTCCCATAAAGAGTCCCCAGTGAACTAGTCAAGCAAGTGATGTATCACACATCAAGCATCAATTAATTGAATATCTATAATTATGAGGCTCATTAGCAGTATGCAAGACTTGAGAAAGAATTCTTAAGGAAAGAAAAGTGGAAGATACGGAAACATGTAGGAAATAAAATAGAAATACTTTTTTTTCCAGAATAGATAAAGCCAAACTGTCTTGATATTTTGGGGGGTTGTATGCTAATTGCTGGTGAAATGTCCTAAATTTCATTTACCTAAATTTAAGATAATCTACATATGGTGCCATATGAGGAATAGTTAAGCTGGAAGAGATCGTCCTTTGTGTAAGAATCATAGATTTGCTCAGAAACTAACTGCGATATCAATGAGAAAAAGAAAAGGAAAGTTACTGGTGCAAATCCCAAAACACAAGTCTTAGGATGTAGCATGCTTAAAATTTTTGCTAATGACACAGACACAAACAACCATGCACAAAATAATCTGGGTGCTTCTGACACGTGTGGCTCCAGCCACTCTGTCTCCTGAGGAGAACCCAGACAACCAGCTGTGGTGGTCAGCAACCCAAGATTAGCATGTAACTCCAGTCATGGTGAGAGCCCACGAGTCCCTTTTTCTGCCTTTTGCATGTTTTCTCCCAATTGGTTAATGTTTTCCCCTCCCTGTTTTATGTATGAAGTTGTGTAAATCCATTTCCCTTCTTTAATATGTATCAGTTCTACAAAGTTCTTTGTTCCTTGACGCCCCATTGGATCCTTCCCTAAGTCCCTCCTATGTGTTGTTCCCATTGGTTCCCATTGTCAACCCTGCCTACTTGCCCCTATCCCATTGGCTGTGATCCCTCTCCCCGCCTATCTTGTACCCAGTATAAAATCCCTGGACCCTCCTACCAATTGGTGTCTTTGTTCCTGTCTTTTCAGTGGGTGAACCTGCGTGGAGCACATACAGAGAGTCCCCTCTGTTCACTTCTTTGCCTCTGCTACTGCGCACTTACTCGACCAGCTTAGAGGGAAGCTCCCTTGGGTGAGGAGCTCAGCTCCATCTGCCTGCTTCACTTGTGGGTGTGTGACTGCCGTGGCATGGACGGGACCATGGCTAGACCTCCAGGTGCCTTTTAAGCTAGCACGCAGCTCCCCATCAGACACCCAACTGGGAAGTACCAACATCATGATGAGGATTCAAAACAGCACAAAGAAAAAAGCAAATTACTTAGAGACACGGAGGAGAGGAACAAAATAGTAATACAATTGGCACTAAAGGTTTATCAGGATTTGGTGGGAAAGGGCAAAAAATATTTGTTTTGGCTACACCAAGATAGCAGTCTAAATTCTGTAGTAATTTTTTAGCAATCATCACCCACATCTTTTCTCATCACTATTAACTTTTAAATCAAAGTGATAGAAAATGCTCAGCAGAGCATTGTCTGTTGTTCTGTCCTGAGTTGCATCAGGATCAGAAGCTGACTCCCTTCCTGGGTTGGGGCAGCTTCCCTATTCTAAGGGCAGGCTGCAGGAGCTGTAGGAAACACTGGGAGGGGAGAAGGTGCTGGTGCTCTCATGGCAAGCAGGACTGCGTGGGCTACCGAGCTGCTTCCAGTGAGAACTGAAGGTTGATACTTCTTAAACACAGCCTGAATGTTCAGTGAGCTTTCTTTTTGGCAGACTTTCTTTTTTTCTTTTTGGCAAACCGTTCTCCTCTCTGCAGTAATGCTTCAGCTTTGATCTGAAAGCCCTAGGGCCCGAGAGCTGGGAGGAAGGATTCGGGCAGTGCTCACATCAAAAGCCCCTCTCAGAGCACTTTCAGCACCAGTCCCCGGTGGGATTTACTGGGTCACCTCCCCAGCATGCACTGCAACGGGGAATGAAGGGGATGAGGAGGGACATGGTCTTGCTGGATGTCATGCTTGCTTTGACAGTGCTCTGTAATTCCAAATGGGTGGTTTTGGACACAGAGACTCACAAAGGGTTTTAGGTGCTGGTTTGCAATCAACTTTAAAAAAGAATTGAAGTAGTGACTACCAACAAAATAATGCAGAATTACACTGGAAGCAAAAGACTGGAGAGTTGGGACAGAAGCTCCAATTTTGTTCATGCTGATGACCAAGGAATCAGAGACTGCATGGCTACATTTTATCACCCCACCATAAAGGTCTATGGGACACAATATAACAGTTGCTGTTTGGAAGACACATAGGTGAGGATGTGCTTGAAAAGTAGCATCCTGTATTTGGACAGCCCCAACCTGAGCAACACCCCAATGTGGAAGTCCCTCTGTCAATATGTTATGTATATCAACTTAGTTTACATACACTAATTCCGCTTTAAGAAGCGTAAGAATTTCTAACCATTTATTCCTTTGCAGAAAACATTGTTTTGTAAGCACACTAAGAGCAAGAGTACAGTAATGGATTTCTAGATCCTTGGCCTTTTGCAGACTGTTTGCAATGAACACCTCAATACCTGAGGAAGTGATGATATAATCATCTTTATAAATAATAGAAAGGACTCTGCTTTGCTTTGCTGTTCTCCTGCTCCAAACTTAAGGAAAGACACAGAGAAGCAGAGGAATGCAAATTACATCTGTTTCCAACTCTGTGGCCTTATAACACTTCATAAACAGACAAAGCAGAGATATCACCCACTCATTACAGGAAAAGGAAAGCAGTATATTCCTTAATGACTGAGTAACCAGTGTGCTTCATTGCCTTCAAAGACCATAACATTCAGGAGAACTAGTGAAATTTAGAGCAAGAAAAATCTTTGAAGCCCCTGGAGCTTGAGGGAACTCAGCCTTCTGTAGGAATAGGCACAAGAGGGTGGAGAGGGCATAGAAGGATTTTGCCTCTCTTGTTTACCCATCTGCCAGGTTTCTACTTTGATCTTGGTTTTCTTACTTGTAAAGTACTAGGATGTGATTTTAAAGGCTTGTGATTTACTCTGCTGCAATTTTCAGCAAGTAAGAATGATTGTATTTATTTGATAATTATCATTAGTTACGACAGTAATTTCAAAGACTAATTGCTCACAGTATCACAGAAAAAAATAGGTTGGAAAAGACCTTTGAGATCATCAAGTCCAACCTATGACCCAACACCACTATGTCAAATAGACCATGGCACTGAGTGCTACATCCAATCTTTTCTTAAACACCTCCAGGGGCAGTGACTCCACTGCTTCCCTGGGGAGCCCATTCCAATGCCCAATCACCCTTTCTGTGAAGAGCTTGTTCCTAATGTCTGACTTAAATTTCCCCTGGTGCAGCTTAAGGCTGTGTCCTCTTGTCCTGTCACTGGTTGCCTGGGAGAAGAGACCGATCCCCACCTGGCTACAACCTCATTTCACAGAGTTGTAGAGAGTGATAAGGTCTCCCCTGAGCCTTCTCCTCTCCAGGCCACTCTTAACATAATTTTTTAAAATAATTTTCAAAAGCTGGAGACTGCTGATGTTATAAGAACAGAGTAGAAACAAAAGACCCCCAGTCTATTTTTTTTACAATTCTTCTCCTGAGCAACCTCAACCAGCACCGATGAACACCCTGCTGACTTCTTGAGGATAAGAAGGAACCTCAAGTGTCATCTGAGTTGTACCTCTCATTTGTAAGACTGGTAGAGGGGCTTACATCATCAGTTGCAGGGCAGTGATAACTACTAGGTTGAAAAAAACCATGAGACCTTTAGCAGGGGGGGTTCCGGGTGCAGGTCCCCACATATTAAGAACATACCACTGGGGAGGCGTTTCGGGGCTTGACCCGTGAGGTTGATTCGGTGGTACATTGCTTCGGACTCATGGTTTCTCAGAAACCAGGCTGCAAGAGGGTCAACAGTGGCCCAAAGGCGCTTATTAACATTGAATTGACTGGTAGTGGGAGGCTCGAATGTCATGTAACCATCCCCAGTTTGGTTTGTAGAACCCAGTAGATCTAACTCTTCTGGTGTCCCCATGGTGACATTGATGCTTTTCAAGAATGCACCTTGCCAGCAGGCACGCTGCTGCACAGGCTTGAGTCCGATCAGCCCTGAACAATTGTCATTGTTCGTGGCGTTCCCTATCAGTGAGCTGTTGTCTAGCATCCCTTGGAAGTCTTGCAGGTTAAAATATGGGATCCCGTTTAAACAGGTGCGAAATGGGTCCCCTGGCGTGGCCAGGCTCAGACATATGGAGTCTTGCCCCGTTAAATCAGCTAGGGTGGCCCACATGTTTTGTCTCTTTTGGATTGCTGTTAACATTGCATGGGACCCGGTTAGGATGCTTATGAGAAGCAAACCTCTCAGAATGTTTGCAGGTCCAGCTCTGCTTTGTCACTTCCCAGCGCTCAGGGATCACCACATGCTGCCATGGGACACAAACCTGTGTGCTACTCTCTCATCCTAACACTGTCACACTCCGTACTGCCTTCACTCGATCTAAATGGGCAGACAGCTGATCGAAAATGTCCGCCAATGCCCTTGTCTCAAGACAGTCAAAAAACAATTCCCCACTCTACCTCTGTGTCTGGTGCTATACCCAAGAATTTACGCAACTCCCCTTCTTGGTTCCGCCTTCGATCACGGTCCGCACAAGGTGGGCACGTATACCACCCGCCTTCTAATGTTAGCTCCCAGAGCAGGAACTGTGAAGGGGTTAACAACAATTGTGTGATGCTGATGCAATCATTAGGATACAGGACATCTGGCACTGGGTCAGTCCTCACCTTCAGGGCTGATGGAGGCAATGGCTGCACCCCCCCTCGCGGGAAGGGAGGGGCTGTAGGCACTGTGCCTGGTTCTCCCGACGGGAGTGTAGGAGTTCTGGTGGCTATCTTGACCGGTGGGGCCATGGGATGCCACAGTGCTGATATGGCTCTGCAAGCCTTAGATTCCAGCGCGTCCTGACGTGTAGACAATTCAGCAAGTTTCTTGATTACATCATGCATCATCTCTTGGTGGTTCTCCTCCTCTTGGGGCTGACCCCTGGCTGGCTCTGTTTCTGCGGGTGACAAAGCTGTGGAGGCTGCTTTGCCGTCAGACGATGATCGCTGTCTGGCAGAGGGGGGTGGCACGCCACTGCTTTCGTCCAGGAGCTAGGACCGCTCGTTTCTCCTCTGCTCGCCTGCGCTCCACCCCCAGGGTCGGGAGCCTGTGCTTCCGCCTTTGCAGCCATTTCTCCCTCAGACATCGAGGGGTAACTTCCTTTCCTGCCGCGTCTAGCAACTCCCACTGGGAGCTTATGGGTGCTGCTGTTCCCTTAATCTGTGTGCCCGCGGTCAGCCCGAAGAATCGCGCAGCCCTGGACTCTGCCCTGGTCTCCAGCCGCCGCTTTGTAAGACCCCTGTCACCTTCCTTCCCAGAGCCACTAATCCCTAAAGCTTCCATGGCCGCCACGGCCACTGTCCTCTCTACTTTCATCTCTGTGAGAGTGTTAGTCACTGCCCTCCAAGTTAATCTGAGAGCTTTAGCTTCTTTACCTTCTTTTCCACCCTCAATTGTGGACAGCCACAGTTCGTTCCCAACTTCCCACCACGCTTCGGTGAAAAACAAAAGCGAAGTGTATTTCAAAAATCCATGTTCCCAGGCCCATGTAATGAGGGCATTAAGATCACGATCCTTTATAGTCTCGCCTCTCTTAGAGAGGATACTGGCTAGGAGGAGAGTCCCTGCCTCGTACTCCATAGCTTCTTACCTGCGGGGACTCACTCGGCCGCGCGAGCTCCGGTCTCCAGCATCACTCTGCTTTGAGACCCTTCCTGCATCCAGCTCCCACAGGCTCCAGCACCGATAATAGGATGATTCGGAGTCTTACTGCATTTAAGCAAACCTGCATGTAGCAAAGTCACTCGGGTCCCTGTTTGGGCACCAGGTATAGCCGGGGGGATTCTGAGCGCAGGGGAGCCGGCCAAAGTCACGATACGAACACCAATATGATTTGAGCATCGTGCTTCCTTTATTGTTTACTTACACTCACTTATATCTACTTTACAAAGCTTCATGCCCTATTCCCACAGGACAGCCTCTAAGCAGCGGGGGAGCCGACCAGCATGTAACTTTTCCCAAGGCTGTTCAAGGCTGCCCGCTGCCAGGTGTCTTTCTGGCCCATCTGCAGCCTTAGGCCCCTTCAGGGGTTCTTCTGCAGCAGCCCTGGGTTGCCCAAACTCTCCTGGGCTAGCATATGCCCCTGTTCCACAAGGAATCCCTCTTCAGAGACCGTGTAAAACTGACAAGAGAATAAGCTCTCTACAGAAGAAGGATGGGTTACAAAATATTCTATGTCAGTGTTTAACTGAACATATTCAGCCAGAAGAAATAGAGAAATTAGGCAGCAAGGCTAAATTTATATTTAGTTTTACACTGGTGATAAATACAGATTTAAATGAATATCAAATACAAGCAACACACAAAACAATTGTATTTCTTCTTAAGAAGAGGCTGTGTTCTGGTCTTTTGCCTAATAGAGGATGCTGGGCAGAGACTGTAGGCCACTCCTGCTTGGGGGAATATCATGAAATGCCAAATTTTAAAAATCACAGGCCATATAATGAGTACAAAATCCTTATCCCATGGCTGTAGTTGCATATGCAGTTTTCTTTCACTGTAGGCACAATATTAGCAGTACTGTTGTGCAAGTCTTTTGTATTTTGTTCCTAGATAGCTCAGTCTACCTTGGAGCCAAGTTTTGTGAAATAGTAAAATCACGTTCCATTAAACAAGTCTATTTTTAAGCTGTGATTAGGCTTTATAGCAACAAGCAAACAAGAATCTGATTTAAAAACAAATATACTGAGTGAAAAATACAAAAAAAAAGGCACACATATACATCTTAGGATCTTAGGAATTTATTTAGGGTTTGGTTTTGTTGTTGTCTTGTTTTGGGTTTTTTTTTGGTTTGGTTGGTTTTTTGGCTTAAGTACCTCAGGTGCTCAAGTCTCTGGAAAACTACCCTAGCTACTGAATTTTTTGTAATGTGTAGAAGTGAAGCAGAGGGAAGTGAGATGAAAGGACGGAGTTTAGGTAGGGAAGTGGTGAGAGCACTGTAAACACTTGGAAAGATTTCTTATAAGTTAATAAAAGTTTTGTTAAATGGCTACCAAAGCACTCCTGTCACACCCCAGGTGGATCATCTGCTCTGCAAGGGCACAGTGAGTACACAGGGACTGCGCATTAAGGACAGCACTTCTGCCTACGTGCACACAGCCGGGGCTGTAGCTCTGCTGCAGGGAACAGAGAGCTGCTGGCCACAGTGTTCAAGCATGACAGCACATGTAGACATTGAAGCTCAGCCTCTCCTCTGCTCCCCTTTCTCACAGATGTAAAAAGCCTGGAGCCCCTTCTGCTCATCACACAGGGAGACCCCAAGACATCAAGGCCAATGTCAGCTACAGGCCTGGTCCTAAAACATTTTCCCTTGAGACCAGCTTTGTAGATTTTCTTGTAAATACTTTATTCCTAGAGGCTAAATTTCCACCATTTGCCTCCAACTGAATAGCAAACCCATAGCATATCATAAAATACATGTTTCATTCCTCAGCAGATGCAGATAATGGCACAGATTTCTCAGATTAGGCTGGAGAAATTCTTTGATACTTCAAAATAATTAAAAATGATCTGGCATGCAAATGTCAAAATGGAAGAAATTTAGCAGAAAATGGGGGAGAAATGGCCAGATCTTCCTATTATCACTTGCTGTACATCTCACAAGACAGCTGATTCCCAGCTCTGTATGGGTTCCAGCATTCAGTGATTTATTGGGTAATTCAGCATTTGCCAGTATGTCTTGTGCTAATTAAATGCATCGCACTCTATTCAGAAATGTCACAATTGATTTGTCTTTTGCAAGCACTGACTTTATTTCAATCTTCTAAAAAAGATTTTATGAGCCCCAGATAACTTATCCTGGCACATTCATCTCCCAGGGCAGCTTCCGCATCTGAGGGCAGTATGGGAAGAAACCAACAGTGAACAGCCAATACAAATGTCTTCTTCGGACAGCTTATTTATCTCATATATGCTGTATATCCAGGAGTGTAGCCTATATGGTGAAATTACAAGCTGGTCCATTAATGTACAAAAACACTTAAACATGACAGAAGTTAATATACTGTATTGGCAGGCTTTATTGGCTGATAGACTGAGCCAAAGAGCCATGAGACTGAAAACACTGTAATCTGTAACAAGGTGTTTATTTACAAGTGGTTTTGTGACTGAATTTGGCTATTAACTAAATTGCGTCAAGAGGAAATGAGCATAAAATAACTCACTCTAAATATAAGATGCCAAAGCATGCTTAGTATAATATTCAGAACCTGAGGACAATTCTGTCATTTTAATTCAGTGCTTTTCCCCACATGCTATGCATAACTGAGTGCTGAGGGTGAATTACAGCTTTTGCGACTCAGCTGTGGAGAACACATTTACAGTGTACAGTAGGAAACTGCTTTGTTCTGAGAAAGTACAATTCCTCACATGGAATTGTGGTTGCAACTTAATCGGAATTGAAAATCTGTGATGCAAGACAAGAAAGGGCACTTTTCATGTGACACAGAGGAAAATAATTACCTGTTTTAAGGCAGGGAATGATTAGTCAGAGAGCCAGCAGCAGGATCAATGCAAATATTTTGAGTGTTTTAGTATAAACCAGTAATTTTCTATTACTACTATCCTAGACCCTTTGCAGATTAGATTCTTCTGTGACAGAAATTGTTGCAGGGAGGGAACTTGCTGCCTTGACAAAAAACTTTACGGAATAGGCTCGAATCAGTTAAACACAGTTTGAATTTGTCATTTGTCACATTAGCAACTGAGTGTTGCATTTGTAGCAGTTTGGTGTAAAGCAGAGGGAGGACACTGTGTCTATTTTTTGCTGCACAGGCTTCTGCTGCTGGGCCCCAACCAAGGATGCCTCCTATAAGTGGCTGTCTGAGATATTGCAGCAGTGGTGACATTTAACTGGAAGACAGTGATTCACACAATTTACTCCCTGGTGACAGACGGTGACTCTTTACACGCTGTCTGAAGAAAAGCCATGGCCATGAACATGGTTATTTGGCTATGGCTGTTCATCTTGCCAGAGCATGGGTGAGTGTGGAGTACAACTGGACTGTTGGTTCGAGGTTGCTGTTCATTCGTACACCTTTGTTGTCTCCTCTTCACTGATTTGTATGTGAAAGTGAGAAAACACAGTATGCGAACCAGAATAGGAAGGTCTTGGGTCCTTTATTCTGCAACTTCAGGCAGACATACTACACACTTCTTCTCATAAACTCATCATGTTCAGGCTGCTGAAATTACCTCTTAGTGAGGCTGTTCCAGAATCTCACCAACAATTAGAAACACTTTTCTCCTGATTTCCATCTTAAAATATGTATTTATTTGTTCTGTGCTTATGTGATTCTTCTGCTTAAATATCTCTTCTTATTCTGACTACATATGTCCTTTATGCATTTATAGAGCAGAGCACTATCATATGCTCTCCCAGTTTCCACCCAACCAGTCTGCTAAGCTGTACCAGCCAACTGTTTTAACATCTATTCCTCTGGTCATCCTCACTCCCTGCACCAATTCTAATTTTATTTAATGTTTCTAGCACACAGAGAGCCAGAATTATTTCAAATAATCTATATTGTACAATGACTTTTATACTTTCCTCTTTTTTTCTGATTATGCTCCATATGCTACGTTAGTACCAAATCTGATTCTTTCACAATTGCATGATAATTATTGCTTACAGGGACTCTCTCATTGAGTAACATACTTTGGTTTTCTTCTCCTTTTTCATTTCAAACCTATGAATTCCTAGTTTACATGAAAAGATTGTATCACTCTTCCTTAAGTGCAACTACATTTTACCCAATTTTCTATTACCTAATCTATTTTAATCCTTTGGTTATCCAGTTCTTCATAATATTCTGATTTGTTGCTCTCTTCTGGTGCAACAATTCTATTTTCTATGTGCAGAACGTATTTCATATAAAACCCCACAAATATACTGTTTACATGATGGAGGGGAAGATTACACACCAAACATCTTTGCTACAACTGTTTTAGTATTGCTTTATTTTCCCATGTTACTGACAAAGACGGTGTCATGGAAGTAGCTGTACCTTCACTACTAAAAGGAGCATCTGCTTCTGTAATAAAAGGGTAGGCATTTGTCTCTAGTAGTATTTTAGGATACCATTACTGCAAAAGGCTGAGACAGCTCACAGGAAAGCAATATTTTCAAACCCACAGTTTTTCATAACTGACTGTTGGAAAGTAAGAATTAGTAGTTCACCAAAACTGGTATTTTAGAGAACTGAGATGAAGGAACAAATCTGGTTAATGAAGAGGATCATATCACATATGGAAACTTAACTGATTAGTAGAGTCATGGAATATGCTTCTATTTAATCAGGAAAACTTTCTGGCGATGCAGAAAGCTCAAATCTAACACAGTATCTGGTGTTCTGATAAGTTTTGCTTTCAGCTGCAATTGCCAAGCCACTCTTTCAAGTCACCATCTGTAGGTCATGCAGGGTACTCCAGTGCAGTCACTGGTCATTTGCCAATGCAAGAAGTCATGGACCACTTACACTGTTGTATCTTCCAACACAAATTTTTACCATCAGGAATCATGTTTTTGGAAGGGGCCTCCAAATTCACAAATTGAATTTAGCATCCCACCTGTTGTGTTGGTAAGTCTTCATAAAACTTTTGCAAATCGGGTAGTGGCAGAGATGTGGTTGAGTGAGATGGCTAAGGATTGATACCCCTCCCCTGCTGTATATGCAGTAGTGAAGGTCGTGTTTAAATGGGGTCTCCCTGCATGTGTAGTGGAGACACTGACAACAGCATCACTTCTTGGTCTGCCCACTGCACAGGTCAGCACTTGCAGGGGAGGGACTGCTGGAGTCTTTGTCAGTATCTGAAGAAAGAACACCCTCACACACTGCTGTGTAAGACTTCTCTCATTTCTTCTAAACTTAACTTCCATCCGTAGTGCATTGCATAGAGGGTGGGGAAAAAAGGGGTGCAGACCGATTAAATGTTCTAATTGGAAGTTAGAGTGAAAATGTACAATTAGTGCCTGGAAGATAGAAACAATGAATCTCGATTTCCTTGAGCACTTTCTAATGGGACAGTTGCTAATGCAGCTGCTTTTTCTTCTATGCATGCAAAACTGATGCACTTCTTTGCAAATGTTTCCCATTCTCTTTCCTGCCAGTTCACTCCCATTTGTGTCATTGGCAAAACTCCCACTGATCATGCAGGCAGAATGATCAATGCCTTCTATACCTGGATGTTTGTCTTCCTTTTTAGGATATATTTGATTGTTTTTCTTCTTACTAGCTCACTTGTTCTACTTATGTGGGCTTCCCTTCATGGCACTGTCACAAATAAGGACGGTGATTTAATAGAGGTGAGCAAAATCTTGCCTCTGAGTCTTTCTAGGTGGTAAGACCAGAAAAGGAGATAGCTAGACAGGCCATAGTGTGCATTTCTACTTGTATTTAGATTAAGAACTATGTAGAAAGATCTTGGTAGATAGGAAAGCCTAGTTGCTGACTTGTAGGGCTCATGAATCAAACTTTTCTTAGACCCCCAGCATATGAATGCACCACAGACAATTTCTATGTTAGAGCACTCCAGAGGTCCACAAACCCATCACTGCTAGTTCAAGTCCTGGGAGATGCCTGTCTTTCCTGGCTATGTCATTCCTCTCCTCTGCCTTGGAGAGGTCATAGCATGCTATTGCAGGCAGTACGGGTATGTTTCTCTTCTCTTCCTTCCCACACCATTTACCCTTCTCAGCCAAGAAATTAACTACATTTTCTCTATTCCTGCATCTTCTTTTCATATTCCCTCTCTCTCTGTCATGTCCCAATAGCTCCACTCCTTAGTGTGGCTCCCCAGGGTGGGTTACAATGTGCCATCCTGAGTGCATTTCTTTCTAAGAGTGTCAGTTTTCACTGGATGAGAGGCAAACACTGAGGACAGAGAAGGATTCTCTCTAGGACTGTGCAGAACTGTTCCGCCCTTATTTTTATTTAGACTTCTGTCAAATAAAAGCAAGCATTCACTGTCTGAGCTGTGTCCTCCCACTATGGCAACAAACACAGGTCTTAGAGAGGGGAAGGGAAAACAGGTTATGAGAAATCACATACACAGGACAACGGCCCTGAGCCTGCCTTTCTGGCTCCTTGAGCCGCCCCAGCTCTGAGGAGCCGCTGTGGGCTCCCACGTGGCGCGGCGCTCTCAGCCCCCGCTCCGCCGTCCACGCAGCGACGGCGCCAGTGCCAGGGAGCCTCCCGCGCCAGCTGAGTCACAACACTCCCCACGAACACAACCGAGCAGCCCGCTTGCCCCGGCACTACTGAGCTCCTTCGTAATCCTCATCTTCCCCAGAGCTTCCGAGGAGAAAGCCAAAAGAGCCTTCTCCTCTCAGTCATTCTTGGAAGACGGGCATTTGTCCCGCAGAAGCAAGAAGGCTATGTTTCTTTTATTTGCAATTAAAATAGAGTTCTTAAGCACCACATTTTAACGCAGAAGCAAAATAAACAATAAATCAACAAAAGCATAGCTTGTTAGTTGAGAGAAAACTGCTACATTCTGCCTTTGCTGCTCGCTTTCTGGAATATGAAAGACTCCAGTCAGTTGCTGTGTGCCAAGGATTCAAATAAAAAATACATACATAAAAACAGACAGTTACTTCTAGCAGAAAGCCAGGATTCGTGCTTGATAGGCTCTAGAATAGATATTACTCACTAGTTGCATCTGCTGAAAGTCTGGATCGTTCCCTGGAATATGTCATCTTAGCTCCAAGCCACAAACTGAACCAAGGGGCTTCTCAGGGACTGTGAGCTCATATCTGCTGTAAGGGTGAAGATGGCCACAGGTGCTCGGGACAGCTGAGACAGCCGTGTGCAGCTAGAACACTGAAAAATATTAGTCCTACTGCCAGAAAACTGCCAGCAATAGAATGACTTGTCCTTCTGGTGTACAGACAATCACTCAGTTTATTTAAATTAGCTGTACACATCTAAATGAGCTGCACTTGGCCACATCTGACTTCCCAATCAGTTTGCAGCATGAGAAATTACATGTGGAAAACTGCAAGTGGGTGGCTTATCCTGGGCAAGGGCCAGAGTTGTTGCAAGTGGCCTCAAAAAGCACTGAGTAAACTTGCCATTTCCCTGAACCCTACGCATGTTTCCCCATTCAGTTCTTCTTCTGTCTGTCATTCTTTTGGTGGTAGAAATGCTCCATACCAGATTTCTGCACCTGTTACTCTCCTAAAACACTAGAAATACCTTCCCTTGCTATGAGTGTGACTGTTCACAGTGACAGGAGTCTGCAGAGTCTCAACCCTGGTTAAAAAACACCCACTGTAATTGATAGATGAGGTGATTAACACCAGAATCACTACCCCAGGAAGGGGAAAAAGCAGCTAAATGCTGACAAAATCCTGCCGTCAAATGGCAACCAAGTTGCAGAATATGAGTCTTACCTGTTAATCGCTGTGATTTGCTTCTGAGACAGCTGAAGGTCATCAAGAAAAAAAATTATTTTTGTTCAGTGGAAAATAAAAGCCCTTCTGGGGTGTAACAAAGAAAATTCTTTTGATTACTCACCTGGGCAAGGTCAGACTTAAATCTCATCATTTTATTTGGAAAAGAGTCCTAATGAAGGAAGGATGTTTAGGCAAGTGGGAAAACAAATCCCTCTTTAGGATTCCTGTGATTTAAACTTGAGTGAGAACTAACCCTTGAAGTCTGGGCAGCAGGAAGTAGAAAAGGCACTGACAAGCAAGACATTTGTTTCTGCCTGACTTATTGTGCTGACTCTTGCAGGGAGCATGGTGACAAGCAAGAAAGACAGAACAGGTGGTCAGATGTTGCCTAGGAATAAAAACAAAATGCTTTTTGAAGAAAGCACAGGGAAATGAGTCAAACAGAAATAAAAGGAAGGTTAAGAAAACAGATCACAAACAAAAATTTTAAAAAAGAATACAAAAACCACTAATGATTAAGAAGGAAGAGGGGAAATACCAACAAAATGGGAAAGGACCTACTTACAAATTTACCTGTGGTCCAAGAGAAGAAAATAACTGGACTTTTAGTAGAAGCTGCTCACTCAAGCCATCCATAGGTAAAAGAAGTATCAAGATAGGTCTGTGTAACTTGCCACATCCTCAACTGCCTTCAGGAAATCAGTACATGTCAACTGAAATGACACTAATGGAGCTCCTGGCCCAAAGATTTCAAATGTTTGTGATTAGCTGGCTGTCGATAGATGTGTAACTGAAGTAAAATCCTTCCTTAAGTGAAGCTACAAGTGCATCATCAAACACAAATCACAATGAAACCCAAAAAGTGGAGGACTTGTCTATGCTGACTCAGTGATGTTTGAGAGATCCAAATTGCTCATGGAGTTTTTCAGATTGGACAGAAAAAATATTTACACTCTGAACTTGAGAAGCCTTATAGCTTTGAGTGTAAGCAATACTTACATGAAGCTGGACCAGATGATCATCTCCACTTGAATGGTGGGATTATGGTGACAGATGGTCACATCTGCAGAGTCCCTTGCTTCTGTTATCACTATGCATGCTCAAATGTCTCTCAGCAATGAAATTGCAACTTTACATTTGAAAAGCCTTTTTAGAAGGAAATTAAGATCACATGTGGGAGGTCAGGCAACATATCCAGCAAACGAATCCTCCTGCTCTTATTGGAGGGCAAATGGTGAAATATGACAATAAGCAAGAAAGTTGCAGTGGGAAAGGTGAGGGTTGATCAAGCACATTGATTTTGGGGACACTTAGAAACAAATCTGACCTGATGTAAAGCTCCTGTAAAGATTCTGCCAAAGCAGAGTCATTAAATGTGATTTCATCGCCAGTCAATGTTGCCCATTCAGTATTGCTCACAGTGTTAACAACAATTACTTTTCCTCAATACAGAAAACCTAACAAAAGTCTGTTAATGAGGAGAGCGAAATAATCTTCTCTCATTGCTAGTCCACTCTTGCAGATGCAGATGAATCTATATGTTGGTGAGAACATGGGTTGGCAGGCAGTCTGCAACACGAGAACTTCATGTAATCAGCTCTGCATGTGTCTTGGTTTGAAAGACAGGTGTCTGCTAAGGAAGGCAGGAGCCCCCCTTGGAATGGCAGATGCAACCCCCCTTCCCTCCGAGTTATTATAATTTTGAAATCAAGGGGCTTTTAGGCAAAGATGTGGAAAATAGGAATAACAGTTCTTTACTATTATATATCTCTATGTGTATAACCAGTCAAACAAAACAACAATAACTATGACAGTAACAGCACACACAAACCCAGTGCCAGCCTTCTCGGCTGTCGGGCCCTTTCCCCTCGGGTGCAGTTCCGCTCGCAGCCGGCAGGGGCGCTGGCGGCTCCCGGTGAGCAGGGCAGGTGCGATGGTTCCCCCGCGGCTGCAGGGGGCGCTCCGGAGCGAGCTCGGGGAGCACGCGGCACTGGCGGCCTGGGATCCCGGGAAAAGGATGGAACAAAGGCTTCGCAAAGCCCTGGGCAGCCGATCCCGGTGTCCGGCCGGACCCTCGGGAACAGCAGGCTGGAACGGCAGGATGGAACGGCAGGGACGAGCACAAATCCCGGGTGGCAGACGAGATGTATCCAAATGGGGCGAGCAGGGCTACAACGCAGCGAAGCCACGAGGCAACAGCGGGCCAGGGCAGCCACAGCCCGGCTCCAAGCGGGGTGGGGAAGGTGGGCTTTGGGATCCCGGGGCTTCTCCAGCAGAAGGAAAAGCAGCCGAAGAAAGCAGCCTCTCTCTCTGTCCAAACGAGAGAGACTGCCCACACACCCAGGTGAAACAAAAGAGTAGCCAGCTCTTTTGTTTTTCTCAAGTACCCAGCCATTTGTCCCCCTAGCAACATGTATGGGTAAAATTCCTTTAACATAAAAAAAACCCAGCAGAGCTCCTAAAATCCCAACACCATGGAAGGCTGGTCCCTTACAGGACTCTGAAAAGTCTAGCAAGAATTTCACTGAACCTCAGTGCCAAGCAAATTTAAAAAAAAAGTTGGAAATAGTTCTTCTCTTCTATTTTTCCATCCTTTTACTTTCCATTTTATGAAGTCCTTCCTACTCTTAAACAGCCTTGCTTTAGAGTATTTGCAATAATTTCAGACCGGATGGAGTCACTCACTGATAGGCAATACTGTATAACAATTGTCCAATAATTAATAAACACTTGGCATTTCATAATTTGATATAAAAATCATCATACACTAATTTATTGCAAGTATGAGTCCAACAGGTAATTCCGGATGACTGCTATAGCTTGGCATCAGCTCATGTTCTTCATGTACGTATGGTACAGCATTTTCATTTTAAGAAAGAGCTCTAGCAAAACTTTACAACCAAAGTACACAGAAAAAAAAATCACCAGGTCTCTTCCCCACATTGGGCTTTTCTGTGTCACTAGAGAGTGTAGATCTTCTGACAGAAACATTGTACCTTTCTGGTGGAAACCTTGTCATCACATCCAGAGCAATGAAAATTTTTCTGTGCAACAGCAGTAGGCTGAAGTTTTACTGTATTTAAAATAAATCAGGATTTCTGGCCCATGGCCTTGTAAGAAAAGCCTCCTAAGGAGTATTATGACTCAGGTACAAAGCTTTTCAGCTACATTGCGTGGAACGTACAAATGTGGGGTTTTTTTCAATGTATGTATTGGTGAGATCTTGATATTATAGCAGAAACTGTTTTGAAGAAGCAATAAGAAATCTGTTCACCTAACTATAATGTGACTCTCACAATTTTCATATGAAACAATTTCATAGGCTATTTTGTAATCAACACATGATCCCTCAGGAGCCTAGAAGTAGGAGCAGAGCATAATTACAAAGGTTGTCAGCACATTTCTGCAAATAAAGTGGCCAAAGTTTCCTTCCCTTAGTTCCAGTTTAACTCAGGAGCATAACTAAGGGAGTTCCTGAGATACAGGGGAGTTTCAAATGCTTCTGATCACAGTTTCCCCAGTATGGCACAATGCAGCAGTAGTGGGTTTAATCTCAGGTGTGATCTTTTCAAAATGATTTTGCATCAAGTTAAATCAGAGCTCAGGACAAGTACTCAGAGAAGCTGAACTTCTGATTCATCCACAGGTGCAAACTATTCCCACCAACCTAGGGTAACTGTTTTTTCTTATGATCTAACAGTATTTATCAGTGCAGCAAAGTATCTAAGAATCTTTCAGACATGAAGGAGAATAATATCTAAAACTATGCTTGCAATTTGCCATTACAGGTTTTTGCATGTTTCAGGTATGTTGGTGTATGCTAACTGGATATAGTTAACTATACAGTTAATGAAAAAAATGCCTAGATGGGCATGCAGATGCAGGGTCTAATTGCACAAATCGCCAGATGTGCTCTGACAGTACATGGCAGATTTGGTTTAGGGCATCAGGACATGGGCTTTCCCCTTTCAGAAAGATTCTGCACAAGTGTCCCTGCCATTCCCCACAACAGGAGCTGTGAAGAACGAGTGTCCAGCCTGCATCTAATACACAATTTTGCTGTTGAAATACCACTAGCCCTTTGCAATATTTCATGGTGATTCTTAAAACATCATCTCCTCAACTTAAGTAGTTTAATCTAAAAATGTTTGATGTTGGTTTGAAAACCAAAGCAAACCAGCACACCTCTCCCTCCCCAACACCTCTAGCCTTAAGAGGACCTATTGAGAAAATCCTATGAACATAATCCAAGTGCTTCCAAAGACTGAGAGGCTAAATGAGAGCTCAAGCCGCATAACTTTGTCTCCCAAAAGCACCCCTTGCCCAGCTGCTGCAGGAGCCCTCCCCATGACACTGGGGAGTAGGCAGCAAAGCACCCTGGAGCTGCGCAGCAAAACTCCTGCTGCAGAGCAAATCCTTCACTTACCCTGTAACTCTGTGGGCAGGAGCACCCATTCCAGCAGCTCCCTGTGTGCTCCCACCTCAGCTCCCTGAGACACAAAAGGTTCAAATGTTTTTTCATGTCTTGTTTAAAGCCCTGGAAGAGCCTTTTTGAATAAGCCTAGTTTCAGTGTATTCGGCAAGCTCAGTCTGCTCTGCAGACTTCAGATTCCAGCTTTTTCCTAGCCTACAGGCAAATTAGAAATACATGCACATTCTAGGAGACTGGAAACCTCAGAGGGACATCTGAAGGGAACTGGAATGGTTTCACAGTTAAGTCACACCAAGGGATCTTACCTTTATTCAAATAACCTTTACATAAGTGATCATTTGTACTGCTTGTGCGATGTCAAAGCAGTCGAGACAATCAGCAAAATGTCAATTCTCCTGCTTTCAACAGACTTTGCTACAGACCCCAACAGAATCCTCTGGCCCTCTGGGAATAGAGTTGTCATGCTGGAAGAGCCAGAAGTGAAGGTGGGGTAGTTAATATCCCCAGCAAGGCACCTACATTGATCTCCAGTCTACTCCTGTTCATATTTCTCTCGTTGGGATTAGATGCAGAGCAGGCTCCCCAAAGACCACTTAGCAGGCAGGCTGTGATTTGAACCACTTCAGGGCTTCTCGATCGGGTTGTTACCAGACACTAACAGCCAACATTTCTCAAGCTGCTCTGCCCTTTTGCTTAAGGTTGCTTTGTGCCTGCTAACCAAACTGATATCTCAATCATGGCAGATTAATGTCACTCTGCTGTACCCTGAGAAAAAAGGGAGGAAAAAACCCCGTGTGTTTCTTTTTTTATAAAGGCTGCCATGCCAGGAGGGACCATGATGAATTTTCACTATCCACTTGCCCATCTGCCCTGCACCCTCTCCATCAGGTTTTGTAATTAATTCCTCCTCAGCAAGGGTGACTATCCTGAGCAGTAAAAGACTCTGGGTAATACAGTTATAAAAACTATCAAGCCTGTAAATGGGGCAGTAAGTGATAAATAATTTACTTTTATCAGAATTCCTGAATCTTATTACAGGTTCAGCAATTGTATGTCCTTCTAGTCCACAACCATGCCAAAAAAGGGAAATAATTTCAATAGTCTTGTGGTTAAATATATTGAATTGCTGTACAAGTATTGAACTTACCACTCTTTTACCTTCTGTCCTTTTAGAGTTGCCAAGGTCGCTATTATGGTGGAGCCTGCAAAATGCAAAATAGAAACCACTTCAATTTGATTTTTTGGTGAAGATTTTGTCATAAATAAATGACAAACTGTCCCTGGAGGACAAGTATATCCTCATCTTCTTTTCAATCCCATTGTAAGGTTTATTATATTTTATATGATCAGAGATACATTAAACTGCTCTGGTTGTCTCCTTTTTCCCTCCCCACTATTAGTGTCTATGTATATAAAAATATGTATGGTCACAAAAGAAACCAAGGGAAAGTAGGGAGGCCTCCACTAGCCCTGCAGTCTGGTTCAGAAGTGACAGCTGAAACACCCACTATGACAAGCTAAGCAGAAAAAAACTTTACTGACACCTCATAACTGCCAAAAGACCCAGGGATGGATTGCACTCAAATTCCCATTCTTGGTTTTCATAACCAAATGTGGCAACAGCAACAAAGAAACCTCTCTCATCTCTTCTCTTCTTCAAAAAGCTGGAAAAGATTTTTTTTTACATGTTGATTTTCATCTTGATTCCAGGAAAGAAACAGCTTGAGAAAGCACATGCCTCCTATGAAATAACCAAAATTCCAAACTGCTTCTCACTGTCTGTTCTTTTCCTGGCCTTCTGATCTATGCTAATTGCTAAACTTTGAGTATGTACTTGAAATTTTCTGTGGGCAATGTGACTCTCTTCAAATAAAAATAGATGCCAGAATTTTTTTCTAACTGAAATACATGCAAGAGAATGACATTTAATGTAAGTGTTTAATCATTATTAATTGCTTTGGTATTCATTGAAATCATGATGGGTTCATTTGAATGTATAGCACCATTTAAGAATAATCTGAACAAGTAAATATGCCAGATCAGTGTAAAAAAGCATAGTGAAGCCTTCTAGGAATGTTGTTTAACCACAGATGTGTATGTTGGAGATAGTTAGAAATTCTTATTAATTGCATGAGATACCTTCAAGAAATAACCCCACTTATTTCATGGAATAAAGAATTTTGTTGAAAATCTGAAGTTTAAAACATTTTAAAAGCAAAATCATTATAATAATTAAGTTTAGAGTTTGAAATTATTTTTTTCCTAACAAGTTTTGTGATAAAGCTATGTTTTGTATTTTCTTTAAAGTAATTTCTTTAAAATATAATGTTTTGTATTTTCTTTAAAATTTTGTTTAAAAATGCCCAGCTCTAGCCCAGGCAGACAAAAGTCATCAGCCAAAGTACACATGACCTGTCAGGGAATATAGCATCCCAAAGACTTGCCAAAAAGGTCTCTACGGAGCTCGCTCTTGTGAGTTCAGGGAAAACTGTTTGGAATCCTGCCACCTTAGGGACACAGAGACTCCAGAGCACAATTTTCAGTTGACACCCTTTCTCCATTAAAATAACTCTTAACCTCTTAACACATAAGAGACCTGGTGTAAATTTATCCACTTTTTCCTTCTCAAAAAACCCCCCAAACTCTGTTAAGACTTTCAACCTCTTTAAAACATCAGAAATATTATCACAAGAACTGGCAGATGTAGCAAGCCAAGCAGTTATAGCCACACAGGGCAATATTCAGACATCTATTCACACGTGCACGCACACAGATGCCATACAATTTCATTTCAGAAGAAAACAAATTTAAAATTTTATTATTTCTTCCTCTTATCTAGTAACTACGCCGTTTCTTCCAATTTCCTACTCATTAAACACACCATTTTCCAAGTCTCAGTTATGAATCCCTTAGCTGAACAGGGTCAAACTTTTCAATATTAGACACCAACGTTTCTCATTGAGCCAGTTGTTGGCATTGCAATTTTACTGAAGTTTTACTGCTGACAATGGGCACCGAACAGAAAAGAGAAACAGAGCCTAGATAAAGGGAAGGAAGCCAGTTTTTCTACTGGAAAAATCTATCTTGATGATTGGGAAGAACAATTGGTTTTCTTTTTAAAGTTATGTTTCTGAGCAGAGCAGCATTTTATAAACTGCGTAACTACAGCTGTAGGAATTTAAGGCAATGGATGCTAAGAAATCATGAGTTAAAAGTAAATTTTTCTGGAAGACAATAAATCTATTTACATGACAATTTCTATTCTCATCTCAGAAGGTGAGTGCACAGCTGAAGATATGCAGTGGTGAACATTTTGATATCTATCCCTACATTTTACCAGTGCTACCCATCCTGTCGGTCCTCCTGCACTCCAAATACAATAGCACAGTAATCCATTTCTCTCTCATGTTTGTAATTTTATCTTAGCTCTCGTGCTCTATAGTTACAGTTGGGAAAGTTTAAATGGAAAGATTAATCTGGCCTTTTACATATAAAAGTTGCCATTTCATCTTAATGCAACAAAAGAATACCTAATGATACTTAATCATATATAAAGACTATTTTGAACCAGGTAGGAAGATTTAAATAACAAATTTTATATATTCTTTAAAAAAATATGGAGATGTTTCACTCTGCTGGCTTAGAACAGCTGAAGGAAGAAAAACAATGACATTTCGAAGTAAGAAGAAGAAATCTGGCTTATTTGTAGAAGCAAGACAAAAGGCAATGAGAGATGTGAATTCTCTTTCTCAAATTAAAGAAAAAAATGTAAATATATGCTTTAAACTCTCTACTTTTATATTTGTTGATGGAATTCCTGATAGAATTGGAGTCCTGTTACTATCCTCAAAAAGATCAACATTGGAGATGGTGGGAATTTTTCTGGTAAAATAGATTTCTGTCACAAATATGTCAACTGCTCAAAGCCAAAAGTTTGTGCAAAATATGGATGTGCTTGCTTCCATAAAGATGAGCTCCTCTCTGCTGGGGGGGAAGCTGGAGGGAAAAAAAGTATATTCAGAGATAATATTTTCATCCCAACCTTTTCCTCTTAGATCACTGGCCAAAATACTGTATTTTCAGTCATTCTGAGGTAAGCATGACCAGAAACAGAATAACAAGGGCAGGATAGGTTGGGCTCCCCTTATTTTGTATGCTGTGACTTCCACTTTTAAACCTGAGACAGAGAAAAGCTTCCCCTTTCATGACCCCATTCACGTAACATTTATGTCTGTCCTGAATGAGAACCAGTCTATTTGATTTTCTCATTTTTCCAGTTCGAAAACAGGTGAGTATGCTTGGGTTAATCCCCATGTGGAAAAGGCAATCAAGAAAACTTTCCCAAGGAGGTTGAAAAACATTTTCTATTTGAACTTTATTAATATTACTAGTGGCTGAAGAGCACTTTCCGAGTCTTAAAAAAGTGTTAAAAGAAAATGTCCTTTCATGGCTAAGTGAAATAAAAAGCAAGATAGCTCTCTTCACAATTAAAAACATCAGCAAAGCTGCAGCTAAATATGTTTCAAATTCAGTTCTAGCAAATGTTAATCTGCCAACTGTATGAAGCCACCTCTAATAGCCAATGGCTTGCTAGTGAACTGCATACAAGTTCTGGCACATTGATGCACATACATAATGAAAACAAGGCATTTTAAGGTATTTAATTAAATTTTTTCAAGTTACCACTGAAATTTAATTCTCTTTTGCAACTGACAGTGGTAATACCAGCAGTCATATGATATTCACAGACATTAACAATGTGAACAGTTATTACTGTGGGCACCACCAAAAGTAGAATTGTAAACCAACAAACATATCTGAAGGCTTTCCTGGGAAGATGACTGAGGGTAAAAAAGGTAACAGTGTGAAAATTATAGGGAACAGTATGTTTGCTGCTCCCTGGATGGCACGTGGTCAGCATACCCAACCTTCCACACACAACACAACCTAAGGGGGATTAAATGGAGAGTGGAGAGAAGCGAGACACCCAGAGCAGCCAGGCTTTGTCAAAACCCGTGCAGAGGAGGGAACTCAGTGGTACTTTCTAGCTGATAAACTGCACAGCAGCTGAAAACCAAGGGAGATTAAGGAAGATGTTCTGCTGTTGAATCAGCAACCATGGCAAAATCACTCTCCTTGATGTGTGTCCCCATTCCAAGGTTATCTCAGGGACAGAACAACTAGCTCACTGTTCACATGGACCCTGGTGTTCCAGACTCCTGATGTAGTATCTAGCACTAGATACATTGCTGTCTTGCAGAGATGTTAAGAGCTCTCAGTAGAGAGTACTAGAGAAGTGTAGAGTGTTGTCATTGAAGCAGAGCAACCAAAAACAATGAATGGACTCCAAGAGTGTGGACCTTACGGAGCAGAGAATTTTGTCTCAACATTAAACCATCACAATCAAATTCTGGATTGAATCACTGTGGATCGTGTATAAACACATCCTTTGATTTAAAAGTGGATACTTGGCTCTTCCCTTAATAAAATATTCAAGGAATGAATTACTCTCACTTGTTAAACAACAAAGTATTATTTCTAATCTGAGTTTGTCTAGTTCAAGGTCACTGTTTTTACCTTTTCAGATGGACAACCAGCTACCGCTACTTAATGTATAAGGATCATATATTTTAATCTTACCCGTAATAAAAAATATTTGAGAAACTAAGGGCTTAAGCATGGCTCTCCTATTTTCCTTCAACCTTCCCTGTAACTCTCCTCAGAGCTGTTTTGTGTTTTTTAACACCCTTTGTGAAGAGACAAGATGGGAAGGAATGGTCAAATAATACTTGAGTCAGTGTCACTATAGATTTGAGATAATTCCATCTGCCTACTTCTCTTTGAAAATGGCAGATGTAAGCATGCAGGGATTACACTGTGGTCTCGCATAGAGCATCAGATTGGGGTCTTGGCGTCTTTTGATTGTTTTCTGTGATTCCTATGTCATCTTCAGAACTACTGAATTACCCCCATCTTATCAATACTTTCTCTGAATCTAGATACAGGGTCTTCATATAGGGATGAACTGAAAAAATATGTTCTTGAGGTAAGCATAGCATACACAATTTATCCCACTGGGAATTTTGTACCTATCTGTAAATTTTAGCATGATGATTCAAAAATAGTTAGCAAGACAATTGAACAGCAACAACCTGAGAACAGATATCTTCTTTCTGCCAGATAATTATTTCCCATTTTGTGAGATTAAGTATCCAAGTTCAAGGTAATACAGGCAACATCAATCTTGCCTTCTCAGTTTATTTTCCAAGTTTAAAAGTGAGTTTCTAAGAAACCACTATGAGAAGTGGTCAGTTGTGAATGTTGATATTTTTATTTGTGAAAAGTAAAGAATTTTTCTCTTAAAAAAAAAATCAAAATTTTATGAAGAAAAGCATTACTCTGGAAAACTCAATCTCTAAAACCCATCTTCTGTGATGAATCTAGTAAATACAGGGTACACAGTTGCTTTTTTTAAATGTAACTACGGAATATTCATCTGTTTTTGGAAATGTTCAGCCTATTCAGGGTCTACAGCTATTGAAAAAAATCTTAATATCAGCAAACAAGTATATTTCATAACTTTGACTATAACTTTGTAATACAGCCATTATAAAGTCTGTGTGTCTTTGGCCTAAACAGACTCACGTTAATGCATACAAAGGGCTATTTCAGCATGCAATTACCACTATTTATTTAATATGTTGTCATTAAAGGCTGCACTTCGAAGCATGATGAATAAGGCTTCAAAAATATAAACCAATTTTGTATGATTCATATTGCAAGTAAGATTATTTTCTGGAGATTTCTTGCTTTAAACAAGGTTTTCCCCTTTCCCTCTCCCTTCCCTCTCCCTTCCCTTCCCTCTCCCTTCCCTCTCCCTTCCCTTCCCTCTCCCTTCCCTCTCCCTTCCCTTCCCTTCCCTTCCCTTCCCTTCCCTTCCCTTCCCCTTCCCCTTCCCCTTCCCCTTCCCCTTCCCCTTCCCCTTCCCCTTCCCCTTCCCCTTCCCCTTCCCCTTCCCCTTCCCTCTCTTTCCTTTCCCCTTCCCCTTCCCCTTCCGCTATAAAATTTGTAAATTCATTTAAAAACAAGAGATTTAGACAAGGTAAATATTGTGTTCAGTGTACTATGGGGGCAAAACCTATACTTTTGGTATAAGGTACCCAGGAAATCCTCTTTGTCAGCATCCACTGATTCTCAGACATCTGAAATGCAGACATTTTATACAAAGAAATAGAAAATGAGAATATTCTGACAGGATGAGGAAACAGCCTTGTCTTGAAAATCTACATTAAAATGAGCTGGATTGCACCCAAAATGCTAATTTGTTTTCAGGAGAGGAAGTTTCTTGATATATTTAATATTTTATCTACTATTATTAAACTGTGTCTATATTTTTACATCACAAATGAGACCATTTGCTTGTATTTGTTCCCTCAGTTACACAAACCATCTCTGCTTCATTACTCTGCCATTAAAAGACGCTAGGGGCATAGGTTTAATCTAAATGAAGCACCTTTCTTACAGTGAGACGCCAGATTGATTTACATGCTCTTGTAACACATGCCTCATGGCAAAATACAGACAGCTCAAATCTGAAACCTGAGAGCTCTTTAACAGTGCACAGCAATACTGAACTATACTCCAACCCTTGAAGATAAGAACATTTTATCCAAATCCATTAGCAGGGGTTTGGACAGCATAACACATACCTGCCACATTGTATAGCACATGCTTACACACTCAGAGCTGTAGGACTCCCAGCAGCCTAGATCAAAGGCCCCATCTCTCAGATAGCTACAGAAAACCAAACTCCCCCGAACATACTGAACTGCACGAATTACTTTTTGCTGCTTTAATGCAGATCCGGTATATTCTGTAGGTTTGCATCAATCTGGTTTCCTAGTGAAGGAAGGCACATTCCTGGGTGCTTCAGTGCACCAAGATTCAATGCTAACATACTGATGGCCTGAGAAAAATGAACGTTTTCCTGATGCAACGACTCACATATTGAAGGGCTACATAGCTGAGCTCTGACCTCTGCTTTGCCTTGCCCCCTTCCTGGTCTTAACACATGGTTTCCCTGGCTCACAAGCCAGCTGGTAGAGGAGTTACCACTGCTTTCACTAACACTTCTGTGCAAAAAAAAATTCACTGTAAGCCTCACCTGGTTCTTACTGGGTCAACTAAGTATAGGAGTAAATTGTATCACTAGACTGGGAATCTAACTCTCAAATCTTGGGAAAAACCTATTGTGAATCTACTGATAATGTCATGTCATAATTCCTTCCTGGATGTTTCACCAAAACTGTAGTTCTAAAAATCTTCTGTTGCTCCTCTTCAAGCCCTATGCATATGTAAAAAAAACCCCAAGACCTTGAAACAATAAAACCCCTGAAGTTTTAATTAAGGAACAAAATTTGGGTGCTTTCAACTGCACTGAAACACATTTTTCTTTCTGTATCTGCAAAATCAATTGCAGGTGCATTAGGGAGTATTTGTACTGCTGACTCTTTGACTGACATCTTCAAATAAATTGTTCATGGTCCAAGTACTCAGGTGTAAAGTTTACACAATTGAATTCTAAGTGGATGAGGGAAGCAAAGCTTGACACCTGCTGTATCATGGTTACAAAAATGAACTTCTTTGAACTTGAAGTCCTGCCTGCACTAGAACGACATGTTCCTATCAGTCGAGATGCTAGATCCTAAGTCACTCAAACACGCATGGAAATACCCCGTACCCTCAGATATCTGCGTGTTTTGCTACATAAAACAGAAGCTGTGTCCTGGATTTACCTGGCTTTATAAAGTGTTACAGGAGGACCTGATCAGCACCCAACAACTTTCAATATTAAGCAAAAGACAACATTAGCAGGGAGCTTTTAGTTAAATAAATATAATGGACATTGAGAATGTGAGATCAATAGAGTGCTTAGGTAAACACTTAAATTAAGACAGGCAGCCATTGTCTTCTTCAAGGTCCCATTCAACTGCTTTTTTAAACTCATTCCTACATAGCCATCAACAGCGCTTTTAATCAAACTTTGCAAAACACTTTCCAATAGCAAGTGACAGACCTAGCAAACTTGTGTGAGGAAAAGCCAATGACTTGTTATGAAGAAAGTCATGGCAGACAGGAGAAAATCTATGATTTCAGCATTGAATGCCACAGAACACTGCAGTGCTCCTTCTGAGGCAGTGTGAGCAGGACAAGCAAAGACCCAGTCTGCACGAGTCTGAACTACCTTCTCTTTCCATTGGCTGGTTGACTAAATGTCACATTACCGGGGCAGCAAACACTGAGTTCTCACTGCTGCTCCATGGAATGTCCCCTGAAAAAAAAAGGGAGGGAAATATCCAGGGCTGTTAATTTGGCATCTTTCATGAACACAAAACTCACACAAAAAAAATTAAGAAGGGAAAAGTAACCAAGCCAGTTGCAGCAAAAATGACTGCAAAGTTGTACTGAGTTGTGATAAACCACTAAAAGTGTGGAGTGACTCTATTTTCAAAGCAATTGAAAAGTTACTGTTCAAATGCAGCACTAAGCATAACTAATTTGTTCTGGTAGTGTCTTCAGGCTGCCAAATGCATTTTAAAAAGAACCCCACTTAAAATGCATCCTTAGAGCAAAATGTACCAATGTTATCTAATTGAACAGTGAAAGGAGGGGCCCACTGCCTTTCTTTCAAGCAGGAATCGTTCAAGAAAAGAATATTTCTGTTGCACCACAATAACAAAGCTGTAGGTGACAACTGCATTTTCCTATCAGTTTCAGCCTTAATAGGTCTGCACAATCACTATCACACTACACTTCAACTTGCTGTATCAAAAAAATTAGAACAGACAGGCACCACTTTAAGGCAGTTGGTACAATTTACCTTAACTTAATAGGGTCTTTCTGTGGGAGGATGGCTGGGGGTATAACAGTCCTAAAGATATATTCATACCTTTCTTCAATGCTTCGTAAGGTCAGCTGCTTTCATGACAGCAGTCATAGAGATATTTATCTGGCTCAGAACATTTGTTTAGTCCTTGTTTGAATACCTCAGTCTTCATTCTATTAAATATTAGCAGATTTTTAAAAAATTTTCATCAAGTTCAGATGCAAGCAATGACAAATCTTTTTTTCAGATTTTTTTATGGCTGTTTGCTCTCCACTCTGTTTTCTGTGCAGACATAGTTTGAAGCTGACCTATCATGTACTGCTTCTGTTGCACTCCCAATAGCAAAGCTGATAGAGAAGTAGACAGTCCCTGAATTTCTTCTTCTCTAGACAAAGTAAATATTTAAGGAAATTTAGACAAATTAGCAACAAGTCCCCTGATGTTTTACAGAACATCATATTTTCCAGCAATTAAAGGTGTTCTTGTAAAAGGAGGCATCCACTTCTCATGGTCCCTGGGGTAAATGATATGCCCGAAAGGAAGCTATGACCAGGATCTTCATCATCTGAACATGTTTTGAGGGCCACTGGCTGGAAAATTACATTGAGTCTAGCTGAGTCCAAAACTCTGGCATGTAACTATTTCTGAGTTGTAAGTATTCTCCTAAATTTAATAGAAGAAGCCACAGATTGTTAGAATGCAAGCAGCTGGAACTGGCTCGGTATATTTCTAGCTAACTGGCACCCATGTTACAGACAATTATATTAAATATACTGAGTTATTATTTCTGAATTGATAGATTTCCAAACAGGAAACAAAAATATACCTCAGATTTATAAAATGTGCCTATTATCTCTGATTAGTTTGTCCCATCTGTTTTCCTCAGAAAACAATCTCTCTATAAACATGGGCTTCCATGTATGATTGCTGTCACCGGTACAAATAAGAGGTGGAATTTTACTAAGTACAATTTTCACATTCTTTTGCACAGGAGATTATGCAATCTGCATTGACAAGAATTTAGACTTACAGTTTATGCAAGGCAATTAAATAGGAAGGTACAGTGTCTCAAGTGCACTGTCTGAGATAATTAATATAATATTCAGAAACTGTAACTTTGCCTCCTAAAATGCAAGCTCTTCTGATTTACCTATCACTGAGAGAGGAGAAAAAAACACTCCTGCTCATAATAGGAATATTGTGGCATGAGACTTGGTATCCTATCCAACAAGGCAATAAATCAAAGAACACAGCAGCCAAATTTTTAAAGAAAGAATGTTTTCAGCTGAAAGAGAACTGTCCTTGACTTTCTTAATGTGGATGTAAAACTATGATTCAACAGCAAATATGAATAAAAAATTAAAATGTACATATACAATAACGGTAGCTCTAACCTCAGAAATCAAAACATGGGAAAATGAAAAATCTCTCCCTGTAAGATGTTGCAATTGATAATGCTGTTTCAGGATACAAGGGCATACTGTCAGCTCATCATTTAGGCAACAAAAAAATTAACCAGAAAAGCTTATTTTGATGTCTGTTCTGTTTTTGTGCATGAGTACTTCCACGTGCATGTGGATGAGGATGCATGTGTGGCTTTCAGTTCTTTGCTACTTCTTATCTTCCTTTTTGTTTTTTTGCCTGTAAGATCAACACAAACAAAGGAAGACTGACTAATGCGTCTCACGCTGAAAGTTTCTCTCCAGGGAGAACTGCCTTTGCCCACACAGCACACCATTAAAAATGGTGAGGCTCCACATGGGAGCACAGGGCTTCCCACATGCAGCAGCCTGCAGGATCAGGGGAATTAATGGTGCAAAATGTTGTCAAAAGCAGGCACATGACTGAAGAGTAAAAAAATATATAGATCTAAAAACTCAAGGAGCTCCTTGTAAATGCAAAATAAAAACAAAAAAGTTTTTCTTTGTCCTGTTCTCCCACAAACATTCAATATGAGAAAATCCCTTTCACTTGTTTGCCTGATCTCCAGTTAGTTATTCTTGAAGAGCTGTCAGTTTACCCCTTTTCCCATGACTACATCAATTCCTGCATGGTGTGCACAACACAGAAGGGAACTATTTTCAAGCAAGTTTCTTGTCCCTATTAAAAATTTGCAACTGAGGAATTATGCAAGAAAACGGTAAATCCAGGTCATCCTCACTCCGGCAATCCCCAGCAGCTGCTGTAGCCCCTGGAAGTGACAGTAGTCAGCCTTGAAATTTCTACAGCTATGTAATATGGCTGGAAGCAATACCATCAAGTATACAGTTGGTATCATACAAATTAATACAGTGTAAATTCTGCCACTTTGCTGCTCACCCCAGTGAGCTCTTCCTTTCCCTTTCAAGGAGTAGCTGTGCTGATCAATAACCAGAAAATCTGTTAGAACCAGAGAAAATTGTTTGCCTTGTGAAAGCTGTTTCTCTCCTGTAAACATTTGCTTTTAGATAGCATGGTCTGCAGCTGCATCCTAGATTGAGCAAGCCAGCAGAAATTGCTCACCCTAGTTTGACTTGAAAGGGGCAGTCATTTCGACTCCTATCAGTCCGCCTCAAACTTGACCCCTCTCCCACCCAACTTATGGTCAACACCAAGGGACTGCAGGATCAGGATCATTAAGCAGTGCTGAATGGACAAGTCCTAAAGCAAAGCAGAGGGACAGTCAATTGTAGGCAGAATGCAGCAGATTTATATCCACTAGGTGAAAGAAAAATGACTCCTAAATGGGCTGGAGCAGCTGTGAAACTAGTCTGCCACAAGCCAGGATGAAGCATGGGAATCTCAGAGAAGAGCCTCTTTGCTATCCAACTCTAAAAGCAATTACCATAGATAAAAGCAAGTTCCTGACAGGGCAGGCAAACTGACAGGGCTCAATTCTTAAACAGCAATCTGATCCCCCGGGACCTTCCAGATCACTTACAGACCTACCATCACAGCACCATTCCTGATGGAAAATATGACAACAGAGTAGGAGTGGGAGAGACTGTCCCTTCAAATAAACTGATGTTGTCCAGAAAGAGAGGCAGTAAAGAGAGGATTCCAGTGTAAATTACTGTCCTCAATGCACATGTTAGGGAAAGCAATATAGTCAGGGTTGGTAAGAATAAGCTTCAGTTCTGCAAATCAGAAAGTAAAACCCTCAGGCATTTAAATTTTTAATTGAATTCCCTTTTAGTGTGCTAAATCTGATTGTGATTAGTGTTCAGTAGTTAATTTCATGGATCAGAACAATTGTTCCATAATCTCCCAAACATGATTCCGTAAGGCCTAAAGCTGTATTACATTTTTGCTGTAAGCACAAACTAATATAATTTTTTAAATAAAATATGAAATTATAATATATTACATTGTACGGGGAGGCAATTATTTGGTCTAGTGGTAGGCATTGATCTATTTAAAAAAAATCAGAGAAAAGCTCAAGGTTAAACTGAGGAGTTAGAGGAAGACTGGAGAAAATACAATATCTTTCATTTCTCTAAAAGAAAGTTTTGAACTATATGTCTCATGAGCCATGACAGAGAGCAAAAACTGAGAAGATAGAGCAGAGCAAGAAGCTGGACACTGAAGCATGGAAAGATGTATGCTTATTATTACTTAGAGAGACAGGTGAAAACAACAAGTAAGTGAACAAGTGAGAATAAAAGATCAAGAAGTTGCAGTTAAAGCTGAAGCGGTAGCAGGTGGCCATGCTGCAAGAAGGGAAAATAAAGAATTTCTACTTCTGAAAAAAAAATAGACAAATAATGTAAGTTTACAAAAAGAAGCCCTCACAAATAAAACTTTCAGTATGTGGATGGCTGGAGTCAGAACTATAAAAGTTTTACTCAACAGGGAAATGTTTAAAGGCATTGTGTGGTAACTCCTCTGCTGACGGTGTAGTTCCTTGATCAGGCTACCTTAGTGCAAAGTCCAGGCAAGCTAAAGCATGCATGGGTGCACCACGCTCACCAGGGGTAGCCCAGATAGCATTAATAAATACAAATACTTGAGCTTTCCTTGATCTAGCATTAACCAATTTCAGATCCATCTGTTCCACTTTGGATCGCAGCCTGAATGTCTCATGTTAACTTCATATGCTTCTAAATTGCCATCAGTTGTATCTTCTATTAAATAATGTTCATAATTCAATAACCATCTGTACAGAACAAGGGCAGTGTTCTCACTAATTTCAAAAAGCCTGCGTAGAGAGTGGGGCATAGAAGACCTGATCTCATACCCCTAAATTCACTCCTAGGTTTAAAGAACACTACTAATAGCATCTTCTTGTGCCCAAATTAACAGTGAAACATTCAAACAAAATAAAAATGTGCTTTAAGCAAACAAAACAAAGGCTTGTAAGCCAAATTTTATCTTTTGTTAAACATAAGCAGTCTTGTGACCTTCAGAGCCCTTTTCCTAAGCAATGGAAATTTGAAGCAAATAAAGAACAAATTGTGTTTCCAAAAAGAAATGGGAGGTAGGGAACTGATTTAACGAGATAGGATTTGATCCAGTGAGTTAGTAGGAAAACAAAACAGTCTAGCCTCCCTTTATGGTTTACTTTGAGCCTGTAGAGCCATCTCCATTTCAATTCCCCTCATTAAGGAGTTTTCTCATTCTCAGTTTCTCTCATTAAAGACATAAAGTTTAAAAGGTGTCAAATAACTGGAAGAAATTGTGTTTGTACAGTGAATTGAAATCTAGCAGCCTCAAGTTTTGCCCTCAATTACATCCACACGAACATATTTGTAACTTTGGTACTAATTGCAAATACAGATGGTATCAAAGTCATTTATCTGCAGCTCTTGGGATTTATCAAAGAAATGAAGGTAAAGTGGCAGGTTGAAGTGACAACTCCTGGTTTACTCACGTGTGTTATCACTGATCACAGCAGAAATAAGCTTGAATTTTGTGCTACTGAATGAAGTCATCCTAGCACTGAGCTGGAAACAAAGCACTGGTTGTTTAAAAATTTCTTCCATATACTATAAAATGATGTTCAAATCAATAAAAGTGAGTGAAACAGCAAAGTGTACTCCATTTTTTGCTGCATTGTAAAAAAAATGTTTCTTGAAAAGAGCTGGAAATGTTTATTTGGGAATCTTTTGCTGTTGACCAGCAGCCCCTTATAAATTATGCAAATTGCCCCATCAGCCCATCTTCTACTCTGTCAGTGAACTTTTCCTCTCCTCTGTTCCTTTTCGTTCCTCTCCTCCTTCTATTCTTCTACTGTATCATCATCAACAGTAGGACACCTGCAGTTTAAGATTATATGTGACTTTAAACCTGTCATTTTCTAAAAAAAGTCTTTGTAGTCACTTGTCATCTAGATCCAGTAAACTTACGTACATGTCTTTGAAAAAATTCCTCTTAACACAGAAGGTGAACATGCACTTTTTGCTGAAAACACCTCAGAAGCTTACAGACTCCCAGGAATACTTGTCTGCATACTCCTCTCTGGGAAAAAAAAAATCTTTTTCGGCTCAAACAAAAGCTTGAAAATACTTACCTCCTAAAATATTAATCAACAAGATAACAGGCGAGGTACCATCACACAAGCTGCTTAGAGTTTCTAGCCTAGTCAAAAGAAAAACAGATGAAGGTGCTGAGAGAATTGAATTCAGTGGTATTCTGAAATAACATTAAGCTGAATTCTACAAACTTTCTTAATGATCAGCCTAGCTTGGCTTTTTCTAAATACTCTCCACCAACCCAAGTTATAACTAAGAATGTAGGATTAAGCAAGTCTTTAGTCAAAGTCAACATTGTTCTGCCTTTTGCCTCCAGAGACATATTTACTTTTGCTGTTAATGAACAGCTTTGTGTTATTTCTATTTAAATATTATGTATTGCCTACTTCTTCCAATTTTTATTTGCTCCTTGGAGCACCTGCAATTTAACACTCAGACGGGTACCTACATCTTCAGTACCTCAGAATTTTTCCAAAAAAGTCACTGTCATCATTGAGTAACACTTAATAAAAAAACCTCCATTTCCTAAAGAAAAAGTCATACCTCAAGCCCCTTGCAAACAGTCATGGTTGATTTTAAAACCCTACTTACCATACAATTCATGTCCCACATGCATAGAAAGAGTCCCGTCTGTCGTTCTGTCATTTAAGAGCAATAGGCATACGCCAGACTGACAAGCAAATTATTCTTTCTGACCCTCTAAGTTCATGGAATCCCTTTGGAAAGAGCATGATCAATAAAGGGTTTCCCTTGAGGATTAATTTTTTCTTATTTTACCCTTGCTGAATGAATTATGTCTGCAGTGTTTTCATGCTCTGGAGTTCCCATTTATTCATCCTACCAACTTAGATTGGATTATATTGTGCATGTGCGCAAATTATACTCTCACTTCCCATTTCTCAACAGCATGTGCAAATGCTTATGTTTGCAATGGCCCTTGCACATGCACTGCCTAAGCTACATTCTGCCTCTTTTTACTTTCTATGCTTACTGTCTTTCTGAAGAAGGAGTAGTAGTAATCTGGGGCCTTCAGTCACTAAATTTTATTATAGCAAACTGGAATTTTCTGTCTTTGAGTCATACTGGAAGAAAAACTCATAAACAGCATGATATTGAAGAAGTGCTTGTTTGTACCTGAAATTTTGTCTGGTTTTCCAGTTACATTAGAATCATGGAACCACAGAATTTTTGGATTGGAGAAGACCTCTCTAAGGTCACTGAGTCCAACCATTAACCTAACACTGCCAAGCCCACCACTAAACCATGTCCCTAAGCACCACATCTACATGTCTTTTACATACCTGCAGGGATGGTGACTCCACAACTTCCCTGGGCAGCCCAGCTGGCCTAATGAATGCTATAATGTTTTACTGTTATCACAGTCCTCCCAAAAGGGGCTTGTATAAAAGAAGAAAAATATTGCATTTAAACTAGTGTAAACATTACCAATTGTTCTCTGAGTAAAAGTCAAACATGGCATAGTTTTTCTATCTTCTATATCACCTGAGTAATTGAGCTCCAAGCAGAAGGTTTCAGTCTGGAAGAGATCACCCAGTCTCAGGGGTCCCTCTCCACAGGGTTCCAGTGTCGTGGCTCAGCTGCTTCCATAGCTACCAGGTGGCAGTGGCTCTCACAGCCTCTCTGCTCTGGCAAAACCCACCTGGTTTTGGGACCTATGCACCCTCCAGGTATGGACCTTTGAGAGCATTTTCCCCTGGGTCACCCCAGCCTGATGTTGCAACTACTGGTCTGCTCTCTTCTTCATACACCTTTGTAAAGAGAAGAAATGCTACTGAAGCTCAAGAACTGCAAGTATTTGGTCCTCGTTTTGTGTCTACTGTCAAATAGTGGACAGAGATTACAACAATGTCCCAAATGGAAAAGGAACATTGGCTTCAGTGCTCCTTCTGGTCATGCCATGACTGAGATGGACAAAAACACAGGCGTGATTTAACCTTGAGCAAACTAACTTCTAGAAAAGCTACTGACATCAAGCTTTGTTTTAGTGCAGACCTAGCAAAATAAAGAACACTCTTTTTTTTTCTTTTTCTTTTACTAGTAAACTATTTCTCCTTGTTTCTGAACTATGAAATATGGATATTTTAGCTTATGATGTTACTGACAGTTGTCACTGCTATTGGTATAGCTGAGAGGCTTTGGGGGGCAAGGGTGGTGGCTTGATTCCCCAGTTTCGTGAACCATTTAACCTGGCAACCAATTCAGTATTTCTAGAAAGCCCACTGCCTGGTTTTCAGACTTGGAAAGTGGATTCAAGTGCCAGATACATTAAATAAGGTTGTATATCACCTAAATTGTGAACACAGTGTCATATGTATAGACTCTGCCAGCTGCTGACTTGTTTTCACTGTTCACTACGCATTTGGTCTGAACGAGGCAGTCTCATTACTTTATGTTTACAAGCCTCTGTTTTGTAGCAGGTTGAAGTCAAGGACGTAAAAATCAAACATATAGTATCTTACTTTGCTTTGGACATAGTGAAGATTGCTGTAAAGAGAAGCTCATTCTTCATGTGTAAAAATGCAGACTGAATATGGTTTTACTTTGTACCTACCCAAGTTTTAATACTGCTTGTATATTTTAAAACACAAAAGATGTAGAAGTGCAGGTCTTATGTAAAATTCATCACAAATCTTCAAAACAGGTTGGATATGGCCAGTGACAAATGATGTCCCATAAAGCATTGCATGACTATTTTTAACATAGCTCTCATACATAATTTCTCCTGCACTGAGTGCCCAGCAATATGAACATATTGAAATACAAGGCATTAGAAATGACAGGCCTTCATATCTCCACTTAATCTTTGCAGGACCCCTACTCACTTAACTTCATATGAGAAGCAAATAAAAGCAAGTGACGTGAACAACTGGAACCATCCCAGCAGCTTAGTTCCAGCCATCTATTTGTATTAATCACTACTGCATATTCTTGGTGATGGATGCTAATTCAAAAGATCCCAAGCATTTCACTTGTGTCACTGTCTTCATATTTACTTTCTCTTACTGGGCAGTAATTTCCCTTCAGTTGAGATCCTAAAGGTTGAGCCCTCCCCACACCAATATCAGCAGTCATTGTGGACTCTAACCCTCTGGTCTAGTATTCTCAAAATGCCTTTTTTCTCTCTTTTTTTTTTTTTTTTTTTTAAGCCAAAGTTTCATTTCTCTATCACTTTCATAAAAGAACAACTTTGTCTTACCTCCAACCTCTCTGAAGTTGTTTACTTCGGCACCCTCCTCATTTTTCATCCACTACCTCCACTTTTGTCCTTCACTGTAAGATAGGTGGTAAACGGCCCGTGCATCAGCATGAATTGGCTTTCATTCCCAGTTTTTCCCACTCACTTTCTGCATCACAGGATTCTCTGGGATCTGAATAAAAGCTAGGCTCCATCTCCCCCAGGCCATATTAAAGGCAGGCACACAAGAATCCATTTGCAGGCATCATGCTGCAGTGCTGGCCCCGGACTGTTACAAATGGGAACAAGGAAGAGTGAAGTAAAACAGATAGCAATGAAAAGAGTAAGTACTTCTCCCAGAAAAGCTTGAGGTTCACTTCCTGACTTCAGGTAATATGTCTCCACAATGCACTGGGTGACTTTGCTGCAGCCTTCACTGTGTGTGGGGGCTAGAGAAGTTTTGTTCCCTGTGGCTTTGCTAGTCATGTTGGCAGCAAGTTTACCCTTCCACAAAATGGAATAGTACCACACTGGGTGCTGTGAGCCTTAGGGAAATAAGACACTTTTGAGATCCTCGGTGAAGGATTCTGAAGATTAATTCTTTATCAGAAAAATTTCTTTACTGAGAGGGTTAAAAAGCATTGGAATGGGCTGCCCAGGGAAGTGGCATAGCACTTAGTGCCAAGATTTGGTTGATGTGGTGGCATTCAGTCAAAGGCTGGACTCAATAATCTTGGTAGTCTTTTGCAACCTTAATGATTCTAACTTGGTGTGAGTTGGGTTTTCATTTCATACTCTGGACCTGCACTTTCTTTCAGAATCAGACATTGCCATCCTGTTTGTACATACCAGGCAGTGCCTCTTCAACTTTCCTATTTGCATTGCAAGGGCAGATTAGAAAATACAGCTTCTTCCAAGCCCAAGCACTCAGAACAAACTCCCACCCCCCTATGCCCCCGCGCCCCCCAAATGACTCAGCTGATTCCAGCCTCCTCCCTGTGTAAACAGGGGGTACGCACAAGGACAGGCAGGATGATCACAGCCACCGACTCTCATTCGTACTAGGAGCCAAGGATGACACAAAAAGCACTGCTGCCCCTCACTGCACGGGGAAACTCCCGGGTCCGGGGAGCGGGCAGCGCGCTGGGCGGCTCCCCGCGGGGAGGCAGAGGGGCAGCGCTGCGCTCCCCAGCCATTCTCCCGCCCTCCGGAGCGGCCAACACCCCGGACTCCGCAGGCCCCACCGCCCCCAGCCTGCTCCACCACTCGCTCCCGTCCCCGGGAAGTCCCGCCCCGCTCGGGGCGGTCGCGGCTCTTTGCCCGCCAGGGGCCTGCGGGGTGCGGTGTTGCTGGCGGAGGGTCCGGCCCGCGGGGTGAGCGACCGGGACCCGGGGAACGTCTGCGGAGCTGCTCCGCGACCTCCCGCGGCCCAGAGCCATGCCGGGCTCGCCCTTGATGCCCTTGGCTCGCCCTTGATGCCCTCGGCCCGCCAAGGTGCCCGGGCCGGGAAACTTGGCCCGAGTTGAGGGGCGAGAGCGGCTTGCGCCCCCTCCGCTGCTGGCCCGGGAAGGCCCGAGGCGGGAGAGTGGGGCGGGCGGGGAGCGCAGGGCTGTGCCGGGGCTCGGGCCGCGGGTCAGGGCTGCGGCGGGGCCCGGCCCACCCGGTACAGCCCCGGCTGCGGAGCGGCTGCGGGACGAGGGGCAGAGGTGGCCGGGACGGCGGTGGTGGGTCAGGCAGGCCTCCTGCGGGGAGCCCCGCGGCACGTCTGAAGTGCGAGGGGACGAGCAGCTCTCTGCAAAAGCGTTTTACAGCACCAGATGATAGTTATCAGCAGAATAAGCCTCGAGCTTAGGCGGCTTCACTGTGTGAGTGCAGCTACGCTGCTATTATTAGTGCTGGTATTTAATATTTGTACAGCCATAACAAGTTAAATATTGGAACTACGTCCTCTCTAGTACTCCTCTCCCGACAGTTCCCGAGGGTGTCTCTGTGAAGGAACAAATGCCTCAATCCAAAACTGGGACCTTCAGAGCCTGCCTTCAGCTGCCTCTCCATCTGGAAGCACTAGCAGCCCTCTGCAAGATGCTTCCAGGGTTGTTCAGGCTTGTCAAGGCTCAGCAGCAAAGCTCCAGACTTGCCTGTGTGCCCTGTTGGGATTCCTACACCATGCATGTTCTCCGTGGCCTGAGGTGTGCTGCCCTTTCCAAGGCACAGATGCAGCAGGCTCCCTGCTCCCCTGGCACCAGCTTGGTGAGCTGCGGAGGGGAGGCTGAATTTGAGCGAGGGAGGTCCAGCTCCCCCTGCCAGGTGTGCACGGTAGCAGTCACTGCTGGGCAGTGGCCTTGGGTTTTGGCAGCTCCTCTGCAGCAGGTCTTGTGTTGTGGTTAGTTTGGTTGCAAGTTGAAGCACACAGGTCCGGTTGGTGATGTATGTATGATCTCTAAGATACCTGTAACCGTAATCCTTTTTTTCAGGTGTCTGTTGTTAAGGGTGGTGTCTTCTGTATGCTAGAGGCTTGTGACAGTTCTTGGATGAAACGAATTTTTAGCTCGAGGTCACATTTGGGAAATTTTGTTTTACTTGTCTGGAATTCCCTTCTGTTTTACACTGGATACATTATTCAACATTCTCTGTCATAATACGTTCTGTAGTGTTTAAAGGTTGTTGCCTTCTTTCTGCTGCAGGCTGTGTTTCAGTGATGGGTGAAGTGATGCTTCTAATAGGTGGTTTTGTATCATTTTGTCAGGTACTTTGGGATTGTTTTATGAAAGACTACGGAAGTGTCATTTATTATTATGAATGCCTCTCATGTTTGGAATTTACCAGACATAATATTTGCCATCCTGTCACCATCATCACATTCATTTTCATAGTTATAATCAAAGGTGGCAACAATGGCATTCAGATGCTTAATTATACTTCATGTAGGTGACCAGTGCTAACTTATTAAATTAATGCATGGTGCAGCAGGAACAAGTGTCACAGCTTCCCTCTGTGGTTAGGGAGCCATCAGCTTGCTTCTCACACATAAAAATCAGTATACAGTGAAGCATATGGCACCAGTGAGTTCTGTGTTTATTAAAGGACTATTCCTCTGAACATTCTGTGAATTTTTTTCCTTATTTCACTTGATGTAGATCTAAAATGTTTTTCCTGTCTTTCAGGACTTGAAATACTGAACAAATTCATTTTTTTGTTAGATGAAACCAAGACTTCTTAAGGCTCATGAAAACAGTGATACTTCTGCTTGCATCAGACTGGCCACCTGTCTGGTATGGGGAGGATTAGAGATCCATGTAGACTGTGGAAACCTAGGGTTGAAGTCCCTGGTTTGATTCAGAGCAGTTTTGAACTTCTTAACATTTTCTGCATTTCTGGAGACCTGGATTGCCAGCTGTGTTGGAAGGGAAAGGGAGTATCCCATCCCTCTAGTTCCAAGAAGAAATTACATCTTCTCAAAACTGGTAGGGTGAAGCAGGTTTCCTGCTTTAATGTCATTTTTCTGGTCACAAATTAAAAAGCTTCCTCAGAATTTTCTAAGCAGTGGCCATGTGTTTAGTCTGATAGTAATATGTATGTTGGTAATAATCCAAGAAAAGCATTTTATCCTAACAATAGCTGGGATATGTTTCACAAGTACTTAACTACTCAGATAAAAAGGAAGTATGAAGAAAGGCCACCACCACCATCATCTCTTAGATGACAGCTTTAGGAAAATCACAGTTTTTTACTTGGATCTCAGAAACATGTAGAATCACTCTTCTCAAAGATATTCTGAAACCCTACTTTCGTGTAGCAAAAGCCACAGGGTTTTTATTGACGTAACTTTTGTGGAGGAGGGAGGACCAAAGAATGGTATGTTACCTGCTGAACTACTCCCTTTTTCTGCTCTTCTGGGATCTCACTTCTTTCCTCAAAATGTGAAAGGAGAATTGTTTCATCCCACAGTTGTCTTTTCCCTGTCCAGAGTTGCTACAGTGAGGATTGGTGATCAAGTGAAAGGAATTTACCTTTTTTTTTTATGTGATTTGTGTACCTTTTGGCAGATGGGTCATTTTCAGATGGGTCTGGAAATCTTCCACTGGTTTTAATGCTTGAACTCTGGTGTTCTGTAAGCTTTATTGGTGGACTTTGTTCTTTGTTGTTCACTTTAGACTGGGTAGGAAGGGGTTTTTTTTGAAAATAATTAATAGTTTTCAGGACAAAAATACTGAGTTTGTATCTTCTTTCAGAAATTCTGTGATACAAAAAGGCAAAACAGTGGCAGGGTTCTCTGTCCAGTTCTGGTTAAGACTGAAGATTCAGCAATACCTGGAAAGGAAGCAGAAGGTTATGTAGGAGACCTGACAATTTTATCAGCTTGTGTGTGTTGGTCATTCCTAGCATTCCACTGTTGTTCCCAGGTGGGGGTAAGAACTTTAAAACAACAGGAGTTGTATAAGCAAGAGGTCATTGACTCTGACCGCTGACAAAGCATGCAGACTCTGTAAAGGCGTTCTCTAAGGTAAAAGATACTCCTTGAATTACACCCATCAGCTTTGAGCTTTCACTTGTCTCCCATTAACTTTTCTTGTGTGGCCTTGTTTCTTTAGAGCGGAAGTGGATTTTGAGAAGGGCATACAGCTTCCATTTCCTGACACAAAGCCACAGTCCAAAGGCTTTTCTCCAGGTATTTTTTTCCCATTAGGTCTTCAGATTGGTTGCAAATTTTGTGATACAGTTGTTTGCAGTAGTGGGACACTGAATTTAGTTCTGTACATCTAAGCTCATCACTCCCTAGTAAAGAAGGTGGTTTTCTGGAAGCCTGTGCTTATTTCAGTTGCTGCAGTCTGTAATATTTAATGAGACATTAAACCCAATCCCTGTGCTCTTTTCCACCATGCATGGCTTTACAGGTCTCAGTGGATCAGTGACTGGTGTGTTCTGTGGCAAAGCTGATGTTGGGGTTCATTCATCTGAATTTTTCTTGATAATAATGTTCAGTCTTGATCAAGAAGTAGTAATGCACATCACTCATCCATTGCTTAGATTTGTATAGTGCATTTCTGCATGTAAAGATCATAGAGTGATTTGGTGTGGCTGTGTAAGACTGTACAAGTGAGTGATAATGCTCCACCCAGAATGTTTACTGCAATGTTTAAGCTCATATGAAAATATGTGTGTGACCTTAAGTAGAGAGAAAACCAATAAAAGTCAATGAGAATAACAGCAAAGGGTAGAGTTAGATGTATGCTTGTTTCAAATTTGAAATTTAAAGGGAATAAAGGCTGGATATGCATTCCTGAAAAGGAGACTTTTTTTTCCTATATCTTGTTGTCCTAGCAAGACAGTATGTATTTGTGCCCTAGAACCCATGAGAAGCAAATGTGATTCCATTAAGTCTTAAGAACATGAATGTATGTATTAACATGCAGGATTTAGCCCATATTTGCATATAGCATAATGTGACTTCAGTTCTGATTTTTGGCCTAAAAACACTATGTGTGCATGTAAAATATAATTAATGTAATGTTTGACCCTGGAGGAGAATTTTTATATGACCTTTTATCAGGAGTAATTTTGGAAGCTGCCCAGAATGAAAAATCCCTGAAGTTCTTCTAAAGGAGATGTTAATGAAAAAACACTTAGGGGTATGCTGGTCTCAGATCTCTCTGAGGAAGAGAAACTTCAATGTGACTTTGCTCAGAGAAGCCTAGATTTTGAGACTGTTATCTGCACAGAAATAAGGTAAAATAGAAGTCTGAGCATTCTGGTCACAACAGCTAAACTTTAACCAAATTTAAAAAAAATGTGCAAAGTTCTATATGCAGAGTGACTTAGACTCTGCTTCTTGGGGCAAATCACGTGTGCTTGCTTTGATCCCAAAGGTTTGTCCACCCTGCAAGACCAGTACTGCGCTTGTTCTGGTGTGGCAGTTCGACTGTGAGGAAGCAATCTGCTTTAGAGATGCCTGGCTCAAAGCCTGGCTGGAGCCAGAATGTGATCCTCAAGCCTTGCAAAGCCTGAAGGTCTGTCTGCCACAAGCTGAGCCACAGAGGGAAGCTGCTGTAAGAATTTTCTCTTACCTTTCAGGTGAACATTTAAAAGCTTTGCTTCTCACTTACCCAGCTCCTTATCAGAGTGTACCTTTCAGAGGTTCTGAGGGCAGGGGCTCAATATATTGGCCTTTCCCGTATGTGTACTAGTGTTTACACTTCTCTTAAAATTTAAGTGACTTTGCTTTTGGGTTGTAGAACATTGACAGTGCCACTCAAGCAATGTAGCTGCTGTGGAGTGTGTGTACCTGCATATTTTCATGGGACTTTTCTTTATCACAGTTGGATTATATAAGGCTTGGTTAAAGCTCTTGTAATTTTTTTTTTCATAGCACATACTGTAACCTTATATAAAGTCTTAGTTTTAGTATTCCTTGTCACTTCTGTAGTGTAAAGGTTTTTTGTTTGTTCAAACCATATATAGAAAATTTAGTAAAAAGCAATATGTAGCATTTCTTTTAGCTTGGCTTCTTAAGGAAATACGTTTCTGAATGGTTTGTGGACCAGAAGTAGGTTACTGAAGGCCACAACATTAACCCACTATTCTGAGTATTTCCAGAATAGTGTGTTTCATGGAAAAATGTGGCCAGGTAGAGTAGATGATGCTTTTTTAAATACTCCCCCCCAAGAGTTCTCTAGGCTTTGAATCTGTTGGCCAATTTCTACCCAGTTGAGAGCTTACACATCCAAAATGATGAGGACTGTATGCATGCTGCATGAAGATACAGCCATTCAAAGGTGTGAAAGTGAAGGTGCCCCACTAAGGGAAGAGCTGCAGCATATTCTCCTGTGGGGTTAGGCAGGAGTTTGTGTAGGAGAGGGGCACCTCTCTTCTTACTCCTCTCTCATAAGAGCTTTATTCAAGGCATGAAAAATCTCCCATGTGACATTGTTCCTTAGGACACAAAGCTTTGAGTTAGCTTGAAGTTCAGAAAATCATGGTAATCTCGTAGCTCCATTTTGGGAGAGGAAAAAGACCAGTGTCACTTCTGACCATTGTCAGTTCTGAAGACAGGGAAGAACATTTATTACTTTTAATGAAAATTATCTGTCACCTTCAGAGCAGCATATCTGCCATTTCTACAGAAGAGACAGAAGTTTGTCCAGAAACATCAATTTTTTCAGTACTTCCACTCATTTTCAAATTCTGTTTCTTGGGCAGAATAACCCAAAAGCCATAAAAGATGCATTGTTCTCTCATGTAACACAAACTGGTGATGGTGTGAGTGTGCCTGTGTAGGACTACAGTGTCACAGGCTTTGGAGAACTTTGTGGAGACTGGCGCACAGGGAATTGCTGGGCTAAGTGACAGGTGAGTCTGCATCTGTCCTGGAGCAAATGCAAGTTCTGTCCTGCTGCCCTCAGCCACCCAGCTGTGACAAGCTCTGCTCCACAGTCCCTGTAGCTGTGCTTGCCTGACAACATGCATGAGCAAAAAAGCCATGCTTGCTGAAATCTGTGTCCAAGGGAGTGCTGGGTCTCAGGTGTGTTTGCGCTGTAATTAGCACTCGTGAATATATTTTTGAAGAAGGTAAAGTAGATCTGGCATCCATCTGTGGAGAAGTTAGAAAGCTTGCTTGTCTCCTGGGGAAGAGGAAGAATGGGGAGTATTGAGCAGGCAGTATTGAGTTCCTTCCACTCTGTAAACCTCTACAGGATTGGCAGAAACATGGGGAAAGAGAAAAAGAAGATAATTTTTAAAATTCTTCCTGACATAGTCTACATATGTTCTCTTACGTCTGCCTCTCCTCTTCCTTTGTCTTGCTAACTTTCTCCCTTGTCACAAAATGTTTACATGTGGGGAATGGCGAGATAACACAGCATAGACTAACTAATAGTAATTTCCTACAGGTGTCTCATATATTTCTAATTAGTGGCTTTTCCATGCTCTGTAGGGGTTGCTCAAACTAGAATTGAATGCTCAAAACATTTCCTCCATCTGTAAGTATATAGTGAGCCTGTGCTATGTCACATTTCCCAGGACTGCATGGTTGTAAAGGAAAGACCCACTTAAAATGCTCTTGATGCAGCTAGGGCAGCCCTTTTTTCTAAATGGCAGCTGTGTTTAACTTTTTCTGGATACAGTTAATACCTATTGAGCCATTCTTTTTGCTTTTTTTGGTAAATTTTATGTCACAGCAATCTGGATTTAATGTTGCTCTAATCTCACATTGTAATGTAACAGCAATGAAATGATTCCCACAGCAGTCTACAGAGAATCTGTGGTAATGCCATTAAAATGTGCTTACAGAATCAAAACAAATGCAAAATTAGCATGTGGAAACTGTGTTTATGTGATTATAATGTTTCAGCAATATGAGATTACTGTAGGAAGCAACTAATCCAAACCTAGGGGGACTTCCCATTACAAGGCCATTAAAATGACACAATGACTGAAGCACAAGTTTCAGATGGGAAAAGTGGAAACATAAATCTTGTCATCAGTATTCAGGCAAAACATCTATTGAACTCAGTGGAGTTTTTATCAGAGTCGGGAATGCAGCACCATGACCAAATTTTCAGTAGCAAGTCTCTTTTCTCTTACCAATACCTCTAGGAAGAATATTTACTTCACCAGGATTTGATAGTTGGCTGATAGTGAGAGTTGTATTTTATGCACCATGCAATTGGTGGTTACAAAGATTTGTCCAGCATTTATTACAAAAATGTTAAGGTATTGTTTCAAGGTTGTTGTGTAATAATACAAGTTTTGGTTCTATCTTGAAGTAATTTTCTCATTTTTGTCTGAATTTGTAATTTTCAGGAAATATAATTTATTTCTCTCTTTATGCAGCGCCCAGAGCTGAGAAGTCTTGGTCTGTGCAGGAGCTCCTTGGCAATACTACCACATAAATTAGTGATTTTCAAAACCAAAATAGCTGTTACTGCCAGATATGAACCTACCTGTTTATCTTCTGTTACAGGAATCAGCACCTTTCCCCCTAACCTCAGACTGGGTTGAGATTAAGGAAGTGTAATTCAGATGTCTTATGTAGAACCATTTGAAATATATTTGTCTTGTCCTGGATTGTTTCTTGGCTTGCTCCTTAGTCCATGGAAGGAGGATAACATTACAGAAAGTGACTTGTCCTGTCCTATTACAAGCATCCAAAATAAGCTGGACGAGTTGCCTATAGATAACATTCTTCCATCTCCACTATGAAAATGGTCTAGATGATTGTTCTGTAGTAGACATACATCATTTAAATGGCTAAATGGGGTGGTATGAATGCAGTTCTTGGTGTATGAAAGCAGCAACTTTTTCAGAAGAAAGTTCTGTGTAAAACGCGGCATGCAAGTCACAAGAAAAACACACAAACACTGATTTCTGTAGTAACATATGCATACTTAAATATGAATCCTTCTTCCATTTAAAAGCTATTTGCACCTAAGTTCTGTTTTAAAAATACTTAATTAAATTCTGATTCCATCAAGTGAATCTTATTAGGAATAATGTATCATAGCATAATCAGAGTAGGCTGTTTATGTGAATGACAGTAGGGAAGATACAGGATAGTGGTTTCAAAAATAATTCCAGTCACAGGTTACTGACTGTCTTTATTTTTTATAATTCTTTTATTAAGAGTGGTGGGTTTCTAAAACTGTGTTAGTAAGCTGGAACAGGCATTAATATATTTTTCATGAAGATAAAATTAGGCCTACTTTAAATGCTCTTTGTGTCAGTTTCCATTTCTTGTGATGCTTCTTATATTTATAAAAATCCTTGGCCTCAGTCAAAAGGTTCTGTAAATTCTGTATGTGAGCTATAATCTGAAATCTAGAGTTTAAAAGTCAACAGGTTGTGTCTGCTACAAGAGAAACCTGGCACGGGAATTGGTAATTTTAGATGTTTCCTGCTGTTACAAATCACAAGACAGCAGCCTCAGATCTCACATGAGCAGCCATCGGATCTTCGCAATGGGCAGGCCAGATTAATTGAGGGTAATCTAAATTAACTGTGTCAGAAAGAAATTGGTGGGAACAAATGCTGAAAGTCAACTTTTCTTCAAAGTGATAATCTGAAAGCAAGCAAAAATTCACAGTGGATTAGAGTGGCCTTTTTGAGTAACTGCAGTATTAACTAACTAAGTGGCTGAAGTGTAAGATTGTTAAGGAAACAGACTGTAATTGATTTGTGTCAAGCTTTATCAAAAGAAATTAAATACTTGTATATTTAATTGTACATAGGTTTGGTTTGCTAACTTAATAAATGGATTGGAAAATTGTCAGTAAACATGGGGAAAGAGAAGTGTGAATCCAATGCAGAGGGTAGTTATCACTCTTTGCTGTCAGGATTTTACTGAATGCCAGAGCATAGATATTTAACATTAAAAAAAAAAAAAGGTAAAAAAATAAAGCAAAGGTAATGCTTAGAATTATGTCAGTTGCTTTGCTGTGCATATAAGAATGACTCAGATCACTGAACTTTCTCCAAAATAGTGGGTTGCTCTATATAGAGCACCAGCCGTCTTCAAGGATGGAATTAACGACTGCTTAATTGAATTGCAGCTAGGAGCAGTTTCTGACTAAGACAGGTATTTTGCTTTGAATTATTTGCTCAAGAATAATATTTTCTGAAATCACGCACTTCTTAATTTGTTTGGAAGAAAAATAAATTGTTCTATTAATCAGCCAGCTGATTAATAGCCAGCTGATTCAGTCTGTTCTATGAGAGTAATTATTCTTCTACTTTCTCAGACAAGTTAACGTGCTAGTTCAGGAAAGAAATTCCTAAAAGAACAGTTCTTCCTAAGTCTACTTGTATACAAGGCAAGTAAACATAGTCAGTCAGTCATTTCTCTTTTTTACGGATGGCCAACTCTTCTTATTACAGTGAGCACCAGCACTATGGACTTCACCAGGGAGGCAATAGCTGCCTTTTCTGGGGGCTGGGTCACTTTTGTGCATTGATGCTCTGACGGTGACTGCTTCTCATGAGATCAAAGTATCCCCAAAGAGATCTTGATGTTCCTGTGCCCTTTGATATGTAGAGTTCAGTGCCCTTCAGATTTCAGTTTTTCTGTCATCCTGGTAGATTAACCTTAGCAGTTAAAAGGAAAATGTCCTCTGAGGGCTTTACCAGTAACAAACCCATGTTTATGACATTATTCACTAAAAGGGAAGCAAAAATGGGAAAGACCTCTCTCTCTTTAATCAATAATGCATGCTCTAGTTAGTCCTTTCCTCTGGACATGATTAAACATGTATTTTGTTTCATAACTGATGATTTTGGTTGTGTAGGGATTTTAACTATATATCCTCAAGCCTTTGTGACTAGCATCAGGGAGATCTAACATGAACTGGTTAGTCAGGACTACTCCCACTGCCAAAAGGAAAAAAATTAAAATCCCAATGGGGAGAGCTGCAGTTAATTCTAACCTGCAGTGAGTCAGGCCAAACTGGCACAGGGCCTTCAACATGAACCAGTTGCAGACTGTAACCTCAGTGTTTGTCTTTGTCACTGCTCATTTGAAGTTTTGAGAAGTAACATTGTTTCATTTGTGTTAAAGATGAATTAAAAAGTGTCTGAGATGCCGAGCTGTATATAAATTGTTAGATTAAGGTCTGTTCTTCGCTGGTAAAATACTTGGCCAGTGAAGCGCTTCGGCTTCTCCACCGCTGTTTGTGGGCTGTGCTGTATCTTTGGCAACTGTTGTCAGCCTTAGAGGAGTGGTCCTGGGCTGTTCCAGACCTCCGGAGTGCAGCTGTCAGGAGAACCTGAGTCCTGCTGTAGCCAGAGGAGCAGATTATCACCCCTACTCCTGCCTTCCACTTAGAGGGGGGCAGACAAGGTGCCCAAACACAGACAGCTTCCTCGGCATGCGAGGGGGACATTGAGTCTTGGAGGCCACAGATAAATAAACTGAACATACCAGTAAGGAATATTCAGCCTTGGTGCCAAGTGTGTTCATCTGGTGGCTGAAGCTGACAAAATTTGACAGCTGCTGAAGAGCAAAGAATCCTAAATGAACATACAGTGGTTGTTATTAAATAGGAAACATTTATCTTAATGTGATACTGACTGCAGCACAATAAATGATTACAATTTCCAGGTACTGAAATATGATGTGTTTATGTTGCTGGAGTACTGATACAAGTACAGTTGGTTAAAATAAATGACTTGTTTTTCATATTGACCACCCTGCTGCAAACAGCTTTTGGGAACATCCCAGTGAACACACACAGTGTGTAGGTACATGTGCAAGAGATTTCAGAAACTGCCTGAGAAAGCACTGCTCTTTCTGAAATGTTTTTGTTTCCTTTCTTCTTCCTTCCCAGACTCCTTTAGGATCTGATTTTTTTTCCCCTTTGTTAAAGAAAAATGCCTTCCTTGAGTGGAAAAGTGCAGACTGTCTTGGGCCCTGTGGAGCCAGACTGTCTTGGCTACACATTAACTCACGAACACTTGACAATGAACTACAGCAGCTGCTTTTGTCCACCTTCTCCAGGCCAAGAGCCTTTGTCTAATGGGCCCATTGAGATGAAGAACTTGTTTTGGATTAAGCAAAATCCCTACAGCCATAAAGAAAACCTTCTTTTGTATCAGGAAACAGATGCTGTGAGGGAGGAGCTGCTGCATTTTAAAGCAGCAGGTGGTGGGACGATTGTGGAAAACACAACTACAGGAATTGGCCGGGATGTGAATACTTTGAAAAAACTTGCTGAAGAAACTGGAGTTCATATTATTGCTGGTGCTGGGTTTTATGTGGATTCCACTCATTCTTCTCAAACACAGGCCATGACAGTGGAGCAGGTAAGTCTTAACCATTGCTTCAGTGTCTCTGTCCTGTGAATTATCTCTGGGTAAACCAAAGTTGGGGAGAGGTTCCAGTAAAATAGATGAAATAAACAGGTTCTCAGTGTAGAAAACAGGATCAGCATTACTGCTTGTGTGTAATAGCTGGAGCAGCACTGCTTGCATGCGCTTGGGTTATCTGTCAGAATTTCCAGTTCTTAAGCTCCATTTTCTCTGAGGGGTTTGTTATAATGCAACAGTAAGAGGAAAATGCAGTATTTCATATGTGGACATGTGGTACACCACCAATTATCTTGAGTTTTTAACTATTTTTTAAGGAAGGATTTTATCCTGGCTACCTCTTTTGTCACTTTTTCTGGCTAATTGCTTCCCAGTGAATTTACCCAGCATTCTTGTAAAAATCATAAATAATTGCAATATTTATAGGACAGTTGTAAATTATTGCTCTGCTCAGGCTGTGTGTTATAGTTCTCTATCATTTGTCCAGGCTTTTCAGGGCATAGTCTACATCAGGCTGTTTGTACGGTGACTAAGACAATGTGTTAATAATAACGGAGGTCTCCAGATACTCCTATAATAATAAATATTCATCTTTTATTAAGAAAATGTGGTGATAAGGAGAAGAGGGAATGGAACTCTCCAAGGTAGGAAGCTGTGAATGTGTATGAATAGAGCTGAGAAATTTTTTTTTTAGTCTGTCACCATTTACAAATGAGTCAAATTAATTTTAAAAATCAGTGGTCAAAACTTGAGCAGTGCTGCCAACAAAACTGGACCCAAGCTGGCCCAAACTACACTACAGTACTGCTTTTCCTAAGTGTTCTTCCATTGCTTGAAATACAAATAGATACAAATAGAATAGATACAAATAGATTTCCAAGGCAAAAGTTTCCTTTCTGTGTTTGGTGGGCTGATGGGAGACCCACAGATTTCCTGTACTCAGCACTTAGAAGGTAGGCTATCATCAGTGCCATTTTGTGCTCTCAATTCTGAATGTATGCTTAAGATATATGGCCTGTTCCAGGAAAGAAAAACGAAAGCTTTCATGGCAAACTAGTTTTATTAAGAGATTCTGATATTTTTGTTAATGGATGTTCTAAAGCAGGTTAATTTTGATCCTGTGAATTTGTCAAATGAGCTTTGTTTTTGTAGTTCTGAAGTCAGCAGAGCTCCTGTTGTTTTACGTTGGCATTCCCATAGGCAGGTTTTGCCTTAAACTTATCTCTTCAGGATGCTCGCCAGAGTTTCTCCCTTTCCTATCTGAATGACAAAGTTTCCTTATTCTCTGCTCCCTTGTTTTGCAAAAAATTACACTGAGTTGTGTCTGGAGCCAATTCAGGAGTGCAAGGCAAAGGTTTGGGAATAAACTAACCTTTTTTTTTTTTTAAAGAAAATTTAATCTCTGCCTAAATCAGAGTTCAAATTACGTGTAGACCAGCTTTCTTGGCAAACCTGGACAAATGTATGAGTGGATACTCTTAAACTGATTTGTTTCTGTGTTTATTTTGGTCTTGGTGAATGGCTGGCATAACATTAGTTGACAGAAAACAGATTTTAACTGCAGTGTTTTCACACACGCAGCTGTTAATTAAATAAATTCTGAAAGACCTTGGGAGTATAACTAGCCCAGTGTCCATAGGCCAAATCTGATGCTATTTAACACAAATAGTATTAATAACCAAAAATCTCATTTTACTGTTCTCTAGCTGGCAGGGATTATTGTTGATGAGGTACTCAAAGGAGCAGATGGGACTAATATCAAGTGTGGTGTGGTGGGAGAAATAGGTTGCTCCTGGCCTTTGACTCCAAGTGAACACAGAGTGCTTCAGGCAACAGCACAGGCTCAGTCCCAGCTTGGGTGCCCTGTTATCATCCATCCCGGCAGGAACAGCGACTCACCTTTCCAGATTATCCGCATTCTGCAGGAAGCTGGGGCTGATGCTTCAAAGACAGTCATGTCTCACCTTGACAGGTAAGGACACTATTCTGCTGTGCTTCCACACAACTCACTGGGATTTTGCGAAACTATGCTGGAAAAAGTTGGCATAGAGTATTATCCTCAAGTTTACTGACTTAAAGATAAGTGCTTATGTAGAGCCTGATCATCCTTCAGCAATTCAGTCAGGATCAGCTTTTAGATTCACATTGATAAAGATTTTGGTATTTTAAATGCTGGCTTTGAAAGCTTAGGTCAGGGGTTAGGAACAACTGTAGACACATTTAAAAAATGGGAATTCCATGAATTTGGATCCCTGCACAAATCCCTGTATTTACAAAGCACTGGACATTGAGCAGCTCTCACTAAATTGGTTGGGAAGTTGCTGGGCTTCCAGAGATTTTGAACACTGAGTCACTCTTAATGGCCTTACCAAAATCTCACAGAAGCTAATGGAGATTTCCTTGATTTGGCTGGAGTCTGGATCAAAGCAAAAGGCAGATTTTTAATGTTCTACTACCAGACAGAGGAAATATTGCTTAAAAAGAAAATAGTTGGGTTTCGGATAGTTCATACATAGACCAGATAGTTAACTTTTAGTTTCCTCAAGAACAAAAGCCAGGAGCTCCACATGAGGCATGGAGAGAAATTGGGATGCTTTTCTGTCCCCAGCTTAGAAATACAGCCTCTATTACCAAATCAGTCTTGTATGACCTTGTGTTGCTCATGGTGAGCTGGAATATGTCCAGGCATTGATTAGTTTGGCCAGTTGCTGAATAATGGAGACTATTTGTGGTCATATGATTCTCAGAAATTGGATTGTTTGCCCTCAGTGTGAATGCAGTGCAGGCAACAGCACTGTGCTCCAAATTTCTCATGGCTACAGGCTCTAAGAGCTTGCAAATCGAGCTACAGGTGTTTGATATTCACACAGAGCTCCTTGTTTTACTTGAGGATTTTAGGAGCATAAAATTCGTGCCATGAAATTATATTTGAGTATTTATAAATTAATTCCTGTTCATATTTACCTGTATTCCACTGTATCTATAGCTGTATTTTTCACCCCTTTTTGAAGAAAAAGTGGTTACTTAAATCTTTTTATGAAAGAGGACTGAGCAAGCTGCAGGTATCAGTACTTATGTAGCCATTTTGGTGCAACATAAACATACAATTATGTTTTTTTGCCTCTTGTACATTGTTGTAAATTGTTGAATTAAGTTATTAATGGATAGAAACTAAGCAATATAAGTAGGAAAACAGAGATGCGGTTTCAGTAACAGCCGCTGATGCACAATATGACATTTCCTTATATCTCTTTCTATCATTACTTTCACACATTCAGGTTGGCACTTGCTATAACATAAACTACTGTGAAGTTTGGCTTTGCAATGTGCATTTAACATTTTAAGTCTCCTCCAGTAAGAAAAATCCACGTGGGAGCATCCCAGTCCCTTAAATGTGAGATAAATTTGTATATAGCTCCATATTTCATGTCTGTATTTGACATAGACAGAATGGTAGTTTTACAGTGGATTTACAATGAAATGATAAAACTAAAATGTTGGCTACCATGTCTTGCAATTTAGCACCTTAGAACAAAAGGTAGCACGTATCCATAGTGGAACTATGGTGTACTAAAAGGCAGGGAGCAAAAGCTTTTGAGCCTTGGCTTTAGCCATTTGTTCAGGGTTAAGTTTGTAAAGGACATCAACATCTTGGTTCACTTGATTAACTTTAGTTAGAAGACTCAGAGCAACTGTTATGAATTTGGGGTGTCTGTCCCCGTGGTATTTATGGCTGAGATCCACATTACAGGATGCTTCACCATTCACCCCCCTCCTTTTCCATGAGCTCATGGCTGTTCAGGGACAGTGTTGCACAAACACTCAATTCCAGCTCAGAGATCAGCAATTTGTACTGGGAACTGCTGCTGTTGCTACATCTTCGTGGATCACAGTGGGACCCCATGGCTGACAAAACTAAGTTCTCCGGCTCTTCGTTGGGATAGAACACCCAAAAGCATGACACTAACAGTAGTTTTAAAAAGAAATTGTTCTGGCTGTGATTTTGAACTAGATTGTTGGGTGTTTTTGCCACCTGCACAGCATTGAATACTCTTGGTGATTGTCTCCCTGTGAACTGAGCCGGGCTGGATCTAAAATAATCTGTTCTTTTGCTCTGCACTTTGAAAACTCACTTGGTGATATGTTCTGTCTCTGTAAACTGTAACATTTATTTTAAAATAACATTTTTTATTAATTACAGTTGGCAAGTCTTAGACTCCTGCTGATGGCAGGCTTGTTTGAACATGGGTTTTCTCTCTCTATACCCATCTGTTCCTCCTACTTGATCTGTTGTTAAGTCATAATATTGAAATTGTGACATCAGTCATTTCCATAGCAACAGACTGTGATGTAATTGTATAAGGTAAAACTGCTTTGTGACATCAACATCTGCAATAATAAAAAAAACCCCAGCAAACTACTGCCCTTTTGGTTAACTGTGCTGCTCTTGTGGAAACTTGGTTTCTTCTTAAAAAAAAAAAAAATTGTAGCAGCTGTAAAGATAAAATCAGATCATTTGAGTGTTTTTGTTTTCCTTTGGACAGCTTATACACTTGGTAAAAATGGTTCAAAGAAAACCCAAAATATTCCAGAAAGCTGTTATTTCTGTTGCCATTATTTTCCAAATGAGTGAGAGGTGTTAGAAGCTTTGTTCCTTCACTTCTCAAATCTGCTGCAAAGCCCATGTCCCAGATACTCACAGTGCCATTACATATTTTGGTGAGGACGTTTTCTTAAGGTGTTCTGGCCAGATCCCAGTGCAAACAATGATATATTGCTGTTCTAATGGCAATCCAGAAACATCACTGTACAAAATAGAAACTAAAGACAAAATTGTATATTACCGGTGTGTGATGGATGAAACAAGCCCTGGATGAAGCTGTCTCCTGTAACTCTTTTGGGAAAGTAAATATGTCTTGTGTAAGTAATCCATTGTCTTTTTTTTTTTTTTTTTTGATGTCACTATGAATTAACCTCCTCCTTAAATGTCCTTCCTTGTTAGGTTGTCTGTTGAGAGGGTTAATGATATCAAAAGTAAGTAACTTTCCTGTTTCTGTTTAAAGGTTATCATAGAGGTTTTCATTATTTCATGGGGAAAGAGTTGGTTTTGTTCTGGTTTTTTAATGCATGAAATCCCAAATGAATGTAAGAAGGACAATGCTGTGTATCATCTTAAGTTGCATGTGTCAAACAGGAGTCCTGTTTTTCAAATGGGTGAATTAAATCTTAGATTATTGGGTTTTTTCCTTGCAAATAGGAGGTCACAAGACACCTGTTCTCGTACCATAAGAAGTTTTATTCCTGTTACAGTGCTGACTCTGTGTTATTTATGTTCTGCAGGACCATATTTGATACAAAGGAACTTCTCGAATTTGCTAAACTTGGATGCTACTTAGAGTATGACCTATTTGGTACAGAATTCCTTCATTACCAGTTCCATCCGGATATTGACATGCCGAGCGACAATGAAAGAATTGCAAGGTATCTGCTCCCATGCAGTTTTAGCTATAGCATGACCACTGACAAAAAAATACTATTGGTACTTGTTTTAAGGCAGTCACAGAGCGATTCTGCTTGCTGTTCAAAATTGTCTTCTATCATACTAAAATAATGCCATTTTCCCCTGCTGCTGTCACACCTTTAGAGCAGCATGTATCATTTCTTCTGAGAGAAAGATGCAGAATCCCAGTGTTGTAGGAAGTTACTTGAGAAGAAGATCAAGAGCTTTTTAAACTTCATTCTCTGTCCCAATTCCATGTTAATCTGGTTGAATTTTATCATTTACTGAATTTATACAGTCTGTAAAAAGGAAAAGGCTGGAAATACTGTGTATGTGATAGGATTAAGTACTTCTGTTTGAAACACAGTACTGGAAACCTAGTGCTGCTACTAAACATCATCTGAGCCTGTTACATCTCCTCACTAGTGTACTATCCCAGCAAAACTCATTGGTGTTTTGGATGGATTTGATTCTGTGCTTTCGTCTTGAAAAACTGCCTATTTTCTTCCAAGCACTTTATCACCTTTCCTCCCCCTGTCCTTTTGTCCTTTCTCTCTTTTGAAGGATGGGATTCCTGTCTCCTCAGATCTCCCATGCTCCTCACACTCACTCACAATGTGAAAATATTGGCCCCACTGGCAGGATACCTCTTCCCTGCTTCTCATCAGCACCTGCAGTCTCAGCTCAGCTGCACTGCAAATCTGTTGTGCTAACACAAAGTTTTGCCAAGGAGATACATTCTGTGTAAAAACTGTCTGAGGGAAGGTAGGATCAGCTGGGAATGGACACCTCACTCCTTCCACTCCATCTGGAGGTGTGATGCTGCCGTGCTGTTTGTCCACAGTGTTTGTGAGCAGTGAAGTGGCAGGTGTCTGAGAGGGGGGTCCCATCCTGCCTGTATCTTTTTTTCTTCCAGAGTCACAAACAGTTCTTTCATTCTCCTTGATGAGAAGGATTTTATGATTGCTGATCAGTAATGAAATAACTTCTAGCTTTCCCTTACATTTCAGACATAGCTTCCCTCCCCCTCATTGTCAGATTAATCTTGAAACTGATCTATTTTCAAACTGTTCTCTCCTACGAAGGTGCTGTGGTTATTCCACTCACTGCCAAGCATTTGCTGCTGCTCTTCACACTAGAGATTGTTTCTCTTAACAGTGCTCTCAGTCTTGCAGTCAGTATTTTAAACTGATGCAAGAAATCCACAGTTTTCGCATTTAGAATGAGTAAAGTTGCTTTCTCTGCTGTGCCTCCTGCCCTCTCCTGTGCCATGGAAGGTCAGCATCTACAGAAGCACTGGGGAGTATATAGAGAGGACTGGACTAGGCCTTAGTTAATGAGTGCATGTTCAACCGTGGCAGAGTTTTCATTCTATCCATGATACTTGCTCAACTACCATTGTCTCTCCTGAAATACTTTAGTGTCTGAGTATTTCTTGCAGCAGGCTGTTCATAAGAAGAAAAGGTGAAAAGTTTGTCTTCTCATTGCACAGTGTATGTGCATTTGAGTTATAAGTGCCATTAAATGGATATTGATGCAACCACAGTGGACGTAGGATGGCTGGGGCAATTTCCTTAGGGTTTTGTTTCATCAAACAGTACCACAGAGGTAGAAATCAAATTGACCTCTAAATGAAAATACTGAATGGAAAATATTTGTTCACATCTTTTCTGTTCAAAACATAAACTTCTGTAGTCATAACATACCTACTTGACACAGTTTAGCTGTCTGTGTGTACTTCAGCAGTTTGGCTGCAGTCTACTGCCAATGCAAGCAAAACAGTGACTTTTGTTCTGGGGCAGTTTGGAATCAGAAGCAGGTACTAACTAAATTTACAGGAATGAGCAAAAAGGAGCAATGGATACAGAATGGAAGGGATTGTATGCCTCCCCAACCCATGACATTAATTCAATATTAAATGAGGTGATTCTAAGAATATGTTTGGTCGGCAAGGAACTTAGTTCCTCCAGTGCCATTGCTCGTACTCTCTGATTGGCTTGTGGTCTCTCTGTATTTCAGAAATACTTTTGAAGATATCTGGAGGAGATACTTGTGATGTTGTAACACTATGGTTTATGTAGTGTTGTGCACTGTGTGGCACAGTGTATGGTGGGCTTTGAGAGACTGCAACATTTTACTAAATTCTGTCCTATTTGCCTTCTTTCTGCTGCCTGTGTTGATTAGATCCTGCTACATGTATCCCCTTATAACTAGTTGTAATAAAACTGTCAGTAAGGGCTTTCAGATACAGTGCGGTTACTTGCAAGGCTAGTTTTTGTTTTCTTGCTGATCAAAGAATTGGAATTGCACAGTGCTGGCAAGTGATGGAATTGGAGGCCTTCATGAGGAATGAGCACTTTCCAGGGCTGGTCTGTCAAACCCTGCCACTTCAATGCTGCAATCCCCTCCTAAACTAAACTGAAGTTTACTGGGAAGCTTAACAGTCGTGCAAGACAGGAGTGTAGACATCCACATATTATAAATGCTAAAAAATTAGCTGATCAAAGGATTAAGGCTACCTGAGTGAAACATGGAACCGAAGGACTTGTAGCAGTCCTGCTACAAGGGTGTGACCAGAAGGATTACTTCTTTTTCCAAGCTGACTTGTCATTTTGCCAAGGCTTTTTAGCTGCGCTGCCATATTAGTTCTTATTTCCTGGCGTGTACTAGTGCTGTGCAATGCCAGTCTTACTTATCTTCTTTAATGAACATCTTTGAAATGTGTTTGGATGATAACCATCTATATAGAGTATGATACTGGCAACTGCAAGTTTTTATTAATCTGCTTTGCAAATGTGATTTAACTGAAGATATGGAAGTATATATGTAATTGAGCCAGGCTCCTTAAAGACCTGTCATACACAGAGTCTGGTCATTAGCAAATGTAGTGGGACCAGCTTTGTGACAGTAGTAAGAAGTAACCTGCTGAGAAGGAATTTATGTAGGAAATTATTATTTACTCATGCATATAAAACCTGTGTTCCGTGTGTGGTGATGCTGAAGTTCTTGAATTCCTCTGTGGACTTAATGGGTCTGGAAATGCAAAGTCATGTGCCAAAAGGAAAGAATTTTTCTTCTCCATTTTGATATGTGTGGTGGTGTGTTTTCAGAGGTGGAGGATTTTTCATGCAATAAAAAATGCATCTTAATTTCAGGTAAATGTAAGGAGTATGTCCTCTGAGCACCTAAGTATTTTCTGTTATAATACAGTCCAGCAGTACAGTAACATAAGAAATGTAAATCCTAGTGTGTTCTGTGCTGTTGCAGTGAGAACTTTCACTGACAGGGAAGCTTTTAACTTTTGCAGGATTCGTATGCTGATTGATGAAGGCTATGAAGACAGAATTCTGATGGCTCATGATATGCACACCAAGAACAGGCTGATGAAATATGGAGGTCATGGATATTCACATATCTTAAAAAATATAGTTCCTAAAATGCTAATTAGAGGCATATCCCAAGATAAAATTGATAAAATACTCCTAGCAAATCCAAAGCGGTGGTTGACTTTTAAGTAGGAATAATGAATAAGTATGCCTGTTTTATAGGGAAGCTTGATAAAATTCAGATTTCAGGAGAGCAGGCATTTTGAATTTTTTTTTTCAGAGAAACTGAAAATTGTTAAGTAGATACAAACAAACTGATTATAACTTTTCTTTTTAATTAGAACATCAAAATTGTGTACTGTCTCTACACTTTGTCCCTTCTGAAAGTTTGTTCGTGAATGATTTACTGATTCTGAGCCTACCTACAAGATCTTTTCAACTGAAATTTTAAAATAATTGTTTCAAAAGCGTAGTCTAATACTGTTACTGAATGTTACCCCCAAACTACTTTTGAAGATGCATAACCTGGACTTGAAGTCGAAGGAAATTATAGTTTTCAGTTAAATTTCCTGTCTCGAGGGGCTGATTTTAATCCTTGTAATACTGACAATCTTCTCATTGTCCTTATATTCTTTAAGTGATACTTGATGAAATGTCTGGAACTTTTAAATAGCTTCCATAGACAAGAGAAGGCAAGAGGAATCTCAAATAAATCTAAAAAGATAATGTTTCTTTCTAGTTTAACAATTTACTTAATTGTAACTGAAAATGTAAAAAATACATGGAAAAATATATTTTTGAATAAAGTATTTTGATCACCTCTTAAACTATGTGCGATATTATTACAGATGTCTTTTTCTGATTGCATTAAGTTTTTAACATGAACTTGGAGTCTCACAGCAATCATGTAAAACCTGAAACATACTAGCTTCTTTTTGTAAGGATGCAACACCAGCACTCAAAATATATTACATAATACATTTTTAATGAGTTGTAACAGTTATAACAAAGGTTGTGATATAAGTCTTTACAAATCAGTATATCAAGATATGATGAAAAAGGAAGAAATGTTTGCCTTATATGTGGTTTTCACATAAAGTATGTTCTTCACTCTTGTCTAACTTTAACCAGGGCAGGTGTTTTATCCAAAAAATGGTCTTATCCAATAGCAGTGGTAGCCTGATTTCAAAAGCTTCTTCAAAATGTGACCCTGTATGTCTTGTAGTATTGAGCTTTACCAATAAACACCTTAGTAAATGCAATTGCTGGTTGTAAATGACCTCTAGCTCAGTGCAGGGCTGTTGGACACTATGTAATGAATCTCTAGCTACACTGCTGTGGGAGTGCACTGGCCAGCAACAGCGGAGCGAACAGACAAGTCAGTTACACATCTGTTAGTAAAATAATGCCTCCTAGAAATTAAACAGGAGTAACCACTACAGTGTACAGATACAGGCTGGCACTTTGTCATAAGGTAAAAGCATTAACCGTTCTGCTGAGATAATACACAAGCAGCTGGCAGCACCATGTCCCCTTGTAAACCCTGGATGAGTTTGCCTGGCGATCCTCTCAGTCAGCCTGGACTCACTCGGCATTTGTTTTGAACTGGATGGCTCAAAGCAGAAGGAGTAACACGTTCTGTTTAAGAAAAGGTTCCCTCATTCAAGCGAGATTTTTAGGGAGATGTGTAAAATCTTTATCAGACTTCTGCCGAGTAGCCAGCACTGGAGAGCGTTTTTGTCAGTGGCAGACACTTTGGAAATTTTAGTACAGATAAATCTAAGTTTTTACCCTTATTACATTAGACAAGGTTGCTTGTGACAGAGTATATGAAATAGCAGTGCTAGGGGTAGCCTCTATTACTCTTTAATGATTTATAGAAATGTTACCTTGATTTTGCCAAAATGTTAAATAACATAACAAACTGTGCTAAAGAAATTTAATAATCTTGCTAAAATTTAGGTTTAAGTGAAAGCTGCAAGTTTTAACCTGAGAGAAATAGCCTCCCAAAACCAAAACAAATAATAAATCCATTTTCTGAATAAAAATATTCTGTGGACATTACTGCTATGACTGATTTTAAAGCATTTTTATAACTATGTATCTGTGTTTAGTTTAGTTCTCCAAGCTGTTAATCCTCTATATGGATTAAGCTTCTTTGAGACTTTATATATCTATATCTATATGAATGAGAAAAATAGGTTTTAATACAGACTCTTTTTTTTGCATGTAAATATCTGCTTCTTTCTTTGCATATGTGTTATCATTTTTTGGTAATATGCTTCTCTGTGTCCATCTCATAGGCATGCCTTACCACAAGCTGGTAACTAGCTTCCATGGAAAAGGTCTGTGTGACAGCATTTTCTCACGTGTCAGATCTCCCCCTCTTCCTTTGTTGGAAAAATCCCACTAAATTCAGTGAGACAAGACACCTAAGACAGTTAAGGTTTTGACCCATTATATTCCTATGAAATTCTAGTGGAACATCTGCAGTATATTAATCCATAACTACTTTATTAAAAATAGTACCCAGGTACAGACTAAGTGTGAAAAGACTAATGAAGACTAATTGCTGCAAAGAAAACACTCTGCCTTAGTCTGATGGTGTGGTTGCCAGGCTTTCTAAATATTTACACAACTAACCATCAAGAATGGGCCTGTAATAATTGTCTAAATATATATTTACATGTATACAAATTAAAAGCCAAATCCCTTTTCCACTAATAGCAGTGGGAGTTTTGCCATTTGCTTTGGTGGAATCAAGGATATGGTCCAGTAGAATAGTTTGTCAACTGTTGGATTTTTCAGGGGAAAATAGTGTTTCTGCTATCCTTCTTTTTCTTTTACAGGACAGCTAAGGGAAAGACAAAATTTAAATAACTTCACTGGACTGATTTTATGTTAAAAGTCTAATGTAAACCTACAAAGCAGGAGCATCGAGTTAAGGCTTGAAGCTTGAAGCTGATTAGTGTCTAGTTTTAAGTGGAAGGGTAAGAAAAGTACAAGGCAAACAATTTCTTTGCAGAGAGAAAGTATATTTTGATTACCTCTTCCTTTTATTGTAAAATCATTCCTCACCACACTATGAGTGGACTCCAAGCATCATTGTTAGCAGGTAAGTCACAAGAACCAAAGCTGAAGTATGGATAAAGCAGCAAGACCATAACACATCAAAGTATCATATACACTGAAGAAATAACTCAGCGTCCTTAGGTGGGCCTTTTTTTCCCTGTAAAAATTTGATCTATGTAGAACTTCATTCACATGGACACTAACAATGAGGAAGTGTTTGCTTTGGCGGAAGTGGATCGCACATCTGTTTAACTTGGTTTGTGGCTTTTTAACATAAGGTTTCTCTGTGTTGTACAGATGTGAATCAGGTAGCATTCGACTTTTTTCCCCTGCTGTTGAGGTGTTCAGTGGTCACTCTCTGCTGGGGTGCTTGTTTCATTGACTTTTGCCACGCAAATCCATCACTTAGAAGAGCAGGCTTCATTTCTTGACTGGTTTGGTGGGTCTTTTTACTCATTATCAGTCAGCATAAATAATAAATCCAGAAAATGTGCTGTATTTGTTGTTGTTTCCTCCATGTGCTTTTCCTCCATCTAATTTAATGTAAACTTCATCTCCTGGCTCCAAGTGAAGAACCACACTGTTACTGGCATAGTCGTAGTTCTGATCAGCATCCTGAGCAATCGCACTAGCTCGAACCTACATAAAATACAGAATGACTGGTTAAGAAAACTCAGGGAATTTTTCCTGCCTGTTGAAATGAAAGCATATCCTCAACATTTTATTCAACATGCATGAGTTGCCACTTTAAACATCTGGCAATGTATATTGTAGTTTATTCCTGTGATTATTGCTTATTTTCTCCTACAGTACTTCTGAAACTAAAGCAGTAATATACTCCCTTCTCAGTCATCTGATGAATTCACAACTGCTTGGTCTTCCGTAGATGTCTGGAGCCTTTTTAAATATATGTGTAAGAAAAGCTGGAGTTGGGAGAACTGGATCTGGTCGTGCACCAATTTTACATTGTAACTTGTATCAGTGGGACAAATGATTGAAAATGGTGAGGATCCACAGGGAGGCCCACAGGGAGCTCCCAAGATGGACTTTGTCCAGGGGCAGTTTATTGTCATACCAAGTAATAGAATCATGCTGCAAAAAAGAATACAAGAAGTACACCCACACACACACATGCACACAAGCAGGTAAGCATCATAGTCTGGGTTTGGAAAAAGGGCTATTACCACATTTCAGTAAGCAAACATTTAATCTCCCTGTGTTTTAAGAGATGCACCTTTGAAAAATCACAGGCAAGTCGCTATTTGCTTTAGGAGGTTTTTGGAATTTACAAATCATTGAGGGCTTTTCACTTGCAACTTTCCCTTAAACGTACTTTTTTCCCATTTCTCCCTTGGTATTCCATGACTGATTAAATTTGACATTTCTTGCAAACTGGAAGTAATCTGTAATTTCAAGATGTATGTTGGTTTCCAGCAATGAACAGGCTGTGCCATTGTAAGTCTCCAAATCATTTATATATAATTTGACTCTGTTTGGTAAAATATTTAAACATGGTTGTATGTGATTTATTTCAGTGTAACACGTCATCTGCTTGTTGCTTGTCTTTGTTCTGGCGTAGTTACAGAGCAGTAAATGATTTAGTGGTATTGCAAATCTGAACTAAGTAATAATGCATGACTTGGTGTACTATATGTGGGATTTTTTCTGTTCTGAACTGAAAAAATAGGCTATAAGTCACAATTTTCCATGGATTCCTTTCAAAGTTTACATGATAAATTTCCAAATTAAATTTTCATGTGATATGATTTCACATTAATATTGAAATGTTAAAAAGGAGGGGGTTCTTTTACTATGCAGGATCTTATGGCATTATGCAGCTTAAAAATCACAGTAGGTGGAAATTCTTTATGCATCCTGTAAGAACAGTGAGAAAGGCTGCAAAGGCTTGTGGAGCTGTGACAGGCTGCAAATTTAAACTGATACATGGCATGATGATAAACCCCGACTATTTCAGGACTTCTTGGTTCTGACTTGCCTGGTATTGTTTACAGGGGTGATCTGTTTTGCTAGTTTTTTAAACAACAATTATTCTAAATACTGGATGTTTTCTTTGGAATAATGGCTGGCAGGGCAGAGTGGAAGGCTCTGGACCATTAACCCTGGGAAGACCTTCCAGAGAAACTAACAGACTGAGATGGTTGCTGGCAGTGGAAATGGAAAGGGCAAATGGGGAGGAGTGAAAGGGCTGCAGACGAGGTAGAAAAACTTTCACAGAGAACTAATATCTTGCATAATGGTGAGCAAAATTGCTTAAAGGACTTTTCAAATTCTAATTTACTTCCTAATGAAATGCTACTTTGTGGATTTGTATAAAATGTTGTGTTTCTGTGGATGGTAAGGGGGAATTCAAATTACATCAGTGACTATCCTAAAGGAGTCAGCATGTGGACACTGGCTACAACGGCAATGGATATTTCATTTTCAAGATTTTACATAGTACATACTGGCTGGAAAAAAAAAAGAGTTTCTGAGTACTGAAGGTCTAGAAACCAAAATGCAGATCTTACTGCCCTGTGTGTAGAAGCAAAGGTCCTGTGTGCTATTCTTAGTGGGTTTATCTTCTTGCTTGGTTAGCCAGTGCAATTTCTTTTTAAAAGCTAGGAGAACAGTCTCAAATGAATTCTCAGTGAGTGTACTGCTGCAAGAGGGTAAATGTATCTCAAAACGAAAGCACTGTGAGACAATACATTTCACAAGTTCCATGTAAGTTCTTTCATGAAGCTGCGGTCTCAGCCTGCACACACATACCTAAGCTGAGTGATCTCAGCACTTCCCTCTTCAAGCTTGATAACCATTACAGCAGACAATGTGGTAACACTGGGGACCTTGAGGTTCCACATATGTATTGCTTAGGACGGGGTTTTTTTCTGTAAATCATACACTTTTCAGTGTTTTGGGTTTTTTCATTGTTAGAGAGCACTGGATTTATAATGTTACCTTTGTCACTCCATTTAACTACTTTCAAAATTTCTGAGCTTCCTTACAAATATGCATAAAGCCTGTCACATCATCGTTTAGCGTTTCAAGTATAAATCATAATGTCATTGAAGAATTATAACTGTGGGTCAATTTTAAACCATTTATATGCAAGTATTTACCTAAATATCTTGTATAGTATATACAAATATACACATGGAACCCCTGTTTGGTTGTTTTGGGTTTTTTCTTCTTTGAAAAACTACGAGTTTAATTTGTCTCATGTCTGGTACTGGAAGTAGCTATATTTGGAAATGGTTAGACTTCAGGTTCAATTGAATATTTGTAATTGGATACTTCTTTAAAACTACTGCTATGTATTTATTTTTCACGGTTTGTGAAAATAAACACCCTACAACATTATAAATAAGGGTAAAAATAGATCAGTTCTTTAATTGCAAGTACAATTGCATTCTTGCAGTGTGCAATATTGCTTTTGTAGGAAGATATCAAAGTGAATATATTAGGATGTACTTTGTTTTACTAGTCCTGGTTTGTCTGCTGAGACAGTATTTATGGTAGACATTTTCTAATTTAATTAATTGCCGCTGATGTCCTCATCATTCTGTTCTCACAGTCCTTCTGAGGAGCCATAAACAAAAGGTTAAGTGGCATATCAGATTAATTTACCGGCCGCCGCCGCTCCGGTGTGCGCTGAGCACAAAGGGCCGTGAGCCGGCCGTGCTCGGCGGGGGAGGAGACGCGCAAACGAACGAGTTTCTTCGCGGCCTCCCGGCACGGCGGGGACACGGGGCCCGGTGTTCAGTCCTTCGGACACGGCGTGGAGCCGGTCCATCCCCCAGCCTAGCCCGCCGGAGGGCGAACAGCCCAGGGGAGCGGCAGCGCTGGCTCCGGGCTGCCCGAGCCGCCGGCCCGCCCTGCAGCCCCTGCGCGCCGGGACGGCTCGGGCGCCGAGGGACCTGTTGAGCGGCCGGTGCGCGGCGCGTCCCTCGGCCTCCCGCCGCGCGGACACCTCGCGCTGTCCCTGGGCACCCGAAGCCTGAGGGATGGCGGTGCCGCTAAGCTGTAGGAATTAGGGCCAGCCTACCCGTGTCTGTTAACTACGCACGGAAGAGCCCCAGAATTGCGAAGGACGGCTCCCCTGGGGCAATGTTACAGGTACAGCCTCTCCCAGCGCAGTGGCAACGTTTATCCTGATTAAAAGGGATGATTCCTCCGTTTTTCAGACGGTAGCATCGCAAGACCTTTAATTATTTCCGATGTCTCCATCCTGCCCAGAGGATGCCGACAAACTCGGGTCTTGCCCGGGCTCTCCGAACGCCCGGTGTACCTCCCGGCATGGGCCGGGCCGTCAGCCGGCGCCTTCCCCTGCGCTGGCCCGCCAAGGGCTCCGGTCTGCGGCCGCCGAGCTCACTCTGTTATCAGCTCTCCTGACAGGGGGAAGCCTCGCTCCCCGCCGGGGGCTGAGCGTGTCAAAGCGGCGCTCCGCTGCGTGGGAGCCCCGTCCCGTGCCGTGGCGGCGTTCCTCCCACCCACCTCACCCTTTCCCCACGCAGCACCACCCTCTTCTGAGCTCACCCACCGCCCCTGGCTCCCCTCTCTTGCCGGGGTCTTTCCCCTCCCCGAGGGAGCGCCGGGCTCTTCACGCCCTGCGGGGGCTGCGCTGCTGGTACTCCCGCCCCCCGCTCCCGTCCCGGCAGAGCGGCGGGCAGCGCTCCGCGGCCGGGGCGGCGGCCAGGGCGGGCCGGGAGCGGGAAGGGCCGGGCGCTGCTCTGCCCGCGGAACCGCCCGGACAGCGGGCTGGGAGCGGCGCCTGCGGCGCGGCTCTCGGGGAGGAGAACGCGTCGAGTCCGCATTCACCCAGCAGCCTGGGCGACCTCTGCTCTGAGCGGAACATCCGACCCCTCGGTGGCCTTCGGGCACCCGAGGCGGAGCGGGACGGCGCTCCCCGCAGGCTCCCCGCCAGCTGCGGAGAGGCGACCGCCGGTCCCCCTCGCCCGCTTCGCGCCGCCCGGGCTCGGGCTCCGCTCCCCCGCCACTCACCCGCGCCGCCTCCAGCGGCCGCCCGGCTCCCCCTCCCCGTCCGCTTCCCGCCCTTCCCGCGCCGCTCCGCCCGCTCCCCGCACAGAGCCCGCTCCCACGGGGAACCCCCCTGCTCCTCGGTGCCCGCTGCCCTCCTGTCCCCGGCTGCTCCCGGCGCGGCGCCCACCTGGTTGTTCTTGCAGAGGTCGGCCCACATGCTGGTGCCGTCGCCGCCCCGCATGAGCACATGGTAGGTGAAGAAGTAGATGCCGGGGATGGAGCAGGTGAACTTGCCGGTGGTGGGGTCGTAGTGGTTGCCCAGATTGGTGACCACGTCGTCGAACTTGAGCACCTCGTAGCCCTCGTGCTGCCTCTTGAGGCCGGCGTAGAAGGCGATCTTGGGGACGGTGCTGTAGGTGGCGGCGCTGATGGCCCCCGCCGCGTTCAGCCCCGGCGCCCCGGGGGGGCCTGGCAGGCCCTGCCGCCCCGGCTCGCCCTTCTCACCCGGCGGCCCCACCGGGCCGGGCGGCCCCGGCTCCCCCGGCGGGCCACGCGGCCCCGCTTTGCCCGGCCGGCCGGCCTCCCCCTTGGGCCCCTGGATGAAGGTGGGCAGGGACTGCATGAGCCCGCGGTCGGGCGTGGCCGCCGTGCTGGGCGCCTTGGTGCCGCCGTAGGGGTCGCAGACCATGCGGCAGGTGCCCAGCATCTCGTAGTGCGCCGAGGTGCCGGCCGAGCTGACCAGCACGGGAATGAGGATGACCAGCAGCAGCACCATCACCACCCCCAGCGCGCCGGCCGCGATCAGCCGCCGCCTGCTGCCCACCAGCCGGCTCAGCGCAGGGCGATCCTCTTGTCTGCTTTTGGACAAAATCTTGATGGTTGGCGGGGTTCCTCCTCAGAGCCGAAAAAACGCCGAGCCCGCGCGAGCTCGGCTCCGCTGGGGCTCGGCTGCCCTCCCGAGGGCCGCCGGTGCTGCGGGGGCTCCCGCGGGTCGCGGCGCTCCGCTGCGGCCGCTGCAGCCGCGGGGCGGGCGAGGGAGCGGAGCGGAGCGGGAGAGGGAGAGCTGCCGCCGCGCCCCGGCCGCCCGCACTTTTATGCTCCCGCTGGCGATCGACTTTTTTTTTTTGCAGGCTGTGCCAGTCCGAGTCAACTTTCCCTGGAACTTGCCTTTCCTCTCGCGATCGCCCCGCTCGCCTCCTCGCTCTCTCTCTCCCTCCCTCTCTCTCTCTTTTCGCAGAGACGACAGTCCTCAGCGGGGCCGCGCCTCCCGGCCGCCCCGGTGCCCGCCGCCCAGTGCCCGCGCCGCCGCGCCGAAGCCGGAGCCGGAGCCGAAGGGAGAGCGGGATCCTGCCCGGGTGCCACCTGCCAGGAGAGGAGGAGGCTGACGAGCGCTCTGGAGCAATTTATAGGCACCCAAAAGCGCAGGGGAAAGGGGAGCTGCTTTGGCATCACATTCCAGCATCTGCTCTGCTCTTCCCACTCACAGAGAGTTTGGCATTACTCTGGCAGTGTGGGAAATATATATTTTTTTTCTTTTCTCCCTCCCCCACCCCTCCCGCAAAAGGATGAACAGCGAAATCGTGAGCCTCACTCAATAGCTGCATCTTGAGATGACAGCTCTTTCTGAAGCAGACCGAAGGGAAGAGATGTGCTTAGCAGCCTCTGGTACCCTTCAGGTCACCGATCGAGAATTAAAAGGTCAATCCACCTCCTGCTTAACGCTTCCCTGAGGCCACTGTGCCATGTTAATGTTTTCTGGGAAATACCGCTTTAAATGCAGGGATGTTTTACCAATTGTCCGAGTAGAAGTTATTTGAAAATGTACCTCCCACAATAATAAAGAGATTAACATCTCTGGCAATTTCGGATCTCCCTCTACCTCCTCATCCCAATTGCAACCACAAAGGCAGAGAAGGAAATAGTTTTTCCCGTGAATTAAAATTGACATACTCATCACTGGCTACAGTGTTTCCCGGTGTTAAAGCCAGCCGCTGCTCTGCTTGCAAACTGACACTGAGGGAAAGTGTTCCCTTTTGTTTAGGAGCCAAAGAAGAGTCCGGGGCATATGCAAATCGACAGATGCCTGGACCTGGGGGGCAGCAAAGCATTTTGTTAAATCTTGTGGGGTTTTGTTTGGGTTTTTTTTGGGTTTTTTGTTTTGTTTTTGTTTGTTTGGTTGGTTGGTTGGTTGGTTTTTGGTGCATGAAAGACTTCTCCTCCCCCAAGGTCTGGTGGGCACCTCTGTGACTGAGTGGAAAGGTGAATGTACAATATTAGTGGCATTAGTGCAGACAAAATATTAAGGAACTTGTCCTGCTTACAGATACACAAGGTACACAAAGAGCTGTTTAAATAAACAAACAGAATTGATTCCTAAATCATACTTCTGTATTCAGGAGCAATGGACGTCAATCAAACCTGGGTGACATTTGCCTGTCAATACAGGGATGATGGCTGGAAAGAGTGTGACTTATTACAGCAAGGCAAGAATCAGAAATGAGCAACAGCAGCAAATAGGACAACAATGAAATAATGGCATCTCCAGTGATGGAGGGCTGTGATCTTGTCTTGGATTTTATTAGCACGAATCTGCTCTTCCCTCACCCGTTCTCTTTTATTTCTTTTCTATTCCACAACACAATAAGGTCAAACAAGCAGGCAGTGGGAAACAAAGATTCATTGATTCTTCCTTTTAAGCAGAAATGTCAGCAGCTCCTTTTGCTCTTTCCTGAGAGACTCAAAGGCAACGAGTGTGTCCATGCCGTGCAGAGATGGGCCAGTTCAGCTCCTTATCTCCCCAGAAAACTGTCGACAAAGCTTCCATTCATGTACTTGTAAATATTCCTCCCTCCCCTTTGTAAAGTTTTTTCTTTTTTCTCTAATGCTCTGTCTTTAAAAAATTCTTTATCTGTCACTGACACAAGCTAGCCAGTTCCCTTAGCTAAGGGCTTCCCCTCAAGACCCAGGAAGGCAGTTGAACGCACTTGGAGGGTTATGTTCATATCTCATTGCTCTCTTCACCCCATGGGAAAGTGCTTTCAGCACTGTTTTTTCTTCTGGGCAAGAAAAACTGAAAAGTTGTGCCAGGAGTGACTGCTCTGTCTCAGCCTGTAGCTGGGCCCTTGAGTTGTTGTATTCAGTCATCCTAACCCAGCTGGTTTTTGTGACATCAGGGTGTGCGTAAACCTTCATTGCAATGGCTGTGTTACACATTAGGCAAAGAGCAGACCTCGTCCTCAAATAAACACAAACCTGTCATGATCTGTGAAGCCATTGTGATGCTGGGTGACCTATTGGCATCAAGCACACCCTCAGTTCCTTACTCCAGCTATGATAAGCCGGATTCTTAAAGTGAGGTCCTACCATACCAACCACATTTTCCTTCTTGATAGACAGTTTTATCCTCATGCATACTGCCTCATTCACTCTGAACAGTTGCAGACTTTCTCCCAAAGAAGACAGCCATAAAAATCACATCCAGAGTAATCAGAATAGAGAGATCAGACCAAATACTGGGAGTTTGTATGTTAGTTTGGAACATAACCTGGGACCTTGGATTTAGTTACCAGATTAACCTTAGTCCCCAAGGAAAAGTCGTATTTTCTTGGAAAATTAAGAATGGGAAACCAAAGCACTCAGAAGTTGTGCATCAGAGGTCTCAGCAGCCTGTACAAATTAAAAGGAAGTGTAGAAAACTCTTTTTACCATGTGACCTCTGTTGTCCTGAAATGGTGTGTCAAAACATTGATTTGCTGTAATTAAGGCTTGGATAGCAATTAAGTTATAATCTCTTCATGCTAAAGGCTGACAGTCCAGATTGACAGTCCATTCTCAGTGTAACCATTAAACCTACGTGAGGTGCTGCCAGTCTTAATGTGCTAAATTTATTTGTATTTTTGAAGCCTTCTTGCTTGCTTGCTCTGGCCTTTCAGCTTGTTTGCTTCCCTTCCCTTTCCCTGGGCCCTTGTGCATTCAGACATGCAGTTGGTGTTCGAGCTGTATTCCCTGCAGCTTCTGCCATTTGCAACAGCCTTGTCACAGCTCTTACTGACTAATTAGTTAATATTCATACAGAGACTTAAAGACATACAGCATAACATGCATGTCCATTTTACATGTGTGCTGCTACCTCAGCATTAACACATGGGAAAACTGAAGAAAACCATTTACAAACTCATCCACTGGCACACAGGGCAACACATTCTGCAGGCACCAAGCACAAAATGGCTCCTTATGCCTGCACTGCTAAATTCAAAGTTAGCCCAGGAAAAATGCTCTGTGAAAAAGGGCAACCCTTTACCAACTACAGTAAGCAGGAGTAACATGGAAAAAGGCATATGCCTAGCAAATGAGTGTGCGAATGCTGTGCCAAGCTCCATACTGCTTCTGCTCACTCCTATCTGCATCTGGTTTGCTCCCACTTATATTTTCAATCTCTTTTATTATTATTTTAGAGAAGTGTTTTGAATTTCACTCTGCTGAAAAAAAATTTAAGGCTTTACTACATTGTACTGTTATAAACACTGGTTTAATTTTGTATGTAAAGGTTAGCATTTCAGCCTGGATACTAGTGGTATGGTCAGGGAAAAAACATGCACTCACTCCAACAGGTTCAATGCTGCAAAATAGATCATAAAGAGGGAAAAATATTCATATCAGTATAGGTGGCTCAAAGGCACCATGGTGACAGGCATGGGAGTGACATGTTGCTATCCCAAACCATCCTTGGTATCCTATTTCACATCTGTTCCATTAGTTTGGTAAAATCAGCACTGGCATTTGTGTCAGGTAGCAGATCCTGGAGAGGATCATGTCTTGCACCAGTTTTGGTGGGAGCTAGTACAGGCAGCTTTAACTAAACTCTCACAAAACTGGTTTTAGTCAGGATGAGTGAAGACCAAATATGGTTATAGTGCTGCAAGTTGCCCACTGTGTTCCTTAATAAAAATTAGTCTTTTCATGCTTATGGAAGGAAAATCAGCTTTGGTGTGAAAAAAAAAAATTGTTTTGCTAGTTTTTGCAAGCTTTTATCTGTCCTTTGGAACATACTAAGTCATTTTCCAGGCTAATCTCTGCTACTACAGGATTTAACCCATCTTTATGTGTGATTGGAAATACTGTAGATTAAGTTTTATTGTGATTAGTAAAGCCCTTTGAAGATCAGTCTCTGTATGTAAAGGCAAACAGGAAAATGATCCAAAGAAAATGTGTCCAGCCTTGAAAGGGTTACATCCACTTTTCAAATCCAAATGAGGAGGGAATTCAGGGAGAGGGCTGTCGCTAAAGTGACAGGGCTCAACAAGGAGAATTTGCAAATAAATTTGACACATTTCTTCCTTTTTAGTTTTTAATCTGAAAAGATCAGTCAAGTATGACTGGTTACCAGGGGGAGGGAAGGGGTGAGAGCAGAATCAAAGTGGAAAGATTGGAACCAAAATCATGCACGTCATGTTTTGACTGGTGAATTACTGCAGATATAAAAACATAACTGTGTATGTAAAAATAAGTCTTAAACACATAGAGAGCTACAGATTAGACATTCACCTGATGAAGTTTAAGGATATAAAATAATCATTTATGACACTTGATAATTGCCAACATAAATAGCAGTTAATTAACCACAAAAATGCTCATAATTGTGAGTGCCCCTGTTTATTCAAAATAAAACACTAGTTGCAAACATAAAAAATTGTTATTTCAGGTTTCTTCTTTCCCATTCACCTTCAAGCCTGCTGGTCTGGGTCTTTTCTCTATTCCATCCCTCTGGAGTCATGATCTAAGGTGGTGAATACAAGGCTGTAGTGCTGCTAGGGAAAGCATGCAGTCAACCTTGGGGCTATTTTTGATTGTGATGCAAGTACCTCTCCAGCCACAGTGGGGCCTGACCAGTTCATTGCTCTTGCCCTGGTGATGGTACAGAACTGCCAGAGCTGTGTCAGATTCATGGTCTCTGGGAAAAGCTGCACCCACTGACATCCTCTTTCTTACCTGTCCCCCTTTCCAAGTGGCAGGTCCATGCTTTCCTTTGCACAAGGAGCTGGGATTTGGACAGTTTCTGGAGAGTCTCTAAGAGCCATGGTGCTATGGATGTGTAATTGAGCAGTGCTTGCACCAACCAGCAAATGCTTCCTGCACAAATAGCCTCAGTTTGCCATAAGTGCACTGCATTTCAGGAACTGGGTTCCCAACCAGGAGGGTTTTTTACATAGCACTTCCACCAGCTTTTCTCACAGCAGCCTGGGCTGCCAGTGTCCCTACAGACCATGATAGTATCTGCTTGCAGCAGGGTCCAGCTCACTGCCTAGGTGAGCCGTACTTGTTGAAAACACCTTTTTTCTCTACACATCCCATTTTTCCCTTCCTCTGGGATGGGTGTTTTAACTCATCACCCTCTTTTAATGAAGTGTTGGCTTCTGCCACCACCTGTGTAACAACAACATTGGTGGCAATGTTTTCCATATAGGCTTTCTGCTTGATCCACCCTCTTCTTTTTTACTCCCTTCTGGATAAAATCCATAGCAGATAACCTGTCATAAGGAGGCACACAGAAGAACTAAGAGTGTTCATTAATAAAGCCCAAAATACAGAGATATTCATAAATGCTGTTAAATCAAGGAGTATTGCTAATAATGAAGACTACAGTGTCAGCATTCTTATGAGGATGTAAATAGTAAATACAAAGGGGTGGAAGATAAATGCCTCTAACATGGGAGTAAGATTAAACAACCACTTTGTCCCTGCTTAAAACTACACCAATAAGCAAAGGCATATATCATGTTGCACTTCTATTAAAAATTATGTCAGTAGTTAGAGTCAATCAGGAGGAGATTTCCAGATGATTTGCCCGTGAGAACAATTTTGGTTACCTTTGAAATGGTTATTAGACTGCCAATGCTATTAAAAGAGATGTTAGGGGAAAAAAGCAAGAGCAGAGACAAGGTTTTCTTAACTGTCATCTGTGATTTACCCTTCCTCCTCCAAACCTGAAAGACTCCCTTTCCATTGTTCTACCAACCCAGCAATCTTCTGGCATTTCATACTGGAGTCCTTCATATTCATCAGGAGGTTGATGGATGGGCAATAAGAATGGATAGATGGGAGTGGAAAACTCAAAATTAAAATCCCCAGAGTGGCAAGATGCCCAAGAGATTTATTTTTTCTTCTGTCATCCCCTCAACTGAATTTCTTTTTGTGCCTGATTATTGATTTCTGGAGCAGTTAATGGTGTAATTTACTTTGCAAGTTGCAATTACTTCTTATCATTCATTTTTCTTCCTATCTGTTCATTAGCTAAAGCAGAAGACTCTTTGATCACAAACAATCTTGCCCACAACAAAATGGTGTACGGTGGACCTTGGTGTGATCCTGCAAGACGCTGAGTTTTGATTATTATAGTAGGCAACTGTGTTTGGAATTTTGCGAAAGTTGGTCTTACATTGTTAAAAAAGGCATGTTGCAATATTATTCTGTAGGCCCAATCCAGCACAAATTAGGAATAACTCCACAGATGTAAATTGTAAACGGAGGTGTTAACTAGCACATGTGAGATCAGAATTGGGTCTGCTATTTGCATCACACTCCTGGAATCCTGTTTCAGTTCTGTTCACCCAGTTTGCTAAAATCAGCTTGCTGCAACAGAGTTGCAAATCACAGGGATATGCGAGGAGTGCTCTCCTTCCCAAAAGGGTCTGATTATGCCTGCACAATGAGGAAGGGACCAGGACATTTCCCTGTGGCACTGTAGAGATATAAGCCTTGCAGAGGAACCATTGTTTATTTTTTTTTTCCAGCATAATACATTGCCAATGCCATTATTAATAAGATATCCTGTACTGGATGTAACTTTGGGTTTGGTATTTGTTATTTTATGTTATGTTATTTGTGCATTTAGCAATAATAGCAAATAAAGGATGCAGATAGGAGACAAAAATTGAATATGTCCTGAGATATGCATGTGTTCATACATTCAAAATTCATACATTTTCAGCTAGACTGTGTTCTTTCTATGCAGCATTAAAACTCTAGTGTGCACAATTACTGCCCAAATCCAAAATGCCTCAAGTGAGAAATGGAACATGACTGCCTAGAGAGCATGTCTGCCTTCTGGGACTGAGATTTTCTGATCCCCAGTGACCTAAAATTTCAGCTGGAATGCTACTTTCATGTATTGAGACATTACACATATGTTTTCAATATGGAGAGACACACATATGCACATGGATGCACACAAATGTAAAATAGAAATGTGTATGTTTTTGTGAAATTGGAACAGAACAATAAAACCTATGACTATCATAATTCAGGAACCTGCTAATTTGTGTTTTATTGTTTAAACGTAATTCAAAAGAGCAGGATAATATACAAAATATTCCATGAAAATGTTCTCGATCACTGGCATGCATTACTCTACTGAGTTAATTGATAGAGAGCCAAATGCTGTTTGCATTTCACTCATGAGCAATCCCGTAGGCCTGGAAGGAGCCCTCACTCCTGTGCTACTACACACTGAACCTCTTTGAACTTACCTTAGAGTTTCACTGCCATTTGTGAGAATAGAATTTACCCTGGAATCTCCCCTTTAATTAGCTTTAAATCACTAATGCCAGTCTTCCAGTATCTTAAAGAGGCAAGAATCTTTTATGGATTTTAATGCCTGGGAAAGAGAATGAAATGGGAAGAATTTTCTCTGAGTGTCCTGATAAATGCCACTTCTCTCTGCAGTGCTGGAAGGGATCAGAAAAGGATATCTGAGGAGAGAGCTATGCCTCTGAGCAGGGTAAGACCATCTGACTGTTGTGAACCTGGGTTACAAAGGGAATCACAGATCACAGAATCACAGAATCACTAGGTTGGAAGAGACCTTCAAGGTCATCGAGTCCAACCAATGCCCTAACCTCAACTAAACCATGGCTCCAAGTGCCACATCCAATCTTTTTTTTAAATATATCCAGGGATAGTGACTCCACCACCTCCCTGGGCAGACAATTCCAGTATTTAACCACTCTTTCCATAAAAAACTTTTTCCTGATATCCGACCTATATTTCTCCTGACACAGCTTAAGCCTGTGTCCTCTCGTTCTGTCAGTTGCTGCCTGGAGAAAGAGACCAACCCCCACCTGACCACAACTACCCTTCAGGAAGTTGTAGACAGTGATAAGGTCACTTCTGAGTCTCCTTTTCTCCATGCTAAACAACCCCAGTCCCTCAGTCATTCCTCATGGGGCTTGTGTTCCAAGCCCCTCACCAGCCTTGTTGCCTCCTCTGGATGCACTCAATGCCATTTTTGGAGAGCAGCATTTCCTGCCATAATGTTGCAGTGATAATGTGTTGAGAAAAACATGTTTAATTATTATTTTCAGAATTAATTTTGAGCCAGGCAAAGTGCAGCACAGGGAGTGTGCCTGCAGGAGGAATCTTTGTGTCTCGGCACAGGGAGCAATGCTGCAGCAAAGGTGAATAGCGGCAACATCGAGGCAGCTTTGAGCAAATTCTTCAGACAACTTGTCTGGTGAGTGCTTCTCCAACATTTGTCTCCCACCAGGCAGGGATATTAACGGCTTTAAGCACAAACCAAATTTGTACTGCCAACTCTGTTACTCGGGCTCCTTTATTCAGAAAGTATGGCAAGAGGAAAGCAATACGCAGTTGTGCTGCCAAGCATGGACACTGTGGGATTCAGCCACCAGACAGACTGAGTCTAAAGACTTTGAGTCAGTTTCCTTTTTATGTATTTAATCATCCCCTTAGGTTTTATGTCCCAGATATTTTTTCTTTACACCGGGTAGGCATTTATTTGGCATTTAACATACATATTTTATTAGGTTTCTGTTCTTAATTATGTCCCTATCACACCTCCCCACTCAATCTATTACAGCTTTTTCATTTTAAAGTGCTAATAAATAGCTAGTCTGAAGTCAGAAAGTAGGTATCTCAGTGACAACATCACATCTGGGCTTCCTTTCCTCTTGGTGTATTCACTGGGCAGGTGAAAATACGGTTTGGTTTTCTATTTTCCAGTCAAAATAAACTTCCTCACCTCTGTGATTTCAGTATGTCATGTTAGAATAATCTCCTTCATCTGCCCAGCTTCCTTCATCTGTGCAACTTCCGATGAGGGGCACAAAGGATAAACTGAGCTGCCCTTGCTGTTCCCTTTGCAGGGTTCTCTTTCACTTGTACAGAGGTGAGATCTCAGTGCAAAGGATGCTGCTGCCAGAGGACTGCGAGGGGGTGGCAAATGCAAAACCATGTCCAGAACTCCAGTCACTTGTAAGATTTGCGTGCCTCCACTCCAGACAATCACACCTGCTGTGTTCCTGTTTATACAGTGTTTGTGCCAGGTTTGCAGAGTGAGAACACTTTGAGTATCAATGGGCCCATAGACACTGTCCTGGAGTCAGGTCTTTATTCCCTACACACGCATTCTCCTTGTGCTGTTTTGTCTTCAGTTGCATGAAAATGTAAATGAACTGATTTCTAATTGCTTTAAGTCAGGCAGGCTGTAGGACTGTGAAAAATACAGATAAAAGCTGTTATTTGAAAACCTGCAGACAAATCTGTCACTTGGACCCACAACCTTTCCCACTGGCCACCTGCTCAGGGCAGAATGTGCAGCATTTCCTCCCCCAGGGGCATCCACAGTGGCAGAAGAGAGCAACAGAGAAAGAAGTATAAGTATTTGTCCTGATGAGGACACAATTGCCAGGTGATGGCAATTCTCAGGTAAACTAGATGCTGCAATGGAGGTGCTCCTCTCTGCAAAAAGGCATGTGTTTGCCAAGCTCCACATGAGAACTCTGAGAAGTAGAATACAGAGCGAAAGTCTGTGGCTGATCTTGCTGAATGGGACAGATGGAAACCCTTGCCAAAAATAGCTTTGCTAGAAGTAGAACACATGGTAAATTGCATTAATTTTAATAATTGCTTTTTATGCTTTGATAAAAACTGGCAAAGACCTAAAGGATCCTCTACCCAAGATAATTAGCATAGTTCTCCTCGACTGCTCCCCTTTAAAGAGAATGCTGTTTTGAGGCTCTCACGGCTCACAGAATTGAGAAGGATGAGGCTGCCCACTTGTGCCAGGAAAGCTGAATGCTCACTAGTATGTGGGACCCACTGGAAAAACAGTTTAGCTGCTGATACATCAAGTAGCTTGAGGCCATTAAAGCAGCCTTGAGTCTGCAGCCTGGCAACATCCAATGTCTCTCTGGCCACAGGATCTTGCAGAATCACACTCTGAAGGTGAGCAGATCCACAATCTTTAAAAAAAAATCAGCAACCACCTTTTTCTGAAAGGAAAGGGAAATTTTAATTTTTTTTTTTTTTTTTTTCAGGAGACACAGGATTTCTAGGTGCTGTAGGAGAAAGGGAACAGGCAGCTCCTTCACCCCCTGCAAACAGGATTTTCGGCTACTATGGTGCCAGGTAGACCTGTCTTTTTGCCACATGAAAAGGGATAATGGGAAGAGCATGCCTGCACTACTGGTTCTTATCCCAATCTCTGCTCAAGACTTAGGGGTGCTTGACTTGAAAAGAAATCTTCATATCAAAGTAATCTCCTCCACAAATGGTGCTGGATGCAGTGTCAGACAGCACCAGCACCCCATTAACTCCAGCCATCTCACCACCCTCCTAAATTGGTTTCGTCTTCTGCCCAGCTACAGTCAAACCAAAACACAGAGCTCCAGCTGCTGGCAGTGTCCAGGCCAGTGACATGGAACTGGATTCTAATTGATGTTGTTAACGCAGGGCATCTGCTCTTCAAACAGCTCTGAAATAATGTTTAATTACCTGGGGGATTTTGGAGCCAACAATGCCTGCATTCTGTCCAGTTCTCGGGAATACACAATACGTTTCTTACTCAGGTGCTATACATTTTTGCATGAATTAAATGTATTCTCTTTTACAGCTAAAAAAGTGTGACTGTCAGTCCAGATCAGAGTCAGCCCAAGATACAGTCACAAACCTGTCAGGGTCAGCTATACAAGAGTACAGTGTCTAGGAGTGGTATTTGTCTCTATTAGATTAAGGAAGCTCACTGGAACTGCAGTTTTGTCCCCGAAAGAGCATTCTGGGACTGCAGCTGAATGGGGTTGATTTTTTTTTTCCTGCCAGGGCCAAGCTCAGGCAAAGAGACAGGATTTGTGCCACATAAGAGCAGCCTGGGCAAGTCTGAGTAGGTGATAGAAATGCATAAATACAGAAATATAAATGTGGCAGCATGCAACTAATGCCCCAAAAGGACTCTTGAGCTAAACATTGATTGCTTGAGAGTGTGATTTGGATGCACTAAGTACTGATTGTTAAAAGTCATTGTGCAGATAGACTGAAAAATCCTCCTAGTCCAGGTCTTCTCCAGCCACAGGGATTACAGAAGTGAGCAAACTCATCCCTATGCAAGGGACCTGCTCCCTCACGTGCAGCATGGTTTGTCTTTCCTTCCCAAGCCAGAAGCGAAGCACACGGGCAGGAGCTCAGCAGGGCTGGAGGGATGCTGTTGCTCAGGTGGGAGGCAGCTGCTGGCTGGCAGGTTTGTGCTGCGGTGCTCAAAGCAGGGGTGGCACCAGAAGCAAGAGCTGCTGCACCCCAAAATGCCTCCCTGCCTTCCCATGGGCTCCCCCCACACCCCAGGTATCTAGTACTTGAGCACACGTGGCAGATTGTGCTACTGATGTTATTTGTATCTAGTAATTTTCTAAAGCTCAGATTTAGATTGACAAATGTATTCTGATTTCCTAATATGTTTTCTTCACGTCTTTGCTGTGTTTTTCCATAAGAATTATTCTGTTCAGCAGCTTGGGAGAAAACAATCAACAGCTAGAAGGTATATTCAACTTCAGAATTTTGCAGAGAATGATAATGCCTCTTCTTTTTTTTTCCCCCCCTCTGAAAAATGTATTTGTCTCTGTGTTTCCTCCACTGACACTATCCTGTAGCTCTGCCTTTAACCTGATATTCTGCCACCACTCCTGTTTCTATTGATGTGTTTCTGTAAGGTTGGTCTGTCAGGCTGATATTTTGCTCCCACTTTTTTCCTGCAGCTGCACTGCTGTTTAACAGCCTCTTCACAGAGCCCCTCGAAGGCTGATGATTGCGATGCTTCAAGCGCTCAGTGAAGCCCTCCTCAAACACAGCCCTCAGCTGAGAAACACCGCGAGAGGGGCAAAGAACTGGGGAGAAGTGGACATACCTGAGCAAACACTGCAAGAGGGATGAGATATTCTGGAGCTGCTGGGTTGAAACATTTGACTGCATCACAGGCAGCAGATGAGGACAAATTTTTGACTTTTCTGCAAACCTGTGGGTTTTGACTGTAACTGAAAATGTATGTCTCAGTGTGTCAGGAGATGAGAAATCTTAGAAACACCAACAGAATACCAAAAGTGCTGCAAGGAAACAGAGCTGATTCAGTTTCTTGTCTTACTTAGTAATCAAAGAAGTTGCTTTTGATAGCTTGCTTGTGAAAAAGGCTTTGTCATTTTTCTTCCAGAAATTAGCAGCTTTATTTGAACTACTGTCAGGATGCCAAAACCGTGCAGGGAGTGGGACAACTGTAAAAACTGTATTTTAGGACCGATTAGGAGAGACCAAGCCCCCAGCTTTGTCATGGTTCGATCAGAACCACCAGCCTGTGCTCACAGGTCCCATAAATACAGAAATCCAGCTAGGCACTGGTGGGATTTTTGAGAACTGCCCAAGAAAGTGCTATTACACCCATACTGGTTGAGTTGAACAGGTTTGCGTGATAGCAGACAAGTCATTCTGCAGTGGATAATTAAAAGCTCACTCATCATGCAAACTCCTTCTCTACATACTGGTAGAGAAGGAGTTTGCATGATGAGTGAGCTTTGCTATCTGGGAGCTATTTCCAGCATGATGGATACAAAGTTATCTGAGCATGCTAGACAGAAAATTGTCTTTTTAATCCATTATATGAATAGGCTAGATTGTTTTTAGAGATGGTGCCTAAATTTTTGTTTAGAGCCAAGTTTCTGTACTCTACAGAGGGGCAGATTTTCCCTGTAAGCTCAGGATGGATGTAGACTTTCTGTTTAGGAGGAAAGATCCAGAAACAGAGCACTGATTTGTGCTTAATCCCATTCGAAGGTTCTTCACAGTCATCCAAGTCTCGTGGCCAATTCAAAAAGGGAAGAGGGGAAAGAGGAGAGACCAAGACCTGCCTGGCAGAAGGCTCTCTGCTGATAGGGCTTGGCTGCAGAAGGAAAGCCTGTTCGTTACCAGTATAAAAAAGTCATTAGGAATTTCCTCTGGACCTGAGTGTTGACACTGCAGTGCCCAACAGCGATGAGAGAACAAAGATTCTCCGTATGCTATAAATCATAATGCATAATGTGTTTGTCCATTTTTCTCCCAAAACTTTTTAGAAAGGCCAAGCTGCAGAGAATTGAACAAATCCAGATTCAAACCCTCCTTGTCTCAAATGTTCTAATTGTGCTGCTCTGATCTCTGCTCCCTGGTTTATGTGCTAACCTCCGCTCCGAAGAATTACTCACATTCTTTCTGAACTGCACCCACCCACCACAGCCCAGCTCATTTACAGTGTGCACCCCACTGGTAGCCCCAGGAATGCAGTGGCAGGTCTCAGCCGAGTTTGCTTACAACTTGTTTGCATTTCCTATAGCACATCTGCATGCACAGAAGGGGAAGTCACTTCCCAGGCTGCCTGAAAGGGACATTGTGACTGATGGAAAGAAGAATACAAGACCCATACCAGAATACCAAATCTCAGATTAAAGCATTTCGTACTACAGAAGCAGTTTAACATACTTTGTGCAGAAGGAAATTTCACTAGAAGTCTGCCAGGATTTTGGAATCATGAGGGATATGCTCTGTGAAATAAGGGCAGAGGATTGACCCTGTCATGCTATTAGACCTTTCCAGACACCCACGTAAGAGCCCTGGCTTCCAGTAATGTGGAAATACTGCTTTTTGCCACAGACCTTGTGAATGGAGGTATTCCATTTCGAGGAGCCCTCAGCGCCCACTCCTTGCAGAGGCAGTGTCAGGCAGGGCACCTACTGGGGCAGGCTGATCCTCTGCCCCTGCACAGGGTACCACACTCCCTGTCCTTGCCCTGAAAGTTTATTTCTCTTAATAATGTCTTGTAACTCCCACCAGATGCATCTGCGTTCATCCACTCCCTTGAGAAGTTTGAGCCTTTGCCCTGGGTTTACTATACCCATTCTTTTTGGGGTGGTGCCACCTGACTCCTAAGCCAGGGTGAGGAGCAGCCACTTCTTCAGGTCTCTCAACAATGTTGTGATTTCAGCCTTCAAGGCAGATGAGCCTTCTTTGCTGGCTGCAACACTGAAATGGAAAATGTTGACAGAACGAGACTTATTCTGAACAGAACATGAGCATTTTCTTCTCAGTCACACTTGAATTTTTTGATCATTGGTGCTACAGGTTACAAACATGTCTTCCACCCTCCTGGAACAGCCACCAGACAACTTGTGAGGTGAGAAGGAGGAAGGTAGGAAGCCCTGCCAGCTAAAAAAGCTAAGGCATGAGGCAGAGCAAATGTGCTTTGGGTTTTATCAGCACTTTTGCACCCAAATAAGGTCTGATGGCTGTTACCTGGACAATGGTCTTGCATGATGCCATCAGTCACTCTTCAGCCTAAATTCTGGGTAACGCTTATTAGCAGAGGGAGCTCCTGCAGTGGCTGTTGACATCTGCTTGTGTCTCCTGTAGTGTCATGTCGTGTTCCAGCAGATTGAGGCACTGCAAAACCTTGAAGATAGGAGTTGTGATCTCTGTGAAAATGTTTCAGAATTTGGGCCTAATTTTATTTTCCTTCCTGGTAGGAAATGTCTGCCATGGCACCTGTAACCAGGAGAGGAGCTCTGAGTGAAAAAGGACATTAGTTTTCTTCTTTTATAGGGACAATAAAGAAAAATTACATTAAGCAAAGATAAGGTAGGAAAACAGCTGATTTGAAATGTGTAAGAGATGTGTGGTCTTCTTAAAAATCCCACAGGAACTGATTATCTCAGTTTACAACTAGTTTAAGGCAAAACGCAAAAAAATGACGAGGTTGGCCCTAACCATCACTTTAGAGGGAGATTATTCACATTGTTTCATAGGAAGTGGTGAATTACTAAAAAAGCTGTCTCCATGTCCGTGTTTCTGCAATTACTCCCAATTACTGTCACTCACTCTTCTAAGGGATTTCTCACTGCTGTGTTTGCAAGGGCAGCCTCCTCTTGTTGCTGTGCCCTGACTCACCGCTGCTGTCCTGGGAATGCTGGGTCTTGGAGCAGGGTTGGGCCACTGGAGCAGCTTTGCACAGGTGGGGGTGTTTGAAGAGGGGTGGGCTCCATCTCCTCTCACTGCTATCACCCACTGCAGCCAGCCCCTCCTTTGTTTGCCCTGACCCTGATTACAGCTCTGTACTTTCATTCCCCACACTAGGGGCCCAGTCGAATGTATGGAAGGAGCCTCAGGAGAGTGGTGGGTGGCACTGAAGCCTCCGTTATGTGTGCTCGCGCTTCATCCTGGCCAGGAGTCAGTCTTCCATCCCAGAAAAGTCTCTGCATTTGTGAGAGGGAACTGGCTCTGTAGCTGCTCTTCTGGCTTGGGCTGGGCTCCCCTGGTGCTATCTGCTAATCACCTCCTCTTGTCACAGCTTTTTCCTCCCCTCCACTGTTGTTGGCTTGTGGAACTCCCATTAACTGGGCTGATTGCAATACTATCAAAAAATTGCCTTGAGACTTATCTAATTATTCATCCTGTTTTATCTCTTCCAGTGTCCAAAACCCATGGAAGGGGGAAAGGAGAAGTTTAAGACAGAGACCAGCTTTCACCTGTGATTACACACAGGTGTTACACCTCACCTCCCTGAAGGCTTGAGCTCAGAGGGGTGTGAAGATTTCTATGCCTTGTGATACACCACAAGTGGCTCCTGCCTCCGAGTCCTCTCTCCTGCTGAGCCAAGCCCAGGCACCTGCACCGTGGGGATGGCAGCAGCCCTGCCTGCTGGCTTGGAAGCTCACTTGCTGTTTCAGAGGCTTGCCCACTTGCAGACGCAGCCCTGTGCCTGTGCTCCCCTGCACGCCCTCCTTGTCTGCTGGCGATGGGTGGCAACCTCTCGCATGTGCCAGTGACATCCCAGTGCTGGCATTACCTTGGCTAGGTAGGACATCTTAGGAAGTAGGAGCAGTGCACCATGGAACTGCAAATAACTACTGTGGAAACACAATTTATTTTCCGTTTTCATCTGTATCTGATGCATTTTAACTGAAAACAAAGACTAATGCTTTGGAAAGGAAACAAAACTCAGTCTCCTCTTCACTTTTCATCTTTTCCTTCAAAAGCCCAGATCATCATTCTCTGGACGCTCTCCTTAGTTTTGGGAAGATCTGGGCATTGATGGGACAGAAGCAGTTTGACTCATCCTTCCCTCATAGATTCAGACTTTTATCATGAGTCTCTTACTAATGAGAATAAAAGAGCAAAATCCAAGTGTTTGCCATTATTGGGGGATTGTTTTGCACTTACCAATGTGGCTTCTCTGGTAAGGGCTGTTCCTAAGAAAAATGTGGCACTGAATCACCAGAGAGACCCATGTGCAGGTCCTGAGCACCTCAGAGCAGCACCTTCCTGCACTGAGAGGAGCTGGGTTCAATGCTGCCCGCTGCCTGGTGTACATTTATTTCTGTAGTATTTGCCACTTACCTTTTATTTTCCAGAAGGCTTGTGAGCTTCACGAGCACCCAACAAATCCCAGGGTTCTTGCCATCCCTGCAATCCCCACTCCAAGCCAAACCCTTCTCCCTCTACTTGTCACCCTGAAAAGTCCTTACCACCCGTTCAGCTTTTCCCTTCCTCTAACGCCCTACATGTGGAATGTGCCTATCAACCTGCACCTCCACTCTTGCTTTCCCCAGGGTCCTCTGGTCTCTCTTCTGCCTTGTAAGCTCCCAGGCTGTTGCAAAAAAAGGTGATAGAGCCAGGCTGGGGTGTCCAGCAGTGTTTGTTTGCAGTGACACCTCATAGGTATTCAGGCTGCTCTTCTCCTTGCTGATGAGCCTCATCTACAGAGTTTTCCTGCATAAAAAACTGCACATGTCAGAGGGGAAAGACAAATGACGATAGCAATAATGTGGAAGAACATCCTCTGAACATCTGAGAGGGCTGAATCATGAACCACTTTTATCAAGGCGTACAAGAGGCACTTAAATATTAGCTGCTGCTTATAAATAATATTGGTATATTAAATACATTTTTTCACAGTTTTATAAAGCAAGTGATCTCTATTTGCTTTCAACTGGAAATCATAAAGTAAAAATCAATGAGCTTATATCAAGCTTGTATTATGGTCCTTAAAGAGCCAACTAACCCTATAAAAATGACTGTTTTCTAATGAAGATATAATTAATTGGATCGAGTTGGCAAAGTTTAAGTGCCTTGTCATATTTTGATTGCTATGTAGGGCTAGAACTTATTGATTTTATAGAACACCCTGTAGATATATGTAATGATTAATTTCATTTGGTTTACAAGAACAGAAACCTTCTATGCAGAACTGGATGTGCTATTCTATTTTTTCATAACCGCCTGTACCTGGCAGGAGCATGGGTCTAGCTGTGGAGCTACACCAGGTGGCCTGGCCTTCCCTGGTTTCTTGTTTACTCCAAAGAAATTCCATATTACTCCAAAGAAATTCCATATTTCTCCCAAACCCATGCGGCTTGTAATTTCAAGGACTTTTCAGAGAGTATTTTTCAATATCTGTTTCTTGTGTGTTTCTGTTTTCTTTCTGAAATAAGGAATAGTAAGTTTTAGTCCATGTTTCCTGGTTTGCAAAGCCATCAACCACAGGTCCAGAATCCAGGCCCAGCTCATGAACCCACTTCTAAGTCAGTGCTTGCCTCAGGATAGAGAAGGTGGCTCCAGAGCCCTTCGTGTCTGGGGGCCCCCGGGCAGCTCCCTGCCCTGCCCCAGCAGCCCCAGCCCACGGCAGCTGGGGACTCTCCCAGGGAGAGGTGCAGAGGAGCATCACTGCCCTCAAATCCAGCCAAGGCGGGGACAGCCGGGCCAGCTGGGGGGGGGGGGGGGTCTGGCTGCCCCCTAAATGGGGCAAGCCAGGGCTGTGATCCTCTTCACACACACCACAGCGGGGCTCGGCTTGGTGCGCAGTCCTTGGAGCTGATTTTCCCGAGGCTTTGGGGCTATTTTTAGCCGTAGCTACAGCACTCGGTGCCACATGGCTGCCTCTGAATTATTTGGTTTCTTAATTGGCGGAGTTGATGTAAAAGCAAAGTGAGGGGAAAGGAAATACCAGCAGCCTCCCTGGGGACACCCTGCCAAGCCTGGGGGTGACAGACGTGCTCACTGTGAACTGTCTCGGCATGCTTTTGTACCAGCAACACGGGGAACGCAAGATCCGGATTTCAGGCCTTAGTTTCAGATCCGCTCTGGTGTTCCCTCCCTCGCCTCTCCGGCTGTGTTCTTGCCCCCACTGCTGGCACAGGCGGAAAGTGCATCCCGAGGTGCTGCCGGGCATCTTCCCTGGCTGCACGGGCAGCTCGGAGCCGCTGGAAGCTGGACCTCAGGCCCACACGGAATCTGCAAGGTACCGGGATTGAAATCAGAGCTTTGATTTTTGTGTTTGCCCTCAGAACAGATATTGAATGTGTGATCCACAAGGTGTTTAATGAGTCTCTGGGTATAAACTGGCAGAGCAAAAATCTTTTGATTAACTTAAGCTGACCAGAAATGAAAACAGGAAAGTCCCTTTGTACAGTCTGGATGGTAACTGCTAAAATCATATCCCAGTAACTATCCATGCACTGCATTCCTCCACATCAGTGCTCTCTTCCATTCCAAACACAGATGCTCATTTCTGTGTGATGTTGGGAAATCACATGTGCCAGGCATGTTTGAGTGGCTCCCCAAAATAAAGTATCTGGATCGATATGATAGTGAAGAAGTGGCTGAGGATGCTCAAACCAGGCCACCAACAATATGGTTTCTCAGGGGACAGTCGACCAGATCACCAGTTCTCCATGCCACTGCTGTGATGTTACATCCTAAACTACACAGTTGGAGGGAAAACATCATCCAATATTAAGCCGAAATCCACCTCCTACTGAGGTCTGAGCCACCCACATCCCAGCACAACCCACAGCCTCTACAGCATTGCCCCTTCTCCAGCAGTGCTCCGTGTTGCAGGTCGAGCCTCAGACTGGCTCTTTGGCTCTGCCCTTCTGGCTGCTCCTTGCTGGGGCACTGCCACCCTGAGCCCCACAAGCGGTTCCTTCCTGGCAACCCCTAGGTTGTGAAGCGCCACTTTTTCTGTGGCACTTTGGTCCTGGGGAGTGGTGCTGACCAAGCTCAGTGTCGTTCCTGTGGGTGCTGGGTTTCACATGAGGATGGCAGGGGCAATCACCAGGGTCCAGGAGGTGTCCCTGCTCCTCAGGCTCTGCTTCCTGTCACTGGGAGCTACACTGCCAGCAGCCTGCAACTTCCATGCTGGCAAAGCAAAGATTAACAAAACCACGAGGAGCACAGCGTTGCCCAGGCTCGGGTACAGGACAGGACTGCCTAGGGGCTTGCAGAATGGCCACCCTGGCAGAGGGCACCCCATTTAGATGATCACTGAAACAGTGGGGGTGTGTGGTCCAGTGCTTGGAAGGCACCATCTGCAGGCATGGATCACCCCAGGCTGGAGGTGCAGCTTGTCCCCTTGCTAGCACCCAGCTGGATGCAGCCATGCTCCCCATTCCTGCTTGTCCTGGGGCTGCCCCAGCACCAGGCCATTTGAAACATTATCTTGAATAACTGGGCTATCAGGAAAATTGAGAATGTACATTCAGCCTGGGGCTCATCACCACTTGGCTGAGCACTGGCTGTACATTCAGGGCTGCCAGTGGCACAGGAGCAGGGCAGAGCAGCAGAGAGGCTCTCGCCAGCAGCAAGGGAGCCAAGGTGAGAAGTGAGTGCCCTGGAAAAGCCACCTTCCCCAGTGCTTTGCCCCTAGTTGCACCTTGCCGCTAAAGCTGCCTCTGAACACGTCCATCAAGCTGCAGGGGTGACTCCTGTGACTGGTACTCGCGCAATTGCTGTGCTTCTTGATCTAAAAATACGGTTAAAATTTTGCTCTTGAGATACATTGTAAAAATGTCACTTTCCACGGCTTTCTCACAGCAGGGATACGGCTCCTGGCGAGCTGTAACTCAGCTCCTGCTCTGGGGGGGACTGGAGCGGCAGTGCCTGCCTGAGGCACCCACAGGTGAGCTGGAAGGGGAAGCAGGAGCTCAGCTGTGCCAATGGCAACAGCTTTGGCAGCAGCTCTGGATGGAAACCAACCACAGAGATTTATAAATCACTGCTCTTTACAGGCAAATTACTTCTCCTTAGATAAGAGGAAACAAAGTACCCAGGAGGGGAAGAAAGTCTTAACTTTTGGGAGGTTATCATGGTTTCATCCCACAACATCTGCCAGCCCTGTGTCAGTGCAAGGTAACCAACACATGGCATGAATCCGAGAGTATAAAAGATGTGTCATTACAAGAAGGAGTAGGAGGAAAATAAAGCAAGTTGACAGCTCACATCCTGTGCCATAATCCTAGAAATTGTTAATATTTACAAAATTAACAACTAATATAACCGATGACAATCTCACTCCTCCTGGTTGTCATGCGGATATTAACAGTTACCACCCGCTACAAACTGGAAATATTCCCCGTCTCTGGAGCTCCTGCTGCTCAGCAAGCGTGGGGATGGCACAGACTTAGCCTACCAGCTTTCCCACCAGCCCCAAGCCAGGAGTCAGGGTGGAACACCCAGGCACTGCTGGAGCTGGAAATGCCTCCTGACCTCACTCTGCTTCTGGGAGCAGAGGGTAAGGCAGAATAGGAGGGGGATTTTTCTCTCTCCCCAGCTCCTCCAGGAGCCCAGGATCCAGCCCCATGCAGTGTGGTGGGGAGAACCCAGAGGAGGATGGGGAGTACAGACAGTGCTGGAGGGAGGAGAGGCAAGGGCCACACCGGCTCAGATCACACCTTGGAACAAGCTGCCTTTTCAGGAGAAGCTCCTATACTGCTGGTGTGATTTGCCAGCTGTAAGGCTGGAAGCTAATTGATGAGCATATGCTAGAGTGTCATTCCCTAAACATGAAAGACCTGACTAAAACCAAAATAAAGGTGCTTGAACACTAGCGGCTCCATAGGAAACTTATTCCTAGACTAACAATCATAAGAAGATGAAACTTTAAAATCACAGTGCAATTCCCCACTATTTTTTTAAAAAAAGAGTAACAGCAGTGCCCATTTTCTCAGAACTGTGATTTTTTAAACTGTTACCTGTCCATCAAGAGGACTGCAGGAGGCAAGACAGGGTTGACACTGTTAAGCACAAGAAAACTGTGGATGATGCCTGCACAAGCAAGTTTTCTGGCTTCATTTTGCCCTAACCTTAGCAAGGAACATTAGTTTCCCAGGCCACTCTTTGCACAGGCACAGTGTGTCAGGCTTATGGTAATTTTAAAAGGTTTCCTCTGTCAAGGTGTACAGTATGCAAAAAAATCACCATACTCTTTCCAGTTCACTGTATGCAAAATCAAAACAGAGAATTACCAGTATAACTGTTTTCAAAGAGCTCCCAGGAACAGGAATAATTTAAAAATGCAAATTTTCTCTTCACTGGAATACCTTTCTCACCTTGAAGTGGAATGCTGTTGGCTGTATGACAGGGTGGCCCTAAGAGGCAACCTGAACAAGTGACCCTGAATGAATGAATGGATGGCAAAAAGACCCTCTTCAAGGCAACCTGAGATCAGGGATCTCATTTTCAACTAGGCCAGTGAAACAATACTGATCAGTGGAGCAAAGAGCAGCCTTTGCAGAGCTTGGTCCTCCAGCTGGCACAATACAAGTGCTTACCAAGGTGCAGCAACCAAGGGCTCTTTGGAAGGGGCCTCAGTTTGATGGATCCTCTGGAGGAATGACCATGGGGACCATCATGAGCTGCACTGCTCGTTAAGTGGTTCACTACAGTAAGATACAGCAACTCCTTTCCTTGAAGTACAGTGGGGAAATAAATGTGACCCAGTAAAACATAACATTGTTTTTAAATATTAAAAAAGCAATGACCTAAGAGAACAGATACATAAAAGCATCACAGTCACATTAAAACTGTTGTGTAGTTTGCTCTAAGAAGCTGGTACATTTTTAGAAACACTGAAACCTTAGCAACATTCCATCCCAGATAGTTTGCTTTTCTTTCCTTCGTCTTTTATTCTGCCCTGCACCTCTGAAGAGCATTTCTCTACAACCCATTTTGTTTTCTGTTTGTAAAGCTTTATGCATTTCAGTTTTTCATCATCTTCTGAGATCATTATCTTATTTTTTCATCTTTTTTTTCAAGAAACTTCTTCCCCCCCCAATCTGCCACCATCTTCAGTATAATACTTCTCCCTTTAGGATTTCTTTTATCCTTCTCATCTTTATGCCTTTCACTTAACTCCTCCCCAGGCCCTTCATTCCTGCTTTTGCTTGTCAAAACTGTGTTTCTTCCTCCTTCATGAGGGAAGAAGTGGGAAGGTTGCGTGGATTTTTTTGCTATGAGCACATAGGAATGCTCCAATCAATACTTTGCAACCCTGCAGAGGAGAGCTTGCATGACTCTTCCAACACTTTCAAAGTTTGCTACTGCAGTTAATGAAAGTCTGACTAATGCTTGCAAACCATAAGCTTATTTTAAAGCAGTGCTGTAGCTTCCCACCATCAGGCCATCCCCAACAAGCTTTTAATTTTACATTAGAGACACTACTCCATGCTTTGAAATACTTGTAGCCATGTAGCAACTTCTTTCTGTCTAAACCCCAGGACACAGAGCAGGTGATGGACACAGTCTCAGCCACCACCTGAGCCTTCAGCTCTGGCTGGATTTCTGTTCAAACCAAAGGAAAGCTGAACTGCCACCCCACTCACAGAAAGCCATGTCTGTGTGTACCCAGGGAGATTTTGGAAGACTGGTGAATCCAGTTCAGCTGGAAGTGAGTGTATGCAGAACGTCTCCAAGTCTCAAAGCAGGTATCTGGCCACTGGTGCAGCCCTGAGGAAGTGGCACCCTCAAGGGCTGGGGTAGCATTCAGTGCTGGGCAAGTTTCCAGAGCCTCTTCACCTCTTCCTGATAGTTGTGCCATTGCTATTTATTTTGTTCCAAAAAGAATTTGCAATAGTAGTTTGGGGATCTTCTGACATTTCATTGACATTTCTTCAGGACTTTTTGTAGCATGATTATTACTGCCATTAGGTCCCCTCACGTGTTAATGCCCACATTTAATTGTGTGCATTCCAGATGGGGCACAGTTTTTGCTGTGAATTCTTAACATGCATCCAACCTAGCACCTTCATGGGCCTGTTTCAGTTGGACCTGTTCCCTAGGCAGATCACTTAAGAGGTTTGGAAAATCCTCTGCAGAGCTTGCAACAGATAGAATTGACTGTTCCTGACAAGTCTATCATTTTTACTGTTCTCCATCTGCCTACCAAGACTGCCTCATTCTTCTGAAGTACTGAAGACCACTTAAAGTGTGTCTAAAGCTTGATGCCAACTTCCCAGCCCTGCTTGCCAATTCAAAAGAAATCTGTTGCAAAATATATGTCAATACATTTATTCCCAGACTAAGGCAACCATGTTACTCAAATGCTGGGGTAATCCTAAATGCGCTTGAGATGCTGATAACAGAATCTTCAGATACAAAACGGCTTTTGCAGAAGGCATCACTTCTAGCATGAGATATTTAAAGCCTTTTCTTTTCCCACTGAATGCAACAGGCCTGTCTCGGCAGTCTGGGCATGCTTCCCAGCTTGCTGTCCGGATGGGATGGCAGCCGACACTCGGCAATGGGTTGCTTGGGTACAAAATTCATTAAATTGGAAATCAGGGGCAGGAAGGTCTTGATATAAGTGATCCAGGTATGAGCATCTGTTCCTGTTCCTTGAGTTCCCTTGTTAGCTTTTGCTCTCTTAAGACTAAAATTGTTTGGGAAACACTGTCTGTAGATTTTAGGTTTTTCTTCCCCATTGGTAAAACCTGAAACTATCTGAGCTGTTAAACCATTTGGGGCTTCGGAGCTTGGTTGTGGTGCCAGCTTTGTATAGATAAATATAGAACCTGTGGCATTTTCAAAAGCCATTTGGAATAGCTCTTCAATACAAGCACTTTCAGCAGAGATTAAACACATTATTTGGGTTTTCTGCCTAAAGAAAAAAAATCACTTGAAAAATTGGCAGAAGTACCAGTTTCTTCAAATGACAAAGTTCTCTTCCCCAAACTGAGTCTGGCAATTGGCAGCTCTCTACAAAGACAATTTTTTTTCTTTCCTCTCTCCCCTTCCCTACTCCTTGATTTCAAAATAACCTTCAAGGCAAAAAGAGCAGTACACAGCAACATAAAAAAAGTAAAAGAAAATGATTAAAATTTTTCACTCCTTGAACAGAATGCTTTGCATTTTAACTAACTTGTATCAGATAAAATGCTACCACATTCCTACAGAAGAAATCAATGCATTACAGAAAACTGGACACATTCCTCAAGGAATTTCCATTTCAGAAGTTCTCCTGAATAAACTAAACAACAATAGAAATGAAGAGCTTTATTAAAATCACTTGGAATATCATATGAAATTTAGTATTGTATAGTATAAGTGCAAATTCCCCAATATTAACAGGATGTGACACATGTGGAAAGAGGACATTAATATACATAACAATAGAAAAGTTGAAATATGTTTGACAGTGATGTATTAAATGGCTACATAAATATGACCACAATTAGGAGCATATGTAATTTTGTTTCCCTCTAGCAGTATCTTCTAAAGCATTATACATAGTAAATTGCATTTAATTCTAATCCCTGCTTTCTTATACGTAACAGGAGATGTGTAAAAATATTACAAGCACAAGCAAAAGCAACATAGAAGATGTGAAAACAGAGGCAGAAGCCAGGCACTTATTTGTTCTTGGCTGCCAGAGGTTTACGGCTGATCTTCTTTGACTTGTCATTGTTCTTCTTTGGAGGTTCAGGGTTTGCCTGCATGTGTCTGCCATAAAGACTGTAAGGAAAGGAGAAAAAAAATTGTGATCCAACCATTAAACACAAGACTTTTGCTCTGCAGCACATTAAACAAAGCATCTAGTTACTAAAAATAATAAAAAAGGGTCTTTATTTTGTCTCAACACACTGTATTTTTGATCAGATCTCAAGCTGCAGTCATTAACATTTGGTTTTTTGTGACTTTGGTTTTTCATGACTTTTCAGGGGAGTAACATCAGGGAAGAGCAGGCCTTTGGAGCAGTGAAGGAGCAATCAGTTTTGCCTTCAGAAACTAGCAACCTTTATTCTGCAGTTATGGGATTAAGGCTCAGAAGGCTATAAGGATGTGTATTCAAGTAGACAGTGACAAAAATTGGGTTGAACTGGAGAGATAGAGTGCCTGCTTAGAGCAAAGTGAGCATCATCCCTACCAGAAAACCCAGGGGCTTGATAATGTGACAGAGAGCAATGGTGTCACAGCTGCCTTTGCTGCTCACACATGATTGATAGCACTGGGACAGCTACCAACACATCAATGCCACATTAGTAAGTACCACTGATTAAATGTTGACAAAGTATCCTACAATTAAGACAGCTAGCATTCACTGTGAAGCTAAATGGACCACATGGCTGAGAGGATCTTGCTAAGTATCACATAGTAATTAATAGATAATTTATGAGTAATCCTGATTAAACTAAATTAAAAACCTACCCAAAATAAACACAGCTCAAACTTAACTTCCCTTATTGACATAAAGTGCTTTTTGAAGATGCACTTTGTGGGTTTTGGTTGGCGTAATTTTCTTCATAGTGGCTGGTATGGGGCTGTGGTTTGGATTTACACTGAAAACAGTGTTGATAATGCAGGGATATTTTAGTTATTGCTGAGTGGGGCTTGCACAGAGCCAAGGCCTTTTCAGCTCCTCACCCCACCAGTGAGAGGGCTGGGAGTGCACAAGTTGTTGGGAAGAGATGCAGCCAGGACAGCTGACCCCAACTGGCCCAAGGCATATCCCAGACCATACCACATCCTGCTCATCATATAAAGCTGGGGGAAGAAGGAAGGGGGGATGTTTGGAGTGATGATGTTGCCTTCCCAAGTCACTGTTACATGTGATCTTGAAGGTCTTTTCCAACCTTTGTGATTCTGTGTCTCTATTTTATTTACTACTCTAATTCTATGTCAGAATGTTAAAAGCTACCATCTGCTGTGACCTTTATGTTGCTGTACCTGGAAGATACTTCAGCCTTGGGGTTCCACAGTTCCCTGGACTGTGGAATGGGATTAGAGCTCCTTGTAGGGTGGGGTGAAGAGGCAGCACTTGCTTTCACCTTCTCAGCAGCTGAAGTTTTACATCATGCTACTAAGCAGGCTGCTGTCAAGGTGTACTGTAGCCAAAACAGCCTTGCTCAAGGAAAATACAACTGTAAACTATGACATTACTTCACCTCACTGAAATTTTATGTGTGTCATCACCTACTGTCAACAAGGGATCAGGTGCGATTTCCCGATGAATGCAGAGAGCCCTGACCCTCTGTGATAACTACATGCTTCATATTAGCTACAATACACATATTTTTCTTTTATTTCATAAGAGATAGAGCTCCAGCAGCACAAGGCTGTATTTTATCCAAGTACACAGTACATATATTAATCAAACATACATCCTATATAACTGTCCTGTTCTGGAAGGTGTTAAGTGAGTCAAGGGAGGGAGTCTATGGAAGGAGAGGGTTCAGTATTATGAAAAGCTATCACTGTAGAAGAACACAGAAGTGACATTCAAGGAGGTTGTCCTATCAGAAACTGACCCAGGAGAGAAAAAGTCAGGGAACAAGCAGCATCTTGTTCTCAACGATAGGCAGTGCAGATTTGAAGCACTGTCAGCAGTAATTTTGTAACTCTTAGAAGTTAGCACTAGTTAGGTAAACACAAAATTAACATTCAAGCTAGTTTTTGGCTCTTTTAAAGTACCCATTTGGGACTTTAAGCACTGAATTAACAGAGAATCCAGTGATCCACTGTATCTGAGCACAAAAATCCTTCGTGGATAGGAACAGAAGTCCCTGGTCACTGTCCTGCGTTCCACATCCTGCTGCCCCATATCTCCTTTGTCCTGTTAGTGCCAACCCAAAGAGGACTGAAACAGCTTTAGTGGCTCTCAATTGTTACATACCCCCCTTTTCTCGAGTTGGTTTAGGTTCCTCCTTTTTACTCTGGAAACTTTATGTAAGTTTCCCTCTCAGGTGATCCTTTTGGTATTCATTCTGCCTCTCACTTCCTCCCTTCTCAGGGCAAATGTTCAAGTTTGTGGACTGGTAGAGCTCAGATTAGTGAACTTCCCAAAGCAAAAGGGTGTGGTGGGAATTCTACTGACTACACAGATGCTTTTGAAATGCAGAAAACCAGAATAATGACAATTTTGAATGAACTTCAGAGTTCTGGTAAAGTCTACTTGGGCAATGCCTTTTGACTGCAAAAACAGGTCCAGCAGCCATTACTGAGTGCATTAAGCAGTAAAAATAACAATTGACCTGTAGGTACTTTTGGGGCTTTTTGATATTTGCTCCTTACAATATTTAGTGCTATTGGTGCCCCAGCAACTCCCTTTGCCCCATGCAAATACTACATTAGTAGTAATAGATGTACATGAGTTGAAGGCATCTACAGCAATTTTACATTCTTTTTACCTATTTTCATGTCCAACCACTTCTATCAGCATGAACACCAAAGTTTCATTCAGCAAACTGATTAATGGGTTTGAAATAAGAAAATCAAATATATCTACTTAGGTTTCCTTGGCAAAATGAGAGGAAGTTTCAATGCACATTGCTATCCCAACTGAAAATGAGTGCTTTACAATCTATCATGTAGGCTGCTAGTCAAAGAGCAAGGATCAGACTTACTTAGATTATACAAGCCTTCATACACAGGGTCTCTCTATTCTGTTGGCGTACATCATATGTGTGGAGACATAAGGTGTCACAACAATACTTAAATACAATAATGACTGTGATAATGCCTCTGGGACAGAATTTGTCTTCTGTTACAGCAAGGAAAAGAGAATTCCAAATTTTCAATGACACAGACACTATAACAATACAATAACAGTACAATAACAGACACCACTTTTATAGCTCCAAGGGAAAAAAAAGCCAAAGGGAAAGAAAAAAGCAAAATAAAAACACCAATGGAGATTATCAGCAGCTATCGAGAGAAGCAACTATCTGACTTCCACAAGAACCTATAAAGCTTTAGTTTTAATAGACGTGAAGTTTGCATAAAGTCTTTAATAATTTCAGTACTTACTGGAAAGACACGGCCACAGAAACAGCTGCAGCCAAGCTGTACAAACGATGTACATGCTCTTGCTCTGCATGAACACAGAGTCAGACATGTTAGGCGGAGATGCACATCATCCTTGGCAGCAGAGGTCAGCTGAAGACATGTACACAGACAGTTCTGCTGCTCAGCTGACGGATGGTGATGTGCTGGAGGATGGCACCTTGACATAGCTGTTTGCATGACTAGACCCTTAGCCAAGGCAGACTGTCTCCACAAACACACAAAATAATTTTGACGCAGATTGTGGCTACGGTTTCAAGGCAGATTTGTGAGATAAGTGCTGATAATACATTCATGGCAGTGCCTTCCCACTTGGTATTTTGAAACGTCACCTGTTCACGGGACTGGTACAGCTCTGAGCAGGACACTACACAGCTTGAAGGCTGAAACCTCTGCTGAAGGACAAAATCTGGAGTGCAAACAAATATTTGAGATGTTTGCAGTTTGCAGTAACAGTAAGAAGCTGGTTACTATAACCACAGCTCACGAACTGCAGAACCTCTGTAGACTTAGCAGCCACAGTATTGCAGGCAGACTTCTCATTCCATTAAAATTAAAGGGGAGATTACATGCAAGACTGAAAGTGCAGAAAGCCCTCAGACAGAGACTCTGAGTAGCTTTCTTTCCTTGTATATATTTTTAAAAGTATCTTTCATGAACAAAAATGTTTCTTTGTATGCAGACATAAACACAAACAAAATCTTCCTGCATTTTCCACCTGCCCCACTGGAAGAACAAACGACAGCAGCATGGCTGCTGCAGCAGCAAAACTAACAACATCAAGTGAGAAAGATGCTCATTAAACTTCATCATTCTGTCTACTTTAATGATGCTTTTACTTAATAAAAATTCCCTAAGTAGTTGCAAGGATATTAGGCAAGGTCTCTGGTTATGTATCAGGGGCCTAAGCTGTCACTAGCAAGCATGCAGTTCAGGAGAGGCATTCCCAAGAGGAGAGAGTGAATACAGCTTTCTTGTAATAAATTCAGAGAGAATCAATAACCACAGCTTGCTGCATTACTTAAGCATTTAGGAAAGTAGGTAATCCTTCTAAATTAAACCACAAATTGCTAAATGTTGCAATTTACAGTGTAAGATCAGGCATGGAACCTTGTAACTTGAAAGCATACAGTCTTGCTACCAAAATCTCTGGATTTAAAAACAGAACCATAGTTAAAATTCTTAAATTCATAAGGGTCAAAAGAGTCACTTTCAAAAACAAATTCGGCACAACTGACTCAAATTTTCCTCTCTTGTACAACAAAATTCTCACTAGCCAAGGGCTACATGCTCCCAGAGGTAAGAGAGAACTTGTGTAAGCTAGGGAAATAGTGCAAAGTGTTTGATGCACACATTGATTTTTTTGAGTTTAAGCATTTTGAAAGAAGATTTCAAGACTAAGCCATGAGAAACACACTGGTCTCACTTGATGTCTGTAACAGACCCACAGGCTGAATATGCAGTATAAAAAAGACCACACAGTTAAATATGGTCCTGGAGAGATGCTACCTCCAACTATGTACTGTAATCAGGGAAACAAAGGTGAAACATTCCAGCTCTGCTTGATTTTTCAAAAGCTGAAGCTCAGGGTCAGGCAGATATTTAGTATTCAGATGAAGCTTCAGAAGTTGGTATTCACAGTGACCTCAACAGGACAGTCCTAAGCCCCAGGTGATGATGCCGGAGAGGGGAAAGGCTGAATCAGTGGTGGTATCACTAGAAACCGAAAGCTGAAAGAAGTGTTTGCATGACTGATACATGCTGGCTACCCTGCCTTAGTTACAGTTCACATGCACTTACTGCAAGGTGCTTTTGCCACAGCAGTTTTTGAGTAGCTAATTGCTGCTCTGGTATCCCCTCTGAGTGACTGGAACTGACCTTTTCTATGTGGGAGCTGCTAACATGTAATCCCCTCAAACCACATATTCCCTCTCCCAGGAAAGGGACGGATACTGGAATTTAATTTGTCAGTCATGTACCAGTGAGAGGAAACAGTGGAGGTAAAAATTATGCAAGTATATTATATTGGTAGTTCACCAATAATGTTTAGTCTTTGTGACATCAGTCAGATCATCTCATTGAAGAGGAACACTGCATGGGTAAGTGAAACCAGTATCTGTTTTCCTTACACCCGAACAGCAAACTGCAGCTTTAGGATTCTTAACAAAGAAAAACCAGACATGAGCGATTCCTTTTATTCAGCTGATATTTTGCCCTTTGTTTTCAAGTGCTCTGAGAGCAGATGGCAGCAATGCCAGTGATGTTCATCATCTGAAGCTCTCGCAAGTTTCTTCAAAACCCCTCAGCTTTGGCCTGCCTGTGTCTGTACAGCTCTCTCCTCCCGTTCTACGATGGAGGCAGCACTGGCTGGATGAAGGGGGCAGGTGCTGGCAGTGCCACGTGCTGCAAGAGCCTCTGGGCCACTGACCCTGCAGCTCTCAATGTGCTGTGAAACTGCTCCACTATTTTTAGGTCTGTTAACAACGTGCCTTCCTCTACAGCCCACTGACACTCTGGGATGCCTAATACTTCAGACTGTCCCTCTCCAAATGCCAGAGCCCAGCCCCGAGACATTCCCAAGTGCAACAATCAGTGTTATTTTTCTGTTCCTCTTACCTGCCTCAATTATCTTCATAACCCGAAGTTCCTGCAGACTTTGCCTGTCACCACTCTCCCTAAATCCTCCTAAGTCCTGCAATTCAACTTTCAAAGAGACTTTCTGCATCACCAGAAATCCCTAATACCCTCAAAGCTTTTCTGGGTCTTCACCCCACAGGCACTGGGAAGGGGAACTGATCATCTCTTCCCATCTCGGATTAGCCCATTTTTTTTTTGGCTAGTTTCATTTTTTGGAGCCCAAATTAGATAAGAAGAAGAGGATTCAGCATGGGTGGAGAGATATGTATCCAAGCCCATGTCTCCCAGTCAGTGGAGATCTAGCTAATGAAGCCAGTGGAGCAAAGAGCATTTTGGGTGATCAAGTGCAAGTGTCTGTTGTGAGATGCTTAGCTGCACTGCTCTGTTAAAGATTTTCACCAGCTACAGCGGACAGTGGGTAGTTAGCTAACACGCAGACTCCCCTGTTTAGCTATTTTAAAATGCTACATGGAGTCCACCCAACCACTCCCTCTGTGTTCCCACTCTGCACTCTCACAAGCTGTTAGCTACCTTACATTAGAGACTCTGCTGAGTCACGCAGTCCAAAGCTGATTTATTCAGAATTCCTGCCTAAAACCACTCCAAATCTCAGCAAGTAAAAAAAAGTATTCCACCAAAACTTTCTGGAACTCACTGTTGCAGCATCCATGTAGAACATGCATCCTCCAAAATAAACCCCATGTGTCTTGTACTGGCTACTTCACTGTTTGGTTTTCCACAGGGCTCTCTTCTGCTGGACCCCTCTACCCCAGTCTATTCCCTTCACATTTGCTGCTCTATACACCTGAAGAAAAGAAAGACTCAACCTCTAAGTGCCACATTTCCTACCCTCTATCCCTACAGGTTACTGTCAGAGACAGACCCTGACCAGAGAGACCTTTGGCCTCAGCTCAGAGGTCCCTGACCTGACACATCAGTGAGGGGAGATTTGAGCTGAGGCAACTGATTTACAAACACTTGATCTCCTATAGGGCTGGCAATTGATGGGTAATTGTAATTCTGACAGACACACCCGCTCTTAAAATGATTAATTTAATCCTTGCTTCTTTACTCACCATCTTGCATGTTATGGGGAACTAATTTTTTTTTTTCCATAAAGGAATTCCAAGCAGGTGTTACGTATTTCTCTAATTAATGCACAGTAATAAAAGAAAGCCTTCTCCTTATATTCTCTGAGGCTAGTAGACTTTTGAAGCAAGTACTTTAAATGTGAAGCTTGCTAGGAAACACAGCTGGAAGCTCATAGAAGCCTAGCAAAAAAAAGGATTTTTTTAAAAGGAAAATGTACAGACCAAGATTTGCAAAGCTGGCTAATGACTTTGCATACCCAACCTGAAAGACCTTACAAGAAGTGTGGCTTTTGGCAGACACAATTTCGAAAGCACTAGCACTAGGTTCTGAAAGTCAGACCTATCTCAATACCCAGGGAGCCCAACACTGAAAATCTTCAGCTGTGCTACAGATCCAGAGAGACACACGGGGAGGGGGCTGTCATGGAACTGTCACAAAGCTGGAAAGGACAGGGTATGCTTATCTTTATTTCTTTCAAAACAGAGACAAACAGGAACTAAGATTTCATCTAGAGAATCTATTATGCTGATAAAACAACTCCCAGCTAGCCCAGTATAATGAAACAGCAGCTGGAGGGACCAGGGAGAGAACAATTCGTTTCTACATGTGGATAGTCCTACCAGACTACTTCAGTTCTGAAGAATTTCTCACCTGGGACGAAGATCTTCAAGCACATTCAGGAGGCCTGATCTCCCTTCTCATGCTCCATTTCGAATGGAACAATGAGTTCAGCATATACATGCAGACCAGTCCCTGAATCCACCCCAGGCACAAAAAACTGCATAGGCCAGAAACTGAAGTTCTTAAGGGTAAGAATTCCCACAGATTGCAGTGGAATAATTTTCTACTTGTTTTCACAGATCACATAGTGCTTTCCTACTTAGGACCAGAAGAAACAATAGAGTGCCAGATACAGGCATCATCTTAAACTCTGAGGGCTGAGGTATCCACTAGAACAAATGGTATCCTACATCTAATTCATCAAAAGCAATCAGGAGCCACAGAAACTGCAGAGCATGCTCAGATTCTCTGGCAGATGCCAGCACAGGTAGCTGCAGAGAAAAATGCACCACCAAGAAGGAAAAAGACTACTCGAGTGAGAAAGAAGTGTGTTCTGTTTACTGAAGTCGTCTGTATCATCACAACCCTTATCTTTATTTATTTGTAATTTGTGAGCATGCAACAGAAAAATCAACAGTTGCTCCATTTCCCCAACCCATGTTGGGATAACACTCAAGGCCACCTGCCTGATCTCAAACTAACCCTGGGCAGGCAGCAAACACAGTAGAGAAAACACACTGGCATGCAACACAGACGTCCTCCTGAAGACAGCTGAGCACAGTATTTTTCATTCTTATGTTATTTTAATGTTGCTGTCCATGTGGAGTCCTTTGGGCTTCAGTAAAACAGGGCTCACTTTCCTTTCTGAATGCTACACTGCTGCTCAGATAAATGCCCTTACATAATCTTTATTATTGATTTATTACATGCATTTTGCTGTGTACCTAATTAACATTTAAAAAAAGGAAAACAGAGGGCAAAAATATCCAAGTGCAAGCCAGGGAACTTTCTTTAAGCTATTCTGTGTCTGGCAGGTAAGTATTTCTTTTCCAGTAACTAGACGAACTGTACCAATAAAATGTATAGAAGGGACTCTGGGGAAATACTGATACAGAGTCTCTTTTTCCCTTTTTTTTGTTTAAGCAAAATTGAAGTGTCTGAGTTAATCTGAGCCTGCTCTGCTGCACACTGAGGATGACCAGTTTCACTGGCAGTAGCATGGAGAACATTCAGCAAACTGCAATTCCCCAAACACAGGGTTTATATAGCTGCCCTGCTCTGCTGGGCTGGCTCACACGCCTCTCCCAGGGTGTCCGCCTCTGCCACCCCAACTGGCTGCAGGGCCAACTCTCAAACAGCTCCTTAAAATAAACACAAGGACTGAGCAGTGACAACGGACACAGTGACAAGGTGGGAAACTCAACCAAACCAACCCCTCTGAATCACCACCTCTGAGACCCTCAAAGGGAAAGGAAGAAGTCCCAGTCCTGTCACACAACCCATTTGTGTGAGCCAACACAAGAAATTCTGGAAGGCTCTGTGAGCTCTGGGGACCACTGTTTAAAAGGGGCACAGGATTTACTGTGGGATGCTTAGACAAAGTTTTGGGATTGAACAAGAGTATTTAAGGATTATACAGGACTTGTGAGTTCTTATGGGGACAGACTGAGAGAGTGGAAGTGAGTGACCAAGGATGACAGCAGAGTACAAGTGCAGGGAAAAGGAGAGAGGATGAGGCAGGGAATAAATGAGGTCAATAGTGTGCAAGCAGGAGGAGGTCAGAACACTTGTTTGGCAGAACTCTGTGCCAAATCACCTTTACTTTTTCCTGCCTAAAACCCTGTCTCTAGCTGTTTTCTGTGTGAGTGTGCCCTGTGTTCTGGCAGCATGCATGCATGTCCCATCAGCAAAGTTCAAGACAGATCAGCTGGTCAATAGGATGGACTGGAGCAACCAAGGGGCTCTAGGATCAGCCCTCCAAAGGACTGAAGGGTGCTGGCTGGTAAGACCGGGTCTGGGGGCCTGATATTTGAAACATCAAGATTGGGGAGCCAGGTATCAGAGGGATCCCTGACATAGGGTTTTCCCTGAGCATTGCATGGAAATGTATCAAGGAATGCAGTCTGTCCCCCATCATGCTAATCTGCCCATGGCTGGCCATGTGTACATACGTGTTTCGAGTCTGGTTAGCCTTGCTACTGACAGGACAATGGAACAGGGATATGGAGCAGCTGCTCACTGCCATCGGCGAAGGAATTAACTTGGTTCCGCCAGGACACTGGATTTAGGTGCTTAAAAGCACTACCAGAAAGATGAAGAATGGAGGAAACTTATTTCACTTTATGGCAACACTGCAATGAAAATGTTGCTTTTTGACACAAAGGACCACATCTGAAGTGCTACACATCTCAGACATTCCAATTTCACTCAGCCACATGAGTTGGCTTTGTTTAACTCATGATGGATACACTTTCCAGAAAAGCTGTTCTTGGACAAAGTTTTTGAGCATGCTTAACAGATCAATGTGAGTCTTTCCAGTTTCCAAACACAAGCCTTTCAACTACTCCCTGGCCAACACGGGCACAAACATGCCAATTATATCAACCTTACAGACACCTGGTAAGTTGTGCTCTGACAGATCAACATACACGCAAAGGAAAAAGGTGATTCAAAGCCAATTTCAAAATCATTGTCATCATACACATTAAAATGCTGAAATGCTGAAAGCCGAAGACCAAGCAGTTCTATATGGAAGCAAAAAATATCAATACAGTGGTTTTCTGGTTATGTAACTTTACTGTGGAAGACCAAAGATGGTCACTCAGAAACCATATAATAAAATGATACAGACTCTTCACCTAATTTTCCAGCCAGTTTTGTACAAAGTATCACAACCTTAGTATTTGGCAAATAATTACTGTGTTTTAAGCAAATCTTTGGTGATTTTCCATGGCTTTTACTGTGCCAACAAAGCTGTTCCAGAATCTTTTCAGGAGGGACCTATGCTATGTGGCAGCCAATAATCTTTATGGCAACACTGCAATGAAAATGTCGCTTACTGTAATGAGCAGAGATCATAAGTTAAGCCCCCAGCTACCTTTCTATTATTTTTCATTACAGTTTTTCTGGCTTTGCTATCCTTCAAAGCACTCAGGGAATTACCCCAAATTAGGCTCGCTAGTCAGCTCATCATTACTCAGACCACACTGAAACTGAGTAATCAGCAAACTGAACCAGCTCCCGAGTAACACAAGACACTAACATTTGTTTGAATGTTTACAATTTCTTTTTTAGTTTACCCTCTTTCTGAAAGGTCTGTTCTGTAAAACAAACTTGCTCACAGTTGGAGGTGGTTCTAAAACAACAGGAACATCACATAGTATTTTTTCATGCCATTAACACCTTGAGCAAAAGGTTGGGCTTCCCTTCATCTACCAAAAACAGTGATAGAGTCATGTCTTCTTGACAGCAGTGTTATTCCTAGACTTGTGTTCCATAGTGCTAGATGAGGTGGGTGAGATAAGAAGTCTCACTTACTATGTGAATACTCATCCCTAATCTATGGCAGATTTTTACACTGGCTTCCTTCCCTCTTGAAAAGCAGGAAGATGACCAACCTGCTTGAAAAGAGCAGTAACGCTGACATCAGTTAAATTCTGATGACATCCAATCTGCATGACTTCCCAAGTTGCTCTGTCTTTCAGGGCCCACAGTGTGAACAACATAAAGCCTTTTGAAAGGCTTTCTTCTCCCCCAGTGTCTGTCAAGATGAAATGGCAATACAGTGTCAGCCTGATTTTGATTTCAACAAAATCAATACAAGTTTTGCTTCTGATTTCATTGGGTTCAAGGTTTGACCTTTGAGGTCAATTGTCCATGCAAACAAAAAGGCAAACTGCAGTTGCAGTGTGGCTTACAAGCCCCAAACTATGTACAACAACATACGAACAACATCGAGGCTGGCTATGAACAGTGGAGTGAAAATTACGCTTTCTCATCAAGTGCTAGTAATAGCTAAGGCCAATGAGTCACCCCGTGACATCTTAATGCATGCATTGACCAAAATAGTTTCTCTTGCAAGGAAGGTGGGATTATGCACACTGATCTGGTTTTGCTCAACATCCTTTTGCTGTAGGTAGGCAGCACTTATCCTAAATTGTTGGTGCTTATGAATGCTCATGAGTTAAAGGCACAAATATGGAACTTTTACTGAAAAGGACAAGAACTAGTTTACTCATCAGATAATTGCAAAAGGCACCCACGGGAACCTTCAAGCATGATGTAAAATAAACCAGTGATTCCACCTTCTTCTGGGCAACAGGAAAGGGAACATGGAGTTGAAAACACAAGCACTGAATCAGTCTAAGTGCCACAGCAACAACAAAGGCAGAAAGAGTGCAACAACAGGGAGCCAAACACAATACTGCAGTCTTGATGGACAAACTGCAAATCATCTACTTTGCATCTTCTTTGAAACATGCTGGAAAACACACTGCAGGGAGGGCAAACATGGTCCTTGGCTCTTTCCTTCTGGTTTCTCAACGAACAGGCTATTAACATGTTTTCCAAATCCCAGTCTATGCAGACAAGGTAGCAAACAGGCACCCCTTTACTTGTGAAAGGTAAGATATTAGACTGGATATTAGGAGAAATTTCTTCACTGAAACAGTGGTCAAGCACTGGAAGAGACTGCCCAGGGAAATGGTGGAACCACTGTCTCTGGAAGTACTCAAAATATGTGTGGATGTGGTGCTTAGAGGCATGGTTTAGTGGCAGACTAGCAGTGCTGCGCTCATGGTTGGTCTCAATGATCTCAAAGGTCTTTTTCAACCTTTGTAATTCTATTATTCAAATTCTAGCATTCCCCAAGCTTGTGATATGGAGCAGATTTATGAGAAATGAAGGAGTGGGAAAAGCAAAGTGACAAAAGATTTGTCAACAGCTCTCTGTCACTGAGAATGCACTTCATTAACCAGTCAATTGCAGTGTCTAGGAGACACATTCATTGACAACTTACTGCCAATTGATCCAACATCTATATAAAACTCTTCTTATGCAACGAGCTTGCTGACTCAGATGATGATGAGATCTATAGAGAATTAATAGCTATACTAAGTCCCAAACTGCTCTAATTTCTAAACAAAATGAAACCAGAAGTGATAAAATCTCACCAACATCTCAGCAGCTAGACCATATTCACTGCTTACAGCACATTTTTGAATGAAATTCACTTTGATACACTCCATAGCTGGGGTAAAAGTATGGCATGGATATGAAGTAGAAGTCCTTATGGAAACACTGTTTTTTACCTCTATGGCCATATGTACTCGTGGGATTACTTTTGAAATACAGGGACTCTACATTTTCTACTCCCTCAATTTAGCATGGAAGCACCAGAGATGCTCAGGGCTGTATGGCACCAAGTGCTCTGTGTGGTCGCATGCCTCAGCCTCTCACCAGGACAGGGTAATGCTGTGAATGGCTAATTGATCCTGCAGTGGCTTTAACAACTGGCAGTCACTTCACACTGCTGGCAGCATTCCTGCAGTGCACACTGCCTGCTTTGCTTTGTACTACCTGTTTTATCACTTCATGATAAGGTAGTGTCAAAGACAGCAGGCATAACCTATTCTGGCATCTCCATCTGGCTTTATATATCAGACTTGCGCTGCTCTGGTGGATTAGTTTCAGATCCCTGTTGGCAGATCAAAGGCAGCAGTAATAACCACAAATCAACCCCTCTTTAAGGCCTAAAACATCTTCTCCCTCATAGCATGCCTCATTTCTTCACCACTCCAGACCCCTTATAAATACCAACTTTGCCTAGACAAAACAGTTGTATGCAGATATTCAGGCCCTGGAGAATTTGGCACTGTGTTTTCGCCTGCTTTTTTCTGTTCTATTATGACAATCAAAATGAGCAGCATCAATAGAGGTGCTCATGTAGACGAAACATTTGAGTCCCTATAAGCCAGAAAGCTGCTTGGTGCCAAAGTGAGAGTATACACAGAAGATGGCTTGCTTCCCTTAGTCTCATCTCAGGTAATGTATTCTCCAGCACTCATCAGAGCTGTATTTCCACTGAAGCACCCAGCTGCTTTCAGCTCACTGCTCAGTGCTCTAAGCTGACCGACAGATGTTTTCAGATACAGAAAAGATGCATCCTCAGTTGAACAACTGCACAGTGGACAGGCTGCTGTCTAATGGTGTTTCCAGACAGCTTCCCCCTTGATTAGCACATGCTCTAGAAAACAGGACTCAGAAAAGGGATTCATGAGGTTCAAGATCCACACTGTTGCTCCCATACAGGGGAAACATCTGGATCCTTTCACCATGACTGTGCTTGCATTCTTGAGATTGCTCTTGATTTCCTGATGTTCACCTCCTAGGATTTATCTAAAGGCAGTGAAAGTTAAAAGATGACTCAAAGACTAGGCAGCAGCTCTCTGCTTGGCTATATCTTACTAACAAAATGAGGCTTTTACTACAGGAGAAGTAGCTTTTGTTTACTCCCTCTCTGTAACACCTTCACAGGGACAAAGCTGCACTTACCATGATGTAGCTAGACAGTTCAGTGGATCTCAAATCACGCAGAGATACTGTGGCCAAAAAAAAAAAAAAATCTGTGCCTTGGATTTCACATGAAAACTGCACTTGTGCTGTAGAATATATACCTGCATAGGCAGTGAAGACATAAACTCTCCCTCTTAACCTTCTTTAAATCTTTCTGTCTTGTAACTTGCAGTTTGAACTATGTCTCTAAAGAGACTGCGACATCAGCTAGAAGCTAGATCAGGAATAGTTCAATATTCCTACATTCTACTTAAAACGAAACCCCGAGATAAATAGCAAAAATGAGAGCTGCTTAAAGATCTCCTGAAATTATTAAGAAAAAAATTAATCAATTAAAGATAAAAATACACAAATCATCTGGTGCACACATTGCATTTGTACAGCTTGCAAAGGCCAGAAAGACCTAATATTTCAGGATTACCACATAAGAGCTTGAAAAATATTTTCTCCTAAAATTCTTTTGAATACAAATGTGAAGTACTTTGATCCTGATTTTTTTCAGAATTCAATTAAGTTCCACTCAATTGACTGTTTACCCCTTATAGTTTTTTACTACACACATAAAACTAGACACTGTCTCAACATATGGAAAATGTGGATGGTACATATTGTTCGTAGCTGCACATAATTTTAAGAACTGTAACTGTACTATTTCTAGATAATTTTTAAACTATGACAAAGATGCATGGTGTTGAAGAAAAATGGTGACCCCATAAAAAGCTGTATGTGTTTGAGTCAATCAAGTAAAGAGAGTATCATTTTCTTCTTATAGTATGATTCTTCTGCATGCTAGTGGAAGCAGAAAGTCAGAAAGATTAACTGAAGACCAAGAAAAAAAGACCATCCTCTTCTTCCCTCTCCCACTACTGAGCTTAGAAAAATGTCCAAAAAATGAAAAAAAAAAAAAAAAAAAGACACTGGCAGCTTCTAGGACAGTTTAATAAACCTTGGGGAAGGCCTTAGTGTTGAATTTGCCTTCCCGGTAGAACCTAAAGCATTGCTACTAAAGCAATACAATATAGTTTATGAACTTGTCTTTACTGCTGCATAACTTATCTTTGAGAAATGATACTATGGTGAACAACTACTCTCTCAGAATCTCTTTGGGCTGCAATGGACTGCAGGCTTTATCACAGGAAGTAAACTGGACCAAGATTGAACTCCAAACTGAAATATATATACCGTATTTTTGAATTAATGAAAAATATTTAATTCAAAAGTTAAATACTAGTACACTCAAGTAGTTTTTTATGCTCCATGTCAACTTCGGAACTACAAGTCTTTTTGACATACTTTACACTGAAACTAAAAAGAAACAAACTCCAGAACAATTAATATTTCTTTCTGTTCAAGAAAATTTCCCTTTTCTGTTTTATTAGCTTTCTGTCTAACAAAAAGCAAATAAATCCTTTCATTAAAAAACCAAACAAGAAAACCCAACCAAAGTAGAATAGAAGTCACAAATACAAAACCACATTGCAAATTCAGAATAAACGTAAGTAAACCTCAGTAATCAAAGACAAAGGTATATGAACTTTACTTCTTTGCCTAGTCTAGTGCTCATGGTACAGTTTGCTCAAATCACTTTCCAGCACTGTAGTTACCCTGCTCTAGAAAATGCTTCTGTTTGGGGTGCATGCTTTCTGTCAGGTCAGCAAGTCGACATGTCAATGCAGCTCTTTGATTACCAGATTTAATACGATGGAGGCGTGGGAAACCCTAGCCAGAGGAAAAAAGGAAAAGGAAAGAAAATAGATCCGTCAATTTTTTAACTCAAAACTCCCCCCACAAATCAGATGGTGGGAATTGGAAGGTGTATCTGCACAGTGGGATATGCATACATGCTGTGGAGAAAACTTCATTGTCACTCAAAGCCCACAAACCCATGCAATGCTGACATAAAGAGTGGTGAGGAATGAGAACAGTGGGACAGAGACTCACAGAATAACGGGCAGCCTGATTTGTTGACAAGGACTTATCAGACAGGTCTGTAGAACAGCTTTGTAAGGAAACTGATTTAGCCTGGAAAAACAACTGTGCTTAAGGACTGCTGACCTGTGAGTACAGTAGGGTAGTTTTAATCCCTGGATGTTATAATGGACAACTGGCATTTCTCCCTGCTTTTGTCTATTACAAGATAATTTCAGGATGCTAGATTATTTGATAAATTCCAACATTCCAGGGAATGTTCTAGGCAATGGAAAATGTTATATTCATTTGGATGAAAAAAAAGAAAATGAGAGGGAAAAGGTACATTTAAGCACAGAGTTTGTGACCTCATGCCGTGGCTAGCAGATGCAGCTGTTTCAGCCATCCAGGTCTGGGGGCAATGGTCTATAGACCGAAGAGTCATGGAACGGCTGCCACCTGCTTTGCCAGAGTTAACGAGTCTGGCAAAGAAGAACCCCCATTTCCTCCATATCCTTGAAGGACTTGAAGTACAGTTTACGAATGCTAACACCAAGAAAAAAACTGCCTCAGGGAGAGGAAGAAAGACCAAGCTAGGGGAAAGATGGAAGAGAAGAAGGAACAGCTATGAGGTCAAAAGAGGAATAAGAGACACACAAAGCTTTACGTATGGAAAAGCAACTGACCCTGGCAAAAGAAGACAAAGCTGGTATATTGCAAGAAACATGCAGTCAACTCTCAGTGAAGAAAGGGAGCATGGAAGGAATGAAGGAACAGATGAGCATGCAGACCATGTGAATTCATGAAGCCCTTATGGAACAGAATAGAAGAACATGGGGGGCTCTTGATGATGCAAAGAGAATACCCCTCAAATGCTGTTCTCCTTATTTTATGATTTTCAGTACCATTACTTCAACAGCAAGCACAGTCAGCATGAGCAAACACTGCAGCAGACCGTTCCCCGTTTAAACATACATGGTGCTTGTCACTTCTTCACATCCATCTCTCAGTCACATTAGCTCCATTAATGAAAAAATAAATGTTGCAAAAGGGAAGTATTAACACAGCCAATGTCAAGGACATTAATTTTAAAAATGCTATTTACTTTGTATCAGAGCAGTCATATATCTTGATCTTGAACAGTTCTTAGTCTTGTCCAGATTCTGATTCCATGCTGTAGAGACAAACTCTGTCCTAATTCTCCTTCCTGCACATGATTAATTTACTTGACATCTTTAGTACTGTACCCACTTGATGGGCTTCATGTATTTAGTCGAAGACAGTAATTCTTATTAAAGCAAAAGAGTTTTTTAGTGCAAATCCTGGACAGTGACTTACTGTAAAGTTTAGACACAATACAGGTAAAACTATCTGCTTGAAGAGAGAAGTCCATACACAACAGTTGGCCCAAACAGCCCTGTGAGAAATTTGCAGCTCTGTGAAGAGTGGGTGGGCCTACAGTCTTGAGGGATAAGTGCTAGGTCCAGCCAGCTGCCTACGAGTATCACTCAGCATTTGTCTTTGAAGATCCAAGAGTTCAGACACAGGACTCTAGTGAAGACAGCTGTGCATGTAGCCTGCCTTCCTAAATCTGTGCCACTAACACAAACCAACCACAATGTCGACTCTGCATTTTCTCCTCATCAACAGAAAAAACTACAGAGAGCACAAAACGACTGCCAAAGCACAAGGAAAAGGTCAGTCTGCATTTTTTTTATTTGCCAAGAGAACTAGGCAGACAGAATAGGAGAGCCTAGGCAGCCTCTGGGATGTGTGGGTGGTGATCTCAAGACACTAAGGATCTGACAATTATCTCCATAGCAGTCACTGTTACAAGTAAACCCAGTATTTTCAGAAATGGGAGAGGAACCAGAAGCAATTATCTAACCCTGTCAGGAAATGTGCCTATAGATAACTTGGAAATAACCTGCATATGTGAACACAAGTTGAGTTTATTTCCGCCACCTCCTCATATGTCCAAGATGTGACTTCAGTTGTTCTTAGCAGACGCCAGATGACCTCGATGCTCTCCTGCTCTGGTACCACATTAGTGCCCAGCTCCCCAGCAGGGTTCTTTGGCAGACATCACATGCAAAGTTAGCATTACTAAAGCCCCAGCTGATATTCTCTTCAAAACTCTCTGTTCCCCCTTTCTTGGTCTCTATAGCAACACCCAGCATCCTGCAAACAGCACGAGCCAGCTCGGCGCTCACTCTGCACTCATTCATCTCAGATGTTTGAAGAATCGCCTCTCTTCCCTGTACAATGTTTCTAAAACCAGAGTTTTACTCCCTGCTGATGTCCCTACGTCTCCGACACAGTTCCACTGCTCTGTGTCACAAACCCATCATGGCTGCCCCTAATGAAGTCCCACTCCAGAACAAGTAAAAGAGCCAAAATCAAACCCAAACATGTTGTCTATCACTAGAGGCAGACTGTGGACCTTCTCTTGAAAATCCTGGTTCTTGTGAGAGCTTTCCTTTTTAAAAGCTATCCCTGCTAAGTAAAGGCATTGAAGATCAGCTGTAGATGGCCAAAATAAAAACAGGGAGGCAAGGACAAAAGAGCAGGACTTTCCTTTGACCTACATTTTTTCCAGGATACATCCTCCTTATCTGCTATTTTGTTTAAATGGGCTGTGATTATATGTTATTATTCCTCACTTTTCACTCATTCTGTACTTAGGTTAATTCTGGCCTGGGAGAATCAAGAAGATCTCATTTAACTTGATTCTTAGTAGGAGAGGGATGTATCTGCAGTGTACTTTCTATTCCTACCAGAACAATGAAGAACAGGCCAGGAGTTCACAGCTTTAAGATAAAATAATGAACACATAAAATAAAAACAGTTTGAAGAAAAAGAAACTTCCTTGAAGGAATCATATTAGTTTTGCAAAAATTAGTTTAATAGTACTTCTGTTTATGTGTATGGCAGAAAAATCTACACATGCTACAATGGGAAATCTGTAACTTCTCCCAGTGCATGAAGAAAACATTTTCTTTCAGAAGGAAAAAGTAATTTTCGTTGAGACAGTATATAATTTACCACACACAAATGTGTTCATCCAAACCCAACCTACATGTCTCCGTACCTTATGTTCAAATTTTCTCTCACTGAATTCAATACATTAAGTGCTGCCTAACTCCTACCTCCTGAATTCAGCCAAAAAAAAAAATCATTTTTTCCTTAAAAAAAACACCCTTTGAAATAGAATGTATTCTTGTTGTTATGGCCTACAACTTAAGAGACTGAAAACAGCCACTAGTTAACAACCTACCTATTGCCCTGTAAAGTGTGAACAAGTGTGAACGCCTGCTGTGAAGAAATTGCCCAAAGGAAAGGGCAGGGCATACACCCTGGTCCCCTCTGATCTGGAGAGAAAAAACGTATCAGGGCTTAATCACTCAAAAAGCCTTGCTCTTTTATCTTTCCATTCTACCTATCCTTTGTTAGCCAGAAAATAAAAAGGTGGGCCACAGCACAGCCACGGGGTTTGCATCCTTGCACACACTCATGAATCTTGGTCAGCGTCTAAATCCTGGGAGCTCTGTACCTCTTCTGGAGCCACCACCCCAGGGACAGGGAGATGCTTGAGATTATGCACCACCACTGTATTTACACTGAAGGCTGCACACCCTTACACACCTGAGCTATCAAGTCAGAGCTTTTGCTAGTTACTGATTAAAAGAGGGGAGGGGACGTACTGAAACCGGCACTTTTCTAGAAGCAAGAGGAAGAGATGATTCAAAATGGTTCAGAATAATTTTAAAGCCTGTTAGTTCAAGCTGTGATCCTAAAATAATATGATTTAAGTAATTCAAAGCAGTCACTAAGTTTAGCAATTTAGTAGTATTAAAGGAAGTGGAGTTGACCCAAAGTAAACATGGTGAACCAAAATCACAAAAAGGAAAGCCAGAGTACTAAGAAGAGGACAAGCAAGAAAATGCAAGTTGGCTGTGCTTTTGACATTCGTCCATCATACATCTCTCCCACCTACTGATTGGTAACGGGAGGAAAAGGTAGAAATTATTGTCTTATATCCTACCCTTTGATTATTTGTGTCCTTGATTTCTGCTTTTACTAAATGCTCCATTTTTCTACTGTTGCACTTCCTCCTGTCTCTTCCCTTTGCCTAATCAGCCGATCCTTCTCATTTATCTTCCCGTTCAAGATTTTGGCTTTTCCCATTTCTTTCCTCTTTCCAGCTTGTCAGCCTTCATCTTCTTACTGGTCTTCTTCTTGTACCACTTTTATGCTTTCTTCTTTCCTTTCCCTGTTTCTCATCCTTTATCACTTTTTTTATATAGGATACTCATCTTTCCATCTGTGCTCCCTTTTTGCTTCTCTGGTGGTTGGATCTGAAGAGGAGTAACTCTTGTTTTGAGACACTTAAGTAAGAAAATGAAGATCTCTTAATATTTTTCACAGCGAATGGGCACACACCACACAGAGGGGATCTGCTAAAATGAATTTTAAGATATTTTCCTGGATCCCATATAATTGTTCAAAAAATATTATTAAAGTATTTAAAAAGGATTTCCTATGAAACGTTTCATATAAATCTTTATGGGAATTGCAGTAAGTTCCATTTTTCCCCTTAAAAAGCAGGCATGAAATAAAAGTTATTACTGACATCTGTCATATTTTAAATTCCTTTATAAAATTTAGTAGTGGCAGCAACAGATGTAGCATAAACCACTGTGAAACAATCTCCCTAATAGAGCAGCCTTTAGGAAAGCAACTTCATCACTGACAGTCATTTAGTAACACAGGAGGCAGCTTCCCAGGAGATATTTGCTGCTGTTATATTAGAGGTAATTAAACTATAAGGTGATTTATTTCTTTGCAGCCATGTAATTGAACTTTCTAAAGCCATTAATGATACCTTATGAAAGTATCAGCAGATGCGGAACATGATTATCCCCAGCCAAACTGTGTTTACAACACACAGAGACACAAAAATTCTACAAAATGCCATTTATTGGCAAAACATTAATATATTAACCCACAAAGGACAGTGCACTGAGGGTAGAAATGCTGTCACTAAATGTACATCTCTCCACCCTTCCCCATGCTCTCTCCTTCCTATGATTGACAGTGATTTTCAGAGAGTAGGCATTTTCTCCAGGCAAGAAAATCCGAGTATATAAAAAATAGTTTTATATTAGTTCTATTGCAGCACTACTGATTACTAAAGGAAGCTCCAGACAATGAAATATATTTATGTATTTAAAAACAATGTGTACTCAAGAGTAAAAAAAACCCCTATGTATAAAAATAGGAATATCAATGCCTCACGTATTTTCCCCACCATATTAACGAATCCAGCAAAAAAATCCTTGATATGTCATTTGCTGATTGATGAGCACAGAGAACTGAGACCTGAGCACGGAATTTTATTGCGGAAGACATTTTCATCTGCAGCCAAATCACCAGGGAAACACTTTGTCAAACAACTTCATTCTGCAGGGAGACTTTGTGACAATATTGGCAACTTAAGAATTTGTTCTGTTTTTTCCAATAGCATCTACCTGTCCATGTTGAGAAATATTTACAGCAGCACTGCAATTCATGCAGATGACCAGCTTAAACCCCAGGAACAAGTGTTTCACATTTCATTGCAACAATATGTAAAAAATAGATGCTCACAAGCCTTAGTTTTAAAAGAATATTTCTCTCTTTATCCATATATAAATGATCCGATACATTTTTGGGAAGACTTTCATACCAAATCCATGTACTTTCATAATAACTGACCTTATATCAAGCATCTGCAGGGCTACAAATCGATACTTGTTTTCAAGTGCTCAAGTACCTCTTTTACACCCCCACCCCCCTCCTTTTTTTTTAACTGAGTGGGGACTGAATCTAACAAAATGCTGCCTTTACATCATCAATTAGGTAAGATGCTAGGATTCCAGTAGAGCACCATGGGTTAATATATTCACACTCCTGCTGCTCCTGAAAAAGAAATCTAAGTCCTGCTGATTGGCTTGAAGCTTCTAATTATTTTCTGTGTTGAGAAAAACTCCCAGGTTTCACAATTTTTTCCTGAGATGGCAGGAAGAGTTACCTACTGTGACATTTTCTCAGTTGAGAACAGTCACTTGGTGCTCTCAATGGCTCAGCTGTGCTGTCCACAATGGGCTAAACCTGACAAATCCAGAAACAAGTAGTCTCAGTCACAATTTACATATAAAACTGTATGCATGATTCCTTTGTTCATATATAAGTATAAAACCCCAAATAAATGGCTAAACAAGATGGCTAAGACTACCTGGCATGTGATGGAGCAAGGGAAGCGAGGAGTGCGACTACTCCTCTGCAGTCAAGGCATACTTTCATTCCAGCAGATCACCAACTTCAACTCAAGCTATTGGTAGAACTCCAGTCCCTTGCACTGAACAGGGTTAATTTCTCCTTTGGATTCTAGGCTTAAACCCTCTAAGCCTAATTGATAATTCTGTATCTAAAAATAAGGAGTTAAGTTGAGTAATTACAATTTTTCTCAGAGAAGTTTCCTTAGGTACATCAGTGCCATTTTACCTGAGCAATCTGCCAATGGTGTTGTTCCACCACCTAATTTAAAGGATGTGGGATCAAGTGTTTAGTTCTAGATGCCAGTCAGCTGGCAAATAAAAAAGGTTTTTATCCAGCACTGAGCATCCATTTCCAGCATTTCTATTGCCACAAGACTTACTCAAACCTCTGCAGCTGTCCATCCTCCTTATGCTGGCCTTTGCAAACATAGAATTACGCTTAAACTCACACGTGCATACTAAGCAAAACTAACAGGCTTTTATGGTTTGAAACAGAAATATGGTCTGAGCAGGTTACCACCAACTTCATTACCTTATTTAAAGCTATGAACACACTTTATCAGTTATCTCTTATGAAACAAATATTTCTCTATGTCATCTACTCTTATCTAAAATCTCAGATCAAGTCCCACCTCAGACAAATCATCCCCTTTGTTTATAGATAAATTCTGTCAGGGATGAAAGCTGAATGATTTGCGAGACTTTAAAATTGCAACTCTTCATACCTGCTGTTTCACTTGGGTTTTTTTCCATTAAAAAAGCCTTGAAACAAACAAACAAAATTTAAAAAAACCCACCCCAGTGCACTCTTTCCTACACTACAAGCAGCTTAGTAAAAATAAGTGTGCGGGTCTCTAAATTGCTCTGTGAGTAGAGCAAGGTGCCTAATGCTCTCTGAGACCATCTACACATCTGTCTCAGTGACAGGCGTTCTCCTCTCACAAGGGACAAGCCCCCAGCACAGAGCTGCTTCTGCAGAGGCTGTCAGGAGAGTGCTTGGAGCCCTGTTCACTCATCCTAGGTGTGAGAGGTAGAAATTATTGCTCTGAGCTGGGCATCCTCGATCTAATGCTGATGATCCTTTCCTAGCAGATCACTTTTACGTGTTTTTTTTCCCCCTACTATACACTGTTTTCTTTGGCTTGTTGATCTCTGACTACAGCTTGCAGTTCACATGGCACACAAATAAATATAAACCAGACAACAATGTCGAAGTTCTTATACTCCATAAAGCAGAGAGCACAAGGCCAGGCTGACTGAACATCTTGCCTCACATCTGGTAGAGGAAGTGCTTTTCCCTTTCTACCAGAGAGTATGAACACAGCTTGTTACAGGCACTGCTGCTTTAACGTGACAGGTTAACAAGGCCCTGGCTTGCTCAGCAGTAATGATCTTTCAACATCCCTTTGAAATCAATGCACAGCTTTCCTCAGGACCCACTTACTGGAACACTACTCAGAAGGGAATGTAACTTTGCAACACCACGCTCAAATCAGATGGCTCTACCAGGAGCTGCTTCAGTGAGAGACACAGGGATGCCTGCAAAGTCCTTTGATTTGGGGTACTGGAATGACGCATCCCCGACCCTTCACCAACCACACTGCAGCACAGCTTTACCTGTGTTACCTACCATTGTTAAAGATTTTAACCTCATGATCTAGTTTTGTTTCAAGTCCTTTCCCACCACTGGGCTGCAATTTTTTTGGCAAATGCCTCACTCCATCTGGTCTTTGTCCACAGCAAACAGGATACAGTGGAAGGCAGTTAAGGTATCGTTCTGAACATACTTTAACAAACCACAAATGTAAAGAAAACACGGGACATCTCACTGCCATAAAAACATGCTGGTTTTTACTCTCTCCTAAATGTAAGTGTAGATACATGTAGCTTGATCAAGAAGACCTGTTAAAAAATAGACTCAAAACGAAACACCCAAGAAATGACAGCTCAGCTATTAGCATTGGGCAACAAGTATTTCTTACAGAGCCCCTACAGCAACTTCCTCTTAGAGACAGAAAGCTGTTTGAGTGAAGGGGGCAGAAAGGTTTGATCTTTCTTTTTAATTTTTTTTTTTTTTTAAATGCTTCACTGTTATAATCTAACCTGGTAAAACTAAATTTCAATTTTTTTTCTAATTAAGCCATTACGTTTTAATCCTCTTCCTGTGAACAGCACTGCTATTAGTCCAAAGGGAGTTCAGACAGTACTTTAACCACAGACACAGGATGTATAACTAAAATTCTCATTTTGAATGTATTATCTTTTGGACAGTAGAAATTCTACCCCACAATTTGGAAGCCGTTTCTCAAAGACTTTATTTTTCCCTACTCAGAATTACTAACATGAAAACACCTTCTTTCAAAGTGTCAAACACCAGGCACTAACACTGCATGGGTCTGAGTCTTGAACACGACTTCACTGAAATGACACTGCCTATTTCAAACGTGCCTTCTCTGAGAGGAGAGACATTAACAGCTGACCAAACTGTGCTCACATTGCGCCAGCTCAGGAGGCTGGACCCCAGAATCTCAAAGGGATGTCAGAAGACTTTTACTAAGGACTCAGTACCTAACAACAAGCTTTAGGGTGCAAGTGCTAGTTTCACACAAAATGTAACCGTTGAGTCGTAAAACAGGGCAGCATTACAGTAACTCAACAGAAATGTATGTCACCATCCGCTGCACACAATCTCTCATCCTACTGATCTGTTTTAGAAGAAAGCAAAAACCAGAATGCTGGATGGCAAAAGTAGCCAACATCATGAAGAACTGAACAAAGTGAGTGTGGTCTCCTTGCTGGGGTCCCATCACTGGGGGCAGTTACACAGTTAAGGTCGTAATGCAGCAACTGCAGATGCTGCATTTTCTATCCTGCTTCAAAACTATTATTTAATTCCTAATATATTGCTGTCTCCATCCAAAGACCAGAAATAGTATGAAATTAGGACTCAGTACTTATTCATGAGATCAAATTTAAGCAATTCTTCTTTTTGGGATTGCAGGCTTGATCTCATTTGCTGTCACACAGAAAAGGAGTAACTGTGGAGGTCAATGTCAGTGCAAGAAAGGGATGAGTCATTCCTTAACTGCAGGTCTGTACTGAAAGGGAAGAAGTGATTTCCCAGCCAAGGCAGCACAGACAACAGAAGCAGTGAAGAAGCAGTGCTATGAGTTTCAGCTGCATAAGACTGCTGAGCCGTATGTTGTTGTATCTTTACTGTTATTCATACTCATTAAGCCAGCTTGAATGCTTTCTGGCATGCTGGGTATCAGACTTTCCTCTCAAGAACAGACAAAAGCAAGGCAGTAAGCGTGCTCTGTTTTACATACCATGGGGCTGATGCTTGCTAGGTGTAAGCTGCAACAGCATGATGGACCTCTTATGTCAGTGGACAATCTCTCAATTTTACTTTTAGATGTTAGGATATTACAGGATATACCTTTTACCCTTTTCTAACGTTCCAGGGTAAAAGATCTAGCCTTTGACACCACTGTCAATACTATACTCAAAAATTCCAGCTAGAGAGATAAACAAACAAGCCCACAAATGACTCAGAAATGTTACCTCCTTGCAGTCACATTGGGAACATAAACAGTGCACAAAGACACCAGCAGAGTAGATTAAAATCCACTGAAACGACTGCAAGGAGGTTTACATTTAATTAATAGGATACAAGCTTCAGATGGACAGAGCAAAAACAGACAAAATAAAACACAACCCTGAATGTCCTTCTTTTACACAGCAGAAAAGAACTGAAAAAAAAGTAAGGGATATTTTACAGGTGTAAGTATTGACAAGGACGTCTATATTCCTTTTACTTACCTGTGAGGGAACACTTTCTGTTTTGACAATCACAACTTCTTTGACAGAGAAGAATACTCTAACTCCATAAGCTACCAACTTCAACTGCCTCTCAGGAAGGCTCAAACACCAGTAAGCACCACACAGTTTGGGGTACTCTGAACTAGGAAAACTCCTATCAAAATCTTGACCACAAGCACCACAGCCTCTCACCTACGGGAAATCAGACAGAGGAGAAGGAGACACTACATTTGCAAGGAATTTTATCCAGGAATACAAAGCCAGTGCAAAGAAACCTGCCAAGCCAGCCAGCCAGCCAGCCAGTATATTTCAGAATTAGAAGTGTGACACAGAAGACAAGTCACACCAAGCAGCACAGCAAACATCAGCAGCTGAATGGCCAGGACCACCACTGCAAGTGAAACAGCACATTGGTAAACAACTCTTCCCCACACCTGCTCTCACTCTTTCCTGGGAATGACTGATTTGTAACTTGATGGGATCTGAAGAAATCCCACCAGAAGGGAAGAAACTAGTTTTGCAAAGTTTAAAACCAATTCCAGCTTTAAGGAAAGGACATAATGGGGCAGCTTGGACAATACAATAAAAAATGGAGAACTCAGATTTGCCAGTCTCTATTCAGAAAGAATCAGCAACTTTGCAAGACACTGATCAAATGAGCTCTGACCTCATTGGACATGTGTGATCTTGAGTATTAAATCCACCACTAACACACAGTGATGCCACAAGGCAACTTTTTTTAATTAGCCATACATGCCCAGAATATAGGAACGTACCAACCATAAGACAGAAAAAATCATGATAGAGAAGGCCACACTGGGCCAGAAGATTTGGCACTGGAAAGATTTCTCTGAGACTGGATTTACAAAGTACGCAGAAGTATGTTGGAGTGCCAACACATCTACCATTTAAGTGGCCTGTGAGTGCTGAAGGGTTTGGAGAGATGTCCTCCTCTGCATTGCATCTGCCTACTGAACTGCTGAATTTTAAAACACCACCTCCCTCTGCCACCTCAGCCAGCTCCCTCCCCAAAACACCCCAGTAACTTCACTGAAGCATGCCTCCCTCCTCTGGGTGCCCACAACACTCTCTTGGAATTTACTTGGGAAATTTCTGTCTGATGCTTTTCATCACTTAAGTTCTCATCCTCTTTAATTTGGCAAGTCTATGGCATGATGTGAAGGGACCTGAAAGGTTGAAAAACTAATAAATAAATAAATAAATAACCTGGATCATGCCTTTGCTGCTTGAAAGTAAGAATTTTTTCTTCCATGAGAATTACTTTACTTCTTTGCTTGGCTGCTACCTGCATGCAGTAACCATCAGGAACATTTGTTGGGAAAACTAGCAGCCGTGTCTCAAAAATGCAGTGAAAATATTTATTCCTGCAGAAAGGATTTTCTAGAAGCTGGTTATTTAGGCCATGTGCAGCCTGCATGAACAGTCTTCTCTGGCAAGAAATGCAAGAATTTTTTTCTATCAGATTTTCATCTGTTTCTCAGAAATGCCCCAATCAGTACTTAAGAACGAGGTAATTTTTTAATCAAAAGCCTATTCAGTGAGCTGTCTGCCCTCAGGTCTATCTCATTCATCTCTCTGGACATGGGTTTCAGTTTTCTCCTCCAAAGAGGTTAACAGATTGCTGTAATTGGATGGCCCCAAGAAAAGGGGTTTAAGCACCAGAGTAGCTAGAAACAGAATCCAGCCTGTGCTCTGAGCAATGAAAGAGTTCCCCCTTATTAAATATTACTAACAATGTGTTTTAAGTACTTCAGGAAAAAGCATGATCTAAGAGTTAATTCACTTGTATACTTCTATGAAAAGGTCTTCCTTGGCATTCAGGTTAAAACTGTCCATATCCCACTTGTAATAAGCAATAGAAAAATATTACTCTGACTAGTGGTTGCATATTTTAAACATCTGTAGACTGTTACAATTCTGTAATTAGCTTCCTTCCCCTACTGACCTACTGGCAACTACTACTGCCACAGAAGCACAGTTCCTCATGTCTTCTGCTTTATTTGCAAACAGATCTTCTCAATTATTTTCTAAAATTACTTTCTGAAAATGCACAAATAAGAAAAGATGTCCTGACTGACCTCTAACCTTGTGAAATCTGTACTGTATTTGTCATCATTAAAAATGCACACCTGGTTCTGCGTTCTTCCTGTGTTTTCATTTGCTTGTGGGTTTTTTAGGATTTTAACAAGGTTAGAAGGTAATTTACTGGAATTAAAAAACGCAGAAAACCAAAAAAAATTTTCAACTAATTATGCACGGAGAGTTAAAACAAATGCCTGAACCACAAGCAAAGCCATGTGAAGCATCACCTTTTAAAAAGCCTACAACTTATCAAGAGTCACATACTCCATGACAATTAAGACTTATTGAAGTTTCAATCTGAATATGCCCCATTCCTTTTAATTCTCAAAAGAGTTGATATATCCACATAAAATCAGTGAATATTTATTGAGAGTTAGCATAACACTGAATAACCAAACAATGGTAAATACGTGTGCAATCCTCTGTGAAAAAGAAACTATGTGAAAACCCCTAACTACCAAATCAGATTAGACTTTTCAGCATTACAAGATAAACCGAAGCTTTCCTTAACATTTCATTTTAACAAAACGGAATATATAAACTCTGCACTAACAAAAACTCAATTGTTATCTGTTGAAACCACTCATAGATAAAAGTGGTCCCTGGGATGGCTCAGCACCACGTAACAGCAACCTACAGTATGTGGTGGTGTATGGGGAATAAGTCCCACAGTACCCGAAACACTGAATCAAAGATGATACATCTGGACAATACCAGTTAAATCCATAAATACGGTGACTCACTGGAAGGATAATAAGATATAATCTCTTATTGAATCAGAATGTGCAATGATGGATACTCTAAAGAATGATGGATATGCTTCGGTCAGAGGAAGAATTTCTGCTAGACACAGGGATATCAGAGGCAGATCTGAAAAAAAATATTTACAGCCTTCAGATGAAACACAAATATTATATCAAAAGCATTTACTGTATCACTTAACCCAGGCAAAGATATAAATCCACTTTTAAAAGCAGGTCTTCCAGAAAAATTCAGTTATCCAAAATACGTTTCTTCTATTTCCTGATGCCAGAATTTGAAGCAATGCATTAATCAAAATTGCTTCTAAGAAGTAGGTTGTTTCTTTCTCCTTTTTGTTTTTAGGGTTGGGAGAAAGCAGTGAGGTGAAAAGGACAACAGACTCATTCATTAAATTACACACACATACATATTCTTTTGCACACAGACTGTCAAGGAAGCAAAAAAATCACCATTGCCCAAGTGTGAATAATAAAATGTAGTTATATTGAGAGTTCCTGTTTCAAAGGCACTGGAATTACCTGTCACACTAGAACACTGTTCTGCGGGTCTGAGGGACAACTTTGAAAGGCGTTTGTCACTGAACCAATTCACCAAAGTTACTGAACCAACCTGTGCTCATTTCAACTGGAAGTTCCTAGGAAAGGAAGAAATAATTGCTCAAAATTTGAAGTGCGTAAAAATGTGGGGACAGGAGACAGTAAGAAAAGTTTAAGAATATTTGAGCAGCTTGGACTATAGGAAACACAAAGGGAGAGTTCTCTGGGAGCAGAAGCACCAGTGAAGCATTTGTACCACATTAGGTCCTGCTCCCAGGGACATTCCTGATGTTATTTACGTGCCCAGGCATTCTTGCAATGCACCAAAGGAAGGGTGCTTACCTGGGAAGAATGACTTGATGACAAATGTTATTTCTGCAAAACACATTCTCCTTAAAAGTACTGTCCTTAAATCATACTAGAGATCTAATATATTTACCAGGAACCCCGCTTCCTGAGATTTCCCAAAGCCTTGCTTTATGATTACTTCTCAGTGTTTTTCATCAGGTTCTAAAACAGCCTGGTGGTGTCCAACATAAAAACTAAACAGATCTCCTGAAGCATCAAAAAATATAACCAAGAGATAAGACCACTTTATCTGACTTTTAAAAATACTGTTGTTGGAGTTACAAATCTAGGAAACATAAATAAGAACTGGGGCCACTAGATGTTATTAAAAGAAAACTATTTCATATCGTTATACGGTTGCTTTGAAGCTTCTATAACTCTGTCAAAAGGCAGGTATTTTATGGATACAAGAAAAATATTTTTTAAGTTCTATGTATTTCAAAACTTGCCCAAACCATATGCATGCTGACCATATGTGAAAATGAGATGGACAAAGATCCCCTATGTTATCTATGGTGCAGACTACAGTTCCATAAATGGCATGACTTGACAAACAAGTCAACATCAGTACGCTGGGCTGCGGATTTACAGCTGAGGAGCTGCTCCTGCAGGAGCTGTCTGCATGTGCCCTCCAGCCACCCAGTAAATGGCAGGTGACTCCACTGGAGGGGTACAGCACCTTTGCCTCAGGACACGAAGATGAGCTCTGGCAGGTCTCAGGGTCTCAGCAGGTATACTAGAAGGTGATGTGACCCTGTGACTGTGCATCTCACCTTTGCTCTGAGCCTCAGCACTATAGAAAGGGCAGGGAACCTTATAGCATCTGAGGTCTTAAAACCAGCTTCCAGCCACAAAAGCTGAACTGACCCTGAATTAATTGTGGCCTCTCAACCAGGGCAGCACTTACAGAGTGACTCTATGTAGACCATGGGTCAGCAACCTTGCCCAAGTGGCATGTCAGACTGTGTGTACCCAAATCACAGAAACCCAACAGGTACCAGAAGATGCTTTTTCTCAGAGGAAAACAGGGCTCCTTTCATCTGTCCTCTGCGGAGAAAACAGCTCTCCAAAGATGGCAACTTGGTGGGGAGCAGGTGCCAGAGACCCTAGTCTTCTGGGACACCTCTGGGCACAGTACAACACCTCAGCTGCTCTTCGGCTAAATGCATCTGAAGTACATGACCCTCTGCAATTCACTACTGCACTGCCCATGCCAAGAGATGGCTGACAAAACAGGAGGTGCATGGGCCAGGGGAAGAAAAACGCACCCACGTCTCAATGCTCTCTCTTTGGTATGTGTCACTCTGCCCTGCTGTCAACCACAGGTGACTTCTGCATAACCTTCTTTGAAGTCCCATGCCTGTATCACTGAGCAGTAAGCTTTTCAGCTCACAGAGCTTTAGGTGGATCTATCTCCAATAACCTATTGCGCATTTACCCCTGAACATGAGTACTCTGGCTGCTTCCAAGGAATGTCCAGGAGATGGAAATCCAGCCCCTTCCAAAGGCAAAAGTTGCCACCTGGAGGGTAATGGTGTAGCTAGATGTAGTGCCTGGGTTAGGTGATGGCATGTATTATGGACCACTACTGCTACCACAGAGCCGATTTCTGTCTGGTCCATGCACCCCAATTTCTTTTCTGTGGGAATAATGGCCAAGGGAATATGAAGAGGAACAATCTTGCCTTCAGGCAGCAGCAGAATGAAGCTGGGAATGAATGACGTGCTAAAATCCAAATCACCTCCCGTCTTCCTTCTGTTTAACTTCTGTCCCAGATTATTTCTCTACATTATCTGGATTATGAGAAATATTTAGTAAAGTTCCTTCTCCACTATATCATGTCACTTACTATTTTACAGCACTGTAACATGGTTGATCATTTCCTTCCCAGTGTCGAGTTCAGGTCTATTTCTGCAGATTTGTATTTCTTATTGTATACAGTTTTCCAATATTAACTATTTTAAGTAATTTAAGTGCCTTACCTTCCTAACTGGGTAATGCTACTGAAAACCTATAAACTCTCAGTTTGCAAACTCCTCAACTATTGTTGCTATACATCTAATCTAAAATAATAAATTTTGTTCTGTCACCCAATAGACTAATTTTTCACTTTTTTTCCCAATATGATTCCAGGGTGAAGAGATTTTGTTACAGTCTTTTAGATGTGGAGTACACAAGTCACTTTTAGATATAGGTATACATAATCTTGACCTAATAAATATTTTGAACGTTACAGAATAAGAAAAACTGTTTTACAGGCTTCAACTGCACAATGAACTCTCAGACAAAACCATTATTTCTATCATGATCGTGCACCTATACACAATTTCTGCCCAACAAAATCCAACAGAAAAAAAAGACAGAATTAAGATTTTTTTTTTTTCCTTTATCTAAATTACACAAGTCCTATGTGCCACATTCTCCCCGCTGGGTCCATCTTGGCCATGTTGCCCTTTCATTTAAGAACAGACTCAAGCCTTTGCTGTGAAATAAACAAATGAAAAGTATTTCCCAGAGGAATAATTTTATCCCTCTCTAGGTAAGTCTGCCCCCTCCATCTTTACATTCCTGTATTACTCTTGAAAGACACTGACAGCAGACTGAAGGCACTGTCAGACAAAAATTACTTCTGCAGCGGACAGGAATTCAATCTTGCAACACTTCTTTTTGATCAGATAAAATTTTGGTAGACCCCCTCCTAAAATGGAAAGTATTTTTTAAATCAGATCCATCTTCTGGCAAAACGAGCCTCACAATTTCAAAGGAGGATTGTGAACAAGATGGTTTATTGGAGAGGAGAATGATAGCTACTGGTTTTTGGGCTGTCAGAAAAGAACACAATTAAAACATTAGCCATCCACTACTGAACAGAAATACTACAGGAGACAGATATTTGCCAGAATATCTCCTAAGACTAAAACCATAACTACTTTGTTTGATATCTTTCAAATAAAATGAGAGAAAAGTGAACCAGAAGGGGAAATTGTTTTAGGTGGAAAACAGTGTTTCAGGCTAGATATAACACACTTGTGATGGTAGAACTGAACTAGTCTCATTGCAAGCAAAACACCTCAGTCAAGGACAAGTAAAAAACCAGACCAGGGCTGTCCCAAAACATTCCTTATAAGTGATCTATCACAATATAATACACTTGAACCTCACAGTTCATACTGTTGCTCTAAGCATGCTTCACTAATGAATAAAAACACTGAAGTTGATATATTAGCTGGGTTTTTTTTCCTTAAGAAGGGAAAAATCTTACTGAACAATAAAGGAAACCTTAAATAAAAGAAAAATTCAGGAAAGTTACTGAAAGAGCACCTCCCTCAGCAACACTGAAAAATAAGAGCAACAAAATATAACAGGGCATGCATACTTTTAACTTCTTTTTTTATACATACTTGTTTTACCAAGCACACTTCCAGGTTAAATAAAACAGTGCCATTGGAAAAAATTTACCTTTGAAATATCTTCTTTTCACTTTAAAACACTGTGACATGTCAGTCAAGTTTTACAAGGTGATAAAACACCTGTTATTGAGCAGAACTACTCTTCAGAGCACTTCTGCAACTTCATCTTTTTGTCCAACAACACACCCAATGTGGAGTCTGACAAGCAATATCTATGTGACTACCTCTTACTGTTTAAAGGGTTTAGTAGTATTTTGTGTAGATACTACATTGCATACAAATTCTCTGTAATTTATTTTGGTGGTGATGTATATAGAGTTTCTTGTTAGCCACAGCAAACACAATTTTTTTTTTTAAGGAAAACTACAATTGCTTATTCTTGAAACCTGCATTTTTCACCTTTTGAGCATAAGTAGATATATTTTCAGTGTCACTATCGCTGAGATTTCCTGCTATTTTTATTTTCTACTGACAGAATACTCAAAGCTGACAAATGTTGTAGAATAGTCATAGTTATTAAAAGCTTTAATTTACAGCAAATAGTAACAGTTTGCTTTTGCTGCTCATAAACCAAAAATCTAAGAGGTGCAAATAGAGGAAAGGTGGCAACAAAACACTTAGATTTTTAAATAATTCTACAAGCAGTAATGATAGAGAGTAACATATCTGCTTTCACTGTGCATATACAACATCATCAGGTTTATGGATCTTGAAATAGCCCTTTTAAATTTGGCTTATATATTAAAAAAATCAGGTACCATATATGTAAGTGAACAAGAAGCCCAAAAAGATAAAATGAATAGCATATTTAAGCACACCTTTTTGAACTGCTGGGCTTTGCTGTGAATATTGCTGCTCTTCTTTAGTAAAGTTGTGCTTATGTTTGAAGAAGTGGTGTCTGTTCACCTCTCCAGCTTCAGTCCCTAAAATGGTTATTTCTCCTGCCTCACTCCCCTTTCTTCTGCCACCATAAAACATGGGTAACAATTACTACTGAAGCTTTTCAACACCCAAAAAGTTGGTATCTATCTTTCAATATCCATATCAAATACTTTATTTCAGCACACAGGTCTCTGAATCTGATTAATTTTAAGGCCTTTTGTACAACACTGAGGTAGTTGTCTTGAGATGCTGCGGATCCATACATTCCTGGTATTAAACATGGAATTGCTGGCTGCAAGCCCTGTAAATTAATAATATTAAAAGGGAGAGTATGAAGGATAAGGAAGGAAATTATAGCTGCCACTTCATGGTAAAGACTGTGTTGCAGACAGCTGAAATACTTGGTATTTATGACGTCTGGCATCACTGCACTTCCCAGTTCCCACACTCTGCCCGCTGTCTGCACCTGTAGGACGGCTGAGGGAGCTGCAATGTGTCGGACCTCGCCTCACGAAGGGCCTGAACAGGTCTGTGGATGGGAGCTTCCCCTGCGTGACGGAGCTAAAGGTGTTTCAACTCCCCCACTAGCAAGGAGTACTGGCACAAGAAACGGTGATTTACTGAGCAGCAGAAATTAAATACAAAATCATCTTTCCCTGAGATAATAAACAAACATGTTGAGTAACTTAGTATTCTGTGACTGCAGCGTCCTACACTCCTGACTTGGCTACTGTGCACAGTCAAACAAGTCTGACAGTACATTTAACTCCTTAAGAGATTTCCCCTTATTTTTCACTCCTGTTTCACTGAGAATTTTTTTCCTCACATATTCCACTCTTACTAACAAAAGACCTCCCTGTTCTTGAAAACCTGCATTAGTAAGTCTGCATTTTTGCAGAGTTGACTCTAAGCATTTTTGTATATTTTTTCCTGTCACTGCACTGTGAAAACTCCCATCACAAGCAAAGCACAGCACACATTACTTTGCTCTCCAATAAGTTAAGAATTTCCAGTAAAACTAATTGTCAGTACAACAATCTTGCAGGAAAATGTATTTTACTTTTGTTACAATATGCACAGTAATTGCCTCCATAAGAGCAACAACCCTGAAGTTATATATATGCTTGATGCATAAATTTTGGTTTTTCTTCTCTCCTTTTCCTAGTGGTCATCTCTGGTAAAAAAAAAAGTAATGCCGAATAACAAAACACTGAACTTCTATTTATTTCATCTTTTCACACTGAAATTTCCAAAGATGATTACAGAAGGCAATTTTTCAGGCTTAACTGCTGCGTCCAAAAAATCTCCAAAGGAAAAATCTTTTGAAAGCCAAACTTTCAAGAGCAGAAGACAACCTCATAAGGTAGGCAAAGTATGCTGTGGCACGTTTCTCTACTGCAAAATTGCTATTTTTGCTAACTAAGAAAATTGGAAGTTATGCTCACATTCTTTCCTGACAAAGTAGTGTTTTCAGCTATATGAGGACATTTTAAAAGCTCTTAAGGTTTATTTTTAACTTTATTACTTATAACTTTATTTAACTTTTTACTTATTTTAAAGTAAACAAACTTCTTTCCATCGTCTATGTCAAAGAGTCTTCAGGGTTGGGACAGAAAATTATTTTTAAAAAATCAGAAAACCTACTTGTAGTGTCCTATGTGTGGTTCACACGTCCCTCTAGCAACACAGATGCTATGAAGTGACATGATGGGTGAAATACGAGGACTACAGCTCCATGGCAAAGGTTAAGACAATGGAGGTTCTTGCCCTCCAATGAACTCTGCTGAGAAAGCTGAAAGCAAACTGAACCTGCATTCCAGATTTCATGTTTCCTTTAGGAACAGTTGCTGTTAAAGATCTCCAGTGATGAAAGAAGTAAATTTCAGTCTATTTGAGACTTTGAACATTTTTTGTTTTATTCTCACTCAAGATCAGACTTTTTTCTCTTCTTCTTCAAAGGCTTGCTTGAAAATATTTCAACATACTTCTTCAGGGAAGACCCCTCAACTTCACCCATCTTTCCTCATAAAAGAACTTTTTAAACCTTTGACTTTGCTTGTTCCTCTGCTTGGGACATTCTCTGATTGGTTCCCTTTTTTTTTGCAGATGGATACATACCTTAAAATAGAGCTGACAGAACTGAGTACAGCAGGTACGTTACTTCTTCCACGTCACATAAGGCACTTTTGCAGTGGTGTGGTGGCATTTGCTGACCCTCTGTGATTCCAGAGCTCATTCTGTAGATCCAGGGCTCAGCAGTAATTCCCTACTATGCATTCCTTCAGTCAGTATTTCACACTCAGCTCTGCTGAACTGCAGGCTATTCATTTCAGGACACAGTACTATTTATATTTGAAATGCTTTTTTATTTTCCAAAATCATTAAAGGTGATTTTTTTTATTGTAACTCTTGTCTCCTGTCCTGTTATCTTCTCTTTGACTCTGCTAATCACTTTATCATGCTATCATGCCTACAGAAAAAATACGTATCAAATACAAGTTCCCAATTTTTCAGAGGAAAACTTTCTATATGAATTAAATGAATGACTAAACGGTCAGTAGGCAAGCAATAGAGCAAGTAGAAGAAAAAGAAAGAATGTCTGATATAAATACTGATATATGATATACTGATATATGATATTGTGCATCACTTGCTTCTCTTGGGGTTTTATTCCTCTCTTTTTCTCATTATAATTATTACTGTTATAATAATTATTATTACAAGTCTCTGTTATTTACGATCTCATATATCTTTTAATTTTTCCCCTTTATTCTTAGCTAGCAACTGCTTATATTGCAATCTCGAGACCAAGCAGTAGAAGGGAATGTGCTTTAGCCTTTTGTGCAGTAGAAGAAAAACTTTCCTAAACAAGCAGGAGTAGAATAAAGACAATCTGACCTGGACTGTAAGATGAGGTTAAAAACAGCATCCAGGAAATCTCTGCTTCAGAGATCTACTGAAACATCTGGTTTTTCCCACAGCACTACTGGCTATTCTAGGAAATCAGCCACTGCCTTTGGCTCAAGAAAAAGGCTCAAAACTTGAAAATGTTCTTAAACATTCACAATCATTCTGAAGAGTCATTTTCCAATGCAGATACCTGCACTGTGATCCAGTAAAGTGCAAAAATTAACGCCCAGCAGGAGTAGGCCTGGCAGGTGTAGGAATCTAAAGCTATTAAATGAATTATACAACACCTCTATTCATGTGCCCCGTACAACAAGCACAGCAATGACAAAGAGGGAGTCAAAGAGGGGTAGAAAGCTGTAAATAGAACATAGGTTGGATAATGTAAGATCTTGGGTGAATTTGTGTGGAGTTAATTTCTCCTGCTGGTTTGCCTTAATACCAGTACACGTCACAACACTCTAAAGATCTGGCCATTATCCACTGTCCATATGGCAAAGAGCATAATTTCCCTCTGCCTATGTCACTCCTGTCCTGAAGTCACCAAAAATAATTTACTCTTCCTCAGTGCATTGTGCTCAATTGTTTATTCCTCTTTAGCTGGTTCTGCCCAACTTCAACCTGATATGAAAGGACCATCTTTTTTCCCCCCCATCAATCCCATTTCCTCTGCCCTATCAAGGATGTTACCTTTATTGCCCCATCCACCTATTTCCCACATTGTCCTGGTTTCTGCTGGGACAGTTAGTTTTCTTCTTAGTAGGTGGTACTGCATTTAACACAAGATTTATGTTGATAACACACTGGTGTTTTAGTTGTTTTTAAGTAGTGCTTACCCCCAGTCAAGGACTTTTCAGTGTCTCATGCTCTGACAGTGAGGAGCTGAACAAAAAGCTGGGAGGGAGCACAGCCACAACAGCTGACCAAACTGGCCAAAGGGATATTCCACACCACAGAACATCATGCCCAGTGTATAAACAGGGGGAGTCATCTATGAGAGACTGATGACTGCTCAGGGACAGGCTGAGCATTGGTCAGTGGGTGGTGAGCAATTGTATTGTGCATCACTTGTTTCTCTTGGGGTTTTATTCCTCTCTTTTTCTCATTATAATTATTACTGCTATAATAATTACTATTACAATAATTTACTTTGTTTCAATTATTAAACTGTCCTTATCTCAACCCATGAGTGTTTACATTTTTCCTGAATCTCCTCCCAGTCCCACCTGAGGGTGGGGAATGGGGAATGAGTGAGTGGCTGCAAAGTGGCCAGCTGGGGATAAACCACAACACAAACAGAGAACTCCTGATGTGCTTTCACCAACCTATGTATGGACAAATCTCTCCTGACATACTATAGCAATAATTACCCCATTATAACTCAACACTTTCAATAAGGCCCCATTTATACTGTGAAGCATCTAAACAGTTAACAAAAAGAATCATGACATTATAAAGCACTTTGGAAAAGTTTATTCCCTTTGACACTTTGTCTTTCAGACTCCTCAGTTCTCAATATCAGGAACTGGTTTGTATTTTGAATATCATCCAGGACATTTTGGTAGCATCCAAAATCTAATAATCATAACAGCAATAAAAGTAGCAACACATTTCAGATGCTGTCCTTAGAGACTTCGTGTTTCACAGGGTTCAGCCAATTAATGGAAAAATCAATGTTGCCAGTAATTGCTTTTGGAGTCAGTTGGTTCAGCTCCTTTGAACATGATGGTTGTATTTCCACCCACTGGGTAAACAACCATGATGGAAAGCTCATTTGCATGGTTTTTAGAACACACCAGCACAAACTGAAGTGATCGGCATGATTTGCAAGACCTATAACATGATGTTTTTGTCAGTGCATGTGCCAACATTAAAAAAGCTTTCTCTTGCAACTCAGTATGGGAGCAGGGTATTAGGAAAAAAAAAACCTAATAGAACCATGTCTTTTTAGTTTTAACACATTTTGAGCTTCTTCCACCACTTAGTCAACAAAATTAGCAATCAGTAGAAATCCTAAAGTGAGACGGATGGTTTAGTTACCGTCAGTAACATATTTCAGAGGTCTGTAACAAATAGCAGCATCAAATGAATAAATAATGTTCAAAGCCTAACAGCCGGCTTCCGTAACAGTGTGAAAATATGTAAACGTTACATCGCTCTACTCTTCAAACCGGCTCTCCTTTCATTCCTCAGAGACTCCTCTGTCAGAATAACAAGCTAAAAACAAAATATGAATGACAAGTGCACATACTTAGCTGATTGAGAACACAGAGTCGAACAGTAACCATATTAATCTCGTCTCTCAAAGAGGCTGTGTGAATTCCAGGCAGAAATATTGATTTTGATCTAGTCTACTGCAGTGGCGATTGCTAATTGGAGTTCAAAATCTATGCGGAGTGCTCTCCTCAAAAATGGCAACTTTCAGCACTTTTCTTAGTCCAGTTAGGACACCTAGAACTTTATACTTAAAACCCATTAACACTGGCAAAGGCCTCTGCTATGTCTATACATCCTTGACAAACATCTGATTTGTGAACTTCAAGTGTACAAATAATCATAGCCTAAAGATATAAGAAAACTGTAAATGTTATCAGTAACTTTACTTTTGATCTGGATTTTTTCAGTGAACTGACTATATGGTGGGCAGGTGGAAGGGGGTGATGCTGCCCCTCTGCTCTGCTCTTGTGAGGCCCAACCTGGACTGCTGCATCCAGCTCTGGGGTCCTCAGCACAGGAAGGGCACGGACCTGTTGGAGTGAGTCCAGGGGAGAACCAACAAAGTGATTAGCAGGCAGGAGCACCAACCCTATGAGAAAAGGCTGAGAGGGTTGGGGCTGTTCAGCCTGAAGAAGAGAAGGCTCCAGGGAGACCTTAATGCAGCCTTTCAGTGCTTGAAGGTGGCCTATAAGAAAAATGAGGCCAGACCTTTTAGGAGGATCTCTTGCAACAGGATAAGGAGTGATGGTTTTAAACTAAAAGAGGGTAGACTCAGACTAGATATAAGGAAGGAGTTTTTTACAGTGAGGACGGTAAAACACTGGAACAGGTTACCCTGAAAGGTGGTAGACGCCCCATGCCTGGAAACATTAAAATCAGGTTGGACAGGGTTCTGAACAGTATCTCCTACCACCTCTTGGGGGAGGCTGCTGGGCTAAATGAGTCAGAGGTCTACCACAGAAAGTCTTTTCCTGTGTCCTTAGGATGCCTACTGTCAAACGGGAGCTGAAGCAGTCAAACCACAGGTAAGACTAGCCACAAATGAATGATGCAGTAAAGGTTTTATCAGAAAAAAACCCAATATTGTTTGTCCAAAAAGGTCAAGAATCATTATTTTATATCTAGCTATGAAAAACTCTCAAGCTACTAAATTAAACTGAAACATTTCATTTAGAAGTTTCACTGTGAAAGGTTAGGGGAACAGTTGCCTAAACTCCAATTAGTGCTGTATCCCGTGATTTTCACACACTAATTCACAAAGGCCCATTTTAATTAAAGGAAAAACGCCAGGTCACTTTTGTTGGCATCATTAGGTGGAAAAAACCTCCATGACACCCAACAAACCAACAGCAAAAAAAAAAAAAAAAACCAGCAGGCACAAGCAGCTGTTTACCACTCTCTAATGCTGTAAATAACAATTACATTAAATAAAAGTTCAGGAACAAGGTCCAAAGTTTGAGCTAGTGTTACTCTATACTGACTCTAAAAGTTTCTGAGACTGTAATAGCAAGAGCATTAAGCATTTCCCCTCAACAGAGTAGGTTCACAGGAAACCAAAGGATATAATAAAATTGATGACAGTATCTCCTTGGCTGCTATTACAGAAAGACTGACCAAGGGTAGTTATTGACCCAAATTGTCCATTATGTTGGTTAAAAAACAAGACTGAAAAACTTTCAGCCTTCTCTGGTAAAATTGATGTCATGTTGTTCTGAGAGGGAAAAGGGCTGTCTGCCCTCTGAAGGAGAAAGGAAAGGTTAAGCTTTCCAAGTGGTCCATCTTTTATCCCCAAAACAATTGTGCTGACAGTAAACCATGAGCCTGCCACCACTCGGAGACCCACATGTAGCAAGAAGTGTCACTGCTTGCAGAGGCTTAACAAAGAAATTAATACCACTGGCTTGCTTTTAGCCTGTAAGTGCAGACCCATCCTGGTCTCAGTAGCTTTCAGCCAGTCTGCCTCTTTTTGTGCTGGATAGCCATTGAGAAACACCTCCTAATTACAAAACTCCCAGAAAGTCCATCAAATATGTTTTATCTACACCACTTGTGCTGGCAGAACAGATGGGAGAGGCCATTTGGAGAACCATGTGCTTCTCTCATTCTGCTGCCCAACTAAAGGTGTAAAATGTTTGACTGCACACAGAGAAAATCCCTTTGCTAACCGTAGACAAACAGGGCAACACAGAGGGTTTGAGGCATGTCAACCCACTCAAATCAGTGCATGGTTTGACATTTGCTGCTACTGAGCTCTAAGGTTTCAGAATCCAGTTGCTTCAGGTATTTTTCTTGTCCACCTTTTGCTATACAAAATTTTCCAGTAACCACCATCTGAACACTTGATTTCTGTTATGACATCACTTCAGAGAAGCACACCTGGGCATACAAACCATTAAGACAAGTCAGGAAGAGGCACAGGGTTAAGTTATGAGAGGAGCTTTTGTTCTGCCCAAGAGAAAATGAACAGTGAACTTGCACTGTGATCCAATTGTTCTGAACCACTGTATCACACACTGTGTAGAGGAAAAAGACCTTTCACAGTGTTCTGCTGAAAAGTTAAAAGAAAAAGCAGCCCCCATCAGTCCCAAACATTTCAGCACAGGAATTAATGAATAAACATCAGTGTGGAAAAATATTTTACTTAGTAAAGGGTGAGCTCAGACAGGGGTGGATAAATAAGCTGGCTAAAAAAGAAATTTCTTGGATTTCTCTCTATGGATACTTACAGTTGGCCAGCAAATCCAGCCAGAAACCTTCACAGAGAGATAGGGTAAACCACGTGTATCGCACCATCTTTCTCTTGGCTTTTCTTCTCATTTTTCCCCATTTTATTTGCAGAATTATGCCTATGTGCAAGACTTTACTCTTGCAACAGTATTTCCTGCATCACTTGTAGTCTAAACAATTTTGATGCTTTGCAAAATCTTTTGATAAACACAAAGATGCTGCACTTCTTTGGGAGCAGGGAATGCACAGCTGGGACTGTGTCTTTTGTTTCAATGTAAAGTAATTGCTGTACCTATCCCTCTATAGGCAAACCATGGTTGTGGCAGCAGTGGTCACAAAGTTGTTTGTCATGCAGATTTGTCAGGGTTAATTTTTACACTGATCTGTTTTTTTCTTAAATTGTTTTCTATTTAATTATGAACAGGAATCTTGAGTGTATTCCAGCAAGACATGAAATAATAATGCATAAAAAGAGACTGTTCCTTTATTCCACGTGAAGACATTTATCAAATGCAAAGCGTTCATCAGATGGTTTGCACTTGCAAACTTGCACTTAAATTCTAATTGCCTTTGACAACAAGTGAAAAAAATTCTGCATCATCATGCAAATGGCAGCACAGTAACCCAATTCTAAAGTATTCACCACAAAGCAAAAGATTTCAGCCACAGTATCAGATTCCTCCAGCTTCACACAACAAGACCCAACCAACTTACAACTATTCTACACTGCCAATGTGGAAATGTTTTAAGTTATATTTTTCTTTCTGAAAGTCAAACCTTTTCTCCTCACAAATTACATTTTAAAAAAACCCCAAAAAACCAACGTAGTTGACAAAGTAAGATACACAGTATGTATCACCCTAGGTTCCCTTCTGGATATTGATACAGGCAGACTTTTTCATTTGAATTCTATTGGAAATAAAGACGTCTGGACTGTGCACACAAATTAGCCAATGTTTATAGACAAGCCACCAGATAAGGTAACCGTGACTATTATAGCCACTCTAAGCACATCACGTTGGTAGAAAGCCTCCCCATCCTGCTTCTTTTATTTCAGCAGAAGTCTTGTTGCCCTGACAAACCTGGGGGAGGTGTAAGGCACCACACACTCCAGAGGTATGAAACTGATTTTTATAACTTTGCTGGGACATCTCTGGGTAAGCCACAAAAATGAATTACAAACATGTTTCACCACCCTATTTATTTTTAAAAGAACCAATTCATAGTTGTAAGCTAGGGAATGGATAAGCACATAGAATTTAATTAGATGTGTAGCCCTAATTTTTTAATGTATATCCCTTTTTCACCTAAATAAAATGTTTTTTTTAAGAAGAGCAGCAAACAATTATATATAGAAGATATGTACTGCTACTAAACCTTTTGAAAGTATTCTTAAATGTAAACTGCAAATATATGTCTTTAAGAGATGCTGATCAGGGTTTTGGAAAATGCCCCATGGATCGTTCTAAAATTTAGAAAAATTTCCAATATAGTGTCATGATAAAATGGGTCAGAAAATGTATTGAATCAAGACATAAGAATAGAGCAGTTCATTTACACTGCAACCAGTTATGAATAATTTTAATAAATATGCAAAGACTACATTCTGCCACATAAAACAGCTAGTCAGCTGTAAACCTACAATACATTTTTAGGCTATAGTATGTGTGTACCTAGAATTACATAATTAATGATGATCTTCATGAATATAGTAATTTGGATTCTGCAATATCTACATTTTGCATCACTTCATCCCATGATTCATTTTGATAATCTCAGTATTTTACCTATGAATACTATTTTTACAAATTTATTTTTAACACCTTTTTTTTTTTTTAAATTTCATGTCAATGGAATTCTACACTTCAATGCCCATTGTTTTCTAGATCTATCCTTCTGAAAAAGAATGCATTGGAACTGAGTTAATGGATGCATTTACTGAACAATAGATAATTTCAGCACTAAACCAAATATATACAAGAATATGGGAGAATATTTATGGACAGATGAGTGTGTAGAGACACATATACCATGAACATATAAACCTTTTAGACATCTACCTCTATCCTTCTATCAGAAACAGAGGAGGTGTTTCAGCTTATCTTAATCCAGACTCCTTCCTTTTCCAATACATATCCTCTTTAGTGCTCACGTATATATTCCCATGCCAAGGTACAAATGTTTAAGTGAAACAGCCTTTCTGATTCCCAGCTCCACTGTCTGTAAAACATATGGAGAGGAAGATTTGGTGTGAAATATAACCTAGTATTATCCAGTATCACAAATCAATCCTTTACAGGGAAACATGAATTACTAATATTCACCATTGATACGAGGGTCTCATTTTCTTACACATAAATGCTAATATCTTCTTCAGTGGGGAAATAATTAAAGCAACTCATGCTGCTTACTTTGTGAGCACAGGTAAAACTGACTTTAGCAAATCAAGTTTCAAAGTATTAGAACTAAACATTAAGCTTAATGAAGCAATGAAACTAAGTTTATGAATAATTGTATAGATTAGTGGATACAGGAGTCGCCAAGCAAAGGGAATATGAAGTTTCAATTACCATTCTTAACACCATAAGCCACAAAATACCTGGCATTTATATGCTTATAAGCAAATAATACTGGAAAAAAAAAATCAAGTAGTGCAATACTTAAAAAGAAGCAATCATCAGTACAGCCATAACCCAATGGGAATCCAAACGCAACACCAATGTGTAAAATGCCACTGTTTATCCTTGCAAACTTAAGTGTCAGAATATTTATGATTGCTCAAGTCACTGTCACTATTCTAATAAAATGCATCTGTGGGTTTCAGGTTGGTTGACAAGAACTTTTACCTGCCAACTCCCCTCCATAAAACAATGTGGGATGTACAGGTTATTGCAACACTTAAACACATATTTGCCACATCCAAAGCTATGAACTACACAGTGAATCACTTGGAACTGATACACTACTACCAGCCAGATTTTGATCAAAGAAACACCTGAATCTCTACGGCAATCTAGTTGGTAGTATCTCATCGTGTGAACAGGACTGTACTTAAGAGGAAAGCAGGAAAAATCAACTTATCTGGAAGAGATTAAAATCTCATTATGGCATGCATCTACAGAATAGTCTCAAAACTGAAGCAAGAAGTAAACAAATTAATCAAAACCTAAATTGTGAAATGCCAGACTGAATTTCAAAGAATTTCACCTGCAGAAAGAAACTGTTTTGTTTCAATTCCTGGAGAGAAACTGCGAATTAAAGTAAACCAACAAAGAAAAAGGAGTCAATATTACTAATTAGAAAAAAAAAAGCAAAATGGCTCAGTGAAGAAATCAGGAGGCAATATAGCATGATTTGATGTACCAGTGTAAAACTGTTTTTGAACCACCTCTCCTAATTATAGCAGAAGTATCACACCAGAGATACTCAGACACATCAGGTCAGGTACAGCAAGTATCCAAATACACCGAACAGAATTCACCCTCAATAACTTTCAATAAAAATGCAAGGTACAAGAGACAACCTCATGAAAACAAAAACATCATCTGTCCCTCAAGTTCTCTGTACTAGTGGTCAGAGCAGCTCTTGACTCTTTCCATCGGTGGTAAGACCTATGGAAGGGGCTGTGGGATCTTGGACTTAAACTCTGCTTGACCTCTGTGTGTGGAAGCGTAGATAGATCTTTATGCCTTTGTCCTGTCTGTGACGCTCAAGAAAATCCAGGTGAAGTTATGGAAAACAAAGGCCCAGCTTGGTAGATTTCACACTGGGAATGAAGTGAAGTGAGCTTCCAGCAAAGGGAACAAACAGAACTGTGTGCTCCAACGTTGGTCTGCCACTAACTGGCTGATTTCTTACCAGCGACCTGAACTGCCAACTTTCCACTGCAAAATCTATGTACACCTTGTCTGCTGGTATGGTTTTTGGGAGCTTACGGCCTAAGCTGAAGACAGCTTGTTTTGAGATCTTTGAAAAGTTACTAAAGCTACACATGAGATCTGTGACAGCCATGGAACTGGGATTCTACCTTACACCTTGTCAGTTTCCAGATACCTCTCCAATTTATAGAAGGACCTGAAACTCAAATGCCCACTTTACTATTCATCCAGCAGATGCTTCCAAATTTACTCTGGGAGTACTCTGAAATACATAACTATTTCAAGAAATCCTCCTTACTCACTGTCCAAATCACAGCCTTTAATCCACAGAATTTAACAGTTCTTTTAACTGTAGTTTTATATATTCTACCACAAAGCTGTCCTAAACATGGACCAGTTCAAACCCCAGTCTGCCTTAAATTCAAGACCAGAGAAGATTAGTCCATTCTAATCTGAATGCAAATACTACTGAGCAGCAGCCATGTAAAAAGTACACAGAGAGATGGTTAGTTATTTCGACATGTTAACGACAAATACAACAGCTTAGAAATTCCATGTCTCATTACAGATTTGTCCCAAGAATAAAAAGAAGATAAAAATTTACTGTTCAAGAAAGATTCACACAGATTAAACTGTTGGAAGGCTAGTAAAGCTGCAGTCAATGTTAGCATTGACTACTGGATATTATGTTTTAAAACCTCCACACTTTTAAAGCTGTATCTAGAAGAGAAATAAGAGAGCTGTATCTAGTTCCCTTACACCTTATGTACACACCAAAGTGAACAATCCACAGCAACCATTTTTAGCCATAAATCACTTGAACTGGAATCAGACCAGGGAGATAAACTTTAAAGGCTACAAGACAATAGCATTTCTGTAAGCTGCTCATCCCACAGGCAGCCCTATTTTCAGTCATACTTAGGACCACAAACACAGAAAAACACAATACTGAAGTTAAATACGTTTCTCCTGGAAAAGCATGCATCGAGTAGAAGAGGGAACAGTAGGGTTTCTTTTGTATTATTCACAGTTCTGCATCACTTGGTAGCCATTCAGAAACATCCTTTCTGGTTATTAACACAGAATAAATTCAATCTCCCTTCAGTTATTTTTCTATTAGACAAAACATATGAAAGCTACCTACAAGAATTCCATTAATGAGACTTGTATATTTTCAGCATCACCAGATTCAGGTGAAACACAGGCTGTCGGGACTTTCTCCCTCCCCCTATTTCTGAACACAAGACAAATCCAGACTTCCGATTAGTTTACTGATGCTGGGGGGGGGGGGGGGGGCGTTGGTTAAGTTTTTAGTTCTTGAAAGCACTTATTTTCTCTTCATAGGAGGTTTGCTTCATTTGGTGCATGCAGCAGACCCAGGTTCTCTTCCTCATGCCTTTGGACACGTGGCTGAGGGGCAGATGTAACCAGCCCCTGGAACTTAAACCTGCTTCAGCTGGGCCACTTTCGCTGTGGCTGCACTGCTGCCCTCTGGGCTAGTGCCCTCTGTCAGGCACTGAGTTCAAGGAGGTAATTCAGACTAAAATTGCCAAAATAAGCTTCCAGCTGTATCAGCCCCTGAACACCTTTGCTCCACGGCCACATGAGAGCCAGCACCAGCTGGGGCACACAGGAGACTGGCATCAGCAACAGTGGCACCCAAGGGCCTTCCCCTCTGGGCCTCAAGAAGAGCATGGCATAGTTATTTGGTGAACTGTCTCAGTCCCTGAGGTGCTCAGCTGACTATAGGGATACCCTAAAGTGACTCTTTGTTCTCGTGACTGCTTGACTTGCCTACATTTGAGTCATGAGATGAAGCCGGGCTCCATAAACCAATACAATTTTCTGTTTTTATCATTCCCCAAACACTCTGAGGACACTGTCCTCCTCTGAGGACAAGGCTACCAGCTTGCATGTGGATTGTCCACCTGGGAACCAACAGCAGTTATCAAAGGAAGGTGAAGCCACCAGCCATGCTCCCTGTGCTGTCACAAGTATGTTCTTATCACACTGCTGTTGCTATATCCCATTGCAGCCAACTGGTCAGGGGAGTCCCCTGCATGTGCACTGACTGTGGAGGAAACTCAACCAGAGAAAAGTTAAGAGAGTTTCAGTAAGATGAGCATTTTGCTTTAATAAAAAGGTAGGTCTGAGAAGTACTCAGCTCTGACTTAGTTACAAGAAGAGCCACAAGAAGTGTGACCAAGAAATTCATCTTAAAATACGAAACCAGAGTCATGTAAGGTTACTGTATCCAATCAGACACTAGAAGTTTAACTGGAATGAGTATCAGAGGTCCTTATGCAACTGGACCAGAGACTGAACTGTTTGTGTCACTCCAGTACTACTTACAATGTACTTCCATCCTACCCTATTCCTGAAGTGTAAATGATCTACTGCAACTAACTACAAAAGTTTCAAATTTTAATTAAAGTTCTATGTTACATTTTACACAGACATTTCATGCCTTACCAGAATGGTGCTAACACTGAAATATAAATACATACATACATACATACATATATATGTATGTATGTATGTAAGTATGTATATATAAAAAAAAAAAAGAAGGAAGAAAAATCCTGCACTAAAGGCAGCAACTATGTCATGGTCATGAGTATTTTAATGAAAATACAAGCAGAACCCCTGACCCTAGCAGTAAATGCAATACACAAGTGTCAAAAGCATGTAGTCGTGAATGATCTTTTACATGCCACTTTGTTCACCCTATTAAGATGCGAGCTGTTTCTTTGATTTATCTGGTAATAAATTTTTTATGACTAGTGAGTCTCATAAAAATTGCTTTGGTGCTGACTACTTTGATTAATAAGACCAAAGAATCAAAACTGTCAGAAATTCATGGGCAAGAGTAAATTACTGCCAAACATACACTAGATATTCCATAAAATATAGACTAAAAAAGGTTGATTTGGTAATTTTTATCTTGCATCAATTTGCTTGATATAATTTATATTTAGGATCATCACTGTCATTCCTTGCATACCTTTTCTTTTTTTAAAGTCAACAATAGTGTAAATCTGAATTTTGGAGAAATGAACAGGAGACAGAACATCCTAATACCCAAAACTCACATTTGGAATTTAGCTTGGAAATTATATCCAGTTTAAAGGTGACTAAAACCCATGTTCTAAGAGCTGCAGCTTTTATAATCAAAATCCCTTTTACATTAAGAATCAAAACTGACACACATATATCCATGCCTAAATCCTGTTCTTCTATAACTGTGATCTTTCTTCATTGAGGTCTTTGTATGTAGCAGGTTCTTGCAACACATCTTTGAAGAGTTCTGGATCCCTCTCTCTTACCTTGGATAACTCTCAAAATATTTAATATGCAGAAACTACCACAAAATTAGATACTGAAGCAAGTCAGAGGTAGCAATCTGGGTATACATGTTAATACAGATCAAGCATATCCTTTTCCTACCAAGAGGAACCATACTTACGGCACTGGGTACAGGATTTGTTGCATTTACTTCTGCGTATATTTACCATCCTGTGACAGCATTTTGGTGCAAGATGTATTTCTGCAGGATTTAAAACCTACCTGATCAAAAATTTTTACAGATAACCAAAAGGATTTAGGGAATCACTGTTCCACATTCAGTGAAACAAATGCTGCTGTTTACATTCAAAACTGGAGACAGCGTCTTAAAACATGTGGCAAAAATACGAAGAGGACTAATATTCCTGCATTTATTATTATTGCTTTTGTGGAGCTGGAGCAAGTGAAATGGTCAGTATAGCATATAATTCTTTTTACTGTTTATGCTCCTGCACACTTCACTTTAGACTACAATGTCTTTTTCCCATCAAGTGTAATAAAGAAGAAAAATTACAGCGTAGTTTTTCCTGGCATATTTGATACTGATTTTCAGTATATCAGAATTTTAGGGTTCAATAATTAAAGTGGTTGGGTACAGAAAAAAAAAAAAAGCCATTGCAAAGCTGTAGTCAAAAGGTGTTGCCTACACAGGACCTAAATTTGACTATCCCCAGCTTTAACAGGAGGACATTTCTTGTTTGGTCAGAGGAAAGCACTGAAAATGCAGGACTGAGAAATCCTGTGTCATATATAGCAGAAGTTCTTGCTTTTCATCTTAAACTTTTCAAGAAAAAGTTAATTTTAATGACAAGATTTTAAAGTGAAATCTGATCATAACCATTTTCAACACTGTGTTTTAGGTGTAAGGGGCTGTAAAAGTGCATATAAACAGGACGACAGTAATACCTGATAAAATAAAATCGTGGCTTTTAAGAAGTTTATCAGAGCTTGCATTACAAGTGGCTCCAGCAAATTACACCAGAATAATTCCAACCTCAGCCTTCTACTAGATAAATAGTTGATAAAGGCAATCATAAAATTAGGGACAGGTCTCCATCTAGCTGACAGCCCTCACCAGAAGGATAAAGAAATTGCTAAAGATCACACAAAATCCTGAAATAATGTGAAACTGAAAGAAGAAAACTGGAGTTCAATAAAAACCAGCATGCAATAAAACAGATATGGCTGCATAGAGAATAGAAATTGCAGACAGATCTGCTTGATTATAAAAGCGCCACTTTTTAATTTATCTCTCAAATAAAAACAGCAAATGTGTGCAGTAACTCTTCTTGTTTGGTTTTAAAGAACCAATCTGAAGAAGAAAACAAGAAAGCAAATCAACTGAATTTTGAAGATTACAAAGGGTTAAGAGACTTATCACTACTTACTGTTAGCTGCATCACTTTACCAGAAACCCCTTCTATGTGGAAAAACAGTGTTTTCCACATTAGTCCTCAACTAGTATTGTTCTGTCTGCCATTCCCAATCTATTCTTCTTCCTTTTGCCATCTTGAGGATTTTCCTAAAAATGCTCTATTCTTTTTGTTACCTATTGTTAATGCCTTTGCCTTATCTTAAAATTGAGAATCAAACACAGGAGGGAAAAGGGGATTTTACCTTGGTATTTATTTTAGGATCCTTAGGTGCACTACGTCCAGGTGGAATGCACACCAAGGCACACTGCAATGCACACCCACAAAAGATCTGGTATAACATTATAGGTGTTACTAATTAGCACATCTATCAAAGATTCCCCAATGAGAGGCTCGAGTGAGCCCCCTCTCCCCGAGGAACCTTCCCCTGGATGGTTCTGTCTTAGTTTATAAAATGTGTTCTGGAGAGGACCTTGGTGCCTGGAGCATTCTGATCCCTAACTATGAAGCTTCTAAGATGTTTTAGTCTCCTATCTTGACAAATAAGTCTAAGAATGTAAGCTAAAAACCACTACGACTACAGAGGTTATACAAAGGTATAAAAAGGGTATAAAAGGCAAAAAACCATCATGGCATCACTGTAAAGTCCAAATTCTGTTCCTGGCAATACCCTTCTCTCCAACAGACAAAAAATCCCCACCCAAACAAAATTAGGTGAGTTACTTTCTGAGAATATCAACTGAATTTCTGAATTGCATGTATTTTGGACACACTGCCTTTGGTTAGCAACAACACCCCCCTAGAAATGCTGAGAAAACCCCTTGAATCCATTGGAGATGACAGACTCACCATGTCCACAGCAGTGAGAGCAGCAGAACACACTATAGGATAGAAGGCCCTACAACTGCAGTAGTTCTGGCAGACTCTAAAATCAGGCAATAGATCATCACCTTTGGATACTACACACAGTGTCCTAAAATCCATCATGGATCATACAATAACCTTAATACTGAGATGTTGCTCTAAAACTTATTTTCCCAGAAATTATCCTGAGGCAAGCAGAGGACAATAAGAGAAAACTGAATGTTACTTTCCCTAGCAGGTTGCCCTTAGTAAGTTGTACCCTGCTTTCCTTTCCTTATTTGCTTGACTTCTGCTCTCATATAATAGAAGTGTCAGCATTTAAACACATTTTTAACATCCCTTTAAAACTACTGACACCAGAATGAAATCAGCATCAGCCCCAGATTAGTGAGTATAGGAGTAAAAACTTACCAATTACCACATCAGCTGGGGCTGATGCGGAATACAGTTGCACCTCTCAGTGCACTTCGGATATATTATGTCTCTTACAATGTTTTTCAGTGCTGATTGCCTTCTGGAAAGATGTATTCACTTGTTTTTATTTCCTCCTGTAATCCTAACCACACCATGTGGTATATTTTGCATATCTTATTCACAGATATGAAGCTCTTCTTTGAGCTGCTTTAAAATACACTGTGGACAGGCACAGTTCATTAAATGATCCAGGACAGCCCATACCTTCACTGTTATCTTTCACCAACTTCCAGGTCATCAAAAACAACTGTGTATTTGCTTGCGAATACCTGAGGAAAACATTTAACAACTCCAGGTCAGATCTCTGTGGAGCTCACAAGAAACATTCTCTTTGGTAAATGTCTCCCAAGACCTATCAGGGAGTTGTTAATTCTTCTTAGTGTTTTATTGAAATTATGCAGTGCTCATTTTCTAATGACAATGTTGTGTACAAACTAAATGTCTCACAAAGTTCTATGGTTAAAGAGCTGCCTTGACCAACCAAATCTGTAATATTTATAAGATTTAATATTTCTTTAGGAAAAGGTTCTCAAAATCATAGTCATGCTTTAAAGTGTATGAATTACATTCCTATTACAATCACATTCTTTGTATCATCACTAGAAGAATTTCATGTCTCTTTTTGACTATTTAACCCAGAATTAATTTCAGAGTAAACTAGCTCATAATAATCCAATTTGGTCTATTCACCTTTCTTGATGCTGGAACGATACTAGCACTGCTGTCGACTTTTGAGTCTTTCACTGACACAACAATTTAACTAAGACTGAGCTTTGGTGACTCCAGACTCTATGTCAGCCAAGTCTTCTAAACCTTCTGGGTGCACGTCCAGAGGCTTGGATGTTTAAAACCATTTCTCAGAACAAAATGTTGGTCAGGCTTCTACTTGAGGGACTGAGAAATAACTTATCTTCCCTAAATTATCATCCAGCTTGCACTGAACAGAAGCATAACAGAACATGACTTTCCTTCCCTCATTATTAATAATCTATCATAGTTTAGAAAAGGGCCCATTTAGTTTTTAAGATTTATCATAATCAGATAGTTACAAGCAGCCGCTCCAGTGGCTAAGAGCCTAACAAGATAGATCCCACTTTGGATTGGCCCTCTTTCCCATGGCAGAAACTTTTTTCAATCTCCTCTATCAGTTTTCCTGCCCAAGGTGCCACTTGCCTGCAGCTGCACATCTCACTCTTTGCTTGCCTGGTTAGACCTCAACCTGTTCTCTAGGCCAGGTCCTTGATCCTGTTGCTTACCTGTTACTCATTTTGGATTTTACCATAATTACCATTGATTTTTAACTCAGCAACTGATCTTGCCTTGTCCTATGCAACTTTGATTTGATGCAACTTTGTGCTGTTTCCCTACTCAAGTCCTGTACCCTACCACCGTTACCCTAGCTTTGGTTTCATCAAGTCCTCAGCTTCTGCACTTAACTCACTTGATTCCAATTTCACTTCTAACATAGCTCCAGATATCTGCCCCAGTGACATAAACCCTGGGTTATTATCCTTGACATGGTAAATGTATTACTGCATAATATTCTAAACTTTTATACAAAGTTCATATCAAAGGAAATCGCAGTAGCAGTAGTTACACCAATATTTATATGTGCAGTATCTGTATCTGTCAGATACATCTGTGATAGCTTTGGTTTTATTACATATCCATCTTAGCAATATATAAACAAAAATATACAGACATAGTGTTTTTATTGTTTGTCTTTTGACATGGGTTCCAGTTAGCTCTTCTTTTGGGAAGAGTTACAGATTTGCATGTAAATGTTGTCTAAAGATGTCAGGACTCTGAGTCATCTATTTTCTCTGTTGGAAATAATGTACTAATATATTTATCAATTTTTAAAATACAGCCAATAAATACAACATTTGGTTGGAATACAAATCAGCATTTTCATATAAAATATACAGTACCATGTCTTCAATACAACAGAACCAAAAGTAAATGACATTTTTATATTTCCCCACATCAGCTTGATAAAAGATTTTTATTGGTAAGTTTAAATTTTTTTACTGGTACGTGATCAAAATGTGTGAATCAGGACTATTAACACTTGTTTACTTCTCAGCTATGATGGATCCTGCTTCCCGCCATCCTTTGAGAGAAGCTTAATTTGTCATGAGTTCATCTTCATGGGAGATGTGGCATCTCAGAGACTCCCACCTAAGGTAGATCTGAGGTTGTATTTTTTCCACTACCTTTACCCAGTCTTTGAAACCATGCCAAAATAAATGAGGTCACAGCTACCACTGGCACAGATGGTACATCCATGTGAGGGGTCAAATGGTAAAGATGCCAGGCTAAAAAGACACTGAAAGAGTTAAGTGAGCTCCAGCAATGGACTGTTGGATATACATCACCATCTTATTTCTTGTACAGGCCCAGGACAACCACACAAAGCAAATGAGAAAGGAAAAGAAGTATTCACTAATGGTGCATGCTATGAGCGTAGGAACATGAGCAATCCCTCAAGGAACAGTGACAATACTGGTTCTAGAAGTATTTGTAGAGCTGCATCTAAGAGAAAACTAATGCATGAAGTCTTCTATTCCATTGCCCTGGTTTTGTCAGGGTAGAGTTCATTTTCTCCCTAGTACCTGGTACAGAGCAGTGTTTTGGATTCAGGATGAGAATAATGTTGATAACACACTGTTATGTTTTGGTTGTTGCTGAGTAGTGCTTGCACTGAGCCAAAGACTTTTCAGTGTTTCATGCTCTGAAATTGAGGAGCTGCACAAGAAGCTGGAGAAGGGGGGAACATAGCTGGGACAGCTGACCAAACTGGCCAAATGGATATTCCACACCACAGAACGTCATGCCCAGTGTATAAACTGGGGGAGTTGGCCAAGAGGGACAGATTGCTGCTCAGGGATGGGCTCAGCCTTGGTCAGTGATCGGTAATTGTATTGTGCATTTGGGGTTTATTCTTCTCTTTTTTATTACTATTATTATTATAGTATTTTAATATCAGTATTATTATTATATTTACTTTGTTTAAATTATTAAATTGCTCTTAACTCAAGCTTTCTCCTTCCCTGATTCTCCTCCATCCCATGGGGGGTAGGGGAAGGCATGAACAGCTGTGCGCTTCTAAACCACTGTCTGGAGTTAAATCGCTACATCCACAAACTACCAAAGAATACTACAGACAAAAGCAAAGAAAAATAAAGAAGGTAAATGGCATTTATTATGGCCTGTCTTTCTTAACAGGATGGGGTAGACTCACACTATCCAAGTTCTTTAAATCTTCACTGACCTCTGCAGATCATACAAAGAGCTGAGGTGCCTGACTGAGCTCTGCTGAATTGGATCTATAGATCTTTCAAGCAAGTGGCCTGTGTTCCTCTGTACAATCTTTATTTCCCCCAGGGAGTACAGAATACCAACCATTTGAAATTACTCCTGAAATCAACTGTGCCCAGTTCTTTTTGGTATCATCACAAGATTAGATAATGACTGGATAATTTAATTTTACTTTAGAGATAGCCAAAGAAAAGCGTTCTCTCTATGTATTGCTACAGTCTAAGTGCAAAAAGAAATGTTAGGAAGACTTTCATAACCCCAATGATTTTTTCCTAATGAATATATAATTTATGTAATAACAATTCTTAGCTTATGAAAAATTTTCAGTAATTATAAACAACTGCACAAAACTGCCGTGTTCATTTAAACAGGTTACTAAATGCAGAAATACACATGATTATTCTTCATATTAACAGAAAACAGAGCTTTGCCTCCTTTAGTTTAATGTCAGTGGCACTGTGCAGTTATCTTAATATATATGGGGGTGTCACCTGAATTATTCACTCAAAAATCAGGAGATGTGAATGCAAGGTCTGCCTACATCACAGACATGCCATCCTCTGCCACAAGTCATCACATCGTGTACTCCTGCCCAACTGATCAGTGCTCACTGAAACTAGATTTTGGCCTTCATTTCTTCTGTTGCAAGACTGTTTCTATCTGAAAGTTATTTACTACCTTGCTCCCTTAACAATTAGAGACCTTCCTTCAACTATACACCTGGCCAGCTTATTTATATTTGTTCCTACGCACACCATTTTTTTTGTCTTAAATGAAATTTTTTCCTCCCCGTCTCCCTTCTAATGACAACCATGACCTCTGTTATCAGACTTTACTTTGCTAAATAAATCACATGCCTTTTAAATTTCCTCTTCTTTCTTCATTCATTTCACTATCCTATTATATTTCCACACTTTGCCTGTTCCTGCCTGAATTCATCTTTCATGAACATAATGACCACAACTGTGAAATATTTCCTTTTCTGTACTGGAAAATTTCCACTCTTTCAGCCAAACTCTGGGGATTGCACCCATCTTTCTCTTCCCCTCACTCCAGCATATCACACCGGTGGCTTGCCTATAACTAATACACCCAAGCCTTCCTCTTTGTTTGCTAATTTTACTGTGTGGCATGCTGATTCTTTTCTATGCTGCTAGCTTTGTACCATCGGCAAACATAATTTAAATATTCCTGCTTTTTGTGTTAATATAAAATGGGATTCTTGCAGGTCCTAGACTGTGCTGCACAAGTAACACCATTTCAGAACTATCTCTCTTCATATCAGTTCAACCTGCTGATGCCTTCAGATCAACTGCTGGCAATTCTCACTTTCCCAACATGCTTCCCAAGAACCAACACCTGAATTTTTCATTTGTTTGACCTCTTTTCCACTCCTTTACATCTCAACAGCACCAAACACCATACACCTGAACTTAAACAGGGTTAACAACTGTGGAATAAGATCATGAATTATTTCAAGATACTATTTGTATTCTACTGCAGTACTCTTGAGTGTCCTGCCAGTCTCCTTGAGTTGTTAAAAATAAATGCTGAAATACTCTTCATTAATATAACCCTGGAGAGGAATCTGTTCCTTCACTACCTGTGTCTGTTGCCCTGGAAGCAGCTGCTGCATAATAGTGGGGTTCAGTACAACAACTCATTCCCAAGAAGCTGGGGAGATTCTCTACACTGTGGATTTTTCCACACTGTCACTGCCGATGAAATGGGGTTTCCAATTACAATGCTTAGCACAGAGCAGCCTGCCCAGGGGAACCTATGTTCCAATGCTGCCACGCGATACATGCTCAGCACCGCATTTGTCAAACCATCTCTTCTGCTAAGAGTTCATGTGTCAGTCTTGAAAATGGCTTGCTCTTCTACTACCTTTCCTGATGGAAATGTGAAAAGTGCAACTTCCCTCCTTTCATGAAACATCTTGTTGAGCCTCTTGACTCCAAATTGACTGCCTCGTGGGAAAAATCTGCTTTCTAGAGACTTAAAAATGGTGAGACTGTTCTATTGTAATTCTGCCTCACTGGGATATGGAGGTCAAACAGGGAAACAACAATCATTAGATAATGAGTTAAAAGGTGATTCCTGGGTTTAAGGGCAGCTTAAAAACGCACTCGGGACCCAGCAATTTCTTTTGTTTTAGACGGGATTACACTACCAGGTGTTGGTATTTGCAATAGACTCTGCTGTGATAAAATCAAAATCACTATTCTACCTGTTACAGAAACAAACATGCAAAGAACAAGTTCCACATGAAGATGGATCAAGAGTATATGAATAATTCCAGAAATGTACCCAAAGACCAGCTTTCCGGACTAACTTTGCTGTAAATGCCAGCAACCAAACCCACCCACTGGTACCAATTGCATATCTCAGTTTTATCTCATCTTATACAAATAACTAATTATCTTACAGAAATCCTAAGGAATATCATAGAATTTTGTTCTTCATAGGAGGTTAATTCATTGTTTTCTTTCAAACATTTATGTCTGTATGCACTTATCTAAGTACATTGTGACCACTAAATCACACAATACATCATCTATATGTCAGTATCCTAGAGAGAGAAGATCCTCTGAGAATATGCTTACAACATAAAGGTCACTCTGAAAGTTGACTAAAGGCATGAATAAAAAATAAAACATTTAGTTAAGCCCTTTGAGGAGACAAGGTTGCCATTATCCTTCACTGTTTAGGCAAGTTCTTCAACTGTTTTTCAACACTATCATGACATCACACGGAGTTTAATGGCAGCTCCTGAGTACATATAGAATCAAAGCCAAAATTCAGCTTCCTAAAGTTTTAGGAAGTTAAAAAGCAGTGAGAGATTTAGAATCATTACATACTTGGCAAACTGACTTATTTCCAAACGATGCTGTCACAGGATGATATGTGCAGTGGGCGTATTTTAGCCAACAAAAGCTAGCAAAGTGCCAAGAGCTGCTGAATTTCCTGTTAAGAATTAAGAGCCCCTCCACACACATTTTCCACCACAATATATGACCCATCTTTTTGTCAGCGCAAGTCTTCCTTGAAAAATTAGGGTCGAAAAATCACTGGGTACCATTTCTCATGAAAGGTAAGGAAATTAAAGGAAATGAAAGAAGCTACAAAAAAAGAAGGGCTGATCTGAGGGTCTTACTGGTTAACATGCTTCTGAAGTAAAGTGCAATTCCAGTTTTATACGTGGTGCGTGAGTATCATGTAAAATGAGTGTGGAAATGTAAAAGTATGCAAGACAAATGACATTTTATCTTTAGACATAATCATCCCTCATGGGTGTCATCCCTACTTATCAATTAATCACTAGAGCATGAATATCCCAAGACATGGCTAAAAATGGGATGTAATTTTTCACTAAATATGCTTGAAACAGCCAGTACATTTCACAAAAGAAAGAAGAGGTTTGTGATCTATTTGGTAGCTGCTTCCCAAGTGCAACCTCACAGAATCTGAAAGGAGATCCCTGACATTGACTGCAGTGATGACTTGTGCCAGTTACCAGCAGAAACCTCAAGGTTTATTTACATGACTACAAGTGAGTGCATTGCCAGGACTTACTGAGTTACTGCTTTCTGGCTAAGTTAACAGCAACTGAGCAAACATGAAGTTCTAGCCATTGCAAACAAAATAAAATTAGCATTATTAGTATTAGCATAACCCCCTAAGTGAAAATGTAACTTGGTGAGCCCCTGAAACTTGGCACTTGTGCCTGTATGAGCCTACCCTCACTGTCTTAGCTAGTCTAGACAATGTTAAACTTGTAAACAAAGAAAAGTCAGTATTTCCAATCAGCTAGCAAAAGCAATGGACAAAGGGAAACAAATCTGTCTCTGGAGCTCAAAAGTCATCTGCCATACAGATGCATAGTTCTGGTTTATGAGAGTTTACATCTTCCAGTACCTGAAAGCAAACTTACTGGTCTGATGGTCAGCTGCTGATGTATGTTCTATCTTCTCAGTGTTGCAAGTGAGGTTAGCTAAGCAGCATCCTATCCAATCATTCATTTACCTGTACTGCTTTGCCTCACAGAAAAAGTTAACCTGTTTGGATCTATCAAATGTTGGAAGATTTTTTTTTTTTATTTTGGCAGAATGAGCAATAAAACACACAAAAACTCAAGAACTTGACTTTCCTTATTTAGATATCCACAGGGAAAAATTCTAAATTCACATATCAACCTTGCGATTTGCTTAATAGGAAATAAGACACACTACCTGTTCAAAGGCTCTGAAAGAAAAAGGCAGTTGAAGAAGCTGTATAGTCATTAGCAGGGAAAGTTCAAAATTTCACCACAAAAACCAGTTTTAATTTCTTCTGAGTCCTGATCTGTTTTTGTGCACAATAATGCTACTAGATCTGTTACCTAGACGATGCCACTGCTTTTGACTTTTAATTCTTAAACCCAAATGCAAACAGAGGAATGTCTTATGATATGGCATCCCAATAATTCTCAGATCACATACTTAGAGGAAACTGGAAATAAAAAGGACAGTATTTTTTCAGTAGGAAAATCCATGAACTCTCCTTACAGCAGGGGAAACAAGTAAAATCAAAACTCAAAAAAATTTACTACTGGGTTTCTAACAAAATTATACTGATACTTTTAATTTATGATTTAAATATAAAATGGTCATATGCTGAAAATCTAAAATTAACACCTAATTATTAACATCTCCATGCATTTGGGTTTCATCACTAAACTTTGAAAATTATGACACATTAATGTGTCATAATAGCTTCTAAGATCAAAGGAGAAACCATGAATGAGCCACAGAAAGATTACTTGGTTTTGATTTCTTTCCCTATTAATAACTAGAGTCTGATTCTGCTTACACTGTTAACTATACAGGTTTCAGATACTTACTGAGGACAAAATCAAAACTGGCCCATTAGCCAACAAGACACTGCTACACCTCAGCAAAGAGCAAGACAACAAGCACAATATGGCTAACTCAGAACAAAGAACAACAGCTGAGGTAACTGATGAATTACAGAACCTTCTTGTCAATTTTGATTAAACAGGAAAGTTGCCAGAGCATTTTAATACACCCAGAGTTACTTTCTTTTTTTCTTTAACAGCTTCCCCCCCCATCCCCTTCCCCACAAACTGAATATGGGTCAAATTCTCAAAACTGCACTTCAGACCTTAAAATTTTGCTGTCCTCATGATGCCCAGAGTGGTCCCTGTGAGAAGTGCATGAAGATCCCCAACCTACACTGCTCAGCAAACAGAAATATAAAACTGACAATATAAAGCAGAATTACAAAACATTATCAAGAACCCGAGATGCAGCTGCACAATGAAAAGGGGGGGAAGGGATGGTCCAAGGAGACAGGCAGCAGTTTCCCTACACCATGTCTGTAGTACAGAGTACTACTGCAAGAAGGGTGTTGCAGCCTACTTAAATCTATTAATAAATCTGTCTTGAGAACACGCATTACAGCATAAATATCAGCACCCTTCTGAGACACACAATTCTTGCAACCACTCTCCCATCTGTGATTCTTTTAATTTAAAATTCTGTAAATGAAGAGCAATAGCTGACAAAAGCCATTGTTGGGTCATTTAGTTTCATATAGAAATTTACATCTCAGTTACTTAATTGGAATCCCACAACTGTCACTTGTGAATACTCTTCTCTGGTAATTTTGTTCAGACAGCAAACATATAAAAGATTGTCAGAAATGCTTCTGAATTATTAAAATGTATTTTTTAAATAAAGGCAATATGCAAAAACTAACTTTCCAATCCAGAGGCTGTACTGTTGTACTTCCTACTGCTCCTAGGGAGACAGCATCAAGAATGCTTCTAGACACTGAAAAATAACTTCCCATCTAAAGAATAACATGGAGACTTTTGTACTTAAAATAAGTATTACAATTCAGTGAATGATTAAAGACATTTTTTCCTAAACCATTAGTCAGCATTTGTACATGGAATCTTGCATTAAAATGGAGAAGCCCAGCACACACATTTACACATTATTGAAGAATGCACTAGTACCTGTATTTGAATTACTAAGGTTATAGACTTTTGCAAATTAGTCCAGATCAAAACAGGTTTGAAGTCTGGATATCTCTCAAAACATAACAACCCGCATCCAAAACCATTAACAAAAATCTATTTCAATCTATAAAGCCATACCGAACATACTTAAAATTAGCACTTCTCAAAAGGCTTGTAATGCTTGTTCTTTTACATCTCTCATGTTACACTGAAGTTCTTAGAAATAAACAAAAATGCAGGACAGTATCAAACAATCTTTGTGCTTTCCTAACTTGTCTACATGACAGTCACCTTCTTCTTCGCAAAATTCCTTAATATAAATCTACAGGCTTGCATATTTGTCCTGGATACCAAGTTACTGCATGTATTATGAAAGATATGTGTAGCTGGTAACACTTTGCCCAAAACACTACAGGGAAAAAAACAAACAACACAGCTACAGTATATAATGTAATACTTACTATTTATATGTTTCTGAACGAATGTATTCGAAAACATGAGATACTCCCAGCTGGAACTGATCAGCAATAGGGGTAACCCAAGGATTGTTCTCCGCTTTGAAGACTTGTTTTTGACCAGTCAAATCCAAATTACCTGAAAGAGATTGAACGAAACACCACATGAAAAATGTTTGAAATATGAAAAATTTGAAAGAAATACCTTGCTGTGAATATAAAAACCTTTTATTTGTTTCAGAAAGTACAACCGTAATAAAAGGAAATATTTCAGTCTTAGCAAAGAGAACAGAAGGACATAGTGGTTCCCACCATGATGGATGCGGTTCCACTCTATTTGTTTTCAGTGCTGCTACAAAGGGTTGCAAAGCAGGGTTGAACTTTGTCCACTTGTTTATTAAATTAGTTTTAAGTGTGACTTGATAATGCACCTTTTCACTATCTCCACCATGATCTGCAGGAATGAAAGAGTGATTCTCTGGTAGAAGTCTGCTCTGCTGAAGCTTGGCATTGCAGAGCATTCCTCAATCTCTGCTCCAGGGGCTTTTTGCCTTCCCAGTGCCCAGCATGTTGTCTGCACCAAGATCCCACACTGATCTGTGGTTAGAGCGACACATACTCACCAAAGCAAACAAACAGCGCTGTTCTTGTAACATGGCAGTTTTACCTATTCTGTTGACAAAAGACACAAGAGACCTACTACTGGCTTGCTTGGGGTTTTCTTGTTTGTTCATTTTTAAAAGTTTACCATCCAACCCCGAAACAGTACATGCTCCACTGAAACTCCTCATGACTATGGATATGAAAGGCTGAATTCCAGGACAGTCTGGCCATTGAAATATTTTCTTGTGTTCTTTAAATTAAGAAATCTGTGGCACATTTTCAATTTATTTTTGTGGATTTTACAATGAAGAGAGGCCTACCCTTTCCCCAGAAATCAACAATAACTAAACGACAAGATAAAATAATCTTTAAGTATGGAGAACAAAACAAAAAGGGTTTTGAAGACTGACTGAGCCAAGCTGCTCATGAAATCTGAAATCAACCTGACACCACAGCTTTCCAAAATAAAAAGAGCTGTGCAAGTGCAGGCAAGGGGAGCTGCTGCAAGCCCTGTGCTCACTGCCCACTCTGGCTACACATTCTGAATGACAGCTAATCCTTGGTGTATTCCCCTCTGTAAAAGGGGTTAAGACAATTAAAGACAGGCCATTATATGGTGTGAAAAGATGCCAAGCATCTCATACCAGCCTATCGTGGCATCACGATTACCTTAACAAGCTCATCTGCCAGCTGTCTGTGGCAGGCTGGTCTGAGCCAGCAGTGGCAGGAGCATCCCCCACAGCCGTCAGTCAGGCGGCAGCCGCCCGCTGCCACACGCTTCAGTGCACCTTGTCTGCTTTATTAAGGGACTCAGCAGCCCTGTTCTAACAAGGATCAGGAAAAAGGATTAAGTACTGTGACAAAGAGGACCTAATAAGCAAGAAAGCAGTGTGTCTAAATCTGCGCTGGCTGAAGGCGTGGGCCGGCGCTCTTGCCATGCAGCTCTCACGTGGAGGCCGCTGGGGAAGCCGACCAGCGCGGCGATTAGCCCTAACCCTCTGACCAGGGCTGCTGGGAAGATCCTGTATCACTCAGGGGCTTGCTTTGCAACTGCAAATTGGATTTCCCATTTTATTACCTGCAAAAAATCCTGTATGCTGCCCTCTGAAACTACCAACGCTGCAAGCACTCTGTAGGTGCTACAACAGGGTAAAATGATCAATCTGTGTACAACTAATAAAACCAGTCAAATTTGGGGACGCAGGCTTGGTTCCATCATAGGTCAAGTTCAATGCTGCTTATAGGAATAAGTTACATGTGCCCAAAATCTCAATATCCAGGGTCTCAGCTGAATCCTCTCGTCCCAAGCTGTGTCAGAAATTGTCCATCCAGGGAAGGCTGCTGCATGTTTCCATTCCCACAGCACTTGAGCAGCATGCCCACTTCCATTTCAAATACCACATGGCCCATATAAACATAATTCATTGTAATAATTACTACTCTACCACAGCAAAAGGAATCTTACAGCAAAAGAAAGACTGCTCAAGCAGAATAACCTGTAGGTCCTCATGCCAATGTATTAGCTTTATTTTCCTCTGTCTTCTCTTTTTTCCCAAAATACATTGGAGACAGGTACAAATATTTCTTTTCACCTTCACAGGGAGGAAGGAGGCAGAGGCTCTAATTAATCTGATTATGGAGGAAACTGGGGCACACAAAAATTCAGGATCTGCACCAAAATCCACCCCTCCCTGCCCAGGACGTCCTTCTGGGAGCCTTGCCAGCAGCAGCTGGCCTGGCAGCCCATCCCACTGGCCACCTAGAGCTGGAGTGAGAACCTAGGGATTTTAAGTGAAGAATTTAATCAAGTGTGCTAGTGAGAAAAGGAACAACTTGTCTGTCCTCACGGCAAGCACTGGGTTCTCTGTAGGTGAGTGAAGGAGGGCTGCCCTACAGAAGACAGGAAGGACAGGGCAACCAATGTTTTAAAATCCTCCCTGTTTGATACCAAAATTTCCATCTGGAAATGAAGGCAGAAAAATAAGTAGGAAGTTACACGGAGAGTGCCCCACCTCATCAGACCTAAGGAAGAAATGGAGTCTAATCCTCCTGACACAAGGCAAGCCATTTGAGCACAAAGAAGCCACATAATTAAAAATGAGACAGAAGGGAAATGTTCGTACTGCATCACCATACATTGCTTGGGGCCATATCCTGCTGACCTTTCTATGCTTACAGCTAAAAAAATCCATGAATCAAGGGCATATCTAATTCTCCTCTGGCTGCAGGACATCCAGGAGTCCCAAGCACAAGGCCAATGTCTCAGTAGCATCTCATGAATAGTATGTGCTGGGGCAGCCAAATACACAGGAGCACACTGCATGGACCCTTCTGCTGCAGTGCACAGGACAAACCCAGCAGTGTGGAAGAGATCATCACACTCGCCTGAAGCAATGGCTCTGGTACCGGGCTCACCTCAGGAGTGCCGAGCAACCAGACACCTCACACGTGTCCCTATCCCCCCACCCCAAAGGTCTCCTTGCCTAGGTGATTTTTTTATGGCAGCACCACGTTAGAAAATGCTGTTATTCCACCCCTGCAGCACTAGAGCCAGGGAAAAAGCCATGGCAGATGCGCCTTCATGCGTATTGTCTAACAGCAGCATCAGCAGAACACCATCCCCAGGGCTTTCAGAAATTTATATAGTGTTCTGCTACACAGATCACATCAAATCCCTCAGACACTTTTAGTAAGCAAAATACAGAATTACCTCCAGTAAAACTCCAGCACGGAAGATTCAATCACAAAATGTATTAGAATTGGAGACTGCACTGGTCACTGCTGTTTTGTTCTTTCCATGCATATTTGCCTACTAAAAAATATTTCTCATTTCTCTAATTTGGCATAATTGTTTCACTAAAATTGTATTTCTTCATTATGGACTTCAAGTTCTTGCTATTTTGTCATACTGAAAGGGATCAGCTCCACCGAAAGGCATCACAGTCGTGTGCCTCTGGTAAGCGAGGAAGAACAGGCCATCTTCAAGGCTAGTCAGCACAGCCCCTTTCCTAGGGCACAGAAATGTTTTTCAAATTATTTTTGAGTGCTTCTAAAATTATTCTAATAAATCATCAAAACTATACACCCCAGAACTCAGGTTTAACATGCTTAAAGAACCTTTTAAGTCCGACAGGTACTTTTTTTACTCTCCCTTAGGTAAATATAGATTACCAAGTAGGAAGACTGCAAAGTGGACACTGCTGCTACCAGCAAGTGGACACTGAAAAGAGAACAGAACCTGGAAAAGGGAAGAGTAGAGATCTAACAGCTGACTGCTGTGGACAACCTGCACAGAATGACCAAAAACCTTCTAAAAGGAGCCATCTGTGTGGTCTTAAAAGTGCCTGATTCTTGGCATTTTTATTTCTGTCTCAGCACTCATTGTATCTAAAGATGATCCTGAACCCTTAAGTTTGACTGGATCCCTGTGATTTAACTTCTTTCTTTACCCCACCTCAAAACCAAATTGCTCCTAATGCCCAACTACTAAGCTGTGCAGACCTGAAAACTGTCTACTGTCCAAATCTCTCGTTAGCTGCCACCTGGGAGCTACAATAGAACTACACCAAAACTCCTGAAAATTCAAGTGCAAAATCAAAGTATGCATATTTTTATTTTAATGTGCTCTAACTTAGGGGATCCATTAACAAAAAATACCATTTATCACTTCTTAAATTCAGAGCTTCTACAGCCATGGGTGGGCAGAAGGGCCACTCGTATGACAGCAGGCACACCTCATCCTGAGAGACTTTTACAGGATAAGAAGACAGCTACACTTTCCCGTCTCAGTGGATCTATCCTGCACTCAAGCTAAAACATGATCATTAATGTTTCTTGTTATTTTCCTGCAGTGCTGTTGAAATAAAAAGTAGTTTGTGTGAACACTCATGTTTTGCTCAAATGCCTCCAAAGGTCAGAAAAGAGCTCGTAATAGAAAATAAAATGCTGCCTCCCACAGTTGTGTTTGCAGAGGGTATCACAGCCAGTAGCAATACCACCCATCACTTTGGCCAAGGGTGCCTTCAGACCTCCCAGGCTACTCCTGTCCATTAGATCTAGTCTGCAAGCACCCCTTACATACAGCCACAAGCCCCTCATCCTCTTGTGATGTATGATCTACAAAGTGTGTAATATTTACCCAACGGATGTATACTGGAGGTACAGTAAGGTATGACTAGTGTACATAGGCATTACTTCAACACATACAAAAGGAAACAGAATGAACACAAACCTGGCTTGTCCTTTCCACTTGAATGCCCTTGGCAATACTTTAAATACTCTCAAAAATTAAAAGGTGAAATTAGGTAATTAAACAACTCTGACATTTGAGAACTGAACAATGGCATTCAGCATAAGAAACATGATCCTAGCTGTAAAATGCCAGATCAACACTTCTTTGTAATGGTTTAAATTCATCCCCAGTGGAGCTTCATTAAAATCAATGGATATAATTTTTAGCCTGTATGCTGTTGAGCTTCACATCTGTGTCCTGTTGATACTCTGACTCCCCTCCCAGCCTACACTCTGCTTCACTGACCTCAAGGAGAGTCCTCAAACTGTAACACATCCCCTTTAGTGATTCCTCTTAAGACTGCAATTTAAATATTCTTTCCCTTTACAACACAAAGGTCTTACTCTCTGTTGCACATATGAAACAAAGAACAAAATTAGTTTTAGTAATTTATTTAGATATAAATACCTCTGAATCCTGTTTTATTAAATGCTAAGTAAGGGATCAATCCACTGCACTAAATTTAAACTTAGGTTGTACGTAAAAATATGTCTGTCCTGGCTTGTTTTAGATTTGCTTTACACTACAGGGATTATAATTTTTATTACTTTTGTGGCATTTGCTTTGTCTTGAGAGAAAGAGATTGTTTTAAGTGCAGGGGTAGAAGAAATATCATGACTATTATGTCATAAAAAGGATACCAAAGTAATTAAATTGTGAATGATGTCTTAATACCTATGTAAAAAAATGAAAATATATACTCATTTCTATGCCACAAAGTATTATCAAAAGCCAATGATTTTTACCCCAATCTTAAGCGTATGTAAGGCTGTGCACCAGTAACTCATACCATTCCTATAAACAAGTAAGATCATCTATGCTTTGAAGACACAGCACTTTTGAAGGATTAGTAACAGAATACAGTAGAATTAAACAGTATTTATAAAGGAGCAGTAAGACAACAAAGAGCAAAGTCTTCTTGTACCTAAGTGAAGTGTGACTCCACCTCTTTGGAACCAGCAGAAATATTCACGGAAATACAGTATGATAAACAAATGTACATCTTCATAGTATATGTCAAAAATACAAATTTGCTTACTAATGAGCTTCTATGCACTAAGAGAGAACAACTAAATTTAGTAAACCTAAACCTAGACTGAAATGTCTCCGAAAGATCAATCCCAGCAACGCTTCTGCCCTCTCACCCCTACATCCTTACACTGAAGAAGATCTAACAGTATCACTTCTAGCCACTGGCACTTCAGAGAACCCTGAAATAGCATTTGTGGTGGTTCTACATAATGCGGGAAAAGGTTCAAGTCTCAGATAACAACAAATCAGATTCAGTACATGCAAATAAATGAGATACTCCAGAGCATCCATCACACAGAAGCAGGCTGGAAGTCTTCCCCTGGCTGCTTTCCTAACCACACAGATGGGAATGCCTGCAACCTCCCCTGTGAGTGTTAGACAGGAAGCCCCATGCTAAGAGGTGGCTGAGAGAGCAATCTGAAAGCCAAACACTGAAGCCTAAGTCCATCTTCACAATTACTCTTAGGGAGTTAAAACAGGTTTTGCAACATCACATGTTATTCTTACAACTTCTTAGACGTACGTGATGATTTCCAATGAGTTCAGAGACGAGACTCCAGCATTCACCTGAATACATTTAACAGTAGATCTCTGTGTCAGTTCAGTAACTGAAGAGCTTCCAAACACATTTCAAACAGAAAAACATCTGGTCTGAAAAACATCAGGAGATGGAGACTCTGCCAGTTGTGTCTTGTTCTAATGTTCATCACTGTAAAAACACATTCTTTATTTTAGTGCTGAACTAAGCTGACTTAGTTCTAAAACACTGCTGGCTCCCTCTCCTACAAGCTTTCTTCTCATGGAGTGAAGATGAGCCGCCAAGTGTCCTCTCACTCTTCACTTTGATAGGTTAAATAGTCTGATGATACTGTGATAGCATAATAGCTACTCCATTTGCTTCAACTCTTAGTAAAAGTTTATTTCATAGCTGAAATAAATCAAGTAAAAGCAGACCATCTAAATCTTGAATTCTCTACCCTTGATGTAAATGTGAAGTGATACAGGCCAAACTGGTATCACCTCAGCCACAGCTATTACAATTGTACTGGAAGAGAATTTTACCCTCCAGCATGTTTCATAGGAGAGAGTTTAAAACAAAGTGAATGTAGTCCTGAGATATTTATACAAAATTCCAGCATCAAAGCAAAGGTCAGCCAGAATCTTTATACCAAAGTGTAATGGGAAGTCTGACACTTCAGATGTGTCAGGACTGAAGATGAAGCCTGGGAAGGAGAAGAGGATAGATGAAATGCCAAATTACTACCTTAAACCACACTTCAGGTACTAAATACAGGCAGATTATAGACCTAACCTGGCTGGGCAAACTCACATTTCCATATTCAGGTGACAGGAGGAGTGGTTAACTCTCTGGGAACAAGGGGAGAGCCCTTGAAACTTCTACCATCACAGTACACAACAAACCAGACCTTACCAGGACAACTAGTAGAAAGAGTAAATAGTAATAACATTCACAGAGGAAAACCATAAAACAGGAACTTATTCAATGCAGCACATAAGGTACCCCTCACCTAACAACACTGCTAATGGCTTGTACTGCCACATGACAAATCAGGCTGTTTCAACAGCTGAACTCCACCACACAGAGCTTTCAGGTACCAGGGCAACCAGCGCAGCTGGTGCCATTGTCTTGGTAGCTAAGAGGAAAGGCAGAAGAAAGAGCACTTTAACAAAAATCCAAGAAATTACCTCAAAATGTACTTTCAAAATGTATTTCTAAAAATATCTTCTAAAATTATTTATTACTTACAACTTGATTATAAATTAATTTCTCCCACATTCCTCACATAAGAGTGAGACCAATTACTAGAAGACCTACAAGTACTGCTAAGTTTCACCGATTTCTTTCTATGAAAGGTGACATGTTGTGCTGGAAATACCATTTCCTTCACTGCTCTATGTAACAAATGTCCAGTGCTGACTGGGATCCCAAGGGGCAAACCAACAGTCACTGCTAAGTGTTCCCAGTGAAGAAACCCAAGAAACACACTATGCAGCAGAGGAGTTCTGAAACAAAGGAAATTAACGTGATGTCAAAGTAGTTTAACATCAAAGACACTCTAATGGCACAGGAAGTATTACAGGCTTAGAGGATCAGCATCCCAATTTATTTTGAAATATATTGCACATTTTTTCCAGCATCAGAAACTCCCCTGAGATTCTCAATTACACAGGAATTCAACAGAGCATTCTCTCTTTGAAGGGTCCCTATCAGACCAAAATCTAGTTAACTTAAAAAAATGACTTCAAAAAAGACTCACTGTATTGCTTTTGCCCCTCACCTTTGAAACTTCATTCAAACACAGGTTGCCAAGTACTCAGAAGAGCGAAACCACTTTTAAGTACTATGAAATGCATAAAATGAACCAAATATATCAAAAAATGCAACATTCGCTCAGATTGGTTCTAATTACAGTACTCTTACTCTTACTACAGCTCTGACACAACAGATGAAGTATCTGCTGACAGAAACATCATTATTATGTTGATGATACTTATAATCAGAGTACAGTCAACATGAGGAGCACCCACACACACACTGTAGTCATCTGAGAAATGACTCTAAAACATGCAAGATCAAATCTGAATCTTGGAAAGTTTGGCAAGAATTACAGCAGTGTACATCAAGTACTCTGCATTCAGCCTGGTTTCTAACTACATAACAAGTGATGGGGGGTAGGGTGTAGTGGTTTTGCCTTTTTTTTTCTTTTTTTAACTTAAACCTTAAATGAGAATCACAATTAGAATATGCACAGATTTTCAGAGAAGCTTTTCTATATAAATAATCTCTCCACAACCTATCTTGTTACATACATGTTTTTTATTGCTTCTTGACTGATAGCTTGTTTTCTAAGACTGCTGATGTAGCAGTTGTTTTGTTTATCCACCCTTACCTTGGTTCCAAAAGTAGAAACATGTCTTTTTTTGAAATTGTAAGGTATCAATTAGCTGTTCCAGTGCTCAGAACTGTTGTCCAAAGAGCCCCAGTGTTCAGGCGTCCAACAAGCACCACTGACCTGTATTGCAGGTGTGAGCAGCGCTGTGCTGTGACACAGGCAGGGTGCAGTGACAGTTTATACTAAAATAAGAAAAGTCTGGCATTTACATCAACTATTGGAAAGTTTCCAACACTTGGAAAAGACATATCTTTTGTAAAGTAAGTGATTCCATTATTTGCACAAGCCTGTTATAATTACCTGAGTAAACGGCTATTTCGATTAATATTTACTTGAACAAACAACTGCAGCTACTACTTTGCATAATATAATATTAATTCACAAATTCTAGAGTCATTTCAAAAGCCTAAATTTTAAAAGGCCTTCCTGTGATGGAAATATTGAGACTTTCGGCACAATTCCTTGAACTTTGTATTTAAAGCCAATCCTTTCTACAGAGAAGGTAATTAAGCTGTTCAAAATTAAAAATTTATGAAAGAATTACTTAGTTATTCTGATATACAAATTAAATTTACGAAACGTTTAATGTTCCTTAAAAAGGAACAGGCTACTTACCCCATCCAGATTGGTTTTTTTTTTTACAAGGCTCGAATTTTCCACTGTTCTCATATGTACTAACAATTAACTAACAATTCTGATAGTGTCTCTCTTTACCAGAGGAAATTATTTGATAAACTAGAACAGTATTTAACAGCAACTTATACACCATTGATGCCAAATTCAGTTTTGAAAAAGGAGGATGGTAATTGGGAATATATTCTTTGAAATCCCTGTTCTTCCATATGCATAAACCTGAGCAAGCTACGTGTGCGCACACACGTTGGCAGCAGGGTAGTGCACACAGGCAACATTAGAATCTGGGCTTTAAAAATCATATAATTTGTTTTCACATCAAAAAAGAAAATCTACAGACAAGCTAGTTACATTCTCTGGGTGGTTATTTAGCTACATCTTTGTGAGTATTTTGCACCATGTACTACTCTCGCACTCCTCATTCTGCTGAGAAAATCCTGAGAAAATCTTTTATGTGGCACATATGGGTCCACCCAGATGAACAAACAATGAACTTAAAACACCATCACTGATGTTACTAATTGCATCTACCATTTTATGTGGTTCTTGTTTCTCTCTTTCCAAACCATTCTCATTGTTAAATGGTCAGGACACACAAAGTGACAGATTTAGTGCCTCCTTGGCAATTTATATAACTGACTGCAACTCTGTTGTTGCAGTGAATCATGATTTATTTGTCTCGCAATGCAGCACATAACCTTTTAAATGCTAGAGAAAAAAATGCCAGCGCCTCTTTAAAGTTTATATATGACTGCCCACCACCATTTCTCATGAATGGGGTTTTGAGAGACAAATGATAAAAACAAGCTGCAAATTCCACCCACCTACTCCTGGCCATTTCCTGTGTTCATCACTCACATGTACTGTATTTACAGAAAAGCACCTCACCCAGTGCACTCTTTTAGTCCTCTCATTTCCTCCTGGGCAGGAATATGTTTCTTAGATTAGCGGTAGGCATTCTCTGCTAAACGCAACAGAGGATGATAGCAACCTCCCCCAGCCCTGCAGTGGTGCCACGCTCAATCACACCAGGTGAAATTACAGGCTGAGGGTAGGGGGTTATTTATCAGTATCTCCATTCCAAAGTTGTGACCTCGAGGCCTGTCTGTGGCCTTTTTCATACCCTATTCTCCATTCCTTCCTCTGCACTTAGTTCCATTACCTTTAAAAAACACTTTAATGTAACACACACATCCTTCTCATCATTCAGTTGTGCCCATCTCCGTGATAAATGAACATCCAGAGAGTCACTGCTGTCCACCAGTGCCTGAACTAAGCCAGTCAAAAGCCTTCAGCAGCTTTAATTATGAAAGTGATAATGAGAGAGAAAAGATTGTTTACTTTTAATGGAACAGCAGCAGCTCCAATTAATGCAAACAGGACCTGCTCATTGAAAAGCTATTTATCTGACATGCACACCAAAAAGTATTTGGATAGTTCTGAGTACATTATAATTCAGTTTTAAAAATTTAGGAGGGAGAACTTGGACAGCAGACAAAGTTCATACTCCCTCAGATGGTGACTATGGCATTAGCAGTCCAGGCAGTAGGTAGTAACCCTCTAATACCACCTTTCATCGGCAGACTTTAAAACTGTCTGCAAAGGGGTGCTTCTCTAAACTGCCCTGGTTTACAGAAGGGAAAACAGGGCTGCAGAGATTCACTCTTGCCTATGGCCTGTTCCCTGATCTCAAACAAGCCTTCCAAACCTCAGTCTGGTGTTTCATTCCCTACATGTGTGCCTAAATGTTTAATAAACAAGCAAGAACATTGCTTTTCACAGTAAATATTTGTGCTTGCAAGTTGCACAAATTACTAATCTAAACTTCAGTGTAATGTTTTCTAGAAATGTACCCCAAAATCTATTTCAAAAATTTGAGATAATTCTAGTATTATTCACAGCATAGATCACAACAGAAATTATGGCAACTGATCAGAAATGAGGATTTTGAGTGAGACCATAAAATGAAATATTGATAAATTTATACAGGAAAAAAAAAGTAGAATTTATAAAATGCCTTTTGAGTAATAAAGAACAGAGGTAACAAGGACTTAGCTGTGTCAGTGCACCTCACCTTCATCAGCTGGGGCAAAATTAAAACTCCTTCTTCTACCAGATTGTGATATCGTTCTATAATGCAAACAAACGTTAACTAAGAAGACATTTCCTTTGGATATCCTGAGTTTTGTAGGTCAGTACAAAATAAATATGGAGAATTTTGTTTCAAACATTTCCCTTTGGGATGGATTTTGATAGTAAAACCATTTAATGGGGGATCTGTTGTTATGCTTGTAAGGCAGCAGCATGTTTAGAACATTTCATTAGCCAAAGAAGGTGGTTATACTCAGTGCACCATTCATCTTCCACTTTCTGAAAAAACCCCGGAGGCTGTAATTTAGTGAGCTACAGAAAAGTGTATTTACAGACACTATATGCTTCTGAAACATTATTGCTGTTGAAAGAGAACTGATAAATAAACATGACTTTGATAAAAACCTAAAGAAAGTATACCTGTGTCAAGACATAAATATCTGAAATTAAAGAAAAGAGAGCAACTTTCAATCACGAGTGGTGAGGGGAAAAGGCAAAAAACCTCATAGTGGGCAAACAAGAGTCAAAGCAAATACCTTCCCCAATTCAGAGAAGAAAAGCACTTTGCTCTATAAAACAAAAAGCCTTTGTTGCAGACTGTCACATTAAAGCACACCGGGTCAATGGGTCAAAGCAAGTTCTTCTGAAAACAAGTAATTTTATTTTAATTATGTTAACTTCAGTCACTATCCTTCTGAGTTTTGGGAACTTTTATGTGGAAGGTACCAGCAGGAAGAAGCTTCCCCATGTAACAGTCCACAGTAACAAGAAGCAAGGAACAGACCCTGTTTAACAGGTGTTTCAAAACCAGGTAATTGACACAACTACATTACTCCTGATGAAAATATTTTTAAAGATTTTAAGATCAGAAACCAATTTTGGGCTTGGGGCAAACAGGAACCATGCTCCTCACATAAAATGGAGTACTGCAATGCAAATTCAGCAAAACCAATACTTAAGTTTCAAAGAAAAACTCTTCCTTCATAGGTTGAAAGAACCCACTTATAACTGTATTTAAATGCACAGTATGACAAATTCAAATTACATCAATCAGTTCCATTGCTTTAAGTTAAAGAGCTGTCAACTCCCTAAAAAAGGTAGGCTATCAAACTGAAAAAACAAAAACATCCTCTCATTTAGTGGTATTATTTCACTCTAGCTGATCAAACTTCCACTTTGTATAGGCAGAGTCACTAAGAACCCACTTATGCTACTGTCATTTTGCTTCAGTGTTCTCAAAACTCAGTGAGAGATAAGAATGGGTTTGCTGACCCTGTGTTTATGATACGTTACATAAAGCAAGGTGCTGTACATAAATTCGCAATCAGGTGTAATAACACACAAGAAAAATGCAACATGTAAAAAAGTAATAAAACCAAACACACATCATCTTCTGGCTCCTCCTGCATATCCAGGAGGAAGGTGAAAAAGTGAGTTTTTCTCAGGGGAAAGTAAATATTAGCATATATGATGACTTAAGCATAATCATTTCAGCAGAAATACAGTTCATCATCATCATTATTAGTCAAATAAATAAATTATCATCTGTATTCTTACCCAGTTCTGGGGGCAGCACAGTAAGACGATTTCCCTGGATATGCAGTTCCTTAAGCTGGGTGAGCTCACCAATTTCTTTAGGCAGTGATATCAGGTCATTGTCTCTAAGACTCAGCTAAGAGCAAACATAAATTCAGTCAGAACAATTTTCAGTTACCATAAAGCAGCCCAAAAGAGAACTCTGCTCCCTCTGCCCCCACCTTTCTCCTGAATGCTCAGTTCTTGTTCTTCCAATTTATTAACAAGTGTCTTCTGGTAAACAAGAAACAGTTCCAGTTGTAGTGGTCTGTTCCTGCAAACCTACCCTACTACTCCTCAAATTGACTGGATCCTACTCCTACAAGTATTGCAAAAGTGAATTGATTTTCCAAGAATTTAGATAAATTACTTACTATCTGCAACTTTGTGAGCTTCCCAATATCTGGCGGCAGGATTTCAAAATCGTTGTCACTTAGATAGAGTGCACGAAGGGTGGCTGCAAATTAAATAGCAATATATAAACAGGGTGGCATATAACCCAACCATTTGAGGTCTAATCAATAAAAAGGAGTCAGGTTTGATTAATAACCCTGACTTGGTGAAAAGCCTCTGACATACCCAGGGCTCGCAATAATAACAAGCAGGTCAAACTTAGATTTACTGGCTTATTATATTGTTGGTGAGTTCAGGAAAACATCTATATTCAAAAAGACTAGCACAATTAACAATTTCTGCAACAGTAGACTCTGGCAGATTCTGGCAAATAGTCTGAATGCTCAGACGTGAGAATAAAGTCATTACTCTTTATTACCCCCGATTCTTATTTATTGCATCAATTTGCATCCTAAACAAACATTTTAAAAAGTCTGAGTTTTTTTGGCAAATATGCATCTATCTTAAGCTCTACAAAAACCACACTGTGAAAGAGATCTGAAATGAAATACAGGAGACTCAAACTGTATAATTTGTAATTTCCATGTGAAGTCTCAATGAAATTCACCAAAAAAAGATGACCTAGCACAACTATGCAGCTTGCTATTATGGAACAAGCATACATGACAGCTGGAAAAAGGAATTAAAATGAAGACTCACAAAGAACTGTCAGGTGCAGCAGGAGAGAAGGTGGTCAGATCAGCAAAACCTCTCCTTCCCACCAGAGGAGATCCTATTTGTCTTACGTAGTTCACTCCTCCTCTTCTCATTTCACTAAATGTGACCATTTTTAATAATGCTGACTTAAAGATTTCCCTGTGCCAGGTTACAATCACAACATCCCTCAGAGAGCAGCACTCCTTCTCTCCCCTCGCCTGTCACTTTGATGCTGAAGGCACCGATCCTGAAGCCACTTCAGCACAGTACATGGAAAAGCAGAATCACTGAAATCTAGAAAGCGCCAGAATTCAAGTTGCTCAGGCAACCATAATGCAGCCCTTTTGCACATATGCATTACAATACCTTTCTGTCAACTCTCTGGGTATATATTTTTAGCATATGCAAAGATCAGCTTAGCTCTACCATTCCTCTGCCAAGCTTTGTAACCTCAGCATATGTTTTAATGTACTGGATACCTCAACATCCAAATGCTGTTAAAACTATTTTAGTAATGAACCATCAAGAAGACATTTGTTTTCAGACTCAACACACAACAGTTGTGTTGCAAAACAGTTTATCTTCCCCTGAGGCTTGCAGCCCTTCATGATGTTTTAACTGAGTATGGGACCCAAGGAAATATTACTCAGAAGAAAACTAATATACCATTACTAAGCAAGTCTTCTCGTGTCCAAAGGTGTCAGGTAACTGTATGATAAATATTGCTGTGCTATGTAGAAATATTCAAGATATATTAAAAGAAAAACATAAACACTGGGAAAAAATCTGTTGTATTTTGGTCTCCATCAAATAAATTTCAACTGCAGAAAGCAAAGCACCATATCCTGAAGATTTGTAGAATTTTTAGAGAAGTTTCTTACTCAGATAGAAGAAGTTTCCTGGTAGGGAATTTTCATTTAAATTGTTGTAAGTCAAGTCAAGAACTTCTAGGGCTGGTAAAGAGCCAAATCCCCTAGGCAAGGTGTTTAACCTGTTCATGCTGTAAGTAAAGAGAAAAAAAAAAGAATATTACATCAGTATTCACTTCACCTAACAGGAGTAACACAGGTCACAAGAGTTTTGGGTTTTTTTCCCTTTTTTCCCCTTAAAAAATGTAATCTATGCCAAGATTTCCTCTTGTTTTGGAAAGGGTTTGATGCTCCCAGATACTGAGCAAGTCTTTTGCAATGCAGACCTTTTTATAACCTCTCATTCCCATAAATATACTCAAAACTTAGGCACTCTGAAGGGATTGTCTGTTATGTCAACCAGCAGCCACAGCTGAAGCATACAGCACTAGGGAGAGAGGTGTCACAATGCTGTGCTCAGCTTAAACAGTGTTCCATGGAGAAAGCTGGTCCTTGGTAGACGACTTCTAGCTAAACTACAAATTACCCTTTTACACATCATCTTGACCATTTGCCAGTCTGCCACGTAGTTCTTCACCATGGTACCAAACACAAAGGGGAATTCCTCAACTGCATGGTATTTATGTTCATTGGTAACTGCTGCTCAAACCTCCTCTTAAGAATAGCAAATCTGTGTTACTACAGAACTATTGATGCACATGGAACATGAAGTAAATAAAATATCAGTCCTGTGACTGATGAGGCTTAATCTAAATATAGCTCAATCAGCCAGTTTTAACAGGGTTTAGGACAGCAGTTCCCACCAGCAACAGTCAGAACAACATGAGGAAATGTAACAGAAGGAAGAGATTTCTCTGATAACCTGGAGCAGACAAGGTAGAAAAAATGGTAACTCTTCTCTGACCTCAAAGAGCTTGAACAAGGTGATCCAGATAATCACCAGAGCTGCTGCAAAAATGAAGGCAGGCACACAGCTGGAGATACCTTCACAGAACCTTACTGTTCGTGTATGAACTGTTTGTGTATGGTTGTTTATCATAAGAACAGAAAAAAACTACCTACCAGCTTCTGTTCATAGTGTTCCTATTGCATGTACAGCAAATATATAACTTGTGAGTATGGATCTTGTTTCAGTTGGCACCCAGGTTTGAAAGCAAAACTGAGAAGAGAGGCATCCTCAGAAAGAGACTGTACAGGTAGCTACTGTCAAGAACAGGATTTTATTCTTATGTGATGACTGGAAACAAATATGACCTTTCAGTGTTGTCTCTAAACATAGTCTGAATTTGATTCTCTTTTTGATGCTAAAGTGATAAAGAACAGTCACAACTGAAGTCAAGAGGAGATGTTATGAGACTATATGAAGTCTGAAACACCTAAAACTACAAAAACTCAAGTCAAAGTACTGACAAAGTTGTGCAACCAAAAATAAGAAAGACCACATAACCATGTGAGGAAAGACAGGAGAAGAGCATCTACCATTTCTTTCACAAACTCAGAAAATAACCCGACCTTTCCTTACCCCTTTTGCATAAGCCAGCCCACCCAAACAAAACAAGAACGTATAGAGATCAGCTCTCTGGAGATAAACCTAGATGAAATCCTTCTTCCTCCTCATTCCCAATAAGAAGTCCCATCATGGGCATCCAGCTCATATTGCTGCTGTAGTAGAAGCATTTAAAATACAGAAAGGCATTCTCCACTATTGCTACCGCAGAGTTCTCATTGTTTTAAAAACTGGTCTTTATATCAAACAGGACTAAAGAAAGCAGTGCATTTTCTGCTAGTGAAAAGGGTTTTTTATCAAGTTGCCCTAATGGCCTTCCTTTTTGCAAGCAAGGAACGGGGAGAAAAAGAATGTTCTCCCTACTGACAAGAAGCAGAATGGTATCTATTCTTTGGCATGGATAGAGAACCACCTCAAAGTTGCTGCCCAGCACTATTCATTCCTGCAGAAGTTCAAGCACTGAGCTTGTGCCTCACCTGCCTTCCAAAGGTTACTTTTTTAAGCTTTCAGTGCTGCAGTACACCTTCCCTCTTTCCACATCACTTGACCCTTCTATGCCAAAACCCACACAAAAATAATCTCTGCCCTTTATTCAAGGTTCCTCTCTCCCCTAGGGGGCTGTTCTGAAGCCCTAACACATGCACTGCAGATGACAAGAGGGTTTCTGGGCTGCCTCCTGAAAAACCTACTAGGGCAGAAAAGCGACTGACTCCAAGGATGTCCAAAGCAGAACCGATTTTGCAGAGCTAAGACTGGGTAGTAAATCCAGTGCCTGGAAGATTATGTGTAAGGACAGGATTAAGAAGGAAGAGCATTTAGTCTCTAAGATTTTATGCCACATCATACGTGAAAGCGGCAACTGTGGGTCCAGACCTGAATGTCTGCAGTTCCTAACACCAAGTGGTCTTTTGCACATTTTTTTTCATTAATGCAGACTAGTATCTGTATTAACAATGGTTACTGCTTTAATCCATGGGAAGTGCTCAACTTCTTCCTTCATGTACTGCAATACCTCTATATGCCATTCCAAAAATATTGCTCTAACCCCCAGAATACATAGAATCCTGATTAATATTTGCTCTGAAAAGCAGTTCCAGGTTTAAACAGATATTAAGGAAAGCTAGAGATCTACTCTGACCAAAAAAAAAAGACCACGGAAGACAGATCATCATTAAAACATTTATTGGCATTCCAACAGTTCAAGATGCAATTCAATTTTCAGCAATTTACAAAAGTATCTAAAGCAGAATACACAGAGCCTAGCCAAAATCATTTGGTATTTTGAAGAGCAAAAAATGCTCAGTTTAAAGTGTTCAGAAGTTGGAATTTATAAAATACAAACATTCTTTCTAGGAGAAGCCTACAATGCTAGAGCTTACGCCTACCAGTGCTTTCCTAAATAGTTACACTTTAATATGCCCATTTAATTTTAAGAAGGTCTTATGCTTCACATTTGTTTTCTTAATAATTCAAGAAAGCCCTCTGCAACTATAGTTATTATAAAGTATCACCAAATCTACCAGAATATAGAATCTGAACACTTAAAAGAAACATCCGTGGCACAAATTCATTCAATACTAGCTCTTTGAACTAAATGCACACCACATCTAATATGTGCTGCTTCTTTTACAGGTTTAATATAAACTGAAATGTCTATAAACCCAAATTTGAAAAATTTGGAATTAAAGTCCTAAATCAACATGGATATTTTTTTCAAATCAGAATATTGAAATAGAAATAAAGCTTGATTCTTATACAGTAACCACAGAATTAAGAGGCAGATGCTAGAGAAGTAAAAGTCAATAATTGTTCAGTTTTATTACAGTATTCGATGAATATGATTCGCTGTTGTCCTTAAATGGTTATCAGTATACCAGAGTTAAGTGCTTGATCACTTAAGTTATCTGTTTATCTGACATCAGCTGAACACTTTGAAGCCATAATTCTCAAGTTATCCTCAAAACCACTTTCAGTAAGAAACTTTACTATCAAAAAATAAGAAGTTCCAGGTTCAGTTGCAATGACATTTGGTAACACCTCTATTACAGCAAAGTTTTGCATTAAGATACGCACCCAAGGTTCAGGTGTTTGAGCTTCTGAAGGCTGCTTATCTGCGTAGGCAGCTCCTCAATCTGGTTGTTGAAAAAGTTGAGCACTTCTATGTTTCTCAGGTCTGCGATGTTTGCTGGCACAGCTGTGGGAAAGTTTTCACAGTGAGAGACTGCAATTAAAGCAAGCTACCCAGACTACAGATGCTTTACCAGCACCTGGCACTTGCACTGTTTGTACAGTGGCTGCAGCACAGAAAGCATCTCATTATTCCAATAAAAGCAAAGTTTATATCCAAAAAGCCTCCTATCTGGAACCTGTTCTCATTGCTGAGAGCACTCATTTTATACTCTTCAGAAATTACTACCAGAATTGTAAGGTATTTTGACTAATAAAGACTACTACAGAGAGAGAAAGACAAGAACAAGTGCTCTCATATACTAACAGAAGCAGGCTGTCCTCTCAATTCATGTAGCACACACAGGTCTTAAAAGAGCAGAGCCTGAGAGACTTGGATCATTTCATTATTTGAGTGGAAAAAACATTAACGATAGAAGTAGTTACACCAAGACCGCAGTTGTACTAAAGGTCTTTAACAACAAACGTAAAATAATCCCTCATTTTTACCAATAGCCCATTCTGCTTACTGCTTAAACAATTGAGTATCCCAATTCTCGGTCATTTAAGATACAACAAGTATTACAAAAAATGAAATTCAGCCCTAAAAGAACTGTTTAGCCAAGCCCATTTTGAGTTACCACCCCTGTGTGATAAACTAACTGGTCAATACACACAGGCTACAGTGGATTACCAACAGATCAATAGCTGGTTGTTATTATCTACAAAAAAGAAATATCAGGCAGAAGCACAATATGAATGACTGTGCTAATGGGGTTAAAAAGATATTCAGATTCACATCTTTTCCCCCTTAGTGAGATTTAAGCAGCCAGCCGAGTAAAGGAGGTTGGCAAGTCACCGGCACTGAAGCTTGCACCTGTGCTCAATATTCACCTTGGTTCAGTCTCAACTTTGACTGCATCAGGAACCCACTGAGTGCACATCTAAATAATTAGAAGGTTTTATGAGGCCATGATTTTTTTTTTATTTATCAGTGTAAGAAGGTCTCAGTCCTAAAACAGAGTCAATAATGTTTACAAAGCAGAACATTGCAGTATGTCACATTTACTAGATTTTAAGTCTAATTACACTGTGAACAATAATGGGATCCCTAACAAAGACTCTAATTACACTACATAAATATTACTGTTGAGGGCCATATTCATTGCAGGAGGTTTTTAGGAGGCTTTTATATAAAGTCATTAAGGCAAATCTGAACATTTAAAAGACCTCCCATTGTGGTATTTTCCAACTGGTCCATGCTTATCTGTCATTCAACAATAGCAAGAATTATGTGTGTTCACAAACTAAAGGGTATTTCACTATTACTGTTGTTTTAAATTATTCCCTAACAGAAGATAACTGAGGATCTTAATTGGCATAATTCAGCTGTTTCCAGCCTCAATATTTCACCAGAACAGTAACTACCAGTATTAAAATATTTTCCTTTCAGAAATTAGACTTCATAATCTCACTTTGATGAGATGGGCAAACCATGTTTCTGATCTTCACAGATACCGCATTTATGAAGACTAGGAATCAGAAGTTCTAGCAAATACAGGTTTTAGTTTAGTCAGAGCCTAAACAATAGAAAGGCCAATACAGATATATCACTGTCTCCTGATACATCTGTTTAATTCCCACATACTGTATTTCATGTTGTGAATGACACATAGGATACTTTATATCATCATTTTCTTCAAGAAATACTAAAAGCTGCATTGGTAAGCAGGCTGAGATGAGAAAAAAAGGCTAAACATTTAGCACAGGATTTGAATGTAATACTTTTGTGTCTCACCCTGTTAAATCAAAATGAAAAGCCCCAACCCACAACTGTACTTTTTAGTTTGGAGGGAATGCCTGGAGGTATTTCGTGAGAAGGAAAAACAGAAGAGTAGGTCAAGACCAGGCTTTTGGTAGGGAAGAGAGGACTTTTTCCTGTAATAGTTTATTTTCTGGTTTCTTCCCAGATACGTAGCAGACTGCCAAATCCCAAGACATTCATGTTCTGGCAATACTGAATTCCACTCGAGTCACCTTCTCATGATGAGCTGTGAGAGTGAACTGTCAGCATCCTGGTTCTATTCACCCACGTATTTACAGTACGAACCACAGTGTCTTAACAACTCTTCTAAGACCATCTGCTGCCCAGTGTCATTAACAACTCCCCCTCAGCAAATGCTAGTAAAATTTGGCAGCCCAATGCCTTTGCGTTCTCCTGTGAAGCTTCAGTAACATCATGAAGCTCCATTCATATTAAGTCTCACTTCACAAGACCAGGAACAGCTTCCTTCCCCTTGTTCAATACTGGAAATTGCATACAGTGATTCATTATGACAGCTACAGACTTCACCTTGATTTCAAAGGTTGGTTGACAGTGAAAGACATGGTCTACAAGCTGCCCACAAAGAATAAGAGAACTTTGTTCATGTTTCTGGCAATAAGGATTGGCAACTTGTTATACTTCAAAGCATTTATGCTCTTTTTGCCCTGAAGTTAGTGGCAATTCTTTAGGCACTATAACATCAAGTTCTCATCAAGTTCACTTGAGGCAACTTATTACATTTTATTCCTATGCAACCAGCAGCTGTTCAAAAGTTAACAAAATTAGTTCCAAAATATAGATAAGAATGACTGAATGCTACTATTCAATGCCTATATAAATCACCTAGAGTATCCTGGATCTGGGCCTTAGCTCTCTTTCAACATTGAGAACCAGAAGCCAACACCAGACATGATCTTCACTAGAGGTCTGATGTTGCCCTCAGTTGGAGAGCAGACACTGGATTAGAAGGACCTTTCCAAGACAGCTATTCACCCTGCAGAGCAGCTAGCTAAAAACATCCAGATCAGTGACAGCAGCTTGAAATCACACATCCCAGATGTAACCCTTTCTCATAAAGCAGGAAGTCAAGAGGTTCTCATACCACTACTGACAACTGACATGCAAATCCAGCTCCTTTTCTATACCCAACCCCTGGCAAAGGACAAAAGCACAGGAAATGGAAAAGAAGAAAAAGAAGGCCATTATTTTCCCTCTAGTTCCGCTCTGTAACTCTTTGGCCATTCAGACAGTTTTCAATACATTTCTCTGGTGGTGGCAGGGCCCTTCATACAGCTGAAAATACACAAGCCTCAAAAAGCCATTATTTCTGAAAATAGTCACCAAGATTATTTCTCTTAAAGCATCTGTGAAGCCCTGGGAAAAAACAGTAATCCTCACAACTTCAAAAGTAAACAAACTCAGGTGTTCGCAAAATTAAGTCTCCATTTCCTTTTATCTAGAAGATGAAATCTAGTCTGCCTTTTTTTTGTTGTTTGTTTAGTAAAGACACTAAATATTAAACATTTCTGAAGATACTCTTGGTAAGAAAGATCTGTATCAAAATTTCCTTTACAATGCAAAAGTAAAATAAAAAACATTTCAGATAAGGAATCTCAGATGAAAAAAACCCCACAAGAGTCAATAAACTACCCAACTGAGTAAGTGAAATGATTTAGTAAAAATGTGAGTTTCCATGAGAAGAACACATGGTACATAAACTGTATTAAACATAAACTTCAGTTCATTTAAACCTTAACAGTGAATGTTCAAAATAAACATAGTCCCACTGCTGCTTGGAAAATGCTATCTATAATACCTGATTATGCATAAAATTCTGCATGAGTAAACTTGAAATCTCCTCAATAAATATGATCCAAAAGGCTACAGAAAACCTTCAACTGAATTCAGTGTTTTTTGAATCAGACATCAAGAGAGATAAGAATTTTAATTTTTTAAAGTACGATTAATTCCTTTGGCAATCACATCCTTAGAAACTTAGAATAGCTGCAGAATCCCTGATTTTTCAGAATGTTTCTTTACTTAATGAAGTAAGTTTGCAGTACCTAGGAACATGATGTTCAGTAGTACTCCAAACCTTTACAGGCTCTAAGGGAATATTTATCCAAAAGAGCTATTAAAATAGCACTACCTGACAGAGAAGAGATTTATAAGACTGCCAGTTTCTCATTAAACTGTTTCACTGAAAAGCTGGTCAAGAGTCAGAGTAAAGAGAACTCAATACAGACCTTTCAGAGTCCAACCAGTCCACTGTGGATCCCAAGTAGTTTTCTTGCCAAGAGCAAGAACCCACTTTTTAAGACTAAAGTAAAACCTGAGGGCTATACAATATAATAAACCCAGACTTGCTAATCCAGTTAGCGTCAGCAGGAAGTTTTCATGAGTAAGGATCCCTTAGTGTAAAGGTCATAAAGACATGAAATGTTACTCACATTTCATGGGGGAGGAAGAATTTAGAATACTAAATATATAATGCATTCTGTGCATCCAGTATAACTGTATTCATAGAGCTGGAGTCATGTTTAGATTAATTTGACAAGGGTTCTGTTATACTGAAAGAGAAGCAATCAGCTTCACCAAAATGAAAGAGGAATTAGCAGAGGGAGAAGACAACAGTTTTCATTTTAAATATTCATAGGCATGCTGATATCATACTTGGCAGCTAACTGGAGAGAATTCTGATCCCAACTGAAGCATACAGTACTTAATTTACACACTATGTGGTTCAGGTTTCCCCTTTTGCCCTCCCTTCACTCTTCCAAAGATGGATATTAATCTTCCTCACACTGAAAACATTAAAAACAAACTTATCTCCTTAATCCTCAGCTCTTTCCAGAAACCAGCAAGGTTTTCTTACTGCAATTATCCACTGAAGAACCTCAGATACAAAACTGTTCTTAAGAATATGTTTAAATTATATTATAGTTCACTGATGTGCTACTGTGCTAACAAAGCAATTTGTCAATAAACGGTTTTCATTTAGAAGCCAGAGTCTAAGGAGAAGAGCAGTGAGCATAAGAAAGACTGAGAAGACACTGGGAATCAAGTGACATCTAGTGAAGAGAAAGAACAAATCTGTTCTTCTCTGAGAAGAGACCTTAAGATGTCAGAGTTTGGAGAGAAATACTAGAAACCAGGGGCTGAGGTTTGGAAGGGATTACTATGTTGAAAATACATCACCTAACTGCAAACAACTGAAACCACACCAAAATAGCTCACAAAAATCTGATGCTTGTTAGCTTTTTTTACAGCATTAAGGAATGATGTGAATAAGAATATATATAAAAATGTGGATATAAACATGCCCTTCATTTCTGCACATAATTTTGAAGAAAACTAAGTATAAGCTTTTTGAATTACTGTAGTGAACCACAGCATCTTCAGTAACTGCTTTGTGAGAAGTGCACAGTTTAGCCAAGACACTCACTGTCTTAATATTTAAGTCACAAGAAAAAAAACCCCATGAGGTATAGCATGCAAAGAACGTTGAAGAACATGGGCTACATATCCTTATTACAGGTCAGATTATCTGTGTGTGTTGATACTTCAACAGCAGGTGGTTAAGAGAAATAACTTCTGCAGGACAAAAGAACTTTAGTTGACAGCGCTGAAATTTATTATCAGGCTTCCAGGAAATGCAAACAGTATCACCAAATACCAGTGAGTCTCTTTCAGGTGTTTAAATTGCTTAAGCATGATCTTTTCAGTTTCACACTACTGCACTGTTGCTGGCTTTAGATAAATCAACTAGTTTGAAGTTCGTTCAGTGCATTCGCCTTCCTCTTCCTCAATATTCTCTTTACTTCTGTCTATTTAACATGTTTTCTGTAGTTTACAAAAGGGACTAACCAAAGATGCCCTGCACACCAGGCCTTGAACAATTACTATAGGTTACCCTCAAAAGTGAAGATCACTTCAGTCTCTTACTCAGAAGTGTCCATCTACCTGTGTGCTTACCAGTGCTTATTTACAAAATTCTGCTTTCAGTGTGTCTAAAACATTTTTCATAATTTCAGTTTGCCTTATTAGCCAGTATTTGGAGTTTACACTTTTTACACCACTGAAATGTTTTTAGAAACTCACATAGGACTATTTCTCACTGTAACTTGGATCAGCTGAGTCTTTCCCCTATTCAGCATTGCAGACTGCTGTGCTGACACTGCTTAGTGGGGACAGCAGCCTGTCCTCTAAACACACTCACAGAAGAGGCTGCAGTAAAAAAGCTCACTGCTCAAAAGCAGAGTCAGCACATGTGTTTCTTGTTCCAGTTCTCAGAACTGGGAATAAATTAAGCTCCCTCCTAGTTTGGGCTCCCCATACCCAGTATTTAAAGCCACCTCCTTAAGTCTGTATGGTACAGACTTAATGTATCTGTGCCTCTGTGTTAGCTTACCCCAGGCTTCAGCTGACTCTACATTTCATTTCCAGCTATGGGAGATATTACTTCAAGACGAGCAACCAGTTACCACATTGCCCATCATCACATCAAGATAGGAAATTATTTCACCCCAAAGGTTATTCCATAGGATGTGAATGGAAAAAGTAAGAGGCCAGATGGTGAATGGTCTGAAGGGAAATGCTGCGTCGTTATCCACTTCAACACACCTGACTACTAAAAGAACAAAAAGAATACATAGAAAATATAGTACAAAACCAAGTACACAAAACTACATCCAGTTTCTCCTCAATCTAGACCAAATCTACCTTGTCACAGTCCTTCCATATTAGAAGCCAAAAACTTCCACATGGCTTGCTAGACAGTAAATTCTGTAACAAAAAATTAAGCTCTTTAATAAGGTGAGTTCACTTTTGCAGTGTTCACTAACTTTGAAAATACCAAGTGCAAAATAGTCTGTATCTGGCAAGAGGATTTCCATTACAACCCGTATATAAACACGGAGAATGATCATTTATATGGGGCTTCTACAAAAAAATTACATCTATTTTAAGCCACTGGGAAATAAGTGAAGACACAAGAAATTTGTAGTAACATGTCAGAAGACACTGAGACTTTAAAAAATGAGTTAATATGATTGCAGGTGTCTTTTAGTAAGTGAAGAACAACAGTTTCTGAAGGACTACGTTCAAAACAAGTGATTTGTGTCTAGTGTTGTTTTTAGTATGGTCACTTTACTTATGACACAAAACTGACTTTGGTGCCATACAGCACAGACCTTCACAATTTAATTTATGTGTAAATTGGGTGGTTTCTGCATGTATCCTTATACCATTACAGCACAAAACTCTTTCACACATTATTCTGTTTCATACTCCCAAAGCTTCTTAGAAGCAAAGCTGATATTATATATATTTAAAACTAAAATGCTCTACCATCTGTATTTTTTCAGAACCAAAGGTTTGGGGCTTTTTCCAGGAAGAAAAGAAAAAAGCTAACAAGGTATTTAATCTAAACATTTGAGTAAAACCCAGATGCCACAAATTTAGTAAAGCATATGTATAGGGATCTCCTTTTTCCTCCTTTTCACGTCCTCCTATGTACTGCATTCATAAAGATATTTCCCATTAGAGATCCCTGCTTCAGAAATAAGAAGTAAAACTAAACCAAAATATACAAAAAAATGAAGGGCTTGCAGTCAACTTAAAGCATCTCTCCCACACACAGTTGATAGACCACTGCCAGGCACAAGTCCTGTGCTTTGGACACAGCCCTAGTCTCACTATGCAGACATTACTTGTCCCATTTTGGGTTATATTGTGTTAGGACAACAGCACGGAATGACTTACTGGAAGGAAGCAGAGGCAGAAGCAAAGTAAAGGAGAACACAAGAAGCAACAAAGACTAAAGAGTACACAATCATCTAGCTCCTTCCAGAAGTCAGTAAATATGCAATATAAATAACCTGATACCAAGCAAGGTGCAAAGTGTCAGACAATACCGGTGGGAGAGACCATAACACATTCAGCAGACTGAAGAAGACGAAGCAGCTAGACTGAGAAGGAATTCAGGACAGGCAGATGCAGTGTTGCTGTCTCTGGGCTACCTCCAACACATCCAGGTATAGACTACACCCAGAAGGGTGACTCAGAAAGGAGACATCCTAATATAAAAATGAAACCAAGAGATTTTAGCAGCATGCTAAAAAAGATCAAGGACACAGTCAAGAGGGTTAACAGCAACAAAGGGACAAGCTTCTGTGCTGTTCACACACAGAGAGAAAAACAATTTAGGAGATGGCAGAGCAAAGAAGCAGTAAGTCGTGTGAGCAGGAAAAAAAAAAAAAAGGAAAGTTTTGAACTGCTCTGCTGAAATAAGGCAAAATGTACAATGATGAGAAGGGGTGACCACATGGATGTCAAAAGAACATGATCAATGAGACACAGCTATTCTGACAGGAGCACTATGTGAACTCGAACAGAATTCAGGTCTGGAAATGGGAACCAGCAGCAAAAAACTAATGGATCACCTCACTAAAAGGAAGAGACTAAAGATGAGTAAAGGACTACATGAGAATCAAGGGAGAAGCAGTGCAAAGATCACAGAACAGTATAGGACAGCAGATCAGAAGAATGGTAGAGGAGGACAGAGAACACGACATCAGGTAACACAGAAGAGGTTTGAGGAAAAAATAGCTGTTCCCGATCTCTCATCATTTAATCATTTAATAATACTGGGTAAGGAATCAGAGCACAAGAGCAAAAGCATATAGAAATCATTAGTAGTGAGCTATGAATAGCAGGAAACTTCTGAGATCATTTACAGGCAGCACAAGAATAAGTGAAGCCAGTGAGCACAGGATCACCTGAGGTTAAGGAGACTGAGGAGAACAGTAAAAACTAAGTTGCTGTCCACCATCACCTACCAGGTGGGATAAACAGCTACCAGCCACCAGGAACACAAGCGTCTTCCCAGGAAAACAACTGCTAAATATACTCAAACAGTGACCTCTACTGGACAAACCACAGAGTGCTGGTACTTGCACGGGCAGCAGGAACACTCCAGGTACAACCACAGAACGACACAAAAGCTGGAATCTCTGAATAGATTGTTGCAAATGATTGCAACGTTAATTAACCACCACTGGCAGATAACGCAAATAATTGTTATAATAGTTACAAGTCAAAGACTTACTGCACATCCCAAAATAAGTGAAAATAAAACAGGTTGGCAGCGTAATAGTTGCACATGTATTGATGACAGCCAGCACTCACCCTGCTGTCAATGCTGAAGTAACCTTTAATACCCCAGCCTGCTTTTCAGTCACATCTTCCCCTCTGTGGCCTTCTGAGTGGGATTATAGACAAACTGAGCTTCTGAAACCTCTTCAGATACACTTCCTACTCACAATGTAGTACATGGATTTTAATTGTCAAAACTCCAGGAGCATACCAAGTAAGGATTTCCCATCCCATACTAGGATGTGAAATTTTGTATATGTTTTAAGTGGCTGGAGAATACCTTGAGTTAGCCTACCTATCTGAAGTCTAGAAGGCTCAGTATGCCTTCATACTTTATGGCAAAATAGTACACAAAAGCTGCTCTGGTAGGAAAAAAAAGTTAGGCAAGGCATATGCCACATTTTTATGCTCTATCAGTTTTCTTCATAAAAGGAAGTTTTCTCTGTTGCTAGTTCTGCTCCAATTATTGTTCAATTACAAATCTAGTAGCACAAGTAGACCAAAAGTTGAAACCTAATTTACCCACTGACTTCAGCCTGCAAAGGTACTTTTTTCCAGTCAAAGGTAGCCATTTGTTGTTCTAGCACAATCAATTTATAAATGAAGCAAACAAATAAATAAATAAATAAAACCCCCAAACCCATGAGCCCTGAAGACACATGACAGACAAACCCTACCATCAGCTGGGAAAAAATCCTCATCCTGACTCAGATGATCTCTTTTACACTGTCTCCCAGAGCTCCACCTCATTGTGCTTGAAATTATATGGGGCAAGGCCCAGATTAAAAACAGACAAGCATGGTAATATCCCTTCCTCCCCCTGACCTGGGCTCCCCAGAATCTCAATATTGTGCAGTTCCCAACCGGTTCCCCAGAACCATTATTAAAGCACAAACTCTAGCTGAAGCGCTCTAACAAAGTAGATAGGTGTAAGTTTGATTTCAAGAACTTTTATGACAGATTCCTTAGCACATGACTGGCACTGCCACCCCAGCATGAACCACGGAGCAGCAATGCGAGAGGAATCGCTGCAGCTGGCACTGCAGAACAGGCAGATCTACACCAACACCTGAAGGTCACTTTCATCCTGCACAGAGGCATCAGATGAGCAAGTGGCCCAGATTGCTGCAGACTTCCAGTTACATTCCACCTGAACTTGAGTGAAGCAGCCCTAAGTAGAAATACATAAAACAGAAGCATAAATACCCATAAAAATTACTACTGTTGCACAGATGATGCAGAAACAATATTTATGGCTGACCAAACTGATCAAATGTGGTTTCTACAATAGTGTCCTGTGGCTCAAACTCCCTCTGTGCCCCTCTAGCACAGCTACCCCAATTCTCTACCACTATTCATGTCCCATAAATGATCCTATTGAACAGGAGGTGAATGTTACCTGTATCTCCCTCAGCTAACATCAAGTGACACGGAACAAAAACAACTTGGTCACATCTACCCAAATTAACCCACCACACTGAAGGGCAGGTATTTTTGGTTCAGCCACTTATTTTCACCAATTTAAACAATGTTTGTCAGGACTTCTATTGCATTTATTTTGATGGTAGCCAACGGCTTCAAAAGACACCTGGGTCAAGATCAGACAACTTACACAGGCTAAGACTGTCTTCAATTTTGCTTCTCAGTATACTGGACAGAAGGCTTTAAAATGACTAAATGATGGAACAATAAACTCCCAGTACAACATACAGAGAAACTGGCCTCTATGTCTACATTATACTAAGAAAAAGCACAAATATTTTCCTGCTTTCTATGGGATTTGTCAAGAGACCCTACAGAGGAATCATCCCAGCTTTGTCACTTACACAGCACCTGGTTCAACAACACTGCACAATCACAGCTATTTAGCTTCACTGAGAGTTTTGCTTCTCATTTTGAAGCACAAGAATTTCTCACCAAGCAGCAAAGGACAGACTCAGCTGTTTCAGAAGTCACCAAGAGCAGAAAAAGCCAGTTCAGGACTCCTCCATTAGCACCAGATAGCTGAAAAAAATTCAGCTTAGTATAGATCCAGAAAAATCAATGTGAACTTGAGTACTTCTGATAATGAATGATTTAGATACATAAATGCAGTACAAATGACACACTAGAAATTTTAACAAAATCCACGCCACAATAGTATTCTGAGTAGTACGATGGATTTAATAGAGCAGTCCTCATACTTGCTAATGAAACTTTACTTACTTTTAATAGTTTTCTAGCAAAAATGCGAAGTATGTTTACATAAAAATATGCATATCCAGTTTTTACATTTATTTATTCTTTCAGATAGACATATTTATTCTAAAACAGCAAAAAAATAGCTAGCAGAACACTCATTTAAATGGCAGAAAACTAGTAGAAGATGCTAATATGACCTTAGTGTAGCATGTCAAGTGTCACTGCCATCAGCTTCCTAGTCATTTTAAGAACAATCTGCTAAGACAATTAATTACATAGCTTAAAAGATTAGGTCAACAGTGTCAAATATGAAAATATGAACTTGAAATTTAGCCTTTTAAAAATGTGTGCTGTCTATTTAAGTGTCTACATCCATTTGTGAAAGAAGAGTAAGTTTCAGACTTGATGAGTTACTTCTCAGAAGCAGTGGTCTTCCCTTCCCATGAAAGAAACCCAAACACAGCAATTAGAAAGGCTGACAGAATCCCTTGGCTGAGAGAAGGTATATACTCGCAGTCTGCTGATAAAATGGCTACTTTAGGAGAAAGCAGTCAACTGAAGGCTAAGATTTAATGTAATGTAACACAAACTTATAGTCATGGCAATCTTTAAACTGGTATTTTGAAAACTAAAACTACTTTAAGCATATGGCACACTCTGGATTTTTCTTGAATAGTTAAAGTCAACCTGAGCACATCCTTCTCAGCTGCTCCTTATTACTGGATCTTTCCCCCCCCCAGTCAGGTCTGCAGCTAAGACTCAGCTAGGGCGTAGGTTAGCTACTCAGCTTTTCAGTGTGGAGCTCGTGATGAAGCACATGCCCTCCCCAGGCTCAGATCTGAGACAGCCAAGTTAACTGTGATTCAAGTCTCCATGCAGGAGCTTCAGCCTGTCTCCTCTTCCTCACAGCAAGGCAGACAGCTGCTACCTGCCCAGCCAGCTGTGTGTTCAGCTGAGATCACCCTTTAGCTATGCTAAGTTTGCAAAGCACCAGGTGGAAGAGCTGATTCACTGTCAGTCTGAAAGTCTGTTAGACTTCAGAAGTTCTAGGAATTTTACAAATCTCAGAGAAAGAATAGTGATGTTTACAAACAGTAACATTTCCAACTCATTTCATCCTTGTGCCAGGTAAGCAGCCATTCAGACAGAGATACCAGAGCAAATAATCAGGACCAGAGAGAAGCTTTCCTGTCAGCACCAAGGTTCCCAACCTTGGGTGAGCTGTCTGACCACAAGCATTAGACAGAGTTATGCAGAATGAACTGCTACCTCAAGGTGCCTGCAGCCCTCCAAAGGCTGCAGAGAAAGCTGAAGTGGCTGAGGACAACTAACTGCCTAGCTTTCAGAAGCTCGAGTTCAGAGACAGCCATCCCCTTGCAGTACCTGAGGGAACCCACAAAAGTCACCAGCTGGGTGGTCCCACAGCCCAGCTCCACCAGTGGCTGATAACAGATGCCAGATGGCAATATGCCCAAATAAAATTTACCATAATCTTTCTCAAAACATTCTCCCAGCTTCAGGATATTTTTAACTTCATGGCCTTCTAAACCATGGACAGACCTGTATGTTTAACAGTGATGCACTTTGGATTTACCCTCCCTTAACTGGCCCATTAATCTACCCATCAGTCATCATTTACATGCCAGATAGCTGGAAACTGTTGGTCACATCTGTAATTAAATTGAGATTTCTTTGAAAACTACAATGGGATAAAAACAAATAGCAAGACGACTGTCTAGAGGGCACTACACCATCAGAAGAAGGGTTCTGAATAACTAATTCATACTTCACACAGCCAGTCATGAAATGCCCATAATTTTATCTATTTACTACTACAAACTGTTTGAGCTACACATTAGTACCCAATAAACTGCATCCAGAGAAGTGCTTATGTGCTAAAATCTAAGGATATTTATGTTTTTCCTCACGTTTAATCCTTTACAAATGCTCAGGGACTCTAGTGACACTTTTGCATTAATTGACATGTTTTAAATAACACATACTACCTTACATCTCATGCAGCAAGAAGCGTAGAGTTTAACAGGCTGGGTTTTATTGGTTTGTTTTTGGTTTTTTAGACCCATCTCAATTTGTAAAGATTTCCTTGGATACACCCTAAAGCACCTACCTAGTCCTCTTGTCAACACATACCCACTTTACTGGTTCCATTCACCTCCCCATTTCATCTCTCCAGTTGAGTTTCAAAAAGGGAAGGACCGGTTTAGAGAGAAATCCACTGGCACACGCAGAGAGCAGACAAGAACAAGAACATCAACAAAACCAACACTTCTCTTTAGAAGATGCACAGCAACAGGGATGAGACCAAATTTACTGCCTGAATTTCAACAACCAAGAAGCAGGAATGTTTGCACAAGACACTGGTAGATAAACCACACAAACAAAGAACAAACAACCCCCAAACCCACAAAAACTTTTGCCTTGCAAAAGTCAGTCTGATATCTGCCTCTGCCAAGTTAAGTCTCATATTTATGTTCTCAACATGCTATTTGCCAACACCTCACTTAGGGGCTTCTTTACTGTGGGAAGCAGGGTCCACAAGCTGAAGGTGGTGTGTGCAGTATGACTAAGAGACAGCTTTTGTTTGGACAGAAATAGGCTACTTGACTTCCACACCTATGCTTACATTCAGTTGGCCTTGCTCATACATGTTTGGTTATAGATATAATGCACTGGAGTTGTAATTGCTTTGCTTCAGTCAAATTCATTATCCATTCACTAAAATGCAAACTGTATTGTTTCTGATACAGCTAAAGAGATTTCAAAAGTCCTCACCTTAACATAAGGACTTCAGAGTCATAGTAGGAAGTGGATTTCTGACTGAACTGGTTACAAGACTGAGAATTACAGATCTTCCAGTACATTGCAGGTCTGTATTGAAGCTGTATTGAAAATGGCTGCTAAGTCACACCCTCAATCTCTTCACTTTTAATGAAGTACTAACCAAGAAGCACCACTCTTAATAGTGACATTGTACTCAAATCAAACTAGCAGTGTCAGCTTTTCCATATTACTTAACTGCCTGCAATGCAGTCCAAAACCAGGAATATACTTACTTGTAAGCTTGTTGTGACTCAGAACCAGCTGTGTGATGTGAGACAGCGTAACTGCAAATGAAGAGAGAAAGAAGTTAGTTTATGGACATGGCAACTGAGAGCTTGTAGCTATTTCAGCTGAAAAAAAAATAGGAAAGTTGTTCTCTCCACTCTAGTAACTTGATTCATGTGCATTGTCAAAATAAACAAGAGAAGATCAAGACTAAAGGACACATCCACCTACTCCTCTGCCCTTTAACTTTACATTTCTGTTACTGCATCAGGCACAACTTGAAAAGCTTTTACTCACAGATACAGCAACCTGTTTCAGCTAACCCTTGAAAAAGCTCATGACTTAACAGAGGCAAATATAACCTGTTAGCAGAATGAAAGCAATCACTCAAAGGCACCATCAGATCAGAAAGTTCAGTGTTTAAAAAAAAAAAAAAGCACTACCATGGTTCCCTGTGCAATTGCGGGTTGTGAAGGAAGGAAATGCAGGGAGGAGAAAGTTAGAAACAGTGCACCCACCCCAAATTTCTCCTAAAATTTGAGCACTCTTAAGTACTGCCTGCATCACCTCACAATGCAGAACAAGAGGACAGGGAAAGAAACCCATAGAAAGTCTGTAAGGGTATTGTAGGAAAATCATCACTAAAGGGCAGACAAGCATCTTAGAGCAGAGCTCTAAGTTTAAAACATAAAAGGCACCCCAGCATCTGAACCATAAGCGACCATGTAACACTACTGAGTGCTTACCCATACAGATAAATACAGGATTGCAATTTACCCAGAAAAATGAGAGAAGATACTGGAGATAGTAACAAGCTTGTGAACAAATGCCTAAGTACACTAGTTGCTCTTGGTTTAGCCGTTTTCTTAGCTGTGACAATCAGTAATAGTCAACATTTCATGGGCCCTTGATATCCAAGCCTGACCACCAAGAACACAACCATCAGAAGGGCAGCCCTACCACTTGACATCCAGAGATGAGAAGTGCTCTAGTCTCATGTCTTCAGTTCCAAGGCAAACTGACATCACCAATGCCAGGGAAAAAAAACCTGTTTTCCTGCATTTAACTTCAGAAAAATGTCATTCTAGGGCTCTAAGGCTTTACCTAGACTTAACAGCATCAACAAAAAAATTTACTTTGTACAGTATCAAAAACAATAGTGATTTTTTTCGTTTTTTTTTTTTTTTTTTTTTAAACAAAGCTGCTTCCATTTCGCTTTGCTTTTAAAACAGATGAGTTGAACTAAAGTGGCAGAACAAGACCAACTAACACCACCTCACCTCCATACTAAAGAGTCAGCATCATGCCATGGGCACAGTGACAACTGGACCCCTGCATCGCTTCTGCCTGGCAAAGGTCTGCAACACCCATGCTGAATTGTGGGTGCAGCCACTGGGAAGTCAAACTGGGCACTCAGGTACAGTGTATGTTCTAAGAGAACTTTTGCACTATTTCCTTTTCTCCTTCAAAGTTGATGCTTTTTTGGTTTATTAAAGCAGAACAAAGACTGAAGATGTCACCACGCTTCTGTGGCCTTGACTCGATCATTCTAGTTTTGCATAGAGCTTTGCCAGTTTCAGAGAATCCAAAATTCACATGATCTGTTTTTTATTTTGTTGGAGTGCATAATGAATTTCATTACAGTAAGACCATCCCCACCACATGCCTTTTAATAAAAGCAGCTAGAATGACTTGAGAAACGACACGAGGAAAGCTCAAATTTAGTTCATACATCCACCATGATTCGACTTTCTTCACTCTTTTCTGCCCATGAATCATTTATTCTATGAAGAAGATATGACTTCTGTGATTATTTGTTAAAACTAAGGCTAGACATATCCAAGGTATCAAAATAAAACAAACTCTTTTCATGAGAAATGATAAGATCTTCCCCTGTCTCACTATGGGAAAGCATAAAAATCAAAATGACAACTCAGATAGACTAAGAGAAGTGTTTAGGATTTTGTTTCTGTGCTCAAGATGCAATTCAGTATTTAAAAGCAGGCCAAATAATATTTAACTCCTGCAAAAAGCCAGCCTCTTCTAAGGAGACAGCACTTGCATGCAACTTGCTTGTACCACAGAAGCATCAAGTCACTGAGCTGCACTAAATGCTACACAGCAGCACAAATGCAAGTAACGGCTCTGATCAGTTACAAACTGAGCTCAGAAAATGAAGTATTTTACTAAGAACAGAGGCAGACCTCAATTTAAGCCAAGTGTTTGCACATGGTGAACCTCTCCTGCCACAGTGTCATCATGTCTGTACAAAGGAAGTGTGGATGCTTATTCAAGGGAAATGAAGCTTTGGGGCTGCAGACTCTGGTCTTCTGAACATCAAACTCCTGATGAATTTAAATACCATAATGTTCTGTGCATATTTAAAAGTAAGTCTTCTAACTACACCATCAAGCCATGTGCACCACTGGCCTTTAGCAACACAAGGTTAGAAGCATTATTCTCACTACTCCCTCTCCTTTTTTGTCCCACTAATGTATTCTTCAACTGAGACTGTTTTCAGAAAGGTTTCTTCTCTCACACCTATACAGAACAGAACGAAGTCCATATCAAGAATTTCAAGGCTGAAATCCCTAGACCAAAGACATTTGAATCTGTATTTTACTGTTCAAATTTGACTGAAGTCTAGACACCTTGTCTGAGACTCCACTATCTCAGTCAATCCTGATGCATGACAAAAAAATCCCATGGCATCTTTGACCAGCAACAGCAGGCTGACATCCCCCAAAGGAGCAAGAAAGGCTACACTCCACTACTATTTTGAAAAGAGCAAAGTTATAGGTGTCTGTGCTCTGGACTACTTCCAGCAGCATTTTAGACATATCAAGACAAAGAGATACTTCAGTCTTGAAAGGTCCAAAGCTACCACCAGTTCAGAGACAAATTTAAGAAAGGGAGCCACGATAAGAGAGCAGTACTTGCTCACTCCTTACACAGAGGGGAATTTGCTCACTTACATTAAACTGACCTGTGTCAAACGACCAGCTCCTGGAAATGACATGTTTTCCAGTACGCTGCCACATGCCTACTCCGGTGAAAAGGACTGTGTTGTGGGAACAGCTGACTGAGATTTACCTCATCCTATATATAAAGTCATTCTGCAGGACAACTAAACCATCAAGTCTTGATATCAAAGAAGATACTTGTCTTAGGCAACTGATTAACATCCACAAGTAACATCTAGAAGGCTAAAGGGGGCCTGGTGGGGCAATTTTGATTTGGATGTACACAGTCCAGGTAAGCATAACATACAACAGGTCAGATGACTCATCCCAAGTACCAGTCTCCCAAGAATGGAAGGGCACTGAGATACCCCTGGGGAATTGCTATAGCCTATGATGCCATTGGAGGAGCTTCTGGACACTGCCTTGATAACATTATAGTCATTAGCATACAGGCAATAAGTTACAATGACTTCATGAATGCACCAGATACACAGAAGTCTGAGGGTCAGGACAATACCTACTGCCAGAGCAATTGACTTCCACAGTAATCACAAACTCTCATTATGGTCCCAGTCCCTCTATTACTTCAAAACAGAGCAAGTCAAGGGAAGAACATTTAGGTTCTTCCATTTTGGCCCTAATATCAAGTCTCTTCATATACTGCAGTCATGCACTGCAAGTTAGCTTTACAAAAAATATCTGGATGACAATACTCAACCTAATTATTAAGGAAAAAATAAAACAAATAAAAATCCTGTCAAAAAAATACAAAAAAAAACCCAAAAAGCCTGACAAACCAACCAAACAAAAGCAAAATAAATTAGAAAAAAAACCCCCACACCCACAAAACAGGAAGACCCCAGCGACTTTGCTGAGCCAAGATAAGACACTGCCTGTCCCACTGGAGGAAGTTAATGCAGGATGAGCATTACAGTATTGTTACAAGTAGCCTGCCTCTCCATCTTACAGTATTGTTACAAGTAGCCTGCCTCTCTATCTTCTGTCCTTTGGTTATTTTAGGAATGAACAATTTTATAAACACTAACTTTCTGATAAATAATTCTAGTCATGTTAATTCTTACCACGCAAGTATGTACTTTATTCAAAATATGAATAGCTTACAGATGGAATGATAATGAGAGCCAATTAACACATAAATAGGATTGCATCCAATATTCCTTCCCTGACAACAGAGCAGATGTCACAAGTTATTCGGGCAGAATAATTCCTTCATTCTTAGCTTCTCCATATCAGTCGCTTAAAAGACACATAAATGAGACTGGTCCACACTCTAAGAAACAATCCCATAGTTGCTGATGGCTGTTCAAAGTCCTACCAATAAATGCCCCCTATCCTTTGCTACACTAGGGAAAGGGCACATCATTCCATACTTGCTGAAGCTGCTTGTGCAGCCTACGGGATGTCTATTAATGCTCTCTACCATTACCTGTCCATGGTGGACACAGCTTTATAAACAAATGTCATCTATTTATTCCACAATATGAAGGCAAAAAAACCCAAACCAACACAACAGAACACTTCCATGGAGCAAGACATTTTTTAACACTATTTATGTACAGAGGATGCACAACTATAGTATAGATGTGCACACAGATGGTGTAACTGTTGTTTTCTCATATGCTGGAATAATAAGAAGAGTCTTTAATACTCACAATTGTTTCACACAGTCTTAGCATGACAAGCTAAAGAACAGAACACTTAGATCACGGGATATTTTTTGTCTCAAATTAAATCTCTTTTCTACAGAACATCTGAAAAAGGGTTCTCATACTACAGTACTGAAAGCATCAAAAATTCAGATGCTCTCAAGGTCTGTAACACAATTCTAGTTTGAACTTTAAGTCATTAGGAGAAAACATGGAAGTGCCCGGCTTCAAGAAATATTCCAGAAACAGAACTCGACTTCTAATGACATTAATGAACTCCTGATTTAGAAGTGGTTCAGGGACTACTTAATTTTTCTTTGTGAATCTGAATGCCACATTGTAAATAAGCTAGTAACAACGCTCTTTCTTTGCTAAACATGAAAGTGGGAAGAGATGTAAAGGTTGCCAAGCTTCCAGGTCTAAGCTAACTTGTCAATCTCCTTCCAGATAGAAGTATTTCATCCTTAATTGGAAAGAGACACTGATATTTGACAGAGGCAAGTTTTGTCTGTTTCGTCTCTCCCACTGCTGCTACAGAGGGTAGAAGTTAATGCAAAAGAAAATCAGAGTGACTGCCTGGTACTGCAGCAAGTCATTCACTAGACTGAAAAAAAAAAAAAGCCAGAAGAGAATCATATCCAAGACAGGGCATATATTCCCCTTTGCTCCTCTTTGCCCCCACATAACATCAGTTTTCTCTATCACTTACATTTTGCTGGGGTTTTTTTCTAAACACACATGACAAGAACAGGGCTACACCTCAGGAAAAGGATTGATTGGCACACTGAACAGATGTTACATGGTAAACTTGTTCCAAATCCTTGTGCCTGTATTAACCCTAAGTGAATTAAGTTTAGAAAGCTTAAATACAAGCTCACTAGTCATTCTGCAGCAAGTACTCAAATGTGCAGTGAGACAGGGCTTGGTCCTGTCCTTGAAGAGTAAGGACTATAGGGACCAGCTTACCTTTAGGGGATATTTGGCACCTCTGGTAGGGTCATTCACAACCACTAAATAATTACATGACACAAAATCCTGATCAGGGGCTACTGAACACTGTAACTCAGGCATATCTTCCAACCTACTAAGTCCTTAAAACTCAAATAGTCAAAAACGTTCCCTAAACGTTTTAGATCGTTATCTAAATTACCTTAACTCTCAGCATCTGCTGGTGGCCCTCCTTAGAGATGAAACCCTGTGCAAGAAGAGTCACTGGACATGAATAGTCATGACTGCTTTTAACAGAGATCTTTACTTCATGATCTTTTACTTCAGGAAAAAAAAAAATAGCTGAAAAGGCAAGCTTTAACACCGCCCTGGAAAGGTGTGCAAAACACAGAGAAGGAAAGGTACCAGGTCAGTCTCCTTTAGTTTACATGCCAGTTCTGAGAGCCAGAGAAAACCCAAACACCCAATCTACATTAGAAAAGACCATCCATTTGGAGTCAGATGACAGGGGTTTGAAAACAACAAGTTTAACACTTCCTCAAACCATTACCAAAAATTCAAAAGTAATACCTATTCATTACTTTTTATTTGGCAGAAGGTATTCCTTCTTCAGAAGGCAAACACTTTCATGGTAGAAAAAAACCCCAACCCCAAAAAACACGACTTATCTGTTCTCTGTCAGTGACCACAATAACTGAAAAAGCAATTAATTTAACATAAATCAGCCATCATTTCCCCCTTCCCTAACTTTCATCCCAAATTGAAGAAGGCCCCAAATCCCCATGCTAGATCAAGTCACACAACATGTACCAGGAGTATCTGCAGAGACCCCTCTGATGCAGTCTAACTAGGGTACCACAAATCTATACCCCATGTAGGGAGCTCCCTGCCAAAGACATTTCAGATGCTTAATTTGCAACCTGGTATCAGGGAACATCTGGGGACCACAGTGTTCCACCTTGTGGTCCCTGGCCCTGCCTGAACAACAAACCCTAAAGAGTCTTTGTACAAGAAAAGCTTTTTTTTTAGGATTATCAATGTGCTTCGACATTATCCTTTCTCTATGCTGAAAGATCAAAGCTGGTTAATTAATTATGTGTCTAGTGTTGATAGAAGGCACCAAGTCTATTTAACAAAAGCAACAGTACTCTGTTGCTGCCCCATATACTCAACAGATCTAAGTATAGTTCTGAAAATTAATCTTTAATTAATGTGAGCTAAACACTACTTTGCCTCAAATAAATGCTCATCCAATAAAAATGCAGTGACTATTTAACGTGAGCTCACATATATAGTCCTTACACCACCATCTTCCCAAAGTTCCATGCACCGCCCAGAAGCAGGAAAAGAGTAAGTACAGCATGAAGACTAAAGTACAGAATCTAGTTCTGCAAAACTGTACTTAAGACTTCATCCTTTACTGATTTGCTTGAAGACACCTTGATGTGCTCCTGACTCTGCAGATAATGGTGCATTGGTAGGGAGCCATACCCTTCCCTGTGTTCATATCTCTCTTGTACGAAGAGTTAGCTACATTTGCTTCTGGCTACTATCAAGTTTAACAAAGTAAAGAGCTAAACCACGATACATTGGTTGGTTGAAATTCTGCTTTTTTTCCCTCATTGCATCACGCATTTAGAAAAATTTCAGCCTGTGGCACACTACAGTCAGTCACAACTTTAACTCCCTGAGTATTGGCTGTGCCATACCATCATGTGCATTTTAGCAAGGCAAAGATACCTGACTTGCTCTTCATTTATGTGTTCTCCAGAACTGTAACAGCATGTTGTTATTGGTATGCTGTATTTACTGTAAATTAACTACAGCAAATGTACCGCACCAACAGCAGCACCCTGCCATGGTTCAGGAAGCATGTGCAACCGTGTAATACCCAAAGCATGATGTTGCTGTATCTGTGTATTACTGTCCTCTCCTTCAGAGACCAGCCACGCGTAATTGCAGGCTGATGTCACCCTATCCCTTTCAAAAACCAGTGGGGATGCTATGTGGCTGGCGATTTTTGTTTCAGTAGCACGACGGAGAAGAGGGAAAGTCTCCCCATCAGTCAAGTGCTAGAATGCCAGCAGTACGACAGGGAACGCTGCGCCCCGCTGCGGGGCTCCCCTGGACACACGCACGGCTCCTTGCGGTGCTGCCGGCAGCCTGATGCGGGGCGTTTCGCTCAGCCCATGGATCTCTCACTAAGCCCCCCATGCCCAAAGGCCACCCCCGCACCGAAGAGTCCCGGGCGGCCGCACCATTGCAGCAGGGCCGGGGCAGCGGCCGGAGCGGGGCGGGGCGGCCCGGACACCCCGCGCCCAGGGCCGGCCCTGCTCGCCCGGGACAAATAAGGAAGTTTCCGCGCTGTGCCCGCCCGCCGCCGCCGGTACCTACAGAGGCCGGGCACGTCCAGCATGCTGGAGATGCCGCGGTCGCACATGTCCACCTCGGGCTGGTTCTTCTCCCTGCTCTCCTCCACGATCTTCTTCAGGGACTTGGACATGGTCTAGGCGGGGCAGAAATGGACACCGTGAGCCGGGCGGCGGGGGAAACCCGCCGGGGGCTCCAAGCGGAACAGCGCCGGGACAGCCCCGTCTCCGAGGGGTCCGAGGGCAGCGAATCCCCCTGTCCGGCGCCGCCGAGGGGCCCCGCCCCGTCCCGTCCCGTCCCGTCCCGTCCCGCCCTGTCCGCCGCGCCCGCCCCAGGCCGGCGGAGCACTGCCCGGGATGCCGGCGGCTCTCCCGGCCCGGGCGGAGGACAGGCCCGGCCTGGCCCTGCCCCGAGGGCACTCACCGCACGGCGCTCCGGTGGGAAGCGGCGGGACGGCGGGCGGATCCCACGGCGGGACAGCGGGCGGGTCCCGGCGGAACCCCGCCCCGCCCCGCCCCGCTCGCCCCGCTCGCCCCCGCGCGCAGGCGCAGCGCAGCCCCGCCCGCACTGACCGGCGGGGGGCGAGCAGCGCCTCGCGGAGCTGGCACGGTCCGGAGGGGTCGGAGCGCTCCGGGTTTGGAAAGGCTGTCGGAGACAAAACACATGATCGCCAAAATAATCCACAGAAAAAAACCCCGGTGCATTTAACCAGCGGTTTCCTTTTCTTCAGGTGCCTTCATGGATTTTCTAGTCGGCTCTAGTAGCAATACCGGTCACAAGGCTGGGTCCGTGTTCTGAGCACTTGTAACTGGCCTCGACAGACCTTGGCGTTGGAGTTACAGCCTTACTGCCCAGAATCTAGTTAAGCATGTAACCTCTTCCATAGAAGTTAAGAAGCTCCTACTTACTGTCATTCAACAGATGCGGAAGTTCAGAGCAATTAATGACTAAATCTATAAAATTACCTAAAGCCAGCTACCCATTTAGAACCACAGCTTTGAATTTTGCATATGCACCCCATGGTGTTACTTAGTAGCCTAAAAATGGTATCCACAGAAACCAAGATGATGAACATTTGCCTAAGCCAGCAAATGAAAAACTTTCTGGAAGCGTGCCTTCAACTTTTCCTTTTTTTTGGAATGTAAGGATTTAATATCAGACTGCAGAATTGTAGCATGTTTATTCCTAACTGGAGTTTCCTACCTTGAGACCTTCCTGAAGTTACTGTCTGCTTTCAGGTCTTTCTTACAAGATACAACTGGAAGAACTTCCTTGTAGCTGGATTTCTCAGCAGAACCTACTGTCACTCAGATACACAGGACAGTGATGTACAGTTCTTTTTTTGTCTGCAGAAACATGAATCTGGATCCCTTTCCTGTCTAAGAAAATGCCCTGACTGCCACCAGTCAGTTGTCCCAAAGACCTAAGTACTAACATGTCTGCTGCTCTTTTTTCATGGCAAATGGTCGCAGGTGTCATTTGGTAGCAAAGGCCCCTGCAGACTAATTGTCTGTAAATGTGGTCCTGCTTCCTTATTCCAATTAACAGCACACGTGACTCTAACAAGACACCCAAAAAACAGTCTTCATGGCTAATGCGAAGCTCACCTCTCTTCTCTCTGCCCCATTTACACAGTGATCAATACATTGCATGTGGCCTAGATATTCACATTCTACCTGTACCATAGAAGTATTTAGTTACTCCCCACTTAATAAACATATTTTCATTACTCCCTTTCATCAGGATTGTGGGGTTTTTCAGCCATCTAGGTAATTTCATTATCCTGTTGTTGTGTAAAGAATTCATCTATTATTCACACCTTTTATGTGACCTTCTCTGGGTCCTGCTTGAGCAAACCTTTTGTCTGAGCATGAATTCAACCCCAGTCAGGTCTGCACTGAATTTGGCAAAGGGGAGTTGCTGTCAAGCCTTCCTTTTAGAGTTTCACAGTGCTTCCTGGACACTGAGTACCAATTGTCCGAGAATATGTGGGAAGGAAGCTACACAAGCCACACTGTCCAAAGGTTCTTGATCATGAAAACTGATTTTTCAGATTGTCCCTTCAGCAGTCATGGAGAGTCATTTCTTGCAGAGGGCCTGTGTCACTGCAGTCACCCAGTCTCCCTCCTCTTATCCCCCTATCTCTTCCCAGTACATGCAGTCATTCCAAAACCCCTTTGGCCCCAGATATCCCTAGCTCCCTCTATACCCCCAGCTGGAGACTGGTCAGCCTGTGCCTAGGGACCAGCCAGTAGAGCCCTCCCCACATGTACAGTGCTTGAGCTCACAGTAGAAGCTTTTTCTATTTAGATCTTGCTGTATCTTATAGCTACTGATTTTTTGATTATGAAACAACTATAAAATATCTTTGCTATCTGTCAGATCTGTTCTAAATCCGTCACTTGGCTTAAATGTTTGCAGAGCAGATGCCTGAGTTCTTTGCAGAGACTGGCATATGCCTTCTGTCCTTAGGACTGCAGGCTAAAGTAGGTGACTATAGGTCGATGGATGGCCATGATTGTGTGGCAGAGATGCAGTTTTCCCTGTGCTGGTCAGAGGAGGGAGAAGTTGCCCCTGCAGTGGTGCTCCAGCCTGCTCCGCCTGGGCAGTGACGGCTGGACCTGCCTCCTGCTGGCTCCTCTCACTGCGCTGGAGATCAGCAAGGGGAGGAGCAGCTCTGATGGCTCCATTGCTTTCGCTGTCCTAGGTACTTCTACTCACCAAGGAAATTTTGTTTTACATTATTATTCTATTTCTATCCCTGCTTTCCCCCTCCAAGAAAAGCTGTGATAATGGGCAACATTAATGCAGGGATAGCATGTCATCAAAACCATACAACAGCAACACGCCCCTGAAAAACCAGTTGTGTAGTGCTGGGCACTGCTACTACAAATGTACAACATTACACTCACTAAGTGTGATAACTGGCAATATTTATTTTTCCAATCATTTCCTTATATAAGCAAACTCCTAGAAGTTGGCCTCTGTTTTTATTATCATTTAATAAACGTTTTATACATTTATTTGTTAATAAACCTGTATTGTTGCAGTTGTTTTGTATTAGGAACAATATAGTCAATCCCATGAATTTTTGTTGCATTTCATTTTAATTAGGACTGAAAAATAATCCTCCAGTTTTAGTTTGGCAGTTGACAAAAAATAATTACACCAAATTTGTTAATTCTGGTGCCTAGGACACGTATCCTGTGTTATTATGGGAAACTGAGACACCTCCTCCTTTGCTTAATGAACCAATTGAAAACTGTTTTTCAGTCAAAATTGCTTTGTAAATTTAACTAAAATTAGCTAATGTTTTAAATTGACCAGCACCATGATTTCTGGCATTTAGCTGTGTATCTTCTGTCTCCTTTACTTCAAGTAACTATAGCCCTAAGAATATCTCATTGTGGTATTTCTCATTTACAAAGAACAGTCTTGCTACATGGGAAAGGCAATTAAAAACGTTGTTACAGACATTTTAGTGCTTATTCTTCAAATCCTGGTCTTTGGAGGGCTTACCATTTATATATGACTGCCTCATAAAATTACTTTTATATAAGAATAAACATCTATAGTAACAAGCAGAAGAAGATTTACATGTAACATAAAACCATGCAGGCTCTAGAAAGTGAAAACCTGCACATTCATTATCCGTGCTTTGCAATTGACAGAGGGAGGTTGTAGCCATGCAGTTATTGCAATACAGACATGCAGCATTCACAACAATGACATTATAAAATAGCAGTGTACACAGACGTAAAAGCAGTGTTGTGAGATGAAGCTATATTTCTTATTAAACACAGATTTTTTTTTCTTTGGAATTGTACACTGCAAAAAGCACATAGAAGTTCCATGGAATAATTCTTTCCAGATCATTTGTTCTGCTTGTTTCTGTGTGCTGTGGGTTCCTTTTAAAGCGTTTTAAATTACTTCTTACCTTCCAAGACAGAAACATGGCTTAATAGAAGCTCTCTTCTTTAAGGACCTCCACTTTAATACTTCTGCAGTTGGTATTTTTGTTGTTGCTCCTCATATAAATTAGAGGACAGCAGTAGGTTACTTTGTTTCTTTATTCCTTTGTTCCTTTTTTTTTTTAAAGAATGGGTTTGATAATTTACTCTAATTTTAGACTTTGACTATTTTTGGTGGGAGTCAGTTTGGCTAGATCAATTGAACCTTGTACCAGTAGCTTCATTCAGCAGTCTTCATGAGCACAAATTCTCTACTGGACCTCTTTTTTTCTCTAAATAACCTCATGCATTTTACTCATTTGTCAATAAAATTACGCATAGGTACTGAGTACTTCCAACATTTAAAAATGCGCCAAGCATTAGTTAGTTATTGCTGGATTTAAAAAAAAACCTTAAAAATTTCTCTTCCTCCCATTCATAGTGCTCTTTAGTCTTTTCTTCTGCAGGATTCCAATGATTTTTTAAATTTGATGATACGACAGAAGATCTTGCCAACAGCAAGTATTTACTGTATAAAAAAATGTCCAGAAGCATTTAATTGCTTTGAGGTGAAACATGCTTTTTCTCTTCATGAAATCAGTCTTTTTGAAGTATAGATTTCAGCAAACTCACCAATTTAACAGAGTTCCCCATGAGATCCTAAGGGCAGAGGTTGTGTTACCAGAATGGCCTCAGGCATGTGAAGGTGCCCAGAGCACATCTCCATACCAGTCCCTAAGTCAGCAGGAGACCAACCTCAGTGCGGTGAGCTCAGGGACTGCCGTGTCCTCGGGCAGCTTGGTGTCCTTAAACTGTGTGAGGTGGCGCTGACACCAGCCTTGAAGAGCCACTAATGAACTTCATTCATTAAAACCACATGCAGGTTTCTGTTTGCCATTTTATGCTCCGTCACACCTGCAAAAAGGCTGAGGTTTAACCTGAGAACGCATTTCTGACGGGGCTGATCCACTTTTAGCAGGAGCAATGAACGTACCACAGAACACTGCCTGCAGTGGCAGGGAGCTGTTTGGGGGGACATATCCTTCCCTTTCACATGTGGCTTCCAGCTGAGCTGTGCTCCGGGCTGGTGAAATGCAGAAAATGACAACATTCTTGCCAAGCTGATTCATGCCCAAAATCTGATGCTTCCACTTCCAGCCACCCAGCAGCAAGTGACAGCATCCAGATCTTGAGGGGATTCTCTGCCAACTGCAGATTTGGTGCACCAACTGCACCAAATCCATGGTGACTCATAGGAAGGTCAGAGTCACAATGGACGTTCATAAAGCCTGTGATGCCGCGTTCCACAGGGGACAAATACAGTCCTCCTTATCTCTGCAGGCAAACCACTCAATCCATGCTTGATTGTACCTGGAGTTCCTTACACATTGCTGTCCGTAGAATTTATTTTGTGGCTTTATGTCCAGACAGTTCAGATGTTTCTTTATTGCTTGCTGTCACCTGTAGGGAGTTTCAATAAACTATATGGACAAAGATTGCATCATCCTTTGACTGCAAATACCACATCAGTTTGAGTGGACCTGTACATAGACTCAGTTTTTCTTAATCCTTGGACCATTATAAAATGCTGGCTTACATCTCATTCTGTTGGCCAGTGGGACTTCACAGGTTTCTCTTTTTCTAACTTACCACCAGAGGATTTTGAGTTGTATTTTATAGTTTGTCCTTTTTGTCGGCTTTGTTTTTTCTACATTTTATCTTAATCAGAGTATCTGCTTGCTCAGCTGTAATAAAGTTTTGTATGTTTGTGGAATGATGGCTTTTTCGGCATTCACTGGGAAATCTTCAAAGTGTTCCTAGATTTTGTTAAAACTGCCACTTACACTTTAATATAATTTCACAATTATTACTGGAATGATCAAATTAAGGAATTGTTTTCACTGTGAGTGACTCCTTGTAATAGTTGTGAAGGAAGAATTCTCATAAGGCCATGTTCCTTTGCTGCTGTCCAAATTTCTCTTGTCTGTCCATTACAGCTGACATTCAGGAAATGAATTGGTCATTTGTTCTGGATTGTGACAAAAAATGTTTCATGGTGGGAATCAGTGTTCTCTGTATACCCTGTCAACAACATCTTTTATGTATGATGTATGTTAGCCTGGGGAAGGGAAAAACTAATTGTAGTCAAAGGTCAATTGATATTTTGATGTCTGCCCTATTCCAAAGTTATATCTGTTTCATAAATGCCTACAATTTGACTAGAAGAGTGACATAGTTACTAAAAGTCTCAAAAGTATTTTATATTCAGTCATAAAATAGACTTTGAAGCTTGAAAATGTAATTCAACAAGTATAACTACAGGTATCTGAATATATTGAACATAGGGCTCTGATTCTGACGTTACTTCTTAATGTGGTTAAGATTTAGAACCATATCATGTCCTTGCTATGTTAAACTTCAGTGAATGCTCAAGTACTGATTCAGCTGGGTTCTTATACCCAATGCACAGTATTACTGAAAGTTCTTCAGCACAGTTATCTGTTTAAGTGGTTGTAGGACAGGGACCATTTTTTAGCAAATTCTGATTTGATCTAATTTGAATAAAACTTAAGCCGATATTTTCAGAGATGCTTGGGACAAAACCACATAACTCTAGAGAACTAATTAAAGATGGCTTCATGTCTTCTGTCCTCTTATTAACTTAATGTGTAAGTTTTATCCTGGGTAATTCACTTTTTATAGCATTAATTGTGAAACTTTGAAATTATGTAGAAGAATATAAATAATATGTTGCAAAAGCTCTTTTTCCCAGTTGGGTAGGTAATAGTTTATTTTCAGTAAAATGGGAGACCAAGGGGTTTTTTGACAGAATTCCAAATTCATAATAGCTACATTTACAGTAACTTTTAAAAGACCTTCTTTCAGCTGCAATTATCATCACTGGACTTCAAACCTCCTTTATGATCTAGAGTCTCTTCAGTATAGCATGGAATGGTAATATATTTCTCATAAACAGTGTTTTAGCTCGTCCAGCTTAACTGGAATCCTGATGGTAAAGTCACATATTCAGCATGAAATTTTATATAGACTTGATGAGATGTAGCAGTAAATGGAGCAATGTTTGTATCCTAAAATGAAAGACAAGAAAAATGAAAAGCTTTATAGAACATCAAGATCCTTTGAAAGAGACAGAGAGTTAAAACTGAGGCACAAATTGGACCATAGATTGACAGTGATCTCAGGTCTGTTCTAGTTACTGCTTCTGTGTTTCTCCCTCAGGCTATTGCAAATATTTAAATCACAAATACAACGAAGTACGGAGCAAACTTGTTTGATGCCTCCCACTAGATGTCACTGTACGGTCTGAGTTGGAAGGCTTCTAAGGTGCCACACTTGCCTTATGCCTCGCTTCCACTCATCTATGTGGAATTCCTGCCAGAATTAGGGAAATGGTCTTGTACACGAAACAGTAAAAATTCCTTTTAACCACTTCTGGGATCACAGAGGGAAGGCAATACATACCGTGCCACAGTAGGGCCCGGCAGGGGGATGGCTGGCATCTGGCCCGTTGTAGAGGATCAGATAGTTGCTGCTGCAATCCCCTGGGTCATCGATGCTGATGAAATCAAAGTTCACTGTGACAATTCGTCCCTGGGGCGCAGTAATGGCCCACTCGCAGTCAGTGTTGTTGTGGTAAGTTGCTGGGTACCGGGGACTGGCAAATGAGCCAGTGGTGCCATATAATGTTCCACCGCATCCTGGAAGCAGACACTGTTAGTTGGCCTAGAAGGCTTAGTTTCACAGGGTAATACATGATGTAGTGCATTAGTACAGTATTAGTAGTAGCACTGAAAAACAGAGAGACTGAGCTGTGACAACTAATGTGGCTAAGAACACTAGTAAGTAAGAGATAAAACTGAGGCTCTAGAATATGCAATGTACATTAGACCATCACTGAATATTAAAAACCACTCCCCCCCCCCCCACAAATTCTTTGAAATAGGAACTGAAATTTTAAGTCTGTGCCTTAATCAGTTCAGTTCCCAGCTACTCAACTGGAGATGAATTCGCTGTGACTGTTTTTAGGCATGAAAAGTAGTGAATCCTCATCAGATAGAAAAATATAGAGAACAGCTCAGAGAAATTAGTCATATTAAGTAAATCAAAGTCCATTTATATCAAAATTCAATCTTCAACAGTGGGCAGAAGCAGATGACCTGGGAAAAATGCAAGTTTATAGAGCAATAATGTGCAGGTCATGCCCCAGATTAACCTCAGTCTCCAAGAATTTTCAGCTTACTGCTCCTGGAGATGGCATCTTTCTACTTAATAATGTTTATCAGATGTCTTCCATTGAACTTGTGTGTGTAGCCCTTGAATCCATGTAAATTTGTAGCATGCTGTGGGAAGGAGTGCCACAATTTAACTGCATATTGTATCAAGAACTGGTTTGCTTAGTTTGTTTTGAACCTATGAGCTCCTGGCTTTATATGATGGCTGCTAGTTCTTCTACGGGAAAAGTCAGTGAACAGGTGATCACTATTTATGATCCAATATCACTCAATTTTATAGACTTCAGTAGTTTCTTAACCAGATTAAAAAGTCTCAGCATACCTCATACAGAAGCCTTTTTAATCTTGAGCCCTTTGTTAATCCTGATTTTTTATAAGGGGAAGAGACCAGAACTGTGCACATGATTCAATTTGTGTGTGTACTATGGATTTATACAGTGGCTGTCTATTTCTTCTCTGTTCCTTTCCCAATAATTTCTATCACTATGCCAGTCTATTTGACGCTTAGTCAACTTTGTTTTCATGAAACTGTTTTACCCCAAAGATCTTCTTGTTGAGTACTTAAAGTCAACTCAGTGCCCATATTTTTGCAAGTAAAGTTAGGATTGTCTTTTTTTTGACCACATTCTTTGTTGACACTTTCCTACACTGAGCTTTATCTGCCTTTCCATCACTGGGTCACTAAGTACTGTATGGTTATTCTGCAGTGCTTCTTATCTGGCCACGAGCTTTTCTACCTCCAGTAACTCCATGTCATGAAGAAACTATTACCCAGCTGTTCACTGCCATTTCATAAGCCATTCATGAATGTGTCCATGACATAGTCACTACACAGCATTATAGGTAGTTTATTTTCTTGGGGCAACTTCATGTCCTCTTCAGGCTTAGCTGTGCCTAGCTTCTAGGGCATATCACAACTGGACTATCGGAGCAAGGTGAGTCACCACCACCACCACCACTCTGTAGATCCCAAGGTAGATGTTCCTGATATTTTCCAGCCCCTCAGTGAAAGAAGGAGGTCTTCATCTTAAGTGGATTGTATCATCTGAGGTTTCTAAAGTCTATATTAGGGAGAGGGAATTGCTTCCATCTCATGAAATGAATCTTGCCCCACTGGTCTTGAGAAGCAACTACATCTCTCCAGTGACTGAGTAGGGTGGACTGTGGGAGCTAGGGAAGGTCTAAAGTAGTGATGAGGCAGGGTCCAAAAAGAGTTGAATTCCACATTGCTGCATTTTCCTTCTATGTAGCATTATTTTGTAGCTACAGCCTTACCACTTGAAGATGAAGTCCAAGTAATTTCATATCCATCATGAGCCCCTGAAAAATCGCTCTTGAAACGAAGGTAGACAACATGGTTTTGGGGGAAGATGGGACTGGGCACAGTGTTTCCACAGAACCTGCCAAGTAGGGGTGATTGCACATCACTCCCATTTCTGACCTTCAGGAGACACAAAAAATACTGTCAACATTAACTTCCTATGCCAGTTATACACCAGCACCATTCTTCACAGTTACAAACACAGCACAAACTAAGTAGTGACTTGCATGCATTCTATAGCTGTCATTTTAATACTGGTTTTTTTCCTACCACATATTCTTGTGTAGAAGGAAAAAGAGACCATTAACTGGTCTGAGTTTTGTAAGTAATTGCACAGAACAAGTATCATCAGAAACAGGCAGCTAAGTGTTATAATGTGGTGTTTCTCCTGACTGAAAAAAATTAACTAGTAGCTAAGATGTCCTTATGCAATTCAAGCCCATGTTTTGCTTTTCATAAGAAATGTTAATATTCCAGAGGAAAAGATTGATTCTTTACCCTGCAGACTACTCTTTTCCCCAGTCACATTAAGACACAGATCATATTACATAGCTCAGATTTAATCTGATTTTTTTTTCTGTTCTCCAATAATGCTGGTACTTAGATCCATTTCTTGAGACAGTAAAGAGGATATGAAAGGAGAGCTAAATAATGATTTTGCCACAGACGTCTGGCTTTTGTTATCTGACCAGTGAACAGGGAAACCTGCAAGAGTGAGGATTGTGTAGGAGGAAGATACCCTTTTCACTGACACGAAGTACTTTTGCAAGTATCTTACAGTTGTCACTAGAGCTTGTTGGTTTCAGGTTTGTTTTTGGGGGTTTTTTTCATTGCTTTTTTAGGAAAAAATCTTTCTAGAGAAAAATATCAACCAGGTGGAATCTACTGCTGCAACAAACCCACTCAGATTTATGGCTTTCTGTTCATGCATGGATGTTAATATCAAACACAAGCTATTCCAGATGACTTTGTTAACTGGGTAACCTCAACAAGAGCTAGGTAAAGATGAGTTAGCTGATAATGAAACTATTTATTCACTGGGTTTGTACTTACTAGGGTGTATTGTTTAACCTCTTACTATAGCATCTGAGTATTTTTCACCATAAAATTGTAGCAATAAATTAGTTCCTAATTCAGTCAGTTGAACTCAGACTTGATCCAAACTTATTAATATCCTTTGAATTCAGTAGATTTTTACACAGGCTCACAAAATATGTATACTTGCAAGATACCTCTAGGAAATCACGTGAACACTGGATGCTGTCTTCCAAACTGAAATAATGGAAAAAGAGAGATATTGTGTGATTTGGGGGAGCTCGAAGAATGATAGAACAATCCATATTATTGGGGTGAGGACCAGGCCAGCCAGGGCTCTTCAGGTAACCAAATGTCTGATTGTACTCTCTGCTGCAACCTTGAGACAGAAAACCAGAAACATATAAGGATTTCAGATCTCTGTATTGCTTTTCAATGTATGAAATAAACAAAGAGAACAGTAGATAGATTTTTTTGGGGCATTTTTTCAGGCTTACCTGTAGCTTGATAGGAAAATCGGACTCCATTGTTAATCATATATTCATCTGACTTGAAAGTCACAATGGCAGTGCGATCGTAAGAATAAAATTCAGGGACTGGAAACGTTTCTGTGCCACAGAATCTATGGGCTGACCCTTGACTCTGCTGGAATTTAATACATCACAAGTTACTTAATGATATAATTCAGTTTTATATTTACTTAAGGTAAATAAATCTCTCAACACTTTATATACCAGTTATAAAATTGCATTTTAAAGTTCTCATGGAAATCACTTAATAATATCTCAACATTTCGTGTGGAATTAGTATTAGAAACAAATATAATATAACAGGTATTCTCATGCCAAAATGAGAAATGATGAAAGAAGGTTTAAAATAGTGTAATATGAGGGATATAAATAGTTGGGGTTTTTTTGTGGTGTTTTTAAAAACACTCTTCCTGGCATGAATATTCATTTTTATTATGGTTCTTGGATGAGAGGAAGCACAAAACTTGCTGTGGGACAGTATTTTCTGGGTGTTAAGTTTGGCAGCACTGTTACTTGGTGCAACTGTGAAAAACTGTGTAACACTTGCCCATTTCTAACTCCATGTGTGCAGAGAGTGCCTCTGTGAGGTCTGTGTACAGTTATCCCACCTTAACTGGGGCACGGTGAGTAATGCTTTGGATGTGCCCCTCACAAAGAATCATCAATGAATATATTACCAAACAGTAGATTTCTTTTCTCTTTCCAAACAGTAAAGGGAGCTGAATGGGAATGGGGAATAGTATCCCCTGTAAATTTCTTACTGTTGGTGAATCCTGGAGTTCTAGGTAGTTCTGAGAGCAGTCCTGGCTGGAATGGAGGTGGAAGGCCTCTACCACCACCCTGACTTGCTGTTGTGGAGGGGCATCAATGACCCAAGTGCAGAGGGTAAACGGTGGATATTCATTTGGAAAATTAGGAGATGTTGCAGTCAGGGATGTAGAAGTTGCATTATAGATTCCTCCACACAGGCCTGTGTAAAACAGTAGCAAATGCATCGTAGAGTGAAAACTGGGGAAACTATTTTTTGAGAAAAACGCAAATGGAGTTGAGTTTTGGATGGTATACTTTTGTATTTACCTTTGAGTCTCTGGAAGGAAAACAAAAAGCAAAATACATGCTAATGGTGTCACCAATTTATATGCATACATATATATATGTATACTTACGATCCACTGTGGTGTAGGTGGCATTGAAACCCGCCCTTTCCACAGAATTGTCTGTGTGAAATTTCACCGTCAAGGAATTATGGGTAGAAAGAAAAGGAGCTGGCACTGTAGATCCACAGAATGTTCCAACTAAATTGGCATTTTCATTATCTCCATCGTAAAGCTGAAAGAAGCAAAATATATAACTAATAGTTTAGGCACAACAAACAAATAAAGGAAAATAAAATTCTCTGACCCCTCCTTACATTACAATTTCGTTTACTTGAAAGCCCAGTATGTGCTCTTGTGCTTTAATAGGATGTTCTTGATTACCATAATTATTCACTGCCATATTAACTAATTCTGTTGGACAGGGTAAATCTCATTATGGAACATTCTGGTGCTGTCACAGCAAATCTATCAAAAAATGATTACATTTTAATTTGGCATTCTCATTTCTTTATTATATGTAAACTCAAAGTGCTTTTCAGTGAGAAGATTGATTTTATTCATCAAAATGTAGAATGAATTAATTGAGTATCTCAAATGTTCAACAGGATCTATAACATTCCTTGATGGAGTTTATTTAGCAGGATTCTGCTATTTGATGTTTTGTATGCTCATCTCCAAGAAAATAGCTTCTACAGGTGAGCACTAAGCACCAAGACTTTTGATGAAAAAAAATATGAAAAATTTTATTAATTTAAGTCCTTTCAAGCAATTGTGTATGATAATGAATCTGCAAGTTTACTCTGAAGTTTTGCTTTACATGTGTTTGGGTTTTGTTTTGTTTCTATTCTGTGAAATAAATACTCATTAAATGAGCAGTCTGAGACCAGAAGTGTGTGTAATGTTAAAACTCTTACTGGTTTCCAAAAAGACAGGATGACATCTGGAGTTGTAATCTAACCCAATGAAAATATTTAATTATGTTAAGCAATTTAATTTCTTCTTAAGATAATTTTCTGTTAGTTAAATTAGCCTCATGGAGAACATAATGGATTGTATCTCACTGATACTTTCTTGTTAAAATATGCAGCTCTCTTACTTTGACATAATCATATCGGCAAATCTGAGCAGACTGTGCTTCAAGCTCAAATGAAGTGAAGGTGAGGTTGATCAGTTTGTTTACAGGTGCAGTTATGATCCATACACAGTCCAGATTTTTCTCATATCTTCTGGTCACATTGGAAACTGGAGGGCCAAAGGTAGAAGCTGAAGTTGACAAGTAACCACCACAGCCATTCTGAGGTCCTGTTGAAGAAGCAGAAGCTTTTTAACAGCAATTCCTGACATTTATTTAATCTTCAACTCTTTAATATTAAGCCAGCAGCTTTTTATCTGTGCTACAGTATTTTATTGTCCTGTCTTGCAAGGACTATCTGAGCGATTAAAAGACTTTCAACACAAAGAGAGACATGAATCACAATTAGATTTCATAGAGTGATTTAAGAAAGTCTCTTGACTTCTGTTGAATATAAAAACAGTATTTACTTTGAAAATGTAGCGATAGAAATTTTTAAGAGGAACTGTAAGAAGACAGAGGGCAGCAATGAAACAGAAAAGCATTGGTCTGAAGACCTTTGAACGGGATTCTTGCTGGCCGCTGAGAATATTTAGTCAGTAGGGGGCACTGAGCTGTTGGCTTTGAAAATGTGATATAAAATCAAGTTGCTTGTTTTGGCAATAAAACCGCATCCTAGGGGGATTGAATTTGGCAGCCTGACACTGTATTCACGAATCTAGCTAAAAGGGACTTACTTCTGGAAGCGTTTTGCTTGGTGGGAACTTACAGCCCCTCTGAAATGCAGGCTGCTTTTAATTTGGTTCCCACAGACAGGGCTAAGTCCTTGACTTATTTACTGTGAAAATTTGAACCCTATAAAGTCAGTCACATTGAAAGAAATTACCTTTGGGGAAAAGCAATTATTTGTCACATTGAATTACAAGCAAGCAAAAAACACAGATTATCTGACAAGCTTTTTTTTTTTTTTTTTTTTTTTTTTTTTTAAATAGTTTGATTTCCAGAGGTTGGACTGGGTTAGTAAATGTGCTCATCAATTCATTTATTTCCTTCCCCAGTCTCTATGAAGTCTCCTGGCCACTTACTTAACTCAGGAATTTAAATAAAATCTTGTTTATACTCTTGCTTTGGGGTCTGAGGAAAGAGTTTTTGTAAATTGCACAGAGCAGAGGAGTAACTGCAAGCAGCCTTTTTCTTCTGCAGCAAATCCATTTATGAGCATTCAATAACAAACGAAGCTACAGCTGTGGCTAAGCAACACAAGCAGGGGTTCAGAATTTCATCTGCATGTGTAAAATATGCCTGTCTGGCACATTCAGTGACTTAACCTTGACATGCTGATACATTTCCAGACATATAAAACTGTACCTTACTTGAGCTACAGTGTTACAAAAGATCTTTCTGGTGAGAAATCAGCATCCAAGATCAGGATTGCATCAGTAACCCGGGGCTTGCAAGACTGTTGTGGTTAAAGCAGATTGACTAAGGCTGAAAGTCATCCTGCTCTACCAACCAAAGCCAGAAAACCCCACCCTGTAAAGCAGTTTGCTTAAACCCAAAATCCTAGTAACATTAGATTTCAGCTTTTGCTATAGCTAAAAATGAACAGAAGAAACCTATTACAAAGTGAAAAAGTCAGGAATTAATAGCCCAGTTTTGTGGGCATTTAATGAAGTCAGAAATTTGGAAAAGTGTTAGCATTCATACCAGTGTCACTGCAGAAGGCAAGAACAGCAGGGGAAATGGAGCAATAAATCACATTCTCACAAATAGTCTAGGAAGGAGGAAAATGTCAGACAGGAGGGTGCCTGGGCCCTAAGAGTGCAGTTTCACCCTTCTGTGTGATTTATTTCATTCCCCTGAAACAATCTTATTGGGGCTGTTTCCTGCCAGCATTTTTGGACAATGTCTGCTAAAGATAACATTAAACATATAAACGCCATAGATCATAGTCTGACCATCCAGCCCTGCAATATTGAGTCTGGACTGATATATGGGTCAGACTCTAACAAAGCTCCCCTTCCTCTTTTTCAAAGGTAGAATTGCAGACATGCCAGTCAGACCATGGCAACACGAGTCAGGGAATTGCCACAGAGCCATGTGACAAGAAGGCTCTCAGTGCTGCAGGATCATCCTTTTTTTTTTTAATATTATATGTCTGGACTTTGCAGTGGTGAAATTCACTGCTAACTGTGCAGCTATGAACACAGCTCTAATGACAAAAAATTCATATGTGGGTAGGCTCTGTGTGTACAGCATATGAAAAGGACCTGACAGAGTGAGAAGCAGGCCAAATCCTCCTTATCAGAAGAGTAATTCCAACTAATATAGTATAGCCAGCAATATCATCTAAGGGGACATAAATAACTAAAAGTGTGATTTATAGTTAATAAACATGATGTTTCACAATGCCTGGCCTGCCCAGCTGGGGTAGAGTCAGATGCTTACAGGACAGTACATTATAAGTAACAGCTAGATTGGAAGCTGACCGGATATCAAGTAGTCCTGCATCAAGCCACATAAAGAGCAGTCCTAGTTGAAAAATCCATCTCTCTTGGTGCTTTTCAGTACTGATTAATGTAACATCTGATTGCAGGCACTAGAAGTTACACAATAGTGAAACTGTGTAGATGAAGGTAACACCCACAAGTAAATGAAGAACCAACTGCTTAACAGGAGGGAACTAAGAGAAACGCTATCTCACTGCATTTTAGCCAAGACAAAACGCATTGCTTTAAAAAATCAGCACCACTTCTGAGCAGAAGGCCAAAGAGTAGCCATCCAGCCTCCATATGATTTATAATGGAAAGATATTCATCACTGCCTAACACAGCCAGAAACAAATGTAGCTAAAATCTAGGCAAAATCTGGGGCTGAGAAGTCTGTTAATTTGTAGAACAGACTCTTTTATATTAAAAGCTAAACTTGATTAGGATAGTGAGAAATGTACCTCATAGAACAATTTGTATGTCAGCAGATGGACCAACTACATGGCTGACTGTCTTGTTTTAGTCTTTGCTTTCTTATTTGAAATAAAAATCATAAGGTCATCATAAATCAGATGGCAATTTTGTTCTCATAAACAGCTTGCCAGAGAACACAAATTGTCAGAACTAGGGCACACACTGTCATCTGTAATTGCTTTTGGTGGGAAGCATTAATGAAACTGAAAGGCTCAAGGACCATTCAGAAAAGAAGGAATTGAAGGTTCCCTATGGCAAATAAAAATCATTACAGCAGAGACCAAGAAAATGTTTCTCTGTTAAGAGTTATCCCCTCTAGATATGGAATAAAGATGAAGATAAATCTTTGAAGCTTCCTGCCTTTGAAGTACAGCCACGGTTCATTTATACAGGTATGGGTGCAATGAAAGGGTAACCTACTGAATCTATCAGAATCAACTAAACCACTGACATTTCAAAAGACAACAAAGCAGTTTTGCTGTCTTTCCCTTCTTTTACAAATGAGCACCCTATACAGCTACTAGAAGGCTGCAAAGTTAAAGAAATGGTCTCGTTCTGCTCGATAGTAATGAAAATTCCCTCCAAGACTTCTGACTCTCTTTTGGTTTCACTTAGAAGCATCCCTCTAGACTTCTCTCTGATCTGAACTAAAGATGGGTATAAGCAAAAATTAGTGCAGTTAAGACTAATTCTTCTTTCTTGATGGGTCTTATTTCCAGTGCATGGGAGTGGCTGGACTTACTGTGGCTAATAATTACCTCATACCTTATCTGGATCATGGCTTCAAGCAGTAAGGCTCAGAAGGACAGGGTGGAGTGGGGAATTGTATTCTGCTTTGTCTTGTGGCTGATACTGAAGGTTGGTAAACCTTCTGAAGCTGATCTGTTCCTGTGTTTGGCAATCACTGCACCAACATTGTGATTTTGTGTGGCTGCAGGCCCTATCCACAGAGCCTGCAACATTTCAGGAGACCTCTGAAAGCACAAGGCCCTTTAGAGTCCTTAGACTAGCTGTTATGAAGAAATGTTTTTTGACTGGTTTGATGGCCTGGCAATGGCAGGCAGTGACATTTAGGACTGTAAAGCCCCAGTATCCTGCTTTAGCTGGATTTCACAAATGCAGTCAGAGGGAATTTGTATCCTTAAGGTTTTTTGGACTGATACCAAGAATAACGGTCCAGACATGCTCTGTCCCAAGCCTGCAAAACTGTGATCTATGTCCTATCCATCTCCTTGATCCTTGTCTGGGAGACCAAAGGCTGATGTGCAGTTTTGCCTAATTCCAATATTTAGTAATACTGAAGTAGTGTTCATATTTGGCACCACAGCTGCTTAAGCCTTTGCAGATCCCTCTTGTGATGTGAATGAGAAAGGTCTCCTCACGTCTTTTTTGTATGAACCAGAGGACAGATTTTCAGCTGAAGAAGTCATTGACTTCAGTCAAGCTAAGACAATTCATGCCAGCAGAGTTCACCCACAGTTTTTTGAAGTTCCATTAATCTGAATATCCCATCAACTTTTAACCACTTAGTCACTACAAAGATATGTAATTACTGTGTCAGAAAATAAGTTTTCACCTCAATTTTTCAGATCAGACAGAAATTTCTCATTTGAATGTCTGCCTTTCTTCTTATCTGTCCAATTTGAGCATGCAAGTCCTTTCTACTTATTTTGCTTTGGAAGAAGAAATCCTTCACTGGAGTTATCAAGCACTGTTTGGATGCAATCCTACGCAATGTTGTCTAGGATGACCCTGCCTGAGCAGGGAGTTTGGAGCAGATGACCCACTGTGGTCCTTTCCAACATCACCCATTCTGTCACCCTGTGATTAATTAACTGACATTTCTGAGAGGCATTCGTAGACAATCCCTTAGCTCAACAGTTGTATTCTTTTCAAAGACACCAAAGAGATGTATTCCAACACCACAGATGCTTTCTAAATTTAGTGAGATTTCAAGCTGAGGGATATTTTTATATTTGAGCCCCAAAATACATTTAGAAACAGTCTGGGAGTTGTGACTTATGATCATATAATCTGATCCTGTCACAGATGTTCTTATTTCCATAGACTATAATAAGATCAAGAAAAGATATTATTAGCCACAATTTATTCACTTATTTTAATACCTAAAGCTAATCATAAGTTATCCATGACAGTATAATGAAATGTCTAATACTAATGGGTAATATATTTGGCAAAAATTGTGTGAACTGAAAGCCCAAAGAAATTTCTGCCAGAAGACTTGTTACATTTAGACAATTTACTTCTCAACTAGACCCTCTGCAGCACCAGGTTCCAAGTTCAGGTTGGGCACCCTGAAATACACCCCTGGAAACCGGTCCTAATGGAGTGTGAAATCTCTGCAAGTCACTGTTGCTTTTCCAAAGACATGAGAAAACACAACAGCATTCACATGCCACAGTCAAGGACACATGCTTCTAAGATTTTTTTGTTGGAGGAAGAAAAATTTTCAGGATTCAGCTGTGCTGAGTCCTTTCCCCATTACAGGCCACAACTGCTGTTATCAATGCAGGTGCCTGGTGCCACCTACAGCAGGTACCAACATTAATTAAATAAACCAGTGCAGTGAACTACTTCTGGTAGTATGAGAATTTAGATATGACACACAAAAGGACACCCACCCCTGGCCTATGCAACAGAATATCCAAAACTATATTTTACACCTTATATTGCTCATTTGGAATTGTGGGGGGCTTTTTCAGCAAGTCTGAACAAGCCCAAAAGAAATCTGCAGCAACTGTGCATGCTGAACAATGCTGAAAATGTACACTTAGAAACCGAACATAGAGTAAGCCATAGTTTCAGTCTGCAGGACAGAACACAAACTAGAACTAAATGAGGCAATTTTTTTTGTTGATACAATAAAATAGCATAAAATGCTGTGAAAATTCCACTGGACCAAATTTTTAAAATGTAAACTGTAATTTCATTAGGAGAGAGAGTAAACCTGTTAGTGACAGGCATTTAGTATTCAATTCCACACAGGAAATAAGTAATTCAATACACAGCAAACAGAATAAGAGAAGGCAGATACCTCTGGGTGATTTATCAGGTAAATTACAGATCATCTTATCAAGAAGAAAAGCATGTAGATTATAATCTATTTCTATTAGATGCAAACTAGATTATTTATGGAAATTAGCTATTAATGCATTTTTCTGGTATATAAGGGAAGATTAATTTTTCCAGCTATTTTTCTTCTAAACTATACTTGCTTATGATTATTTTTCTTATGTAAAATTATCACTATTCATTTAATAGAAACGATGATTTGTGTAAGAAGAATGGAGAGGTCCTTGAGGGAAAAGCTGAGCAAACTAAGGACAATGTAGAGGATGGGGTGTTTCAGGAATTAACATTCCAACAGCCTAATGGTTGCCAAAGGTTTAGGAGACATTTCTTCTGCCCTAGAGCCAACAACACTGGTATTCTCATTGTGGCTGCCCTATTCTTCTTGCCTGTCTATATCTGTTGGGTTTTCTTTGTTTAGTGTTTAAATCATAATTTTTTTTGTGACTTTAGATAGTTGCTTTATTCTGCCTGTGCAGTGCCTTTTGCAGGGGAATCATGGCCCATGAGCTCAAAAGCCCCAAAATAATGCAAACTAGGGACCACAGTGGTATTAATCCAGTACACAGTGCTCATCTTTTACAGCATATAAACTTGAATTTCTCCTGCATGCTAACAAAAGATAGTATAAAAAAGGGAGAGGAAAAAGCTGGTCACAGCTTGAAGTCAAGCAGAATTTAGGGCAGTTGAGAAAAGGCAGGTAGTCTTCCTCCCTTCCTCTATCCCACCTTCTCCACTGTCCCAGCTGTTGCAGTTTTACCTGTATTGTGTGAATAAAGCTCAGGAAGAGTCGCCTTCTGACTCAACCCACTTATCTAACCATGTGCAACACTTTGCTGCTTGTAAATTCATGTGAATTCCTTAGAAAGCCTCAGTGAGCAGACCTGAATTGCAGAAGACCCCTTGATCGTTCTCTGATGGTTTAGAATGTGAAGTATTTTTCTTTGCTGAGACAATGGAGCTATGTGCACAAGCAGAGAGCTTTCAAGGAGAAATGATTTCCTGTTAACAAAGTCACAGCTACATCTCCCAACAGACATTGCTGACTCTTTAAAACAAGAAATAAATCCAAATCTTTATGTCTTCTTAGCTTTTGTATCGTAAGCCTCAGAAGGATCACAAATTGAGGTAAGAGGGTCATGCCATTAGTGAATGGAAATGTGTAGAAGCCCCATTTATCACCAAACTCCTATCTGTGCTATTACATCAGGGATGGCAGAGGTATGTGCAGGCTCTGTCCCTTCCAGCCAGGGTCAGCTGAAAAACTCAGGTCTTCCCTTAGAGCTCGAGAGATAATCAGGAGATCTTTGGCCAAGTCACAAGCTCAGTACACGCAGATCTCATTCTTTGAAGAAAGATCTTAGCTTTCCTTCCTTTACAGGGACATCTCATGTAACCAAATGCCTTAAGCTGATATTGATTTCTCTCTTCTTATCCTTTTATTGATTGTCTAGAGGAGCACATGCTCGCTGTGGAAAAGGGGTATAATTCTCATTTTATGGACTGAAAACAAAGGCAGAAAAAAGGTCAGTGGTAACTAAGGTAAGAGGAGTCTGTCTTTCCACAGATCTAACACTTGGAGTGGGCTGGGATCTTCCAGTCAGCCCAGCTCACCAGCTCTGCCTGAGAGTACACCCAAGTATTCAAAAAATGAGGCTGATAAGTGCTCAAACTTAGCAGCAGAAGTAGTGAAAAGATAAACGCTCTGAACCACATCACACCGTGATGATGAGGCTGTATGTTCTACTGCCTCAAACACACTCAAACAGCAGGTTATGACAAAGAATGCTGCCTGTGAAATTTGCACTTTTTATTGCACAGTGTATGGAGTAGCATGGGGAAAGAAAAGATATTTGACAAGAAAGGTGAGACATTGCTGAATGGTCAAATTAACACTATTTCATACTTTCTTTTAGTCTCTTTTTTCTGTCTAGTAAGGGGACTTTGAATATTCTGTTGGAGGCAGGATCAGTGATGGAAACAAATTGTTTTAATAAAAACAGGGAAGGTTTTCTACAAAAATTTCAGGGTTTAACTCTTTGTGTGCCTGGATAACCCTAGATTTTGGCAGTATTCCTAAAAGAAGCCTCATCAGGAAAGAAATTGGAAGAGCTTGTGGGGAAAGGATACAGTTTAGTTTGCTACAAACAGAAACAATGTACTGTTTCTGTTTGCTTCTTTCCAATATTCATATATCAGGGTCACTCACAACATGAAACAGAGAGCAATAATTACGTTATCCAGTTGTGTTTCCCTGGGGCAACTAGAGAATAATGTGCTCCTTGTCATCCAACAGAGAATGAGGCCTCTTGTTTCTCTACAGATACCATCTTCCTTATTCAACAGATTTGTCATTATTAATTGTCATCTGATTGCATTTGTACTTTCACAAAACCACATGGGTTTTATCTTTTAACAGACATGAGGGAGCTTCTCTAAAGCACCATGCAGAATAACAGGCTTTTAGATCTTCATGGTTTTATTGTCTTTTATTTGAAGCATAATCTGAGACCTCCTAGTACAAAGATGTGTCACATATTTTCCTGGCTCTATTTATTAGGCAAGCCAAACTGGAAACATTTATAGGATGTGACTCATATTTTCCTTTTGTAACATGCTTTTCTACTTTTTGGCTATTCTATACTAGCATGGGACTGCCAAGATCCTTGCTAATGGCTGTGTGGTTTAGTCCTTGTGGCTTGCTTCCCACAATGAAGAGAGAAGACCTACCATTAAGCATCTCACCGCCACGGACTCTTCATCACACAACTCATACCTCCGCCTGGGCATCTTTTATAACTTGCAACTCATTGCTCCTGAGTAGCCCATGCAACATCTCAACCTATTTTTCCTTGGGAGCCTCCAGAAATGCCCCTCCAAAACATCTAAGAGATGTCAAAGTTTATTCACAAAAGTCTTCTCACTCTAGGAAATTATCAGGCATGGTACTGACTTGAAGAGCTTGGCTTGAGTTCTGTTGAGTGCTTAAGGAGAATATCTGGCAAGTTGCACCAATAAATCTAAAGTCAGTGGCTAAAAAATTGACTAAATGCCAACAGGAAGAGGAAGACCTTGGGGATTTCCTGATGGTCTCACCCTGGAAACATGAACCCAGGCTGCAGGAGATCCATAACAACTGATACTTCAGGGTTTAAAGACAACAACTTGTGAAGCAACATTAAGTTACCTGGAATACCATTCACAAGACTTAAAGACCATTCACAAGATCTTAAAGGTCCTTGTAACAATTACTTTGAGTGAAGCAAAGGAAGAGTTAATAATAGTAATAACCATGAGGTTCTGTGGGAATATTTTTCCTGGCAAAGCCTGTAGAACCACTTATTTTCCTTATCTGTAAACACTTTCTCAGACTATCAAATGAGAAAGTCACTGGTTAGGGGTAGGGAGGGGATTCAATGACTCAGCAGAAGACTATGTTTGTTCTGCCACAAAGGCCTTTCATTCTGATCTGTCTGAGTGCCAGGTTTGCAAACCAGACAATTACTTCTTTCTAGATCACAAAAGACATGGACTTAATTATACAGGAAAATAGTAGAGATGACATGAAATCAATTATTTGCATGTAATAATAGTTTGTTGCTTACCATCCCTAAACAATTCAGATGTTATAAGAAGAAAATAATCTCCATTTACACCTTGATCTTTAAATTAGACTACTGAATTTAAACTGTATTTGAAGGTAATAATCAAGCTTTGTCCTTTAATCTTGTGTCCATCAAAACAAAAGGCATCCAGTGCCTTCCTACTATGACCCCATACGTCTTATGGCCAACTAATCAGAATGATCCCACAAATGAGTAGAAATCAGCACAGTGGTGCCTGGTGGGGAACCACAATCTCAACTGACCTCAACACTTTAGTTCTTTAGAAGGTGTGAGGGAAACTGAAAGGAAATGGAAATTGAGGGTAGATTGAAAGGAGGCATCATTAGCACACCACCAGCCTTTGACTACAGAAGAATAAAAATTCTCAGGTGTTGCTGTATTTCCTCCAAAAGAGAGGCCTTTGGGTGCTGCTAAGCCTTCAGTCGCCCAAGAAATACCTGTCCCTTCAGAGAGGCAGGAAAAGAGTAGCAAAGAATAAAGGGCATCAGTTCAGAACCAGACTGGAATGCAGGGATCCCATAAGCCTAGTATTTAGCTTAGTTCACTCAATTTTTATGAAATCAGAAACATTTGTCTGCTTCATGCACCCCTAGAGAGGGAGATCACAACTGCTCCTCACCAAAAGAAATCACTTACCAGCAGATTATGAGTCTGATAATACACTTACCTAAGGTCTCCCTGAAAGATGCTTTCCATCCCCTGTCTGCTCCATAGAAGTCAGTACTAAACACCAGGAACAAGTTATTACTGGAGCTCTTAATATTTGGAGGCAATTCTGAGCCACAGAATTTCCCAAGGAGAGGAGCATGAATATCTGAGCCATCATACACTGCAACATAATCTTTGTAGCAGGAGGGAGATATTTCAAGCTGGAAGCTGTTGAATCTGTAAAACACGGTAGGAACCTTAGGTATCACATTTTCAGTTCTTTTCCTGTGTTACGTGTGTTTTAATGCTTGAGGAAAGGTCCAAGTACTAGCATTAGCCAAAGCCATACACAGACAAAACGTCTCTTCAGGAACAAACCAAGCAACTATTAAAAGTATGGCAAAACTCTTCAGCCATCAAGCCTCAAAGAAATTGGGATTCTCACCCACTGGGCCTCCTGCAAGGCAAGCTGTCAGCACACCTCAGCTTGCTGTGAAGCAGTAGGTCTCTCCTGTGCAAACACGCCCTCTCTCACTTCAGCAATTGCTAAGGACGCAATTTCCTTGGGCGCGTGAGTGGCCCATAAAATGCAGGCACAGAGTGCAGGCCAGTGAGTCTTCCTCTTAGCTGGGAAATGTTCTCCTAATTCACAATCATATGACTGAAGAACAGATCAGTTTTTAATTTCTCAGTGGCAAGATTTTGTGGCAACAATATCCCTCTCTTAGGCAAGACAGCATGCACTCAGAAATACACTCTTTTTGGGTGGATATTATTACTTTGTCTATAAAGTGAGTACCAGCCTTCTAAAAGAATTATTATTTCTCTTGTTTAAACTTCTCAAAGGCTGACAGAATTTAACTAAAAAACATGGGCTGCATTTTTATTATTTCTTAGTCCTCTCAGTAACCAAACTGGGAACTTAAAACTGTGGTGATGCTTTTTACATAACAAGTTAAAAAGAAAGATGGAAGGGAGCCTGAGGCTAATCAAAATTACTTCAGTAGCCATTTCTTATTTTAGTTTAGCTTTGACCTTGGAAAAGGAAAGACACAGAAAATATTGTCAATAATTGCTATCTTTAACTGGAATCAGAGACCTCCCTGTTCCCTTAATGACAAACTGAACTTGGATTACATACTTCAGGGCAACTACTTTGCCATTTCCAACTGTGATGTAGTATGAGCAGTTCATGTTGTTGTGATAATCAAGAACTGAATGGGCCGGACTGCTGATAACACCATTAGAGCCATTGAAAATGCCACCACAAGCTGTAGGGGAAACAGAAAAAAGAGTGATTAGTGTCTGGATACTAGTTTGGTCCTTACTCTCATATTTCTTTCTGGAGTTTACCCACAAGGAAAGAAAAACCCTTGATAAATGGGGAGCAGTCTTCATTGTGATGCCTAGAACTATTAAATGTGGGATGCCTGTTGGGCTGTGCTCTGCAGTGGAAGACTAATCAGCACTGAAGTAACAGGTTGTTACTAACTCATACCAAATGGCACTGGCCCTGTGCAGGAAAAGACTGAGCCTGATTTCAAGTCTCTTGCAGTAGGTCCAGGGAGCAGCAGAATGGGGTGGGTGCCCCATGCAGCAGCAGGAGTGAGAAGGGCCTGGAGTAGCTCTGCACTCATTCTAGCTTGCCAAGAGAAACCTGTCTGATATGTGGGCAAAGACATTCCTTCATCCAGATCCTGGCTCCACTGAAGCCTCTAATCAGCCACAATTGCACTCATAGCCCTGTCTCTGATGTTTCTGGAATAAATGTATGCAGAGCCTCATAATCTGTCAACACCCTGTCAGGGCTGGGGCATTGTTGTAGCATTTGTTCTGCACAGAAATGCATAGAGGATTCTCCAGGTATCACTAATCCTGTTCCCCACCTCACCCTGTGCTGGGACTCACCAGCACTGTGGGGTGGCTGAACTGAAGGACTGAATATTTGCTTTCTGGCTAAAAAGCAAGTTAAACTCTGCAGCTGTAAACTCAAGTCACTGCTTGGCTTCTCAGGGTTTCACACCATGGATGCAAATGAGGCCAGGATGTGGCTAATGTTTGTTCCCAGCTTCAGTGCTTCAGGGAACAAAAACTCTAATATCCATTGTTAGCTTATAATCTTAAACTTAGCCAAAAAAAAAAAAGTTTCCCTGAGTCTCCCTGCATCCTGTTGATAAGCTCAGAGCCACACACAGTTTTTCGTGTTTCAAAGAAGATGCCATTGCCCAGGCCACCACCTAGACAAAGACAGTCCCGTACAGGGTGCTGCTGGATGCAGAGTCCCTTGACTCCTCAGGCTGGCAGCCTGGAGCACTGGCAGATAAAGGATAGGATCTGGGAGGATAAAGAATCAGCATTATTCTACACTAGGAGGGGGGAGTCTTTTTCATTTTTTTTTCAGCAAACAATGGAACTAGGGGGAAGAGGAATGTTAATTGGCAGAATCTGCTTTGTATACAACAACGAGCTAATAAAGCTGCAGTCATCCTTCTGAAATGTCAGAAGTCACAAGTCAGATAGCAGCAACTGACTTGAGTGAGTTATGAAGGTCTTTTCCATGAGTAACTGCACATTGTCACTTCTCAGTGCCAGTCCCTCTGTCTCATCTGTATCAGGCCATTCTTTTCACATAAAGAATTTAGCCTTATGCTTTTTTGCTGTGGCTTTGTACATGAAGAATGCATTAAGGGAAATACCAAAGTTACAAACTCATACTTCTTTGCAGTTAGAAAATGATGCTTTTAAACATAAAAGTGGTCTCTACCTGTTAAACCTTGAAAATATTAAAATTGGTTTTTCAAATAAAATCAATCTTCTGGGATATTCATATTTGTGCAGAAATTCTAAACGCAGTTGGAAATTTCTTTTTTGAATTCACATTTCCTCTTTAAAACATAAGAGATCTCTTGTGAATGACAAAAGAGCTTTGGTGAAAATAGCTATTGAAAAATAAAAATAAATCTATATCCCAGGTTTTATTTACATTAATTCCTAGCACTGCAAGAGGGTCATCAAATGGAGGCATATAGCCCATTTACCTGTTCTGTTTTCCATATTGTATAATGTAGTTTTAGTATAACTGAGAATAAGACCAGTCTCCTGTAAGTGATAAAATCCTTAAAATTAATTCAGTTAAATAAACTAGTGATGTTTCTCCTTAGACAATGCAAACAACAAACAAACAAAATCTGCCAAACATTGTTGCATTTCTTTACTACAGAAAAGGAAAAGTGTTTCAGTTCCTGACTTGGTCCCATGGAAAGTTTAGAAATGAGAACTGTGAGGTAACACATTCAGAGCGTTAATACACACCAAACAGTGCTATGTCGTGGTCCTGAGAACTGTTTTGGGCAAATGCAGAGGGAAAATGTACCATCTACAACCATCTAAGATATTCCCAAAATGAGGTACAGCTTTCCTACATGGAACAGTTATCCAGTTGGAATATTTCTACCCTCTAAAATACAGAACAGTGTATACTCACCAATCGCTCTGTATCTGGCCTGGAACCCAAAGCCTACAATGTGTGAGTCAGTGTAGAAGTTGAGCAGCATCGGTCCAAAGACACTGACTGGGGCAGGGAGCTCATTCCCACAGAGTGTGATCAGAGGATGCGCGGCTGCGCTCTTCCCACTGAAGATGCTTAGTCCATCATAAAGACAAATTCTGCTCAGGAGTGCTGGGTCTGCATGGACATAGAGTGCAGGAGTGTTAGCAGCATATTTTACATGTGATTTACTGAGCAACAACTACATAGGCCTCATCCAGGATAAGAATTAAATTTTATATTACTCTCTGTTCCAGGGATCTGAGGACCTAATTTGCTTGCTGAGGAAGCAAATGTCAATTTTTAACATGCAGTAAAACTGCGGCAGAAAGAATCAAAAAGACCCTGTATAAAAGACATCAGACTTGTCCCATTCAACACATCCTACGATCTGGAAAAGGCTCCAGGCCCCTTGAATTTGTGGGAGTTCACAGTTTGGTGAATGCTATCTATGAGAAGATAAGAGGACCCAACAAAAGCATGGATCTCCTCTGCAGACAAAAGCAATGTAACTTTTTGTTACAGGCAACTAGTTACCTGGAATTTCTTTCCCCTAATGCAGAATTCAGCACTCAGTGCAGGAAATTTTAAACCATTAAGAGTGAGACTTTTTAAAAATCAGAAAGTAGTCCATACACTAGCAAGTTTCAGAGGTGACTTATTTCTCCCTGATTTTTCTCAAACTTCAGAGTACCTAAGCTCAGGCTCTTCAGCTTGATTCAAGGAAAAGTCAAAAGAAAATTTGATCTTGCTGTGATTTTCTAAAGCAATCTGTTTTAGGGGGAAAATCAGTGTAGATATTAGGCTGAGTGGAACAAAAAGGAACACAGAAATGGAGAGTTTAGCATTCAATTTTTTTTTTCCCACTGGTTTTAAGTTTCTCATTTGCAGTTAGCTTTCTGCAGAAATGAGACATTTTCTCTGACTCCCTGCCCTACCTTCAGGACTTTCTAGTCATCTCACTGTTTGCAAACAGATTCGACTGAGGTAAGAGGTCCCAAAAATATGGTGGTCAAATCAGTTTCACAGAATCACAGAATACACTGAGTTGAAAGGGACCCAAGGATCATCAAGTCCAACTCCTGGCTCTGCACAGCACCATCTCCAAGAATCACACCATGTGCCTGAGAGCATGGTCCAAACACTTCTTGAACTCTGCCAGGCTTGGTGTTCTGACCACTTCCCTGGGGAGCCTGTTCCAGTGCCCAACCACCTTCGGGGGGAAGATCTTTTCCTAATATACAACCTAAAGCTCTCCTGACACAACCTCAGGCTGTTCTATTGTTTCCTGTCACTATGTCACTATGAGAAAAGATCAGTGCCTGCCCCTCCTCTTCCCCTCACAAAGAAATTGTAAACTGCAGTGAGGTCTCCCCTCAGTCTCCTCCAGGCTGAACAGACCAAGTGACCTCAGCCACTCCTCATGTGGCTTCCCCTCAAGGCCCTTCACCATCTTCATTACCCTCCTTTGGACGCGCCCTAATAGCTTAAAGTCTTTCCTACATTGGGATGACCACAAGGTCGGTAAGTACTCATCTGAGTAAGAGTGGCAGAGGAATGTTCCCAAAGAAGGACAAGCTGCACTTTCTGGGGGTGTGAGACATCTACCAAACACCTGCCACTGGCACCCTGGGAGCTCAGAGCCATGTTGCCACCTCCCTGTCCAGCTGGGAGCCATAAGCATGGGGAGAAGTTGGTGGTACCCAGTCTGGCACCACCAAGGGATACATGGTAGGAGCAAAAAGACAGCCATTTGGGTTATGCAATAAAGCTGAATTAATGCTGTCAGTGAAAAACACAGCACACACCTACTGAAAAATTAGTTTCATTAGTTGTTATACTTAAAGAATAACTTGATATTTTTCTTTGTCTTTTTCATAATTTACAAGCTTAATAGAAGCTGGTGTGCCACATGTTTATTAAGTTACCATGTTTAATGACCTGTAGTAATGGGACAGTTACTTAAACTGCCAAGGATTAATAGGGAATTCTCTAAATTTAACAGGAGAGACGCTGAGCCTACTGTTGTAGCAGAGTGATTCCTGCAGATTGTCCAGTCAAAACAAGCTGCTTCCAGTTGTTGCAGGAAACAAGATAACTCATATTGAACAGGATGACAAGTAGGACTGGAGGGATAGTTCTGTTTCATGAGAGCAACAGAATGATCTCAGCAGTCAGATGTATTTTAGATCATCTCTGGAGGCTTAATTTTAAAAATTCTTTCTGTCTCAATGAAGACAATGTATTCTACATGCTTTGCAATTATGTACAGAAACATGGCATGGTGCTTGTCTGACTCTAGTAAGAGTAACTAAGCTGATAACAACCAGCCACATCAGATAGCTGATTATACTGTTAATAAAATAATCGATTAAAAATGTTCTTCATGTCCTATCCTGTTTTGGAATATTTGATAATGTGATAAAATTTTAAAAAATAATAAATTTTAAAATTCAAATTTAAAAAAAGAAATTGAGATCAGTGCAATTTCAAGATGGAAAAGATTTGAGAAAGCAGCCTAGGTCATTTTCCGAAAAGACTGGAGAAAGGCATGAAGTGAAACAAATTCCTCAGCAAAGCAGAGTTCCCTAATACTTATCACAAGTTGATTTGCACTGTTGCATTGGAAAAAAACAAGATGGTTGAGGAAGAATTGAGTGCAAAAGTCTTAATTTCTAGATTTGAATCCTCATTGTTTGGGCCAATATGATTTATGACTCATGAATCCTGGCAAGACAGATGATTGTTTGATCTCTATCCTGTAACTCATTCTCTTGTTTACACTTAATTTCTCACCCACCTAACTGCATTATTCTGTAAATATTCCCCAGTTTTGGATTCTCCTCATGTCATACTTTCAGCCTCTACGCATACTCAGCACATCATCAGCAATTCTTCTCTGTGGTTTATTTCCTCTAATCATATCATCTTAAATCTTTTCTAGACCAATTTCCATCCCATACACTACAATGAAATAGCTTTCATGAGTCTCCAGAGATCTGTTAGTAGCCAGATGTCAGACCCACATCCTCTTTGAGCTGACAGGCACTTTTCACATAGCCAGCCCTATTTTTTTTCATAAAACCTTGTCTACTAAGAGCTTTTGCTCATCCTTCTGGTATTACTGTATCCTCTCTTCTGATTCATCTATGAGGATTCAGTGAGATGTCTTCTGTCTTCCGCTCCTTATCTCCACATTAGCTCTGTATAATCTCATTTGCAAGGACAGATGCAACTGCTCTCTCTGTATTGGTGACCCCGTAAGTTTCCAGTTACTATCTTTAAGATAAACTCTTTCCTATCCTTCCCCATAGCTATGACTCTCACCTGGGAAATACTGATTATTTCAACATGGATAGTGCACCATTCATTCCTCTAGCCTTGACAATATTTCTTCCAAATACTTCTGGAGAGATCATTTATTTGGCTTGACATTATGAACATGTCCCTGTTTCTTTGAATTGGTGCATGCATTTGCTTTCAAGGGCTTTTGTTATCTATCTGTACTCCATTTATCATCTCTTGATACCATTCAGCATTGATACATTGACCCTTGCCTCCAAAGTTCACAAGATAACAGCTTCAGTTGTCCTTACATTACATTTTGAAATATGCCTTTGGGTTGTCTCCTTTCCACTTAGCAGAAATTTCTGTCCAGTCTCATTATTCTCCATAAAATCATTTGTTTGATATGATGCCTGCACATAAACCTTGACCAAATCTGGGCCCCTGACTATCTGATCACTAATACCAATGTTCTGTTTCCACCTCTTTGTCTTTAGTTATAGATTCTGTTTCATTTAGTATTGAGGCAGAACCTGTCTTTTTGTTTAAAGTCTTTAAAACTTAAAATAATGAGGCTTTGGTTCACAACAGCAGCTTCTGATATAAATGGCAATACAATTAATAATTACTAATGTAGAATAGGTATTAGCTAGAAACATACCCCTGTGCTATGTATCAACCAGCTCTGTAGCACAAGATATTGTTTTGAAAGCAAGGAATTAAAATTCTTTCTCATATATATTCTATTTCAAAATAATCTATTGCTAAACTTGTCTATTTTCTGAATTGCCTGGTAACAATTGAGAAAGCAGAGAGAGCAGACTCCAAAACAAAGCTGTGACCCTATCCCAGATTGCAAAATTGCAGACACATGTGTTTTAAAATAGGAGAAATAAACATGTTGTTTAAACATTTTTCAGGTCAACATAGTATAAACACAAAGCAGTTGTCTTGTATGGACAGAGTATAAATACTACAGAATTCTAAAAGCAGATATTGCAGGAAACCTACATCCATTTTCTCTATTTTCCCATTATTTGGGACTCTGACTTTATTGCGTGCTACACTCACACTTGAAGAGTATTACAGGCACTTAATAATACATTACTGTAGCTGTCCTAGAGGTGAATTTGTCGGAATGTTCATCTGAATAAATCTTATGGACAAAAAATTGAATGTGACTAATTATTTCTTAGATAGTAAGTCCAAAAAAAAAGATAAATAAGGGTTTTTTACTAATTCTAATGTGTGATTTGTGTAGACTTTTGATCCAAGGAGGGAGGACAGACAGAAGACAGTTATCACTGCAGAAATTGGGCTGAGATAAACTCACCCCTATTTGTTTGGTTCTTTATGAAATAACCAAACACAACAATGCAAGTGATAGCTTATGCAACTTCTTGAAACTGGCAAATCAAAAGAGAGGTTCTGTTAGCATATTGAGTTTGGCACAGGAATAAACATCCTTCACACTGCGAGGAAGTCACAGAAGCTAAGCCAAACTCCATTCATGGGATTAATCTTGCCTATGTTTTCCTGCCCAGATCTCAATTATCTTGTGTAAGCCATTGTCATGGCTTCCTGCAATAGTCGATAGGTAAAGAGAGGGAGAGAGGCTTTCAGAAAGTAGTTCGCTCCACCCACACAACACACTTTGTTCTGAGTTTAGAGCCCTCCTCCACTACTAGGAGACAAATCTCGATGAATATCTAAATTAGATGTATATTTTCAGGGGCTCCAAGTGAGATGAAAATTGTTCTACCTACCTAGAAGCAGAGAGTTTAGATTAAATTTTGATCGCAAAATCAACAAATGCAGTTTCCCCCAGTTCTCTCTTGCTCTATTAGTTGCTATATTTAGTGCTTAATACATATTTAATACTTAGTACATACATATCATGTTCATTTGGTACCAGATACTGACACCATATCACTGCTGTGGGTTAACAGCCTCAGTCACTCTTTATAATCAGAACAGGCATCCCATCATAACTGAAAACATAACTACTCTAGGGCAGAGACCTGTGACTAACTCATGAAGTCATTCCATTTTGCAGCAATGTGTCACTGCGCTATAGACAATTGCCTTCTGTCTTCTAATTTTCTGGAGAAGATATCTCAACTTGTTCAAGTCAATGAGATACGCATGCCTTAAAGGCATTATTTCAAATATTTCTTTTCTTAATAACTATGGAAAAAAACCAATTAGATTTCTTTTGAGAGGTCAAATAGTTAATAAATTATGTTAGCTAGACATGCAGCTAAACTTTAAAACCCAATCCAGAACATCTGTAATAGTATGGTTAAAATTTTAAAGGCTGCTCTCAGCAACAATCTAAGCAGGTGTGATGCTTCCTTGCATATGGAATAGCTAGAAATGTTTTTAACAGATGCTGCCAAACATTGTCCTGCCTTTGCAAAAGAACTAATGGAGTTCACACTGGAAACCCTTAGGCACATGTGCTAAATATATTCAGTGCAACTGCTGAATAAGTTTTCACTTCTCCAATGATGGTTTGCAAGATAGTGGTTTCAATCTTCTTTACAATTTAAACCCAGGCAATTTTTCTTTACTTCAGGGTTGTATTTTAAGATTTTGTGAAAAATACTAGTAATCAACTAATACTGGAGAGTGTCATACTTCCTCTTTGCTAACCAGATGTCCATTAGCTCATATCCACAGTTCTTTCATGTGACTAAGAAGTTTTAGTTGGTGTAGCCTAAGGAAGCCTATAAAAATAAAGGAACAAATTTCCCTGCAAGAAATAGAATATTTTTAGTACTGATGTAGATCTATGTTTATTATTACGTTTGTATCACCTCTCTGCATTAACCCTCTTGATAATAAAAGCTTGGATCCATTTATAAATTAACTGAATGCACAGACAGAATGCAGATTAGTAAATGTACTCAAAGAGTAGTCAAAATTGGCACCATCTGATTCAGCCTAATGTTTAATGTTTCTGGGGAATAATAATTTCTTCTATGTGAAGAAATTATGTAATTTCTGTGGTTTACATTTTATTAAAAAAAATTCTTAAAGCAGTGGTTTGTATTAGGGGACGAAAAAACCATTTCAGATAAAATAATAGTCAAAATAAATCTTTACCTCAGACCCAAATTAAGTCTGAACCAGAATACTTTTGAATTCAAAACAGTCTGGAAACTTAAAAAGAAAACAAAAGAATCCTATTTTCTGCCTTTGTTGTTGGGTCTGAAGAAAAATTCAAATCACGCAACCCAACTTAATAGCAAATTACTCAATATCTCTTTGTCTGGTGACTTCAAGGGAACCAGATTAAGATGACCTCAAAATGTGTGATGCCACCCAAGTAGTTTGGACATACTGATTCCTCTGTGTTATCATGGCATGTCCACACAAAAATTTGACCTTATCAAGGTTGAGAAAGTTTTACCATTCACACCAATGGGATCAGGATACTATACTTGTTATTTCTTGGCTAAATGCTGTCAAATTTGACAATCACAAGATGAACTTTTTTTCACTGGTATATACAGGATAATCACTTATATGCATTTCCCACTGCTGCAGTCTTTTACCTAATTTCGTATTTCTATGTTCTTACATCCTCCTCGTAAAACATCCTCGTATATTTATATCTATTTTATCAGTTAAGGAACAGATGCACTGAAAAGCAAAACAGCTGCCTAAGATCAAAAAGATTGTAAGACTCAATGGCAAAAAAAAAAAAAAAAAAACAAAGGCAGGAACAAAGACCCAGATTAGCCACAGTCGCTTTTATATTCCAAGAAACTGGTAAATTCCCAACATCAATGCAAGATATTCAACAGGTGAAATCTCTCTTCATTCTTCTGGAAGACTTGAGTGACTCAAAACCTAACCCTGGAAACTATAAATGTTTGTCTGTAAAAGATTTTCAAAATGGACCAGCAAATTACACCATCAGTGATTTTCAATGATAGAAGACTTGCATGTTTTCAAGTAAGAAATTACACTTCATAATACATACTGAAATTATGAAGAAGCAGTTACCTTCCAAATGAAAAGTCTCAAATTCTAGGATCACCAGTGACTGTGGTCCCTGATCTATGACATAATTGCAGTTCAGATTGTTATCATACTGACTAGGATAGTTTGGAGAGACAATACGACCTTCAGGGCTGGTGAAATTTGCTCCGCATCCTGCAAACCAATAAATAAAGCACAGTTATAATCCGGAGATGATATTATTCTGGGTTTACAGTAAGAAACCCAATAATGTACACAAGGACCTCACCTCTCCTGGTGAAAAAACCAAGGAGAGCAGCATATACCATGATGGCAAAAGCAGGTTTTACACATACACAGAGCAGTGTTTTTGGGAAGTGTAGGGCTTTCCTGCCTAGAGTGTCACATTCTTGCATAAGACCAGGCCATAGGCCTGCAGCCCACTGACCAGAAGGACACAGCACTGCTCTTCTTGTGGGTGTGGAGCCTGCACATTTCAAAATCCCTCAGTACATACAAACGTACCTGAATTGGAGGGGGGGTTATTGGGGCACAGCAGCAGTTCAGCCTAATGCCCACATTAGTGGTGCCATTCTTGGCATCCAGGCTGCCGTAAGGCCATCTCTGCATTGCTTTGCTAGATGCAGAGCCAGGAAAGGTTTGCCATGCAGAAATTTTCAGACACACAGAACAGTTCATTTTCATGGAGCTCCTTTGGATCCTAATGACTTGCATGGCCTTTGTTTCTCTTTTTTTAAGACAAAAGCTTAAAAGAATGCAGTACACAGTGAAATGCTGGTATAAGATTAGGAACAGGCATATGAATCCTGTGACTGTCTCCACTAAGAGATTGTTAGATGTTACTGACAACGTTAGTGCAAACATAAAACCAAAAGTGGTTTCAATTCAGAATTCTGTCTGCTTCAATAGTGTTTCCCTCTAAGTACTTAGTTTCTCTCTGTTTTAATCTGAATCCCATGAAGGGCAAGTGGTTTCCTTTGGCAGCATCCTACAAAAAAACCCAAGCAACCAACAGCAGCTGAGCAGTACCTTTTCTACTTCTGGTGCGTTTGACCATCACAAAGCACATGCCATTAGGTTAAAGAAATGTCTTTTTAAGAAATGTAAAGCTTTAGTTTCCATGCAGTTTAACTATCAATTTCTTAAATTTAAAGCTTGGTCATTCTTTTCAGCACACTGGGAAGGCAAAGGTGGCTGAGAATAACTACAAAGTTAGGGCTGCATCTTGGGCAAGTCCAAAACTAGAGTTCATTGCATTCAGTATGGAAACTCTTGGTTTACAAATCTGGGCAGAGGCTTCAATGTCTTGTTGGATCAGGGTCTGAATTGCTACACACAGGTCAAACTAATCCCAAATGGACCAATAGAGCAGCCATCTGGCTTTAATATTACTTACTGCTTGTGAAAGACGCGGAGAAACCTGGCGCAGGAGCATCCTGAGACTGAAATACTGTAGTTATCACATTGTTTGGAGCAACAACGGGATCAGGAGCTGAACTTCCACATCCTGTGGCTAACAAAGCTGCTGCTTCTTCATTATTTCCTCTCCACACCTGGCAGGGCCAGATTGGAAATTGTTTAGTGCTTTTAAAGCCTAAGTAGTTTGTGGGGAACCCACCAGGAATTACATATGCAATTTTTCTTTCCATAGGCTTCGGGTAGGATTCATCTCACACTGAACCTAAGAGCTCTAAATTGGAGCTAATTACTATAGTCAGTGGAGATAAAAAGGTTCCTCCAAGGAGTGAATCACAGTGAATAACTTAGGGTGCCAGGGACCTCTGAAAGGTATCTGGAGGTCATTTGCTTGAACCCCTCCTGGTAACAGAGCAAATATAGATCAGGTCCAGGGGACAAGAGAAAAACATTTTATGCATATCATTACCTACTTCCATTTTGTTTCTGCCTACTTAACTCCATACAATCCATGAATATGCATATCTGTGCATACAAGGCATTATTACATGCAATCCTCATGTTAGTCAGTAAATAAAAATCAAAGCTGTCATGCTAGGGTAACATGCAGGCATCAGACTGTGAGATCTGGATCCTTAATACCTAGTGTTGCTAATATTTTTTTTTTAATTTTGCATTCACTTGTTCAGTGACAAGTATCAAATCAAGTAAACAGTTAATAAAAATAATAAATTAAAAATATATATAATAAATAAAAAACCAATTATTTTTTAAAAATTATTACTTCAACTGCACCAACAGCCGATTGAAGCTCAATCAAACCATGCATCCAAAAAAGCACATGCAGGTTTAGGTAGGTATTCAAGTGAAATCCTCTTTAGCTAATTACTTAAATATGTGCTTGAGGCTCACAGTTTAAGTAGTGAATTTCAAGACAGATGTAAAATGAAACACAGGTATAAATGTTTGATGTTCCTAAACATTTAAATATTTTCCTGAATCATGGTTTTTATTGACAGGATTTAAAATGTCTGTTTAAATAATGAATTATTTACTCTAATAATAAAATTACTTTTGTTGATGTGTTTGAACAGTTTTTTACTGTAGTTCATACCAAAAATATATGAAATCATATCTGATGTTTAAAATTAAGTGTTTGAAGAAAACTGAGTGGAAATAGTACAACCACATGAATTGTGATTTCTCTAAGCAACCATCCTAGAAAGGAAAGGGTTAGCCAAGGGTTAGTCTGTAAGTGTAAGCATATGAATCACCTTATTCTTGTGACCAGGTGTTTGAGGCAATGGATGCTCAAAGGATTAATTTATAGAGTCTGTAGCCTGGCCAAGGTTTTGCAGTGTCACAATTGATTTTGGATTACTCTCCTTTGGCTGCTCAGTTTGGAATAAATGGAAGAAACTTACATCATTCTACAACTTTTCAGACACTGTCGTACATCTCAAATTGGACATTCAGAAAAGGAAGTGGACATCAAAAATTTCAGATCTTTCTCTATGGAGAAAATCTCCAATTGACATAGTTTTGCTTATGTAATTCAGGGCAGTTTAGGAATCTAAAATTAAACACTTTTACTGAGTGGCATTAAGACTTCATATTAGTGAAATGTATTGTAACGCTTCATCAATTAATTTTTGGAGCAGGTTATGAAAAGACAAACCTAATAGCTGTGGAGTTTTTATCACAGCCTTAAAAATGAGTGCAACTGTGGTTTTTAAGTTGGTAGGTACAGATCAGATGTACAGCTGTTCAAGTCTTCCTACATGTTGTGAAATTATGTTTGCCCTTTATTTCAAGTGGGAGTTGTACTGCTGGGGAGAAAATGAGCACAAAACCACTGAACATATGCCAAATGCCTGAGAAAAGAATGACACTGAAAAATTCAAAGCATGTCCACTCTATTCTATTGCTGTATAAAAAGGAGGAGTAGTGCAACCTGGACAGTCTAAACACTTATAAAGAAGTTTGGTAGAATTACAGTGTGACATTCCAGGGTTTTTTATTCACTGGAGTAATTGAAAAGATCTTTTCTTTACGCTTTATTTTCTCATTCTTTTCTGGTTGTGAAATAATAGATGTCTTCTTTATATTTTTCATTTTTGGGGAAGCATGTAGGGTGATGGGACCCTCCTGGAGGAACCTCAAGAACTGATGAAAATTAAAATTATATACAGGCCAGTTCACAAAGCACACAGAAAATGGACTGTATGATACAAGAACTTTAGTTTGTATTTCCCAAACTTTGTGCCTTGACAATCTAAACCATAACAAATGCAAAACAGGGTTCTGAAATCATGACTTCTTAAAGCACTGCTCTGCTGATCTAACCTCAACAATTATTTTACCTTCACATAACTGCTCTGGCAGCTTCCATTGCTGTCTGGAATCTGGAAGTTACTGTGGAAGTTCATCTCCAAGTGTTTGCTTTCATGCGTAATGATGGTCCATGTGCATCTGCTGTTCATGGGAAAGTTTTGAGGCCAATGAGGGGACTTGATTGTACCATTATCTGAATGAATGATTCCACCACAGCCTGGAAAAAATGGTAACAGATGGGAGAAATGTTCAATATTTTTTGGTGGTGTCAACTTTGAATGGTTGTTTGTTTCTGTGGCTGCAAGGGTGAGAGAGGAAAGCCCTGATACCCACTGAAACTTCATTTACCCCTCTTGAATTTCTTTTTCCCACCCCTGCAGCAGGGAGGTAGGTACATTCTGGAGGTGTTTCTTTGTACTTCACTTTATTTTCTTCACAAGCTCATTCTCCTTGCCACTTCATAGCCTTTTGCAAGGTCCATCTATATACTTGTCATGGGTTAGCAAGCATAGTCCCGGAAGTGATGTTCTTGCAAATGGGTGCTTACAGCTTCCTCTGTGACCTGACAGAACCTATCAGCTGGCCAGTTTGAATATGGACAATTCTTTGAGCCACTTAAAGTTGTGACCACCTCTGTGATCCACACTTAAGAATATGTTGGGATCCCTTCCCCCCCAGGGCCCCTCTCCCAGGGCTCCATGGCAGGGGAAGGGACCCCAATCCCAGGGCTCCATGGCAGGGGAAGGGACCCCAACAAGAATAGACAAACCCTGAGGTAGAGTCTCTGTCTCATTCCCAGTGTTGGGACAGGTGGCTGCGGGCCCCGTACGGGGGCCAGCGGGCCCGGCCCAGGCCCTGCTCGGGCAAGGCTGGGCTGGGCCACGGCCATCCTGGGGCTGATGGGCCCTGTTCCACCTGCGGAACCCCCCCCCAGCCCTGCTATGGGCAGCCGGAGCGGCTCATCTCCCATTCTCCAGTGTGGCCAAGATTCAGCTGAAGCTGCACCGCTGTCCGGCAGAGATCATGTGACCAACAGTGATAAGCAACATTCCAGCTGTAAGGCCCGGGTGAGATTAACCCTTTTAGTACTGTAAAGAGCTGAAAACCTGAGGGAAGAGAAAGAGGAGATGCTTAAAGCTGAAATTCTGTTGTAAAGCTATGGTGTATCAGAGTACCCGTTGTAATTTCAGGAAGGCATGGGGGGTCGAGTGTTCAACTTGTATTTGTGAGCAAAAGCACCTGCACTGAGATAGGCAGATGCTGAAGCAGCTGTAATTTCATAAGAAGTTTGAACAGGGAGAGATGGAAGTGATGAGGACTTTTGCTCCAAATGGAAAAGGAGAAAACCTCTGTTCCTGGAGATGCTCCCAGAGATAGTCCTAGAGATGAAGATGAGGAGGGCCCTTTGCTCCCAGGGAAGGAGAAGGGCCTCTGTTCTTAGAGATGAAATGCTCCCAGAGATGGGTGAAGAGAACTTTTGTTTCTGAATGGCTCAACCTTAAAATTGTACCCCAAAAACTTCAAGAGTGGACCCTCAAAAGCAGTTGTGGGAAAAGCTGCAAGTCAGGGAAGGGACTCGCATGCGAGCAGAGAACCAACCCGGGCGGCTGACTCGTTGTGATAATGTTTTCATAGCATGGGCAAGAGAGACTCCTCTTCCTGAATGGACTGAACAAGGTTATTATGGAAGTGGTAAACAGACTGAACATCTGAAGGGTTGTCTTTTTACATTGTCAGTGGGAGAAGGGAGGAAGGTGGGGGGAGGAGAAGTGTTCTGAAGGTGTGGTATGATCTTTTTTTCCTCTTCTTTTAGGTCTGTTAATAAACTTCTTTATATTCTTTCAAGTTTGGTGCCTGCTTTGCGTTTCTCCTAACTCTTATCTCACAGAAGGTAAACAGTAATGAGTATTTTAGACCAAACCACTACAATACTCCTGGCAATTTGAAGTGAATATTGCTTTGAAAGAGTGCAGGGGTCACAAATACATCTGAGACTGTGTCGATTCCTCCCCACACCCCACTGCATGCACATTGTGACAGCCATTCAGAAAAGCACTCTAGGGAAAAAAACAATCCACTGTTATATCCTTTTTTCTTCTCACTCTGCAACATGCAAATATTGCAGTTCCACATGTGAATCTATTCAAGCTACATCCGCTTACCCAGGGCAAAATGGTGACTTCCCTGGTCCAGGCAGCCCTGTGGATCTCAGTGGAATTATGGGGAGGGCTGAAAAACATGCCTTTAAAAATTGCTAACAGATTCATTTATAAAGGGGAATAGCTGGTCATGGCTCTGTGGCAGCTCATGTTTTTATACATAAAAAGTTTAGTTAATTTGAAACATATTTGCAAATACCATGCCAAGAATAATTTACTAGGGCTATGCGTACAGTACTAGAAACCCCTTATTATTTCAGATGCAATGCAGTAAAAGGATGAAAAAAGAGCAAAAAAAAGGGTTTGTAACATCCTACTTTTTCCTCTTAATTGAAAAAATATATAATAGCTCTAAAAGGAAGATTTTATTTTTCATTCTTCTATGTTAGAAATGGCAAATGTGTTTAGAAGGATGTGAAGTCAAGTTTTGGTCACACATACAGAATGTGTGACCCACAGATTCTCAGTGAACAAATGAGAAGAAAGCTGAAGAAAGTAAATTAGGTATATATAGAAAAGAAAACTTTCACAGAGAGAATACTGCCTGTGCACATGGCAGGTGTAGGCTAACGCCTACTACACCATTGAAGAGTGGGCTTCATTGCACATGAAATCTCAGGGACGACAGGGAATGGTGTCAAAAACTTGCTAAAGTGACTGTATGTTCATGCAAGCACAGAGTATTGATATGCTTAAGAAGACACTCCATCAACTAACTGTGTGAATACAGCTACATCATCAGTGGACAGAAAGCTGATCAGGATCTGCCAGAAGGTTTGCAGCTGGAGTTGACATTAGGAAGCATATGCCAGCTCTGTACTGAGGTAGGATGGCATGGTGATTTCTGCCCTGCCACCATCTGCCACATCTACACATGCCTTTAGTCCTTTAGTGACTTCCTGAAGCATACTGCACAAATGGTGAGCTGCCTTATTTGTTTTTTGTAATCCAGAGTGATGATGATTTCAAGAGAAAGAAGATAGCTTTGAGAAATGTACCATTCAATCCTGCATGTATACCACCATCAAAAGTGTACCAACATCTCCATCACAGTGCAAGAGTTCTAGGCTCTTGTCATATGTGCGCTTTGAGAAGTTCTGTCTGCCTCTCTGTTTTGGAACTCACTTCTTCCTAGTTTTAAGTGTTTAAACCAAATCAAACTGTGGAACAATTGTTATTCATGAAGTGAAATGTCTCATAGTCCTTGACAATAGATACCACTGCTGGGAGGGTAATGGTGATGGTATCAATTTACAGCCATCAAGAAACTGCCAGTAGGAGGCTTAAAAAGTACAAAATCTATCCAAATTTGAATTCTTTGTGTGAGATCAGAAAGCACTAGATTAATACTTGAATTTTTTAGTACTGGCTTCTTTCAGGGATCCTGAAGATGATGGCATGCATTTCTTTTGTTCTTTAACGCGAACTTACCTAAAGATTCTGCTGTCCATGTTGCATAAAAGCCACCTCCTTGAACTGAGTGATCAGAGTTAAAGATGACGACTAGCTTGTTGGAACCAGACCGAATAGTCCCAGGTGAGGTGTTTCCACAATACTTTCCTATGACAGGAGACCCTGGAGAGCCACCATTCAGGATAGTAACAGAATCCCACTTACAAAGTGAATGGTTTTCAACGTGGAAAGCTGTAAAAGTAAGCTGCAACATACAAAGGTGACATTCAGTTCCTAAAACCAGTCACTCTAGGGGAGGGTTTAGAGCAATTTCAGACAGATCTTGTAGCCATCATGGCACAATAATTTTTGGGTGCACTCAGAAGTCTTCTTCATGATGCTTTCCTGCAAGTATTGATTGGAATCTTGCCACTACAAGTAACAGCAGCTACTTAGCTTGAAGAAACAAGTGGAAGAGGAATTAATATGTTCAAAACTGGCATTATTGTGACTTTAACATATTTTGAAACTAAGTATGTGCTTCAAAACAGTGTTGAATATGTACAGGTGTTGAACCACTTTCCTGCACTCAGTTTCTGTTCCTGAAATGTAAGTAGCTATGCAAGCAGAAGGCCTTGAATTTTTTTCTTCCTATTATTTCAAATCAATATACTAACATTTGCTAAAAATAATGTTAGTTTCCACCAAAACAGAAACAGTTCCGTGGTTTGTTCCTGTGGGCCTGGATGCGTTGCATAAACAGACTGGGCTGGACAGGCAGCCTCTGAGCCTGTCTGCCTCCCACACTGATGTCATTTGTCCTTGGAGAGATATGCTCACAGGTGGGATTTTCAGTTCAAACATTTAGATTGCTGATCCTGTAGACTCCTGGTTTGTTGATGCTGAAATATTGATGTACACTAGTTACTGCCTGGCTCTGTTTCCATCAGTTTTGGGGTTTTTAAACCAGTTTCAGGAGCAGGATCTTTATAGAAAAGTTTAGCAAATACACAGTATTTTTTCCTGTACCTTTTGTGTGTCTTCATTTCCAAAAGAACCTGTCTAAGACTAAATAAAAATTTAGCTGTAATAGTTTAAATTCAAAACTTTGCCAGCAACTGAAACTGGCAGCTTATACTGGAAAAAATTAGTCTGCCTTCACTGAGAGTGCAGCTACTCAGTTCTTTCAAAACAGAAATATGCTTTCATCTGATTAAAATTAGTTCTGCTTTAAACTAGTTCGTGGATTAAATAGAAATCTTGTGTTCTACTAAAATAATCCTGTATTCCCTGAAATAAGTACATAGGCAGTGGTCAGAATATCATGTAGCAGAATAATTAGGACTATGGGTTTGCATTTCTAACCTTTGGAGTTGTAAGCAAGGAAAACATGATAGGGAAATTAGTGAAAGACATTACATATGAAAATCTGCAATGTGTTTTCACAAAACTGCTTTTCTGACCTGAACCATAAATGCCACTGATTGGATCTGTGCTTGCAAGAATCAATCAAATAATTCAGTGAATTAAGTTTTGCACTGCTTGGCCATAAAGGTGCTTAAATTGGTCTGTCAGGAATTTGACTCAAGAAAGTAGCACCTCAGGCAGACTTTTAATACTTATTGGGAAATAAGAGCAACACTTTATTGATGTACCTTGTACCAGAAATCATATTATGTTCCAGATTAACCAGTAACACACAAAAGTAACTTTCTAGTGGCTTGAAACTTTCCAGCAGAGAAGAAAAACCTTCAGCCTCATTTATTTTCATGACAGTGAGAATATCAAAGAACATCTAATAAAATTAGTTATTTCAGCTTTGTAAACATAGAAAGTCATCATTTAAAGGAGAATTCAGTGCCGTGTTTAGGGATCAAGTTATCCTAGGATCTTTCTGCTTTTCAGAAAGAACTATCTGGTTTTGTTGTGCTATCTTCATTCCCTCTTTTAGGTAAAGTCAATGGGAAGATATTTCATTCCTCCACATTTCTGACTTTCCAAATTTTCTCACATCTGTTCTTCAAAACTCAGAAGGTACTTCTCACACTGTCTGCTGTGCACACAATTGTGACATGTTACTCACAGTGATGGTTTCACCTTCAGGGGCTTCCAACACCCAGGAGCAGCGATTCAGATTGCTGTAAGGCTCTGGGTAGTTAGGGCTTGAGATAACTCCCCTTTCACCTGACTGTATACCACCACAGGCTGAAAAAAAAGTAACATTCCAATATGTTTTTGGAACTGAACACTATAATCAAATGAATGAAAGATTTTTCAGCTTGTAATAGTACTGAAATATATTTAAGTTGTACTGATAGAGACAAAAAAGAACAATTTATCTGGGAAATTCCAAGTTTTAAAATCTTTGTCATTGAATAGTGAGTAAAAAGATGCAATGACCTTGAAACTTTGCATTTATTCTGATACTTAATATAACACTGCAAAACCTTTGCCAGCTGATACATCTGCCTCTCCACCTTATCTTCCATTTATCTCACTCTTAAGCCAACCAGTGCCATTCTTGGACCAACACAATGAAACCAAAAAGTTTCTGATGTGTCTAGATAAGCCCAAAGGCTAAATTCAGCTGTGACAGGAAGAGTAGTTGTTTGGGCACCTAAATGGCAAAGTGGTGTAATTTGCAGTGATACAGCTTCAAGTGGATTTCAAAATGTGTGCAAAGGTTCAAGCAGCAGAATGCATTTCAGCTCTGCTAGCACTCCAGAGACCTATTTGAAGTAAGTCAAACTTGGCTGGTATTACCTGTTACATCCCTATTCCCAAGAGCAACCAGCTGTTCTGAGTGTTGCACAGCATTGCAAAAACTCAAAACGTGGTTTGGGGAATGGCAACAGTGTGGCAGAAAATAAATCTGAGAGTTCAACTGCTAGCACATGCTTGCTTTAGAAGGATATAAATAGTAGCAAGTACTGTGTAACTTTTGAGGACCTCTTTGAGAGTTGATCCCATCATGACTATTGCCCGTATCACCAAAAGACTAGCAACATTCCCCAGAAGTGCCTCAGTCAGCCAAGGCAGCAGTCTATCAAGCCATTTACCTTCAAAGGTGTAATGGGCCAAGAATCCTTTATCTTCTCTGTTTTCATCACTTACAAAGTGTACCCACACCTGGGGGGCAGCTATAACTAGTGGCACAGATGGTGCAGACTGACCACAAAGCCTGGCTATTAGCTCTCCATCAGCATCCCCTAAATAAAGAAAGTAAAAAAATATAAACACAACACTTTTTGAGTCCTAAAAGAGCGACAATAACATAAAGGAATAGTGCAAACATGCAATTCATTGTGTTTTGACAAGAAAACAGAGAAGAGTACATATCACACAGTAACTGATTATTTGTTATGGATATGAGCAGAGTGTTGCAGTTCATTGCTGAGATCTAAATCTTGGCAACAAAAAAGTTCACTCCAAAGCTATATTAATGATCCTTTTATTATCCTGGGCTCCTTTTCTCCCCTTCATGCCATCCTGCACACTTTCATATGTCATATCAGACACACAAAAACCTCACTGTTCTGCCCCAAAACTACAGATCTTTTGGGGCAGAACAGTGGAAAGAGATGGCCTAAAGACCGTATCACATGGACACCTATTGAACCTTTGTTTTTGTGAAATTCTCATTAATGTCAACAGGGATTTTGAGTTTTCTGCTATATAGAGATGTGCACGACCCATGAACAAGCTGTCATCACTGTATTAATAGTGGGCATCTCAAAAGAATTTTGCACATCTCAGCTCCATTTGGGGTCTCTTGGGTAACTTAAAGTTGAATTAGACCTTTCCCTAACTACGTATCTGCTGTATCAAGGGTCTTAAAGAGCACCTGCCTGAGTGTAGTGGTATTCTGCACTGCTGCATCTCATTGCTCATTAAATCTTACTTGTCAGCATACACAGATGAATGAGGGTATTCTGCTTTTGACACCAGACTAGCTGTGAAACTGGAGTTCCATTATTAGTGCTGAAATGAACACTACTATTTAGATGACAAAACTGTGTAGAACAAAGCAAGACTACACTTTCTTCCCTTTTCTTTGATTGTATTGCCTGCAGGCCTGAGGTTCACAATAAAGTGAGAGTAGCAGGAATGGATGAGTAACACAGCAGATATATTTTACTATTTCTTTCTTTGAGTTTTCTTTCTATTATTTCCCAGCTCCAGTGCATACATGGGAGAGAACTGCTAGGCTACAGAGCTATGCAGGCTCTGGCTCTACACAGGACAAACTGATGTTATACAGCCAAGAGCTCTTGCTCAAATGAGTGCAGATATGGATGTGACAGATTCCCACTTTACCTTTTCACATGTTTCAGAAAGCATTTCCTGGTAAATTAAAACCTGCTCTCTCTGGGACTCACAGGTACAGCTTTTCTGTGAAGAAAACAGCTGCAGCTTTCATACTACACTTGGCAATAGCAGAATGACTTTCATATGACATTTCCAGTTGCTTGCTCTTGTGGATAGATAAAGATGCTCAAATATTCCGGGGTATTACTGGTGCATTAATCCTGTGATTTTTTTTTCCCCTTTTAAATGCTTTAGTCTCTGTTTTGCAATGCATTCTCACAGGAAATATGGATTTCTTTTTGGAGAATCATCTTATAGAACACAAAAATGGGTCTGAAGTGGGCCTGCAGTCCAGAGGCTATGAATAATTAAAACATTCTTTACTCCATTCCTGCTGTCCCTGGAGATATTTCAGGACCAGGCAGAGAATGGGGAGTGGACCAAATAAATTGTTTTGATGGCTGCAAATGCCATCTCTCAAGGAAGATTAAGTGAAATTCATATTGTCCCTTGTAAAGAGAGAGTCAGGTGAGTATTGCAAACAGCAAAACTATTTATCCCCCCAAGATGTCTATCCAGTTTTCCATTTTCTCCCCTGAAAGAACAGGCGACCAAATCCATGCATCCATCGCTCTGGCAGTGAAATCCCACTTCTGATAGTGGATGCAACATGGGAGGCATGATATGAAAACTCTCAAACATACAGATTCTACAACAGCCACTCCCTGCAAATATATATGAACCAGATTTGGCACAAACACAGTTGTACAACCAGAATCTTGGTAGATTTATCCATTCTCCTGCTGAACATACAAACCTATTCGTAGCTCTAGGTAGTCATACTGGCAGTTCTGGTGACGTTCCAAGTGGAAATCCTCAAAAGATATATAAATGGATGAATTATAGTGGGAGGGGTTTTTGATGATCCATTCACAGTTCAGGTTACTTGTGTAATTTGTGATGCCATCATAACCAGGAGAAGAGAAATTCCCGCCTGCATATGCCATCAGGGTTCCCCCACAAACTGCAGAAACAAAATATAGTTCATTTAAAAGTAGTAATAATTCTTGCATGAGGAGATCTCATGCAAATAGTAATGATTCTTTCCCCTCTTTATTTAGGTATGCTCATATCAGAAAGCACATGTGCTGATTAGATCAAAACCTTTCCATCTTCTTACTTTTTTATAATTTACTGCTGTGTGCAAGAGAATTCGAGTCCTCGAGTTTATTGGCAAGTCTTTAAAAACATGCATATAAGCAAAGAATGATTATTTACAGTATAAATAAAATATTTCACCAGCACTATCAATACAACAAGCATTATTTCATATTTTGATAAAATCTCACTACAGCTTCAGTTCGGTATTGTCCAGCCCTACTCATTACCTAATTCTAGACTCAAGAGGAAATTTTCATGGAAGATACCCTCATGCCATAGTAGGATGCTTGGAGTGGGAGTGGGAAAATAAGTTCAAAAGACTAAAGCCTGCAGTAGTAAGGCTCTGCCAGCTGCCTCCTCTCTGGAGGCTAGGCTTGCAAAAGTAGGTTAGCTGCACTCTTTCACAAGCTACAATAAATTAATTACCCCTCTGAGTAATAAGGAAGCACTTGAATTATTCAATTTGTCTATAGCACTATGCTTTTTGGAACCTTTCATGGAATAATGACACTTCAGACCATCTCTTACTCAAGACTAAGTACAAAACAATAAATCAGTAGAGAGAGCAGGGACTGTAATTCATACAGAGGCACATGAAGTCCACTGCTCCCAGAGGTTCTCCATTTTTTCAAGTCTCTTCAGCTAATTAAAGATACATATCTATTCCCATCCGGAGATGTAAGAGAAAAAACGGTATCAGAGGTTTATTATCTGCTCAGGTAAATTTTTTTTAATATGTGCCAGTACTCTAGCTGTGAAATGACTCACCAAAGATCAATCACTTAAGTCAAAAACACACTACCTGCATCTTCACTAGAGGTGTATGAGACACTGAAGCCTCTGGTTGCATGGGACATATCTGTCACCAAAATGACTTTCATTTTGTTTCCAGTGGATTTCACCTCAGTGCCTGGATTTACCTCTCCACACAGTTTGGCCAGCTGGGGAGAGTTTTGCCCAAGGCCATTGTAAACCTGTGGGGTCAAAATAAACTCCAGTTACACCAATATACAGTTTTATGAGCATCTCCTGTATCATTTAACAGTGTTAACCATCTTTAAAACAAAGTTCACTGATGTCCCTCACAGGGGGTTAGTTCTCAAACTACTTAAAACCTTGCAACAAACTTTCATTGCCTCGAATGGATGAGGCCCTGGAGTAAACATCAAAAATAATTTGCTTATTTTGGTGAAATACACACATATTCTCTCTTTCTCTCTCTCTTTCCTTCTTAAAACAGAAATTGAAATTGTTTTATTGAGAAGCATACTGTGTTTTAGCTCAATATTAATATATTCAATCACTTAATAATGCCAGCTACTGATCATAATAATTTAATTTCAAATCATCCTCTTTTTATTCTTGGTAAAGCCAACATCAGCTTCATCAAAATCCTCTCCAACATATTGAATGCTGGTGGGCATTTCTGATTATTTCACTTTTTGATGATCCAGAGATATTTTGCTCTGTTTCTTTCATGCACCCTTTAGCCTAGAAATTAATTTCCTTCTTTTTACTCTGCAGTTCAAGCAAGGCAGAAATGATGCTTCCCATTGAGACTTGGAATATATTAGAGTGTTGAAGGCATAAAAGCTGGCAGGAAAAATCTTCCTTTAAGAGATCATTAACTGATAAAAAGCCAGCTCCCAAAGGTTTGTCTAAAGCATCTGTGAAGAAAAACATGGGAAACATCGTCTACAAATGTCAAGGGATGGATAGCTATTTCAGCCCCCCATGCTTGTGCATTGATTGGCTTCTGATCATCCTACAGTTAATTTCCATGTTTGCACTGCTTATCTGAACAAGTGGGAACCTAAACTCTACCTCACATTCCTGCAATTTCATAGAGGAATCATGTTTTTGAGGCATTTGTACATCTGACCAGGTCCAGGTCTGTGTGCCAGATTTGATTTTTTTTCACAAAATAATGAGAAATCAAAAATAAACATGATAAAATAACCAATATCTATATTTTTGGAGATGGAGAGTGATATAGAAGTAGAATTTATTGGGGTTTCCTTATCTTTAGTTCAGAGGAGTCATTTGTTGCAGCCTCTGGCTTTTTCTTTTCCTTCCTTTTTTTTTTTTTTTAATTGACAGCAATAACAGCAGCAGTAGATACCTCCAAAATCAATAAAACCTGGAACTGACTGACGGTTTTTGTTTCCACAGAAAAGAAACATTGTAAGCTTTCCAAAACCCCAGATTTTTTTTTCATAATTGATAAAAAGACAACTCCAATGATTCCTCAAAGTTTTCCACTCTGCCTGGGCCACAATTTCAAAAGTTCTATAGTCCAAAACAAGCAGATGTTTTTAGATGCTCTACAGAGATAGCTTTCTCTCATTAATCTGCTTTTCCCAGATTAAATTATGATTTGTCTTAAAAGCATATATAGACCTGTAAGTGAATTTTCAGCTTTATTATGTCAATTAATTCTCCATAAAGGGATTAGGAAAAGCAGTTTCTGACTCTACATCCAATACTCACAGCCACATAATCTGATGAGCAGCTCCAGTGGTCTTCAGTTTCCATGTCATTAAAGGTTAGGGTCACACGCCGGCCTTCTTCCACTGTGATCCTCCATTCACACACTCGGTTATGTGGGTATAGGTTGGGATAGTTGGGTGAAGTAAATGTTCCAACAGGTGCAGTAAGATCCCCACCACATTCTGAAATGTCCAGATATTGGGACACTTCTCAGAGTAAAGCACTGCTTATAGAATTATAGCAAAAAAAATCAATGCTGCAGAAAACGAGATCCTGAGAGGCTGATTTGATTGGCCTACCCTGTCCATATGTTTGTCTAAACAGCCAAGTTCCTGCCAGTCTTTATCACTCAGTCATAAAAGCATTTGAGTATTAACTGACCATAGCCACTCCTTTTAGTCTAATTTAGTCTAATTTTAGTCTAATTGTTAATAATCACTTTTCTGAAGGGCTCATCTCAGGCTTCAGAAGCCTGGGTGATCCAAAGGCTTTGATGTCATATGATGCAAGCCCCTCATTGTGGCAAGACTGAGACATTTCAGACTTTCAGAGGACTGAGCAGAGCTACACAGAACAAGCAGAGTCTTAGAGTGAGTAATGATGGAGGATGTATTTTTCCTTTTCTGGATAACAGAGGTAGAGAAAAACTTTAAGGTATTTTAAGCAACACTTTTGAGTACAGTTATTTTGTGCTTTTCCTATATTTTTTATGAATACCAAACTATGCTGTGAGGAAAGAACAGTGAAGGTCTTGGATATAGAGAGTGCATTTTTTCTGAAACCTGTGACAGAATTTTAGCAGCTTACCCTCAGTTTCCTTTTAAAATAGAGCGACATAATTTAATGCAGTGTAGTGGAAGTCCCTTTCCTCATGCTCACAGATTCTGCAGAATAGTCTGATCAGTGCATTCACCTGCATTAAATTTTTGGTAATAGAGTTTCTCATCTAAGTTTGCATAAAAGGATCCTAGGAGTGGAATAACATTCTTCTGGAGATTGTTTCCCCCTCTGTTGTTTTATTGCAGAATCAAACATGAAGAAAGCATTCAGCTGAACTTTTAAATGAGCTGGAAGGAGTTAAGAAGGGTCAGCAGGAGATTTTTCAAGATGACTATCGCAAAGAATTACTAAAATAGTAGCCATATTTTGGTAGGACAAGCATTGCATGGACAATGAAGATGGTGAAAGAAGTGTGAAGCAGGAGTACGTCCATGTCCTCAGTCCTTATTAGAGGAGCTCTTTGAAGTAACTGTGCTCAGGAAAAGGGACAATGGGCACAAACTGAAGCACATGAAATTTCACCTGAACATATGAAAACACTTTTCCCTGTGAGGGTCATTGAATACCAGTATAAGTTGATCTTGAGGGATGTGGGAAGGGTATATTAGGACATCCCTTGACTGACTGTTGAAGAAAAAAGGTGTGGAAGAGTGTGCTTCCTTGTGCCACTGATGGCAACATCCATTATAGCAGGAGATTGCTTGCTTCAGCAAATTTCAGCTCAGCTAAGTTGTTGCCAGAGAGCTCTATTCATACATCCCCCCAAAGTTTAAATTTAAGAGCAAATACACACCACTCCAAGAACAAGTAATCTATAATATATGTTGTATTTGTGCAGTTATGGTCTGTGGTGTAAGTTGCTTTCTGAGAGTATATTTCAACCTTACAAATCCAACCTTCAGTACTGGAATCAAAGCGCAGTCTGAATCCTCGGGCATTGACTGATTCATCAGTGACAAACTTGACATAAGCAAAACTGTCAGAGGTGTCCACAGCATCAGGGAGAGTATTACCACAGTACCTGCCCAACAAATTTCCTGCAAAAATCACATAGAGAAAGAGAAATTTATATCAATATATTATTTATATTTATATTTATATTTATATTTATATTTATATTGAAGGGTCACTTTCCAATTTAATTGGACAGGCAGTAGTAAACTAGTAGAATCAAGTTATTGCTGGCAAACAGAAGGATTTTGCTTGCCTAACTTTGCATCAGCAAGCAAGGCAGACACAAGCAAATACTGTACATTGAAAAGGCTCACTTTGCACCCAAAGAGAAATGCTTTCAGGAACCTCTGGTGAGGTTTCATAGTAGTACTAAGGAGGGGAAGAAAAACACTGAAATAATTCTCAGACCAGAAGCGTTGTATTCTCGGATCTCCACAAAGTCATTTGTGCACTTGGAAGAGTTTTGAATATCTAGGCCTTCTAATCTGATGGTAAGATAGTGGCCCCTGGGACCCTGAAGAAACCATTCGCACAGCAGGTTGTCTTGATAATGAAGGTCAGGATACCCCATGCTTTTGATGGTACCAGTTTGTCCTATCACTGTCCCACCACAGGGAGCTGCAAAAGGAAGAATATTGTTCGGTTAGCTGTAGAATCTCAGAGAGATGATCTTTCTCCTAAACAAGACTTAAAGGTAAGGCACAAATGACTTGTTCTCTAACTGTGGTAATAAAACAGGAATTGCCTTCCAATTAAATATCTTCCATGTTTTCAATCTAATTCAATCAATCCTGGTTGCTGGTTTGTTTCATTTTTTTCAGCCCTCCCCCCACCCCACCATTGCAAGCATCCCTTCCTCTCTTTCATATATCTTATCATTTGAATAAACTTACAGTTTTCAATCTAATCTCTGACTATGTCCATATTTACCAGAAAACCTTGCAAAGATGTATCAGATAAATTAAAAAGAAATGAAATTTGCTAAGTGTGAATCTAAATTTTTTATGACAGACAAAAGTTGACTTCTGGTTTGGATCAACAGTTATAGTTCAGCCTCCTTCTTCCTTTAATCCCTTCCTGTTCACTCCTTGTGGTGTCTTAGTGAGTAATCACTGCACAGTGTATAAAACAGCTATTAATTTTTAATTGTCTCCTTCTGAACACTCATTTCTCTGCAGTACCTGCAAACATAAGTTTTAGTGGTAAGGCTTACAGCAAACGTGCTTACAGGCACATGGTGTGATTCTTGGGGTGGTCATGTTCAGGGCCAGGAGTTGGACCTTGATTATCCTTGTGGTTCCTTTCCAAATCAGGATATTCTATGATTCTATGAAACAATATTCTCAGGTGGAATAAATTGGTTTTTTTTTTTACAGTGGTTTCTGTGTCTGTCAGTTACAATCTTTCCATGGCAATAACAGTTGTGTTCACACCGTTACATCCTTGATTCGTTAGGGCTTTGTTTCAGGATGACTGGCATTCAGCTAAGATAGTGTAAATCTGTTGTGGCTAAATGTAAGTTACGGCTTCATATACTAACAAATATACGTATATACGAAGTTTCTTCAGTTTTTACATTCAGAAATATGATAGCACTCTATTTTGGCTTAAGTGTTTTAGATCTAACACAATCACCAAAGTTCTGTGTAAAACAATATAGTTCACTACTTTGCCTTTGAGAAATTAACAGTCCTTAGACTATCCTATATGAGTGATACTAACATAATGGCTGTTATTCTTTGAAGATTACTAACATTATCAAACCCCAAAAAGTAGCTTATTTCTGAATCTGATCAAGGACTATTTTTTTCTTGAATTTTAAAATATTTCTAGTGCTTTCTAACCCTGTTTTTTCAGCTTGAGAGCAAATAACTTTAAAGTATTTATTTTCCCAGATGACAAATAATGGTTCTCATTGCTCATTCCTTTTCCAGCCCATTATTATGCTGCCCCTGTTTGTCTAGCAGCTTTGTTATTATAGAGTGATTTACATTTACATAGAGAAGCTCCTAATTAGCTCTTCTACTGCCAGCTCTTTGCTGACCTTTGCATTCACCTTCAGAACCTCATGAATGCTTATGAAAGTTACCCTAAGTTTGCATTCTGAAAATCAAACCATGTTACACTACTTTATCCACACTGACCTTTTTTCTACTGCTACTTTGACTTTGACAGGAGGTTATCCAGTAGTTGTTTCTGCTGCTGCTGGTCTATGAGCACTTTCCTATTAATATTTCCCTAATTTTCACCTCTTGCTAGGTGCAGAACATGCTGATATTCTGATGCCTTAGCTCTAACACTAACTGAAAGCAGCATGTACCTGTCAGCCCATCTCACAGGTCTGATTTAAGCCCTATTACAAAAGCCTAACACTTGAGACCAAAATCTTCTTTAAAATCATAGAAAATGATAAGTGCAAGCATTACCAATGGAGTATTTAGCATTGAATCCCATGTGTGTGGCACTGCTGTCAGACCTGAACCTCAGGTACATGACAGCTCCTGAGGATCTCTGTGAGCCTGGCATCAAACCTCCACACAGCTTGGCAATGAGGGGGGCACTGGAGTCGGCACCGCTGCGCAGCTCTAGGTAACTGGAAGTGCAGCTGGAAGAGGAGAGAATTTTCTTTTCAATGTATGGCAGTATTGGTTCAAAATCATTCCAGTACATGCATAAAGCCATGAAGCTGTAGTGAATTAGATTGGTTTCCATGCAGTGTGACCAGGACAGAATCAACAAGATCATAATCCATTGCAGTTATGTAACAATTGAATCAAAAGAAGTGCTAGAAACATTGAGAGAGATTAATCTAAAACTCAGTCTATGATCAGATCAGATATGACAGGAGCAACTTCTGGATAGGCATATGAACAGCACTGGCAAAAGTAGCTGGGACCATCTTTAATACATTTTTTTGGCAGGATTCAGATTCAGCAGATATTCCCTACTAAGTCTCACTGATGAGTGTTGAAATAAGGGACAACAAGAGGACAGATTAAGGGAATAGAAATTCAGTTCTGGGGTCTAATGAGGTGGGCATACAAAGACCCAAAATATCTTAACTATAAGCTTTGTCTTCAGAATGGTGCAGTGTCCTTGAAGCCAGAAAGGACACCTTTGGGATTCTCCATCCTTCACTATTTTTTCTGGATGTGGTTTCACAGGCTCACCTTTGCCTTACAGTGAACTTCATCTAATCAATGAAGTTACATCAGCTGGAAAATAGCCTTGTTTTATGCTTCAGGCAGGGAGTGCAAAATGTGTACACCCACAGCAAACCAGCAGCCGGGCAATGGAGGAAGGAGGCAAAGTGTCATGGTGGCAATCTATTGGCTTTAAAAGCACCCGAGAGTCCAAATGACTGAAAACCTGAATATGAAAGGACTATAGGGCACAGATTTTACAGAAAGCACTTTTTTACCATGGATGTTCCACTTTTTCTGTCATACTGATTTCTGTTATGCATTGCAAAGTGCTAGGAATGTAAACCAGTAACCTGATAGCTTCAATGATCTCTCAAAAATTTCTTAACCCCATTTAATTTTAATTATGGAAGTGTTTATTCTCTGGGAGGAATTAGAGAAAGTAACAGGTAAAGAAAAATCAGAATGGAGTCTCTGAAGAAACATAGGCAAAATTGGATGTATACTTTGGTGAAGGTTCAATGTAAAACTGATCTTCAAATTGCAGCTCTACTGCATGTCCATTGGGAGCAGTTATGGTCCAGACACAGTCAGCATGCGGAGGGTAATTGCTCGGGTAGTTGGGGGAAGATGTATATCCACTGGGGTTGAAATCATTGATATAAATGTTCCCTCCACAGGCTGGGAAAGAAAAGATCACCAATAAAAAACAATATGAAAAGGAAATGGGTGAGGCATCAAAAATATGACTTATCACGATATTCCAACACAGTTTCCTTTTGATGTCATACAGTTACATAAATAAAACCATGTATGTTATTGCTTACTGTGGGAAAACATTTTAATGCAGTAGAATCCTATATTCCTGTCCTCCTACTTACCTAGCCCTCCTCATTTCAAAGTGTTCAGGGCCCTGAATTAAACTGTATTATTTCTTCCTTGGATTGCTTCTAAAACAAGCACAAAACTTATTTCTTGCCTTGTTCCTATCCCAATTCCCAAGAGCTAGGAAGTCCACAAGTCAAACCCATCAATATTTCTGTGAATTGTTCCCAACATCTACTTTCCAAGAACTGAAATGTCTGTTTGAGATAATAATGAATGTGTGAGGAATGCCAGTCAGAGGAAACATGAGGATTTGTTCAGGTCCTTAACCTGACAAAAATACCTTATTTTGACCAGAACCTTTCTGTCCCAAACCCCCTCTATATTCTAGCAGTATTGGTTTAACACAATTCCATAAATTGAAGTAGTAGAAATGCTATTGTACGGCTCCACCTATTTCCCTCATGAATCCTCTAATGTAATGCTAATTCTTTGGGGCAGCAAGGAAAATAGGCAGAAATCAAGCACTTAAAGATTTGAGCTGATTGACAGCTTGCCTTAGTTGTTTAGATACACTGTTTAACAGGTGTCTGGGTGTGCCAAGTGGTGTGTGTTACGAGCACAGTGGGATAACTGCAAATGCCAAGTTCGTGATTTACTCCTAGGACCTGGGTCTCCATTTTGTTCATTCTTTCAAAAAAAGTTAGCTTTGGCAATCAACGTTATTTTCTCAGTTGGGAGGAAAACCTGTGAGAAATGTTGCCACCTTTCTAGACACACTACCCTGAAAAATTCCTAACTTCATTTACCACTTGTGCTGGGTAGTAAATGTTCAAAATAATGTTCTTGTTTCCAGGAGTTTTTCCTTTCCTGTATGAATTTTTGACATCTCTTCCTAACTGTAGATGCTACCTCTCTACTAAAGGGTCTCCCGCTTTTCTTTTGTTTTAAATCCATCTTTAATATCTTCAGGTTCTGTGACCTGACACTCTTTAAAAAGGAAAAATCTGAATGTCAGATCAGAAGTCATGCACTGTACGACATTTTTGCAGACATCTGATTTTACCAGAATTGGACCTTAAAACAAAAATATCCTTTAAGAGGACAAACTCCAAGTTACATGCGTATAAGTGGCAGAATTTGTTACCTAGACTTACCTAGACTCTTAGCCTCATATTTCAGTTTGAATCCTTGACCCTCGTTCCTGCTGTCAGAAGTGAAGTGGACAAACAGCTGATTGTCTGTGGTGTACATGGTAGAGATAGGGCTGGTTCCACAAAACCGTCCATTCCCTCTTCCAGACACTAAGGGTGGGGCAGCATTATCTAACCCATTCTTCAGCTAAAACAGAAATTGCTAATGTTACTCAAGCAAACAGCCCTGGAATGTAAATTTTGAGCACACATCATCTTAATGCTTCCAGCCACAGGGGAAATTATTAAACTAGTGATTAATTAATGCACATTAATAAAAAAGAGAGTGAGATAGAAAGAAATACCATCTTTGGTATTTCTCTTTGGTATTTGCACCCCGTGACATCCTGAGCTGCTTTACTGACCCTGAAATCTGTAAAGTTCAGAAGCTTTAACAGCTTTGAGGATTTGGTGACCCAGCCAATAACCTCACCTCTACGTAATCTCCAAGGATGCAGGAAGTATCCTCACTCTTAACCTGGAAAGGCTGTTCAAAATGAACAGCAATGATAAATCCAGTAGTTACCACTACATGCCAGGAACAATTCAGATTAGGAGAATAGTTTTGAGGGTAGTTGGGGGATGTTATCACACCCCTGCTTGTGTGCAAATAGCCTCCACAACCTGAAAAAAAAGGTGAAAGTTGAAGCAAAGAGAAATACAAACATCAAATATTCACCCATTCATTTTGAGAAAAACCCTGTTCCTGAAAGATGTGATGGGTAAAAATAAGTGTTGAAATGAGTGTATGAAGCGCTGAGGGGCATATAGCAATGCACATGATGAATGATCTCCCAAAACACAAGCTTATGGATTACAAGATGACACCCACAGAAATTCCTGACAGTGAGACTGTTGTCAGGCTTAGCAGATGAATAAGCAGGTAGCAATGTCAAGGAGGTTCCATGGCAGGAGCTTATCATTACCCTGTCTGAGGACATTGCTTCTAGCCATGGACCAAAACACTGCCATCTACCCCAGCTGCCAGTCAGAAAAATTTCCCCTGATTGTCACGGTTGCCCTAACACCTTCTTGGTGCCTCAGCCCATTCAGGGATCTCTTATCATTCCTGAGTGGGTGTTGGAGGACTGTTGCTGGAAATTGCTGACATTCCTGCTAGAATTTATACAGCTTTCTGCATTTGTCTCTTCCTGCTTTGAGTCATTTATTTCCCTCTCTTACTTGAGCATTTTTTCACCCTTCAGCTGAGCTGTTATAAACTCAGGCACATGCTTTTCTTCCTTCTGAGAAGTGACTGGTCTGGTTGAATCACACTTTGTGCATTATATTACTGGGAAAATAGCAAATTTTACCTATGTAGAGTCAGACATTTATTAACACATATTCATGAGAGGTGAATAATTAGATGTGTGATTAATTAGATTGTAGACAGCTGTTAAAAATACCAGAGTCTTTTACCCCATTGTTAGCAGCAAGGCAGACATTTATCTGGGGGAGAAGAGAAACAAGTCTTACTTTTGTGATAAGAGGCATTAAAACCAGCTCCAGTGACACTTGCATCCGACATGAAGTGGATGAACATTGAATCTCCAGTTGATCTTATTGGCCCAGGAGGTTCTCGTCCACACAGAGTAGCCAGTACTGGGGAAAGACTATTGTCTCCTGAGATAAAAAGAACATGTTAGTGTTAAAACTAAATCAGTCCACATCTGCCTGTTTGTTGCTGTGGCTCACACTTACAGGAAGGTGCTTTTCAAGACCTTTAAGCCTTTACAGATTTAGAAATATTTTTATAGATCACCAAAGATTTTGCCAGACTTTGCTAATTTTATGTTAACTAGAAGAATGTCTCAGAATAGAGGAAGAGTACTGCTTCAGGGCATGTTCTCATTGCTATCTAGATTGCTTAAGCTCAGTGGAGATGAGAATTTGAGGTATTTGGACCTTGGGTCTCTACTGCACCCTGTCAGCACAGGGCAAGATTGACTTCTCACCATCTTTGATAATAAGTTTGTCATAGTTGCATGAGTTGTGAGATTCTATGTCTAGTCCCAGGATATTGAATTCCACAGTGGATCCAGGAGCTCTGATAAGCCACATACAGTCCTCAAGATTTCTGTAATTCATTGGCCAGCCCGGTGAGAAGAGGAATGAAGGTGTTTCTTCAGTTGTTACAGCCCCTCCACATGCACCTGTCATGGACAAGAAGACAAAAATAGAAAGCATCCTCTTTTAAACAGAACACTCCCCTCATGTAATATAAGATGACAGTCCTACAATTACACACAATGAGGGCACAGTGATGATGTGTATAGTTACAGTAATGCAGGAATTCTTTAACTTCAGGTCGGATTGGAAGTATAAAACTTGAAAGTCCTCATCTGTGAGGATGTTCCTGTGCCGCTTGTTGCAGCAATGATGTGACCTATTTTACCATGAGGAATATCTAGCAAAGGACCTAAGAGCATGTACCACAGTTTAACATAAGTTGTTGTGCTGTTTCATATCACAATGGCCAATGATTTAGAATGGTTTTTCAACAGGGATAATTTTCCATGAAGGCATATCAGTGTTTAGATTTAATGAAATACCTGTGTAAAGAAAAATGATCCTCTAGCAACATACTTATTTTTAGAACACTGTAAATTAGTATATCTGAGAGTCCCTAGAAATTGTTTGAAAGAGCTAGTAAAATGCTCCATTAAAGTGTCACTGAAAGCTTTCTCTCATTAATAGCTAGAGCTTTCTCTAGTGGGGAAGTTGGTTTGGAGTTCTTTAAGTAAAGTTGAGTGTATCACTGGCTGTATCACTTGTAACTGTGCAACCCACTGAAAACCCACCTCTAGCAATGGGCTGTGTAACAGCAGAAGCATCCACTGCATACCACTCCAAAAGAAAGCCTTTTCCAGTCACAGACGAATCTGACTGGAACTGGATTGTCATCGAACTGCCAGAGGATGCAAAAGAAGCAAGGTCTGCGCCACAGTATGTTTCAATAAGACGAGAATGAACAGTGGGCCCATCATACACCTGCAGAGAGAATAGTGCTGTTCCTCACAGAGCCAGATTTTCATCTGCCCCATACTCAGCAAATTTCCAAGGAGAAAATTACCCTCTTTAAATGAGTGAGGGATCTTTCAGCAAACCTAAGTTAGCAAGAAACCTTTCTTATAAAAAAGGAACAAATTATATTCTGTTAAATGTGAAACTTTCACAGAACAAGGATTTGAACGGAAGCCATCAAATTCAGCTCATTCCCTATCACAGGGCTGCTCTTTGGGGACATAGAATGGCATCCCACATTAAAAAAAGTCCACAGGTACAATTCTGATCCTTGACGGGAAAAAAAAACCCCATGACATGTAGTGAAAAGAAAAGGAATTACTTTTCTTTTTTTCCTTTCTCTTTTTGCCCCCACTGAGGAACATATGTATTTTGAGTTCTTTCAGATACTTATGCAGAAATATTTTTTTCATTGTATGTATTTATAAGCCAAAATCTTGGGTGGTTACAAGATGTTTCTCCTTTGTCACCTTTCAAGACTATTTTGTTCTTTTCATCTACCACCCAGTAAAAATGTCCAGTAGAGAAAGCTAGGAAATATTAAATAAACATTAACATTACATTAATGATCTGATCCTTGAGTCAGGTTAAAGGTCAGGCTGATTTACACTCACTAAATGTCTAGCTGGTTTAAGAAACTTATTTTGCTTTCAAAGGGACAAAGAAAGGCAGGCTGAGTTAGGAGAAAAAATTGTTGGTAATGTATGACATGAGATGAAAGACAAAGTTTTATTTCCCTTTTGAACTAATATTACATTTGAATATCATTAAATGAATAATGAACTGAAAACATAGAACTAGTATGAACTTTCTCAAATATTAAAAAAGGATAATTGATTTACTGCTTTAAAAAAACCCAAAAGAAAGCAAGAAGAGATTTACCTTATTTAAGTGGTTATGTTAGCTAAGTTCAGAAAAAAATTGTGTCCTCTATCGTTCCATTTTACTTAGCACTGTGAATGCTGTATTGAAGAAGCCCCTGCTTATTGCAGGGCGCTGGGTTAGGTGACCTGTAAAAGGCCCCTTCCAACTCCAAACTATTCCATTATTCTATATTTAACCTGGCTAGACTGTAATACAGGGGAGTACAGAAAAACAATCAAACTGGAAGAAAGAGGCACCTTTCTACTGCCACCAGCAAAATTACTGATGCAGAGAACAAAGAAGATGCAAGTAAATGATACCTTGTAGGATTTTAAAATAACTATTTTTAGAAGCACTGTTATTATCACTGTTGTCCTTAACTGAACCAGCACAGAGCAAATTTCAGTCTGGTATCTGACCTGAAATTCTTGAATATTAATATTCAGGATTGTACCATTGCAGACTTATTTTTAGTAAATTTCAAACTTACAGATTGGAAATACCTGTTAGGGATCCAAAGAGTATGTAACTCTTCCTAAAATTTATAATTATTGAAAAGATAGCATAGCAAAACCAATAAGCCACACCAAATATTCATAAATGCTTCCCATTCCTCCTGTAGGTTTCTCTATTCATCCATTTTACTAAAGTAGATTGAAATAAAATAACTTCTCAGAATGAAATCACCTTTAGATTGTCATACTGGCACCTGTGATGATTTTCAATATCCATCTGCAGGATACGGATATGGATAACTTGTGAAGCATTAACACTTATCCGCCACTGGTAGCTGGAATTGTGAGGGTAACTTCTGGGCCACTGTGGTGAAGCTATTTGTCCTCTGTCTCCCACAATGTCATTTCCATACACTGAAAAACAAGAAAGAGACAACGAATGCCTCTAATTCACAAAGAGTAAAAGAAACACTGGGGCCCATCTGACTTAGTTTACTTTGGACTAGACAGTGCTGTAAGGCTGTAAGACATGTCTCAGAGAGTCCTAAGATGCACATCTAATGATTTTCTTGTTTTGAGGGCTGCAGTGTTCCCTTTTCTGAAAGAAATTACCCATTTGAGCCACATGGGTATATGTGTAGGAGAGGTGGGAAGACAACACATATAAACTCCTCCCTGACTGACTACTTTGTGTTCATTTCTACCCAAAAGCATTAAAGAATTTTTTTTTTAAATGCCTTTGCATGTTCTGGTAAAAAATGCTTCTGAATTCATTGAGGTCTGAACTATTGATAATTCTGTTTGAAAATGAGTAGTTAAAATCTCAAAATAAGGAAAATTATTAGAAGTTTAGCTTGCATAATCAGAATGGCTGTGGACATTTAGCTTCTGAAGTCTGTTTGTGCAGCAGAATTTCCCTCTTTCTAATTCTGCTCCCTGGTTGATGGCATCTAGATCCAAACCAGAAGACGGACACTGTCATACTCAAAAACCAAAATGGAAAGCTGTAAAAGAAATACTTTTTTCTTAATTTGTCAATTGCCTAATAAATATGATACATTTACAAAATTATTCAGTATACCTACATGCACATGAATTCTGTTCTGGCATGTTTTAAAGCACACCTTTACATTTCTACAGATATTTTACAAAATAATTTTTAAGCGAAGTTACAGCTTTTTTGACATCAGCAAATATTTTCTAATAGACTTTACGGCCAAACGATCATATTTTAGAATCATTTTGGAAGTACTATGGAAGAAAGATAGTTTTCAATCAAATTACATCTACTTACAGTGAGAGAAGGTGGCCCTGAAGCCAACATCCATGCCTGAGCTGTCCGAGACAAATTTGACCCACAGGATATGTCCAATAGTTGATGTATAATTTAAAGGCAAGGAGTTCCCACAGAATCGTCCTGCCAGCGTGCCTGTATCATTCCCTTCACGAATCTCCAGGTAATCTTTGGTGCAGCCACTACTATTCTCCACCTGAAATGCTCTGTTTCAATAGCAGTAGAAGAGCATTAGCATGCATATGACTGGCACATCAGAGTGTGGCCTGCCAGGCCATGAATCCCACTGTAACTGGTATGCTGTAAGAGTTAAGAAAAAGGCAGCAACAAAACCCTCATCACCTGCCAAGGCCACTAATACAGGGGTCCCTCTTTCCAGCCCCTTATTTTATAACAGAACTTCAGTGTGCAGAGTTACTCATTTTAAAGAGTTCTCAAATCCTTGTAAAATTTCTTGGTTCTCCAAGAACAACCATGAAACACAGCCCTGAGATACAATCCAGATTTTTAATGTAAATCCAGTGAGTGTTGGATGCAGAGAATATTTTAGCCCCTTCATATGTGTATTATTTCAGCACACTCCGTGGTGAGAAAACATTTGCTTATTTAGTTGTAGTTAACACCTCTCAGCTCAGAAATCCCTTAGCGGTTTCTCCAGAATTATAAAATATTACAGTTTCTCTGGCCTCTCTGAGTGTCACACATCTGGGTGTGCAAAATAATAACAAGGATTATTATCTATTCTTCTAAACTACCTTTTACTGTAGAAAAGAAATGAGATATAGTGATCAAATGATAAATTTTTAATTATTGCACCAAGCTGAATGCTAAATATGTTCTAAAAATCATGATTTGTATTTCCAAGTGAAATGCTTTAATGTAAACCAAGATGGTTTTTAGAAGCAGACTATGAATATATAGCAAAGATTCCAGAGAGTGCCTCTAATAACCAGTGCCTTAAATATTTGTGCTTTCTGATTTTCTGGTAACAACTTCTCCCTTTCAGGTTTGAATTTAGCCATATGTGTTCAGCATACCATGCTGTGAAATGGTCCCAACCACTCATCTGGATATATTTCAGAACAATTTAAAGCTAACCCTCACATTACAAGACAGACATTTCAGTTCAGACTGAGCTGAAGAAAATGAATTACTTGTAGCAACAAAATTTTATAACGCCCTAATATGAAATTAAATAAAACAAATAATGCTTTCTAATGCAATTACTCCATGCTTTCCAGTATTTTCAGCTTGCCTTTCAGCTATGTGTAACTGAAGAAAAAGAATTAACATCTACTCAGTGTCACTTTATGTAAGTGAATTGTATGTTCCTCAGAAAGTTTCTGTGGAAAACTAGAATTTTGGTTTGCTTCTGAAAAGTTATTGTTTATTTTGTAGCATTTGGAAAAATGTTTTCAGGCTTTTGGAAAACCTTTTGGAAAATGTTTTTAGGCTCTAGTACTTTTTCTCTGCTTCAGTGAGTAGAGGAGGAATACAATGTCCTTTTCATTGCATTAGTGAATCAGTACATGCCTAACAAGTTGTGCTTTATGCAGTCAGTGTGTTACCAGAAAAATTTTCCTTTTGTTCTGATTAACTGCAAATGCAGGTTTCAGAGTTAGTTTTCTTTTCGTGCTCATTCTTGGTAAGCTTTGCTAAAGGTCAGTGCTCTCTTTCTTGGCAGCAGCCACTGTTTGATGCCCGGAAATGGAGAGGCTCAGAAATCTACCTCATGGGTAAAGAACGACCTAAAAGCCCTGGTAAAGGACTCCACATTATTCTCCACATGACTTTCCTGTCAGAAGTGTTCAAAGGAAAGTTAGTTTGCTGAAGGGAAAACAAAATTCAATCACATATTCTCCTGATTCCTGTTGTAGATCCTCTGCTTTAACTGTGGGAGAAATTTTGAAGAGTTTAATATCAATTTTAGAATCCCAGAATAGAATCATATAATGTTTTGAATTGGAAGGGACCTTAAAGTTCAAGTAGGTCCAAACCCCTTGCTATGGAGAGGGACACCTTCTGCTAGACCAGATTTCCCAGAGCTCCATCCAGTCTGGCCATGAACACTGCCAGGTTTGGGGCATCCACAACTTCTCTGGGCAACCAGTTCCAGTGCCCCATTCTTTACTGTTACAGTAAAGAATTTCTTTCTAACATCTAATCTAAACCTGTCCTTTTTCAGTTTGAAGCTATTGCCCCTTGTCCTGTCACTACAGTTGCTCATGAAGGGTACCTCTTCATCTTTCCTGTATGTTCCCTTCAGATACTGGAAGGTTGCCATGAGGTCTCCACACAGCCTTCTCTTCTCTAGCCTGAACAGCCCAAACCTTCTCTGCCTGTTTGCAGTAGAGAGGTGCTCCAGTCCCCTTTTCAACTTTGTGGCTTCCATGTCTTTCTTACACTGTGAGCAACACAACCATATGCATATTCCATGTGGGGTCTTATGAGAGCGTAGTAGAGGGGCAGAATCCCCCCTCGACCTGCCACACTCCTTTGGATGCAGCCCAGGATTCCTTTGGCTTTCTGGGCTGTGAGTGCACATTTCTGGCTGTTGTTGAGCTTTTTTCATCAACTATCACCTCCAAGTCTTTCTCTGTAGGGCTGCTCTAAATCCCTCCTCTGCCTGGCCTGTGGATGTATCTGGGATTGCCCCTACCCAGGTATAGGATCTGGCACTTGACTTCGTTGAATTTCATGAGGTTTGCATCAGCCCACCTCTCAATCGTGTCAAGATCCCTCCGGAGGTATAACTCTACAATATGTGGAATATCTAGGTCCTTTATATTAATCAGCTATATAATAAACACTAAAATGAATCTTTACATTGTAAATGTAAGGAAATTCCTTTGTAAAGAAAAGGCAGAGTGATGTTAAATTTCCTCTTCTTGTTTATGAGAGAGAACTGGCTTCTTCAGCATCCCATGCTGCTCAAATGATAAACCACCTATTTATATAATGCCATATATGCCTTATGACTAAGACAGGGAAACACTGATTGCAAGCTGCCACTAACCCCTGCTGTGTTCTCTTTCCAAGTTACTCTAAAAATATGTTTCAGCTTTATCATTCAGTAATTACATTTCCTAATAAACACAGAACATCCTTCCTTCAGGTCTGTTAAAGGCTGAATAATAACCCCTGGCAATGCATTTACATGAAGGACAGCTGGAGTCGGTTGCCAGGGGAGCTGATGATTGTCCAGACACACTCGCTGTTGAGAGGATATGGCTCGGGATAGCCAGGGCTGTTGAAAGCTCCTCTGTCCATGTGGAAAGTACCCCCGCAGGCTGCAACAAGAAAGAGACAGTAGAGGCTTGGAAAGGGTGGCATAAAAAACAAAAAAAAAGCTTGACAGAGCCAGAGCATTTGCTAATCAAGAAAGCATTTCTCCTTGTCTCTTTGTTCTTTGCTTGTTGATATATGTGCTGAGACCTTGGCCAAAAAGGGGAAGGGCAACAGGGAAGGTTAAAAAATTGAATGGCAGAGAGAAAAAGAGGTAAAGGATATGTTCTTTTTCTTAAAAGTCAGAGGCATAAGGAAGTAGCATCTGTTGTATGGACTTACATGATGACGATGCAGCATAGGTGGCATGGAAGCCCCTGGCAGTAATGTTGTTGTTGGAGATGAAGTTCACCACCAAGGCATTACCAAAAGAAGTGATAGGATATGGCATAGTAGTGCCACAGTAACGGCCTGAAAGAGAGCAAGCCAGAGAGGGAAAAAAAAAGTGTTCAGCATGTAATTACAACTGCTAATTTAACATTTGGAGTTAATGCCTGACAACAAGCAGGAGTAGCATTTGTTGTTTACAATTGCAGTTGTCAGTTCAATCTACATAAAAATGAAATAGTCCATTTAATTTGCACAAAACTCAACTCTTGTGGCAATTTTTTTTTAAGAGAAAAAGAACCTCCTGCTCTCCAGACACCCTCATCACTGGTTATTCTGTCATTGAGTTCCCTCAATGAAAATGAAAAAAAAAAAGAGAAATTACTGCCTAATTGGAAATAAACCCCCCAAAAATCTATCAAATATATCTGACAGCAGTTTCCATTTCACTCAATTGGTTTCTGATGAAAAAAACCAAGTGAAAAATAACAGACTCCTGCAATGGATTGTAATACAGGGATTAGAAATAGGAATAACAATCTAGCAAAAAATCTGACAGTAATAAGAAAGATAGCAGCTAGTGTCATAGAATCATGGAATACTTCGGGTTGGAAGGAACCTTTAAAGGTCATCTAGTCCAACCCCCCTGCAATGAGCAGGGAGATCTTTAACTAGATCTGGTTGCTCAGAACCTCATCCAGCCTGACCTTGAATGTTTCCAGGACATCTACCAATTCTGTGGACAACTTGTTGCAGTGATTCACCACCCTCATTGTAAAAATTTTTTTCTTTATATCTAGTTTAAATCTACCTTCTTTTAGCTTAAAACCATGACAATCTCGATAGGTCCTTCTAAAATATTTTCCCCATCTTTTCTACATGCCCCCTTTAAGTACTGAAAAGTCCTTTAGTCAAGTGAAAGCCAAGGATAGGAGACCAAAAAATGAATTCTGCTCTTAGCTACAAACCATTTAAATTGACTGCAGCCCCACTCTCCACAAAGAAGCACGTACAAAAGTAGAGTAAGAGAGAACGTAATAAGACACAGATATTCTGAATTTTCCAGAAAGGAATTAGAGGCAACCCTGGGGATATGAGGAGAGTTGGGACCACCCTGTGTTCAGGGCTCTGAAGTTTGCTGCTTCAGGCTGCTCCTGGCACTTGAAAAAGATTGTTCTGTCCAGAGATGTCAGAAGAAAGCTATAAAAACTCAGGAAAGACCAGAAAAACTTCTGCTTTCCATAGTTTGAGGAAAAACCATTCTCTGCTCCCAGAAATCTGCAGCTTCCTTACCAGTGTTTAGCATGGACTGCAGTTATTTTCTGTGTTTGTGAGTTATATGTTTTTGTATAGTTAACTGGGAATTCAGTTTAAATTGAATTGCTTGGTTCCCAATATTGTTCAGCTGAGGAGGAAGGAAAAGGCAGCTGGAGTGAACACCAAACTGCAGGTTAGTAGGAGCATAGTCAGAGCCTGGGAGGACTCTGCCATTCACACTCAAGACTCATTCTCCATTCTCAGTTTCCTCTGGCAGAGAGGCCGAGGAGATTCTGTTTTCAAAGAAAATCCATTTAGCAGGAGGCCATGCACAGAAAACCTTCTCCTGCTCACCTTGGGTGTAGTTTTATATATATTGAAATGCACAAGGGAAAGGTACAATACCTTGAAGAGGAGCCTCATAGTTATTCCCATCCAAAATCTCCACAAAATCCGTTGCACAGTTTTGTCTATCATTTTCAACATCGAAGTCAGTGAATGAAAGTGTGACGTGGTTGACTGGCAACGGCAAAGAGTAAAAATTGAGACAGAAGTTTGTAATTTCACAGAGAAATAATTACATGTAAACAAATGTTCTTTTTTTTCCCTGAAGTCAATCAGTCCCCATAAAGCATAACATCCAAAGTAGTTTTTTTCATTATATGTTGAATGAATTTGATGGAAGTGCATTAACCTCTCCTGCAAAGGTCCTGGTAAATGTCTTCACCTTTCAGTACTTTCTAGTACAATTAACATTGGAAGGACAGGATTTAACACATACACATGGATCTAAGTTTCCTTGTATCTGGACAACTTACTATATACTGAAAACATTAGCAAATACAACATGGAAAATCTACAGACATTCAGAAACAAAAGTTATTTCTACACACCCATGACCTGCTGTCCCTTTGCGATCTATACCATAGATCTGGACAAATATGAACTGCTGCTGCCCTGCTCCAGGCTTAGAAAGAGCCACTTCTTTCATCATATTGCAACATTCCATATTCATCAATCGGGCTGGTCAAAGGATCATTAACTACCCTCAGCTATACTTGTACAGAATTGGATTTTCCACACTCTTGGACTGCAGGCTATATCATGAAAAAGAGGATTTCTGGTTCAGCGTATTTTTGACTTTCCTGCTACTCTTGCTTCTCTGATACAAACAAAAGTGAAGTCACAGCTGGCAGAAGAGAAGCTGTCCTTGACACCAGTCTGGGACAGTAGTTACTACTGGCCTTAGGGCTCCCATGCAGTTTGAGCGGGTCAGAAAGAGTCTCATGATTTAGATGACAATTAAGTTTTCTCCCACACTGACCAAGCTGAATTTGACACAAATATTTTACTTCTCACTGGGCCCCACTTAATTGGCTCGCATAAGCTGAAATGACAGACGTGGAGCCGGCGCTGCGTTCAGCAGGGTGCCGCTGACTGGCGTTCAGCTGCATACGCGTGTTCCGCACTCCTTTGTGTCCTGTCTGGTCAATCAATTACAGCTATCAATGCAGGTCCTCAGGATACACAGCAAAAAGGGAAAAAACACAGTGGGTGGCCAGAGCAGGAGACTTGTTGGCCTTCCCAGTAAAAGCAGAGCAGGAGCTCTGCTGTGGCCTGCCATTGGCTAAATCTATCGGATATGCAATGCAATGTATGTATGCTATTTATGTATGTAATGCTGTGCAACGGCGTAATGAAGCCATGTGGAGCTGTAACACGAGGCATGGGATGGTCCTGCTGGCAAGTGAAGGAGGTCACTTCTTCTACAGCACTTTTATGGTCTCTCATACTCTTGTAATTCAGGAGACAGCAGTCATATATGAGTTTTCAATATGAATCCAGGGAAGTTTGTCTTTAAAAATAAACATTGTACAGGTAAGGAAGAGCTTTGATGATGTCCTTTTCATGGACATCCTCTTTGTATAAGTAACTATGATAAAAAAAACCTATTACTTATCTCCTGATTTGTGTTTTGGTGTTTTCTTGGCAAATTGATATTTGTTTTATAACCTAGCAAAATAAACTTATAAATATGATTGAAACATCCTATGATTTTAACAACAATGGCTAAATATAAGATGTACAGATGAAGTAGAATAGTTCCTATTTAAAATTAGGATACCAGAACGCTATTATAGGATTTAACACATACAAATTTTTTTAGGAATCTTATACAATGTAAAGGTAATAGAGGGTATTAAAGGTAGTACCAGTATCTGATGAAAAATATTTGGTGTTTTATGACCAATCATAAATCTGTGCAAAATTATGAATAGCTGAGAGTGTATCTATGCATATAACACCACCTTATTTATGTATTTTTCTTTGTATTTGAAATAGAAGATTCTGTGTATCTTTTTTCATTATTCAATCTATTTTTTAATGTTACTAGCAGAGATTTCATGTAACACAACTCTAGTTTGAAAACGCCAGACCAAAATAAGTTCAGCTAAATACAAGTGCTTTAATTATATGTAAACCCTGAGATTTTCTCACAAATGAATCCAACATCACATAGTATTCAACACCTCACTTATAATTGTAACACTTGGGTCACAGTAAATTGGGTGAGATGACAGAGTTGCAAATTGTTTTCCTTGCTATGCACTAAATCTTTTGCAGTGAAATCTGACTTGTGACAGACTGGGAGAACCACACTCATCAACTACCAGGATGCAGAACTTCCTAAAGACATAAAGGAGGAATGCATTGTTATTGCAGAAAAGAAGATGAGGATATTAGTCATCCCAGCTAACTATAAAAGATGTTTTTACTTACATGGTTCCTGAGCCTGAATAATCCAGCTGCAGTTCTGATTGTTTGGGTATTTGGCAGGATACAGAGGAGAGGAAATTGCTGCCCCAACTGAATCTGACTCTATGAAGCTTCCACATGCTTTAGAATGAAACACAAAGATATAGATACATATATAAATATTTGTATATACAAATCACATTGCTTAGATTCTGTAGTGAAAATGAATGCATAAAGTGTAACATGGAACATCAGCATGAAATGAGGATAAAATTCTCCATAGTATTTAATCAGAAGAAGAGACTTAAGGATTAGTTCCCAGCGCTGGGTGCACTTTCTTGACCTGGATCCACAAGCTGTGCTGCACCTGGCTGACCATCTGCAAGAACCCAGAGTGACTTTAGACCTGATAGTTTTCATCTCCTCATAGCCCAGAAGAGAAATCTTGGGGCCAAAGTGTTAAACTCTCTCAAAGTGTTAAACTTGGTTCTGGGGTAGTGCAATACACCTATTTCTCTGGTCATTTGTCTAGGCTGGCATCTAGGAAGAAAAAAATCATAAATTACTGTCCACTACCTTCCAGCAGCCAGGGATGGCACCACATTGCATTAGCGGGACCCTCTTGTGAGCTGTGTCAGCAAAACTGCAATTGTGTGAGGTGTTGCACTATGCTAGAGCTTGACTGACTGCAGAACTTTGGCTGACAGTGCTGAGTGCTGCCATGCCTCATCTCTAAGCTCAGTGGCTGCTCATAAAACTGCCCAGGTCAGAGTTTAACACACACCTGCTTTGAACTGCCGGGTGAGGAGGTGAGTACCAAAGAGTGAGATTCATTTATTGTGCTATGTTGCCTAAAATACCAAACAAAAGATGGGATTTAACTGAGTTTTCTCAGGAAGAGAGAAGCTGAGTTGTAAAATCCTAGGCAGGGAACACTCACTCATCAGACATGGTTTGAGCAGTACTAAATCCAGTAAATGTGTTCTGAGAAAACTGAACAGATTAGGCTCTCACAATTGCTAGCCAGAAATGGCTAATTAGCTATCTAACTAGTATCTCAGTAACTGAGTAACTGAGATTTTTGTTGATACAAAATCCTCCTTTTCTTTATAATTTTTCACTATATTTTCAAAGAATGAAACATTTTTGGGAAAAGCAATATTTATAGTGAAAAGAATCCTGAGAGGAAAATAAGAGAAACTGATTTTCTCTGCAAAAACTAGATGTCTGCATCTTGGGGAAAAACTGTTGCTGAAATTATTGAGAAAAAGTGAAAGCAAATCACCAGTTATCAAATAGTATGTAATTTCATGAAAATTCTGCCCAGTTGGTGTCATTTTTCATTAAAAAGGAAACCATGTAAAATACCAATTAGTCCGCCACAAATTGGATAGTTGATGTTTGGCAGGGTGTGCAGGCCTGAATCCATGGACTTCATCAACAGCATCACACAGAATTCTTTTATAGCTTTTCAGATTCATGCGCATGGATGGACATATAAAATGTTATTTTGTCACTAGGTCTGTGGAAACTGCCAGTTGCACATTTTTCTCAGGACGGTTATGGACAGCTAACCCTCTAGGGAGGAAGAATAAGAGGCAGCTGATGTGTGCTAGATGCCTTGCTATAAAAAGTATGAAATCTTTTTTCCCAATTGAAGAATCTAAGTTGATCCTCAGGCTTTAAATTCTTTAATCTATAATTCAGAAAATTAATTCCTGGTAAAGATACACACTCCATGTGCTTCATGTGTAGAAATGATACTTTCCATTATCAGCTGTGCTAAAAGACTGTGTCTGATACAAAGTGGTGATTAGATAAATATGCATTAATGTAAATGATGAAATTACCCTCGGTGAAGTGAGCACTGAAGCCCCTGTGCTGGATGGTTGTATCGGAGTGCAGTCGGATGTACATCAGATTCTTGGAGGATGTGATAGGAAGGGGATGCTGTGTTCCACAGAGTCTTCTAAGAAGTGGTGCTTCATTGTTGGGACCATCAAATACCTGTTATGAAAAGATCAAATGAAGTGGTTTTTTTCAATGGGACTATTGAGAAGACTTTATTTCATTCTCTCTCTTATGTTTCATATATTTTGATCCTGATATAATCCTGCTACGGGCAGTGCAAACAAACTGTGCATTGCTTATCTTAAGTAACAATTTCCAAAAAATCTGTGTGTTTCAGGTTGAAGCTACTGTGACCCTTGTAACAGAAATGCCTCAAGCAAAAATCTTCTTTCATGTGTATTGGGTATTAAAGCAATTCTCCTTTAAAAATCCAGATATTCTCATACATTTGTTGTTTTCTCTTAAGGGCTAACATGAGTTCCTGTGTAGCTTTCATTCAGTTAGACCCTACATCTTGCCTCAGTAAAATTTCTAAACTAGCCCTAATATGCAACTGGTGCACCAGTGAGAGCTATGACTCTGGATAAAAGGTCACTAGGATTATGGTTTTTAGATACATGGACCTGGCATCAAGGATCAGAGTCCTATATCTATGTTTTATAACAGTTTTAAAGTGCTGAATTACACACATAGACATGAAGTGCTATTTAAGCAGCGGGTAAAGAAAAAAAAAAAAAAAAAAAGGAGGAAGAAAGTAAAGATAGGTTTAAAAACTTCACTTTTAATTTTACCACAAATGCCTTCCTTCTCTTTTTTCCCCCCTACAACTGATAATTTTGTTTCCTTCCTGTTTCACAATCAGGAAGAGAAGGACAGAGAAGTTAGAACCAACTTAAGCAACTTCAAAATTTTGACAAGAGAAAGCACAGAGAGAGAAGAATGGCCACAGCCTCAGTCTCCCATTAATTATTCCCAGCACTCCAACAGAAGTGATTTGTTGCTGCTGTGTTTGGAGCCAAGGAACAACCTCAGAAGTGCCTGGTTTCAGAAGCGAGGAGTGCTGGAGCTCCCAGCATGGTTGCATGACCCACAGAGGAAGAGCCTTTGGGCTACTGGGCAGCAACAGCAGCTGAATTCAGTTCCTGTTTCAGCATTAACATCCTGCCCGGCCATAGGCACATCATTTAATACAATTTATGACTCGGCTGGAGAAAAATATGGATTAAAATGTGGATAGGAGTACTTGAAGATGGAGCCAGGATGATAAAAGCTATATAAATGCCATCAGATTAGAAGACATGTACTTTTTATTAAGATTGTCTTCTTTTACTTCAAAATGCCTCACATTCTAGTGAGTCTGTGTAAGGCTGCACCAATGAATTAGAAATTTTTAACTAGACCATGTAACACAATGCAGTGTTTCTGCCTCCAGTATTCAAAGGCTTTTGAGCACACAAGTGAAAACAGCAGCTGAGAGAAAGATGACCTGTCTCAAATAAACCTCAGAGCTAAGAAACAAGGGACAAAACTCCTGCTTAATCCCCTGACATACCCTACATAGTCAATGCCGTACTCATGAATTAAACATTGGCCTGTGATTCTGGGAATACTAGCTAGCTGTGTGGGATCTTGTGATGGAGCATTAAGTCCGCAACGCCTGTTAAAATTAGTACCTGGTAAAGACACCCAAAAACATCCATCCATTCAAGCTTTTCTTCTCTCTTGGAAGCCTGCCACAATCACACCTCTAATACACAGCGTGCAGTGTTTATTCTTCCTCTGCACATATATTCTGTATATAAATCAGACTGCCTGGAGTTAAAAACCACAAACGATGGAATGTGGGGGAATTAAAATAACCCTTAGGAATTAAGGCAGTGTCTTTCCCTAGACAGTAGTGAGAGGATTTCATTTGAATGCTAGAATTGAGAAGAAGCATTTCATCAGCAGAGCACAGAGAGAGGACCTGACTGCTCCTGGTAAAATGCTGGGTTTGATTGATCTGCGTGCCTCTGCCCAGCTGAGGATACAACCAGGAGGATTTCAGGCTTGAAGTTAGATCAGAAACCACAATATTCACACACTGGTTCAGGAAAGAGTTGTATCTCTGCAATTTCTTGAAGCTATTTTAAAAACATCTGAGAAATGCATTTTTGTGGCTACATGAGTAAGGAAAACTGATGCATCTGCTTACTTAAAAGCCAAGTTTTCAGTTGCATTGTGCTTAGCAGCAATTCCCTTTCCACAGTGAACATAACTGACTCATTGCCTTCTTCTTCAAACGTGTCCTGAATTTTGCACAAACACATGAAAAAAAGATGTCAAATTTTGTCTTCTGAGCCAAAAAACCTCCACATATTTGTAACTGTTCTCTCTTGAAAGATCCTCTTTGCCAGCACCTGGAATAAATTAAGTTGTACCTCCTCTCTATCTCACAGAAGCTTACATTTCTACATTCTTGTGTACTACTTGTTATACTGAAACAGGAAAGAAAAATAACATTTACTTAATCAAACTCACTGGACAGATCAAACTATTTCTCCCTCCCCTTTTCAGGATCCTGTGCTACAAGCACTGCCTTCTGAGTCACGTCCTCCTCTAGAGTCCAAATATTTGGAACTCTTGCTGACCTGAGCTCCTGGCATAGCATCAGATATATTAGTGGCTAAATACAGTCCAAAAATACAGCAATTGGTGCAACCCCAATTTCTTTCCCTCCATTTTCCTTCAAATAAGCAAATTTGTTGTGAGACACACTCTCCAGGTAGAAGTACACAGAGGCTGGTACACAGAGAGGAATTAAAAATTTACTCAAGGATGGTGACACTGACAACAAAAACTCTTCTCAAAGATCTTATGCTTTCTACATAACATAACTGAGTTAGACTTGAGAGTAGAGAAAGGCTATACACCCTCATTTAGCAGATGAAGAGATGCTCATCTGTTCTGAGAACAAATAAGAAACAAAACTGAGGTGCAGAAACAGAGGACTCAACTGAATTTAGAAAGCTAAACGAATGACAAATGCACTCTCTGTGCACTCCCTCCATTGGCTCTAGAGGGAGCTCAGGGCAGTTATCCCACGATTTACCATCACAGGCTCAGAATACATTTGGCTGAACCTAGATCTGTGCTCAGATTGACATCTAAAATCACTGAGCAGAACTGAAAAATGCATTGGGTTTTATGGAGTTGCAGCATAGCCAAGAAGCAGCAGACACAGGTATTTCCCCTGCTCCCACTTTGCTCACATAACACATGTGCAATGGAAAACCTTAGAGGAAAAAAATACATTTTCATGTGTTCCCCATAGAAAGGAATTTATAGCAGAAATATTTGAGAAAAAAAAAAAAATGAGTCATAATGCAGGAAAAAATGAGTGGATCCAGAAGGGGGAGGGTGAAGGAGAAGACCATTGGTACACTCAGGGGCGGAGGGAAGCCCCAAGAGAACTCACCAAGCAAATAAAATCCATACAGATAAGTAAAAATTCAAGAAACAGAAAAGGGTGGAACCACTGTGCTACTCATACATGGTAGTTGTTCCTGTATTAGGGAGAGAAAAACAACCCACCTGCTTCCTTAGCTGCCTGTATTTTCCATTTACACAACTTTTGGAATGCAATTCCTAAACCAGTCACAGTCAGACATCTACTTGTATTTTCCAGCTACTCTCTGTTCCCTCACTCTGTTCTCCTCTGTGTGAGGCATAAAGCAAGTCTTGGAACGAGGTGAACACGAATCACATCTAGGTGTTGGTAACAAGTGATTCTCCTATTATTGGCATACCAAGAGTGAAAGAAACCCCATTTACTCCTTTCTTGTTCTGCTGGTTCCCCTACATGAGCACTGAAAAACTCTACCTCATACAGCAAAACCTCAGACCCCTTCATTATCTCTTGGCTTAAAACCAGCATTCCGACTCATCAATTTTCAAACCACACAGCACTTGGTGGGCAGTGATTGATGTCTGCATCAAATTTGAATCTCTAGTTGTGTTTGCTCAGCTGGGGCTGATGGGAAATCTTCTTCACAACCCCCAAAAAACCAAAAAGCGGAAGCAAACAACAGATGCTCCTGTACCTTTGGAGGACAAGGGGTGTCACTGCACATGGTCTGCAGACTCCATTCAGGGAAAGAGCTCTGGCACAGCCATCTCCTCTGCCCACTGAGGGAATGATTTTTTCCAATGATTCACAACCCAATGTCCTATCCAGCCACTGATAAGTCTCCCCAGGTAATGGGAGACTTATGGATGTAGCTGCAAGGAGCTCATGGAACCAAGTACTCCACAAAGTGTTTAGATACGTACAAACGTCCATTGGCATCAGGTCTAGAAGAGAAACTTGTATATCAGGCCTTTTCAGAATTTAGCCCTTAATTTGTGAAGGGTTCATTTGTGTTAATACAAGTACTACCATCTCAGATAGCCTGTGTTCCTGTCAGGCACTTTGACTTCCTACTCTTTTGTCATAGCACAGAAGATTTGAAAGTTCCTTTTCAATGGTCTCCTGATGTAGTTAGTAATTTAAATAAAAAGACATAACCATATTTCTTTATGCTTCATAACCAGAATAAAAAAAAGGAACAGTCACTGTACAAAGACGCTTTGTGGCCAAATGAAATCTTCAGTTCTGCTCAGCAAAATGGGGGCACATTTCCTTTTTTTCTAGTTCAGTACAAAAAAGCTTTACGAGGCAATGTTGTTAAAACTGATGCTGTTTTCAAAAGAGTCTCAGTTCCTGCCAAATTGAATTCTTTGTGAATGACAGTTTATCAAGGAGAGGAAAGCTGGATTCTGGGCTACAGCCACTGTGCTTTAACTGTCTAGAACTGATCACACATGCCTTTGTACTGAGTGGAGTGCAATCTGACATCGAGGGTCAGGATTTCATGTCCCTGCTCCCAAAAGGCCAAGTGGAGACTTGGAGAGTTTTTCGTTGTTGTGCACTGATTGAGCAGCAATTTGAATTTCTGTGACATCAACAAAAGTTCACAAACCACCAGCAATGTGAAGCTTTAAAGAAAGCAGTGGGTCTAATGAAGCAATTAAACAGACAGCTGAGTAGCACCTGAATACACAGTATATACATAAAAAAAATCAGCCAGCAACAATTCCCTCTGGATGTAGACTCCCTCTCTCCTGAGTTTGTAGCAGAGTGTGGGCAATCTGCAATATATGTCAGCAGTTCCTCCTATGGCTTGGAAAAAGCTGTGGTAAACTGCACTATAAATGGGAGAGGGTGTCATCATAACAGTTATCTATGTATGAGGTTATTTTGCAAGTATTTCACCAGACTAATTAAGGAAACTTTTGAAATTTCTTTTGTTACTTACTTCAACATTGTCATAGTTACATGAATGGTGATTTTCAATGTCAAAATCCGTGAAATTCAAGAGGACTCTGTGGCTGTGGTCCACTTGGATGACCCAGGAACAATCTGTGTTGTTATTATAAGGTTGAGGATAGTTTGGAGAATGGATTTCCCCACTTGTAGCTTGGAAAATACCACCACAGCCTGAAAAAGACACAATTCGTTTAAATCACAAGCTCTTCTCTTTATGCTTAGTGAGAGCCTACCTCTATTTTTAAACTAAGAACACTTCCTTCTTTATGTTTCCTACATTAAGATTTTGTAAGATGAGTGCTACAACTGTTCAAGTGTCCTGGCTGCAACAAAAATCAATGGAAATTCCTATCAGGAAAGTTTAACATTATCATTATAGTTGAATATGAAACAGCACTGCTCTGAGTAATGTAGCCCCAAGCTGGTAGTAGATGTTGTGAAGGCTGAAGCTTTAGTTCTGGTTCTCCTCTATCCTAGATACTGTAAAAGCAATCCAAAATACTGTTCATATGAATGCCACACACCTGACATACTGAGAAAGCAATAACTAGGCCTAGCTGAGCACAGGGTGAGAAAATTACTTCTTTACTGAGAGCTCATTGCTCATGAGCAGTGCAGCAATTGCAAACCTCACATTTCTACTTCTCTACCCATGAAGTTGAGGGTTTCTTGAGGACTCCACCCTCAGATACTTCTGATCAGAACAGATCTGGTGCTCATGAATATCTAAATAGCCTGGAACTATAGATTCTGTGTGGGAAGTACCAGGGCTTTCAACAGGACTAACATGAACAAACGGACTTTTATATCTTTAAAAGGGATGGAGGAGAGAGAAAGAAAGACATTGGGATTGTTGTAGATGGAGGCAGCCTGCTGGAAGGATAAAAAACTATACTGTTATTGCATTCTGGTGAGTGGGTATTTTAAAGGCTAGAGGGGGGTTGGAGTACAACAGGCAAGATATTGTAAAGGAATGAGAAAGCTTCAGGGGGCCTAAGCAGAAAAAATAAGCTGCCAGGTCTCAGAAGGGGATTTGTTCAAAGGACTATTGTAGACTTCTTTTATTAAGAAAAGATCTTGTGCCTTTCTCATAAAACTTGTGAGAGAGGAGAAGTATAAACCTTGACAAATTAATGAATCAGCGTGCTTAATCAAGCAAAACTGCAAGAATTAAAATTTGCCTTTTGTAATTTTTCATTGATATTTCATATTTTCTGATAATTGCCCTTTTTTATAAGAACTCCCATGTAGAGATATGGTTGAGTCTTTTAAGCATATCTCTTCTTTTATTGATTACCAGTAAGGCTATGAACAACTAATCACATTGGGGGTGGGTGAACCTTTTAGAATTCAAGTATCTACTAATCACTCCAAATATTTTTGGAGTCCACTGAGTTCTTCAAGTTAAGCCATGTTCTCAGATATTTTTCACCTTACCTTTTAAAACCAAAAGCATCATTCACTGAAAAAAGTACTCTGTATGGGTAAGTGGGTGGGAAGAACTGGTAGCATGCAGAAGTCCTTTGCTGATTTCAGGAATGTCTTGATTAATTATGTAGAGAAGAAACCCAAACAAAATACATAAATAGGCCTAGGTTTCAGCTAATTAGACAATTTTTAACTCTGTGAATTTTTCAGCATCTCTTAGTGTTACCAAATTCAGTATCGCCCAAATTCTTTTTCAGCTTTCAGTCCTGTGCTGGTTGACTACTTTAAATGCTTACATGGCTGATCCTCAACTCTCAGAATTCCTGAATTTCTCATGGCATTAATCAGTATACTTACCACCCGGATTTTCTTGCCAGGAGGCATTAAAACCTTTCCCTGCCACTGCTGCATCTGTCTCGAAACGGACAATGGCTGAATTGCCAGTGGTGGAGACTCGCAGTGGGTTCTGTGCTGGTCTTGAAACACACAGCTGGGCTAGCCTAGGAGAGAGGAAATCTGGGCCACCAAAGACCTAGAAATGGAAGAAATATTGTCAAAGTTTTCCAAAGAGAGTGCCTGCCACACAGAGTACATGAGAAGTGTTCAGTTTTTAGGAGGAAAAAACCAACCCCATCTATAATTATTGAAAATGATTCAACATTTTAAAATGTAAAACTAATAGAGTAATTTTCTCTGCGGGCTTACTTGGTATCTGAACCCCCTGTACAAACCAAGTTTAAAATTCTAGATGATTTCAGAATATCCTTGCAATAAATAGAATTTTCTGTTTGAGGACTTGGCCACATTCTTCTTCCCTTTCCCTCCAGAACATTCTCTGGGCATATAGACCCAGATTTTTTTGTGTGTGTGCTTGTGCAAACAAACTGCTTCTTTTTGCAGGAAACTGTGCTGATGATTTGCACCATTGATATTTAGGGGCATAGTTAAATATGATTTTTAAATTGGAGCTAGATTTCATCTTTCCTTCTGATAAAACAAAAAACCACTGCAACTTTATTTACTTCAAGGGCAGCATAAATATACAAACTACTGGATTTGGGTCAAGTAAACTACATTTTAATAATGTTCTTCAGAAGCAAGGATATATAGCATACATATTTGCCAAAAAAGACCCGGTTTTGGCTTTTAAGAGTAATTATTTCTTACTCAGAAGAGTGTGCCTCAGGCAGTCATAAACCAGAGAACCACCACTCTCTTAAGCATCACAGCAGTATTATGTACTTACAATGCATTTTTAAACCTAGTGAAGTGAATTAAGTGGCAGTGATGAAGCCTTGTTAACCCTGTTTCTTGCTTTCCAGAAGGGACGTAGGATTTTAGTTTGAACTCATTTATGACTGGTGGAACCGGCTCACCTTCCCTAGTCTTCCCTCTCAAAGCAGAAGAAAACACACATGCTGAGTGCAATTTCCAATTGACATGTGATTTTGGTGCCTAGAGCCCTCAATGATTGAATTTTCTTGGCTTCCTCCATGCTAATGAAATAGCACCCAATACTAACAGTCTACCACCTTCCACTGGTATGTCCCTCATAGGACTGCAGCTGCAAAACTCAGCTTGACAGTAACCTCAGATGTGAAAACTATAAAACAGGTACACCTAATAGAGAACATGCTGCTGTCTTTCAGCAACTGAGCTAGTAATAGAAAGATTCTAATTCTGTAAGCACATATTATATATAGATGCTGAAACTAAAGTAGATAACAGCAAGTTCTAACAACATAAAAAAACCCAACCCAAAATAACAATAAAAACAAACAAGCAAACAAACAAACAAAAATCTGAAAGCAGAGAATAGGAGTATAAGGCAACAAATCCCATCAGAATTTTCCAACAGTAGCACCTCAAGTCCACTCCAAAATGTAATAGTTTGGTAAACATCAAAAAAGTTAAAAGAAGCAATCCATGCATCTTTCTCAAAAAGTGACAGTACTGTTAGAAACAGCTTTATATGTGACCTTTTCTTCTATGATCACTTCAAGATGAGAGGAAACTCAGTATTTTAATAAGCTCTGTCAGACACTTTTTAACCCCAGAAGAAGTTTGGGTTCTGTCCAAGCTAAATATCTGAGCAAGTCTAACAAAGAGCTGAGCTAGTCCCTCCACATCCAGGGCTAAGTGTACTGCATTGCTACATAATTTGATTAATTGTGTGCTCACTAACTGCTCATAGGACCTGACACTGCTCTGATGTTAGAGATATAAAAGAAAGAATTTGGTTTTAACTGGAAAAAAAAATTCAGTGACTCCAGGTTAATGTGAGACCTCAGGAACTGAGGCTTGCATCCCCAGAAGAAATAAGGAATTAATTTTTCTATAAACATCCTAGTCTGTTAGATGTTCAAAAGACAGTATTTTGCTTTGGTGGCTGATAACACAGGCTTAATAGCTTAAACATTCTTATTTTGACTGAGACAGCAGTTTTTGCATTCTGCAGGGAGGCTGCGTGACTTGAATGGATAATGATTCCTCTGTCCAATTGATTGTCTCAAGGCATTCAAAAGAAGTCACTATGGATGAAATCACAGCTCAGATTCAGAATCTGTAATGAAGCTGTCACAGTCTGGGGAAGAAGCCTGTTTGTCCGCTGGAAGCTCAGCGTCTTCAGAAAAATCTTACTGCTTGGCTGCTCATGAGGCCCAGTGACAGCTGCATTTGTCAGAAGTCTGCTCAAAATGTGAATTTTAAAATGTGTTTGTGGTACATTCTCTGAGTCAGAGCCACAGCATGAGACCTAGCAAGAACACATGCTCTTAATCATCTAAACCAGCCTAGGGAAGCTATGTGGCAGAGGAAACAGCAGGAGTTTCTAATATGCATCTAGTAAGTCTCATGGACCAGCCTCTCACATCATCCCTGGCGCTCCCTGGGGCTTTCTGCACACCATGGGCAAGGGAACCAAACCCAGCTCTGACATAAAGCCTGCTGATTTATGCAGCATTATCTCAGAAATTAACTTGGCCCTAGCTGAACACTTTGAATTGACCTGTTGGGAAAGAATTAAGGATGGGGAAGAAATATTGATGGAAATCTGAAGTTTGTGGGTCTCCTTTACATTGTTAACTGTTCAGCAACAGCTTCTGCACAGTTTCAAAATAAAAAGCAGTCAGAGGCATGCTCTTTATAGTTAGGAGTGTATTTTCTTTCCTCCTTTAGGCCAGTTTAATTAATCAGATGTTTTCATAAGGGCTGGAACAAAAACAAGTTTGAGTGTTTCCATGACAAAAAACAAAAAAATATTGTATTTGGCTACAAAGAGAAAAACCAATAGTTACCACATGAAAAAAGAAGAGGGAAAAGAGAACGGATGGAAAGAATGAATTCAAGGGTGTGGTTCATAAAGAGTGATAGGATGTCTGAGCTGAAAAAAAAAAATAGAAACATCTAGTCTGACCAGGGTACCTGATCCAGAGATAAAGTGGTATTGGATGACTTAGCAGGGCTGCAGGACACTGCCATTAAGCCCATGGTTTTAATCTGTTCTTATCATTTGCTTCTGCCCCGTTAGCTCCATTTAATGTTAACAGTCAGCATTCCAGAGTTATGAGCAACAGAAAGCTGTTTTTATGCGGTTGGTCACCCTCATGACACAGATTTTCTGGGAATAACACTGATCCCTGCTCAGATATAGCTTCCAGCAAAGGGAGAGCCTGGATTTGACAGAGAATTAAGAACTATGGCAATACCTGATGTTTCTTTATATTTAAATGAGAAGACCAGAGCATCTAATAGACTCAGAAGTGCAATAAATTGACAGTCTTCCCTCCTTTTCAGCTCAGAGCTACATCTTGCTGAGGCAGAATATATTTATAGTTTATAAAAAAATCTGGTCCTTGTTAAGGAGAAGATATCATAATTTGTCATAATTTATTCAAAGCAGACATGGTAATTTTCCTCTATGAATATATTTTCAATAGAAGCCATTTAAAAATTATTTCAAGCCTTTCATTGTGTGCAAAATAATGTCTTCTATTTCCATTAAACATTTCTATAAAACATCTTTAAGAACAATTTAAATTTGCTTCTGGATGTTTATAAAAGGAATGGAATTTGATGGGGAAGAAAAAAAGACAGACTGCAACAGTGTCATAAAACAAACAGGAGGAAAGATTAAAGGAGAATGTGTCAAACACTTGAGCCATGGGGATAACCTGAGGATTTCACATTAAAAAAAAAAAAAAAAATGTAACTATTATTGCACAGTTGTGGTGAAACATATGGCAGTCCTGGGATACTGACATGGAAATTACAGCTTGTTTAAGAGGCATTTTCAAAGGAAAGGGAAGGGAGACTCTTGCTGCCTTTTACAAGAACAAGTACGCTCCAGATAAATGTGCAAGAGTGACATATTCAAGAAACAATGGTATAAAAATGAAGATAGCAGCAAAGGTGTCATAATGGGAAATATCTCTTAGAATTTTCTTAAATTCACTGCCAGCTCAAAGGGATGAGGGTGCTCCTAAGTGAAAGCTAAATGCATACAGGAGAGCAACTTTTGTGATTACTGGGAAATATTTATTACAAGACAGCTTATTCCAGGTAGCAGACTTAATGGGACCTGGAGGGACAGCAGAGTGCAGAGTTACTTTAGTACTGATTTTGACTTCCTATTAAAACTGGAAAGTTGTTTGACGTGAAAGAAAGCAGGAAGCAGTAGAACTTGCTACTCAGAGATAAGGAAAATGTGAAATCAGGAGAATAACCACAAGAAAAATCAGACTTCAAACCCCAAAGAATACTTAGACAGGATATTTCTGGGAAGTTAATGTGAGAGACCTTTGGAACCTTAGTGATCACTGAAACACACTGTATCAAAAGGACACCAGGAACCTCTTTTTTTTAATAGTCTGCAAACTCAAATGCATGTGTGGTCTTCAGCTTGGACATACACAGACAACTACAGGAAAGAAGATGACAAGGTAAAGCAGTTTCTGAAAATGGCTAACCATGGGGTTTTTTTCCCCACTAAATCTGAGTCATCACTTGTTCTGTGCAGACTATGTCAATCATGCTATGAATGAATTTTATAACAAAAGCAAGAAAATAGGTATGTGGAGAGGTACATAAAGCTCCACCCAGTGCCTGCAGTTTGGCAGGGGAAGCTCTATGCTGCCAGGCAGGACCTTTGATCATGCACTAAGACATGAATCAATTTTCCCCTGTAAGATGATTTATGTTAGGTTATCTGCCAACAGATCAGAGACAGGGGTTGGGAACCGGATGAACCAAGGTCAGGAGACAGGTAACTCGCAGCATGCCAGTTCTGAGGGCAGGAAGGCAGGGGAGTTCAGGCAGCAAGGTGAGCATCTGTGCATGTATGGTTAGAAAGAAGCAAAACATAGCAACTAAGCTGCAAATGGCAAAGAAAGGAAACCCAAAACCTAAAGTGAATACCTTGCTCAGGAACACAAAGCAGCAAACTGCAGGATCCTGTCAAACAGTGTGTTTAAGCAGTTAGTGTCCAGCAACCCTCTCAATTGGTTCTAGGCCAGCTACCTTCCCAGTCCAAAAGTTCTCAAACAAATGGTTGCCAGTCATCGGTACTCTTGATGGATCATGATAGCTCCTGAGCAACCATCTGCAGATGTAGGTATTGTCCTTGGACTATTCAAGAAATGGTCATTCATAGCAAATTTAGATTTGGAGGCTGTTTGATGGATTCCTCTGGGCAACAGGGACATAACTGAAGGCAGATTAACTTCAATCTAGTAATTCTGGGCACAAAGAACAATGAAGATGCAATACAACAGACTTCATCAATACCATACCAGCCAGTACGTGTCACCTACTCACAGTCTATGGTGTTGGCAATGTGACATGCAGGCACACTTGCCAATGCTACTGATGGAGAATTCATGCAACAACTTCCTTACACCCAGATCCTACAGAAGTCCCAAAGTCAACAGGATACTCAAAGCACAGTGTCCATTTGGTCAAGATTTCCACTGCATTGATAAGCTAAATAACATAGCCTGGAGAAATCAAAGCTACTAATGTGGGAATGGGCAGCAGTGCATAAGTGTGCATGCTGGACAGAAAATTGTCTAACCGTATGCTGTATCACATCACCCAGGAGAAGAGGAGAAGAAAGGCTGCAGCAGAGTGGTACAAGTTCTCTTAGTCAATCTTTTGCATTCATTACAAAAACATTAAAATGTCACCCATGTAATAACATTGACAAAAAGTCCCAACAAGTGTACTTCCGTTAGTGATCTCAAATGTCTCTAGTGAGAGCAGTCGAGAAAGTCTATAATTCTAAACGAGTTGTTCCTGAAATTATTTCCTATCCCTTCTTCCTGTACTGGAAGTCTATTCAACTCTGTTAGCTGCGATTGGTCACCTGGTTGCTTACCAACATGAGCAAAAATATGTCTTACATAACAGGGTCATCCAGTCTTACGGGTCTCTTAAAGGTCAGTACATGCTTAGAGAGGCCCCTTTTCTCCTTTTTCCACCACCCACCCTAAGATGACTAGGATATTGCCTCTTCTTTTATTTTTTTTCTTCTGAGTGCAAAAATTCTGCATAATTTTCATCACACAGGGTTGTAAATCTCCTCACATTCTTGGAAGGCCCTACACAAGGCCCCACCTGAGTTATCCTCACAGTGATCTATCATATTCCTTTACACCAGGAAATTATCTTCATGGTACAGCACTCTACACTTAGATTTTGTAAAAGGTGAGCTTTTTAAGACTAAGTTTTTCAACGCAGTTTTGTCTCTTGTTAGGAAGCATACAGTGCTTCCTAACATCATAATTGGTTAAGGTATAGTCACCAAAGACATAAAAGCAAAAAATAAGAAGAACATTGTGGCTTCTGTGACAACACCTGTTGAACATAACTGTAACCACAGCAGAAATGGGAAATTGTGGTAGAATTGTTTGTTCTGCATCTGCAGTTCTTGGGATTATCTGTTCCAGACAGAAATGAATGTAACTTGTGTATATTAGAGGAGTAAATAAAGTGCTCTTACCTCCAAAACATCATAGCTGCAGTTTGGGTGATATTCAATGTCGAATTCCTGAATAGTGAGTTGAATGCTGCTACCAGGTGCTGTGTGGATGTACCAGATGCATTCCCTATTGCTTGGGTATCTGGTGGGGTAGCCAGGGCTGTGAAACGAACCAGAAGGGCCAGATAGTTCTTCTCCACAACCTGACAACAAAGGAAAATAGCCTGTCAGTGAGGAGCTCTGGAAAAACTCACCAACAGCTCTGTGATAAGGACAGGCAGTAGCACCCATTTCATAGACACATTTTTCTTCCAGCCCTTCCACTGGGCTGGAAGGTGTGCTCTGTCACAGGGAACCTGGGAAGATAATGGCAGGCTAGAGCTGTTTGCACTGCCTGTGCAGGAAGTACTTCACCTCCTGTTTTGGTACGTTTCATACCAAACCTCAGCATGTGCTCTGACTGCTGAACGAACTGAAACACTGTCCTGGGTTAGCAAAACTGAACCCGCTACAGACACAGAGGAAAAAAGTGACACTTTTTGTATTGGCTTCTAACTTTATCAGTTCTAGAAAGCTAAATCAGATCCATCCTCAGCTCTTACTGACTTTAAATAATGCACAAGCCAAGTTATCACAGGGAGGTCTTTCTATTGATGTAAAAATGCAGTTTCCCACTGCTTTAGAAATCATAAAATTAAAGACAATGCAATTTGCCTCAGCCTACTGAGCATGATTACAAGCTGCCAGCTCACAGTGGATAAACCAGCTTTCTGACACTTGGTGAGTTTATGTTCTTTTTAAAATTCAGTTGTAACAGTGCAATTGTATAACAAGCCATGTTTGAGAAGTCATGTATTTTCTTTTCAGATAAGAAAGTATTGTCCTAACACCACTCCCCAGACCCTGGGGTGACTAAGTTCTTACATAGTATGAGCTAGATTGAAAAAAAACAACAGTAGCAAAACAATGGATGAAATGCAGGCCCTGGTTGAACAGGACAAAGCAGCTGAACATCTGAGACTAGTTTTATCACTGCTTTATAAAGACGTGGTAAGCATAGCACTAGCCTGTCTTTAACGAATTCCTGGGAAGATGCTACTCCTGACTCAGTCCCCAAGTTCAGGCATAAGCCGAGAAGGAAGGCACAGCAACCCTCCCAGTTTCAGGGCAGATTTAGATCAGCTACATTCATAGTGAAACCTTACCTTTAGAGAAGCCAATAGGGTGGCTATGTACCTGTCACATGCAAAAAGCAAAAGGATTCTGTGTTTGATCTGATTTTGTGTGTGCCACTCTGCCTTCCAGCAGCATTTTTTTTGCTCTTTACATTACAAGCCCCCAAGTGTTTAATTTAGACAATAATCTTTTGCTTACACAGAATGTATAGGGCCACTTGAGCTTTGTAATGCACACACTCCATCAATCTCTTTGGCTTCATCTCCAGAGGAAAGGTTCCGTCACATAGCAAAGGCCCAAAATACTTAATAAAACCATCTAACAAACCATGAGCTCTAAATTCCCGGAGGCAAATACTGTGGTATGTCACAAGTGATAAATAGCATCTGTATTAGAGCCTTTATTTATAGGAGATATTTTATAACATAAACCAAATAAACTACCCCTTTGATCTGCTCAACATATCCACGCAGATGTGTAAAACTCATGAAATCTCTATTAAATCTAAGAATAATCTGCAATTTGAACAAGGTGTCTGGCTATTGCTCTGCTTTACACCTTTTTTTTTTCAGGAAGCTGCAGATCAAGATCTTCAATTAAGCGCAAATATTTTCCTTAACACCTTTCATGCCAAACTTGTGGCTGCTAAGTCCTAGAAGCATTTACCATCATTTCTACCAAGTGGTCTTTCAGCTTCACATAGAAAACCTGACTTTGGCTTCCTCGTAGTTTCTTATAGGAGTTTTAGGACTGCAAAACACAAGTCTATGAGGGGAAAGAGCAGCAGGTCTGAAAGGGAGCAAATCTATTTTAAGCTAAAAAAGGAGACATCTAAATACAGATGTGAGGCCATGCCAGCTACGTTACACTGATCTCTCAGTCCATCACACAGTATCCACCAGAAAAACACCTTTTAAACAAAAGAATTCCCACTAATCAGGTAAACTTTTACATAGCTGAAGTTGACTCACAGGTGAATTGGCACAGGGTTAGCTCTTCTCCCTTTCCCCACCCTGCTGCACACGATGCAGCTGGAGGTGGCTTGCCCTGCAGTCACAAAGCTACATTGTCAAGCTACTGGGCATCTCAATCTAGGAGCTAAAGAAGCTTTTAAGTGTACTTTAAACCAATCCTGCCTTCAATCCCTATGGAGAAAAAGGCAGTGCACTTCCTTCCCTGAGGCTGCCAGCACGGGTAAATCTTAAGCCCCTGAAACTTTGATACCCATGAACATTTCATCAGTGGGATGGAGAGGAAGAAAGCTTCTATGTAAAGCACCATCCCTTTTTTTTGCCAGTGCCATTAGAAAATGGCCAGTTTTTCATCTAAAGAAACCAGGTCGTTGAGGTTTTACAACTGGAGAAAAATAGGTGTCGTCGTCGGGGAAGCCTTACAGTGGAATTTGCAGACTTTCTCTCCCCTCAGCAGCTGGAATTACACAGCCACTAAGGACAGACCTCAGGAGGAAAAGCCGCTTCGCCAGCTTGGGAAACAGTAAGATATCTCAACAAACAGACTTAATGTCTCGGCCCCTGAGGGGGTGGGAACAGGGAGCAGGGGAGTTTCAGCAGGAGAGAACAAAGCCAATTGCTATTTATCTCAGCCTGAAGAAAGCTGGGAACATTTTAAAACTTAACAGGCAGTTATGACTCAGCTTCTCCAACTGAGAATTTCCTGCTAGCCACAAAAGACGTTTTTTATTTAAACCCAAAATGGCTCAGAGGAGTGGAAAGCTTGTGTGCTCTTCTTTGAGGCACAGACCTTTCTCCCATGCAACCCTTGCAGGTAGCATTCAGATTACACACACTCCCTCTCCAGAGAGGTTTATATTTCCTCTGAGCTCAATCAACATTCTCTGGCAGTACATGAGTAAGAAGGTCAAACTGTTTTTAATGTCCCATTTCTTTTCTTCCAACTAAAAGTATTCCCAGAAAAGGCTTTTTTTTTTTTTTTTTTTTTTTTTTTTTTGAGTGATTCTTTTTAAGTGTGCCAGTAAAATGGAGGTAAAGCTTAGGTCTCTGAGATTCATCTCTTATAAGTTGTTTGCAAACAGATCAAAGTTACTTGAGTTTATGCCTAAGCATTCACTGACTAATAGATGAAAAAAGAACTCAGTGATCTTTGCAAATATGTGAACTTCACCCCTGAATTTTTTTGACTGACCAGCATATGCCACTAGAAACCTCCACATCAGAGCAGAAGCAGTATCTCTGAACTCTCTGGCCAGCTGCCAGGAAGTCTATGCAGGATGTTTCTGCTCTTAATAAGAATGAGGTAAGAATCAATTCTGTTGTGCTTTTCTGAAAATATAGATGCTAGTTGATTTTTAAAACATATTTACATAAATACTTATGAGATTAAAACAAATGTTCCAAATTTAAACTCAGTGGCTGTATTATAACACCCAAATGAGAAAACTCAAATAATGAACTTTTTGAAATGCTTACAAAACTTTGATTACAACCTTACATGAATAATTAATTACACGAATACAAACCTTCTCCCAATGTTTGTATTTGTCTGCAAACATCAAATAAAAGTTTGATTCTATTCAAATAAATGGAATTTGTGCTGTTTACAGCAACGAAGTAAAAAAATTTGGTCTCTAGGGATAAATAAAAATGCAAAAGCAGAACCTATAAGTTGCTGCATTACTTCAGCTCTCACTGAAAAAACAGTGAATAATACCAAGACATTCTGCTCCTAGTGAAACATCTTTAAAAGATTTTCTCAGCACAGAAATACATGGTCTTGCTGTGTGCTGTGAAATGCAAACAGCTGCGCTGTGGAAAACTTTCTTGCAGCTGAACTGCATACAGCATATGACCAGTTTGTTACAACCTCCTTGCAGTAATTTTTGACATTCCAGCCCTGCAGTTAAACAGCGAAAAAAAAAAAAAAAAAGAAAGGGAAGATACTCTTTTAGTAGTGTAAAGGTTCTGGAATTCCCTTGAAAAATGCTGAAAACTACTACCTACTCTGGTGTTAGTTGCTAGGAAATCAGACAACAAACAGAAAACTTAGGAAACATATATTTGGTGGTTTTGCTTTCCTCTGACCAAAATCTACATATTCATTGAAGATTGTGCAAGGGATGATTTACAGATCTTTCCATATTACTGCCTGTCTGGTTAGCAGATGGTGTTCATTAACCAAAGAAGAATCCCAATTCTCAGAAATAATTATAGCTGAACAGAAATGTTGTAATCTGTGGAAAACTCTATTATTTGCAGGGTTTTCAGATTTATTCATGGGTATGTTTTAGCCACATGCTAGAAAAATCCCACCCATAAGGGTTAAAGTGAACTGGCACTGTTCCTGTAAAATCAAAGTTGGGGAAATGAAAGGATACAGAGTTTTCCAGTTGTGGTACTCATGGTGAAACATTTCAGTAAGTGTAAACTGACTCTAACTGCAAGGAGCATGTACTTATAAACATTTGCCTGTGCTACAATAATACTTGCATGAAGTGTAATTTGGATTTGATTCTGAAAACTTTTGCTCTCTTGGGTAGGTTTGGTTATAGAATATTTTCCAATGGCTGAAGTAGAATAATTTATGTGATAAGGCTTTATGCAAGAGAGCAAAAATTCAAGTGAGATACTGTTTTGGGTTTTTTCTGCTTTTTGATTTATTAATATCAGACCCCGTTCATCCTTAGACTTAATTTGACAGAAAGACACTGAAAAGGAATAGTCATTTTTGGAAACTGAACAAATGGCAATTTGTCAAAGGTTACACAAGAAATCAACAACAGAGATATGATTCAGGCTTAGAAAATGTGGACCTCAGCTCCTTTGCTGACCTGCAGTGTGATATTCTCTTCAGCAATCCTAATGGATGCATGACAAATGTTTGCAGTGAATGGCTTCTGCACCTTCATCTCACCTCTGTTTCTGTAGTGCTTCTCTGAAGAACTATCAAACTATTTAACATTTAACCTGACACATACACTGACAATGTGAAATGGAAAGCAGAATAGCGGGTGCAAATTTGGACAATGCTGAGAAGAGACAATTAAATTTATAAGCTCTATTGACAATCAAGCAGACAAATGAGTGAGCTTCCAATGAAAGGCAGATGTATATATAAAGCAGTGAGCCCCTACATGCACATTGCTTAATAAGGTAAGTGATGGGTCCAGGGACATATATTTATGTGTCTTCTCAGATATGACAGTTGTCACTGGTGTAATTTTGCACTGAGAGACCTTTGCCCTCTTGGCCTCCTGAATTTTTTTCAAGGAAAGCAATTTGATTGGCATTGCATCATTGCAATATCCAGACTGTTACCACAAGTTTGTTCTTTCTCAAAGGGCCAATATATGCCCCCATATATATTTGCTTATATTAAGCTTCCTAAAAGAGAGTGAAAGTAGAATAAGAACCTTGCAGATTCAAGTTTTCCACTGGTAAATAATCCTCTTGAGGCCTTGACTGCAGAAGAAAACATCAGTGATTTAGCCAAATCAATTCTAAATCCGTCATCATCAATGAAAGCCCCTTAGATGAACAATGTTACTTCAGAACCACAATAGTTTTTAAATTTACTTATCTGCACTAGAGCTTTCTATCCAAGTTAAAATTACATAGGACACTTTTAAGCATAAATAACAGCATTCTCCTAAGATCAGTTACTAATTCTGTCTTTGTGAAAGCCTACAGGTTTTCAAAGAAATCACTTTTTAGAGCGGGTTTCCTGAACAGCTGGAAAGATCAGATGCAAATGTTTTAAATCAAAACAGTTTTGTTTCATTTGTGGCAGGAGGGGCTACTCAAATCAGCTATCAGTGAGGTAAGCTTTTGTCTTTTTTTGACCACCTCACAACTGTGAAAAAGCTGCTGGGAAGAGTGTCTGAAGCAAACTGTATTAGGCACATGGCAAATATAAGTGCTGCTCTCTTTACCATCAAAATACATGAATGTCCTTAATATATATCTCATAGAGGCTTCACAACTGCCAGTTAAGGAGCACATGGAGAGCCTGAGAAATAGTTCACAGCAGCTTGAACTCTAGGGCACACATTTGTCACTTGAGCAGAAATAAAAGCTCTTCTCTCAGCAATATATGTAGCTCTGTTATTTTCTTGTCAGGTGAAATGTTACCAGATCTGGGTGTAGATTTCCCTAGGGATTTTCCCTCAGGGAAGAAACGATCCAAATGCTTCACTCTGAAATACCCAACTCAAAGGCTGCATCTCCTGATTAGTTCCCCTAGACAAGGAGACTTTTTCCAGTGAATTTTTTTAATGTACTTGAAAGATTTTCAGAAGGGAGAGGTAAATATAGTACCCTGACCACTAATTTTATCCACTCTAGGGCAACAGACAATGTAGCCACCAAGAGTAAGAGGAATAGCTGCATTTGTGCATGACACCAATGGAGAAAAAAAAGAGGAAATTTCTGTAAGGAACAAAAATATGACAACTGTGGTCAGCTCTGGAGGAGTTTGCACTCATGTTGCAAGCTGTCAGAAGTCACAGCTGTGATGTTCTGAGCCAGCAATGACATTCCCTAAGAGCCAGGCCTATCTGATCCCAGAGATCCTGGTCTGCTGCTTAGACAGTCCCACATTAGCAGTCTGGGCCCTGTGCAGCATTAGGGTGGAGTTTAGTGTCCAGGAATTAACAGAAGGGCAGTGCCATCTGACAGAACTGAATGTCAGTGCAAAAAAGGGCTGCAGAGGGGTGGGAAAGGAGGGAAAGCACAAGAGTGTTTACCATGCAGGCAGATTCTGGAAAGCTTTCAGAGCTTTAGAAAAGCAAGTTAACCCAGCACCATGGCTACTGTATGGAACTGATGTCATCTGGCTGTGCATAAAAGCCTCCACTTTTTCTTCTTTTGTGCAGCTCCAGACTGACGTCACCCCAAAGCACAAGAAGGCACCTTTGTGCTGCAGCCCTTCCCCTGCTGGCTCCTGCTATACATCCCACTCCTTGCGTATGTCCCTCCCCTACCCAGAAACGCTCCTGCATTCACCCTGCTGAATGCAAGGCACCTCTGTGCAGCCAGCAGAGCTTCTGGGAGCCTGCAAGCTCCAGCTGTCTGTGGTGGGTGCAAGGAGCTTCCATTCAAACCATGTGCAGCATGCCTTACACCTCAGCAACCCACAAGGGTGCCTCTGCAGCCCACTTAGCTGCTTCACGATGCTGTCAAACCTGAATGCTGCAGGCTGATTAGACAGACAGGGCAACTGGGGCAATTTAATTATTCTCAAGGTTAGAACCCCTTTGATGGGACGTACAATGGCACACAATTTAATCTTGTTAAATAAGCAGAGTAAAAATATTACATTTGTAGCCTTACTTAGGAAGAAACTGCAAACATAGTTTGCAGCTGTACAATCATTAAGAGATTTGTTTATAGTTGGTGTGCATGCTTGCCTGTTTAATAAGGCCTGTGACAGTTTTCATGACATTCAAGAACAAGAGAACAAACACCCAAAGCACATCCTGGCCAATGTTATTTCACGCAGAGAAATGGGACGGGGGCAGCTGGAAGTGGACACTACTGAAGAAAACAAGTACCACTAAATTAAACTAGAGAGAAGCCTGCACAGAAAACAGAAGTCTACAGAAGTGGGCAAAACTGAGGGCTGAATGTTCCCATTAGAAAGCCCAAGTCACTCATAGTTACCCATAAGAGCATCTATCTCCTGTTCAGTACAGAAATTCTGGATACGCCCCTCATCCCTGTGCCTACTCCTGGAAATGAAAGCATATTTCACTAACAGCTCTCAGTCTGCAATCAGCTGATCTTTGATGGTGTCCATGTGCAGAAACATCCACTGGGAAAGTATGTGAAGAATTATAAGGAAATGCAGTGGATTTAGAGCTGTAATGGGTTATTTCTATTTAGATAACATAGAATGCCATAAGCTGGAAGTCCATTACCCATACGGGGAAGGAAACCTACTTTCCCAGAGGAAACCTGGCTAACTTACCGTTACTATGCCATAGCATCTGGAACCCACTTCTAGCATTCAGTCCATCAGAGTAAAACTCCACATGAAGGCTGGCCCCTGTAGTGCTCCCTGCAAGTGGAAGAGACTGTCCACAGAAAGTGCCTATCAGGGTGGATTGTGCATCAGGCCCATCATAGAGCTGAAATGAAATAAAAAAAAATGCTAGTGAGTAAAAAGAAGCTCCCCAATTTAGCAGCTCCCCAGTCCTTAATGTTTTGTAAAGGCTGAAAAAAAGAAAGCAGTGACACTTCTCCCACTGGCTACCCTTGCACAGCAATATGAGCCTGTGGACTGTGGAAAGATTTGGGTAAAATAATGAGTAAATAAAATGCCACTATGTCTTTAAACCTGGCTGCACACTGTGTGCAGTAGGAAGGGTTTGCTGTTTCTGTTTTGGTGTGTATTGGGGGTTGCTGGGGAAGAAGATAAAGGGCAAGTGACAATGAACTGAAATAGAAAGAAAAAGAGGACGTCATGGGTCTGATTTGCCCATGCATCTAAGGTGCTCAGTGCCTCCAAACCCCTTGGTGACATCTCTGTTTACATCTTCATCTCTTTAAGACTTGCACTCAGGTGATATGAGGACTGCCTGGGCTTCTGATGGAGAAAACCATCACAATGGCCTCCCAAATTAGTGAGGACAAACTGAAAACCAGAAGTAAATCTTCAAAAACACAAGGGAATTTCGTACCTGTTTATTTGTGGTTTCATAATCTCATGCTAGAGTCTTGCTTTGGAGGAAAACTGGACTGAGCCATGCTTCTGAATTTTATTTCCTTGTTATACTCTATGTGCTGGTATTTTGACAATCAGTGTGTTGTCAGATGTAGCCAGCCTGAAAATCTTTCTGTTCTCCAAATACAGATGAGAAATCCTCCATTCCACACTTAAAACATTGCCACTCTTAAAAAAATCCTAAATCCACCAAACAATCAAAATAACAAAATGCTAGGGAAATATTTCTGTATTTAAATATTTAAATGATGTCTGAAGGTAGTCATATACTCACAGGTAAATGAAAACACTTAATACATCTTTTGATGGGGTGATAGTAGATGCTTAGAGCTTTTAATCTTCTTTACATTTGTTGTCTCCAGACAGGTTTAAATGCTCTTTCAAATTCTAGTTTTGTAACTTTTTTCAAATCCAGCAAATCACACTGAACATACTCTGTGTTCTCACCAAATACCCCATGCCTCAGTGTCATTTTTCAGGTGTGAGGAATGTAATTTTTGCTAAGCTAGTAAAAATAAGATATTTTAGTTAAATTGCCTTTGATTTACAATATCAGATTGCTGGTTATTTTCAAGTTATTACTTGCTTTATTATTTCTACCTTGGTTACTATGATTCTTAAAGTTTAGAAAAACAGCAACCCTGGTCCTTTATTATCACTTTGCGACAGTTCATCTGATCTTCTGAATCACAAAGCATATCTTCCTAGCACAACCCAGCAAATTACTGGCACAGAAACCATGTCTGAACGTTCTCATTGTGCATTTTTGGCATGCCTCCTTTCAGAATTTCAACAAAAACTTTTCTCTGTTCTGAAGCCATCACCATAAAATTCTCTCCATGCAAAGAATAAAATCTATGATCTCTAGAAAGACAGCAAAGGTTTATTTATCTTTGCTCTCTATTCAAATCTCTTTTCCAAGTATCTTTGATTCCACTAAGAATTCTGCTACATTCAGTACTCTGTAACTCATACTATGGAAGTAAGACATTACAGCAGATATTGATTAACCATGCTAGCTAATAACTTTTGCACACATTTTCTGGCGGACTCACATATGGGAATAAGTAATTAAACCCTCAGCCTTTCTGTTTAAGATGCTTGTCTTGCAGAATCTTCAGAAATCTTGTTATTCATTTAAAACATAGTTGGGTCCAAGAAATCAACTCAAGTGGTTTCAAATCCTCTAGCAGACAGTCCAGTTTAAATGTTTGGGTTTTTTTAATTAAAAAAAAAAAAAAAAAATTGGAGTTAGTTCTGCCAGAAGTTAGGGGCAAATTGCAGGAATAATTCTATGCTCTAATATTCCGTGGCCTATTTCACGACTGGTGACCATGAATCTAATACAATTAAAGGCTCAAAATAAGGTAAGCGTATTGCAACTTGAGAAATATCACTCTATTTGGTATGATTTTTCTTGGTGAAATCAGAAAAGATTAGAAGTTTCTAATTGCAGACACATTGCTGATAGTGATCAGATGTGTTTGAAAATAACACATTCTTTCAAGACATAAGTTCAGTAAAATAAAATAAAGTCAGATCCAATCAGATTTTTTAATAGTATTTCCTTTGACAACTTTGTGGTATATACTACTCATATTTCTGCAGCTTCAAGCCATAGAAATCTTACATCAGAAAAATATGAATGGTGAAGAATGAATCAATGTGAAGATCATGCATCTGTACTCTGAATAGTAGCTAAAACTATGTCAAGATACATATTCACAATCTGCCATTAGCTCTAGTGATTACAAATGAAAACCCATTCTAAAGAACTATGGACTAAGCCATACCTAGAAACTTCCAAATCCAAACAACAACAAAAAAGCTTCATGTGTCTCCTGCAATTTGATTCATCAAGGGAGTATTATTTTTATCTAAGACAGAGAATGCCACATTTGTATGTCATTTCCTCTGAAAACAGTCCATCAGTTTTGCTAGACACAAAGAATGGTTACTATGGCAATCCCTTCATGCCGTGCTGCCCTGTGGGTTTGAGTTCAGAGCAGCATTTTGCAGGGAATTTGAGTGCCTGGCCAGCTGTAACTCATTGAGAGAGGCAGAACCACGACTGCTAGAATTACAGCCTGGTTTTTTTGAGCTGTCTCTCATTTCTAAATGAAGGGAACAGCTGTGTGTTTTCACAGGGCATTTTGAACTTCTCAAACCACCTTTTGCTCTCATACAAACACAGGCAAGTGAAACTGAAGCTGAACACAGCTCTCATGAGCCACAATTTCTCTTCTGATCTCTTGAGATAGTGTTTCTTATGTAAGGTCCTGCTTTGTCAGCTGTGTTATCTTAAACTGCTGCAAATCGAGGTAAGGGTCTTCTGTAGGCTATATGAGGCAAGATACTCCTTATGATTGTGCAAGACAATTGGATTTTGGGACAGTGTATTAGTCAGTCCTGTACCATACTGACTCCAGTAACTGGAGATTTGCCTCCCTTCCAGCTCCCCATTGGGAAAAAAGTGCCTGTTCCCCTTCTGTGTGTATATTGGTTTTGTAATATATTTATTTGCTCAGACCTTTTAGCCTCCACCAGAAAATCCAAGCACTTCATAATGATTTTGGCAGACAATTCAACAGGCAAAACATGCAAACACACGTTCAGATCCTTAGCCTCTCTTTTTTAGCCAAAGCAATTGCCCAGCAGCAAGCAGAACGCTCCATTTCATTGGCCTGCACCCCAGCACTGGGCCCAGGTGGGGTTGTGCTATGTTCAGATGAATTATTTATTAGGCATGGGCTCAATAACTGTTAGAAGAAATTCCTTACCAGGCTGCCTAGGAGCAAGTACATAAGTTGACACGAAGGTAAAAAGGGGAGGTGCCAGCTCTCTAAGGGATGAATCAAGCTGTGTGACTGCCCTGCAGTGAAGTGGCAGCTGAAAACCTTTTGCTGTACATTAGAATGGGGCTGCGAAAGCAGGACTAGGAAAAGCTGCAGGAAGGGTTCGGCTTGGGTAGCTTTCCCAGGGGGGACACCATGGTCACCAGCATTACATTTTGGCTTTTCTGCCTCTTCAGCCTGGAAATATGTCACCAACACCAATAATGATGCCCTGGAGGCCACAGCTGTTCACTTCTCTTTGGAAGAGCAAAGCAAAAGGGCATGACCTGTGTCACAGAAAAGCTCATTGCCAGAACTGGTACAGGGGCTCAGGGGCTGAGCTGACTGGAAAATTAAATTTCTTTCTCTGCTTGGAAGAAATAAAGATCTAGAAAAAGTGGGGTAATAAAGTTTGAATGTGATTTATTCGGACATACTCGAGGTAGGGACAATTTTCTAGCCAAGCGCCTTGTCAAGCTTATTTCGTCTTGCAAAGTGAGCCTTTTAGATTGGCATTGAGACTCCACCTGTTCAGTTTTTCTGACAGAAAACTGGGGGGGTGGAGGTGGGGGGAGTGTTAGGGCAAAATACCAGTTTTCTCTTTGACAATTTTATTTCTATGAAAAGGCATGGGGTTTCTTTCATCAGGAAAAATATTACAGAGGAAAAGCCCATGCCTAATCAGCTCTGGAAAAAAGCTGCTTGTATACATTGGTTCATCATAACACATAGGCTTGATCAAGAGGTGATAGTCTTCAAAAACAAACTTTCAGTGTTATATGAGGGGAAAATCTATCCTGTGAATACTGGCAGTTCTCATTTTAATGTACTGTAAAAAATTCTCTCATCAGATGTCATGAATTCATCATAACAATGAGAAATTATATCAATAATTCTCTCCAACTGAGTCTTGAAACAAACTGTTTGCTGTCAGAAAACCTTTATACAAGGACCAGCAGCAAGAGTCCTGGGCTGTAGTTGCAGAACTCAGGAAAGGAGGCGTTGCCTTGGATCAGACCAACAAAGCTGTGAGTGTCCCACCCATGGTCAGAGCCTCTAGGCTGACACACGCAAATATCGCTTTCCTCTTAGAAGTGGGAAAGCTGATATAGGATTGTTTGGATCTAAACACCAGAGTCACTGATTACAGGTTTCTGAATAGCTCTTCCTGAAAGGAAATGAAAGGAAAGGAAATTTTGGAAAGGAAATTTTGATGGCATTGCAACAAATATATTACCAGAAAACAAAAAGAAGCAAAAACCAGACAATATAATCCTCATCCAAGCAACAGAATGCACTCCAAAGAGAGATTATTACCATTAATGGTTAAAACAAGAATTAACACAAACAAAAATAATTAATTTCCAAGCAACATACTTCCTTCCAGGACGGATAGAGTGCAAACTTAAGAATGCTCAGGTCTGTCAGCCAGGGGGAAAAACCAAACAAATTAAAGCTCCAGGATGTGGCCCAGTGTGCTAGCTGAGCACCACAATGACATTGTTTCACAGAAACAAAGGCAGCTTAAGACTTTGACAGACTGACTGCATGGAGCCTTGACACTTCTGCACAAACAGGAGAACAAAACAAGGTTATGTTTGTGCTTGGATGATGAGAAAAGCTTGCAACTGCCACTAGAAAAAAGGCCCTCCTAAAGAACTCATTCTAATTAATATTTTAATATGATTATTTAAATATGTTTATGGCCTAGATGACTGTGATAAAAGTCCTTGCTCTGATCACCACAGGCAACTTTCTTGTCTCTGCACACTGACATATTTTCACTAATGAACCATTTTATACCACAGTACAATGGAATTTGACATCAGGCATCACTTAGATATGTAGGCATACCAGTTAATCTTGCTGGGATTTATCTAACATTTGGAAATAAATAAATGTCTAGTTTGTTAATAATAAGACTTTTATCTGACTCTATGTTTTGTCTTGTAACCTGAGCCTGAAATACTCAGAGCCCTTTGAAAATTTCAAGCAATGCTGAAGTCCACATCATTGGAATGATATTTTTTAAAACAGTTTTTCCCCTCTTAAATTACCACTTACTTCCTTCTTAAAGATTTTTAACTAGAGTCATATCTGCTCATTCCTGTCTTTCTAGGGAAGGTTTATTTCTTCAAATTATATGAAACCAGTATTTTTCATTAGCGATGAATGAATTATAAGAATGTAAGAAATGCAGGGTGTATCTTCGGATTAAATTTTAAAATTGTTTTAAATATAGGAGTAGGGAATAATTGTTGCTAAAGAGAGGAATGCCTAGGAGACATTCACCTAGTCGGTACATCCCAAGATCTGCACTCAAAACCTTATTTGTTCAGCATGCCATTCTAAATCTCCAAAGCTGTATCGGGAAAGTACCTCCTCCTAATCTGCATGCTGTGGTGGACAGAATCCACATGGGTCCCCAAAGTGTCTCTGCTGACCAAGGGAGTGCCTGGGGATCCACGCCTTTGCGGCAGTGGGATCACGTTCCTGGTGACGAGGCTGTTGCTATTTTGGTAGAGTGCCTGCTTTCCTCAAAGCTCAGAAATTGAGGCGGATCCTCTGCAGCGAGAATCCACTCATCGTGGAAGGAATAGGACTGCTTTTGAGCTTGGGACAATGTTTCCAAAGTTATTCTTCAGCAGAAAGCTGTTGTTGTAGAAAAAGCTCCTTACAGAGGGAGGGCTGGGCCTAAGGACACAGCAATCGGGGGATGGAGCAGAATGCCTGCTCTGAAAAGCCCAGGGTGGGCTGAGCAGTTTGCAGTGCTGCTGGCTGGAGCCCAGGGCTGTGCTTCTCCTCCTGTGCTTTGCCAGCCCAGATGAACTGAACTGTAAGTGGAAGGAACATCACACTGACACTATAAGGGACCAGAGAGGGCAGGAAGGGCTCTGGAAGTTGCCCCTTATCTGAGAAAACTTGCATCATGTGTATCTACGGACACTACAGAGAGTTGCGGCTCAGTCTCAGCAAATGGAGACAGAAGAAAAGGGAAATATTCCTGCCTCTTAGGCTTTCAGGCTTGCTTATGGGAACAATGCAGGGGGTGCACACGACCTTCTTCAAAATCCAGTGTGGTTTTTGCTGTGCTGTCTGGGATCTTCCCTTTGATGAGGGAAAGCTTTGACTGATTTAAATGGAATTTCTCCAGCCGCAATGTAATTTTTTTATTGCGACACCTGTGCTGAGTGTGATAACCAGACAGTCTCACAGATAATGGCCAGGCTTTCCAGCAAAATCTGGAATACAGAAGAAGAACCAAGGAAACAAGAATCCAGATGCAGCTAGATGAGTCCCAAATATTCTCTCTCCAACAAGGGGCGTGCACACTACCATCATGTGGTGGTATTTCACAGTCATTTCATTGTACCATGCTTGTTTCTGAAGGAACAGGCTAAGTCACATTGCTATGAGCTGGCAGGGTGTGGAAAACGCCAAGTCCACAAACGTCTGACTCATTTTGAGTCCAAAAGAGGAGTCTGTGCTGACTTCACTCGTGCTTCTTGTCATCTGAGGTTTCTGTAGGCACCAGGCAACCCTCACATCCCTACAAATTTAGCTGTTGCGAGGGGTTGAGGGTTTTGTGTGCATTTGTAACCTTTCAAATAGCAAATAGCAAGGCCAAAGTATAATTTGATTCTGGCAATGCAGGCAATTAGAAAAACAAAATATCTGAGCCCTGAGCCAGTCTTGTTTAGGGTGGGCAGCTTTTTGACCTGACACTCTCAGGTCTCTCATTGAAAATTGGTGCATGGGCTAAGATTTGATTGTATACCAATGGTGAAGTCTGACACAGAAATCTGAGGAGAATTGTGACTTTCATTCTTACAGTCTTACACTGAAGGATTTCTAGTGGAGGCCCATAACCCCCTGAAGGAATTCAGGGATGTGCTGGTGTGTTGCCAGCTTGCATGATAATAAGTTAATGGATACCACTGCAGCCTGGCCAGCAGGCTATGATTTGATGTCTGTGTGCAGGACCTGGGTGGGTATATTTCATACATCATCTGCTTCTCCAGCAGTGACATTTTGTAAATCAATGCATGGCCATAAGAAAAGCCATTCCCTGTGCTTGAAGAATTCCTGCAGCCCTTTAGAAAGACACACTCATAAATAAAATGTAATAATAGTAATCTCCTAATAAAGTTCAAGCATATTTGCTAATTGTAAGAGGGAGTAAAACTAGAAACAGGGTAAGATATTTTTGTGTTAAGCTAATAAAAAAAGAGGATGACCAGATGAGTGCGAGCGACAATTATCTAATGCAGTATTCCCAGATGGAGAAAAAGGATATTATGGCACATCCCTGGAATGCTACTGTGGTTTAAGAAAGGGGGGGGGGAAAGACATATCCTGTTACCACCAGAAGGAAATGAAACAGTTCGCAGGAGCAGATGCCACATTAATTCCTCTATTCATTTGATAATATTCCTCATATAATCATGCAATGGTATTTTAATCACTTTGAGCCTAATTGCTGAAAGGGTCTGGGCTGCTTAAATACACTGACAGTAAACAAGTAAGGCAGTGCTCTAGTCCAAAGTGGAACTCTGTCCTGGCCTGCAGCAGAAAAAAGGCATTTTTTGTTATCAGACAGTTATTTGCTCTCACAAGATGTTCTTTTGCATTAACCCAATGATAATTCCATCATTGACAGTAGATGCACAGACCAAAGGGGTGAAACTCAGACAGAGAGCTCTAAAGCTTGTCATGCTGCCTGACAAAATTTTGCTATCTGCTTATCAGGCTGCTGGCATCCTGCAAAAGGCTGGGCAAGGTCTTCCCTTGTCCTGGTTCTGTCCAGGACAGGGTTAATTTTTTGCAGTAGGTGAGAGGGGGCATGGCCAGGACACATGGGTTATTCTGTACTACCTCACTTCATTGCCAGGGCAGGGGACAGGGCCAGCAAGAAGGGTCTCCTTCTGGCCTGGAAAACCTGGCAGGGGGAGCTGTCTGGTATTGTCTATTATAGTTTGAGTGGTTTTTTTGCCTCTATGAATAATTTCTTCTCTTATACTCTCTGTCATTAATATTGTTGCTCTTATTGTTAATTTTCTTATCTCAACCCTTGACCTTTGCCTTATGTGCCTTCAATTGGAGAGGGAAAGGGGAGCAGCTCATGGCTTTAGTGGAAGTACTAACGTGGAGAATACCATTTCTAAACCACCACATCCCTGCACTTAATAAAAGCAGATGCTAAATAGACTGGACATCAAAGGACAATAGTACTTTCTGAGCAGAAGAACAAAGAGGGAGATTGTCACTGAAAGATAGAATGATTAGTGGTTTACAAATAATATTTTTCTTATGTAAAGAAGGAATATATTTCAGTTCTACTGCAGGACTCTGATCTTCAGGTCAAAGACATGACATTCTCCTTACTTTGCCTCCCCAGAGATTATGTTCTGCCATACCAAATAAGAAGGTAATTCATCATTAGGGATAGGGAGTTAAATATACGCTTGTTCAGCTAATAATCTGATGAATGTAGAGTAAAGAATGACATTTTTATGTCACTGTCTGCAATATCTCACTAGTTACAGCCCCATGACTCCTCTAGAAAGACTAATGTCAGGTTATTAAGCCAAGGCATAGGAAACAATGTAACTTAAAGACCATCCAGTCTAATTACACGTGGTGTAGCATCACCAGTAAACAATCTGCTATTTGATATGCCTTGTATCTTCTTATTGTCACTTCTGTACATGTCTTTATCAGAAGCAATTCATCTCATATTCTTGCAACTTCTCTGCAAAACTCCTTCCGAAGTGTCACACATCCTATGAGCCTTACTTGCAATGAGCCAACATCCTCTGACAGGACATGAAACACTGCACAGTGCTCATTTGCTGGGAAAGTGCTCATACGAAATTCGTGCTAGACACTGACATTATAAAAAACTGCAGTTTTGCCTCCCTCCCACATTGCCCCTTCTCAGTTTCTGGCACCTACACACAGGGGCAGAGAATTGCCACAAATTCAGAAGAACAGAGTTTTTTCCTTCCTACTTGACACAGGTTGTATATCGTTGTATATGCTAAAGTGGTGGAGATGCAGGCCCTGCCCACACCAGACCAAGCTGGAGCCACCCAATGCTCCCTGCAGAGAGAGAATGCTGCTCACCATGAGTAACACCAGCCAGCTGGTGGAACGGTGGCCTGGCTGACAAGAAACATCCCATGGTCAAAGGAGAAAAGGAAATAGGTTACACAATACACAGCAGACTTCTCATTGTACAGCTGTGATTGAATTTCAGTCTGGGACAGCCATGCACTGTACTTGTACTTACTCGTACTCACTGGACATGACCATATTTTTCCTGTCCTTAATGTGAAACGGTTATGGCATGATATATCTTTGGTAACTGAAAATCACTAAGAATACCCGTGTGTAGAAATTTTTGGTTTTGACATTACATATATATAACTTCTGACTCATATGTAGATTAAGCCAGGGAGCAAATAGCAAATTAACTGTGTATATCTGACTGAATCAGTCATGAGGCAAAATGCTCTTCTTATGTGGGTTTGGGTCAGAATGTCAGTCATAATTAAACACAAAGCTGAAGAACAGACCCTTTTCCAGTATGAAGACTGTGATCAAAACCATTGTATCCAGCAGTACTCAGGAAAACAGCTTGCTCAGTCTAGCTGTCCCCACCCCACCAAGCACCATGATTTTCCCCTTCATAATTCAGAAAGATTTCAAAAAAACTAGAGCTTTAGTTTGAGACTATAAAAATATGTCCATGTGTCCATAAATCTGTTTCTCACACTAACTTTTAAAAGCAGCTCTGCTACTTTTGGGTTTTTTGCAACTGCCATTTCTTGATTGTGGTTAAAGGCAGGTCATGTGTCTACAATAATACCTCTGTAACATTTAGTCTTGACCTTTTGCGTCATATACCAGTTTTCCTTACTCTTCTGCCACTACAACTGTGATCATCACCTAATCCAACCTAACAGCTAACTCTTGTCCCTCCTGTCCCCAGCCTCCCAGCAAGCAGGAGGAAATATTGTCACCAAGCCTGCCATCTGCCAGCTGTCACAGAGCAGCATGCAGCTACTGTCAGAGCTGCCACAGATCTAAGAAGACAAAGAGAGTGTTGCTGTCTGCTGTAAGGGCCTGAGGTGGAAGAGCTGCTGCACAAACGCAAAAGGAGATGGGAGAACGGAAACTTAAAAGCTCCCAGGGAAAAGAGCACTTGATCAGCACCAGTGGCCACTCTGGTTTATGAGCACAGCTCTACATGGAAAGTGTCTGACCAGCAGCTTCCCATTTCCTTCAAGAAAACAGTGAGGGACTCTGGTGTATGGTCCCTGCATCACCTACTTAGACTACAGTGAACAGGTTTATGTCTCTATTATACTCAGCAAAAGCATCAGATCTGCCCCTTTTAGACCTCACTGCAATGAAGGAATCTCAAAACTAACGTGACAGAAAAGTAATTTATTTTAGCTGAATGGCTATGAGGTTTCTTTTAATGATCCATCTTTTCCAATTTGCAGCGGTGTCAGACTCCACATGGATTTCAAACAGAAAAGTCCCAAATATCTGAAATCTGCTTAGAAAGTGAGCTATATACTTGGCCCAGATGATTCCCCCTTTCCCCTACACCACAGCACACTCCCAGCCTTGCCAATATGTTCCCCTTTCGCAAGATGCAGGGTGGGAGCAAACACTATTCAATTCCCTGGCTGGTTCAGCCTTGTTCTCTTTTTACACTATGGCACATATTTGTACAGCATGCAACAACCAAATGAGAACATCTTTTCCAACTGGTATTTCTTAATGGCATTTGGAGAAAGATTTGTAAGTAATGTCACATGAAATGCAAATAAAAGCCTCCTTAACACACTTCCACGACTCTATTTTCCCCTTGTATTTTCTTTTTTGTACCTCTTTCAGTCTGTATTTTCTTTGATTGAAAGCACTGAAAAACTGTTAAGCAAAGAGTGCTCCTGTCTCCTCACTCTCTCCAATATGTTTTATTTCTGTTAAGTGCTTTGGATCAGGTCCTCGCCTCTGGCACTATTCCTCCACCCCTGACTTATGTCTAGAATAGTGTCTTCTGGCAAGTTTCTTGCTCCTCACAGGCTGGCTACTGTGTGCAGGGCTCCTGCTTTTCATGGGTCAAGGCCTTAGGCATCTTGAGATGAGCACTGGCCTCTCTGCTTGGCTCCAATGTTTCCTTTTCAGCCTCCTCACAAGAACAAACCAGGGCTTAATAGTTAGTTCTCAATACAGTGCTCCCTTGTTATTTTCTTCACATGTCTATTCTTTCTTTCCATTCCTGGCCACAAAGAGAAGAAGCTGGAAGAACATAATTTTTCCCAGTTTACTACCAATTTTGAGCTGTGAAAGCTGCCATACTGAAGAGGGAGTGAGGGAGGACATCTAGAAGGAACAGATTAAGCCATCAGCAGGTCTGTTTCTGAACCTTCTGCAAGATCCCAGTGTAAGTATCCCCAGAAATGCAGGCACTATTCCATCATCCTCTCCCTGGCTGTGAGAAGTGTTCTCTAAGATTTCTCTAAACTTCAGTTCCTCTTTTGCATAAACCTAAGTAGAGCACAGGGGCTACATGCTGGCATCCTGTACAAGGGTGAGATCTGAAGGATGAATTAGTCCAGCAAAACAGCAAAATTTTAGGCAGGAGATTATAATCCACAGTATAGAGTGATCATGACTACCCTCTACATTCTACAGTACTATGTACAAAATTGAGAGAAAATACCTTTTAAGTTGTCCTAGAAAATTTCAAGAAAACTTTTTTTTTGTCCTTGAAATATTTTTTCAAGGAAATGAAAATAAAGGGTACTTGGCTTTAGATTAACTATATGGTTTCATTTGCCTAAAAACATCACATTTTGTTTGTGGGTGCATTAATTCTCTTTTAATCCCTTTAAAGACACAGATGAATTATGAAAAGCATAAACAGGAGACACAGCAACTCTCTCTTTAAAAAAGTAGAAATTAAATATATCGAAGTTTTTGAACACTCCTTCTCAGATAAAAACAAGAGGAAAATAATTGGCCTCATTGCCTTTTTGCAATCCATTCACTAATCTCAGGATTTTCCCTTTTTTGCATGAAGTGGGAATTACAGCATCTCACTTCGCCCAAAAAAGCCAGCACAGCTAGTCTAAGGTGGTAGCTAGACTGTACCAAACCCAGGCACCTGCAGAATGATTCATCCTCTCAGAGGCACACTTCTGCCTCAAGGTAGCAATGCTTCACCCCCTACTGATCGCTGAGGAAACAGGTTGAATAGTTTGGATTTAACACTCGAGCTTTAATGATTACATTTAGATAAGAAATATTTCCCCTTGCTCTTCTGCAATCTTATTACTTTTCTTTATTGTTAGAGACTTGATTTTTCTTGTTTCTAGCATCTGGGTACATACCTTCAAGAAGTCACGATCACAGTCAAATCCATCTTCTAAATCAAAGGCTGTGAAGCTATAGTTGAGAGTGTTCCCCTTGGTGGTTTGGATAGTCCAGTTGCAGTGCTCATTTAATGGGTAATTATTTGGGTAATTTAAACTTTCCAATATGCCATGGCTACGATTAACAGTCAGCACTTCATGGCAAACTGAAAAAAAAGTGGTAAGAGATTATATTTGTATAGTGTTATTAATCCAATATCTCAAAAATTACTTATTGAAGTTACTGATAACATTATAAGGTGAGAAATATTTTTATTCAGATTAGAGAAGCATTGCAGAAGGAGAATGGTGACCTACTGAAGAACATATTTTATATGCTTCAACCAGAATTCAGACCTTTCAAATTTGAATCTTTCAGCATTATTATGACCTTTTCTGACACTTGCAGACCCATCAGTATATATAATAAATACATATATTTGGGCAGTTTTTTAAAATTCTAAATACATGGGTATTCATGAAACATATTTTCTTTTTTTTTTTTTTTATAACTAATTATAGAATTAGTTATAAAATATAACTATATAAATATATAAACTAGAAATCTACCCTATCATTTGAAATAATTTAAGGAGGTGCCCCACAAATACTGGCTAATAGATAAAAGTGGTTTATTTCAGTTAGCTAGGAAAAAATTATGATCCCTGGCTAAAACAACCAATGGAAAGTACACTACTAGTATTAGGCTTTCTAGCCCCAGAAGGAGAAAGTGATCATGAAAATTTTTAAAAAGGAGCCATGATTTTCCTTGTAAGACATTCAGTAGCATCCTAGAATAAGAACTGGATGCTTATGTGGAATAATAAGAGCTTTCCTTTAAGTGCAGAGAAAATGAAAATAAACTAAACTAGATAAAGAACAAAATTACAATTATGGCATTAGATCAGTGAGTCTCATTTTCCTAAAGACAAAAAATATCAGTGTCAATCCCTTGTCTGGAGAGAGCACACAATGTGTATCAGGAGCAGAGCAGTGTAATGCACAGGGAAGTGGGCAGGAGGCAGGCAGCAGACCAGGCTCTTTGGTTTAGGCAGCAAATCTGCAGAGTTTGAACAGCAGAAATAGCTGAGATTCACTTGCATAGCTATTCTATTGTCTGTCACCACAGATAGTACACCTACTTCCTGCACATTTTTTTATTCTATGCAAACGTTTTAACAAGCAGCAAGGTCTGTGTTTTCAGTACTTCAAAATGCTTGGGATACAGCTAAAGGTCAGGCGGAGTGGAGTGGAGCTTGCCTGCAAAGCTACACTGAAGCATATGACTTTCTGAAAGTGCAGGACAAAGAACACAAAATGGGTTGTGAAGAATGCAAGACGGGTAAAAGCTGCCACCCCCTGCCATCAGGATTTTATTAGAAACATATCAGGCACAAAGGTGCCTTTGAATGGTAACTTGATACTATGTTTTCCTTTGCAACATTTTCCAATTAACCATTACATTTCTTTCATGTACATGTAAATGTATCTGGTATCCACGCACCCTTGTTTTATAACATACTGCCTACATAATTTTAGCTTTTGGGCAAGCCATTAAAAGCTTTCTCTTCAGGAATTAAATATGAATGTACATCACATTATCTGATAGCTCAAGTTCTACATCTGAGTGCTTTGAAAGTGCTCTTTCTGTTTAATTAATGAAAGGGAGGGGGAACCTTTTCTAATATATCCTCTTGACATTGCAGTGTGAAAAGTACATGGTAGATGAATCTGTAGTAGTATCTGTAAGGAATGAGGGAGCCAAGGGTCCCTCCCTCTTCTAATTACTCTATGTGTCACACATAGATGAATAGCTGTTTCATAATCCATTTACTATTGTCCAAACCTAGGACAACTTCATGTCTACAAACCTGTAACAATCCTTATCACTTGGGCATGTCATACTTAGAGGACACAAAGATGCTTGCAAATCACTTTGTATGTGATGAAATTACATATCTTCCAATGTGCACTTAACCATAAAAAAAGCATAAAGTGTATAAAGAGAAAAGTAAACACCAGGACTATATTCAAGGTTATGACTGGGAATAAAATAACTTTAATTTGTCACATGTCTTCTTGTATTTTTCTCCAGATGTTATTATTCTGATATTTCTGGGGTAGTACTATTTTACAAAAATAATGTTTGCAAGAAAAGTATTACCCTTACCACAAGATATAAAAAATGAAACTTTAAAAAATGTTCCTGATAGGCTAAATTATCCCAAGCACCCCCAGTGATGCAGTCTGGTTGACAGAAACTCAATTATCTTTTGTCATCCTGCTTCAAAAGCAGCTCTAAGAGCAGAGAATCTTGCTGTGTCTGCCTTCTCTTTTAAAAAATCAGGAGCCTGAAGGAGCAGAAGAGCAAGGGTAGTCCAATCTATCCTGTTATGGACTTCCAGCACTTGTTATTCTGAGTAAATCTGGAGTGGTAAGGGCCACTGGTGCAGGTAATAGAAATAGAGCCACCTTACCAGCTTTCTCCTGAGGAAGAGATAATCTCCATTCCAGGTAGATGGGCAGATAATTTTTAGCTCTCTGTGCTCTGTAACTGTACCAGACTAGAGAATCTGTGTTGGTGGCATGCTCTATACATTTTACTGTGCTCATAAATATGTAAGATCATTCACTGCAAGCAGTTTCACAGACAACATGAGCTGTAGAAACATGTTCTCATCTTCTTTCACTTACCCTGTTTGTATTGGGCTAAGAAACCTCCACCTTGCAGACTGTTGTCTGTCCTTAGTTTTACATACACGCTGTCTCCACGGGAATGGATTGGTTGTGGTATCTGATCCCCACAAAATTTACCTAGCTGTCTAGCACTGCTGCTGTTGCCATCATATATCTTAAAAAAAAACCAAGAAAAAATTAAAAAATAATAAATCTGATGACATTACAAATCCTATTAATTTCCTCCTAATAAATGTCTGCTTAGAGAAATGTTACTGGATATACAAGAGGTTAAATTCCATTTCTGCTTAGAGGAAGCCTGGCAGGCATTTCAGAAACAAGCAAAACTAGGAAGCCAGTAACTGGATACTAGTGGGTTTTTAGGGGCTTAGTTACCAAGAGGGGAACACAGCACTCCATTTCAATTTTATTAATAATATTAAAATTATTTTTGCAACAATTCAAATATGAAATTTGGGATTAACAATATGGTTATTGGCACTGTTGTGCTTTTTGCCACTTAATTTACTAAGAAAGCATACTAAGGCCTTGGTTCAAAATACGGAAAATTTAAAAGATATAGACAGATTCTTGTTTCTATCAATCAGATTCTTTCCATCTAGATATAAATGCTTTTGTTACCAGCAGCTACACAGACTCTGCTGCCTTGCCTCTCATGGCTCTGTGATATGAAGGTAGCACATCAACAGGGAGCTTTTCTATTCTGGCTCTGTTCACTTAGGAATATTTGAAAACCGAGGCCCTGTGTTTCTTCGGGCCTTTGCACTCACATACTCAGCTGACTCCTACGGAGCAAGGTGTCCCAGGGGACCTACCGCAAGGTAATCAAAGGCGCACTTCTGGTGATTTTCTAGATGGAACTGCTCAAACTGGATTTCGAATGGACTTCCTCGGTTTCCTTTGAGCAACCAGTAGCACTCTGAATTGTGGTAATATGGCATAGGGTAGTTGGGAGACATGAAGATGCCTGAAGATGTTACGAAAGTTCCACCACAACCTGAAAATGGCAGAGAAAGCAAACCAACATTAAACAGTTAGAACAGTAAAGAACTAGACATAGTGTGTGAGATTCTCACTACTGACCTCTTTTATATGCCCTGAACATCTCTGGTAATGCCCCAAAAGTCTGCATCTAGCCATCAATGTTATAAGCAGAAGAGAGGCCATAGCACCTAGAAATATTAACTATCTAATTTGTAGAGTACTTCTGATAGAGAGTTAACCTTCAAATTAGAAACCTCTTCATTAAATTCTTAATTACTGCTTTCCTAAGCATAAGAGAAAATTGAACCTACTTTATATCTAGGGAATAGTATGCCCTTCTCTGTGGTAAAAAAGAAAGCCCAAGGATCAAGAAATATCCTTGATCTTAACAACATGCATACATCTCACTATATAATTAGCAGACAAACTTTAGAAGATGGGAAGCAGAAAAATTGTGGGAAAAAAGGTGAGAAATTAAATACAAACAAAAGATCAAAAATGAGATGTGTCAAATAGTTCTATACTCGATGCAGTCATTTTACCTGCTGAGGTACCATCCCACTCTGCTGAAAATCCCTTTCTTGTGCCAAATACGTCACTTACAAACTTTATCCACAGCTTGTTACCATGAGAGGTTATAACAGGAGGCAGGTCTGTACCACAGTATTTTCCAAGAGGAGGAGAAGTTTCATAGCCTCCGTCTCTAGAATGGTAGAGAAGAAAAATCTTTGGTCAAAGAGAGATACCATGAGAAATGCTAGCAAATCAAAAATCTTGTGATTCTTTTAGACTTGGGAAAGACTAATCCTGGCTCTTCATCTTCCACAGAAATACTGCTACCAAATACTGAGTCTTGCTACTTGCAGTAATAAGCCCTACCACAATCACCTGCTTGCTGGGTATGTCACTCTCTCATCTCAGCAGCCTGAGGGTGTGTCAACACAATGACAGGCTTGAGAAGCGTCTCAGGTAGACTGTATTATCTATATTCTACAAGCTGACAATCATTGGTGCAACCAAAGGTAATCTTCTAATTTGAAGCAGTAATTTTCTCACTGCTCACTGTTTAGCCTGGCACAAACCTAGATGAGCGGACTTATTTAAAAAAAACATGTTTATTTGCCACCACACAAATGGGAATTCATTTCTGAATTCAATTCACTGATGTTATGCACATTTTCAAATATTTTCTTAGTCTTCAGAATTGGTTCTACAGCCACTTATTTTCCTATTTTTAAATTAAGTAATATTTCCAGTAACATTTTTTAATACTGCAATCAGGATACACAGTTAATGTTCTGTTCTGCCTCCTGCACATGCCTTATGGGAATAAAAAAGATGGTGACAACCTGCTTATCAATTGCTTCCTGGCCGTGTCTTTAAGCACCTTCATACTACAAACACCCTACAGGTCAGTAGGAAAATAATAGATACATTTATATCTATATGTGGGTGTGATCTTGCTATGATGCTTTTTAAGCGGACAGTAATACTTTCAATTGCATATTCACAGGTTTCCTGCTGCTTCTGAGAAAAATTTCCACTTAGCCTTTGCCACTCTGTTTTCTTGTTATCCTCCCAGCTTAAACTGCTTGCTGCTGTCTCACGTTACTGGCAGTTGAAGAAATGTGCCAGAACCTCCCCTCACTTGCATCTTGGCCTCTGCAGCTGTGGTCACATGAACAATTTTCTTAGTTGACTGAATGCAATTTATCAGATGACACCTCAGAGTCAGAGAGAGGCACCTCACCTAAGACTTGTGTAGCTACGCCATTCAACAGTATCAGGTTTGAAGAGACATTCTAAAAATCCAGTTACAGCAGCAGCAATGTGCAGAGTTGCACTTAGAATGTTCTGTCTGTATCTTAAAAACTTGTTTAATGCTGCTGAACTCTTCACAGTGAAAACAGAGTTAGATTTATGCTATAAATAAGTGCTTTCAGTTCCTAAGATGAAAAAGTGAAAAAAATCACCCTGTTTGCAATTTGGATCACCCCAAATTAAAGTGTTAATTGTTAAAATAAATTTAGATTAAATTTAACCTCAGATTGTTGTCTTATAAAGAAAAAACTGAAATGCTTTACTTAGAAAATATTGAAAAAGTTTTTCAGGTTTTCATAACTTTCTCCAGTTTGTATGTACAGCTGAAAAAACCCAGCTAATTCAGCAGGGATTCAGAATCTCAATAGTGCAACTTCAGCAAGCAGATTTCTGTTTGGTTTTAGACACACTTACCAAGGAATAACCCATACAGAATATCTGGTATAACGTTCAGGATGAGCTTTATCATGGTGCTCAGTGAGGTAATGGAAACTCTTAGCATGCTCAAACTGAAAAAGCACACTACATTCTGCAGATATGGTTCACCTAGAGAGCTGGCTCATGAGGACCAGAATGGGTACACCAACACTGCAAAGTGCAAATCCATCAGCAGCCACACAGTAGAAAGGACATGCACTTGGTGCTGCTATACTGTAAGCAGATAACCTTCCTGCAAATATTAATTTCTTCTATTTGTCTCTGTCCTGTAAAATTTCCTAGAAATCACTAAGTTAGTGTCCTAAGTTTAACGGTGATGCCAGAATAGAAAAATATAGCAGATTATTTACATGCTCCTCATGTTACAGCCTAGAGCAGCTGCTGTCTAAAGACTATAAACATAAAACAAAATATAGAATCATAGAACAGCTTGGGTTGGAAGGGGCATTTAAGGGTCATCTATGCCTCTCAACTCTGCAATGAACAGGGATATCTTCAACTAGAAAAGGTTGCTCAGAGCCTCGTCCAGCCTGATCTTGAACAGTTCCAGGGATGGGGCATCAACTACCTCTGTGGGCAACATGTTCCAGTGCCTCACTACCCTCATTGAAAAAAATTTCTTCTGAACAATCCAAACTCTCTGCCTGTCTTTATATGAGAGTGCTCCAGTTCTCTGATTGTCTTCATAGTCCTCCTTTGAACTTGCTCCAAGAGGTCCATATCCTTATGCTGGGGGCCCCAGAGCTGGATGCAGCACTCCATGTGGGGTCTCACCAGGGCAGAGCAGAGGGGCAGAATCACCTCCCTTGACCTGCTGCCCATGCTGCTTTTGATGCAGCCCAGGATACTGCTGGCTTTCTGGGCTGCAAGGGTGCATTGCCAGGTCCTCTCTAATTTTTCATCCACCAGCACCCTCAAGTCCTTCTGACCCATTCACTCTCCAGCCTGTACTGATATTGAGAGTTGCTCCAAACCAGGAGCAGGACCTTGTACTTGGCCTTGCTGAATCTCACAAGGTTCACATGGGCCAACTGGTCAAGCTTATCCAGGTCCCTCTGAATGGCATCCTGTCATTCAGGTGTGTCAACTGCACCGTCAGCTCGGTGTCACTGGCAAACTTGATGAGGCTGCATTGATCCAAGTGTCTATATCACTAATGAAGATATTGAATAACACTGATCCCAGTACAGACCCTTGAGGGATCACTTGTCAGAGATCTCCATCTGCACATCAAGCCATTGGCCACTATCCTCTGGATGTGACAATCCAATCAATTCCTCATCTTCTGAACCATCCACCCATCAAATGTATCTCCCTCCAATTTAGAGAGAAGAATGTTATGGGGGACCGTGTCAAAAGCTTTACAGAATTCCACACAGATGACATCTGTAGCTGTTCACTCATCCATTGATGCAGTCATTCCATCACAGAAGGCCACTGGGTTGGTCAAGAATGCCCTTCGTGAAGTCATGCTGGCTGTCTCGGGCCACCTCCCTGTCTTCCATGTGCCTTAGCAGAGCTTCTAGGAGGATCTGTTCCATGATCTTTCCAGGTATGCAGATGAGGCTCACAGGTCAATAGTTCCCAGGGTCCTCTTTTCTATCCTTTTTAAGAATGGGTACAATGTTTCCCCTTTTCGTCTGGGACTTCCCCTCACTGCCATGACTTTTCAAATATCATGGAGAATATGTCACAAAACAGGCAATAAAACTCTTTGTTTCTGCACTAAGGAAAACAACCCAAATGCAGTCCACACATTCCACTTGCTCTCAGAACTGGAATTTATCAAGTAGGAAAGTTGACAACAGAGCAGGATGAAAGGAGGAAAAGGTAGCCTTTAAAGCTCTCTGGTAAGTCCTTTACCCACATTGACAGCAAGGTGTATAGTTAAAACTAAAGATTCTAAACATGCCTAAGTGGGTTTGGACAACTTACATGGTGATCAGTACTAAGGACAGGAGAAATAATTAGCCTTGCCTGATTTCTACATAATCCTCTGTACAGCGTTTGTTCCCTTCCAAGATGAAGTTGGTGAAGCGCAGCACAATCTGTCTGTTTATTCCCACTGTGATGGTGTAGATGCACTCAGTCCGGACAGGGTAGTTATTGGGGTAGTTTGGAGATGTTAGCATGCCAGTTTCGGAAGTGTAGTTGTGTGAGCAAACTTTAAAAAGAAAAGAAACAAAGATGAATTAATTTCATATGTCTGCTAAATTAACAGGAAATTTCTATTTTCAACAGGCAGAGGAGCAAACATCCTGTGTTCCTGTGCATTATAACTCTTCCTGGACACGTCTTAACTGCTGAATGACAACAGTATAAACTAAAACCAGAATCCAGCTGTTTCATGGGATTTCTTATATTTTAGTTGATTTTGTTCAGCTTTTACCAGAACACCGTGTCTGTAATAAATAGGCAACATAAAAGCAGTTTCAGCTGCCTAGATGGTTTTGCCCTAAACCCCAAGTAAGCAGAGAAAGGAAACTGAAAGGGATGTCTTGCTGAACACAAAAGGTAGGATTCCTTAATTTCTGAAATGCAGTGGTGATGGAAACTAAATATAGTTTCTAGCTATGAGGAGAAGCTACATTGTTTTCAAGCATGCCTCATGATCAAAGCTGGTAGAGGAGATTTTATATCTAAATATCTTTTCCCATTTTCTAGGCCATAAGTGACAATAAGTGGTATAATCCTTAGAATCTGAGGACACGACAATTTTACTTAAGGTCTTATACTTAAAGCAACTACATCAGCTGCAGTGTAGCAGTGTTTATCCTTAACTCTTAAATTGCATAACAATTTAGGGGGGAAGTGATTGAGCTACACTTCACGCCCTTCATGTCTAAGGTTGGTCATTTCCATGTCTGTTCTCTATCCATTCTAACTGCTAAAACACTTTTGCTTTTAATGGTGTATTTTTAATGGTATTTTTTTGCGTTCTTGGTCACCTAGAAGGCCTGTGTCGAAAACATTTTCTGTGGGATTGTGCCAGTTTGGCCAAATTTAGAAATATATCCTCTGAGAGAAGGCAGGTCACCACCCCTCCCCCACCAGGTTCAGGAAAAATAAATTTTCCTCGAAGGAAAGTGAAGGAGATAAAAACTATTTATTTAACAAACACATGGGAAACGGAAAATAATGCTAAATAATAAAATCTTTCACTGTGGAGAAAAAACCTGGGAAAGTGTCAGAGTCCTCCCTTTGGTCTCCTCAGAGCTGGGGCTTGGCCCAGGGCCAGGCCCTCTGTGCCCGGTGGAAAGTCCTCCTCATGTGTTCTGATATTGAAACAGTCCAGCAGAAAAGGGAGAAAATCCAAAATTCCAGGGAAGGAAAAAAAATTCAACTCTCAGTCTCTCTCTGGAGAAAAGGAAACTGAAAACTGCCAAAAGCTGACTGGAAAGCAGCAAGCCGGGCGCCTCCTCCCTCCCCTGCCGCAGCTGGAAAAACAACGCTATCTCTGTGTGACCTTGACCAAGCTGCAAACTGCTTTGAAAAAGTTTTGCTCAGGTTTTTCCTTCCCCCTCTCAGGCTCAGTTTAAAGGCATAGAAAGGCACAAAAATTAATTTCTGGGCATAGGGCAGCGATATGAGATACACATCACAAAGTCACCCCAAGACAGGGATAAATACTCCCAAAGCTAGCTCTCAGACTCATGTTCCTAATTCATCATGGGGAGAAAAGAGAAACAGGACACAAAAAAGGGTCAATAATTTTCTTCCATTGGCTTGTGCTTTGGTATTGACAAGTCAAAAAGATTTTATGCACTAATTTACCTAAAATCATTATCTATTAAAGTCTTTATCTTGAATTTTCATCATTTATGTGTTCCATCACAGATATGCTTTAATGTACATATATAACAAACAGGTTAGTTCCGGTCACCATAAGAGCCTTGTGCTGCTTTGTAAATTCTTATAACGCCCTGGCTGTGCTACCAGCTCCCATGGTGTTTTGTGATATGTAGGGCTTATCATCAAACCCCAGATCCTTAAGTCATATGATTTTTTGAGAGTGCTGCCTGAAGGGTTAGAATTCTGACTTAGAAATGTCACCCAAGTTTCCCTAACAAAGTACTACAGAAAAAGTATTAAAAAATTAAAAAGAAAGTGTGTGTATATTTATTAGGTTACTTATTTTTAAATAATTATTTCCTCCTGCTTTTGGAGGGATGGATGTCTGACTTGTGCCTACTTAATGATTAGAGCTCTTGCAATACTGCCATTACATACTCAGAGGCTGAGACCAAGAATATCAGCTTTCAACCTGGAGAATATTAAAACTGGTGTGCTAGATAAGAACTCTTATAGCAAAATTAGCACTACAGAAGCCAGAAATTTTTTTTATCAGTCCTTTTAATAACAATTTCCACAGAACTGTCCAGGTTCCCTCCCTCACCAAAATTTTTCTTCTTGGGAGGAACCCAGACAGAAACTTATATCCCAAGTGTGCTGTTTTAAGCTGGATGGTGTGTACTGCTTTACATTTCACTTAACAATCTTCTTTATGAGCTAAGGGATAATAAATAGAGAAGATGGAACAGGGACTGCCATATAAATATTAGACTTCTGGCTACAGTGAAACAAATCCAAGTATAGATGGAGTATGCTGGCTCCTATGAGGATTTAGAAAAGCATAAACAAACCCATGTTTTTTGACAGCCAACTCTTTTCTGGTAACTGGATTAATTCATGGTGTTCTACTTTCAGCAGGAGAGCTGGCACTCCCCTTCAGCACCCACCTCTCTAACAACATTTGGGGGTGTGCTTGGGCAGTAACAGACCCTTCAGTGAACATTTAGCAAAGTTAGCATGAAAAAAGTACTTTGACTCCTTTGCCAAAGTTCAGAATGCAGTCTAATACTATATGTGATTATTGTATGTCTGGAAAAAAATATTAATTCAGTTTAGTTGGAAGACTTATTACAGCTCATGCAAAACAGAAGGAGGCAATTGTTGAGGACAATCACACATCTTGCTTTGCCCAGTGTGCGAGGTTTTGAAAGCTATTCAATCTGCCTTCTGATTTTAGTACTGAATGTGTTTGCTTTTCTGAAAAAAAAATGCCATAAATGGCAGTAACCCACTACAACAGCCAATAGCAGAGAAAAATTCCAGCTTTTGTACTATTCATTCATGCAATCATGCATAATGTAGAAAATTATATCCATGTTTTTTCCCCTAAAGAGATATCAATCAGTTGCCACAATCCTAAATAATCAAAAATCAAGAAATAGTGCAATATATAACATGGGATTTTTCTTTCAGTCTCACTGTACCAAAGGAAAACTGGGATTCCAAACAATTCACTCTTTATGTAGTACCATCCATGTTTAGGAAAAAAAGGAAGAAACTATCACATGAAGTATATGCCTCTCCACAGGCAATGTGAAAGCACATCTGCACTTCAGGGCCTTCTGTTACTGCTGCTGGCAGATGCTAAGAGACTTGGTTTTTGCCAAGGAGACACACAAAGGTCTTTTGTAGCATGTTAGACCCAAACTCCCTCAAAATACTGGGTAAAATGGTTCAAAAAGAATCTCTGCCTGCCTTCTGCTGATTTGCACCTAAACACACATACTGTGGAGTTGTACTCACATATACTGGCATGTACAGGCAGTACAGACTAACACCCTGACCAAACACTGCCAAGTTACAGCTGCCTAACAAGCTGTCAGATGCCAGCCAATTGAGCCTTTTTCCTGAGACTTGGGATGAGCTGAGCAGATGCCCAAGACACATATAGGACATCAGCTTTATTTTCTGTTTTAGGTCAACCTCATTCGACCATTCCCTGTACATCTCTGCACATAAATATTTGTCAACTATTAATTTCCATTCTTGTCATTGCTTGTTCAGCTGAAGACCAAAGTCAGGCATCATACTCCTAATAATTACTGGGTTCAGTCAGAAAGATGGGAATGAAGATTTCAACTTGTACTCAGCGATCAATGAAGAAGACACACAAATCCATACTACATTTTCAGGTGCACTTTTAACTTGATGGGTTCACAAAGGTTTTTCTCTTTTCTCATCCTTCTCAAACTCTGACTTCTCCAAACTGTCATTGTAGCTAACATATAATCCACAATGAAGGTATTTAAAACCAGCTTACCCATCTTGATAAATAATATCATTCACAATTCAGGATGATAATGAAGAAAATAATCTTTCACAAATGCCAGAGAAAGACCAGGAATAAAAAGCGTATCAGGAAGGAAATCTGCTTAATCAACTTAACAAACCTTGTTAAGGTTAACTTCTCCCAGCAGAAAGAATGAAATGAAGCATCTCTAAATAAATAAACAAATTTAAAAAAAAACCCAAAATCAGGAAACCAACCAACAAAACAATGAAACACACCACCAAAACCCCAATTCAAAGTAAAACAGATGAATTCACACTTATCTGTGAAGAAGTTGAGGGAAAAAAATAATAGCACTGAATCCAGTACTATTCCTATTGGAAAATTTTGGCCTGTATCTATCAAGATCCTGAACAAAAGTTCCAGACAAAACTAAACTCTTTCAAAGATTTCTCAATCTTTTTACATGGCTTATTTGTGATGTGGTCAGCCAAAACTGGCAGAAGACAATCCTAAAATCTACCGTAACACTTACATGGCTCTTATGATATTCATCAATCTGGTAGTTGAGACCTGGACTCTTTGAAACAAATCAAAACATTACCTTGAATTCCTTGTGACTTTCCCCTTTAAATGACAGAAGGATGGTGAAGAGCTAAGAATCCAAGGTACCTGTGGTTTAAGTGGGTGATACATATTTTAAAATGAGTATCATGTGGGCATGTCTGACTGAAGGATTTCCATCTGTATTGTGGCTCCATGAGCCATTCGCAGCTACTAGCTGGCAGACTGCTAAAGCAATTGTTTGCACTTTATGGGCCATGGCCATGGCTGCATCTTGTGGCATTCCATTTTTTTTTTTTTTTTGGACAGGAAACATAGCTTTGCCTTTTATTCTTTTCAGGCTACTTTTCAAGTATTTAATATATCACAGATAAGCCATGCAAACAAAAACATTGTTTACCAAGATGCATGGAGAAGAAAATTAGTTTCATTTTGCATTAAAAAAAAATCACTTTTACTTATGCTTCTTTTTTAAACTCCAATTTATTTGGTGGAGGAAGGAGGGGTAATCTTGTCCATGTTTTCAATAGCTCATTCTCTCTGAAATAACTCCAGGAAAAAGACTATTGAAATGTGTAATATGAACCAGAACATCTTTGAAAAGTTCTGATACTGGTTATGCTCTAGCTGGCTAAGGATACACAACTTAAAAATATGAAGGATTCTTCTTGCACAAGAAACATTATTAGAGCCATATTTTCTTTAGCATAAAAAATGTAAATAAGCACCAGATGTAAAAAAAAAAAATCATGGTTTTGGTAAATCTCTCAGATATTATTATGGTTAGCAATTTGCTGCCTTAGTGTAACTGGATATACATGAGATGAAGATCAGACCTAAACCTGAGATGATTGCAGGGAAGTGAAGAGTTGCTTCTCACAGCAAAATCCACATAAACATACATGTTTGCCTTCTCTCAGGCCACAGAAACTTCAAAACACTTTATTCTTAATAAAAAACTGAATTTTAGCTGTCTGATATTTATGAAAACTTTATAGCCATGCTTGTTCTGGGACCAAAAGAAAGAAATCTTTGTAAAAAAACCAAATCATAGTTTCAGCCTCTCTGTAAGTTCATTACTCTCACTTGCAGTAACTATCTCCCACTTTGCCATATTTATACAAGCTGTAGTGGTTGAAATTAAAAAGTGTTTACTCTAGAGATCGTTCTAAGTCAGAGTGAGAAGAAATTGACAGTTAGCCCCGATTGGCTGAAGAGTAGTGAAGATATTTGTGTTCATTTTAGGAAAAGAAAATCATATAGAATTTGGATTAAGATATTACATAGTGCTAATTTCATATAAACATATGATATAATTGTTAAAAGCATTGAAGAGACAGCAGACCTGCATTTTTAAGGCATAGTTTGAAAACATTGCAGGGACAGCATTGATGCAGTTTGAACTCCACACGACACATATTGCACTACTACACACTACATCAATGGATGAGTGAACAGCTACAGATGTCATCTGTGTGGAATTCTGTAAAGCTTTTGACACAGTGCTTTGGCTGAAAGATGAGAAAAGCCAATCACCATGGTGGTGGTAAAGGACGGGAATACTAAAGAGAGGAGGCAGGACAGCATTGAAGTGACTAACAGAACCACAGAAACAGATATGGTTACAACAGAGACAGAAATATAGATTAATGTTGAATAAAGAATACTTTGATCTTGATGGACTGTGAGAAAAGTAGCTATAAGAATATTTAGGAAGGAATCAATCCACCCACGAAATAGTAATCTGAGGCGAATTAAAAGGAAAAAATATCACATTAAAAAGCAACAATGGTATTTACAGAAGATTTAGTTTGCAGTTGCAAACAAAGGCTAAAAAAAGACTTTATAAGGATGATAATTTCACAATTTCTCACTATTAAGAATTCAGATTTCAAACTACAGAGTTTTCTTGGAAAGATTTTTAAAAGTAGAACTTGGTTTTTTTGCCTATTACTTTCTAAGAAACAGAAATTTCCTCCTTGAAATAGCTCTCATTAAATCTTAATTGTTTGCACTGCCTTTTTGGTTTCCATGTTAGATAACTCAAATATAAATTAAGGCAGCTGAGAAAATGGTTTATTTGGACTTGTAAGTTTTCTGGTAGTGAATAAAACCACAGTGGCAAAATCTGTATTGGTCCTGCCTATACACATACTTGAGAGACAAAATAATAGACAATTTTCCCAAGATGTCACCAAGAAAGCAGTTAGGAATTGCAAATTTTGCTGCTTTTAAACAGGTTGAATAAATTCAGGAATTAGAAAAAATAAAGAAACTAAGAGCAAACAACGAACAGCCATTGGTAGCTTATGGCTGCATAGATGAGTACTATGAATTTCTGGTATTCATCCAATAAATCCCTTGTAGGCTGCACTCACACACAGAAACTACGTAAGAACTGGTTAATGATGGATAACAAACATCCTAGCTACAAATGCATTCTCATTTTTACCTTTTTTCCCTTGTGACTCTGCTTCTTCTGTGGTTTAGTTCTGCTAGGCAGACCCTGTACCTCTACCTTCCATAGCACTAAGTGCCATGTCTAGTCGTTTCTTGAACACATCCAGGGATGGTGACTCCACCACCTCCCTGAGCAGTCCATTCCAATGCTTAACCACCCTTTCAGTGAAACAAATCCTCCTAATGTCCAAAGGAGAAGAGAACGGAGAGAATGAGCAGTCATTCTTCCTTTACCTCACTGATGTAAGCCTTGGCCCTTTAGAAAATACTTAAACAAGGGATTTAATGCATAACAGCAGCCTTGAACTCTGGTGGAGACAGAAATGTTGCACTCTGTTGTAACGAAAAAATCACTTGTGCATTCAGGTTATTCTGCTGCTTTATCAAATTTCATCCTAATTGACCTTTCTCTTCCCACCATCAATATTGAACCTTACAGGGACTGAATTAATCTTTTATGGCACCCAATAGTCTCCCATAGTGTCCATGATCACTAAGTTTGCTACATCACATATACTCAGCTCAGAATGGACAAAGAAAATTCAGAAAATACTTTTCCTACATAATTCATGCAGTTCTGCGATGTCAGCTCTTACTGACTTCTTAAAGAAAGCAACAATGCTGCTTACAGAAATTGCTTTCTGCTTTTCTAGGGAGTAAAAAGCTTTTGAATGAAGCAGAATGAATAAGAAGGAGTAGAAGAGGCACCAGGAAGTCTTCTGGCAACACAGAAAATAATGTTTCTGTTTCTTGTAGTGGTTATTTACAGTGACAGCTGAAAACATTTAATTTGCATAATGAACAGACTGACATATTACCTTTGGATGCATTCAGGGAGATATAATTAGCTGAGAAGCCCTCAGATGCAACGCTGTGATCTGTCATGAAGGACAACGTCATCATATTGCCACCACTAGTGAGAGATGGTGGAATTGATCTTCCACAGTACCTGCAGCAAAAAGATACCCCAAATTGAATGGCAGTACTTTATAAAGCATCTGTATCACTGGAAGAGAATCCAGCTTTCCCAGAAGTTTGAATAGCTACACATACACAATTCTCTCCTTTGGATGATACAGATCCCAGGCTTATACCCTGTATCAGGGGACTAAATAGCACACTACATGTACAAGGGTACAAATCTAAAGTGTGGAAAAATCAGAGAAGAAACTCTGACTTTCATCAAGTTGTCAAATTCCTATTGAATTTATGCTATGCTGTACCTACAACATACTCTGTTATTTTGTAGGAGTCAGAGTGGCTGGCCAAACACTAAGATTGCAAAATGCTCTCCATTATGAGAGTCATTTGCTCCTTATTTTCCAAAATGCTGCCATGTCAGCCAACTATTTTACAGTCTATAGCTGCAGCTGGATACTGTTCCCAAGTAATTCAAATGTTCTTGAATTCTAGCAAGGAAACCCTGTGTATACACCAATTGGAGAAGTGGAATAAAAGAAAATATTCTTCCCAGAGATAAAATCATGTATCAGGAGAAAGTAAAAACTAAATCCCATAAAATGGAGGTTGTGGTCTAGTTTTTGTGGAGATCCAAATGTACAGCCTTTTAAGTAATCTTTCTTTCACTTCAGCAAGTCTTTAAAATCATGTCTTTTCTGGGCAGAGATGTATTGATGCTTTTCAACTCATTTTCCATAAATCAAAATGTTAATGAAGAGGGACAAAACCAGCTACTGAAACCTGCCCTTAAAAGAGCTATCCTTTTGACACACCCTAGTTTCTCCCAGTATATTATTTATTAAATGTGCTTCTTGTTCCATGTTTAAGGAAAGCAAGCTACTTTTGCTATCTTAGAAGAGAAATTGCTGCTATTGTTTCTGTGATAAAGAGAAAATAATCTATACACAAAACGTAAGGAAGCAAATTGAATATCAAGACCTACAGAACAGTGCTCACTCCACAGTAATTCAGGTCTGTAGGCTAATGGACATATTCACCTTCCCAAGTTTTGCACAGTGCTGTTGTCATATATTTCAAGATAATCTTTTCTGCAACCATAATCAAACGCCAAGTTAAATGAAGTGAATGTCAGGCGGATAAGGTAGCCGGGTTGAACGTTGATAATCCAGGTACAGTTAATCCCATGTGGGTAGACATGTGGATAACCAGGAGTTGTAATGGTTCCTGACGGTCCAGTGAGAGTCTCTCCACATACTACAGAGATTTAAAACATTAGGTTAAATGATATATTTATAAAAAAAGAGTTAGACACTTATACAATTGGTTACTTTTCTTTCTGAAATTTCATAGTCTTTCTTCCTTGATTCATACTACACTAACTGATTCAGAGTTTATCTCCCATTACACCATCATAAAACTTGATTGCCAATTGTTCTCATTTTGCGGGAACATTTGGAAAGTCCCAGAACTCTACATGGAAAACAGCAAAACAATTCTTACCTGTATCTAATGGCCAGTACTGAGCTCTGAAGCCAAGGTTGGTAAGTGAGGAAGCTCTGAATTTGATATAGAGATTGCTCTGTGTGGATTGCACTCTAGAGGGTACAGCTGTACCACAGTATTTCTCCAAAACAGGAGAGTCTCCATTGTTGCCATCTCTGACCTGAAGAACAATGTATTCAAAATATCCTATAGAAATTTTTTTTACATTCAAGTATTAAGCATAAAGCAATTCATAAGAACTATATAAAAGAGATCCTTAGTAAGTCAACCCCACCCTTTCTTCAGTGTGGTTTCTACTAAAGGCACATAAAATACAATCTTATGCCTATCAGAGAAGCACTGTCCCACCAAAATCATGTTAGATGGAGAAAAGATGAGATCTTACACCCTCAGCAGTAAGTGGCACATAAACCTCCCAAACCAGGTCTATCTGTTTAAAGACACCTGATACTTGTCTCCAATTATCAAAGCAGTCATACCATCTTTGAAGAACCAAGAAAAGCTTTGGGATCCCATTATGAACCTGGAAAAGCTTTTGTGACTGCTGGAAGTAGTGCTCGCCTGTCAAGAGCTTCTACTTTGGTGAAGATGAGTATTAGAAGGAACTTGCAGATCCATATCTACTATTCATAGTATATGTGTGTTATTCTTTACCTCGATGTAGTCCGAATCACAAGTGGTTGTGTTTCGAATGTCAAAGTCGATAAAGTTAAGAATCACCACTTTGGTGTCTGGCTGAGAGATGATCCACTCACAGGTCTTTGCGTGAGGGGATATCCTGGGGTAATAAGGTGAATGTATTGTGCCTGCTCCAGACAAGGAACCTCCACAGGCTGCCAAGAGACACCAAGAAACAGTACTTGTGATGAATGACTTCAAGGATGTATCATAATGTATCATAATGATGATGTATGATGTGTATCAAATAACACCATGAAATTAGGAAAAAAGCAACCCTAAACCCCTTTCTTATTGCAGCAGCTACTTCAGACCACTCAAGTAGTATTAAGAACATACTTAAAAGTACAAATTACTATAGGTATAGCATAAACATACTTGTACAGAAGACCAAACTGTGCCTATGAAAACTAATGGATTTGACTCATTTGTTTCACAGAAACAGGCTTGTCAGTGGTTAATAACTAAAAGACAGGCAAAATGAAAGTAAAAAGATTTAGGCAGAACTGAAGCTATAACACCTTTTGTATGTCAGCAGCAAGTGATACATCATTAGTAGAATCACAGAATATTCTGAGTTGGAAGGGACTCACAAGGATGATCAAGTCCAACTCAAATGAATGGCTCATATGAGGAACAAACCCACAACCTTGCTGTTATTAGCACCATACTCTAACCATCTGAGCTAATCTCATGGTCAGAAGCAGTGAAGGGCATGTTTCCAAGCATTGTAGGAGTGCCTACAGCAGACCTACTGAAGACACTTTTAAAATAAATTAATTACTCTATTTTGTTCTTTCTTTTGAAGTTTGTGTCTAACCTATTATATGAATAATACAGCACAGAAATGACTGAAAGTGTCCAAATTACAGATAAATTCACTGTGCAAGTGACCAGTTCTTCTTACCAACTTGATAAACAGCCCTGAAGCTAGTTCTTTGCACAGAAGCATCAGACTTGAATTTGATCCAGAGACCATTGCTGGTAGAAGTGATTGGAGACATGAGTGTATTATGACAGATTTTTCTAATAAGAGGAGACATCTCATTGTCACCATCTCGAACCTGGTCATCAAAAAGAAGAAAGAAAAGTGTTAAATCATAAAAGCATTGGGATCTGATATCCAGATAAAATTATAATCTCACAAGAGATACTACATAACAAAAGGAGTAACTGTTTTACATATTTATAAGAGGGGCATCACAGTAATTGGCCCAACCACAGGACTTATGAGAGCTCAAAGTAACAGTCAGATGAATAGCACAGAAGACACAAACACATGCTGCTGTCATTGGGATGAAACATCCTCTCTATGAACCACAGTTTTAGCACTATTTGGGCCTATGTTGCCAAAAGTGACACCTTTAGTATGAAAGAGACAGGTGGGGTTCTCACCAATGATAGCTGTGAAATTTTTGCCAGCACTAAAATCTGCTGAGGAAAAAAAGGGTATTTTTGATTTTCTTGCTCTGGCCATGAAGTTTCCAGTGATTTTTCAATGGCACTTCTCCAGAACAAGCATCTGTCCCATCACACCCATACCTCAATGCAGGCACACAGCTCACTAACAGGAGATGCAACTCTAGCAGTAAAGAGGCACACTGGCATCTTTTCACTCCTCTATCTGAAGGGTTCAATGCATGATAATGGCAATGAAGCTATATCAGGGAATCCAGCTTTTACCTTCTGCACTGCCTTTCTACTCACCTCAATCAATTTGCTAATCAAAGGAGAAATGCATCTTACATATTTTCCCTAAAGTTGATTATAAATCCTTATTATCAAGGGGAGTAGATGGGAAAGAGGTATTTGTACCTCAAAACTTCAGACCCTGAATCCATAGTACATGACTAAGAATAGCTATATCCAGGAATCCAGGCAGAGCCCTGGTGTATCTCTGAGGTATCCATTTCATTCCAGGTGGGCAAAAACCTGAGGTCCAAAAGACAGGACCTGTGTTCTTTGCCCAAGCAAAAAATGCAATTTTTGTCCCAAAGATTCTCCTGAAAACCAAACACCTGCTGTAAAAGTGGTGGTGGTTCATGTAGATGGAACTGCTTTTAAATGCATCTATGTGCTGTCAAATACAAAAAATCATTCCAGTGAATTCACTGGCAAAGCAGGGACATCCAGCTTTCAGGTTCCCTCTCATCACCAGTTCTTTCTTCCTCAGCTGTACTCATCCATGGGCTGGGAGAGAAGGTAAGGAACCCTCATGGCTGCCCTGGTGAGCAGGCAGTGGCTGGCCTGCTTGCCCAGCTTTGTAGTCTCAACCTGGTGAGATGGCCTTCTGACTAACAGATATTTCCAGTTTCCGTGGAATTTTAGTTTAAGGTGGTAGAGTTATTCTGGATTTACAGCAGAGCAGCTGACATCAGAATTTGTGCCAAAATATTTAGTAAATCTTTGGAAAGCAGTGAAAGCTTCCAGAACTGTAATTCACAGGAATTTACATATTTTTCTTGAGCTGACTCTTCTTACATTTTTGGTTTATAAAGTCCAGTGAGTAGTGATAAAAATAACAGGTTCTCTAAACCATGTGAGTAACATCTTCTATTGCCAGTTAGAAGGCTGGTATGGAAAAGGAGCTGCCTTAGCTAACATCTTACCTCTGCATCACCATGTCACAGACTTTCTAAAGTAAGTTTTATTGTCTCTATTTTCTTGTTGAAGATGCCTTCCTTAGTAAAAAACTAAACGTCTCTCCTTGAGCAAGTGCTGTGAGATGTGTCTGGTCCCTGTGGAAAGTCTACAGATTTCCTGGTATAGCCAGGGAATGGAATAATCTACACCTTTCCAAAGTGACAAAAGAGTTGTTGGAGAGTGACTTTTAAAGTGACGTAAACACCCAAAAGCTATCTCCCTAGATGAACTTCAATATAAAACCCAGTGGGACAGTATTTTAGAAAAGCACACAAGAAAAATCAGGCCTTGATAACGGAGCACAGTACGTTGGTTTTACTGACTGTGCCCGCCAGAAAATGTTGGTCCCATTTCTCTGCTCTGGGCTGAGCCACAGAGTAAGAGGGCAGGAAGAAGTGGAGGGCAGAAGCATAGGGAAACTAAAGGGCTTGTGACTGATCAGCAAGCAGTGAGGTAAATGCCTTGCTGAACTAATACAAACCGATGGCATTCAACAGAAATGGTTTTGTTTCTCTGGCTGCTGTGAATTTAGCTGCTGTTTTGCCAGCAATTAGGCAAGAGGAGTAGCAGGCCAAACAAACAAAAGCTGTCTGTTTTCATTAAACACACTTCCCCTCTCATTTCAGAAACTAATTACACTTCGTTCCAACACAGGTCTTTGAATCACAGGAGGAGAGAAGGGAACGATGTCAGCACAATAACATCTTTTAAAAATAGACTAACAGCACAGAGCTCACAGGGGCCTGTTCCTCACTGGTCAGTATGAGATTAAACACAAAACCAAATCTGTTCTGCCACTGAGCTGCATGGCTGGCAGTGCTGGACCCTGCTCTGGGGCCGCAGGGATGGCTCCCGCCTGTTTCAGCTGCGGTGGCACCTTTGCAAATCAACCACTGACTGCTTCCATTTTGTTTTCCTTCTGTTTAGCTCTGCACAGCACAGGCACTGTTTTACACAGACAGCAGTACCCAGCAGCCGTCCCATGTGGGATGAGGTGTTTATGAGAGTATAGAGAAATACAGGCTGGGTATAACAGCAGAGGCCTTGAGACACAGCGAGTTGGGGCAGGACACAGAGGAGAACACAGACAGGGTGATAGGAGAAGGTGCACGGGCCACCAACAGAGAGAGCTTGTCAGGCTCTGAGGGCACCACCACGACTCACTGGGGCCAGCCTTGCCTCCACCTGGGCCCCTCACCCTGCCACAATCCAGGACCACGTGGGGGCTGTCAGTCCCTGCCTCAGCCATGGGTTCTGCTGAGCCAGGTTCCCCCGTGTGCCCCACATCCCGGCCTGCCTCAGTCCATGCCCATCCCCAGGCAGGTGCCCATGGCCCAGGGCTGCCCTGCTCCCTGGCCAGGGCAGTGGGACAGGCCCTGCCCCTGGCCTGCACAGCACCGCGCCAGACCTCACCTGCGGCCAGCTCCAGTGGTGCAGACTGGCAGCTGGGCAAAACTGGGCTTCAACACAACAAAGAAAATGAAAACATGGTATCTCATGTATTTAAAAGGTGCCCTACAGCTGTAAATTTGTATGTAACACGAAGTTGCAGACCAATGAAGAGAGAGGTAGGAGTAAAAGCAAACATAAAAGTAACCTCAAGTGGATTTCTGTTAGTACTAACATTAGTACTGCATTAATATTGCATTTTCCATATAGAAACATTCTAACTGTACTATTTTACTTTCTTTTCCAGTTAGATTTAGACTAATAACAATTCTTGAATTAGATCATAAGATTTCAGTTATGGCAACAATAAACTCCCAGCTTTACATATGTATATAGAATAATAGATTCATTAAGGTTGGAAAGGACCTAACCTCTAAATCTATCTCTAAGTCCAACTGTAAACTGAGCTTGGCCAAGCCCACCACTAAATCATGTCCCTAAGTGCCACTTCTACACATCATTTAAATACCTCCAGGAATGGTAATTCAACCACTTCCCTGGTGTGTGTACAAATATTTATATGGTGTGTTTCCTTTTACTGTCAGAACAAGATCTTCCATATAACACTATGACTCCAGAAAATGCTGTGTAGTGGCTATGGCATTAATTCTATTTTTCTTGCAGTTGACACGCATATACCAGATGTCCAAACTCCCCCTTAATCATGTACAGACTATTATGAATTAGTGTTAAGCTAGACAGATTTTCTCATTCTCTTATCTTTGCTTCACTCCAAATACACCATCCTGCTCTTTCAGCTCCTGTGACTTTTGGACCCTAATAAATTCGAATACTTAGTGGTTTGATTAACACCTGTTTCTGCAGTGGCCCTTGGGACAGAAGTTATACATGCTCTGGTACACACATGCAATCAAACTTTCATATCAACTGATTAAGTGAGTCACCTCTATGTAATTTGCTGAACAACCGCTATGACTCTCCAGCTCAATATGGGTGAAATTGAGGAATACTTTTTCGTCCTCTGGCTGTTGGATAATGTAGATACATTGTTGGCTGTTGATATAAGGGTTAGGCCAGAAAGGAGATGTGATAACCCCTTCACTCTCAGTGAAATTTCCTCCACAACTTGGATCTGCTATATTAAGAAAAAAAAGAAAAATTGAGATATTCATAAGTACAGTAACTCCTTTTGAGGCTGCCTCTGTACAATATCTGCAAATCAAAAAGAATTACTATATTATAAAAGAGCAAGTGTTAATTACATCCATTAGTGTGTTGTTGGCTCTATCTCGAGAATGTCACAGAACAACCTTTAAGCCTGAGTATTTTACTTACCAGGAGATGTTGTATAGAGAATATGGAAGCCTTTATCAGTAACTAAGTCATCAGAGTGAAAGTGAATCCATGCATATGGACCAGTGGTTTGGAGTGGGGCTGGAGATCCAGTGCTGCAGTATTTACCAAGGACAGGGTCTTGTGGAAGAAGACCATCTCGAATCTAGACAGAATGATAGATCAACATTTGGGATTACCAGATGAGTGCCAGTTGTGAACAGTACCAACACTTCTTAAGCTATCCTGGAGGCCCCAGAGGTATTGGGGACGGTGGGTGGAGGGAAAGCTCATAGGAAGTTCCTCCAAACACACAGGAATCAAGAAACAGATCCACCAGCATAGCTGTGATGCTGCTGCTGGGAGTCATCAAGAGTTTTGTGAAAGAAAGTATCAGGAGATCTACTGTTGAACTGTTTTCTTGAAATCATGCTCTTTGATTGCACACAACATGGAATTGCAAACTGCCTTCTCATTTCCATGCAAAGGTATTGGTGTATTCTGTAAATATTACGTCACACTTGACAAAAAGCCCTAAGTTCATACATCAAGTCAGGGACTGCTGTGCGAGCTATGATATGAATCTATTAGTCTTAGATCCTTTTCCTGAATAGTTTCCCGTAGGCTCATGAATTCTCTGTGGGCTGACATTTGACAAGGAGTTTGGAGACTGAACTTTGTAAGAAAGTGAAAGCTTCCCATAAAGTATTTGGCCTGAATCCCATCCTTTTTGTCACAGGACTTCCACCGACTTCAGTGAAGCAGGTTCTCATCCCCTTTCTGTCATATTGTCTCTGATTGTGCATGGATGGCTGGAATACGTAAATAAAAAGGAGCATTTCAACCCAGGATTAGATTTTCAAACAGTGCCCTTCTGTACATAAAAAAGTTTTGGAATATCTTGTTTTGCAATAACATATCCACAAAATGTTGTCATAATTCACAATCACGCTTTACCTCTAAATAGTCATAGCTGCAGTTTTCATGGTGTTCTAGGCTCAGTGTGCCAAAAGCAAATGTGATGAGGAGGCCAGGACTGGTTGAGATGGTCCAGAAACAATCTCTGTTTACAGGATAGTTACCAGGATATCCTGGAGAGCTTATCGAGCCGTAAGTACCTGTCAGCTCACCACCACATTCTAACAGAAAGAGACAAGGAAGATCAGAGTCTTTATCACCACATGTTGGGTCAGAAGATGAATTGTCCTGTAGTGTCAAAACTAGCACCCACTTTGGGGTCAGAATGAATTAAAAAACAAAGACCGAGACAAAGAAACCAGCAAGTTTCTTCTTTCTTTAAATTTTGCAGTTAATTCTGCAACTCAATTTTAAAAGGAGAACTCCAAATACTTCCTGATTTGCACAGTAAAAGGAAGATTCTTTCCCAGTTGTGATGAATATGTCTTAAGAAGAATAATCAGAAGCACTGTGTTTGGATTGGATTTACAAAATTAATCTGAATTTCTGTACTTTGTAAATAGGCTCCATTTTTTTATTCTATCACAAGACTATTTCCATTAAAAAGAAAAAAAAGGAAAATTTAATTACAGGTAAGGCTGTTTTATATATCTGTAATAAAATAACATCAGTGCAACAGTTGGGAATGGGAGAGGTAAGTCATGTGTTATACCTCAGGAATAGCTAGTTTAATCACATCTATACTGCTCTCCTTGCTTTTTGTTTTTTAGTGCTATGTTTTCCCAAAAAATACCTGCCTTCACTTTTCAGTACTCATTTTTGTCTATTAGTAATTATCAATCTAATAATGACAATTAAAAAAACCCCAAACCCACCAACAATCATATTAAAAGCATTTCAAGAAATAGTTCTAGAAATAAGGAAATGGCACTTTCTTACTCTATGGTTCATTCAAGACACAACCTAATGCACGATTTTGTTTCTAGATAATACACAGAACACCGAAGTGACCTTGATGTTACGTGAGATGGTTTGAAGTTTACCTCTGTAAATGCATTGTCAGGTCATCTGGAACAATCACCCAAGCAGCATTACCAAGAATTCAGGCACAAATGTACAACAAATCATACCAAAAAGCTACACATTCTTTTCAATCCAATTCCCTACAATCTATCATATTTGGAACATTTAGGCACTTGTAAATTGCAAGTGGCAAAACAAGCCATTAACTTGCTTGCTTGAAGTACTAGACACTTTTGTGAGAAGAAAACTGACCAGACAGATGAATGGCATCCCCAGGAACACATTCTCTTTGGGGGATTCCTCACAGAAGGTGTAAAGCAGCCTTTAAAAAGAGCAGAAAGCTATTCATGCAGAGGCTTAGAGCTAGAGCTTGAAAATATCTTCAAGTGATATATATGTCTACATTTCAGCCTCACTCCCTTGTAAAATACTGTCCTTCTGCTCCTAATTGCTCCTAATCAAAGGAAAGAAGTAATTCATTTTACTCCAAAACCATGAAGATGTTTGGCATTTCATCAACTTACCAGGATGCTGGGATTCCCAATGAACAGTAAAACCTCTGGTAATGGTGTGGTTTGAGTATAACCAAAAATACAGAGAGTTGTGGGAACTGAAAAGCTCTGCAGGACCTGGGAAGCCACAGTATTTTCCCAGCATGTGCATTGATGCTGAAGGCCCATCATGGATTTGAAGGAATTCAGAGTTACACTCATTACTTGTCTCCAGATGGAAGAACGGGAAAGTAACATGCAGAATCTAATAGAAGTAAGAAAACAAGAAATATCTTTTTTCCATCTGCTGAGACACTGTCTATGCAGAAACTTTATAGAGCAGATATATGTATTCATGCAACTGTGAGAATAGATGAGGTTTAGAACCATTATGTCATTTCCTGAAATGTTCCAGGACAGAAGAGAGTATTAAAGAATCTTAAGAGTCAAAAGGAAAGAGAGAAGATAGACAGACAGATAAGAATTTAGTCAGTGAAGTCTTCTGGAAGGAGCATTATTTCTGTAAATTAATAATTGGGACCATTTGCTTATGTGTGTTATATGTGTGAAATATGTATGTGTAAATTTCAAGCCATGTGAAAAGCTTGAAATACAGCATAAAATACCTTATTCCAGGTTTCCCATGGCAGTTTTTTCATGAGATAATTAGCATTTTTCATTCCTGCTGTAGTTGAAAGTATTGTAATGGGAGTTAAAAGATTCAATGATCTTGTTTTGCACGTATAAAATCAGTGTCTCTAAAGCCCGTTCTGGATACTAAATAACATACACAGCTCTAAGTTTGTTCAGATTCTTCATTGATGTGCTTTAATATGCTCAGCTGAAGACAGTAGTGGCTTCCAGGCTTAAGGCTGAATATATGTCACACAGATATATATATATGTAATGCTGTATAAACCACTGTTAAGCACTTGTTTATAAAACGACTTAATTCATTCCACAAAATGTCAAAAATATATCAAATATTTAGATTCCAAGTAAGAAATTTCATGCTTAAGTATGAAGTAGCATATTTTGGAGTTGTTCTTAATAACACAAGTGGAATTGTCAGTTGCAGATGAGAAGCAGAATATATATTTGTGTGCAACATTTAAAAATTAATCCTTGAAAAAAACCCCAAATGCTGTTATTGTTATTACACAAAGCCACTGACTACAAATTAAGCATTCAACATTTCTGCACTCAGAGATCAGAAACATGAAATTGTTTTGGGGTCACAGAATCACAGAATAGTCTGAGCTGGAAGGGAGCTAGAAGAATCATCAAGTTCAACTCTTAAGTGAATGGCCCATATGGGGATCAAACCCACAGCCTTGGTGTCGTTAGCACCAGGCTCTGACCAACTCACCCAGCTCATGAACCACCTGTGGAGCCCAGCAGAGCAGAGCTTTTCTCATGCAGCTATACACAGATCACATTCTAAAGCAATGTAGAACAGTTCCCTTCTGTAGCTAGAGGTAAGGAAATAAAATCTAACCCTCAGCTGCTTAGGAAAAGCCTGTAAAATCTAACCCAAGCAAATCCTTAGGCTAAGGAGCCTGAAGGCTTGTAAGGATCTGAAACTTATTCTTTTGAAAAGCCATTTATTCTGAGGGGATTGGATCATAACATTGGAACACGCGTAGCATGAAGATAGTCATGTTTGCTCTGATAAACTGAGGGGTCCTGCAGACTGAGGGTTTCTTTAATGTGAACTCTATTTTACCTTGTTGGGATTAGTTTGAATAACCCAAGCACAGCTGACCCCACTGCTGTGCCATTGGCTGTTTGGGTTGTTAGGGTAACTGAAAGTCCCACTCAAGCCTGAGAGGTACCCTCCACAAACTGCAGAAAGAGAGAGAAAATTAAACACATTAATTTTGTGCTATTACTGTACAGAGTAAAACCTGACTTTTTTTTGCATAGCTTTTGCTTCTTAAACATTTAAAACAACGCTGAAAAGTACTTCTATTAAAAGGCTCTTTAGGACTTCCTCTCAAGTGGAATGACATCTCAAAAAAAAAGCGAATTCCCTGAAAGAAAAACAGTTCCTGGAAAAAGAACAAAGAATATCAGTTGGAACATGTGGATTCTGCGAAAAGCTATTGATTGTGTCTCATGATAATGTTCATACACTGCTTTGCTTCCAGAAGGATACCTCCAGATTGAATGTCTAAATTTTCCCCTACAATCAAATAACATTTTGCATTTTGAAGTTAAAATGATGCAAAATTCTTTTTCTCAGTAATGGTACATGATAGAAGTTATCCTCAAGAGGTTTTATTGTCCCATTTATCCTTTTTGGTCAGATTCCTGGGCCTGATAATTCCTCTCATGATATACCATGGTCTCTTCTCTCACTGAATCATTCAATGCATGGGAACTGAGAACTCCCAGGCAGCAACACCAAACAGCTACAGAAAAATATAATAAAGCAACCAAAATATAATGCACATATAGCTACAGTGTGCACCAAGCAGTGGTAGTTTAACATTGAACTGATTCTAAAGAAATAGCTCATTCTCACCATATTGTTTTGTTTCAAGAGTGGTAAAAACAACATAATTTTACTTGAAATATCCATCCAAAACATCTCACCTTTTTTCAACCAGATTCAAAATTATCATGTAATAAAATACATTCTTTTTTCATTTATTAGAAACTAAAAGAACAGGTGATACAGTATGATTCCTTACTTCATAAAAACTGGCTTTCTATCCCTTTATTATGAATGGCTAAAAATAAAAATTTTTCCCATGTGGACTTAATAATAAGACATTTCTAGTTAGATACTTCAGGAAAATATAAAAAAGCCCAAAATAGTTCTAAAATAGAGCAGCTTTCACAGGGGATCAGTGGAAGTTTTACATTCTCTATTACATTAAAATTTAATTTGCTTTCTTCTTAGCAATCTACAATAAAAATGAGCCACTCCTGTTGTCACAGGGACACTGAACCCACTGGAATGCTATCCTGACCTGGTTTAATTAAAATTAACGGCAAAAAAAGTTCTCAAACAAACAAAAAAAGTTACATAAAGAGGAAATGTTAAAGGGAGTTCCTTGCAGTCTGTATAAAACTGAGAGTCCCCCATTTTCATGGCTAACATTTCTTTCATTACATTTCTGTCTGAAAACCTTTTCTGGCTTTTCCTCTTTACTAAGAACATCAGGACCTCTCGGCTTCATAAGAGATGAAATAAAATGCACAAAAGAGAAACATCAATACATTCTCTTGTTCTCCTTATACTGGATCCTCTTTCCCAACCAGCTTACCAGAACACTTTCTCAGGAACAGAGATCTGATTTTAGGATGTCTGGCATCTAGCCAAGGCCAGTGGGCCTGCAGATCAACTTCACTGTTGCGTTCGTACTGCTAAACGAAACAGCTATAAATGAAGCTCATGGAAAACTCTGATTTGGAGGGAATTTGGGTTGGGATCTCTAATCCACCAAACACAGGGCTGTTTTTGCCATCATAATGCAGTTCTTATTCACATATTAATCCCATACACCAAGCATCTACTCGCTGAAGCCTGCTGTCCCATTTCCCAGGGGGAAAGGAGGAGGAGGAGGTTCTGGCTGTACCTTGCTGGGCTGTCTGGCACTGTGGTCCTGTCCAGGCGCTGGTGCACTCGCAGGAGTAGCCATTGACCCCATCGGTGCAGCTCCCCCCGTTCTGGCACGGGTTGCTGATACATTCATCAATGTTCTCTGTACAATTAGGGCCTGTCCAGCCTGCATTACACAGGCAGAAATAGCCAGAGATCATTGCCTACAGGTATAAACAAATCAAATAAACTGTGAGCAAAGAAACCAATAGAGTCAGCAGAAAGACTGATGTTTACACTTATTTTATGAGGAGATACTGGAGTAAAGAAATAAAACCTTTGAAACTTTTTGGCCTTGATGGTCACTGGTGAATACCAAAATAAACATAAAGCCTAATCAGATTATCTATCTCTTCAGGTTTTTTTCTATTAAATTATTTCTTTGCAGGGCTCTTTCAAATTACTTTCTTAAAAATCAAAATCTGTATTAATTTAGCTGTTCAGAAAACTGTTTGCTTGGTTTTAGAATGATCACACTAGAATCAAGTCAATCATATTACCTAAACCTTATAAAAAGCAAGGCAAGATATTTGGTTTATAAGTAATTTCTCTCAAGACCTTTCTCTGGGAAGTCTGCAGTTATGTGGGCTGTTAACTTTCATTTTCATCCTGAAAGGGGTTAAAGGGGAACAATTTTCAGCTTTATCGCTTATTCTGCATGTCTCTTTTCCATTTCCATTGTCACAACCTTTACTACTTCTCCTTATAATGAAGTCCTTCCATATCTGTAACTGCTTTAATTTCATATGTTCTCTTACCTTACATTTCTTGTTTAATAGACACAGTCTTTAAAGGCAAAGCAGAACATGGTCCCAGGTACATGCTACAATCCCATCTTTGATGACAAACAATCAGTGTTTTTCATTCTCTATTTGCTTTTGCCTTACCTATTCATGTCCTCTGCATCCCAAAGAGAGATTTTCAGTATGATGGAAAAGGGTTTTGATGTGTATTTAGGACTCTGAATGTTGCTTTAAAAGGTGTTTTCTGATCTGCATTGTCTGATATTTAATTGACATTATATTTCCTCTGTCATTATGCTGGCCAAATACAGCTCTGATGTTTCTCTATTTCATTAGATGCTTCTGTAGTCCCATTATTTAAGTATCTGTGTTATTCCCTACTGTTGTATGTTAGAATATATTTAGGGGAAGATGTCATATCTTTTAATAGATTGACTAAAATGAACTTAATAGTCAGGAAAAGTAGATTGGAAATGGGCACAACTGGCCCTTTATACATCCAAGTGAAGACACAGTAGATACCTACAGAATAGACAGCAAGAAATGCTGGGGAGGAGTGGAGTGTAAGTGAGGGCACTGTCACATTTCACACAGAAAATGGAAAAAGCAAAAGATAATACACCCCAGAGTCACAGAAACATTTAGCTTGGAAAAGACCCTTAAGATCATCAAGTGCACCTGTTAACCTAACACTGCCAAATCCATATCTTATGTCTCATTTTCCCTGTGCCTCCAGGGAGAACCAAAAGGAGGCTATCTGCAGACTAATGGGCATAAATGGGAAAAGACTCCACTGGAACAAAAAATTTAGCATTTGTGAATATTTCTCCAAAATCACCATCGTAAATATCCTCCACAACAAAATCCCCAGGTCTGCAGCAGGACTTTCCAGAGCACAGCATACCTCATTGAGGAAGCCAAAAACGTCTTCACAGGGTTCATGTGGACAACCTAAATGTTCGCTGTGTATGAGAATGAATTCACAGCACCAACCAGTTTAGGTCCAAAAGACTTGGTTACCATCAATTCCTTTGAAGCACCCTTTCCATGTTCGTGTAAACAGCCTAAGACTCCAGGAGCACTCTCACAAGATCAGACTAGGAACACATAGCCAATTCTGCTGGATATTAACAATCTGAAGGTCAGCAGAGGTACTGGATCTGTTATCATGGGTAATTCCTCCATCACCCAGGGTGGTAAATTACTTTCGTGTGCCACCAGGGACAGTCATTCATCAGTTCTCCCCCATCAGCACTAGCATTCCATTGGCTAGCCTGGGCTACCAAACACAAATTCTCAGGTCATTGGTGCCAAGATTACCATCTCTACTTCACACACAAAGAAATGGCTTATGTGCCCTGAAACTCACTTTTCTTTCCCCAGGTATATCCACTGATCTTGCAATCCCCACTGACTTTGCCTCATCTCATTAGTATGTCTGCACTCAGCCTTCATCAGCCTCACCAGTCTCCCTGACTGGTTATAACTCCACAATGCTGTCACCAAGTGTGAGGAGACCAGCACTTACCAAGCACTGCCCATTTGCACAAGGGTTTTGCAGCTGACAGATATCACTGAGAGGAGAGCACCCATTCGGCCCATATCCACTTCCAGTGTACCCAGATGTGCAGGAACAAAATGCCATGGGCCCTTGGGAGATGAGACAAGACACAGAAGGTAATTCAGTCTGTCACAATGACAATACCAATGTCTGTAAATGTCCTGGACATTTTGAAGCAGAGTCTTTATACAATTCTAACTTATTTAATCTTTTGACACCTTCCCTGGTCAGTGCCCAGTTTGACCATGGAAAGAGCCATGGTGTTGTTTTGTTATGGCCACGATCATGGGAAGTGGTGGGTGTAGTCAAAGGGTACTTTTGGGAAGGGGAGTAGTAAAAGCAGTTGTATAATTGGAAAACTGCATCAAAGAAAAATGGTGAACATCTCCACAGTTTTAGGAAAAAGTCCTCTTTTTGGTGGAGCCTAAATCTGCTTCTGTCAATGTTTATGGAAAAGTCTCCTGGCTTTAGCTAACCTGCCTGTAAAATTCTTTGGGTTAGGCAAAACTGACTGTGGAGAAGGGGCTGCAATCTAGATATGTTGCAACAAAGGGGATTAATCCTAACCAGATCCTCCTTGAATTCACACTGATTTACCATACAGTCTTTAAGAAAGCATCATACCTGGACCTGAGGTACAAGTAGCCGAAGGATGGCACCCTCCATTATTTACAGAGCAGATATCAACCCGGGTACATCTTTGTCCATCTCCCTCATAACCTGTTCAGAGGTAAATCTCAGTTAGTCTGTAACAAACTATGTTCTTTGAGAATCAACAGCAAAACAATCAACTGGTGAGCAAAACACTAATTCATGGTGTAAAATCATAGTCTTCTGCAGTTAAAATGAAAAAAATTGAGATAGCTGCTGAAGTAAAACCTGGCATATTTATTGTGGCTCCTTCATTGCAGGGATGGATTCTGACTATAAATAAATCCTTCCATGGTTGCAGAAAAAAAGATACATTAGTGTTTGCCAAATATAGGTGAGGTCAGTGATGCCATAGAAGCCCATGTCTCTCAGCCACCATGCTCTGCTCTCCCTACACATCTGTACCCAGTCAGCCCTGGGTACACATCCAGGCTTTTTCCTCCTGCACACCAGAGCAGCCCTTGGATCTCAAACATGACCCCCAGTTCTTCTCAGGACGTTCAGGAGGACCAATGCCCTGCAGCACGACTCTTCATGGCCAGAGCTGACATCACCAAAACTTGTCTGAGGCCACATGGTGATATCCCTTCAGCACTCAGTAACTGGGAGTCTTCACTACATGCAGCCTATTGCCATTTAAATAGCAATCAAAAAGTCAATTAGAAAGACTTTTTCCTGCTGTATTTCTTGTAATGATACCATACATTTCAGAAAGCATTTTAAATCATAAACCACAAATTGTAAAGTTGCAACTTCCACTGCTTGACCTGTACTGCGATGGAAACGCTCAGCCTCCTCAGACAGCATTCAGAGCGTGACAATTATCAAGGCCTTTTTTTACTGCAGACAATACAGCTGATTTATGGCACACAGGATACTCCTTCAATTAATACAGACAATGAAATTACTATCATAATTATGCAATCCTTGTTTCCCGTTAATGATCTTGTAAAGGAAGTACTTCACCAAATCTAGGCTCTAACATTGAAAACATCTACCTAGTACAAAAGAAACACATTTCAGAGGATCATCTTTACAGGCATACTCTATACAATGTTCATTAATAGCTGAAGCAGTTTGAACATCCTTGGACTCTGCATTCTGTATTACAGTATTGTGTATGTGATATTCTTTCTATGAAACCAATTTTCAGCTTCTTAAATCTACCCCAAAATGGGCTCAAATGTGTTGAATCTTCATCTTTTTAAGCCCTTTCATAGTATTATCAGCAGGAAATCCGTTTTACCTGGTGGACAGAACCCACAGTGGAATGACCCAGCTGTGTTGATACATTGGACCATTGGTACTGTTGAGCAGCCTCCATTATTAATTGCACATTCATCAATATCTTTGCAAGTGTAGCCATTTCCTTGCCAGCCTAAAAAGCAGCACAGAAAAGACATCAGAAAGAAAATGCCTGGCCTTTTTGGTTTCTTCTTTGACCAAATCTTTTCACAGAGTACAACTGAATTGCACTTCATCAGCACAAGAGTAGACCTGTCTCTCTCAGAAGTGATTAAAATTAATACCAGTCTGAAAATTAGGTTTCAAACACAACACGTTGGAGATGTGTGTGGAAGAATGTTTTATTTTAACTGCATTCTGGATATTCCAGATTCAAACACACTTTTACATAAAGAGGATGTAGTTCTGGTCTAGTGCATGTATGTACATTTTGCAGCAAAGCTTTATTGCAACTTCAGTTAAATACTTTAAAAACTCCTCCCATAGACACCACCTACCCAACTCAGGAAGAGTAATCATAGGTTATATGGTCTGAGGGGACAATCAGATTTTTATATTGCCTTAGGGCAGGAAACATGCAGATATGAAAGTACTGCAGACCTATTACGTGAAGGTGATAGGACATGATGGACATGAAGGTACCTGTGGACATCAGATCTATTTAGGTGCTCAGTTTAGAATGAGATAAATCATGCATTAGACTCTACTGCCTGTGTTACCTAGATAGGACATAACCTGAAAGCATTTATTCCCTAGAATACAGACCAAAGCATTTCATGGAGTTACTCTCATGTGCATCCTGTGTCTGTGCTTATGCTACATGAGCAGCAGTACCCCTGACACCCCATCCCACCTGAGAGCATAGAAGGATGAGATACCTGTGGGGCAGGGACCACAGGTGTAGGAACCTAGAGTGTTGTGGCACTGCACAGGTGGATCCTGTGAACACGGAGGATGAGGGAGGCTGCATTCATCGATATCAGCGCTGCAGGCAGGGCTGCCAGGAGGGGACATCCAGCCAGTTTCACAGATACAGTGGTACTTGGGCTGCCACAGAAAACACCACATTGCATATAGAAGACATTTGCAATAGTCAAGAAAAAGGCAGGAGGAGTTAATTTCATAAAATGACTTTCAAACTATAGCAAGAAAGCTTTCAGAGCATTATATGGCTTGCACATTTTGTTTGGTAAGTTGCTTCAGTAGTTTTCTCAGGCTATTTCTTCCTCTGAATTTACTTATTCAGATTATGGAAGCAACTCAGGCTCATTCATTATGTTCATAAAAGAAATCTGTAATTTACCCCAAAGCTCCTAGAGAAAATAAGATCAATTATGAGCTGTACATAAACATAATTAAAAGTCCTCAACTTGCTTTTTAACCAGGGCAAACAGATCAGTGTAAGCAACCTGAAATCATCTTGGCTATTTTATTTTAATCAAGTTATTCCATAGTCTATGCAAGGTGCAGCACTGACATTAAATTGCAAATACATGTTTTCTTTTAGGAAAACAGTTTTCTCTCTAGTAAACTTTACTAATGGCCAGATTTCAGCATTTATCTAGCTTTGGTCCAATTAAAGCTAATGGGAGCTTGTTGATTGTCACAGGAGCAGACACTGTTAAGCCAACACTGAACCCTTTTCAAAAGCTTTCTCAACAAAAAGTGGGCATTAAATAAGTGATGAGTTGTGAAACTTCTAAAAATTAATCAAAGCAATTATTTTACAGCAAAACACAAAAAATATGTGCTGTGACTGGAATGGTGCATGGGCATATAGGAGTATTAAGGAGCACAAGCTTGGCTGGGTGGTTTTGGAGGGCTGGTCTGAGTGGAAAGAGCCAAAGCTGGCATGGTCCATCTGTCTCTTTGGAGTGAACACTCTGTACCCAGATCCTCGCCCAAATGGAATGAGCCAGCTTGCCCCAGAAGAGCACTCAAGTGTGTGCCAGCATCCACCCAGTGCAGATGCTTGGAAAGGTTGGGCCTGGAGTCAGGCAGCACATCCAGCTGACACTGAGGAGCACCAAAGATAAGCAGCAGCCACCCAGTCACCATGCAGCCCTTCAGCTTCCAGGCCCCTGGCAGTAATGTTCCACTGGCATGTCTTTTCCCAGGAAAAATAAGATTCATTATGTTTGTCCTTCTTAATCATTTAAGCAGTAAAATATTCTAGCAACTTAGAACTCCCAAAATAATGAACAGTAAGAATATTATATTTCAAATAAGACTTTAACTATAAAAAAAATATTCCCAAGCTCCCTATGGATGTAGTAGTAGATCTAATACTGTGACAAGAACCTCTAACAAGACATAAGACATTTTTGATTCTTTCTGCCATCCTTGGTACAACAGGGAGGTTGTTATATTGTATAGTGGCATTTCTTGCTGTTTTTCAGCAGCAGTGTGTGCTACACAGTTTTGTCATGCTCAGCATATTTGTTGCTTATTCATGCTGTGCTGTGTAATGAAGTTTATACATTGTTCCTTACCCTGTGGGGCTGATCCCTTTCTCCATCTACACAGAGGCCATGCTCACAGAGCGTCTCAGATCCTTCCTGGCAGTCATCAAACTTCAAGGCACAGTGAGGCCCATAGGTTTCTGGAGTACAGGAGCAGCTAATAGTGAAAGTGGAAAAAAATCAAAATTTTGTATTTCTACCACTGTTAAAGATTGTTTATTACCATTCTCCACTCAATGGTGTTTTTCTTAAGAAATACATCTCTTTACCTATATTCACAATCCTGCTAGTAATCATGCACAGAGGCCAAGTCTCCTGTTCAAGACAGTCAAGAATCATGTGAGACTTATGTATATTCATGGCTGTCTGGCCCTATGGGAGAATCTACAGCCTTTTGTTACATTCATAAGCACAAATCCAGAAAAAAAAGAAAAGTCTAACATAAGATTTAAACTGAACATGAACCTGGAAAACCCCACTTCAGTCAAAGAGCACCTAAACTTCCTTTTTCAGTTTATGACCATCATATGATGCCAAGTGCCAAAAATCCTGCCTCTGGCAATATGCAGGTATGCCATGTCTGGCCTGTACTGGGGAGTGAGGTACCTTAATCCCCACACCACAACAAGGGGCAGCTGCTGTCTCAGCAGTACACCAGCTTTTAGGGATGTGTGGTGGGCAAGAGGTGGCATTTGGGGTTGGTGAGGTGGGAAGAACAAAGCAGTGGATTGAAAGAAGACCTTCTATTGGGAGGATCTGTTTTGAAAGCTGCTAGATGCATCACATCATTATTTATAGGGCAGAGCTTAGACAGTATTTTACATATGTGGTGGAACTGAAATGGGGAACTTCCAAACCATCGGATAATGTTTCCCTTTTCTCTGGCTCTATTTCCACATAGACAAAATGTGAGGCTCTGAAATACAACTGAAAGGGATATTAATGTACAGAAAACCTCCTGTCAGATCACTAGCTTCTTATTAAAATGACAGTGAGACTCTCATTTGGATTCAAGTTACATGCTGCATTGTCTGCAGCTTGCAGAGACATATGGCAGGTACACACCCATCTTGGATTGCTTTTAAGGTGCCTAATGAAAAATGCTCTGTAAGAGCATTTCTCTGCAGAATTAGAATCAGGGTATTCCAGTGCAGCTGACCTGGACCTTGGAGTAATTTATATAAAATAAGCTGCTGCTGTCCCTTCCACTATGTCACATGCTCAGCTGAAATAGCAGTTTGATAAGCCAGTTGTAGGTAACTAAACAGTGCACCCAGGACAAGCAATCCACACGAACTTAGGCTTCAAAAACCCACAACAGCTTAATGCTTAACTGCAGTCTGCAGTGCAAGACAGCATGTTCATTATTGTAAGAGACAGCAAGCAGAACAACACCTTCCCATCAGTGCAGCAGCTCAGCCTGGGCAAGCACAGAGGCAACAGGTCAGGGAACCAGATGACTTTTGTATGTCTAAAGTACATTCAGAGCTTCATGTTCAACTTCAAAGGACACAACAAGGCAATGTGACCATCTCCAAAGGAGAACAATGGCACTGTCTCCTGTCTAGTCTGGCAAAGATTAATCTGCTACCCATCCTAAGTTTCTCAGAGAAGAGCTTCAAGAAGTAGGTCACACTGCAAGGCACTTCAGCCAAATTGTGATGCACTGCTGCTTGGCACTGCCATGGTTCTCTCACATGGCTCATGGCACGTTGTGACGAGGCCCCTGTTATTTTGGTTGTGACACAGAAGTCTGATAGACATGGGGCCTTCCACAGCCTTTCATTCAACTGATGCAATGGCCACTTAAGGCTCTGATTGAGGAAGGTGTTTCCTGGATACTTGCTCTTTTTCCTCATACTTCAGTGCTTTCCTGAGTTACAGGAAAAGCATGCAGGTAAAGAATATGAACAAGGAATGAAGACTGCATTATGTTCCATTTCATGCAACCTAATCCAGTACTTCCCACTGCCTGGTATTATCTCTGCAGGCTATGGAAAGTCAATTACCCTTTTCTTTCCTGCAGTCTGCACTGGTGTATATAACCATGCCAGAGCAGTAGCGGGGTGACCTAGGTTGTAGAGCCCCAGAAAGCTTAGCAGCAATGTCCTCACAGCTGCTGAAAAGAGATGTCATGCTCTGCCTGGGGATGGATTTAGCATTTGGGGAGCACTCAGAAATAAGTAAGACAATATGTGAAAAGAGATAAAAGGCAGTACAATGGACTTGGGGAAGGGACTATATAATAATCCTGAGTGTGTAATGAAAAAGCAGCAATATTAAGGTTTTGATAACTTATGAAGAGGTCCTAGTTCATTTCATGAAGCACTGATTCAGCAAGTACCAAGGAGGGCAAGAAGTACATGAGGGAATCATGACTGTACTAACACAATGACAACGCTTGCAAGAATGGCAGACCTTAAACCTTAATTGAGTCACACACCTGTACATCTCTGAGCATAATAAAAAACAAATAAAGGCAGATTTCTTTGTGTGTTGTTTCCTCAACAAATATCTGTTGCAGACAAGCTAGAAACATCCTTTAAAATCGAAGTAAAGCTTACAAGGAAGCATCATGCACCAGTGACACCTCAGCAGACTGTGTTTATGCTGAAGCATGAGGAGCACTATAGGAGAGCTTCCTTTGTTTGAGGTTCTTCCAAGAACTCACAAAGCACTATAAGCTAGTGTTACATCAAGCAAATATTTGTGGGGGCTAAGATTTTCGGTCTGAAGCAGGAGACAAAATGCTTTGCAGAAAGCTGTGGCATGCTCTCCAGCGTGCTTGTTCCCATTGCACAGGGATAGCTTTGTATTATATTTGAAAGTTATTTATTTACCAGATTATTTGACATTTTGGATAATGAGACACAAAATGTTCAGGCTGGCTTGCCCTCAAGCAAGTGAATGTTTTCTGAGGAGCTGGGCACAGCCAGAGAAGAATATGCTCCAGAAGCCTCATGCATATGGGGCCCAGCACAAAGGCAGCCCAGGCACCCCCTTGGTCTGACAGCTGCAGACAGCATTTCTCTTCCTTTTCTGTCTGGCAGCACTGTGCATTCTTTGCTCTGCTGCTGTCTCAGCAGTGCCTGTGTTTCTGGAGGGGATGGAGGCATTTCACAGAACTGTTTCTGATTTCCCAGAATACTCTGTGTTGGAAGGGACCCACAAGGATCATCAAGTCCAAGCCTTAGTGAATGGCCTGCATGGGGATTAACTCATGATCTTGGTGCTATTAGCACCCTGCTATGACCAACTGAATGTGCTGGGAATGCCAGTGATCAAGGGTGCCCATATATCCAGGAGATTTCCAATTCAAAGCCTTTTCTGGGCCAAGCCTGTTCACTCCCTTCATACCCTCACTCCTTCTGAGTTCAAGGGGTGATAGTGGAGGGATGGTAACGTGGCTGTGCTCTGTGGGCATGTTGGTGAGTGCTGGTTACAGACCATCATGAGCATCTCACCTCCCCAGCTACATCCCATGGTGCAGGATATTTCCATTAAAGCATCTGCACCTACAACACGGGGGTGGGTCACTGGAGCCAGCCTTCAGTTTGCAGCCTTCTCCCCTGGCATGGCTGTGTGATGGATCTGGTTCCTGCTGCTCTTCTTGTGTCAAAGCAGGCAATGGCTTTGGAGGCCCTTCTGCATCTGTGGTGGGCTCAGTGTACAGTGCAGTAAGGATCTTATATTTTCTCAGGCTGCTAGGGTTTATAGTGCATAGATATTAAACAGACTTACTTCTAGAACTTGTGCTGCAGGCGCGATATGGGGTAAAAAAATAGCAGAGTATTCTACACAGGATAATTGTGCCTAGTTTTGAGAGTTTACCTGTAGCTGCCTGGTGTGTTCACACAAGTGGCTCCATTCTGGCAACCTAATGCTGTTCCAGCAAAAATCTGGCATTCATTAACATCCACGGAGCACAGGGGGCCCTAAGATGAAATGGAAAACCAGTTTATTTTCCAAATAACTGAGAAAGGAAGCAAACCATGGACCCAATGTTTAATATAGTTTTCAAAGATATACAAACCATGGGCTGCTAGCAACACAGCTTCCCTTATGAAACACAATAACAGAACTATTTTTCAGCTGTGTTTCTGTGACCCTTGCTATCAGTGATATGGGGATAAAATATTTCAGATGTAGAAAGCATATGAACAGCACATTTTTGTCATCCCTTCACTTTCCAACCAGAAAAAGACTCAGAAAATTTTCTTTTTAACTGTTTCTATCAGGAAAGCACATAAATTTTGACCCAAATCTTGCTGGGCTAACTTTTAAGTTGAAATCCTTTGAGAAGAAGATATAACATTTCCATCTCTGGTGCACATAATAGCACCATTAAACCATTTGCTAGTAAAGTCTCTGGATTTAAAAAAGTCAGAATGGCACTGATTATTTACACACCCCATTTGTCCTACATGTTAGAGATTGAATAAACATCCATCCCTTCCCCCATTCTCTCTCTATCCTTGTGTAAGGTCAACAGCAAGGCATGCAGTTCAGTTCAGTGCTCAGCAAAAACCAGACTAATTCTCTGCTGTGGGAACTGCCAAGAATCACTGACTCCATGGGCCATCGCCTGTGTGTAACAGTGCAGGGTTTGGCCCAGTGCTTTGGGCTTCTTTCTTTTTTACATGTATAGATTGATATTGTTGAGAAGCAAATGAGTTGCTCTCCAGCCAGTGAGTGATACTGCTGCTTTGCTCTTCAGTGTATCTCACTCTACCCTGAGCAACCCTAAAATGCTGCACTTCGTGGTGATCACACTAACCTAGATGCAGACTTACAGTTAAAATACACACTCTGTAGTCAAGGAGGTTAAAGACTCACCTGCCAGCTGCTGGGACAGAGGCAAAAGAAACCATCCAGTGAGTTTACACAGGTCCCTGTGTTCTTACAGGGGTTACTACTGCATGCTCTCCTCTGGATGTCCTGAAATGCCAGAAAAAAGTAGAAAATGAGGTTTCTGCTTAGTTGGTGTTCCATTAGCATTTATTTTCAAGACAAACCTTCTTTTTTCTTTTTTTCTTTTTTTTTTTTTTTCTCATTCTTTCTTGGATTCCCCCTCCAATTTTTTCAGCAAGGTTGATTTGTAAAAGTTTTGAGCTATTTCACTTATCCCTGCACAAAATAATCATGCTGTGATTGGTACTACACAGAATGGCCAAGCACTAGGATGAGAAAAGCCCTGTAAAAAGTAAATAATAATAGAGACTGTTCTTCAGTCTCTAGTCTAGATGGAGGGTGATTTTGTCTTTTTGATTCCATGGGTGATTCATCTGACAATTGTTTTTACAGCACCTGTAGGTGTGGCTTGTCACAAGCTCACTGGAGAAGCAAGCAACAGCTGAAACTTAGCTAGTTCCAATACAATAAAAATCCAGTTTGAGTTTCTGGTCTTTATCTTGACAGACCAGTGAAGGAAATGTTTACTTCTCCTTGGTATCTACTTGTTCTTGAATGTACAACTGTTTTTCTGCTAAGAAATGCAGGCTCCTACACAGTTTATATTTTGTAAGAAGGCATATCACCTCCTCCACAAATCTTGGTCCTTTTTTTTAACCTTCTGTTACCAAAAAAAGTTTTCCTGAGGAATGCATGAGAGGAAAGAAATCATTTAGCTATTTAATCATTGAAACCTCTCTTTATTTACTTGGGGCTGGGATTTCCTTTTCTGATCTCTAGTTTGCTTCCCATTTACTTACCTGCTGTAAGCTTTGAAGTTTGTTATCAAGACTCAGGATCTGCAAAAGAAATGCAAATTGCATTGTGCTTGGTATGAGAGTGACCACAGAGGTACTTGCTGGATACTGGTAAGCTAACAAAATGTATTCCTCTGAGAAAAGGGAATAGCTGATACGTGGAACCAGGTGACAGTCGGAACCAAATGAGGCCCCATTCACTGTGATTTTGGTGGGTTTGGCTGTTCAGAAAATGACAGCTTAAACATGTCCCAGCCTGGATCCACAAGGCAAGACTCAGTCTTGCAAAGACATGTTCAGGTGCTCAAAACCAAGAATGTGAATATTCCTGTGGGATTGTCCAGGTCCTTGCATGCATGACAAGGATGGAGGTCTGGGACAGAGCACTGACAGGCAAGAAAAGGGTCACCAAATCTCAGTGGGTTGTAACCACAAACAGCAAACTGAATAAGGGAATATGATAGATACATACTAGCACCATTTCCCTAAAGGAAGATCTCTTAGGCTATAAAATATTTTTCTATAAGGAACTTGTGGAAACACTGTAACAAAAGACACTTAAATCAGGCAATGGTTTAAAAATTTTCTCATGGAAAAAAATTTTCAGGAGCAGGGAAGTGACAAAACTACTGCATAGGTCTTTTCTTTCCACAGAAAATCCCTATAGCCCATTTCACCCGTGGAATGGGATGTCTGTTTAACAACTATGAAAACATATATGGTCCATTTCCAGAATTTATCCATAAATATTAGAGGATATAGTCAATACAGATGCTGACAATGAAAAAAGAAGAATCACAGTAACTGGAAATTTTGGGGGGATTTACAGAAATTTTTGCATTGTCTCCAGAGCTTCTGAATAAGCATCTCAAAATTAAACACAGACTCCAAGCTGATGTTAAAGAGGGACTCTGCTCCAGTTCCCTGAACTGCGTCCAGAAATACTAAAATGAATCAGGTTGTTTAATATTAGTGCGAGGAATGGAAACCTGGGAATGTTGGAGGAGGATAACGCGAAGGTATGGCTCACCTTGGAGGTCAGCAGAGTAATCTGCTGGGATACATTCTGAGAGGCACTGCTGGCTTTTTTAAGTTCTTGAATCTCTGTGCTACTCTCTCTAACCTAAACAACAGAGATAATGTGAAACAAACCTTGACTTTTCAAAAGCTTAGGAAAGTTTTGTCCTTGCATAACTTTACTATTATAAAGTCCACTTAAATACAGAGAGCTCTACTATACACACAATTTAATCTTGTAATTATCTTCTGTGATGGCATGATTACTTTACAAGTCTGCAATAGCTAACTTTTATATTAGACTACTGATATAGATAATATAAAATAAAATAATACAAGCCACATCAAACACTTGTGAAAACAATTTAACAATTAATATGTAAAACTGAAAATATATTAAGGAAAAGTAACTATATCACCTGACTAAAAAATTCTGCAAGGTCTTCTTCATTAATTTTTACTTTCCCCAGTGGTCCAGTTCTAAATTCAATATTTTTGCTGGAGCCAGCATGGAACACTAAATTACCCTGCTCGGAGGATAAACGAGGCCTGTTGTATTATGGAAAAAAAAAAAAAAAAGAAAAGAAAAAGAGATCATTTAGTTACACATATCTGCCAAAGAGTGTGTAAAATAGAGATGCAGTAAAGCCATTCTGTTCCCATTACCAGCACTGCCAGGCCACCATATCAACAAATGCAATGGTACTTACTGCTCATCATAAGTGGCTCTTTTCTGCCTCTTTTTTTCATGGTGGTTTGGGTCACAGCTCAGTCCAGCAAGTAATAATAACACAACTACAAGCCCAGGGACAGGAGGAGTCCAAAGCATTGCTCTCCTTCAGCTGTCCTGAGCTTGAAGTGAAACCTCCAGTGCTGGATTGGGCTGTTGTGAGCCCAGGTGCCCTTTGCTCTCACACAACTCCTTGTTCACAAGGTGCCCATTCTGCTGCCTTGTCTTGCAAGGGTGAACTTTATCTCAGATACCTTAATTAAAGATTGACAGCATGCAAATCCCCTAGACATTAAATGCATTTTTCTGTTTTTGTCTTTTGGTTTCAGGAGCTTTGAGAGATCATTAATTGGAATCTGCCTGTATTTTATCAGTATGTCTTTGCCCTTTGTACAGCTGAGCACCCCTGTCTCCCTGAGCACCTTGTAATCTGCAGCCGTCTGCTGCAGAAATGGCTCTCTCACATGCTGCACCACAGGGGCAAAGGAAAGATTATTTTGGCAGCACTAAAGGACTTAACTGTTACAAAAAAATCCCCAATCCCAAATGTAAAACCCACAGCGGCTGGCAAGGAATACTTGTATTGAAAGAGAAGCTTCCAGTCAGTAATTTACTGGGCAGATGACACAAACAAGTCAGCAGTACTGAACAGCATCCCATGGATTACAACAGCAAAGTACAATTTTAACTGAGTATGGTTGCTCTGACTCAAGGGTGGCTCAGTCCCCAGATGCTGAGGCTCAGGCTGCTTCTGCTGAAAGCCATGAGAGATTCCATGTCCCACCTCTCCTTTGCTTTTGCCAGAGTCTCCATATTCCCCTTGCAAAAGAATTTTCTGTGCTTTGTTCTTTCTGCTTAGAGGAGCTCTGCATGTTTTCTTTCCTCATGCTATGAGCTTCCTGAACTTCCAGGCCCACCACCATTCCTTTTCATTTTCCTTTTTGCTTAGTAGACATCTTATTCAGATTGCTCACATTTCAAAACTCTACTGAGAAGAGTAGCAACAGTTGTACCTGCTCTTGCTTGTAGGTAATACCAGCATCGTTTAAGCCCCAGACCTTCCTGGAAGCCATGGAGCTCTGGCACTTCCTAACCCTGCCCAGTCTTTCTGCTCCAGTCTGTGCTTGTGATCTACAGATGTCCCACAGATATGTGGAACCTCCCCATGGAAGCATTATGAGCTCAAAACAACCTGGGAAGAAATTGGATGTGGTGACAAAAAATACTAATGTCACCTCAAAAAGAGACGGATGCACGCTGTGAACGTGAATGTGAAGTCAGGATGGCCAATGTTTGTGGTGCTGCCACAGATAACTTGATCTTCACTGTGAGTAACCATAATGCCTTAGATTGTATCAGCTCTATCCCACCATTTTTGTTTGCATAAAACCTAGATTTTTATTACATTTTATTATCTTTGTTTTGATAAACTTACCTTGGAATTCAGAACCGCATCAGCATGCTGACCACTTCCCTTGTGCTCATGCTGACTGTGATATAGGTAACCCAGCAGTCACTGCTGCTGCCAAGGGATCTGGAAGGGCAGAGGGGAAGCTCCTACCGAACCCACGGAAGACAGTCCATCCCATGTACCTACAAGTGAGGTAGAAGGACAGCTCTCTGGGTGTTCACCTGCTCTGCAGCAGGGAGTCTATCAGCTGTTCCTGCCAGAACAGAGAATATAAGGTGAATTTTCCATGTGTTGTCCTTTACCATCATGAGGGATAATGTTTCCATGAAAATACAGAATTCTGTCCTTAGTTGTTGGAAATATGACTGCTCCATTCAATCCACATGAGCTATGTTTTTTTATACCGAGAATCTGTCCCTCCACCTTTTTTATATTTACTATTATGCTTTTTGCCCTGAAACATCTGTTCAGGAACAGGACAGCATAGACAAATTATCAATGTTTCTGTCCAGTCTACTGGACACCTTCTGCCTCTGGGTATCCTGGTACTGTCCATTAAACTAGTGCTCATTAACATTCTTTCCGTCGATTCTGAAGCCTGTCTGGAGGGGATTTTTTCTCTTTTTGTTTTGATTTGCTTTTTGTTTTAACAGTTTACTGAGTTTGTGTAAGTGTCAGTTGGGTGTCAATTTGAATAAACTCTGGGCTAACTACACCCGCACTCCATAGCAGAGTGGCTGAATGTCTGGATACTCCAGGAACTTACTTTCACAAAGTCCATTGTATGCTGACAGTTTCCATCCTGGCCTTCGGCTGTGGCCCACAAAATCCTTCCTTTCCTCTATTCATTTCTTCTGCACACTGAGTATGCATTGCCCCTCTCTGTCACCTGTCAACCTTCAATTCAGGCTTCCCTTTCCAACTAATTAACTCCAATAAACCAATAACCAGCAAGCAATAAACCATAAAGGATGAAGACAAGGCTGCTAATGCAAGGAACAAGAAGAAATTCACCTTCTCTTCCTGCACGCCTTATAGCTTAGAAAATAGTTGCCCTGAAGAACAGCTGACTTTGACTATGCACTGATTATAGGATGGAAAGAGAGGGTTGGGCACCCACCTATTTGCATGACACACTGTTTTCCATTTCATTAGACCTTCCAGATTTTAGTTAATTTAGTCTTTATTCCTAGTGAATGCACCTTAGGCTGGCCAAATTGAGAAATCTATAAACCTCCTTGAGGAGAGAAATAGGTCCACACCTTCTAATTTTACTGTAATATATTGGATTGAGACATCATTTTTGGAAGAACATAATGGAAAACATGCAAATGTCTGGCATAAGAATAGGTGCTGTTCTTTTTAACAAGAAGAGCTGGCATGAACCTCTCCTCCTGGGACAGATCATTCATTACCTCTCTACAATGAAGGCTCAGAAAACAGCTCTAAAGAGTATAGGTTGTGTGCAGATTTGGCAAGAGTAACCGAGTGTTTGTCTCTAATTCTGGTTGAAGTTCATCCTGTACTAGCAGGGACTACGATTTACCACCATCTTGTGTAGCTGTGTGAAATGAAATGGTGGTATTCCTCTACTTCTCCAGCACTATGTGCCTGCAGTGCAAAGACAATGGTGTAGAAGGTAAGAGTTGACTCAGATCATGGCCAAAAATTCAATATGCATTAATTACTCCTAGAAAGTAACTCAGATGCATGGATATGACATGAGTTTTTGACAATGTTACCTTTTTAAATGGAGGAAGAGCAGCAATTGGTGTCAATCCAAGCCTGGCTAACTTTTTAACGGAAGACCAAAAAATAATCCTTTTTTTTTCCTACAGACGGGAAAAAAAAAAATCCCTGCTGTTCAGTGTTATCACTCAAATATTTGCAAGTAATTATAAATCTGGTCCATTGCTGGTTAAATACCAAGTAGAGCACATTTACCCAAGTTTTCCGTCAGCTGAGCTCGTATCTCCCAGTTCTTCCGTCTTCACTTCCTGGATCCTCTTTCATCTTTCCTCTTTCTAGTAATACTCTAGTGTTCAAAAGTGACACACAACACATGAAGTGACACTCCCTATAACTGTGCAAATTCATGGTGTAAACCGTGCTCAATGTTGAACTCAGCACTTCCCATGTGTCCCTACAGCTCTGAGACAACCAAGCACTAAGTTGGTTATCAGGCCCTGTGCAAAGGATCAGCAACCATGGGATTTACATCAAATGCAAAGGATCAGCAACCATGGGATTTACATCAAATGTAGGTGACTCTGAAAAGTAAAATTCCCCTTGCTGTTCCTTACCTATAACCACCTATCATCAGTTCCTTCTCTCTATTCATGAGTGTCTGGAGAGTTTTATGGCCACAGCATCTTCCCCAGGGGCTGCAGCTGCTGCAAGCCTCCACTTCCCACACCCCTCCTTGAGGATTTCTTTTGCTTCTCAGCATTCTGCTCTCTGACACCTGTCTAAGATTCCGCTTCCTCAACACAGCTGATGAAGTTCATAAGTTACCTGCTAATGAAGTTAAACTACCTGGCCAGGAAATTGAGTTTTTCAGATTTTAATAGCAAATGACAAAGATAAGAGTCTTGATTTAGTTAGCTACTTGAGTTGGAATTGATCTACTGTCCCAATTCTCCCTGGATTCCTTTATCACAATGACGTTTTAACATGTTAGATTTTTACTTTCCTTATGAGACTTTTATTTTAGTTATTCTTTCTGATTTTTCTTCCTACACATTGCTGTTTCTATAAACAACTAACCACTTTGATGCTTCTTAGTCTCCATTTCATTCTTTTTTGTAATTAGGTTCACGAAAAGCTTCCAGTTGGTTGTACTGGCTTTGTTCTTTTCTATTGATTATTCCAGTCCTTTTAACACATTCCAGTTGCTTTAAAACACACTGGAGTTATTTTTAGGGACTTCCACTTGCATAGCCACCCTTCTTCAGTAACAACCCTCCACTGGATTCACTCTGCTCTGTACTGCTGGCTTGTACCGAGATGCTCAGTCCGAGCTGTATCTGTAAAGCATTTGCTGTGTGTGGATGCTGTGGTCACAAGTATGGTAACCACAGCACCATACAATTCTCTCACCATACAACATAAGCAGTAAGATCCATCATCCTGGGCAAGAAGATCTGTCCAGATCAGTGGATCATCCAGGTCACTCTCCAACAGTGGCCAAAAGCATATAGGAAATGAAGGGTACACGAAGGGGCAAGCACACACAGTACCTCTGCTAGGTACTCTCCTGGCCTCCACTTACTTGCAGCTCAGGAACTTCTTCAGTCAGAGATTTACTTACTCAGTACTCTCAAAGGATTTTTCTTACATGAACTTGTCCAGTCTTCTCCTTCTCTCCAAGCTTCACCTTACAACGCATGTAAGGTTGTAACGAGTAACAACACATGTTAAGTGTGGTCAATATACAGTGAAAATGGCAATAAAAATATTAATTCTGAGAAGAATCCCATTTTTAAGTGTGTTATTTATAAACTGAGACTGGTTTATTTTAAAAAAATATATAGGGCAAACAGTTGAACTAATCAAAACCATTTATTACTAGCTGTGTATGAGAAAATACATCAGTACCATCAACATGCTTTTCTTCCAAATTCCAGGTGGCAATTAAAAAAATATTTCAATTAAAACAGCCCAGTGCATGGACAAAAGCACAAGACAAACATGCTCTAAGTGAATCTGGGATTTCAGGATGTATTCTTGCATCTAAAATCAGAGACATTCTTCCCTGGAGGAGATTTCAGGAACTTTTTTGCTGCAGTTTCCCAAATCCTAGTGAAGGGTATCCAACCAGTGTGGCCATCTGACACTCCATCCAACAAGTCTCTCACTAAAAGTGGTGTGTTCCACTTGATTTAAACCTTTCCAACTCTGCCTCTTGCTTCACCAGAGCTCTTACCAGAAGATTCCTGGTCCAGTTTCCTCCCACTGTCAAAAGCACCAGGTGAAGGAAAGTCAAAGAGAAAAACCCAGTTGTTTTGCTTTCAGAGGCAGCTGCCCGGCCTCCTAACAACAGCTACATAAATGCCCCAAACTTTACAATCAACCAAAGATAAAAATAACAGCAATCTTGTCATGGTCTTTGCAATAACATTTAAATTGGCATACTATCACTACCAAGTATTTCATAAACTTCCCCTTAACGAGGTTGTAACACTGCAACACTCACGTTTGCACATGCAAAAGGAAAATGGCTACTGGAATTCATTTTGGGCTCTATGCCTACTTTTTTCTGCTTTCACATTGTTTTTCCTTGGATATTTCTCTGACCAGTATCAACTTCATACAATATTTATATAACACTGCTCAGAAATGCCTAGTGCTCTTAACCAATTATTACATTACCTCCTCCAAATCCTTACTTATAGGTCAAACTCTTTAAACACCATCAGAAAAAAAATACAGCACTTAAGTGGTTGTAAACACATACGAGACAAAATATATTAAACTCCTAAGGAAAATAAATATAATTCGGTATTTATACAAGAATCCAAGTGTTAAACATTAGTGTGAACAGCAAGCAAATAGAGCAGCCAAAGGGTGAGCTGAGAATTCAATACTTCATCCTTGAGATGTAACAAATATTTTCTAAATTTCCTGTTTATTTTAGAAATGTGTGACAACTGCTGAAACAGAATTGTACAGTCATTAAAGCATTGGACCTGTTCAGAGTTCTACTGAAATGTCTCTGTCAAAACCAAAATGGGCTTTCCCTTGACTAAATTTATGAAATCGTTATCACCAATCAGTGTTTTCCCAGACTGTAATACAGAGATTCCTGAAAATCCTTATAATTCTCCTAGGAGAGACCAGTCAAAAGCAAGATAAAAAAGTCTCTGGGCAGGAGCCTTACATTCACTGCATGCAAGGATGCACCTCCACTTCAAGCATCAAAGAATACTCAAACTCACTGCATGAAACAAATGGTATTTTAGTAATTTTGCTGCTAGACAGGTTTCTTCATGAGTATAGGGAAACCTGAGACTAACTCAGATGGAAACTAGCTGGTATAGGGAAGATTCTTGTAAGGCAGTCTGCAAGCTTCAGAAATGGCTGCAGAAATGTAACACCACCAAATATGATACCCTTTTTCTCAGTAGAAATTCTCGAATTTGAGGGAACACAACCACATCACCTCACTCAGATAAAGAAATTTAATTAAGATGTGAAAATGAATGAGGTACAAAATCAAAAATCAGATTCTGGAAGTCTCCCTCCCTTTCCAAAGCTGTTTTCCAGATTTTACTTCTTCACCTTTCAGCTGCTTTTGTAATCACATTTCATTCCTGTGAAAATGCTTAAGCTGAAGTTGCAAAGTACAGCAATGATGTAGGCTGCAAAATACTTAGGATTAGGAGACTGCTTGGAAAAGGAAGCAACATGATCATCAAGTGAGGTCAAGCGGGTACAACCCAACAGAACTCAGTAAACCAGTCTATTAATGACAAACCAAGGAGATAAACAGCAGTCCCTCAATTTAGCTGCACCAGTATTACAGGGTTAGCAGGGGTAAAATACACAAATATGTATTTACAATTCTGAATTCTTTCAATGTTTTTCTTTCAGAAACAGCTCAAATCAGCAAACAGATTCAGTCTTCACAATCACATTGAATTAAAATTCACTGTCAATATGTAACAGGCTCTGTATTACTGTATCAGTATTAGGTGCAGCTCAGTAAGTTTCAGTTTCCACTTTAACACTGCTAGCTTAGAAGTGGCATATAAAGCATTAAAATATGTTCTACACATAAAGGAATTGAAAACTAATTGTTAATAGTAATATTTTTCCAAATATTATTACAGCGAAGCAAAATGAATAGACTATTTACGTGGTTTAGCAGAAGGAAATTCCAATTTATATGTCAAATTGATATACTTTGTTTTCACACCAATGTTTGGAAAGATAGCAATAGATCTTCATACTACCACATTTCTCCCAAGAATAAGACCATACAGCTATAAGTTATTGATCTGGCTGATAAATCTACACAATAACCACTGTGTGTACAGGTACCTATGGTTCACTCTCCAAACCACACCTGCTCTTTGCAGTTTAGTAGCCAGCATGGTAGTACTTTTTTGCCATTTCAGTACTACAAGGAACCAGGTAAAGACAGAGGCCAACGCCATCCTTCTCTAGAGCTTTGTCCAGAGCTCTTTCAGGAGAATCCATTTCCATTTCTCTTTTACAGCTGGAACAGTCCAAGCAGTCAATATGCTCTTGGAGAATAAGACAGGCTGAAGCAGGTCAACCCAAGCCTTTCCTGGTTTAACAGTCCATAGGAAACATGCAAATCAAGACTGAAGGAAGAAATACACAGGAGTCGGCATAAGATAAAGTATGGCACAAAACATCTACAGACACTCATTTTGAAATTGTTTTCAGGACTACAGCAGATGAAAGTAGCTGCAGTATGAAATGAATACAGCAGCTCTGTTCTCTACGGTCTTCAATTTCTCCTGCATTACCAAGCCCAGATGGAACATACCATGACTGTTCCAGTGTCATCCCATGGGTGCAGGGAAGAGGGGGAAGAAAACTCATTAATTTTCAGGATTGGCAACTTAAACTTACTGCTTGGTGCACAAGAACTATGACCAAACTACAAAATCCTTCTGTTTTCTTCACATAATCTCCCCAACGGATGCTTACTAAGTATCACCTCACCTTTTCCTCACTCAAGCTGTTTTTAATCTAGATACCAATGGGAAAATCCCAAGGAAAGATAACCACTGGAGCCCATGCTTCTTTAGAGGCGTTTCAGTTTCCCCATTATTTTTTCTATTATTTCAGAGGTACTGAACTCAAAAGACTTGATTAAAAACCCACTGAATCCAGCTCTGTGAGGTGCTGTACACCAGTGGCACTCAGTATGGCCACACACAGTGGTTTCACCCCAACATACACTCCTAACCCTAGTACTACCACCAAGATTTGTGAAGAAATTTTCAGAAGCAGCCCATACAGTTTTTCTCCAGTTCTTATGTCACAGGAACCTAAACACGGAGCTTCAAAATTTTTTTTTATGTCTTTTACATGTAGGTCTTTGGTAATCAGAAATAATCTTATCCTGAAAAATATGAGAAGAGAAACAGGCAAGTTATTGTCAGGGCTGTGATAATCTTGAAATATTTTTATTCAGCTGCACCTAAACAAATCATTCCAGACAGATACAGTTGGGTTCCAGAATCTTGCAAGTATTTAAAGAAGATGAGACAACCATAAAGGACAACACTATATCTTAAAAATTTTATACAAAATACTGAATTTAATAGTTTCATGAGCTACAAAAATCACATCAAAATTTCAGATCATATATAGAGTAAATCTTTTCAGAAGAGATAATTTACATTTAAAGATGAAGACATTTTTCACATAGAACTTGATCTCTGTACCTAATTAAAACAGCTTTGAAACAGTTGCACACGGTACTGAGAAAATGGTTTAAGATCAAATGAAATAAAATAGTCTTATCTTTTTTCATTCAAATATTTGCACATACTGCTCTTTTTCATTTTGCAAACTAAAAAATAATATTTAAATAATGCAAATAAGTCATGTAAACTTCCATTTAAATAAAACACCTATAGAGTTCAAATCCATCATGAATACAAGTTATTAAAAATGTATCAAAACTGTTCAGCAAAATGTCTAGACAAATATCTTGGTAAGCTCTGGTTTTTGCCCAGCTTCTATCAGCTTTCTCCTGAAAGACAGAAGTATTTTCTGCCACCAGTCCATATGCATCAGATTCAAGTTCTAAATTATTCAAGTAGAATGGAGATCAATTTTGCCACCACGTGTACGTTGAGGCTGTTTCCCAGAAGACGATAGCATTGCTTTACTGTTACCTTTTCAGGAAAACCTAAAACAAAAACATATAGTGCAACATCACTAGTCTGGGTTTGTTACTTTTTAGTCTTATTTTTTTTCAGAGAACATTTCTTACAGCAGTTATCACAGACTGCTGCAGAATCCACCCTCCCTTCAGCTTCCCCCCAAAATTCACAAAGTTACAAAATCAATTTGCAACCAGTTCATTGGATTTGGATCAGTTCTTCTATTATCAATACTGCCATCTCTAAGGTTTCACAAGAAGCTTCAAAGCATTCCTCTGCTGTGTAACTAATGCTGACCTACCTTCCCTTCAGAGGGCTCAAAACATCCAGCAGTCTCAGGGAGGGGCAGCAGCACTAAATCCCTGCACAACTGCTACTCTAGATAACATCCACAGAAGAACATGGCCACAACAGAAAGAAAACATGACGATTCTGCAGATGGATTAAACTGCACTTCTCAATAAGCTTTACATTGTACTTCCCACATGATCCCCTCTAACCAGCTCAGGCAAATCACGAGTCTCCCAGTGCAATACACCACCAGAACAGACTAAATGATGAGCAAGGCTTACTCAGCGAGTGATTAGGCAGTTGAACAATTTTCCATGTAATTCACTGCCGACCCTGTTAAACACACTCAGAAATACAGACAGCATCAGAAATGTCCATCCCATAGTAAGTGCATGGACTGGCAGGAAGAAGGGAGCGCTGGTAAAAATGACATCAGTCCAGGTATTGTGAAAGGACTGTGTTGTGTACTGAGTACCACTCCTGAGAGTGAAGCAGTTTCAAGCAGCCAGCTGGTCTGCTCTGTCCTTGCTTGCACTCTTACCTTACTCCAACTGTGAGGTAAAGTACATTTGCTTCAACCTGAGTGAAAGATGAACACCAGTGGTGGCTTAACTGTTAGGGTCATATAGTAAGCTGCTGAAACTTGACCACATTCAATTATTTCATCATTCCCTAAGAAGAAACACCTAACTTTGACTTGGAGGTCATCACCACCTCAATTAGCTCAGATGCATAAGCACACTGTGAGTGCAAGTAGTGATATGTATGCTCTGAAATTTTCACAGCTCTTCAGAAAAAATTCTCTTCCAGAGAGAGCTCAGGAGAGAATGTGGTTGGATAGCTGTTGAGCAAAAGAAGGCTCTGAGGAGGAGGTGGTGTCTGGGAGGAGTTGTTCCATCCTTCTCTGCCAGTTATTCATGCTTCAAATGTGGACTGCTTTGGTAAACACATCTTCTGCCAGCTCCATCCACTCTGCCCAGCTTCCTAAGCACTCACATTTGGGCAACTGTTCTTCTGTCTTTGGAACAATCACTTGCACTCCCACACACACTTCCTTAGATGGAGTTTTCACATTTGATCAATGATAAGGTACAGAATGAAGGCATTTTAAAAGAGTACATGAAAATAAATATGTATTTATGTGCACATACACACACAGGTGCACCAAGAAGCCTACCTGAATCTTGACAATGTCAGAATTCCTCCTTCTACCTTTTGGCAACTGAAAACCAAGAATTAATTTTCAGAACTCATGGACTCCTTTATCCCAAGCCTCCTCCCTCTGGCTGTTAACACTGTCTTGCACTTTTTATCTTCTTGGCTCCACACAGAATCAAAAAGTCAGATTCAACACCTCCCAGTATGCTGGCACTTGCTGCATAGCTCTCACTGTAGCATTTATGTCACACACAGTACTTGATGACATTGAGGTCTTAACAGCACGTACTGCCCCACCATATTAGCTTTTGCTTCCTAAAAGCTTGCATAAATTGCTAATAAGAAAAATGGAAAACACATCCTGACATCACTCTCATGAAAGCAGGTCACAGGTGTGAGAATGCTCTGTTCACTTTTAACGATATTGCTGTGGGACCCACCAGAGTGACTAAGACAAATGACTGCGGTATTTCATTGAACTGTAGTGCAATTACTATTTATACATTTAGATGTTAAAAGCACAAATAAATCTGGTCATGTTAAGAATGAACAATGACTTTAACTCTGGACCTCACATATTGGAAAAGGCCATCCACTTCTTAAAACACAGAACCATTTAGACAATCACATTTCTTCTGATGATACTGTAGCTGCACTAGTAACAGCATCTGCTACAAAGCTCCTGGCAGTGTGTTCACATAGTTTTCAGCTTAATAGTTTCCTCATTCTTCAGTTTCTTGGACCAACAACATATACGCAGGGGGTACAATTCCAAGCTTTCTGGTTTTGAAAATTTCAGCCTAAATGTTGTCAGTACAGAACACAGTAGCAGAGAACTTATAACACATTTTGCTCTGAAAATACCATATTTCACAATGATTACTTGTAGTTTAGCATGGGAGAAATGCTGTCAGGGCAACACCTTTTGCTGCAGCCATAAATATATCCACTTTCAAAAAAACCCAGAGCTTGCAAATTGTCAAAGGAAACTGAGACAGTACCTAAATTCACTAAAGATTTCAATCAGCCTAGAATCAAGTAACACTTTTTTAAGCAAAAAGTGGGAAATGTTTTAAACACAAAGAAATGTCAGACTTGTGACTCAACGCAGTGGGAAAATCATGCTCTGCCTATGAATCAGGAGCATATGCAAGAGGAAACCACCAAATAAGAGAGGCCTGCTTTTTGTGTTGTCAAAGTTGGAAAAGTAGTATAGAGAGGGAAGAGAACTGCAAGAACTGTAAAACAGTTAAAATACTAACTGCCATAATTATGGCAAAAGGGTACTGTCCTCTGAGAAGTGGAATCCCAAGCAACAAAAGACAGGTCTGCTAAATGAACACATTGTACATGGTGATGATCTGACTTCTTCTTCAGAAGCCTGACTTGTCTTCAGAGTTCAGTTCTGGTTTGCAAAAACATTGAACCTCACTGGTGTCTGTGCAGATGAGCTCTGAACAGAAAGTACGGTATCACTCCAAGCACTATGAAATTACCAAAGCCAAGTTTCACAAACTGTTCACCCCACATTAATGTAGTCTTCCAAATATAAATTTCTCCATTGTCTCAGTTCTCCCTTTGTAAAATACAAGCAACATTAATCCAATTGCACCTCTCAGTAATGTTGCAGAGACTGATATAATAGTGGGAAAGTTCCATCTGTGTTTAAAGAAAAGAGAAAATAGGCAATTCTGGGTTCAAAAGAGATCTCGAGCAGCATGATAAGCCTATACAAGCCCAATCCAACTCTGTTAAGTTCAAGTATCTTGACATCAGCCTACATGGATATGGAACAGAGCTGTGCTTAAAGGCTTTCTGAAAAGAGAACAGATCTATTAAAGAAGAGAGGCTATGAAAAAACATTGCATGTTGATATATAACAACACAGCACACGCTTGCAAATACTCATAAACATGTAAGCTTAGTGCTGGCAGCTCTAGTTTCACTGTGCAACCTTGATAATGTTCTCCAAATGTAGCATTTTCGAATATGAGAAGTAATAAATGAAAAAACAAACTAAAACTGTGAAAGAAAGACAAACATAGAAACAAGTCACATTCCTTAAGTCACTGAGGAAGTCAAAGAAAAATATAACAAATTACTCAAGGTCAGTGCTGTTTTACTCTTTGAGCAATCAGGGCTAGTGGAAGGGGGTTGAAATTAGGTGATCTTTAAGGTCTCTTCAAACACAAACCCTTTTATGATTCCATGGATGCTTTTGTTGCTGAGTGACAATTAATTCTTAGCAGGTAGTAACAGCTACACTTTCCTGCTTGCCCTTTTTTACAAGGAGAATTCTGATGAATTTATTTCAGGTTTAATTCTTGCTGATGTGCATCCAGTGTACTGATACTGCTGAGTTTTGTTCCTTGACTTCTTCAAAAAAAAACCACTTAGAAAACAAAGTAACTCACCAAGGACTGCCTTTTCTAGAAGAGAGATGGCTTAATAGATTGGTTACTCCTCAACAAAGAACTATCTGTATCATCTAAAATTCCCTTTCTGTCAGCAGCTGTAAATGTGTGGAAGGGAGAAAGCAAGAAGCCCAAACACTGAGAACCACAAACAGACTTCCTAAGCTGGCAGGATATGCTGATTTACCACAGTTGTGAGTAACACTGGCTGCAGAGTAAATAATTTCAACTTTAAACAAAGGTATTCCTTCATTGCGCTTCAGTAACAGAGCATTTTGCCTGCCAAAACCTTATTCTTAGCTTATGAAGATAAACCTCACCACAGAAGCTGGCTCTTACAAAATGTGAAAAAAACTGGTTGAAATTCAGAGAAATTCAAAGTTAGGCAAAATACAAGAATCAACCAATCAGGCGGGCTGAAAAAATGCAAAATAAAAAGAATGGATTAGTCCCAGAAAAAAAAAAAAAAAAAAAAAAAAAAAATACATTGGCATTTCTGAAGAATAATGTAGAAGGAGGTACTTTGTAGCACATACCAAATTCCAAAGGGAATCCATGAAGATTTGCTATTTCTCTTGGGGTAAAGTACCTCAGTTTTAGTGTTGACAATTTCATAAGCTTCTCTTCTTCTGGTAAGTTGTCAATATGCTTAAACACTGATTCAAGCTATGAAGAATATAAAAAACAAGAGATATGACTGATGCAGGCCAAATATGTAAAATTTACAGTCACATCTTAATAGAATGTTTCCTTAATTATCAAAGTGACAAAGACAATAGCATGTTTTGCTTGAAAGTGTCATTCATACTCTATTTTGCAGCCAGCATCTCAACACATGGACTTGCAAGAAAGAAATCAATGTTGCCATGAGGATGTTCATAATTTGTTCCTCCCGTTCCAACCTATACCAATACTTAATGGGGCAATCAAAGAACAAACATTTGTTAATGGCAAAGGACAGTGACTCAGTATAACTCAACAGCAGACCATTCATACAAATTAAGTTGTATGGATGCAGCTGTTCTAATACACTTGCTTTGCGATTATTCTGAATTCCTGAGCTGCATTCTTTTTATGTTTAGAAATGCCCTATAATATTAGTGACCAGCACAGAAGTGCAGGAGGCAGGGCTTGTGTACAAAACAGGCTTTGTGAAAAGTATCTTCGAATGCTGATTCACCAGTACATTTATTATCTTCCCCAATACCTAAACACCACTTGGTCATGAACTTAGTATCAACAGTAAAACTTTTCAAAATACTCTTCCCACATAAACTATAAGTTTGAAATTCAAACATGTTAAACATCTGACAATATTTACTGAATCATCTGTGTACAAAAAACGGCCCTCGATTCACAACACTGTACTGTAAGTTCTCCATACAACCAGTCATTTCTAATGTTTTCACATGCCCCCACAAAACCTCTGTATGACATGACACATAATAAAATAACTGCAACTCATATTCTCCTCACAGAGAGACACAGATGTAATTTTGGCCTAAACAAACTGCTATTTAGGAACACAAAGTAAACCAATTGGAAACTCAGTTGCCATAAAATGTACATTTGAAAGATTTTTTTCTTATAATATTCAGAATAACAAAGGAAAGACAAAAACCCCAAGCTTTAAAACAAGTCTAGAGTTTTAAAACTAGTCATTCTAATATGTTAGACTACACACTTACCTCTACATCCACTGCTGTCTGCAGAACTGAGCCTGTCCCTTCTACATAGTGTCCATACCTCAACAACAACAAAAACAATCTCAAATTAATATTTTCACTGGATTTCATAGTACTGTCAACTGCAAAGATGCAGGGAGGTTACTTAGGTTCCTTTGCCTTGATTAACAAACAGCCTCCTGGACAGATACAGCAAAAGGCCTTGTTATAAACACTGCTAACCCCTGGAGTGCAGTACCCTCTGAATGTGCTCTCTGGGGATGAGTCTGCACTCAGTGCACAAGGGTTCATCCACACTAGTGCCTTATATATGGCAACTACATAAAGCCAAGGAACTCGAGCATAGGACCACCAAAAAGAGCCATCTACATTGCCTAAACCAATTTTACATAAAAGGCAAAGTATGTTAAAGGTCAAATGGTCCCAGGGGTTCAAATTAGCTCTCCTTATTCAAAGGAGGACCACTAGTGTGACCCTCCAGCTTTCATGTCAAAGCATTAGGAACAAAGTGGTTCAGTCAGGTTTAACTTTTGGTAGCTTGTGGATTTTCCACTGAAGGAAGGCAGATGGCCAGGCATCTATGCGGAGCAGTAGAAGAAAGAACGAAGAAGAAAAAAATTAAATCCAAGTAAACAGTAAGCAAACTTACATTCTGAAACCTAGGATAGCTGCTCTGCATGCCTTGTGGTTGATTGCATAACAAATTGTTTACTCCGAAGTCTCTTTAAGGCTGTCATTTAAATATAATTACGGACTTTCAGAAACATGCTCTGTTGGTCTAACTATGGCAGCTTGAACATTCTGAACAGAAAGTGACTGAGTGAAGACAACAGATGGCTTTGCACTGTGGAACGACTTCAGAAGATCCCCAGCGTTAGAGGGACGTGGTCTGCATCAATTGTTAACAGATACTATTCTCTAGTTTTATCTGTACAACTGTAAGGACAATTATAAAGGTCTTTTGTTCCACTTGGGACCCATTCCTAAAGCATGGCAGAAGTTATGTTTCAAGCCTTTCTAATTCCACAGTGAATAAAAGAATACTCTCGCTTCAGCACAAGACAAAATGACCCAGCATGGCTCAATCTTGAGTATTTCATCCTCAGCTGAAAAAGCTACAATTAGTTCTGCCAATAACAGCCAGAGCAGCACTCATTTTAAAACAAAGTGGTTACAAATCTTCCTCAAGATCAGAAGACCTAAACACTGTTACAGATTAAATACATATGGAATTTAACTGTGTTGTAAATACATCATCTTTAGCTGGTTAGTCACATTCCGGAAATTCCCTAACACCAAGTTTAACAATGTAATGCACACACAGCATTGAGGAATCCTCATCTTCCTCTTATATAGCATCTGGTAATATTTCAGTTTAATATAACTGAGCCAAAATAAATAATTGAGGTAAATTTCTAAGTGGTATTGAAGAGTTTTATTCAGAGAAATAAATGCTCCTGTCTAAATAACTGGCACTAGAGTACAGAACTCCTTCCCTTTCCCTCCCTCTCCCCCCCCCCCCAAAAATCCAGTTGGTGTCCATGTGGTTTGATGGCCATGTGTGTATGTGCATGTGTGTGTTGGTGCTTTAACACAAATGTGGGCATACGGCTAATGTAATGCTAGCTGGATTGTTATTAATTATTATTGAAGCTGCTGACTACAGGAAAGTTAACATTCCTACCTCAGACCCAGAACATAATTAAATTTTGTCACAGTAAAAAAATGATGTATTGATTTTCTGACATTTCATTCCAAGTTATAATGAAAGAAGTTGGCTTAAGAAATTACAGTCTTCAATTTTCATCTGATTCAAGATTCCCTCCCTCCTTCATTTCTGTAAGCTTTAAAAAAAGTCTTTTCATTTCATACGTGTATTTTTTATGGTTATATTGTGTCCTGTATTATGACTGACAAAAAGTAATTTCCACAAAGCGAGAAAGCTCTTCTGTAATTGATATTTATGCTATTTTGAAAGGTATCGCTTCTCTTGTCAATAGCATATCAAAAATGTTAACTATGTCCAGAATGATTGTAACTAGGGAAGTTAGATATAATTTTCTTTTCCCCTGTCCTTTAAAATAGTCAATTTCCTCTCAAAACTTCAGTCACCACAAATATACTCCAAAGAGAAACCACGGTGTTGGTAGTCTCATGGAACTGAGCAATCATTCACTAAGTGCCCAGGAATTCAGTGTCAGAAGGGCATGCAGAATTACGTGCTTGATCTCTCACGCATCACAGGCCATTACACTTTGCTGTATACTCCACCAAAGCCTTTCAGAAGACATACTGATATAGCCAAAATCACTGATAAACTATCAGTGTTTGAAGTCCCTGAATTAGCAAGGACTGGAGAAGGCATACCCAGATTATTTCCATCACTAAACCTTGCTAGAAATATGTGATAACCAAAGAGAAAAGAGGGAAATTTTTCTCCCACTCTCAAAGCTGATGCTCAGTGTGACTTAGAAGAAAGACACCAGACAGGCATAGCAGCAGAGGGATTCTCTGTACTACTTGGAGTGCTGTTCCACCCCATTCAGGGGTCTTTTTCCTAAATGTCAAGCTTCAGAGAAACATAAAAACAAAACTTCTGGAATAGATACAGCAGGGACTTATTCTTGGCCTCAGAAAGTGACTTCGATGAGATGTAATTATAAATCTTCTCTTAATGCAAAGCTGTAAATGAGATGATTACATTGAGAAACATGTTGGCAACCTTCCTTCCCAAAGGCTCTTGAAAAACGGAACAAAGATGGTAAATCAGACAGAACTACCACCACAACTACCTCCATGTCAGCAGAGGGTTAAGAGTCATGTTCCCCTGGTGTCAGATTTCCCACCACTACATACAGAGACTTTATATTAACTACTCAGGAGCCTCCTTCAGTGTGATTTTGATAAACGTGACCACAAGCTACCATGACGTGTTCTAGTGAAACCACAAGTGGCCAATTAATTTCAATGACACTTAAGGCATAGATAAGACACATGAGACACCATTCTGGCTAAGGGGTTTTTTTGACTATTCTAGTTAAGAAAGAGATTCCAGAAGATGATGACTTTCCCACAACTCAAAAGAATGAAGGCAGAAAAGGCACATACATATATGTCAATGAGACCTTGGGGAAGGCCTTTCCCATTGAACTTTTGAAATTCTTTTTCTTCTTTTTTATTGTCAAAAATGTTAAAAATCAAAAAATCTGCAGGAATTCTGTCTATCTGGCAGCCTAATTTCTGGTAATTAAAAAGAAAGTTACAATTAGCATTAACTCATCATCCAAGCCATCTTATTGAAAGATTCAGTGAATTCAAAAAACCAATCCAATTAGAAAAATTTATCAGTATTAAAAATTCCAAAAAATTTCCAGGCTCCAACTGGAATGTTTCAATACAAATACATTCAGTGGAAAAGCTTCTCACCAGTTGTCCACAGAGTTTCAGAACACTCACCAACTTCCAGAAGTCAAACTTAAAATTGCATGGTACGAATCAGAAAACTACTAGACAGAAAAGCACTGATGTTCTGCTCCATCAAATATGATTTGTAATGCAGCAACCTAACTGGTTTCATGACAATCCACAGCTATTCTGATCTACATAGCTGAAAAATCCAAGAAATCAATAAAATGTACAGTGGAGACAGATTTAATGAGGAATGGATCTGTCATGCATGACACTTTGTAACTTCATTGAGCAATATAAAGCGATTCATTAATGAATCAGCACTATACCAGTCTACTGGAACCATATTTCCGCAGGGGTAATTAAGCTTCTGTGAAGGTCAACAACAAATGGCAACTGTCTTTTGTGAATGCCTTTTTGGAGTGGGCACATGATGTTCTGCCAGATAGATTCTCATGCTGGCATTCCACTGGATCAGCAAGCACACTATATAAGGAGATTTCTCTCAAAGGCCTAGAATTTTTTGATGAAACACCTCTCTGTGATTTTACAGGACACAAGTGAAAATACACTTAAAATTTCAGGACATGATTTAGCAAGACATTTTCTTGCAACTTACCCTTTTGTAAAGCATGTGGATCTCCGGCAGGTGGGTTTAACAATGTCTAACAAGAAAGCATAGCGCAATAAGGACTTTGGTGGTAAGAAATACTGACTCATTTCTTCATTTTCCTCTTCCAAGAAGTCTTTTAGCATTTGAATAGAGGAATCATTATCCTGATCACATTTCCTTTCCATTTCTTCTACTGTTTCAAGCTTAAATAGAAAGGCCCCTTTTGGTAAATTCTTCTTGCTGCTGCAATCTGGACCAATATTTGGATCCAGATTCTTCTCCTCAGAGGACAAAGAAAAACTGGTTTCACCCTCTTTGTCGGCAACTTTTTCCTTGAGTAAATCTTCTGGATCCTGATCTGGGAATCTTGTCAATATCTAAGAAGAAAGTGTGACAAAAATAAAATTAAAGAACTGCATTTAATAAAGAACTTGACATTCCACCATACGGCGAGTAAGAATTCCTTCAGAAACGCTCAGAATAAAGCAAGCAACCTTTTGATGTTATTTTCATGAAGATTTCAAAAGCAGTACCATCGGGATTTGTTGACCTATCACCAATGATGTCAGGAAAAACTACAAATAATTGCCTTTGCAAAAAGACCTTTCCAAGTGTGTAAAAAATGGAGCAGGCCACTATCAGCATAGAAAACACATCTCCCAGCTGTTTAGAGCCATCTAAGCCATAGACATGCATATCAGTCCTTACAAAACTCAATATCCAGGCTGAAAAAAGGAGGCAGAATTTAACTTTTCTGTTGGTATCACTCAGTCTTCTTCTCCATTCATCAACACACACCACTAAACCAAAAACTTAACCTTCAATCTTCATCAAATGAAGCAAATTCAAGTAACACGAATAGACTCACTTGGCCAGGAGACTGAAAGGAAAACGGTTCGTGGTGAAGCTTCGCAATTAGAAAATATCGCAGCCTAGAATTGGGAATGCCAAGCTGTAACCAAAATTCAGAAGCCTTTAGTCCATGTGATAGGTAGAGAAAAAGTGGTCTACAGCATCATACAAGTTATCTGACATTACATGCAGTAACAGAACTACAACATACTAATATATTTTGTGACTTCAGAGATATCAGTATTGACAGAATCAGACTCAAAGAATGGTTCGTGTTGGAAGGGACCTTTACAGTCATCTAGTTCAAAGGCCCCTCCTGTGGGGAGGGACACCTTTCACTAGATCAGGTTGCTCAGAGCCCCATCCAAACCGGCTTTGAAGACTTCCAGGCATGGGGTATCCACAATTTCTCTGAGCAACCCGTTCCAGTGCCTCACTATCCTCATCATAAAGAGCTTCATCCTAATAGCTAATCTAAACCTACTCTTTTAGTTTTAATCCATTGCCCCTTGTCCTGTCACTACAGACTCTTGTAAAAAGTCCCTCTCTGTGCTTCTTTTAGTCTCCCTTCAGGTACTGGAAGGCTGCAATTAGGTCACCCTGAAGGATTCTTTTTTCCAGGGTATTCTCTAGGTATTAGTTGATAATACCTACATACTTTTAAGTTCCATACCTACATGCTTCCAGAGAACCAAGTGAACAATTATTCTTTGCATCTTGTAGCTTTTACTTTATAAATGAATATGAATGCGAACAAGATTTTATGTGGTGCAAGAAGAAAAATTTACATGCCTCACGATTTCTTGGGACAGATACTATCTGTTTTCTGTTAAAACCAAAAGGGTTTCTCTTTGCCTTTTTAAACAAGGAATTATAAGACACCTAACAATTTAATAAATCTACCACAACTGGTTTTCAAGCTACACTCTATCAGCTTCTTTCAAATATTTATGGTACTTCACTGATTCCAGTTAGTCTTGCACAATCAGAATCTCTCTCAAACTTTTTTTTAGTTGCCAGGGTAACATGGAAACAAAGCTCCTCCTCCCACAAGAAACAGTCACATTTTCTGTGCTGGGAAATTCAGAGGCACAGCACTTCTGAAGCAATGAGGCTCCTGCAGGGAAAACCACCTTCCTGGTTACAGTGTAAATTCATGCCTTCTTAAAAATATCAAATGGCAGCAAAGCAGTATGGAACTAGGATCTGAATACAAACAGCAATATGATTATGCTAGTATGAGAAATCAGAAGTCATGCCAGATGGTTTTCTCATTCAAGTGTATCTTCAGCTTTGGGCATGACTTTCTTTTCTAATACAAAAGAGCATTTTCAAATGTTCTTGCACTCAGTGCACTTTGAACTATTAAATAATATTAGAGCAATTTTAGTACTCACACAAGTTGGAGATAAGAGAAATTCCTGATATTTAAATCCACATGTTGTTAGTGTTTGCAAAAGTTCATTTCTGAAAAGAATCAAAAAGCAATTTTTCCCTTCACAGAGTCTTTAGCCCCTTTATTTATCCCAAATAAAAACAGATTAAATTCAACATCATATTTACCAAAGCATTCATTGAAATAATTGGGGAGCAAATTACCAATATAATGTCATCCATTCTGAATTTGAGAGACAACATACAAGTTCAGTGTTAGAGACTATTACACATTCAAAGGCACCTCACTCATACTACAGTGCAAATGCCTCTTCAAAAAATATCCCATCTCTAGCAGAGTAACTGTAGTGTGTCAACAAGGAAAGTAATCAGAGGGCAAGATACTCTCTTTATTTGGAATCATAAAACAGGAGATTAAAACCACTACAAATAGCTCACTACTTCCCTCTGCTCGCATACACAGCACCAGTTAAGCCTAACAAAAAGGCTAAGTCATGGGATGACAAAAATCAGTGGCTTTGACTATAAAAGGGAGGTGGGACTGTAGTTTATAAACAATGGAAAAAGACTGTAAGGGAGACAATCTTAAAAAGACTTTTCTTTTGTATTCCATGCAGACTGCACTAGGTAGGAACTGTACAAAAGGCAGGAGCTGTGGCCTGTATCTGGCACTGTATGGGAGACTGCATCCCAGGTGTCCTAAGAGAAAACAAGCGTCCTAATTGGGGTGCTTTCTGAAGTACAGCTTGTCCCAAGCACTGGCCAGCAAGGCACAGCGTAGGGAATGCCAGGGTCTACAAGCCAGGACCATGAACACTTAACCAGTGATAGAGCTGAGCATGACTCCCAGCTGCCTGCCAGATTTGCTAAGAGCATGATATGCAGGGTGGATGTTCTCTTGGTTCTTTAAGGAATGCTATGGAAAGATCCTACTCTATTCCAGCAAGAGCTGAGAAGTAAGACTGCAACTCTCTCTCTCCTGCTTTGGTCACAGGAGAGGAGAGTGCTCCTTGCTGTCATAAGGTAACTGTAGTGACACTTTCCTCTTCCACATTTCAGACCAAGACTATATACAATCTTACTGTATCTCTGGACCATTTGATGGCAGCCCTGAAACAGGGATAATCCACTATCAACAAAGGTACTCAAGAAAGCCCCTAGACTGTTCTGTGACCTTAACACAAGATACCAAAGATAGTATGGGCTCCTGTCATTAAGCCCCTGAAACCTCTGAGTGTTACACCAATTGTTATTTTTCCTTGAAAATTAATACTGACCTTTTCTAAAGGAAGCATGATCATCAAATCAAATCAAATACTCATCAAATCATCAAGTGAAATTAAAAATAAAATACCATTGCAATGTATTTTACCCACTTAGAGAAATAAACAGGTATCTAGCAAGTTCTTTTCACAACCTAAGAGTTTAATTCCTGTCCCATCTCAAGCTACTTTGTTAACTCCCATTCTAGGAAATAAAAATCCCTTCTAAAGAATAAATCCCTTCTCCTTCTAAAGAATATATCCTTTTTACAAACTAAAACCTGCATATATTAATTAGAGTTTACCTTGCAGAAGAGGATTCAAATCCTTTAACATTTTCTAAAAGTAGGTATTTTGGAAGCTTCTGAAGCCTATGAGGAAAAAAAACCAAACAAATCAGAGTAACAAGATGTAAAACACAGTATATGCATCTACAGATTTCTTTAGCTACCAGAAAGATCAAAGTATTTCCACATCATGCTAGCTGTAAAGTTTAGCATCCTTAAAAAAACAAAACTGAATTAAAAATGTGGACTGCTGGTAAAAACCACAAACCCCACTTATATTTGGATGAACAGCTGTACCCTCTTGTACTCCATGCATGTACTTTTGAAAATGTTTATCACTCTTCATTTCCTAAAGCACAAGATTATTATTCAACAGATTAAGTGTGTAATAGGAAATAAAATTGTTGGGGGAACACCAACTGCTACTTAGCCAGAAAACTGTTGTTTTCAAGTACTTGTACCTGAAATAAATGTCAAAATGTCACATCAAACCTAACTGACAACACATCAGAACCAGCATTCATTCAACTGATTTAAGAAACACAACATGCTTAGAGTTCAAACTGCAGATATTCTCAATTTTCTATACTTGAATTTTATTTTGATAGGGGGAAGGGAAGGAGGTGTCTGAGCTTTAACAAGACCAGTGCAAAGCTCTGGAAATAGGCACATTCCAAAAGCAGCATATTAAATCTCTGGAGAAATGCACAGGCCCTGTGACAGGGACTGTTTCAACAATTTAGAAGCATAGATGATTCAGATTCAAGTCTCTGGGAATATTTTGTGGCACTGATTAATTCTCTAATAAGGCTAATGTAGACACAGAATGTCTGTCACACACTGGGATTTCAGAACAACATACAGAAGCAGGATATTAATACTCCCAGACAGCAGCTCCATGCTTACTGAAGTTAGTGACTTTGGACTTCCATTGGAACAAATCACAGCAGAATTTGTTTTAGCACAGTTTTAATTACCACCAATTAAAGACATCACATGAATTAAAAGAACCAATGCATCTCACAAGAAACTAAAAAATGTACAAAAAACTATGCCAAATTTTAAAATAGTAAAAATAATAGTGAAAAAATAATACTAAACTGAAGAAAAAGCAACACCAGCCAAGTTCCTTGCAGAGGAATGGAGAATATATCGGTTGGTATGTCTACTCACACTCATCATCATTGCCTACTATGAAACTTCTTTTTCTGCAATGAATCCAGAGCACAGCCTGCAATGCAAGCTCTCATAGGGGATTGACAGATCACAAAGCAAGTAATCACTGTACAAAGAGGAACTGTTAAGTACTTGGCAGGTATTCACATTAAAAATGTTTCTATAAAAGCAGCATTTGGATGTTTTAGCATTGGATTTCCCCAGGTTATGGCTTGGACACGATAAACAGACAGTATCTGGACCATTTGGGTTGGACTTTGTTTGTTGGCTGGGTGCTCCAACGGTTTCCCAGGTCTTTCCAGACCTTGAAATTGTCCTTTCCATTATCTCTCGTACTTGTCATCCCAGGCTATCTCTGAGCCTCATTTCAGCAATATGTCATTATAAAAGGCTGAACAAAAGGTAAGTACATCCAAGGGATGAGAAATTATTTTACAATTTTTATAAACTGCATGCATGCCATAGCAATTTAGAATATAAAGGGATAACTCCTAAAATAAGAATTTCCTTTTTTTGGGGCTGAAGTACTCCATACTCAATGCCTCACAAATGTATCATATTCAAAAAACACACAAGCACTATCTTAGTAAAACACAAATCTACTGGAACTGAGAAACTCTACAGAAGCCATCATGTTGAACCTTCTAATGACTGCTTAGAGTAGGTGCTGGTTCAAGAACCCTCCCCAAGGAGATAAGGAACATTTCAGGGTCTCCTGGGATGCTGAGATAAAAGTGAGACAGCCAAGCCCAGGTCCTTTGCATCGTCACGATAAAAATGTATATCCTGGAGTGTCTAAAGCTTTGGTTTTGAGAAGGAGAAGCTTCTGCCATTTATCCAGCTAAGCCCACAGCAACTGGGAAACAATATTTCTGTATTAATGCACTACAATGTCCTAAAAGCAGCCAGCCTCTTAACCATGTCTCTGTTTAATGGAAAGGAATCTCCAGGTCAGGATTCCTTTAAGGATATGAAAGGTACTATTATTCTGACAAATTATTAACTTACACAGTATCTGCCAGGCTTTATTTATCATTTTAAAAGATTAGTTGGAAACCTGTGTTACATTTCCTGTTCCACAAAAGACATCTTTTGCAACACCTAAACAACCCACGTTCTCTCCCTAATTTTGTGTCCCTGCCAGAGGGGAGTAGTAATAACCATTCTTTTTACTCATGAATTGTCTAACTTACTGGGCTACAGAATCTGTGATTTGTTTTGTGTTCTCTGCCACAGATTTCTTACGTATGGCCCTGCCAAGTCACTCAGCCCTTCTGTGTCTGTGCTCTCTTTCTGCTCATGACAAGGGCAAAGGCACAGTTCCATTTAATGTTGTTGGCTGCACACAGTTTCTAGAAGGATGAAGACGCTTTTCTCCCAGTGTTAACAGCAATTTGAAAGAAAGGCTTTTTGGTACTGGTTTCCTTCTGTGCTGAAACCATTCATGTAAAAAAAAAAAAAAGTAAAAGAAAAAGAGACACCAAACATCCCTTTGTCCTTCTCCAATCTTGAGAGCATGATGAACTATTAGAGGAATATACAGAGAACAGCTGTCCTAGTCTCCAGGTGAAGCAAGACTGCCATTAATACAAATAATTACGGCTGTTTTATTAGGAACTGGGATCTGACCAGGCAAAAAATGACATATGAATACAAAGACAAGGACACTGTTCAGACAATGCAGTGCTATTCAAATTCTTTAGTATTACTACTCAAAACAAGAGATTGTACTACAAACCAAAAATACACAATTGGCCTCAAGATATCTAGAAGCAGCACCAAAAAGAACAAAGACTTTAAGAAAGAATGGAAGGGGTTGGAAGATGCATTGCATTGTACAATCTATAGTATCTTTAAACTAACTTTCAAATGGTACATCTTCAAAAGATGACTATATGTTGAATCTAAGCTTTTGTAACCTGGTATTTTAAAAAAATTCCATGTTTCCATGAGACCAATAGGCAAACTATTATATAATCTACTCCAGCTTCTACATAAAATCAATGCAAATTTGATGTTGAACTGAAAAGAACTTTTTTTCATTTATCATATAGGCACAGTTTAAACAGACATGCAATGAAAAGGAAAACAGACAATGAAAGCATATACAGCAACTGTGAAGTGATTACAGCATTAGTAAAATACAAGCATTTGTAAGTTACATATGATCATGTGAAAACAAACACAGAATACAGCACAATACTAGTAGTATCCCTCTAAAACATTAATAGATGACTTGTCTCACTAAAACATAGAAGACCTAGTTACAACAAAACCTAGTTACAAAAGAGGCTTTAGAATTGCGGTAGAAGTCCATTTATACCTTGGGAGAATATCAAGGATATAGAGAAAGCTCTTTGTCCGTGGATCGGCTACATCACCTTGCAGGCCAATTCTAAGAAAGAATAAAGAAACACCTGCGTATTACTCAGAGCAGACTGACATTTTTCTACAGAATGCTGACACTTCGCTTTGAGTTTCAAAAGGGGAGTCTGCAAAAGCATCACATATAGACAGGAGGACCCTCTCACAGGGGCAGTGTCCTGAAAGATGCTCTAAGGAATGAAAGTCTGCCCCTGGAATCCATCAGCTCACAACAAGGTTAAAATTGAAGCATTCAGTAATGAAATCCACTGCCCAGTCTGCAAAGCCTTTAGCATTCTGGTCTTGTCCAGCAAAGCCTTTGAACATACTCGGCTCTGAAAGAACAAAAAAGCCCCACTGGGTTTCTGGGAATACCCTGCTATTTTGCACTGAATATATTAAATGATTTCTATTAATTAAAACCTCATTGTTCACCATTTAGTAGGATTGAGCCCCACATGAATAACTTTGGAACCAATTTTGTAACATTAAACTGGACAGATTATGTAGGTTACAGAAATGATAATGGTTCCAGGCCTGAGTTTCCCTAGCTTATACTTTCATTAGCTCATAAAAAAAGAATAAAAACTTTGTAGAAGAGCATTACCATGTATCTAAATTAGTCATACACAGATTATTTTTTCATCCTATTATAAAGAAAAGAATCTGAAGAAATTATTCCTATATACATCATAAGTTTACACTAATTCATTTGTATAGATCAGCACCACTTTACAAGAATTTCTTTTCCATCTTAGAACATTCAGTGAGATATACTTTCTTACACAATCAGAGCTACCACCATCAACAGACTTTTTTCATGAAGCTACTACTTTGCATGAGTGCAGTTACTAGAATCTTACCTCCACTGGTCACTGCTGTCAAATGATATGAATTACAAGCCAATCTGACAAATAACATCTCAGTAAACTCAGTCCTTAATCAGCAAGGTATTTCTCTTCATCATCCACAAAATCATTTCAAAACCATTATCCTTCCAGTTTTGGCTAAAGTAGAAATATTCTTGAGAATAAACTATCTGTGCACATGTGCAATTTTCAAAGTACAAATAAAACCAGATTACACGCTTAAGTCTCATGAAGAACTGAGAAATTCCAATACTCCTTCTGGAGTTGCCCCAGGAGAATATTAGATTGATATCTAAAAGGAAAGGCAGCACTCCTAAACACTAAATTTCACTAGTAGAGGAACAATACAGTACACAAAATTGGTGCTGTAGGAAGCTTACTTAATTTAAACTGAATTAACATACACATATGCAAGAAATGTGATCAACAATTAAGATGCAAATTGCTGCATTTCTTTCATTTCAGTAATCGTGGTGAACAGAGCTACAACACATTTGCTTAGGAAGAGAAAGACACACAGATCACCCACACATAATGTCACTCTTGAAAACACTTCTCCTTTGACCGTACATAGCGCAACAACTGCACTTCTTTCCCAAGTGTGCTGTATCTACCTTGTAAATGGCTGACAGGGAGGACTCATCAAAATCATATCAAAAGATAATCTGTCAAACTCCTGCAGCGTTATGCCCTGAAAACAGAAAAAACCAGAAGAATGTTGAGTGTTGTGAACTGCGTAAAACTCTCGAGTCATCTTTCAGATCAAACTACCCCTGTTATTTCCACTGTATGCAAAAAACTACCTCATATCCCATTTGACCTAGTAATTTCAAAATCTTTTCTACCTTGGCAAACCATAAAATGTAAATATGCATTCATTGCTTTGAATAGAAAACAAAACAATAATAAGGTAGTATTTATACATAATCTTGAGGTTTTTATCTGCTCATTCTTTGAGGTGTGTAGTGGCTCTTTCAGTAGATACTGACCTGTTATTTCTCCCGAAAATAAAGTATCATTATTCAGATATGAAGCCTTTGTACATCAAAACCAGTGTTCACATGCTCAAAATATGTGAAAAAATATCTGAGAATAAAAGTAGCTCAAATGTAAACATGATAATTTTTACAGATCCAAACTATGGGTTTTCACTCTTAGGAGCTCACTGGCAATGCATCCTGTAAAGTTTTTTTCATTCTAGTTTTTGCCCAGTAAAAAATATTCAAAGATATTGTATGGCTGAAATTCTCCTCTGCAAAAATATTTCTGCTCAGAAAAGAAAGAATTAGGTCTGCGGTAGGAATTAATTACACGGGCACAAATTCCTCTAAACTCAGTTTTCACCAACACTAGAAGGTCAACATACTAAGGGGCCAGGAGGAAAGAAGGACAATGATCAAATAACTATGACTTGGACAAAGAAATCACTCCTTACTTATTTTGAAGGATATCTATATAGCAAATGTAACATAACTAACCTCAGAAAACAAGACAAAAACTGCTATTTTTTTCCATTAAATTTGAAGAAGATGTTACTGACTAATAATCTGCTCCTGTCTACTATAAGATGACACAGGCAAGAATTCTTCTTCTTTTTCCATTATAGAACTATAAACTATCATTTAGCTGGTTACTATTGAGTGCTGAATAAGCATTTAACCTTTAGCCACCTATTTAACTCTTACTTAAGCTGTTGTCCTAAAACAGAAAAAGTATCTTTTACTGTCATGTTGTAAAACCATAAAAGATTGAGAAGTATACAGTAATTTATAACTCAATCCAGGCAAAACTCCATGCCTAGCTTGCCTCTCATTTATTAAAACAGAATCCAATTTTACTTAGTTATTTTTCAAATAATTTGGAAAGTGGCAGAATTCCTAAAACATTTTATCTGTTGAACCCATTAAAAAAATGTAAGACTGTTCCACCTAATATATTTTGTTGTGTTTTTCTGAGCTCAACTATAACTACAAAACAAAGGCCCCAAGTAATTTAATTAAATTCTTTCAAAGTACAAGAAAATATTTTTTTAATCTAAAAATATGATTTTTGACATTCCTTTACTGATGGTAAGCATTCCTCTTGACATTTATGTAACCTTTCTTGAAGCAGCAGGCAAGACTTTAAGGAAAAGCCTGCAGTATGAATATCCCTTTTACTTCAACAAGCAACCACAGTACAAGAAATCAAAGTTATTGTAGAACTGCTTAATTCATAATAACATAAATATTTATTTTTCTCTGGTTACTAATAAGGACAGTGAAAACAACTTACATCTACAAATCCCAGACTACAGTAAAAATACATTAATTACTCACCTCAATAGTCTTTGCCCATAACTGCGTGTTGGGAAAGTTGTGCTTATAAACATCATTGGCAAGAGTGTTCACATCAACAGCAGCAACAACTTCTGCATATGTGCAGCTTTCTAAAATTAAAAAAATAATTTGAAAACTCTATCTAATCTTAAATACTCTTAGAAGAATGTATTTGCTCAGTTGTGTTACAGCTACACTCAAAAACAAAAGGTAAATTATACAATCAAACTCTGCTGTGTTGTCTTTGAAACTTTGAATTAAAAACATACTGTTTTTCTACTCATATGGGCAATACTTCCCTTCCATATATATCCAGAAATGGAAGTTAACTGTGCACTTAATTGGTAGATAAATAAATTCCAAACAGGGTGCACCTTTACAACGTTTCTACCTGCACTCTGCAGGTCTCTGTGGCCAGCAAATTCCCTGGCTACAGGAACCCCAAGTCAACCTGCCAAGCCCCACCGCCACTGCTTTATTCACTGACAACTTACAAGATCTAAGTGTGTTATTTTAGAGGAGCACTACTTCTCATTATGAAAAAATGGCACCAATATATTTGATGCATGTCTACTCTTCCAATAAAACTTTTAAGTTGCCTGAAAAACATTTGTGCTTACATTTCAGTAAACCCTTAGGCCTCAAACTCAACTGCTGCCTCCTCTGAGTTAAAGGTCTCCAAAATACCAAACTTGGCAGCTTCTCCTCTCTTGCATAGAGGTATTATTGAAGAGAGGACAGTGTAACAAATATACTCACAGCTAAAACCCTGAAATAAAAATACACTAAAAAGAATGTAAATACACAAGTGTTAATTTATAGAGTAAAAGAATAATAGGTTCTACAGAAGCCAAAGAGATAAAAAGAGCAGTGTTTACTCCATTGCTCATCATGTCACACTGTTTGTTATTACTAAACACAATACCTTCACTGAGGCTTTTTATCCAAGAAGATTGGCTGTGGTTACTGTTACAGCTGCAGGCAGAGAAGTGACCCCACCCCCTGATACCCAAGATCAGTTTCAACCACCAGGATATTTACATTATGGTCAGCATTACAAAGCCTCAGATGAAACACAGGCAATTTAAAAAAAAAGAAACAAGGCAAATAGCCACATGCCTTTGAATAATCTCACAATATGCTCAAGTAACACATTAACAAATGACCTTATGAGACAACTTATGAATTACTGCTAGTCAGCTAATTATTTACAGTTCGAGAGATGAAAGCCCAACTGGGATGACCTCAGTGGATTTAATTTTGAATGATGCAGTTACCATCCATCTATTATCTTTCAGATTTTCAAGCTCATTTTAGTCAAAACCAAGATGAAAGAGAAATCTGGGTATTGAAAAGATTGTAGCAGACATTTTAACAAGGACAAAGCTGGTTCTTCCGGGTTTACTTGGTGCAATCGAGGGCAAAAAGATAAGGATTTTCACAAGATAAATATTTACAGACCATTAAGGGTCAACATACAAATCATTATTTGCTATTACTGTCTTGACCTTTTGACCATAAGTTGTAACTGAGAACTAAATACAGGTGTATCCACAAGGACAATAGAAAGACTACACCTGAGATTACAGAACAGGTATGTTAACACTGACACCTAGCGTGAAAAGCAGCTGGAAAATGTCTCAATTTACAAACGTATTCAAGAACCAACACCTGCATCTTCCTAAAACAAAGCTGCAGCATCTAAGTAACAGGAACAAACCTCAAGTACTGTTAAAGAGACTGTTTTTCTCACCTATTCCCTCAGTTCTTAAAACAAATCATCCTGACAAGCTAACCCTTACTGTGTTTTCCAGGTACTACGAAAGAAAAATAAAATTAAAATTAAATACAATTTTAAAAATCAAGACCCTCAAATTATTATCTAAATTAACACAGAGTTTAAAATTGGCAATTGGGAAGGCAAGCTGTGTGCTTTCTCTCACAACTCATGATTCAGATACTCATCTTTTTTACTGTCATCCATCCAGTATCTCCCTGCATCCATGTAAGAAGAAAAAGCTAATGGGGATTTCCAAAAGCCTGGAAGTACTGGAAGAGAGGACATAGCTAATAGTAACCTATTGAATCTCCTTGAAATACAGTTCAGTCTAAACCAGAGATGTAAACCAGCATGGAAAAAAGACAGGAACTTTTCCTGAAGTATTCCACCTGAGATCCTCTCTTCCCATTTCAAAGACCTGATAATTTTTTCAAAGCTTCTTCTCCTTTTCATTTAAAAATTGAAGCTCACTTGGGAATTCCTGTTACAGAACAGGCTTCCTCTAAAAGCTGATTAAGCGTATTTGTGTGGAAATGCCCTGGAAACGCATGAAGGAGCTTGAGCAGACAAGCAGCTCACACATCCAACCTAACAAAGAAAAGCTTGTGTAAATTTCAAACAATGTGAAAATGCAACATCTTTAAAGAACTTCTCCTGAAAGTTAAATAACTTTATATCAAACTGTGGTATTCTGCTTTGCTATAGCAATTACATTTACTACTTGAAAATTACTATAAGGAATGCATCATAAAATAAGCCTGAAAGCAGAATCTCAGAAAAACAGAATCAAGACTGTGTTTAACTATCCCCACTGATGAAAGGCACAAAACCAACTCAGGAATTGCTGACTGGAGGGATGTTAAATCAACTCCCCAAAATACATAGCAGAACTTCAATTCAGTAAGAGACACAACTCTGGAGACTTTTTTATCCCCCTCCAAACAAGTACATCCAATTTTCGAAACACAGCTATTTAAGAGAATTACAGCAATGCAGAAAACAGTATCATTTTATTCAGACTAATAAAAACATAATACACATTTCCTAAGTGAAACTAAGAGGCTGCTGGAATACTTGATTTGCAAGATTCCTCAACACCAGTTTTTGAGCTGAGACTTTACATTTCTGAGCAAGACGACATAGTTTAAACGGAAGCCACAGACATGATGAGGAAGTTACTCAGGGAGGTGTTACGACTTATTTTTAGGCAGACTACATTGTAATATTCTGTTTTGGCTGAAAGCAGGTGAAATCAAATTTGAATCATTCTAAAAGTAATGTACTGATTTAGCACTTAAAACCTCTTGGACCCAGACAGCTCAGACCCAGAAATTCTTTAACTGCCTAAAGAGGCAGCAATCACACTTTGGGTCCCAGTTCTCTGCTTTACTGAATACACAACGCTTACAAGCCCTTTCAGATATGGAGTTGTCCTTCATGAGGGAAGGGACACTGCTGTAATGATTGGAAGGTGATGCATTCGAAACAAAGGAAGACAGGATGCGTGCATTAGCTTCTGATTTGAAAAAGTAAACCCAAAGAGTGTCCCGTCAAATGCCAAAAATAAAATTTCCGATGTTAAAATAGCTGTCTTTTTCCTCTTCAGAATTGATTCCTTTGTCATGCCTTTCTGCAGACCTTAAAATTAACATAGATCTGTTTATATTCACTACTGTACTTTTGCAAGAGAGTCATCAATGTCAACAGAACACATGAAATACACTGTGCTATAGCAAGGGCAGTTTGGTGGATTTCAGCATATTGGAAAACAGGAGCCAGAAAAATTATCTATTCTGACAGGTATATAGAAACGGATGGAAAAGGGAAGATTAGTCACAAGTTTTGTCAGTCCTGTTTCCTTTTAAAACAGAACAAAGATTTAACTTCTCATTTGTCAGCTCTTGGCTGAAATGATTAGGCTGAACTGTCCATGGCTACAGTCATCACGACTATCAGTAAATTTGATACTTCCTTCCTGCAGGATACTTAGCAACTTCTTCCACTGCTCTGTTTGTGCAGGATTTGATCATGCTAAGCCATAGAAACTTTATAAACTTACACTATAGCATAGCTGGCACCATCCTGTGCTAAAAAGGGCTATATTTCGGACAAGCATTAAATTGAGTTTAGGTGTAAAAACTTGCTCAAACCAGCAATATTTTTGTTTTGCATTGTGCTGAAACCTAAAGCTCCGTGTCAGTTTTGTCTCCTTTGCTTCTCCTGGTGGGATAGCTATGCTCAGTGTAAATACACACACCAATTTATTATGCTGTGCAATTCACAGAGACAATCAAATAAAATGAATAAACATGTATGACAGAGCACAAGAGACAGAAATTTTTACTCTGTTAAATTGAAATATAACAACTGCAGAGGAAAAATATCACCAACTTTATCACTGCAAAATTATGGTATTTTTTAAAGAATGCCCTTTAATTTTTTATGCAAGAATACTTTTTTCAGGGACCTGGCAGAATTACAAATGCTTGTGGCAGAGATGTGGAACCCATCTTTCATGGGAAAACTGCCTAAATTAATAAGCCAGTTTAGGTTTGTTTTGGTTGGGAAGGAGGAAGAGCAGGCTGTTTGTCTGATGGAAAGTTGCTAAGGAAATGAATTTGTAGCCATAGATTTTCTAAAAATAAAACACTATTTTTCACTGCAGAAACTCTGCACTTTATAAAGAATGAATTCACTCACACACACATAAAAAAAGTATCAGAGATTTAGACACATATGACTTAAACATCAATCTTTATAAATCCCAAAAGGTTTGGGGCACTGGGTGGGAAGAAGAAAGAAATGCACTTCCATCCCTTAGCTTCCTCAATCTCTCAAGAGTGTGAATATGAACAGACTCACTGATTTCTGACTTTAACTAAGCTAAACTTTCTAAATTGTACATTTTTGCAAGTTTTGGTGTTAAAATATTATTATAAAGTATTCAAAATCTAAAACCAGAAATTCTGCATATGCTGAATTATCTATAGCTAAAGGACCAACAGAGAGCTAGAAAATCCCCAAGACTTTTATTTTTCAGCTTTAGACTGAAACCTAAATTCAGGAACAACCTTCCCTTCACCGTCAAAAAGAACATGATTCAACTATGAAGCCATGTACTCATAACTTCTACATACTCTTTACAGAGAAACACTTAAAAGAGACTATAAACGTCCATCAATATGTGAAAATTCAATTATTTCTTACTGTAAGCAAGGACAATCTCAAAACCAATTGCATACCATTTGGTGCCAAATGCATTCTACATTAATGACAGCTGCCAAAACAACAAACAGCCTCATCCTGCAAGCTGTCCTAAAACTAAGTTTTTGAGAGAACACAGTCAAAAAAGGCATCAAGGTAGAAAAGTCAGCATCAGATTTCCCGAAAAATACCTATTTGCCAATTGACACGCTGGTAATTTCACAGAAAAGTAGAAAGTTGGACGAGCTGAACTAACCATAACTGACCCCATAACATAGCGAGGAACTAGCCTACCAGAGCTGCAAAATCCCTTTTGTAAAACAAGGCTTTCCTGGGATGCTGTCACTGAAATACTCCACGCTCCCTCTGTTTTCAACATATTCCTATTATTTTTCTTGGCTTAAAGATTCACAAGAAACCATACGAAGATAATACATTATTATATATAATCTACATCTATCGTGCATCTGGCTTATGAAAGCACTGGCACAATGGAGGCCTTTCTTTCAAACTTCATATTTATATGGAAAAAACCACCACAACCCTTCTAATATTTCTATACATGATTTAAAAGGAAGATGCTGAACAATCTGCCAGTTGCTAAATGGAGGATAGGATCAGAGACCTTTTCAAATAGCATGGTTTCATGTACACATATAGGCCAAAAACATATACGAAACCCATTATTAAAGTACTTACAGAGGAACATTCACTTCTTTTCTATTTTATTTGCACGTAAAAGCAAACACTTCAATGTTCCTTGACCTTACTTTGTTCCTTCATAAACTGTGTAGGAAAGCTGAATCCAGATGTCTAAAGGACTTTAAAAAACAGTAAAAATTATCAAATGCCCAAGTATCTCTCTGGTCCCAAACAAAATCCAATTAATCAAAAACAGTTTTATATAATAACCTGTCATTTAATACTTAATTCAGTGCAAATTTCGTAGGAACCTTTTTATTCAAATTGCCTGACTATTACTTTTAACAAGACTCTAACCAAGACTGTCATCTAGAAGTGTACGGTTTGGACCATTCCTGAGACAAAACAATGCTTATGGGCTGAGTTCTCATAAGCTTCCCAGAAAAATAAGCACCCAAATTGAAAAATGTTATACTAACTCTAATGTAAATAGTTTTTTGTCTATTCACTTCACAAATTTCAATTGGTACTTGACCATTTTGCACTAGTTAGGGTCATTTACACAAAAAATAATGTAAGTGTCCTTACTTACAGTCCTTTCATCTGCTTTGGCTGATACCACTACAGAAAAATCTCAGTCTCACTATTCATACTTACTGCAATTTCTTCAGTCAAATGTAAACCCAGAAGAACAGAAATTACAACAAAGACTGACACTGAAGCAGTTCTGTTCAGCAAATTCAGAAACAGCAAACATGGAAGCAAATTTACCTTTTCAGGAAATAATAATACAAGGGGCTTAGTTAAATCCTTCAGTCTCCAAACTACACTGTATAGGTGACATGATTTCAAGACTTCATGTGTGTAGTAACTATCCACTGGGGCATCACTAATTCTGTGTACCTTTTGGATAAAAGAGTAGTCTGATAATCTAATGACGCATTCCCACCCTCTTAAGTATTTACTGAGTTGCAAGTGATGTTTTCGCAGGTGGAAATTCACAGGATACCACATCTAGCATTATAATTTACTAAAAATTGCACAACACTACTGAACTGCCCCAAGACATCTATTATTATGGCAAGAACACAGCTAGATAATTCAGTAAAGAGTGAAGGAACCATGATGTAGGCTAACTTTCAGGAACCAGTCCACTTTCTATGGAAATATGGAAATTGTCTACAATACAACAAACATGGATGGCTAGCTGTGGTGGCCGATTGACCTGTGGTACCGGGGACAGAGAGAGCTCTTGGTGAGACAGTCTCTGGTGCCAAAGACTTAGGTTACAGTGAGGGAAAGAAGCCTCTCCCAGGATGCCGTGTTGGGTTTCGGTAATGTACCCCAGTTCAGCTTCCCCGCTTGGCTCCTGTGTTAGCCACAGCCCTGTACTTACCCTGAGCTGTCACGTGCTCGGGGTCATTTGCCTCTGGAAACCTTTACAAGCTGTAGCAATGAACTGCTTTCTGTGGAACTCTAAGCAAGGACCCTTCTCAACTCCTTGCCGTCGGCTCAATATTACTGAAGCCATCCCTGCGTCTGTGCGTTCATGCGTGTGAGCCACAGAGCCGTAGGGGATGCAGTAATAGCTAGCCATCACTTTGGAAATCTGGCTACTAGAAAAGCAGCACGTTACCATTAGCATGCACACTATATACAAGGCATAACACACTCTTTTTATTCTAGAAAAACTCTCACATCTACAGTTCCAGACAAAGCTATACTTTCCTCTTAGTATTCTAAGAATGTCTCTGGAAATAAGGAAAATACATCCTCAAAATAGGTGGTTAGGAACAATGTAGGAACCTATTTTGTTGTGTATTTTTATATATAATAAATACATTATATTTTATATATTTTTATTTATAAATAAAGCATATATACACATTCAAGCAAAAACAGGATAGTAGAAAAAATGCCACTCTGATAATTGTGAGTATGTTTCAAGTAAATAAATGATGCTAAATGGATTTCACTCCCAAAGCATCCTCTTAACATTCCATAGCTCCAAGGAAAAATAGCAAGCTAAGGCAGGTTTCCACTTGATCTTTCAATGACAATGCTCTCTGCTAATGCTCCTGAAGACTGAAGGATTTGAAGGATTGTAATTACAGTTAAAATTATTATGGTGATTCTCATAAATTATACTAATGTGTGTTGAAACCTGGACTTCAAAGTAGTAAGGTCCAGGGTACTTTACAAAGGAAATCAATAGCCCTACCTCAATTTTCAATTTGAGGAAGCCAATTCACAGTCTACAGGACCTCTTGAAGGTCACCCAGGCCGTGCTTTAACAATTCAGCAAATTCATCTCCAGGGTTCCTTGTACCAGATCAAAAACTCACCTGGGCACATGGGCTGGTGTGAACGCTCTATACCAGTTCAAATTACATATTGAATTTTCATGTTTATGTTATACCAGCCTCAGATGGTCAGGCCCATATTGGAACATGGCTCAGCTATTCACCTAACTATGGCCCATGAAACCAAGTCCATGTGCATGACAGTGGGAAACCCTGGCTAATGTGGTTATCATCCTGGGCACCTCACTGATCCCGATCCCATCTCCACCAGGGGTGCGTCTGTATTAGACACAGCTCATAATAACAAACACAAAATCATGGCCTTTCCAGAAGCAGCTGCCTGGTCCCAAGAAGGAGCAGGGATGCCTTATTTCCGTCGCAACGTGCTCCTGGATACCTGGTGCCGACACGCCGGGCTGGACAAGGGGCTCCGGGAGAAGAGAGGCCACCTCTGTCGTCCCCATCGAGAACAGGGCACCCTGCATAGTCCCCCCTCCCTCAAGGGCCGGGGTCCCCTCGAGAGGATGGAGCCCCCGAGGGCAGGGTGTCCCGGGCGGGGCAGGTAGCGCCGGGCCCCGCGGGACGCGCCGGTACCTCTGAGGGCCTGGTGCATCCCGCCGATGCCGCTGTACAGCTCCAGCACCCGCAGCGCCGCCATGCTCGGCCAGCCGCGCCGCCCGCCCGCCCGGCGCCTCCCCGAGCGCCGCCCGCCCGTTCCGCCGCTCTTTCGTTCCCCCCACCCGCCCCGGCCTGCGCCGCACCGGAGCAGCGGCTGCCCGGGCTTGGCGGTCGCTCGGGGAACCACAGGCGAACCATCCCCGGCTCAGCCGACCTTGCCACCCCCTGAGGTGTCCGTGGGGCGGCTGCTGCCCGCGGCTCCGCCACCTGCGGCCTCCAGGCAGTGAGCGGTCGGGAGACGGACCCGCTGCCCGCCGTGACTGCCTTGGCGGTCAGGCGAAGCTAAGGCGGGTGGCGCGGGGACAGAAGGGGACGCAGGGTGGCGGAGGGGCTTGTCCTCATGAGGGGGTGTGTGCTGTCCTGCCCGGGGGGCAGCTGCAGCCAGTGGCCTCGGCGGTGCCATGGGCCCGGGCGTTTCGTGATTTCGGCGTAGGGTGCTTTTCGAGAAGTCCTTTCAAAGCCCGCACGGGAAAGAAGGAAATAACTGATGGAACTGCCTTAATTTGCCCCAGCGCTTCTTGCTAAATTGAAAAGGAAGAGGCTACTCAATGACACTGTTGCCCCTGAAAAGTAATCCGGTTTTTAAACAAATATTTTTCATATACGTGTGTATGTGTGTGTGTGTGTGTGCATCTCAACCAGAGTATATATGTTGCAGACTGTTACATGGGTTACCCATCACAATCAAGCAGTCAGTCACCTATGCCTTAGTTTGCAGATTCAGATTGTAAAGTGAAGATGAAACATTAAAAAAAAAATCAACCAAACCAAACCTGAACATGTTTCTCCACTACTTTCTTGATTGAATTAGATTGTTGGGGAACCTTTAAGAAACCTGTCAAAAATAAGGTGGATTTAAGGAATATTTATTTTTTCCTTAGAAGCTGCCTCATACAGCATGTCATAGTAGCTCCCAACTCTTGACTTGCAGTGGGGGAAGAATTTTTAGCTGAAACTGGAGGGCAAAAAAGAGGTAAATCTGCTGCCTTTCAACACACTCCTCCAGAATATAGGATGCATCAGCTGTGGAAAACAGTGGAATTAGAAACGAATTTTCAAAGCAAAAATATCAGTCCTTGCCAGTTTTTTCAAAACAGCCCTGTCATTTACTTATGTATCTTCATTATCAGAGTCCAAGGCTGCTGCTTTATTTGTCAGCTATGGAAGTAAGCAGGTGACTAAAACAAGTCCAAGTGTACTTATAGGATTTGTGAAAGGAAGTGCAGCAGCTGAGGTACCAGAGGAGAGCAGCAGGCATTGCAACCAGCCATGTTTCCTGCATGGGTGGTTGATGGAGAACTGAGAAAAGGGAATCGCATGGCACAAAAAATGTGCTCACTGGAGAAAACAGTCATGGGAGAAAGATGCTGAAGGCTCTGAAGAAAAGGGGTCAAGATGATGAAGATGGCTACAAAGAGCAAGGTTGTTATCAGCTAAGAAGATACACTTCAGTAGAACCCCTTCAAAATATAGATGCAAGGTGAAAATAAAGAAAAAGACAACCTTTAGACTATTGAAATTAGTAAAGCCGATGAAAGAGTTTGAGTTTCTTGTCTTAGTATTCCCGTAATCTACAGATCACAGCAACGCCAGATACTGTGATGAGTGGGAGCTGTAGTCAGCCAGAAACAGGTCATTTATTTGGAGCTGCCCAGTACCTGGAGTGATTAATATCAGACAGGGAGACAGGCTGAGACCTGTTTTTCCTTCTCCTTTCCCTGACTCCAAGGTATTTTTGCCATTCACACATAGGAAAAGTGGAGTCTGATGGAAAAAGCAGCAGAGATGTCTCTGCTATGCTGGTGGCAGTAGAACATTCCCTGCTCAGGGGAAATCCTCCACCTACTTCCTCCACCTGTGTAGTAAACTGGAGAATATGATCAACATGCCTCCACTCAGGCAACAAAAAAAACTCATAACCTAGGTTGGGATTTTATTGCCTTCCTCTTGCAAAGAATGGGAAACACCAAAATTTCCCTAGTGCTCATTTTTAAAAAACTGGCAGCAGTCACTTTTATAATTCTGTATAAGTGTCTGCCCATACCTGGTTCTCATTATTAATTGACAGCTGCAAAAAGAACCAAAATGAAAACAGGGAATCTGGAAGCAGTAACATGTAGTGCTCTTCACTTTAAAAATGTAAAGTCAACATAATAATAACCATACTTTTTGGATCCAAACTTACATAATAGTATTTAAGGTATGCTGCTTATTTCATACAGGGGCAATGGCCAAGAAGTGCTGAGATCCATGGCCACTCATATCTTTCTTCTCACAGGAAAACCCAGAATGATGGCAGAGGGAGGGTGAGGCCTGTGAAAGCAATTGTTCATACTTCACTCTGAAAATCTTGCTGACATGTGCTGCCACTGTCATGGGGCAGGCTAAATGTTGCTCACACTTTGTCTTGTGACCCCAAAGCAGCCATGTGTCTGCAAAATTTCCCAATTGGATCTCTCTGACTTATTGAAATTTGGGTATTGTGACAGCTCCTTTTTACTCTTCTCCATGCATATAGGATAGATAGGATTGCTGTAAAACTCAATGAACATTTCATTTTATTAACAGATAAGATTAATAACAGAGTTAAAGTCCAAAGTCCAACTCTGGACTCTACGTTTTTTAGGACACAAGTATGGGTTGTTTCATGTATAAATTATGGCTACACAATACAGTTGGCTTTAAATAACACATGAAAGACTTTTCTAAAATGATGTTAATTTATTTTAAATGGGTACATCTACATAACTATGATAATGCATTGATGAAGCAGCGACTTTCTTGACTCTAATGTATTTATAGCAAAATATATTTTAAGCAAACTGATCATTTAGTAATATTTTTAAAGTTGTTGACATAAGCATGTGATATCAGCATTTTCACTGAGACAGCTTTGAAAACTCCTGCCTCCTACCAACTAGCAGCATTTCCTCAATGCAGCAATTTCTGCAGTTTGCCCACATCTCTGATGAGTGGTATGATACAGGTAATCATGCTAGATCTGAAATTGTTGCCCTGGTAGTCAACAAACACATCCAGTGAAACAGCTACATATGGTAAGAGGAACACGCAAACGAAACCACTGCGATATTTTCACTTCTTAAAATGCTTCAGAATTGTTAAAAATGTTACAATTAGCAATGCTGCCAAAGAACATCACAGAAACATGCAAAAACCCCTGCCTTAAGATTCTGCGTTGTACTTGGCAACTGAAAAGCAAAATTACAAAATATGACTGGACCGTGTAATCTTGTCCTCAAAGTGAAAAGGAAAGATTTTCACTGCTCTGTTTCTATAATTCACACCAGCAACAAATGCATGCAAAACTCTACAGGCAGTTCCATTAAGTCTCCTCCCTGCTCTCCCCTTTGCAGCAGAGCAGAGCTAGCAGAGCCTCTGCCTACCCCCAGCTGTGACAGAGGCTGCCAGTCTGCAGTGCCTGTTACTGGGCTTTGTTGAGGCCATGAATATAACCCCTCAATGTAAAGGCTGGGTGATGAAAGGTAGTAGACCTGTAGCTGAGAAGTGTTTGTGAGCATTTCCTCTTTATTCATAAAATGGAGAGAGAGCAGGGAAGCTCTACCTGTTCTCATACACCAGACGTTTAAAAGTGCCTTCACAGTGACCAGCCAAAATTTCAGTGCAAGCAAATACCAATGTTGATGGCTAAAAAACAAAAAATGCTGCTTCTGTCCAAAAGTCCAATATAACCTACTATCTACCCAAGTAAGGATCAGGAAGAATATACAAACATCTCAGCTGTCTGGAAGGGAAGCTCATGCTCTGGATCAGAAATCACTGTGGCCAGTAAAGAATGTGAGGCATGTCACAGCCTTGCAATGCAACCAATGAATTGAAAAAAATCACTGAGCATGTATAGCATCAATTATTATTTCCATAACCATTGGCCCAGTAGGTTACTAATAAAACTAAAAACCTTTTGCAGTTTATCAAAGTCAATCTTTATCGGACGTCATGTTTCAGGAGGATATTTATCAGACTTGGTTTCTGCTGAAATGGTGCTCAGTAAAAGTAGCTGTCAACCACAAGAGGCGGTGCTTCCAGGAAGCCTGCTGGGCCGTGCCTGTATGGCTAAGGAAGCCTATGATTTTCATTTATAATGCCACGCATCTGCAAGACTAGAAATGAAAACCACATAAAACCAGGTTTGTCAGCCTCTCTCAATGCATTTCTAAGAACTCTATACCAGGGAAATTTATGTAGCTGAAATTATTTGGAAGAGTGATCAGACACAAACATTTTTAACCTTTTGCTTTTCAAATATGTTCAGGATTTTATTTTCAGGTTTTGGTGCTAGGCATATACTCTGTAGGGAGTAAGGAATAAAAAGACATTGCTTTTCTAATTAAATCTACTTTTCTGGTTTAAATACATTTAAATCTAAATAAATCTGGCCTGTTTGTTATGTTTGGCCTGCAGCGGTTACCCGGGCTGGATGAGAGGCGTATGTTTATATGATGTTATTGACTTACTTGTACTTACACATTCCAGTGCTTGAAAAAAAAAAATATATATAAAAAATTATATATTCACTGGACTGAACAAAACGGACTGAGACCTGTTTAAGGCCCCTGCAGCCAGGCAAAAGATTGCTGGTGCAACAAATGTGTTTTGAGTCAGACCTTTGAAGGGTGACAGCAGGCACAGAGCCAGGCATTTGTTATAGGGGGATCAGTTAAGGATGAGGTAATGGCGTGGGAGATCCCAGCTCACTTGCAAGGGCAGGAGGAAATGCCTGCTGCTCTCTCAAAGGGAGGGGAGGGGAGATGAGGAGAGAAAGGAAGTGCAGATGGTGAGCCTGGATATGCCTCTTAACTTTCTGCTTAAGCCAGGAATTTTCACCTCCGGTATCCCCATGTGATTTGCACAACTTATACTGTGCAAACTGAAAAAGACTTGTAGCTGTATGTCAGTGTTGGTCACACCTTCTGATCACAAGGCCATCTAGTATCACCTACAGCTTTTGTACGCAGCAGTCTTGTCTTTTAAGGAGTTCAGCCCCTGCCCGAGCTGGTTTTGTTTTCATTCAGTCCCATGTGGTGAGTTTAATCTCGGACTATGACTAGTGTTAGCACAGAAAATGAGACCTGCCATGGTGCTAGGATTTCAGTAGAAGGATATTTCCTCCAGAAAGGAAACCTTTAATGCAGCCATAGCATAGCTGTAACTGTGGCCCTGCTGAGCTACCTTCAGATTAGATAAACCAAAATTGTACACAGTGAGTGCTGTAAAATCTGCCCAAGAAGCTCAGCACTTGGTGCCTAGGCAGCACAGAGATGTCTTCCACCCTGGCTCTATTGCTAGCATTTGCCAATGAGTTACTTTAAAGCTAATATAAAACTATTTGATAGCACTTATGGACTGCAATTACAAAAGTTATTGTACTTAAAATATTCTCTTTCTGGCTTTGGACATGTCTGCAAATGTCTGTCAAACACACCAATATATTATCCACCCAAAAGTTTCTTGGAAAGTAGCCTCTAATTAAACACAGATTTGAAGAAGTTGTGAGATTTTGTAAGGATAAACTGAAATAAAGGATAAATTGAAAAGTTATTCTGAAAAAAAATCTAGGAAGAATATAACTGTCCTTTTTGCCTCCTTTTGGGGCCCTTCCCCTTTTCCCTTTGCCTCAACTAAGAACAACAGCTTTAGGTTTTTCTAAAGTTGAAACAAACTTTTTTTACAACAAAGACTGTGAAATTTAAATGTTATTTTTGCCATGACAGCTTGGAGAGAAAAGCCCCAAAAAAGCCTAGCCTAAAAGGGTTAAGAAAGCCTAAAATACTTATTTCTGAAGAAATCGTCTTGCACAAGGCAGATGCCAGCATGGACTGGTAGTGTCGAAATTCAGCTGTAGGGAGCTGGGCTGACTTAAAACTCCAGCAAATATGTTTCACATAATTCATCAGAAAAATACAATGGGAGATTGTTGGTATTGTCCATTGGGAGCCCTGCATGTCAGAAGAAATCCCTGAGGATGATTTCATCACAGTTTTGGTGCCAAGTCAGATGCAGCACTCATCTCCTACAGTATAGGACACTGTTGTTCAAAAGCTAACCATATTAAACGCAAGTAATTAATTAACCTAAAGTGCAAATAATTCTCATTGTCATTGGCAGTCCAGGCATCACGTATATTGTAGTACAATAGTATTGTATCCTTCATCTGCAGGATATGTCTCAAGATTCCTCTTGATATGACAGAAGTTGATTATTTTTGGAATATAACTGCAGGACAGTGGCATTACCATATTCAGGGAAAACCATGCCTCTCCCTTTGAAATATCCTGACATCTGACCTGTATGTTGTTTCATCCTGTTGTGCTAGGCTTTCATGGTGGGCTTGGTGAATTCTGTCATGGAGTTTACAGAAATGCCTGATCCTTGTCAAATAAACAGCTACAAACATTGGCAAAAGTCTGAGTTAGCAAAACTGAAACATCTATAAAGCTCCTAAATAGTTGTTAGGTCCTTCCTCCTGTCATCCTACACAAGCTCTCTCCCACGTAGTAACCATTTACAAGACCAAATTCTTAAGGAAAATTTCAGGTAGACAGTGAATTGTCTTTGTATTGGGAAATAGGCACCATTCCACTTGAAAAACTATGGACACCTCCACTCTTCCAGACATTTGCTCTCTTCCTTCTCTAGCCATATGCATCACCTCTTCTGTATTTAACCAATTTTCCACTCAATTCCTTGTAGCCCACAATATTTTATGCATTTTAAATCTGGATCATCTTCCCTCCTTAATCCCAGCTGGACAGAGTATATTTATGCTTGAAAATTAGGCATAGAGCTGGCATGTAAAGGCAGAATGTCCTTTTAGAAACTCGGTCTTCTCAGCTTTGGGGTGTGTGCACCACTGCCTCTTCCCTTTGAAAGGAGCCAACCAATCCCAGAATGGCTAACACAATGTACACTCAGTTTATGAGTCTCATTGGAACCAAGGATTTGGCACAAGAACTTGGACTGAGGAATCCACTAAAATCTTGGCCTTCAAGGAGCTGGTACTGTTCTTCTTGTCCTGGGCATCTCAGAGGAAGAATGGAACAATTGCTGCACGCAATTAATGATTCCATTGCTGTGTCCTGCCTCTTCCTCAGAAAGATCATCATTTCCTGGTATATCATGGCAAGAAAACATTATGCTATTTATGCTTTGTGTAAGTGATGGAACTGGGGGAGAGAGAAGAATGAAATCACTTCTCAGATTTAATTGTTTTTAGGCTAGAGGAGCTCTTTAAGCAGTTTGCTTTGAAAAAGCTTGGCCAAAAAGAAGTAGTAAATGTTTAACTGACAGGGTTCATTAATGGCATTGTAGAATCACTTCTTTTAGATTTTCCCAAAGAGAGAACGGATGGATGGATGGATGGATGGATGGATGGATGGATGGATGGATGGATGGATGGATGGATGGAGGACTCATCCCTGAAAAAGTCTGCAACCTCAAAATTTAAAACAGTGAACCCAGACAGATAGGGCTTCCCATGGTAATGTGACAAGTGATTGTTCATCCACACCGTTGACTTGTACCCATACCAACAGTTTGCTGCAGGAATTGCCACCTAGTGCTGAGCAAGGTCAAGATGGCCAGGTCAGGAATGTGGCAAAGGACAGAAAGAAGCTACACACACTATGGATTTTGCATAGATTCTCCTGAAAACTTGAGCTGCTTAATTCAAATATTTTATCTGATATTTAAGTTAAATGGTCCTTATAAAGTGCCTATCATGATCGTTGAACAATTTCTTGGTCTCTAATAGAATGCAGATTTCATGAAAAAAGGCTAGTGGAGAGAGAAAATCTCAAATTGTCTATTTTTGGGCACTCAAAATCAACACTGAGAGACTGTGTGTATTTTTAAAATTGGTTCTGCTTAAAGAGTTTCAGGTTAAGCATTGAGCCTTAAACCATGCCAAACCTCTTCTCAGTTTGGAAAATCTTGTTCTTTATGTCCCAGTCATTGCTGACTGTATTGCTGCCATTCAGCAGTCAGTGCTATTGTTATTAAATGAAGTGAGACAGGTTGTCATTCTTGATTTGTTGTTTTTTTTTAATTTGTTTAAGGAATGGACTAAATAAATTGCTATACTTGTGATAGAGCTTAAAAACTTCTTTATCTTCTCATGTTGCTAGAGGCGTGCAAAATGTTTGAAACAACCTCAGGGCACAGGGCTGTAGTGGCTTTGAAAATGAGCACCCAATTTGGTACAGAAATGTCCTATTTTGATACAGAAAACTTCTTATTCTGGCAATTTGAAACATAGTAGAGAGGAACTTAATGCATGACAGTAATAATTCTTTGGAAATGTAGATCGTGCAGCTGGGTGGCTTGACTCATGTTCAAGTCACTTCCTTAATGATGAAACCCCTGCCAGTTTCATATAGTTCATTATACATTAAAATAGAATGTTTTAGACAGACTTGGTTAGTTTTGAGTATAGGGCCTAGTCATTTACTTGAAAAAATCAGCAGCTAGTCATACCAATTTGATATGCTTTGCAACACTGGCAATGACAATAGGCAACGTAATTTTTAAAATAAATTTCATAAAAGAATTTGCCCATTTCTTTCTCAAGGCCAAAATTAGTCAAGGAAGTTACTCATAAGAGGAGATTTCAATGCTGGAACATTTAAGTGTTCTGCAGCCTGGTGATACTCAGAAATCCAGATCAGCTTCTCCTAGGCAAAACGTAGGGAGATGGATCATCTGGATTCAGAAAAATCATCTCTTCCCAGGATGCACTGGCCTTTCTTGGGGGCTCCTCCTTATACTTGGCTCCCAGCTAAAGGGAGGGACTTGTCCCAGCTGAAGATTAGAGTCAGAATCCTTTTTTTTCTTTTGAAACAGGAATCTTTCTCTTTTCAAAACCATAGCAGTCTTCATGTTTTCAGGCCATGGCTGAAGGTGCTCTTAGTAAAAGTCACAGCAGTCACTCAAGTGATAGGCCACAGCACTTGCTCTGATAGGCTGAGCACTACAGAGAGTTCCTCCTGTTCAGTTGTCTGTAGGGTGTTAAGGGTCTTTTATTTCCTCATGTTAAAGTGTGTCCCTATTGCCCAGAGTTTGTTTAATATTCATGGTGCAGGGGAAGCATGAAGGAATGCCTCTACAGCCGCATGCATGCCAGGGCTTAAGGTTGCTGTATGGTACTGACAACAAAAATTATTGTATTTGCATGGCAGGATGTTTTTTCATGGGAATTTAATGTTTATGTGTCTTTCTACACTTCATGGAAGCAGAAACTTTAGAAAAAGGGCATAAATCTGATTAAAAAAGCATTGACATTTGTTTAGTCAAGGTTTATATAACTGGAGAGCACATTCAATATTTGGACTAAATTGATCTAATTTCATAGTGTTTAAATTAAATGTTAAAAAAAAGAAGTGAATGCCAGTCTTTTCAGTGATGTTATTAGACCAACAGATATCTTTGCAAGGAAATAAAAGAAATTCTGTTATATGGACTTTTTAATTTTTAGTACAACAGATATGCAGTATAAAGCCATTCAGGCACCTGTACCTTCTCTCTATGCATATCCATTTTCCCTGTCAATGACACACACAATACAGGTGTCTTTTTGCTAAGCTTCTAGAACTTAATTCCATATTTCATTCTTAGCAGTAAACCAATATATAGTTATCTGAAAAATAAAAGCCACAAAAAAGGCAAAAAAAGAAAATTTCAGTGTGAACTGGAACTCTTATAATGAAAATACCTGTTTGTTTTTTCAAGAGTGCCATTGGCTTGCCTCTGATCTACCTCTGCAGAGGTGATATTGCAGGCTGACCAGGCAGCTGCAGGACTGTGTACTGGAATTGCAAGGGAAGGCATTGCAGTAAACAGCACAGATGACAACCAGTAGTTTATGACTAATCCCCAATGCGGTGCTGAGTGATGCTGTTAGCTGTCTGTTCTTCATGTCAGAAGTGGTCAAGATCTCCACTAGCCACCACCTCTGATATAGTCCCATAGCATTTTCCATGAAACTAGACAGATTCCTCTGATTTCATTTCCATTCAAAGTACACTGTGAGTAGCTACACTGAGATAGAGTCTTTTCTGAAAAGGAGAGTGGAGATCTTTTTGCATTTCAAGGGGACATGTTTTATTCCCCTTTGGGGTTTGCAATGCAAATGTGCATTAAATTTATTACAACCTCACAAGAAACTTACAGCTTCTTCCATTTATGCATCTGTGTAAGTGCCAACCAGCAAAAAGCACTTAAAGGTTTCCTGTAGTCCCAACAGCCGACAATATCTGAACAATTCATAGTGAGACACGGAAATGAGGCAGGTGGCCAAGAGCACATATGGCAGCAGTGACACAAACATATGGAAATTACACTTGAAACATGAAGTGGGTGGGTCATATTTACTAAAACAAATACCTTGTATTTTAGGGGCTAAGCATTTTCTGAATGAGGATGATTGTTGCATGTGTGCCATTGAAGGTTTTGTGAAGTGTAAGCTGTGCTCTGTTAGGAAAAACAGATGGGCCACCAACATACCTTTAAAAAACCAACAGTCTACTAAAGCTATCAGTATTTCTGAGTAAAGCATCTTTAATCCATGAGACTGTTGGTTATGTGCTCTTTTTTGCCTACTCATAGAATGAGAATGTACTTTTGTGCCAGGGCTCACAAAGGCTTACAGCTCAAACTTGATGGCTTAAATAGAGCTCTGAGAGGGCTGGGCAGCACAACAGCGTCCAGGCTGGGCTTTGGGAACCCTTAGCCTCAGGAATGCTGTGTGACCTCTGCCTCTTATTCAGTGGGTGAATGGAATGAACTGTAGCCCAGGACTTATACTGCAAGCACTTCAGTAGCTCAACCTTGTCAGCTTCCTTTGCTTGACTAAGCTTCAGTGAACAAAAGAAATTAAAACCTCAAGGACCCACATTTAGATACAACTGCATTCCTACACTTCTGGTTGCCAACAGAATGAAAGAAAAGCACAATTTCCTTCAAAAAACAGTATCTTTAATAAAATATGCAGGTTGTAAAGCACATTACCTGAAGTACAATAGTTGGCTACTGTGAATTGGGGTGTGAAGATTACCTTTCTCTCTACCCATTGTTCATGTTCAGGTTTATCAGAACTTCCAGTGAAGATACTGCTTTCTGCAGGACTGCAAGCTAAAAAGAATCAAAAATTAATGGTAGTTTTGCATCCTCTAAGTGCTGAAGTAATACATTACAGTTAATACTTCTACAAGGTATCACTCACTTCCCATAGCAAAGTGGGAAAAGATGTCCCTTACCTGATGCATCAGTGCAAAATGTAAGAATACGAGTCGTGCTTTGGCAGCTCAAGTTTTAAATTATCTAAATGGCAGGGATTCTGCCATCTTCCTTAAGCAACCTCTGCATTCATGCTGAAAACAATCTGCTGCTGCTCTACGTTTTTCTCTGTTAACTTTTATGCCATTGCTATTGCCCTGTACTACCTACGTCATTCTTTTCTACTGCTAGTAGTCCTGTTTTGATAGTAAAATTGCTCTTAAAACACTAGGATTTTTGTCTGGCCTTTTATGTTACACACATATTTGTAGATCATATCTAACGAGTAATTATCATTTTGCCAGGTACTCTCCTAAGGCTCTCACCATGTAACTACCAAAATTAATAGCAAAAGTCTGTTGGGTACAACAGTGGAGAAACAAACCTTTGTTAGAATCAAGCCTGCTACTATCCTAGTTGTTATCCAGGAGCAAGATCCTGGATGCAGCAATTTCAATAATGTACTGTCGACACAAAACCCCCTAAGTTATTGCTGGAATCATTGTTACAATAATGGCAGAATTAAGTCTTAGGCACGTAACTGCTTACCCAGCTACAGGGAAAACATAGTTAACCTGCAAAGTTTGTGTCTTAAGCATAGGAGCTAAGACTGCTGTCATGGGAGGCAGCTAAAGAAAACACATATATTATTTTTCTGGCAGTTTATTTTGAACATTTGGCAGCCCTTTGTGAATAGCTAGCATCATTTTCCCTGAACTTACTCTTTCAGAAAGCGCAGAAAGGAATTAAAGGTTCTTAGAAAGATACTTAGATATATACACATCATACCTTTAGAGGGGTTTTAATAAGTTATTCGGAGTATTTTGCCAGGCCTGTGGCACAACATTAAACTTGCCAACCGCTTCTTGCGGTCACCGCGCTCACTCCGGAGGGGGACAACGAGAGGCAAAGGGGAAACCCAGCGCCCATCTCCGCGACGCCGAGGATGCCGCTGCTGTCACCCCCAATCCTCCCCGGGCGCGCCGTGCCGGGGTTCCCCGCGCCCCCTGTGCGGGCCTCCGCCCTGCCACGTCCCGCAGCCCCGGCGGAAACCTCTCGGGGCCCGGCCACAGCACAGGCTGCCGCCCACCCTCCACCGGCCGAGCCGCCCCCCTCGCCGCCTTTGTGTCCGCAGCGGCGGCCGCCGCCCCTTCCCCGGGGAAGAGGCGAGGTGGGGCGGGGCGGGCCCGGCGGGGGCGGGTTCGGGGGCGCCCATAAGTAGGGGCCCGGGCGGCGGCCACCGCCCTTCTTCGCCGCACGCCCCAGTGGTTGCGCTCCGCTCCCGGATTACAAAGCCCGCGCCGCCGTCGCTATGAGCATCAGCACGAAAAACTCCTCGTACCGCCGCATGTTCGGCGGGAGCAGCCGCCCTAGCACCGGCACCCGCTACATCACGTCCAGCACCCGGTACTCGCTGGGCAGTGCCCTGCGGCCCAGCAGCGCCCGGTACGTGTCCGCCTCGCCCGGCGGTATGTATGCCAGCAAGACGACGTCGGTGCGGCTGCGGAGCAGCATGCCGCCCATGCGGCTCCACGACTCCGTAGACTTCTCCCTGGCCGACGCCATCAACACGGAGTTTAAGGCGAACCGCACTAATGAGAAGGTTGAGCTGCAGGAGCTTAATGACCGCTTCGCCAACTACATCGACAAGGTGCGCTTCCTGGAGCAGCAAAACAAGATCCTGCTGGCCGAGCTGGAGCAGCTCAAGGGCAAGGGCACGTCCCGCCTGGGTGACCTCTACGAGGAGGAGATGCGGGAGCTGCGGCGACAGGTGGACCAGCTCACCAACGACAAGGCACGCGTGGAAGTGGAGCGGGACAACCTCGCCGACGACATCATGCGGCTGCGGGAGAAGTGAGTGTGCCGGGGGGACGCGGGTTCGGGCTGCCGGTACCTCCCGCTGCCTCCCCTCCCCTCCCCGCCCCCTGGCTTGGAAGCAGCCCTTGAACATCCCTAGCGGCACCGGGCCGGCGGGAGGCTGGGTGGGGGGGATTTGGGCGACCCCCGCTCCCTCCTCACCACTGTCTTGCCCCTTCCAGGTTGCAAGAGGAGATGCTTCAGAGGGAGGAGGCCGAGAACACCCTGCAGTCTTTCAGACAGGTTAGCAGTGGTGGAGGAGGGAGGGGCCCGAGGAGGTGGTGGCTGTGCCTGGGGCGGAGGGTGGGAGTGCGGGAGTTTGCTTTCCTTGCACAAAGAGATTCCGTCAGTTCTCACGCAAGCCCTCCGTGTTTTCTTTAGGGGGATGCTGCGGTCTGAGGGGAGGGGAGGGAAACTATTGTCCTGCTTTATCCAAGTCTAGCCCGTTTTACAAAAACCGCCCCGACGTGGAATCACTTTCCGATCCAATAAAAGTGAAAGGGGGCCATCTGCTCGCTTGGCTGAAGGGTATTAATGGTTTCTATGGGATTCACCGTGGAATGCAGATACAGGCATTATGGCAAGTGTGGTGGCAGCAGATTGAAATAATAGATCCCTTTGTGTCGGAGGGGAGGGCGCAGTGGGCTGCATTCTTACTAAATGTGTAATGGTGTGGGCATATTTCTAGCGAAATGTGTCTATTATGGTCCAGTTTTTGTACAAAGCAGAACTCCTTTTTGATGAATCACTGGCCAGTGCATTACTGGGCAACAGTTTCAAATTTAAGGTTTTTCATGTGGGTGTTGTCTGCTGACAAGAAGTAGACAATATGTTCTGTGGGGTGAGGTCTCAGGATTGAGCCTGCTTCCTCTGGGTGTCAATTAAGAACTGGAATTTAATCCTCTGTAAAACAAAGATGTTAACCTAAGAAACAAGTTATGTTAAGAGTTTAGTCTTTGTAGGATGCTGTGATGTTACCCAGATAAAGTAAAACCTACATGACAACCAGAAACAACTGTGCAAACAGTGTTTGAAAATTCTTAAGCTCAAGTTTTCACTTGTGCAAAACCAGCTTTCAACTTAGATTAAGCCTTGTTTGGACTAGGAGATATTTAGGAATGTGCCTTCTCAAAACAAGGTCTCTTCCCTAAAACTGCTGGTGTAAAACAGCATTGCTAGCATTCTTCCAGACTGGAAGTGACTGCCCGTATCTCTAGGCAGCTGGGTACAGGCTGACTTTGTCCCAGAGCTCTTCATAGGCATTAATAATAATAATAAGTACTTGATTGTCAGCATTTTCCTGGGAAAGGCTTTTGACTGTGGTATGATTATAGTCCTTGAAAGAGAGCAGGTGTGTTCATGAGCTAGTGTGGGGAAACTGAAACACCTATTCCCATTCAGAGCCTGGGAATTCAGTCTCCACTGGCGTTCTGAGGACAGAAGTTTGAAACAACAGTTTGAGATGCTACCTTAATTTAAGCTTCTGGGGTTTTTTTGAGTGCTAAGACAATTTAATATAGTGTGAAGCTCTATGAAGGAGAATTTAACTGAAGTTTTAGAGAACCTCATGTACTCTGATTCATTGCTGAATTCAGTTGAAGGATCAATTAACTTAAGCTTGGCTTTTAAATGATATTTCATATTTAATTGGTGCATTCTAGGCATGTCTGTATTTCAAAGCAGTTGAATGTTATGAAGGCTGTAGGCTTTAAAGTGAACTTGGCTTGGAGCGCATACCCCACACTCATTATCCAGCTCTTCCGTGTACTTCGGGAAGGGGTCATTCAGCAGCTCAGCCTCTAGCAGATGTGTGCATGCATGACAGTCAGAATTGGATCAGTTTAACCTCCTGAGCTGTAGCTTGTGCATAAGAAATGTAAATCATTGTCTGTGGAAACTCTACACTGAATCTACTCTTGACATAACCAGTGCGTGCTGGTGTGCTTGATTTGAACACCAGTCATACCTCATTTTTCCTTACTGGCAAGGGTGGAGTTAACATGCAGGTTTTGAAACCTAAATCTGTTTCAGTGAAAGTGAAATTAACTTCCTAGAACACTGAAGCTGAAATATCCTGTTGTGCTTTCCATTTTAAAGAAATGTGCAGCTCTTTATTAAATCATTATATTTTTCCACTGGAAAGTTGTATAGATTTGGAACACTTCAGCAGGTACTTTGCTGATCTGAGGTACCATCAAAGATACTTTTTACTTGATGGAACAGTTGTGTACTAGAGTATTTTAAAATAAATAATGAATATCTGAACTTAAGCTTTTATTTCCAAAAGCTGCCTATTTCAGAGACGGTTCAGCTCATATGTACTGAATTTTAATTTATTTTTTCTGGGCAAAGATGTGATTTTACTCGTGCTGAGGGACATACAGCATAAAATAAACGTGGAGGTTCAGTGAGTACTTGTGGTGGCCGGTTAGCCTGTGGTACAAGGGACAGAGAGTTCCTTTGGGGCAGGACAAGCATCACAGTTAGTGAGAATGTTATTTACTGCAACTTTGCCAGCTAGTCCAGCAGCAAGGAATAGGTCCTGAACCTGTGACAAGACTTAACAGGTCAGGTCCTGGCTAACAGGAGATTTGTCTGAGGTAAAAATGGATGCTCAATCCTTCAAACTGTGTGGCTTGCATTGAAGAATCTCCTAGAATAAAATCAGTGCATATTCCAACTGTATGTATCTATAACTTGTACTTGTTTGTTCAGGCTACAAGTAGCTTATTCGTTTGTGTGGTTCTCCACACATCTGGGCACTACTGAAACACTGAATCTTAATGATAGGGAATATGTAAATGATAGCATATAGTAAAGTACATACCACATATTGTAAATGTCTTCAGTTTAAGTTGTTTTCAGTTTACCATAAGGTCCTAAAATCCTGTAGCTATTCTGTTGTTAAAAAAAAAAATAGCCTTCAGGGTGAAGATTTCTTTAAAATCCTCTAGAAAATTTTGGATGTCTGGCCAATTGTGTAAACATTTTGGGTCATAGCCATGTAATTTTCTGCTAGAATGATCTTGAGGGGTTTTGGGGGGAGGAGAACAAATTAATTAGGAAATTCTTTCCCTGAACTGAAAAACGGAGCTGATATGAACTGTGGGTGTAAAACTCGAATTGATAGAAAAGTTATGGAATGACACATGAAAGGAGTGTTTTGCTGGATAACGTAAACAGAATAATTCTTCTGGAGCTAGGACCTTAGCCCAGAGTAGGAGTGATCCAAGGAAGGGCTTTCTAGGAGTCTAAAGAAAACACTCCTTTTTTCAGAAGTGCCATAATAAAGAGAGCTGCTGATTAGGAATGCTTATGCTTTGGGCAATCCAAAATAGCTTTGGAGTAAGCTGTGAGAACCTGATATGTTAATACCCTGTGAGCACAAGCATGTGGCTGTGTATGTAACTAGTGTGAAAGGAACAATCTTCCCCCTTGCAGACTGAATGCCCTACACATTCAAAATGCAGAAAGTTCCCATTCAGTGTTTAGTCTTAAGTTATGTTGTTGAACTAACTCAAGCTGCTCCCATGTAACATTCATGATGTGTCTTCTGTTATGCTCTAAATGAATTTTTGCTGTTGATTAAGACTATCTCAGTCCACCAAAAGGTGGAGTCTTTGCCAGCAACTGTGAGGGTGTAGGCAATAGTGAGTAGCTCAGTTTGTTTATGCTCATACCTTCTTTTTCTCAAGGGAGATCTGTTGACCTGCATGAAGTAAATGCTGCAGTTCCTATACATACCTCACCAGCTTTACAAGTATGCTTTAAAACTGTGGTCTGTGGACTTAAGGGACTCTGTCCTTGGTCACCAAGGAGTCCATAAGTTAAGCCCACTGATAGGCATGAAGGCACATGTGTTGCACTTTTAAGACCCACTGAAAAGTGGAAGTTTGCAATTGCAAGACTAACTCTTTTTCAGTGTAGTCAAGCTAGAAGTGCTTGCTGCTGACTTCTGACTCAAGTACTTGTAGGATTTACACCCACCATGATCTGTGTGCTCTTGATCATGCTTAGCAGCATGTCAGCAAAAATGATGTAATCAACATAAGTGGTATGGTTTGCAAATTCACAGTGAAGGTGTATATATTTGTTTAAGGCTGGGGTAGGAGATGGCAAAAAGGTTTTTTTACAGCTTTTGATTTCCTATTGTCTTGTCAGAAAGCTCAGATGTAGCATCAGTCTGTATGCTGCTGAACTTGCTGTAAGACTTTTCTACATCCGTTTTGTAAGATTATGAATCGTTCTCTCTCATCAGGATGTTGACAATGCCTCTCTGGCACGTCTTGATCTTGAGCGCAAAGTTGAGTCCCTGCAAGAGGAGATTGTCTTCTTGAAGAAGCTTCATGATGAGGTAAGCTGAGAAACAAGGTCTGTGTTCAGATGCAGACTGTCTAGCAAGGAAGCTCTTTGCTGGTTCTGTCCCAGAGTCTCCACCTGTGTATGATCTGTGTGCTTTCGTGCAATAATGTTGAGTGTCTGCTTCTCTCTAAGGAAATCCGAGAATTGCAGGCCCAACTCCAGGAACAGCACATCCAGATTGATATGGATGTTTCTAAGCCTGATCTTACTGCTGCCCTGCGTGATGTTCGCCAACAGTATGAGAGTGTTGCTGCTAAGAATCTTCAGGAAGCTGAAGAATGGTACAAGTCCAAAGTAAGTAAAATGCATCAGGCACTGGAACTAATTGTATGTAACAGCTTTGCTGTAGCACTTGCTGTTCCCTCAGTTGCTCTAATGGACATGAACCATAACCATGACACAAAGTCTTACTTTAAATCCTAGTCTGGGAGGGGTACAACTGAAAACATTTTGTGCCATAACTACAGCATCAAAGTAATGGGTGCACATTGGCAGTCTTCCCTGTGCTTGTACCTGAAAGCAGATGTTGGATGAAGTACTGGAGAAATGAGTGAAAAAATGATGAAAAGATGGGAAATGTACAGGGTGGGAAAACAAGTATGAAAGTTTGCCATGAGTTCTAATATAACAATTAGAAATAGGCATTTAAGAGTAATGCTAATGTTTAAGCATTTCAGGTGCTAATCCTTGTAATACCTTCAGTTGCCCTCAACTGCTGTGTCCGCAGAAAGTCTCTTTCACCATTTCTGTTGAAGGGTTATGCTAACCAGACTGGGGCTTTCCAGTTTGCAGATCTCTCTGAAGCTGCTAACAGGAACAACGATGCCCTGCGCCAGGCCAAGCAGGAAGCCAATGAGTACCGCAGACAGATCCAGTCTCTCACCTGCGAAGTTGATGCTCTTAAGGGAAGCGTAAGTAGAAGACAGCAGTTGTTCTTCTTCATTGCAGCTTTAAGCACTGCACTGCAGTTTAACTGTGAATTTGGATGTGAATGCAGGTCATCTGCCATGCAATTCAGCAGTGTATTAGTACTTTTGAAAAGGATGCTATGGGCTCAATTTGTTTGCATGCACAACAGTGCACTGGCTAGATTGATACACTGAACTAGTCTTACTAAAGCTGTAAACAATGAGTTCATTCTCTTGATATACTATTCACTGTTTATTTAGCAGTTTCTGAAAGTGTGTATGCCTTGTCTGTGAGGTACAGCTAAAGTTATAAAAAAAAACCTTCAGGAGCAGTAAAATGTGCACATTCTGCTGTTGCTAGAACGTGACTGCCTTAAGGACAGGATTGAAATGGATTTAACAGTGTTTAGCACACCTGCAAATCTCCTCTAGTAAGGACTGCCTGCATGCTGACTTGAACTGCATGTGTTGGGCTTACTGTAAAGGATGGCTTTGCCACCTAGTAGAGCAAATATGTGGCACACCTCAGATCACGTAGCAGAATAACCCTCTTTGACTTGGCAAAGGGAAGATAAGGATATGACCAATTTGGGACATGTCTGGGGATTTTCAGAAAGTATGCTAATGTAACACAACTTTCCCTTTTTTAAAATGTTAAGGATCTTGAGGGTGGGGAAGAATGACTGAACTGCAGCAGTGCTGGATTTCACTATTCTCTTCCAGAATGAGTCCCTGGAGCGCCAAATGCGTGAAATGGAGGAGAATTTTGCTGTTGAAGCTGCTAACTACCAAGACACTATTGGCCGTCTGCAGGATGAGATCCAGAACATGAAGGAAGAGATGGCTCGCCATCTCCGTGAGTACCAGGACCTGCTGAATGTAAAGATGGCCCTTGATATTGAGATTGCCACCTACAGAAAACTGCTGGAGGGTGAAGAGAGCAGGTAATCCCATGCAGATGCTTTTCTAAAACCAGTAATTACTGGAAGATACTTTATACCCATGTCCGATTTTATCCATTTCTTTTTTCCTTCAGGATTAACATGCCTATTCCAACCTTTGCTTCTTTGAACCTGAGAGGTAAGCTGTTTCTGCTATTTCAGTTTAGGCAGTTGCTCTATCATTAGCATGAGGGTTCTGGATAGTTCCTTTTATGCTGGTTTTTGAACTTGTATAAGTGCAGTTGGTTGTGAATACTCTTCTTGGATCCAACTACAGTATTTGCAATTATTTAATCTTGGGTGGTAGCAGCTCTTTTGTTCCTGGACACATATTTTTAAATATTGGTACATAGCAAGTAATGAGTTTGGATACCTGCTGAAAGTGCTTTAAGGGGCACAGAGAGAACATGTAGAAGACCTGGCTTATACTAAATAGGATTCTGAAAGTAGACACTAAGATCTGTTACACCTCATTTCTTTGAGGGGGCACTTCATCTAGACTATTGGTAATAATAAATCTTCTTCTGCAGAAACCAACATTGAGTCTCAGCCAATGGTTGACACTCACTCAAAGAGAACACTTCTAATTAAGACCGTCGAAACTAGAGATGGACAGGTTGGTGGTAACTTTCAATTTTATTTCTATGACAGCTGGTTACCTTAAATTCTTAAGTTTGTCTACTGCTTACTGCAGCTTGTACGTGGTAATAAGTATTGAGTAGAACAGCAATTGGCACTCCAAGCTGTGTGACGGAACATGTAGGTATAGAAAACAGGATTATCTGGAAAAAATCAAAATTCATCTGATAGTAAAACCTTAAGTTGCTGACTGTTACTTGTGTATTGATTATTTAAGTTCAGCTGACATGTGGCAGGAAACACAGGTACTTTACTTGCCTAGGATACGTTGCTGTTGTTAGTGTAAGTAAATAAAACTTAAATTATTTCTGTATGCTATTTACAAACTAGAATTTCTCATAAGTGAGAGCTGATACCTGCTTGGTCACATTTTGGAAGTGGATGTTCCACTTCTAACTCTTAAAAAACCCACAGCAATCTTCCTACTAAAACTTAATGCAAGTGTTTGTGTTTTTCATTAGGTTATTAATGAAACTTCCCAGCATCATGATGACTTGGAGTAAAGCTGAAGTGACGATGCATACTTACTAAAGGAGAAATTCTTACCAGCAAGGTTGAAAAAGTCCATGTCTTAAAGGAAGAAACAGCTTTCAAGTGCCTTTCTGCAGTTTTTCCATGAGCGCAAGATGATTATGCTAGGAAATAGGTCTTAGATCTTACAAACTGACTCCCCCTGAAGGATTAGAGTTTACAATGGAGCCTAGTTTACAAATAGCAATATCTTGTGCTGCAATACTGTTTTTAAGTATCTGAATTCAATAAAACTGCTTTTTCCAGCACAGTATGAGCAACCTGTCGCTACTTCAATAAATCTTTGGAAAATGGCTCTTGATGTGTTCTAATTTGTTAACTTCATGAGTTTCTGGAAAGCCATAACAACATAATGCTGGAATTATTATACGGTTGACATCTCTAGTACTGGCTGTGTGGAATGCTGTTTTTTCAGTTTAACTAGATAAACTGTCTTACTCACTGCTTAGGTTTTGGAACCAATTAAAATGGATTATAACTGGCAGATGCATAATGTATTATGATATTTCTTATCACTTGAATAAAATACTTCAAGCTAATAAAAATTAATCTTGCTTCCATATACTAGTTAATGCAGTTACTAAATGTCAGAATGCCTGAAGTACCTTAAAACTTGGCTTTATAAAACACAGTAGTTATGTAGCAGAGAAATAGTTCATGTGAGCCCTTATCTCAGACAGCACCTTGCAAAGTTAACAGCTGACTTGGTGCATTAACTTATTTTTCCAGGAAAAACTAGTTCCCAAAGGCATGTTGGTATTACAGAAGCTAAATGAAGGCTTTGCCCGGCGTGGGGGTTAGGAGAGACTAACTTGCCTTTTTGCTGACAATTCCAGTATTTAAACCCCTTTTACAAAAGGAGAGCCACCATGCTTGGTGTTCTCTGCTGAACATCAGTGTAAATGCAAGTTCCACTCTGCTTTGCCATAAGTCTTCCAGGAAGCAGTAGTGGAAGTCCTCTTTGAATACTTAAGTTTTCTTCTGCAGAGCAGCATACTTGTCAAATTTAAACACAATAAAGACCCGCAGCACAGCCCCATGAAAATAGCTACTGTGTTCTGTATTACATCCGTAAAGCCTGCTTTCTGTAACTCTTTTACTGAGGTACAAATTTTCTGGAATGAGTAAATGCAAACTGAAGTTGTTCAGTAAATATGAATAGCATTCAGAGTAAGGGTAGTACTTTCATGTTGTACAGACACTCTTGCTAGCAGCTTGGAACTGAGCTGTAAGAAAAACTTACTGTTGTCTCCATCTGACAGGGATGGAAACAATTTACTCCTTTCCCATCCTTGTTCTTACCCTTGCTCAAGTGTGTGACTAACTGGATGCAGTGCAGGCACTGGAGGGGGTATGGGGGCAGTAGGACTCTGCTTTTCTTATTCCAGTTGCTGGCAGCACCAGGTTAGGAGTCCTGCAGCCAGGATACTGAAGAGGGAGGTGGGCAGTCCCTGGGGTGTGCTGAAACCCTCTGCAGCTCCAACACACAGGCATCCTGAAACCTGAAGGTGGAGCCTAGGCATGAGGGCAGTTTACATCTTTGAGCCACCCAGGGAGAAGAGGCTGCTGAAGTTCTTCACAGCAGAAAAGCACCTGAATTTTCAAACAAGGCATGGTGCTATTCTTACCCCACTTTTCTGTAGTAAGTGTTCAAAGAAGACTTCAGCCTCCCACTTCCCATCAGGCCAGGGGGGAGTTTCACTGTTGCACTAAACATGGGCTGATGATACATGTAAATCCATTAGGCTGGGAAATGTCCCTGTCCAGTTTGGTGCTTTATGTGCTTCCCAAGTGAAAAGTCCTGCAGCTGATGTTTGTTCTGATGATTCCTTCATGCAAAAGGGCCAGAAGTGACACTGAGGAGGGTGCCTAGACCCAAGCCTCAGCCACAGCTTTTGCCTCAGCAAAGCAGAACAGAGTCAACTGGTCCACCACATAGAGGGTAGGATAGTCTCTCTAGAAGTTGAGAGTGAACTCAGCATTTTTCATGTTGCAGAGATTACAGACACCAGGTTTTCTACTACCTTTCAACATCCAGACTGATAAAGCACAAATGAGCTTGCATGGGAAGTCTTTTCTGTGATAATGCCAGCTCTGGGCATGTGTAATATCTCATTTTGAGCCCTTTATAGGCACAGGTATCAACAGCCTTTTAGGGCAAGTGTGGAGTAAGGGGCTGATGTCCTGCCTGTTGCAGGCTACTTAGGTATTTCTCTGGATCTAGGTACTGAAAAAGTTGAGCCAGTGCTAAATGTAATTTCTTGCAGCTAAAGCAATGGGAGAGCCCTGGTTGGTGGCATCTGGCAGCATGTGGGTAGGGAGAGCCATCTCTACTAGGGGCTGGTGGGGACCCTTGGTGGCTCTGGACAGAGACCCACAGCACAGTGTGCTTTTTGATATATATGTACATTGACCTCCGTAGGCTGTGATAGTCGTTCAGATGTTGCTCCCCCTCTGCCACCAGCTACCTGGCTCAATGCTTTCTGCTGCCTTTGATTGCTTCACTCAGTAGATAAAAGAAGTGCCTGTATCAAGCACTGACTGCAGCAAAGGAGTTATTCCTGGCTCTTCAGTGTTTGGGGTTACTCAGAATACAGACAAGCATGTGGCAGAGCTCTCAGTCCTGGGAATAAATAGGAAAATAAATAAAAATAAATAAACCTAGTTGCCTAGGGGACAAGGAGATTGCAGGAGACCTCAAAAACCCACGCTCCTGCAAGTGCGAGAGCACCCTCATGGTGGAGAGTGGACAGTGGCTGTATAAACTTCTCAGTGTTTGATCAAGGGACACCAGCCTTATGCTCGTATATAATTACTGAAAGCTGCTAAGTGTTGAGCCAGCAGCTGACCTCAGAACTGTATTTCACATCCCAATAACTGCAGGCAGCAGTTGCACCAAGTGGGGCAGCCCCCACCGATGGCTGGGTGCTTGTCCTGCCCTCCAACAAGCCCCATGAAGCTGCTTCCCTGAGCATACATATTGAGTGCCTCCAAACTGTTCCTACAGTCAACAACATTAATCCTTCAGATGACTGAGAATCCTCATATTCAGTTTATTTTGCCTCATGTAGCCAGAACCTTGTTTTCCTTTTTTAAATTTTTTTAAATAATCTTGCAAAACATGGAAACTGTTACCAGAGACTCCATATTCCAAGCCCCTGGGAATATGTAGCTAATGCAGTTCTGCCATCCAGATGGTCTGCTTTAGTATACAGCAAATGTATTCTCCTCTCCTCTCCTCTCCTCTCCTCTCCTCTCCTCTCCTCTCCTCTCCTCTCCTCTCCTCTCCTCTCCTCTCCTCTCCTCTCCTCTCCTCTCCTCTCCTCTCCTCTCCTCTCCTCTCCTCTCCTCTCCTCTCCTCTCCTCTCCTCTCCTCTCCTCTCCTCTCCTCTCCTCTCCTCTCCTCTCCTCTCCTCTCCTCTCCTCTCCTCTCCTCTCCTCTCCTCTCCTCTCCTCTCCTCTCCTCTCCTCTCCTCTCCTCTCCTCTCCTCTCCTCTCCTCTCCTCTCCTCTCCTCCATCTCTCCCTTGTCTAATATTTCATTGTTGAACACACTGGCTCACAGAGTGCTTGCAGTTCTGTCCCAGCCAAAGGCTCTGGCCTTCTCTCTTGCCCTCCCCGTGTCAGCTCTTTTCAGTTGTTACATCTGTAAATGAATCTGGTGCTTTCACTGGTGCCCTACTGTGCTGGGTGGGAACATCTGTATTTTTTTAAGTGCAGGGAGGAAATACCTTCAAGACTGCTCTGAGGTTCTGAATGTTTAACTCTGAGGTTAAATTGCTCGGGATGCTTGGGCTGGCACCTGCTGGCAGCATGGTGGAAAGCTGTCCATCAGTGCTGGCAGTGGGGGCTGGCCTCACTGGGCCTCAGGCTGCAGGGTGCTGCCTCATGAACTGACAGGGGTCTGGGCAAAGCTACAAAAGCACCCAAAAGCAGGAACTTTCAGAAAACTGCTCATAGGAAACCACTCATCCCAGCCCATTTTGAAACTTCCCAACTGGGGCCTGGGCCAAATCCCACCAGGCTAGGCCCAGCACCTGTGATTAGAGCACTTCCAGGCTCACATTCAAAGTCCTGTTTGCAGGTGCAAGGTCCCACATGTAGGTGGGTTACTGGGCACTTTGAGACTGGTCTGTTTTCCCATTAGTCATTTAAACATATCGTGTAAATTCTCAATCACCTTTAGGCACCCATGGAGCATGGAGACACTTGTGGCTGACATCCCTGTCATAACTCTCCCTGTTGGTGGCAGTCACCAAGGACCCAAGGCTGTGAGGAGATCATGTCCAGCTGGAGCACACCTGGTGTTGGGAGGGTCCTGCTCCTGGCCATGGCTTGCTTATGCCAACTGCTGGAAGGGAAGGCAACCAGAGGATATAAATCCCATGTTTGGAGAGGATGAACAGTTGAGTGGCTGGATAGAGAATTTTGCTGGTGCCCTAATAAGTATTGGAGATTTTAATTATGAAATCCTTCCACAGGGGAAAGGAAGCCTGGATATTAAAAAAAAAAAAATTAAGTAATTTGCATACAATAAACTGCTCTAAGAGACATTTACTCAAGTGCAATCACGCATGCAGAACTAGGAAGTGCCAAAAATAAAATTATATCTTCAGTCTTCATTTGGTCCCTTTATGCTCATGCATAATCCTACAGATTTGAGCTGCAAGCCCATGGACCTTGTTTCATGCAGTGTGCACACCCAACAGCACTTCAGGAATCACCACTGCTCACTGCTAGAGCATTACAGATCCCCCGCCTGCGTGTTTCCCCAGTTCATCTGCTTTAAAGAGTCCAAATTTTTAATTTCCTCTAGAGAAGCCTCTGTTGTTCTTCATGATCCTTTGCAACACCTCTGTGACAGGTGGGGTATTGTCAGCTCTATATCAAACGGGGCCATGGAGCACTGCAGTCAAGCTCAGAAGTGGAAGCCAACCTCAGGGGTCCACTGGGAAGGTGGTTAGCACTGTGTAGTTTTAAGGCACTTACTGATTTCACGTCCAGGTATTTTCCCAGTCTAGATTTCAGATTAAGTCCCCACAAAATGAAGCTCACACATTATGGGGTACCAGTGTAAAACACAGTTCAAGTGAAATTCTCAGCTTCAGCCAGGAAAGCTATAGCACAAACACAGAAAAATCTGTTTCTCCAACAGCGTAGAGCTACCTTAGCTATAAGACCCTTTTCCTCTCCACAGCATATTGCATCCTTCATTCCACGTTCCCTCTTTCTGCACTAAGGGCAGCAGTGCTCTGGCTAACAGGCCCCTCACAACCCAGTCCAAGGCCATTCCCTAGACCAGAGGGAAAAGTTGCTTGTGGGCTTCCGTCCACAGCAACCAAACTCATTGCCTCAGGAAAGGGCAAATCCACAGCAGCCACATCTCTGCACAGTGGGGTGTCATAGTTTCCATACAAATGCCTCAGCCTGACATTTTGGGCTGGTTTCTTTTCCAGAGATGTATTGCAGCTGTCTCCCTGTGGTGGATGACGTGAACTGCAAGGCAAAGACAGCCTGCATGGAGACTTTGTTCTGGCTGGTGGATTCTTGCCTGCAGTGAATGATACAGGGTGGATGGTATGGCTCAAAGGGAGAGACACCGCTTTCCCCAAGAATTGTCCTGCAGTTATTCTCTGCTGCTATCTGCGAGGCAGGAAGCTGTCTCAGACTTGAGAGACAGCATATAAATACATTTTCAGGATGGAGAAGAGTGGTAGGTTTAACCTGGCCAGCAGCAAAGCACCTACAGAAATGCTTGCTTCTCCTTGTCCCTGCCAGTGGGATGGGGAACAAAAAAGGAAAAACCAAAGTAAGGAAATTTGTGAGTGGAGATAAAGACAATTTAATAGGTGAAGAAAAAGTGGGGGAAAACTCCAGGAAAAATAAAGGCAATCACACACGATGCTCCACAGCCAGATGGAGGCCCAGCTGGTCTCTGAACAATGGCCACCTTGGAAGCCGTCCCTCTTGGTTTACTCCAGTACTTTATTGCTGATGGTTGAGCTGATTGAGCATGACATTGTAAGGTATGGAATATCCCTTTGGCCAATGAAGGTCATTTGTCCCAGCTGTGTTCCCTCCCAGTGTCTTTCCCACCCTCAGCCAGACTTCTTGATGGGTCAGAGTGGGAAACAAAGAGAAAGCCTTGATGCCTTGCAAGCACTGTTCAGCAACAGGCAAAATATCGGTGCACCACCAACACTGTTTTAGTCACAAATCCAAAGCACAGCACCCCCAGGGCTGCTGTGAACACAGTGAACTCCATTTTGGCCAGACCCAGTCAAGAATCTTGCAGAAATTCAGGTGGGGGTGTGTGTCTTTGTACCTGGCGGTGGGATGGAGGCCATATACAAGATCTCAGAATGACCTAGATTCAAAGTCCGTATTTTCCAAATTAAGGAGAAGGTTTGAAACCCAAACCTCCCAACTGTCTTGGGGTGACTTTATGAAGTGTATCCCATATTGCTGCCCTATGCCCAGAAATTAATTTTTGTGCCTTTCTATGCCTTTAAACTGAGCCTGAGAGGGGGAAGGAAAAACTGAGCAAAACTTTTTCAAAGCAGTTTGCAGCTTGTTCAAGGTCACACAGGAAGCGAGGAAGCACCCGGCTTGCTGTTTTTTCCAGTCAGCTTTTGGCCAGTGGTTCAGCTTCTTTTTCTCTGGAGAGAGACTGAGAGTTGAATTTCTTTCCTTCCCTGGAATTTCAGATTTTCTCCCTTTTCCATGGGAGTGCTTCAATATTAGAACACATCAGGAGGACTTTCCACCGAGCACAGAGGGCCTGGCCCTGGGCCAAGCCCCAGCTCCGAGGAGACCAAAGGGAGGACTCTGACACTTCCCCAGGTTTTTTCTCCACAGTGAGAGGTTTTATTGTTTAGCATTATTTTCCTTTTCCCGTGTGTTTGTTAAATAAATAGTTTTATCTCCTTTACTTTCCTTTGAGGAAAATTTATTTTTCCCGAACCTGGTGGGGGAAGGGTGGTTGTGCCTTCTCTCAGAGGATATATTTCTAAATTTGGCCAAATCAGAACACCAACTTAAGACACCTTATAGATTTCATGGGTGTCTGAGGAATGTATGAGCTAGAAGATCTCTGCCCTTTTATACAACCACCTTTATAATACATGGAAGAGTGACTAATATGGGGAGGTTTTGCTGTCTGAAGCACTCCATGTGCAGACCAGGTTTCCATTCCCATTCCTAGCTATTGTTTAAATACTGAAAAAATACCTTGGCTCCCACCTACTGTAAACCATTACAATAATATTTTTAAGGTTTATTTTGCAAATTGGAGATGGTAATTACAAACATACCTTCTGCTCCAGCAGTCCTTCTTTGATGATGCTTGCTGGAGTGCATGACAGGTTTCCTGCCCCCCAGCTTTTCCTCTCAGCCCTTAGTGTCCTGCAGCTGGGTGGCTGTGGAAGTGTGTTTCTGTACCACACAAAGTACTTTCCATGATTGGAACTAGTTGATCTTTAAGGTCCCTTCCAACCCAAAACATTCTATGAGTCTATGATTCTCTACTCACTCTCCTCTAGCACTTCTGCATGGTTCAACATCTATAGTGCCTTCTCATCCGGAAGTCATCCTGTATCCCTAATAATCCTCATCACTCTGTTCCTCATGCTAGTTCTGCTATGATCTATTTAAAACAAGGTGACTAAGAACATGTGATCTTCAAAATGTGCATTGGAGCAATACAGTGACATAATGAGAACTCCCGTTTTATGCTCAAAGTAAGTAAAAATATCCTAGCTACTTTTTTGATCACTGCTCAGTACTGGGCTGATGTTTCCAGAAAGTTATCCAAAGTGACTCAAAGATCTATTTCCTAAGGACTAATAGCTATGAGTTATTTTTTCTCCCACTTTGCTGTCATTGACATTAAATTTTCATTCCCCATTTGATCACCCAGTTATCTAGGAACACAAAACCCTTCCGCATCTTTGAGCTCAGCATTAATACTGATTGCCCTTTTTTCTTTTCTCAGCCTGCCAGACAGCCTTGGGTAGGTCCCTGGGGAATGTATTGAATGGTAAAGTCCAATGTACAAATACTTGTGGCAGCCCACTGACAGCTTCCTTCCACAGTGAAGGCTCCCCATTATTTCTGTCATTTCCTGCTTTCTAGCTTAAAACTGGGAGAACACGACCTTTGTGTCTCTTAGAAATTTGAAGTGATTGTTATGCAAAGGTTTTTGACAAAATCTTCCATCTGCCCCACCCTTACCCACAAATCTTGTATAATCCTATAGATGTTTCCACCACATCCATGAGGTGTGACTTCCCCAGGAAAAAATGCATGAGGGATCCTACCCAGCACAGCTGCTCTCACAGTTCCTCCTGACCTTGCCAGGTAAAAACATTAGCATTATTGCTCTCTAGATTTCAGCATCGCCCTGGAGCCTCTTTTTAAGAGCCTGAAATGATAGCAAGCATTGTCTATTCTTCTGACACCAGGTGCATTGCAGTTCACAAATTAGCAGCTTCTTGCTGAGTTGCTGCAGAGCTGTTTGATGGTGGCCATCCTGCCTTCTTCTTACCTGTCAATGTATTGATTTGTTTCAAGACCTTTTCACTTTGAGATTGTTCTTTGTCTGCCTCAGGGGGCTTCTTCACCTTTTCCTTAATGAGCTGCATTCATCTAAGATTTTTTTCTTATTTTTGCTGAGTAATCTTTCTACTTCTTGACTATCTCACTTGAAGCTGCACTGAATTTCTGGCAGACATCATGGTTTGGATGTGCTTAAAAGTGTTTTTTTTATTAGCAACTTGCCACTTGAACAGGTATTTGATCCGTCTCATTAGAGATCTACTTTTCAACTGCCAGATTTTCCTGGGTTTCCCATTTGGACATGACTTTTGTCAAATTCTAGTAGTTCTTTCCACTGTCCTTTTAAACTTGGGTGGTGTTTTTCTGTGAGATTTTTTGTTCCTTCTCTTCCTTTTCCTTTTCTTTTTCCTCTTCCTTGAGGGCTTTTCAACATGATGGTGGGCAGTTCTCAGTATAATATGGTGTCATGGTTTAACCTTAGCTAGTAACTCAGCACCACACAGCCACTTGCTTGCTCCCTGCCCCCTCACCCCTGGTGGGATGGGGAGAAGAATCAGATAAAGGTAAAACCCAGGGGGTGAGATAAGAACAGTTTAATAATTTAGATAATGTAGAAAATATTACTACTACTACTACTAATAATAATAATTACAATGAAAAGGAAGATTACAAAAAGAAAAAAAAAAAACGAGGAGTAAAAGGAGAAAAAAAGTGATGCACAATACAATTTCTCACCACCTGCTGACTGATGCCCAGCCTGTCCCCGAGTTGAGCTCAGCCTCTCTCGTTCAACTCCCCGCAGTTTATATCCTGAGCATGAGATTCTATGGTGTGGAATATCCCTTTGGCCAGTTTGATCAGTTGTCCTGGCTGCTCTCTGTCCCAGCTATCTCCTCACTTTCAGAGCATGAGACACTGAAAAGTCCTTGGCTCAGTGCAAGCACAACTCAGCAACAACCAAAACATCAGTGTGTTATCAACATTATTCTTATATGGAATCCAAAACACAGAACTATACCAGATACTAGGAAGAAAATGGACTCTATTCCCACATTGAAACCAGGACATAAAGTGTCTCAAAAAATATCTTTGTGTCTAATCAGCATTTTCATATTTTTGGCTTCTAGGGTTTGTTGTGGTTTTTTGTTTGATTGTTTTTGGGGTTGTTTTTGTGTGTGTTTTGTGCAACTGCTATATCCCCTCCACCACTAACCTCTCCACTTCCCTCACAGGCTGTAAATTACTTGTCTCTCTCTGTCCTTTGCAAGATATGTTTTTAGGTTTTCTCTTCTTTAACCCATAATTCTCTAGCTGCCTTTTCCTCTGTAGGTAGTAGAGTTCCTATGTACCTAACTGAACTTGGAGCAATTGATTTGAACTTCACAGCATCTATTTCAGACATGAAGAAAAGCTTTCAGATGAAAGTTTGTCATTTCCCCCCAACTTTATTAGATGAACTAATAAGACACAGAACCTCTATCCACAGACCTTGACTTACTGTCATCAGATGAATAAGCACTGTAGACGCTCCCAAAATTGGCTGACAGGGAATGACTTAACCATCAGGGACTGTCCCACCTCCCCCAGCCAGGGAACAGGGCAGGCTGCTGTGGAATGACAGATGGAGCAGCCCAGCCCAAGGTATCAGGCACCTCCATGTGGAAGGAGGTGCCTGTTGCGGAGGGTGTCTGCTCTGATCAGGAAAAACCAGTAGATGAGGCCTTTCACAGCCTCCCATTCTCTGGTTCTGGTCCTCACAGCAGACTGTAGCTATAACAATACCTGATGGAGGAAGAGCACAACCTTGGAGGTTCCTGGAGAGTATTGATGAAAACATCCAGACCCAAGGGATAGAGAAGCCAGTAGGGAGAGGTGCCCTGTTGTATCTCCCACTTATAAAGAAGGGAAGGCTCCCTGAGGATGTGAGAGTCAAAGGCTGCCTTGACTGCAGTGACCAAGAGATGGTGAAGTGAAGAACCCTGAGAGGAGACAGCAGGGCAAAGACCAAGATCCCAGCCTTGGCATTTAGGAGAGAACATTTTGACCTCTTCAGGGATCTGCTTGAAAGATTCCCATGGTATAGAAGCCTAAAGGGAAGAGGAGTCCAAGAAAGCTGGCTGATACTCAGCAATCACCTTCCTTATGCTTGAGAACAATCCATCCTAAAGAATAGGAAGTCAAGCAAAAATGTTAGGGGGTCTGTGTGGATTGTAAAGGAGTTTCTGGAAAAACTCAGACCTCAAAACAAAGCATGCAGAAAGTGGAATTAGGGTCAGGTAACTTGTGATAAATGTAGAAACACCTTGTGAGCAAACAGACACTGTGAGGAAAGAGCCAAAGCCATTGGAGTTGACTCTGTCAAGGAATGTCAAGAGCAACAAGATAAGCTTCCATAAATACATAAGGGGCAAATGGAAGACCATTGAAAATGTGGGCTTGCTGCTGAAAGGGGCAGGCATTCTGGTGACACAGGACATGGACAAGGCTGAGGTACTTAATGTCTTCTTCATCTCAGCCTTTGCTAAAAAGACAAAATTCCCAGGAATCCCCAGAGACGAGTGTGAAAGATTGGAACATGAAAGGTGTACCTTGGTGGAAGAGAATCAGGTCAGAGAACACTTAAACAAACTGGACATACATAAACCCCTGGGCCCCAAGAGGATGTACCACTGAGTGCTGAGGGCGCTGGCTGATGTCATTGTAAGGTCACCTTCAGTTGTTCCTTCCCTTGCTTCTGGTGCTTCTCATATTTCCATGCAAAACAACAGTCATCACAGGCTTCTCACAATAGATCAATGTCCCTTATATTTCATATCATCAGCTGGCAGTTGGAGAGTTGCACTTTACTGCTTCACACTTAGAGATATGTTGACATTAAGGTAAGGCATTACGTGGGTAAAATCCTACACGAATAAATTCTGCATTCTGTAGTCTGAATGGAGCCTGCTGGAGCTCTTATGAGGGTAAGGAGGAGAAGCAGAGGTGGTAGAAGTGCTGCAGGATGAGAAAAGACAGATTGGTATAAAGGTTATAAAGGTTTGGAAAACCACTATTTTATGCATGAGACAAAGCAAAGAACTGAACTGGCCTTCTATCTTTGTCCAAGCTCCTTTCCATGTACGCAAAGCAATTTCAAATAGCGGATTTGCTTTTCATCTCTCAAATATTATTTCTGTTCATCCAAGAGGCCCTTCCCCAAATGCACCGTATATCGCTGGGGACCTGCTCTACACTCCAAGTGTTTTTTTCATGTAATAAATACTTGACATTTAGAAAAATCGCTTCTAAATTTACACAGTGCAGAGCTCACAGTTTGAGATTACCCTCTAAGCACCCTGAAGTGCCAGGCGCATAAATAAATATCTTTGCAAATAGATTCTCATTTATTAGCTTTGCAAGAGTACTTTCACTTCTTGGAGATGGGTGATTACTACAGGAGGAAAGAAACATTTCTGGTTTAACTTAAATAGTAAGAAAATGCAGGAGAAAGGCTGACTGAAAATGTTAAATTCTCTCCCTGATCTTTTGATATTTTCTGTCTTTGTAATTTAAATTTCGTAATAAGAGTACTATATGTCTACACTGTCCAGTTGTGCTTTATGTCATAGCCAACCAAGTATAGATTAAGCTGTGAAACAGCAGCAAGAGATAAACTGTCATTTTCAGGGACAGGAAATACGGTCTGTCTGCAGGTCATGCATGGTTTCCATTCATACAGGACATAAATAGATCTCAAGACATACTATCTACTCCCATAATACTACTGGGAGATGACCAAGCATTACTGTCCCCATTCCAAAGAGGAAATATTATAGGACTAATTGCTTTTCCATAGAGAAACCCGGGGATTGCTGTCTATTCCCACTACGTAAAGATTGAAAAGTTCCCTACAAAGGCATCCTTCCATCTGAACTGCAATGTCTCACCTCATTTCCAGGAGTGTAGAAAGCAAGAAAAGATTCCTGATAGCCATGAATTGCTTGGCACCCCTTCTCACTATCACCTGTGCATAGTGCCTGTGCTGCACAGGCTGGAGTACTGATGCAGTTAATGGTGCTCTGCAAGGATACAACCCTAACCAGTAACCAAGGTGATCTTTTCACTTACTTTTGCTGCCAAACCCCTAAACCTCTTGTTCAAACTGACTTTCTGCTGTCCGGCAGAACAGCTCTGTGATGGATGGGATAAAAGGCCTGTTTCTGACTACAGAAGACAGCCCAGATTGTTACCCTGGGACAGGCTGGATAGGCCAGGCTCTTCTTCAGTACAGACTGAGCCTTAGCAGCCAAATCCACAAGGGACCAGGGATCCTTGGACATGAGCTCAGAGCCCTTGAGCCCAGGGCCTTCAGCTCAGGGACTGCTTGTGTTTTCCCATGAAGTCTGTGAGTAACTAGCAGTGATAACCATGACGATTCCAGACTTTTGTTTTGGTCTAGGTGTGCCAGAACACTGTTTTTTGGCCAAGTCAACACTTTAGTGAAATTAAAGTAGTTTGACACTTTTTCTGACAAATGACAGATGAAGCCATGTGGAACACATTGAAGCAAAGCAGGGATTGGGGGGAGAGGTGTGTCCCTGTTAGCAAAAAATCATGGTTTTACTACTGCTTACATCTTTCTCTGAGTGTGGATAACCAGATTCAATGAATATGCTGCCCAGTCAAGCTTCATGACATTCTCTTTGTAGTGTTGTGTTACACTGAGAACCAGCTATTACTTATCTCCAGGTTCTGGCTCCATCAGGAAGATCTCCATGTCTCCCAAAGTCCCTCACAGTTACTTTATGCCTTGCTAATGAATTTATCCAAGCAAAGCAGTGAAAATCCCCAAGTGAAAGCTTTGACTTGCACTGCTAGATTGACACACTAAGCTAAAGCCAAAGTACAATCGGATTAAACCACTTTTAATGTGTCTATTCAGGGCTGCACAGCAGTTCGAGTACACAAATCCAATACTGATTCCAACAGTGAACATTTGATAAAGAGCTTTTACATTCTGATTAACTTTTTGTGACCATGAAAAATTGTTTTAGAGGTCAAAGAAATTAGGTTCACTAGGTTTGTTATTCGCAAAGGTTAATCTATACCTATTTTCTTTCAGACAGTCCTTATCAACCTGATCTCATTATATGCAGTCTCTAAGGGATGCTATACACTCTGCTCTTTAGCTACTCTTTCCCTGCTCTCCAGGTGAAATGCCACAGGGTAGTGATCAGGCCTCAGCCATGGCTGTGTATGAATAAGGTAGTGGTAGCTCAGTCTGGGGTTGCACCTGCATTTCACCCCCTCCCTCAGGGTGGAGCACTGAACTATGGGCCAGCACACACACACATTCTCTCCATAAACCAGGGAATCTAGGATTTATCACATGCTAATTTAGACACCTAAACAAGCCAGTTGTATTATACTCCACTTCTCTCCAAGACCATAAAGGGAACCCACAGTGGTGACTGAACTGTAGTGATGACACCTGCAGTCAGTTCCATGGAAACCACCTTTGGTGTCAAAATGCTTCTGTTCACTGCTAGACTGTACAGCACTGAACTCTTCAGCTGGGCCACACTCCCCTCTCTTCCTTTTCCCCTGGTCTGAGGTCACTTTGTAGTGATTTTTCGTCTCAGTTGATCCTTTGCTGTCTGACTTTTGAAATTAATATCCTCAGCAAATCATTCGGCTCCTGCAGAGCACATACAACACAATCAGTATAATTACTACATGTCACACCTCAGTTGTCACTTCACTTTAATGGACTGCAAGTAAGATGAACTTGAAAAATGCTCTAAGTTAATGTTCTTAGAGTTCCTATTTTAGACTCTTCTGAAAGATGTTACATGTATTCCAGAAGAGAGATTTCATCCTAGAAATTATCTGTATTACAGTGAAGTGAATAGGGCCAACAGAGTTCAGAGCTCTATGATCAACACTGTTGAAAAAACATTCAATGTAGATAGGGAAAGTGTAGGACATGATGGGACAGATCTAATAAATGTAGGTGTTTATGATGTAGGAATGTATATATAAAGTAGTCACCCTGACTATGAAGGAGCCTTCTGCACTTAAGGACCATGGACCTTGGCATACAAGTCTCCCTACCCTGAACTGGAGACTGTGGGTGGTGAGATGAGTCTGGGGCTATTTACTCCTGTCACCTCACTCAGCTTTACAGCAAGGTGAGGTGCCCATCTACCTCCCACTCTCGCCCATTCAGTACTTCAACATGTTTGGCTTTTTAAAAAGCAGTTATTTTACACCCACATTTGATGGAGAACTGTGAATTCAATGCCAGAGTACTGAAGTCTTCCATTTTAGGTCACTCCCTCTGCCACTTAATAATTACACCCCCTCATCCTTCCTTTGTAACGTTTCTCCATGATGTGTCACACACAAGCATATCCAGAGTATGTTAAACTTTGTCTCTTACTCTTCTACTCCAATGCCTCAGAGAACAAGAACATCATTGTCTTTTTTTTGATCCAGCCTTGAAGCCTTTTCTGAGAGTGCAAAAACCTTTATTTTTTTTCTTTTCTTTTTTTTTTTCTTTTTGTCATTGTTTTGTTTTGTTTTGTTTTGTTTTTTAAAGAGAACCAACTAATTTAAAATCCAGCCAGGTTGAGTCCTTTTGCTTCTCTTTTATATCATAATCCAACTTCAGGACATTCACTGAGGCAGCATGCCACCACCCACCTCAACTCCTTCCCCTCCTACAGGTGACTCAGACCCATCATTCCTACCTTCCAGGCAGGAACCCGAGTGTGGGGGTTGGTAGCAGCCCAGAGGCAGGAGCTGTGCCCATGCTCTGTTAGAGGGCACACACAGTGGGAGGCTGCAGCCCACTCTTGGGATCCTGCTTGGTATCAGAGCAGGTGTTGCACAATGCATATTGTTTCAGAGAAACTATCAGTATTAAAGGGGCAGTTCAAACTGAGGGACCTTTACTGAATGATTTTACTTTATTAAAACTCTACACCTAATAAAAGAGCAATTTTCGGCCTTACAAGATTAAAAGCTAAACAAAAAGAACCGATGTCCCTGCAGGGTTGGATTTACATAAGCAGCATTGTGCTTAAAATTCAGAATATTTTTGCCTTAAAAGTCTCTCAAATTACCTAGTAAAAGTAATTTCAAATGTGAAAGTTATTCAATTTCTAATGCTTATATATTTTTCCCAGCACATCCAGCATTTCTTACTCCAATGACAGCAGCAGTATGTGAGCTCCTGGACTAATTCAGTTTTGCTTCCCTGTGCTGTAGAAAACAGACAGCAGCCTAAATTCAGTCCTCGCTGTGGCCTCTTTTTTTTCACTAACATGATAAAAGATCTGAAGTGCTATACTTAAGAACTAATGCTTTCATTATGGTATTTCTATTAACCAGATGGCTCCATCTATCAGTCTGCAGTGGCCATGAGACCTTAACATTCCTATTTAGTATTAATTTGCTCTGGTGCAGAGTGAGGATGACAGACACTTGATACAGGATGGAAGAAGCAAGCTAAAACTTAGCCATGTATCTCAAAACCCAGGCATATGTAGTTACCAAAACATGGGCATACTGGGATCCTTGAGAAGGAGGCAATCTCTCCCCACCTTTTAAAATGCTGATGATTCCTCAGCCCATATGTGTATTTTTCCAGCTGCTGGCTGTGCTGTGGCTGTGATCCCAGATCCCCTAGCCCACTGCTGTGGCTTTCAGCTGGTGGACTTTGGCCATTCTCTTCTTCTGGACTAAGACAGTGCCCTCATGTTGTAAAATCTTCACATGACACTTCTTGCCTAACAGAGGCAAGAGGAAAACTTAACCTGCTCTTGAACCATATAATTGCTCTTCGGAGCATTGCCTCTAAAGCCCTTCTAACACCAGTGACCAAGCATTTCCTACAGCAGGAATGCCATCTTGATGGTAGGTGCCCTATCCCTAGGAGCATGGCCTGTGCTTGGTGTGATCCAGAGGTACAACAACTAACGTGACAGGCATAACCTCAGTGCACAACCACTTCCCTCCCACTCTCCTCTTGTCCAGCTCACTTTTCCCAGATTGCTTCCCTTCTAAACCAGGTATTAACAAAAAGGCAATGCTTTGTCTACGGTTGCACTCAGTTGTTCTGTGCTTGGAACAAGCAGTCCTAATCACTTGGCAGTGCTCTCTTTAAACACTGGCTGTTCATAAATATTTGAGATGGCTAAGCTCAATCTAAGACACTTTCCTCAGCAGAAATCACACTTCTGATTTAGAACTTGCTCTGATTATGAGGACACATTTGCATCTGCATCACTCATATATGCAATTCCAGCTATCAGCACAGCAAACAAAAGAAACCCTTTGGTTCTGATCATCAGTGAAAGACTCATGCACTGTGGGAAGGAGGTAGGCCACAAAGATCCAGATCTTAATCTTCGGGCAGAAGCCACTTGATGGTCCATGAGCCCAAATAAAAGCTTTCCGCTCTAAACCTCTGTTCTGTCTGCAATAAAATTTGGCAGTTGCAGTTCAGTCCCTAGGGGGCCCTAAAGGATAACAGTCCTCCTCACCAAACAGCTGCATGTACATATTTGACCCAATTCAACGAGGCAGTCAGCTTCTATTTGGAGAAGTCACAGTAAGCAGCACAGTTGTTTTACAGCTGCCTTCTGCCCAAAAGTAAAAAGTAAACATTCGGAAGGAAAATTCTCTCTCTGAACTTTATCTGTTTGAAATTCATTCACTACAAGCATCTTTGTATGTGACCGAAACCTATATTAAGAAAAAATCCCAACACAAGCGACTAAAATATACATAGAAATCTACTAGATACACATCTATCAGACATGTAGGTACTTTGCATAAAAAAGTATTTTATACAAAGTCAGTATTTTGTATAAAAGATTTTTTGCATCTATAGTTTAAACATTTTCCATTAATCATTGTTTTTGAAGCATTTTCTTATTCTTAGAGATAGTTTTCAAATTTAAGAGCTATTTTCAGAGGAAGATGGTAACAATTGTGTTTTCTTGTTTGGTTCCTTTCCTTGTTTGACATTTCTTCAATAAGTAATTTTTGAAAAGTATTTCAAGTCATTAGAAGTAGCAAAAGAAGATGGTTAATTGTGTTGCCATTCAAGAACACAAAAGACTGAAACCACTTGAAGGTACCATTTAAGCAAGAGATGTTTACACATGCACCAGTGCCCCAACCCCCTATACCTGCTTTTAAGCAAAGCTTGCTTTCTTCCTTGCACAATCTTAAGGAACTGTCCGCATTTCTACTGTCAGTTGCTGATACTGTTCCAGAGGATTCAGACTAATGCATTTCCTATGCTGCTGGCCTCAGGAGACATATTTTTGATTGTTTAGTCTCAGAAATTCACAAAAGAAAAAAAAACCCACCACAATTATGCCTAATAAGTCTTTATTTCCAAACATAAATTGCAAAAATATTCTATTACAGAACAGGTAACAAGTACAGAATTCTAAGTATGCCTTGTAACAGTGAAACCATTGCCTCCTTGACAAAAAAATCAGCAGGCACTTAAAACATGAAAACAAAGTACAAATTAAATCAGCTGTAACAAATGACTCAACAATACAACTTCATCTTGTTTTTCTGTAATAAAAGCACACACACGGCTGAGGGGCTCCTGCCTCCTCCTAAACCCTGCGCAGAGACATTTCTATATTATGCTGCACACATTCTACTCAGACAATACCAAGTTCACATCTGAAAACATAAATAAATTCAGCACTGAGAGAATTTGAGGAACCTTTTTGGAACAGCAGTAGCAGAGCCTACACTAGTAGCTTCGCAGAGAGCTTGGTGCATGTGGAGGAGCACAATTATACCAGCTCCATGGGGGAATAAGCTCTGCTTTGACAATTGCATTGGAAAGAATGGAGCTCAAATGAATGCAAACAATACACATTTTAAGAGACAACAAAACCTCTGGGCAAAAGCTAGCATGGTAACTTTAAGAAATTACATTATGACACATGGATGAGTCTCTGAAAAGAAAAGCCACACATTTGCCATCCCTGAGGAGCAGCCCTGCGTAGGACCTCTCCATTCACCTGTTTTGTCACTTGCAGATCTTGAACTAAATCAGAAGTGGAGGTTGCCTCTTAGGCCTATCTTAGAAAGGTAAATCTAAGATGCAAGTGTCCACATGACTAACAAAAAAACTCCTCCAGAAATCAGTCAAATACCCTTAAAATTATTTTGGCTTGTATGACTGGTTTTTTAGGTGACATTATGTAACTTTCCACACACTTTACTCCGGTGGCATTAAAAAAGAATAATGTTTAAAATAATTTTAATTAGGTACTCAAACAAAAGAATATCAAGAATATTAACATAAAGAATACATATAAAGCTACTATATAAATAGTGCATATAAAAATGCAGAAATGTTAGCTGCTACACTTCAGTGTCACAAGAATGGGTTTGTATTGTAAACACTGACAATAAATACACCAGGGAGGAGGTGTTTTTAGGGGTATCTCACAGCCAAGCCAAGAGCTGAGAAGCCTAGCATGTTGTTGACCTACAGACTTGCTGTAAAGAATCTCCTCTTGTCAGGGATGAAAGTGAATTGTGAGGAATTTAAACTCAGCAATATTGACAATAGATCTATCCTGTCACAACTATTTGCATGATTCATTCTGATGGGCTCTTGCCTTGAAACCATGATAGGATCATTAAATACTTCCATCATGCACTGTAAGTTTTCTCCCTCACTGGAGAAAAGAGGGATGAAAAAAAGACAAGACACAGAAGTACCAGGTGCGGCAACAAACACTGATGTATTGCTGAAGGTACATCAGGATTTAGCAAATGTTCTTTTGAATGTTCTTTTGATGGCAACATGAAGATGCCACTCCTTGTGTTTCACAGCCAGACTGTTTTCATCTTAAACCAGTATCTGCCAGCACCTGCCACCCAAGGGCAGTTATTGCTCTTGCTCAGAGTGATGTGAGCTCTATCCACATCACAGTACTGCACTTACTCCTTGGTCGATGGCAAACTCAAGCTGATGTTCTCCCATCATGTTAAGCTCTCGCTGTACTACTGGAATTTGCTTGACACTGAGAGCACACTGATGGGCTGCTACCCCTGTAGCTGTAACCCAGTAACCCCGGGTCATTCCTCTGGTGCGCCGCGTTCTCAGAATAGGAAGGTATTCTGAAATGTGCCCTTATGAAAGGAGACCACGAAATAACAGCAATAGTCCCTTTGTTTAGTGGCATGCTGCGGAGCGTTTCTGCTCTACTTGATCATAATGATAATTTTGAGCCAATTAAATACTTTATGAAAATCTGGAACAAAGCTTAATAAATATAAATCTGCCCACTTGTTGTATGCTGTAGGTGAAAAGCCTTAAGGATTTCCCCTGAGAGATTAGCAGCATTTGAAATTTGTCTGTCCAGAAACTCAGAGAATGACGATCCTGTCTAAAATGACAGAATTAAAGAGAGTAGGGCCTTCTACAGTAACTACACGCCCCCTTGGCACTGTTGTTGGCTAGCAGACCTGGAGATTAAAGAGATCTGCTGCTGAAGTACCACAAGATAAAGGATTACCTAGCTTTGAATATTTTAAACTAAGATATGTTTAACTAAAAGGCTCATGTGTAAGAAGTCTACTGATTCAAAGTACGCAACAAGTGGCTATCAGCTGTTTGAGATAGGGCTGTTTCAGAATAAAGCACTCCACAGAATATTCCTTGAGCTTGATCTCACAGTCTCACAGATCACATACAGGTGGATGTGTGTTTTGTGGACCTGAGTGTCCCTGGAGGAGATACTGCATGGATATTCAGGACCTCCCTCCACAAATTTGTCACAGGAGAGCAACTGACAGAACAAAAAAAGATCTCTAGGTCAAATAGATCTAAACCTCGATTGCCTTGTTAGGCTGCAGCTCCACCACGGAGTCTGTGCAGGCTCAAGCTGTACATGATCAATTAACCCAGATCAATTAACTGATCCATGTACTTGCACTGAATAAAATCAACTAATACCTAACAATAGGAATATTTTGCCAGTAATTTAGAGAGCCACAGAAGGTTCAAAGTCACCTAGATAATTTAGTTTCTTTTTCTGAGTCACACAAGACAGAGAATTTCATCTTTTGTCAAGCATGCTGGTATGTCAGTCATCTCACTACTGTACAAAGGAAAGAGAATCAAAATGAGAGCAACTGGTCTCAAACCGCCCAGGCCTTGTTCACCTCTGTTCTCTGCAGATGCTGTCTTAGATGCTGGGATTAGAAGAGACTGAAAGCAGAGGCATGCTGAATAACAAGCAAGTTTATGCAAGTTTACCATCAGTGAACTAAGAATTTTTCTGCTTATCATTTCTTAATCTGCCGGTGGTCAACAGCTTGTTAAAATGACTGTAATGGGAAAGAGAGAAGGGTGAGCAATAATCAGCAGTGTAGGCACCAAGAGTCCATAGTGTAGGTGCCTTAAGCACCTTCTGGCACCACAGGGTGAGATGGGCTCCGGCCCACCAGAAGAGCTGCTGTGCTGCCAATCCCCCCTGCAGGGGCCCATCTCTCCCTTCTGACCAGGCAGACCCTCAGAGATGTTACCTCTGGACTTGGTCAAGCTTTCAGGGGACTCTGGGTCTGTCCAACAGCTGCTGGATAACAAATGGTGCCTGTTGTGTCCCTACAATCTCACCTGCATGGTCTTACCGGCTCCTTTGCTTTCCAACTTTAGCACCTCCAGTTAGGCAACGTGAATATCACACCAAGCAGCCTTCCCTGAGGTGTAAACGCGGTCGCTTAGAGCATGTTTTACTATGCTGCAAGCACAGCAGTGTTTGATTCACAGTCACACAAACTCCCTAACAGACACTAAACAGGACTGCATAGCACTCCACAGGGTAAAGACAAATAACCAACTCAAGGCAGCACTGAATCCTGAAAGAGGATGCAACATTAGAGATTCAGAGGAGAAAAAGGAATAAAAGCAGCCAGGCGGGCTTTAATCAAAGGATGGTGTGATGCAGTTGTGCAAGGACACTGTCAGCTTCTGCAAAGGTAGAGTGGAAATATTAGCACATTGCCAGTGTTTCTATCTTTAGAAAGCTATTTAATCTCAATATTCATTCCACAGCATGTGACAGCATTGGAGGCCCACAATCCCTAAAAATGAATATTCCTCATGTGAAATAGAGGAAACTGAAAGGTCCTTCCTAACCTTTGGTCAAGAATCCTTAATCCAAACTGATGTTGGCTCAGTCTTACAAAAGTGTCATAAACATACCCAGCCAGGTACAAAATCAATTTATTATTATTAACCTGGCACAGATGTAAAATAAATAAGAAATAATTTATTCAGCTATCCAAGAAAACATCATTTCCCACAGTGAATGTACTTCAGAAAGTCTTGGTCATTCTAACTATACCCTGTGATGCAGAAATGCCACTATTAACTTGCCCAGCCTGTGCCTGAATTAGCACAACCCGGCCAGCACACAGCACGAGTAGTTATAATAAAGCTGAGTAAAATGTCTGCCCTCCTGTACAGTGAAGGGGATGCAACTAACATCTCATAATAACTTCATGTCTGGAGCAAGGCCTGAGGTTCTTAATCTAAAGTCTAATAGAGTGTATTTTTATTCTATGGAGAGTTAAGAGCATTTGTAGGAAAGGGTAGGAAAGACCAACAATTCCTTCACGCATTTCTTATCAGCCCCATCTTCCACACAAATCACTGAGAGCCTTGAAAGCAGGGAAGATCAGGTCTTCAGGTCACTGGCAAATTTAAACTTCATGGAAACAGTGCTAAAAAGTCAGTGGCTGTCCATACTACAGAAATTTCTATTTGCTCTCATTTGTGAGTGCTACACCACATTCCTTCAGTTAATACCTCTTTTCATCAAGGCTAGAATAGGTTTCCTCTTTTTGGCTAAACCTCTCCTAAAATGTATTCTGATGACCTTTCCAGTTACTAATACACGTGTGTTTCAAATAGTGTAGCTGCACAGAAATAGTTCAGATGCACAGTAACTTCAGCTCTTCATGGCGTGTCATGGTACACTGTTTACATTTCTTCACTGAAACAATGAAATCTGGTACTAACAAGTGCTTTTGAAAAAAGTTGCTTCTTTGCTAAAAATAAATTTCATCTTCTCCTCTCCCCATCTTCTACTTCACACAACCAGGTTTTGCCCCTTTACTCATGCTGAGTAGTTAATTGAATTTAGTCTGAGCAATGAATGATCTTACATTATCTCTATGTACACATGGAACATTTGCAGTTGTTCTGGATACAATGCAAGAACCTCTAAAAGATGTATGAATTTTCCCCAAGGCAAACCATGTAACTGCTACACAGCCAGGATCACCTCACTGCTCTACACTAGACTGGAATAAGTTACAGTCCTTATGTGAACAGAGGTGTGCCTTTGCCTCTCTGGAAGAAATGCAGCAAGGTTCTCCTCAACCTCAGCTGTTTGCACCACCCAAAGGACAACTACATCACTTTGCACAGCTTCTACTAAAAACACTCCATGTGAGTGATTTATAGCAGAGGAGATGCTCTTTTTGGGAGCAAATTTGTCTTTGATCTATAACTAGGATGTTGCAGTAGGCAATCATCCATAACACTCGTAACATGGATGCAGGTTCTTGCAGCAGCCAGTTTTCTGCACATGAGCAGCAGATGCCTGTAGCCAGAAAATGGCAAAAATCTCACTGCTGGGGAAGAAAAAATGTGGATTCTGGTGCTGGGACTGGAACAGATCAAAGTAAATCAAACCCCTGTGCTCCCCTCTTTCAGTCACCACCTGGTAATGCAGATGGACTCATCAGCTCAATTCTGCTGTCTTTGTTTCTGTTAAAGGCTCTACTGACACTCACAGGTCCACATGTGTATTAGTGGCATCAGTTATTGCCCCAAATCACTATGTAATTTTTAAAACCCCTTATTTTCAAAAATGGACTTTACTGCTGATATTTGCAGCCAGAATTTATGGACACTTCTGCTTGGGTAGGAGTAATACTGGATTCTGGTATCATTATCCTGGAAATAGATCCAGATGCTGAATGTGTTTCAATCAACAGACCTGTAACCCCAATGATTGATTCTAATGCTTCCAGGAGTGTTTATGTGATTATAAAACTGCTGCAAGGTAAGCTTTCAAATATTACAATGCAGTAATGCTCTTATGAGGTATACATTTAAAAGGCTTTTTTGAACCTTATTTCATAAGGTGCAATTCATTTAAGTGGGAATTTTTTTGCAGATGTAATCCTCGAAGAGTGGAATACTGAATGCTCTTTAAATCAGTTGATTTGGGATTTAATGCTGCAGTAGCAAAAGGAGTTTTAGTAAATGAAATATCTGATAGTATCTGACTGTAAAAGAAAAAGGACACCCTATCTTTGAACTGACCATTCAAAGGACTCTCAAAAAAAAGTCAGTGAAACTCTTAACAGAATCTGATTATTAAAATTTTAAAATTTTGTTTGCTTGCTTGGTTGGGTTTTTTTTCTGCAGTAGAACATATAAGCATATAAACAGTAAAGGCTAGAGTACAACTGCTTGTCATGGTGTGACATAGTTCTTGTAAATGAAAAGGTGATTCTTTCCACTGGGCTGATATTTCACTTTCTCTTGTTGGAGGATGTTGCTCCACGTGTATTCTTGGACTGCATGGAAAACTTAAAGAACTGCACAGTTATAAATTAAGTGAAGGTAGTCACTTTTCTCATACGTCCTGGTGTTGAAGAGCTGGGGGTTGATAGTAAGAGGAACATTCTTCTAATAATGCCTAGTGCAGTTTCATTATCATAGTCACATATGGATACAAGCTATACTACATGAAAAGAAACTGAATTATAGGCTTGGTACCCATCATCTTTCTAATGGAAATTCTGTCTCATGTATCAGCCAAGACAGAGCTGGAATGGCAAGAGTGTGTGCAAAGTCATGCCCTACCAGGACTCTGGGGACTGTAGTGTGGAACCAGGTTCACTGTCCTCATTTGGAGCTAAACTGGACTCTAGACAAGAAAACAAGCAAGTAAAGTGGTTTATAAATAATTATACAGCTCTGGTGCTTCATATACTTGTTCTCAGAATTAACATTACTCATATGAGTGATCCCATTAAATCCACAGCATCATCTATTGCTCAAAAAATGAAAGCCCATAAACCACTTAACTACCTCTAACCTCAGGGATTTTCTCATCTGTGCACCCTGGGACAAACTAAGAATGACATGGTTCTGAATTAATTACTCCTCTGCAGCTCTTCTCATCACTTTTCTCATGTAGACAAATGCCAGTATTTGCAGGATGAAGTTTTTAACTGAAAATGTTCACTCATGCAGCCACCATACAGAAACTCTTGCCTATATTATGTGATATCAACAAAACCAGAGATCTTATGTCAAAATATTTTAATGATCCTCTAAGAAGCAAAATACGATGAATGTCACATATTGCCACCATCCTGAGATTGTGCTTTTCTACCATTAAACCAAGAGTAAGGAGTTTCAGAATTTTTCAAATAATCATTACTTCATTATTTTAAAAAATGATCACTCAAAATTTGTAAATGTAGCAGTCACTGTGTGAAAAATCCACTTCGTTTTCTCCCCAAGTGTAAAATATTTCTCTATTGTAATAATGCAATTTAATGCTCACAAAATCACATCAGATCAAATCCAACACCGAACTGCTGCGTTTGTCTCCTTAGGATCATCACTCTGGAATTAAAACAATAAAATATGTTATTGGTATTTCTTGTATAGTAGAAAATCCGCTTTTTATATTTGAAAGAAGCCAATAGTTTAGTCTTCTGTGTATGCATTGCACTTTCTGCATCTGCTTTTCATCTGTATTTCAGACTGTGAGTCTGTGACATTATACAGAATCACAGGCTCTCAGAATCCTCCTGGTTAAGCTGGAATGCTCGTGCCTGGTGTAACTCAAGCATCTGCTCTTTCTAAAGGAGGACTCCTTCATTTGAAGATCCCCAGAACCGCTCACATTTACCCCACCTGCTCCACACTCTTCAGGCTTCTTAAGCTAACCGAGGTCTAGCCAGTGTCTTCATGGGGACACATCCACTGCCAATCTGAATATGGATATGTTCTAAATTATATTATCTACTCATATTTTGAAATAGCTAGAGATTGCAATTATTCTGTTTCTTCAACAGGATAGTTCTGCTGTGGAAAACCAAACCAGAATTCTTCTAGATATGTATATACTTCTTCATTTGAATTGAAATCTAACATAAATTCTAATTTGATTTAATCTATACTTTTCTATTCTGGTAGGTTTTAACTAAATCAGAAGCAATTTATCTCCACTTGTTTAATTACTGACATTATTCTTAACACGTAAATTTTGTTCACCAAATGCATGAGCGAAGTCTGTGCTTAAAAGCTGTACTGCAGGGATTCTAAGGCAGAAAACCTTTCTTTCAGTATCTAATAATTTCACATCGGATAATATTTGCCCAAGTCAAGGATAGTCTGAAATTCGGCTGTCTGACAGGAATCCAGAGGCATCCTTATTTTAAAATGTGGTATAATTTTTCTCAAGGTAATTGAAAGTGAACTGTGGGGTAGCTCCTATTTCTCTAGCTACACCAGGACACCACAAGCATAAAGGAATTTCAACAGAATTTAAGCTCATGTTGGCATTCTACTGTTATAAATAGGTTATGTGTAACAGTATTTATCACTTACTTGGTTGCAGCAAATTTCAAGATTAAAAAAACATCACATGAGGACAGAGTTTGGAACGAAATTACTCTTTTTCATGTCAGTTCCTGAGCAAGTAAGCAGGCATCCCCCTGCTTTACAGGATGCTGCTCTGGCAGCTGCACCTTGAGTGGAAGGAGTCACTGCTGCTCTCTGTCAGAAATAGATTGCATGTAATCGTTTGGCTGGAGTTAAAAAACCCATACCTACTTTTTACTTTCCAGGTAAGACACACTTACACAGTGGAAGGTTCAGCAATTCTTACTTCCTAATCACCAGCACACCTCTGCTCAAGCCCTCCTCCCTCAGTCCTTCTGCTCAGACAAATTGAACACTATTGACTTCCCCAGGCTCAGAGTCTCAGTTTCATTCTTCCTTTGTGTGGTTTTTTTTTGTGGTGACTGACTCCTCTGAGCAGCTGCTTAATGTTGCTGTTCTGTATGTCAAAGAAACACATACTCATCTTCCGTGCTGTCTTTTCCTAGCAAAGAGAAAACCTGATGGATTCTCGGACAGACAAAATTTGCATTTTAGCCAGGCTTCTGGGCAATCAAATTTTTGCCAGTCTGATTAATTTATCATCTGACAATTTTTCTAATCAGATTTTCAGGGTTTTTTTTCTATTTTTAAATATGAATCAGGTCATTTCCGCTCCTTGAACCTGTGTTTACTTGAAGCTAATGACATGCCCTTCAGGCTTATCAGGTTAAACCAATGAACAAACAAGACTTCCTCCAGCTGCAGGGCCATATAGCAAAAATTATTTGGTAATCTAATACAAAATAATAAAGATAATTATTTTAATCATATTTCAAGATTTTGCTGTTGCTGCATTTTCCATTTGACCCCCTGTGATAGGTGGACACCTACTTTAGTGACAGCCTGTACATGTCTGTTGTACATAATCATAAAGGTACAGGAGAGGATATTAAGGCAGAATTTCCCACACTGTGGGACTCTATAGGTCTCTCACATCTGACAATTCTCTCTATCCAATAAGGAAAATTCACCTTCCCAATGTCAAGGATGGTGTTTAGGAGCAATATTGCCAAAAATTATTTATTAGGATGCAGTTATACTCTCCCTATAGGTGTTCGCAGCAGAGAAGCTTCCTTCACTTATTTACAGCAGCAAACTTTTGCGTCCCAGTAACGTGTGTGGGAGGTTCTGCCTGAGCCTTCTGTGGGCACCCACTGGTGTAAGGAACCTCCAGCTACCCACTAAGAGGGAAGAACACAGAGCATGGAGAAGAACATATAATGGAAATTGAAAAGAGAAAGGAGATTATTCAATTTTTAGAAAAGGTCATCTTCAGTGAAATATTCTCATTACAGAATTTCAATTATCTCTAATAGTTGATAATACTAGCAGAATGGTAGCTCATACTGAAAGCATTTAATTTCTTTGGTTTTCTCCTAGTAAATATAAGTGTAAATTAGGGCAGCACAACTTATTCTTCTTATGTTTTTTTTTCTTTACAGCTTATTTGGCAAATTTGGCCACAAGTGATTTTCAGTCTGTCAAGTATGGACAGCATTTAATTAACACATACAGATACTTAAACATTTTTGTGGCTTCTATCTGCTTCTCTCTAGAGTAAATATTTCTGAAGAGCTGCCTTTAATTTTTTTAGCTGGTGTAGTTACTACAATTAAAATTACACAGTCTGTCTCCAATGATTTATATTATAGGAATAACAAATATGATGAAAACTGCTGGATATCAACAGCTTAGCCACTAAGAAAAAATACATTATGTATTTCTTAACCTTTCCAATATTCTGCAATCTTTTACAACCAAAAAAAGCATACCTTAGCCACATGAAACTGCATATATATACAATTCAATGCCTCCTAGGTAATCTCCTGCCATGGACTAGGAGAATGGATTCACTAGGTGGATTCCAGGTTCTTTCTTACAGGTTTTATATTATTCTAATAATCAGAAAGCCATTTATTTTTCTATTTCTTGAAAAACTCCTTGAAACTGAATAAAATTGTGCCTTCCTGGTACTAGCAATCTGTTACTTTAAAACTTAGCATTCTCTGATGATAAACTAAGTGTGAATGTATCTCTGACAACACATTTTCTAAACACCAACAAGGATATTCTCAAATACATTTCAGAACCTAGCCAGAAGAAAAGCACCCCAAGCTTTTAAGCTTAAGATTTCTGGCTGGAACAAGATGATGCTATTTTATTTTATTTAACTTGAGTGATACTGTCATGAGATTACATCCGTCCAATTAAAGCATATTGTATACAATGGCAGTTCTACTGTACACTTCACTTACTATTATATTAACTTGAACCCCCTGGAAAAATAGAGTGACTTTGACAACAGTATTGTGAGTTCAGGAATTTCTGAGTTAGCTTAAAAGATGAAGAAGTACTCAGGCAAATTGGTCTTATTTTGTCAAAAGGGAAAATCAAGATGCAAAACATGCAGACAAATCTTTTCAGAGTCATCTCTAGTGTGTACACAGTAAATTGGCTCAAGGTCAGAGGCCAGACTGTGCTGTATGTCTCTGAGGCAACACACAGAAGGTAGAGTTCCAAGGGGTTGGGACAGAAAGACCAGAGGAAAGGGAATGACACTTCATCCTATATTTGTAACTCCCAGATTCTGAGCTGCCTCAAGGTAAAATGCTCAGCAAGATGTGCTGTAGTGTATGGCAGCTCCCTCACTGCTGTCCACAAGCTGCTCCGCAGCCCCGGGCCGTGAGCGCACACGGCTCGGATCTGTACCTAACAAGAGGGAACGAGGCCATAGATGCATGCTTCCCCCTCCTGGAACAATCCTCATCCTTACTCTGCTCTCTGTATATATCTGGAAAGGCTGTGCCAGGATTAGGCATCTCCTTTTGGAGATCACAATGTGTGAATGCCTTTAATAAAGCAATTCTCAAAGGAGGCTGGCTCCTGGGAATTGATAGGAAGCCAAACATAGGTTGGCAGAGACATGTATCTGAGATAAGGAGACACAGCTGACTGACTATGATTTATGTGGGTAATCTGTACTTAGCTATGCTCCCTATCTAATATTCACATTTAGAAAATATTTCTCAACTCTGTGATACATATTTATTCAGAAAGATACAATCTTTCACTTATTTAGGAATACAATTTTCACTGAGTGCAAGGTAGAAACATCTCTCTAAGGAAGAAAAGACTCACACTTTGTAAATCAAGTTTTCCCTTGGCACATTAGTGAAATAAAGACATTTTATGTGGTAAGAATGGGACCTACCTTTTTAATCTGATTCACATTTACCAAACTGCAACTTCAAAATGCCTTTGCCATGAAGCTGAAGGATCTGGTTGTATTCTTTGGGCATTGCATGGAAACCCGGTTTAGGCAGCTGGTTGTCATAATAGTGGTGGCTGATTGGCATCTTCTCTGTGGATTTTGAGAAAGGCCAGAAGCCATAGAGCTTCACATTCTCACACAGCTCAAGAGCAGCACTAGTGATCATAAAACCAGATGACAACCGGTAGGCTTTCACACCCTTAGTTCTCCAGAACTGGGCAAGACTTTTCAGATAAGTGGGGTGAAAAAATATTGCCCTTTGCGTTGCTTTGAACTCTTTCAGAGTGTGGTATACTTTAAAAGAAGTGGCCGTGTTGCTTCTGAAGGAAAATGCCGGCAGTAAAAGAAAAGCATCTCCATAGACTGCAATGTTTTCCAGAAATTGTGTCTTCTTTTCATTGAGCTTGTTGTATCTGCAAAGCACAACATTTTAGGAATGGAATGTAGTATTGATACAAACATTACAGACCAAAACAGCCCAACTGCATTTCCAAAGATGCATTATGAACTCTGCTGCACCAGTTCAGACTGTCTACACTGCAAATTCCTATCACCCTATTATAAGTTGTCATATGTGCAGCTATGAAAATCTGACTATTGTCTAACAAGAACACACTAAATAGGATTGAACTGGCAACACAGGAGATACTGAAGCAGATCAAATTCACTGCTAATGAGACTAGGACCTATTTACAGAATTGATCAAGAAATTAAGAAGAATGCAAAAAAATATTGTGTTCATACTTCCTCTGTTTAAAAATACATGCACTACAATATGTACTGTATGTGTTTGTGGAATGTGTTTCTTACATCAATAGGTATACAAGAATCTCTCTTCAAAATCTCTGTCTGCCCTGTGTGGAAATCCAAGGATGCATGAGCAGTCTTAGCGTGTTAAAGATTAGTGTGTGCTCAAGTTTTGCAGGGTTTTAGCTGCATTTGATATACTTTTAAAATACCTAAAAATATAGGCATCCCTGTTTATGTCCTTCAACTACAAAAGCAACACATGGAGATCTATAAAGACTTAGAGCTCTAACTTCACAAATGATGAGAATTTATTCTCAGATGCTTTCAGTCCCCCAAAAAGGGCAAAGAGACTTAGTTCTCGCCCCTGTGCTCCCAAATGTACTAGTTAAACTCCCAAGTTATCCGAGACGTGATACAAGCAAGGGGGTCACTCAACTCACGTCCTCTACAGATCTGACTTTCTGAATCACCTAAACATATGGAGCTTCCACCCCCTTTGGGACTCAAAGCACAGAGTCCTCTTTCCCAGGTAGTTGTCTATTTGAGCAGTGTATTTTCACCTTTCAAAGGCTACCAGAGTCCACTTTTCACAAATGGCTCCAGCAGAAGCTGGAAAAATTGGTTTCATTTCTCTTCACAGCTTGAGTAGGTTCAAACCCTCTTTTCATGCAGCACTTCAAGTTGGAGGACAGCAGGCACTGCCATTTCTATTCAAACCACTCACACAAGAACTACCTCTTGCACAACTAAATTAGTGCAAGGAGTGATACACCTTTTCTCAACCTGAAGGGGTTTAAACTTACAGCTTCTGCTTCCCAGAAAAGTGCCATTACCACCAGACTCTGAAACAAAATGAATGAGAGAGACTCAGGTCCTCCTGTTGACCCTGAACCTCTGCGCATGCAAGAGCCGTGCAGCCAAAATAAGCAAGAAATGCCTGAGCCTGTGTCTAGGAAAAGCGGCTGAAGGGTGAATTTCTGGCCTCCAGGAATTTTCTGTTTTTACTCAGTGTAAAGTGTTGAGCTTCCAGGACAGAAATCAAATCTCTCTTCTTCCTTAGCTAGAAACCTGGACAACTCAACTTTGTCTCAATCTCCTTTGCAGCTCTGCCACTGTAAGGAGAAGTGTAGCCCAGTTCCATTAGGACACCTACATTGTACACCCTGATAGACACAGTTCAAAAGCTGATTAACCTTAACAATAACATCAGACTAAGCCAGTGTGCAAACACAGAGTTTGAAATTACAGGGAATAATGTCCCAATAGGTCTTCTGAGAGAAGAAACGAACTTAGTTCTTTCAAATGGTACCAAGTTGCTTCCTGCTTCTTCTTCAAAGGCATTTACAGATTTTTCTGAATATTTAAATAAATACTTTTTTAAAATCATAAAATCCTTTTATAATCTCAGTTAATCCTCCCACAGGTTTATCTCCTATTTCCTTCAGTGTAACTCCTATTAATCCTAGTGTGACTTGATTTGGCTAAAAAATGAGTGCAGCTGTGGCAGAACACTTTGATTAAGCTCAGAAAAATTGTGGATCAGGGCAGTAGTCACCAAGGATGCTGAGTCATTGGACACTTTCCCTTCCTCATATTCTTGTGCAGCCCCACTAGCATCAATAAGCTAAATCTATTTTTGGAGAAGCAATAATTCGTCTTCATTAAAGTCAAAAGGGTTGGGTAAGCATTAACGTAGTTAGTACTCATTGCAAAAAATGAAGTTCTATCCCTGAATCAATGAAAAATGCCTGATAGTAATTTCTATGTACTCACTGTACTTTTTCCTTCTTCCTTTCAAGGAGAAAAAAAAAAGCTCTGCCTGATGTTGTCTTTTTGACAATACAGTTATGACAGACAATAAGATACAGTAAGATTAGCAAGCAGTAAATAACATGGCACAGCAGTCCTTTTCATAGATAAGCTGCAGTTCCAGCCTGCTGAAGATGTCAGATTAGTCAGGCTGGCCTTATTAGATTTTCTTTTCATCAAGAAGGCGAAAAAAAAACCCACCTCTGCTGAGAAAAAAGTGTGTGAGCAAGCAGCTTTCATAGGGATTGAAAAAATGGATTACAGAAACTGGGCCTCTCAGGAAACAGCCCTCATCAGAACAGCCTCTAAGCTCATTACCTAAGAACGTGTGCTCACAGACCTGCTGATAGAGTTGGACACGCATTTCCAGGCTTTCCTGATTTATGATTACAATTCCTTTCTAAATGCTTGGGGTCATGAGGGTCATGGGCGAAAAAAGAAGAGGCTTGGGCTTACAATCACCAATTTTACTCAGCCATAAATTGCTAACTAATATCAGCCAAGGCTCTTGCTAATCTAGGTATTGATGATTCCTTTATGCTACAAAAAAGGCCAGGTTTAGAAGATTTCCATTTAGACTAGTACATATTTTACATGGAAACGAAGTCTTAATGAGGTATTTACATGCACTGCTCTCTATGCTGGTATCCCAGTGGATTTCCATGAAAATCTAAATCATATCAAACAATTATACACCATCGTGCAGAAACAGATTTGCAGCAGTACTCACTTCTGGGCTATGATACTCGGATTAACAGTCACAAGGTTTGTTTTATTGCCAACATCTTTGCTAACGTTTCCTGTGGTTGGAGGGAGGTTACACCTGAAATTGAGAAACATTTGCTTAAACAGATGTGCGCCAGAAATGCTTTAGAGTTATTATTTGCAAATTCCTCTCTTGTACAATGACACTTTCACGTCAGCTCCCAGGGATGTCTAAGCACTTTACAAATATTAACTAAGGCTTACAGCACTTCTAGTAAAAATATTTAATCTACTGTACAGATGGTTAAAATAGGGCACAGAGACCTCATTTTCATAAATTGTATCACAAACCAGGAGCACAGTCAAAATCCCAGGAGGAGCCAGTCTATGAAAGCCCTATGCTAGCTGCTAGGAAGTATTGCCCCTCTTGCCTAAACGATACTTTTCTGCTGAAAGTCTTCTACTACATCTTCTAACAACAGCATAACTTGTCCTATCGTAGAAACAGTGATTTCTGTAATATGTAAAGACAGCATTTTTTTAAATTCAGTCACTTAGTTTATCATCTTAGTACACAGATTTCCCATTTTTATTAAAACAGTTGTCTAATTGGAGGGTTTTTTTTAGATTTTCAAAAGTCTAAATATTAGGCAAAAACTAAGAAAAGGAAACAAAATTTAGCATGCTGTATTGGACATCACTGAGAGAAGAACCTTCCCTCTGTTGCTGTTTCTTTGCATGAACTACAAACAGTGAGTCACATACTGACAGAGTGGGCCAAATTACACTAGGAGTGCACCTGGTTTTCTCCCAGTCTATAGAGGGAGATTAAAAAAGCTACTTGAATAGATGCTTAATTTTTTAAATGAGTAACAGAAGATGAAACAAATATCGGGGCAATTAAGTAACTACATGAGTGAGCCAAACTACAGCTAAATAAACACTTTGTTAAACCAGAGATCTACATGTGACATTAAATTCTTAAAGGTTGTTAAATGACCAGAAATGTCAGGTTCTCAGATAATCACATTTCACATGACTGCAAGGTGTCTTTGCAATCACTGATCATACATGTATCCATCCAGCCTGCTCTTTAATTAGAAAGCAACATTCTGAAAACTACAAAGCAGAAGTATCCTTAAAGAGGCACAAATAAAGAATTGTCAAGATCCTTCCTCATTGCTACAAACTGGCATTGGCACACTTCCAACCCTGCCAAGTTTTTAAAAATGTTGGACACACTTCAGGAAGACGAAGCAGCTCTTACCTGAACACAAAGTCAGAACTATCGATTTCAGCTCCACAGCTGGAATTTTTCAGAATGCCTCCATTTCCAACCACAGCACAGTTCTTGAAGGGATAGACTGAAAGTGGAGAGGACTGCAACAAATAAAAAGATGCAGCCAATTCTTTATAAATGTTTTGATTATTTCTTTGTGTTTATTTGCCCTTGCAGGTTTAATCTGGTAAATCCCAGTAAAAGCATTCATCATTTAGCAGACAGGATTGCCAAACCTAGACAGCCAAGAGCCAAAACCAGGCATCAACAGATAGAGAACTGCTACCTCTGCTATCAGAACTTTGAGAGGATAACACTGGATTGTTAAAACTGGGTAACTTTCGAATACACTTAACACTAAAACTGTCTAGTAGTGAATTGAAACCTTGACAAGCTAAGGAACTAATTTATACTGAAGATAGTTTAAATTTATCCATTTTCCTTTGCACTGGGGGTTGTCATACAGTCATTTACTTTCTCAGCTAATAGAAGGTAACTTTGCAAATTCTCCTCACTTGTGTCATCACACAATTACATTTGAAGCAGAACAATGAATTCAGGGGAACCTGAAGATGCTGTAAAGGATAATGATATGCCCTGGCTTAAGTCTTTGGGAATGGGAGGCCTCACTGAAGAGCTTACTGTTTCTGGCTGTTCACCCTTTCTGCTCCTCTTCCTGTTACAGCTTGCTGTCTTGCAGTGGGGAACCCGAGTGGGAGCTTAGTGCATCCGCTTGAGAACCAGCACAGTTCACGACCTAGCCAATCAATGTAAATTGTTGGCTATTTAGGCTGACGTTACTATAGCTGGCTGTTATCCCAGCCTCAGAAACTTTTCATGTATCTTGCTCAACCTCTTCTGCTGTGGGAGCACTGACATTCAACAGAGGCCAACAGCTGGGATACATGACTGCAGAAATTAAATTCAGTTGTAAAAGTGAGTCAAAATGCTTATGGAAAGCATTAGCCTTCCTTCTTCTCTCATCAGCTTGCCCAAAGAAAAGCAAGCGACACTGTTATGAACAAGGCAAAAAGTGTGGCAAAAGTGGCAAATATCATATTGCCTGGCAATATATTACAAAACAACATGTTCAAATATTTTGTTCAATTTTGAAAGGACAGTAGGAGAACACAAAGGCCAGACAATGCTGGCTAGCTTAGCATGTATATGTGCACATAAAACATACTACTTTTTTCTTCCCTCAGTTTAAATTTGGAACCACTAATATTGTCTATTATGATTAAGCTAGTTAAGACTGATTCACAGCAGCACCAGGAAAAACTAGACTCATGGTAGCTGGGATCTCACAAATCAAGAATGTCAGAGATGGGTAAGAGGTCTCTCATGTGTTCTTAGCTTCAAGAAACCAAATACAACCTCTTTGTCTCGTCTCAAGATCTTGTTTGTCTATTGCAATCCTGAGCTACAAAGTCTGATTCCTTTCCTCAACCAGTGTGTCTGGCTGCAAACACCCTGCCCCAGTGGGTAACAAAGCTGGTGAAAAGGCTGGATAGAATGTCCTATGAAGAGTGGCCGAGGGCTTTGGACTTGTATAGTTTGGAGAAAAAGAGGGGTGACCTCATTGCTCTCGACAGCTTCCTGAGGAAGGGAAGTGGAAAGAAAGGTGCTGATCTTGTCTCCGTTGTATCCAGTGATAGGACACATCACAATCGCTCCAAGCTGCACCGGGGCAGGTTTAGACATGACATTAGGAAGCATTTCTTTACCAAGAGGATGGTCAATTGCTGAAACAAGCTTCCTAGAGAGGTGGTTGATGTCCCCAGCTGTCAGTGTCTGAGGCATTTGGACCATGTCCTTAATAACTTGCTTTAACTTGGTCAGCCCTGAATTGGTCAGGCAGTTGGACTATGCAATCATTGTGGGTCCCTTCCAACAGAAATTACTCTGTTCTATTCTATTCTGTTCTGTGCTGTTTTGTATCAGATTTACCACCAAAACAGCTTTCATAACTTACATACCCCAGCCTGCACTGGAAATGGCATGGGCATATGAGGAATATGAAATGTTCTTCCAGATTGAAATGCCTTTAAAAATGGGAATGATAAAAGCAAGGCAAACATTCTCAGAGTATTTGCTCCTGAATTCAGCTGGCTGCCAAGCCAGGCACTGCTTATGTTCTGTAGCAACTCTACCTGCAATCTATGATCTGTGATACCCTGTAGATGCCTCTACCACTGCAGAGGAAGGCTTAAAAGAAAAACCACCTTGCAAGGTGAATAAAGAAGTGCATGCAGGGGCTGACGGTCTCTTCCAGAGGAATCAAAGCATCTCAATTACTAACCCAAAATATATATAGGATGCTGTGATTACAATAACAAGTAAAGATACAGTTCTTACCACAGGCAGCATCTTAAAAATGTCCTCTGTAATGAGGATAGTCTTTTTACTGTCCACTTCGTAACTCATGTTACTTCCCAGTGGGCTGTTGTTTTGAGAAGCAATAAAATTGTGAACTGCATCACAGCAGGAAGCTAATTCTGACCTGCAAAAAACCCAAACAAACAAAACCAGATCAAAGACAGGCAAATAAGTAGGAAAGCAGTGCTAGAGAACCAGACCAATGAACACCAGTTTGAATTAACTAGCAACAAAAGGCTATATTAACCTTCTCTGACGTCATTTCCTTTGACTTGCCTTGCGTTTTCAGAGCAAATGTTCAGAAATTAATCAGACCACGAACTTAGAAATGTTTTTATCTCTTGGTCTCCTTTTCCTACTGAAAAGAAGTTGTAATTGATCTCCTCAATATTATTAATTGCTAAGATTAATACAGAAACAGTAAGAGACTACAGTCCCCAAAGAATTAAAAATGTGATTTTCATCAACATAGAACAAGTGATGGTAAGAAATAGAAAGCTGGAGAAGAAAAAAAAAGGAAATAAAAGAGATGGTGATAGAAGGTACATGCAATGGTACTTAGTGAACAGCTAGATGGTTGCAAGCCAATTAATTAATAATTAATTTCTACAACTATTCATCACAATTTTCCTGTGCACAGCATCAGAGGTGTTAAATAAATTACATCACAACTTCCACCTAAAGAAGACAGATACCTATGTGGTAGAGACAGCCTAGCTGCTCCCCAAAACACCTAGCAGAAGTCCTTAAATAAATAAAAATGCAAGGGATTCACTTAAACCTTCTGTGGGAGTGAAGACTATCACTCATCTTACAATTCCTGTTACCTCCAAACATATAAAAATATTATGTGTGCAAACATTCTACATTATTAACAGTGAAATGAAATGAAAATCCCCATCAGGCCTTTGAAATCAGACCCAAAACACTATAATTCATTTTGCTTTAGGCAACAACATCCTCTCTGCTGCCATGGGATCTGATTTTCAGGCTGTAAGGCTGAAATATTCATAGCGAGACATTATGTATCAATTTCTAGGACACAGCTTTCTCATTAGGTGAGATACTAAGAGAATTACTAACAATTTAGAGAAGGAAATGCATTTATAACAGAATTGCCAAGAATTTTGAAAATACCACACTGAAGGTTAATTGAGAAGAAAAAAAAAATTACAGTTAGAGCCAAAGGAATAGAAGTTATTTCATACTGTTTCATGTGCAAAGTAAAACAAATTGTTGAAACTAGTTAAATATTAGAGGCCAAATTCTGCTTGAAATTGAGCTGACTTTAATGGGGGAAGACACAGGTAAGAGAAGTTGCTTCATTTCACTTTCTCAACAATGTAGACAGAGAAAATACAATAATAAAAATAACAAAAATACCAATTATTATTATAAATATTATAAAATATTATAAATAATAATAATGTTTCTGATGGAACTGTAGCATAGTCTAGCACACGGAAGAACCTAAAGATTATGTTTCCCATTTTTATGTTATGAACAGGTCTGGGATAACTCTCAATCTCACTTCTCTTGAAAAAATGGTCAAAATAAAAGGGGAAAAAAAAAGCTTGGGAAGGTTGGTTTGAGTCATACATAAAATACCAAAGGAAGGAAAGAAAAGAGCACCATTTCAGTTGTCAGATGACTTACTGGTATATATTAACCCATTTTGAATATTGAGTTCTAAAACTCCTACATGACAAAGTTTCCAGATGTATGAGGAACACTGGGAATGACTGAGCACTGGGATGGCACAGATGTGAAATAACCACTCTAGGAGAGTAACCAGGAAATGTCACTCCTGAGAGAGGAACCAGTAGGGTTCAGATTTCCATAACCTGCATTCCACTCCACTCCCTAAACATGATGATTCCCACTGCCCTGCTCCAAGCCTTAAGGGGCAGGGAAGATCGGTGGTCAATGAAAACCACTAGGTCCAAGGGTGGGGATGGAGCTGAGACTGTGCTCTGTGGTTAGGAGGTACCCACAGGGTGAAAACAATTGCTCTGTGCATATATAGTATCCTATTTTAAATATATGGCAAAATAAAACGGGAGCAATGAGGCAGTAGAGTCAAATGATGATGTCTGGGAACACTGGACATTGTTGAATCAGTTGGTTTTGACTGGAGCACACTTGCTTTTTTTTCTTGTACACTTTTTGCTATAACCAGCTCTTTCCAATCTTAATAAATACTGTAACAATAAGAGGATTCAGATATCACTGTCAGGTCCTAAAGGCACCACCAAGCCTCACTACTCCTGTCCAGCACCCTGCGGCTTCCCTTACCCTGTCTAGGGTCCAGGACCCTATTTCAACCTTCTAGAGCCATCAGTCCCCATCCCAGCAACACCACAGCATGGCCAATCTCCAATTGTGTCCATCCTGTCCCCAGCGAGGTGCCCATGCCTGGGCTACGGCTGCCCCATTCCTGGCCAGAGGTGGGATGAGCCCAGCTACCAGTTTCTGCTCTGCTGGCCAGGTTACTGTGTTTGGACCCTGTCCCTCAGGCAGCAGCTGTCCTTCACTGCTCCCTGGTGCTTACATGGAAATGAGGAATCATATAACCCTTAATTTTAATTTCCTTGCTTATTTTCTTGAAGCTAAATGATGCAAGCCTAAATATTATCTGTGTCAACCACTGGACATTCAGAGGAGAAGGAATAATGACAGAATATTCCTGCCAGCTTTAGTAAAACAGCTCTTTTGTGTGCAACAGCTACCAGACCCTGAAAAGGCAAACTGATAACAGATCCCATTCATTAATAGAGATGACATGTTTTTGCTTTTTATTACTCATTCCACAAGAACGAGTGCTTCAATAAAAGCAGAAACAGCATGGAAGAAAAATAAATACCAGAATTAATAAGAAAGTAATAGTTAAAATTAATATTATGGATCCACTGAGGAAGTAAAACAGAGCTAAACTAGTCCAGAAACACAGTAAGAACAAGATAATACATACTGAGTAATGACAAATATTCTTAGAGCATTCATGCCAAAAATTTGATGGCAACAATAGAAACCTTTTACTTAGATCAAATCATGACACAGAATCCCACTGTGCCCAAGCACTCCTGTACAGAGCTCCAGTGGGAATGCGTGTAACCTGCAGACAGCAATACCCATGGCAGTGCATTCAGCAATCTGCTCACATAGGATTTTGTACACTGTGACACGTGGTAATCTACAACTGACAGCGAACGATGAGGAAGGGGTAGAGACTGGGCAGTTCAAGCAATCTTTTACTGCAATTTCATCACAATATTAATGTCATTCATATGTGGACTGTCAGGAGGTGACAACTCACTAAAGAGCATTTACTTCACAAGATTAACACATGAAATCTACAAGCCACTCCTTTTAACAAGTGCTACACGTGTGTGAGGAGTTGCAAAGCCAAGACAACATTTCAACTTGTGTATCGTGCCACCTGGGTGGAAGGAAACTTAAAACAAGAGTCAAAACCTTAACAGCACCAAACAGTGGTAACTTAAAGCCAAACTCTGGTTTTGTTTTTTTATTTTAAGAATGGAAATTGATTCATGTTGTCTGTTCCGACTGGGAGAAAATCCTGAGGTACAGAAGCAGCTCTTGGAAGATGCTGCTATACAGGCTGAGCATCCACCTCATACCTGTCAGAACATGAGTGTATCTTACAGTAAGAAGGTTTAAGTTCCAGCTTTTATCAGAGACAGGGGGGTTGCCCTAGAACAAAAGGTGTTTATGATCCAGTCACAGAATCACAAGTCCAGATGGAAGGTGATGCTTGAGTCAAAGTACCCAAGTTTTGTAGGGCAATAGTTTTGGAAAGTATCTCCTCTGTAGCAGAGGTTATTACTGACAGTTTCTTATTTGGAGAAGCCTTTTCCTCACTTTCTCCTGCAGGGATGTGGAAGCTGAGTGATATCTAAGAGCTATTTTTAAATCCTGAGGCACAACTCCAAACACATATTTCTTATGCCAAGATAAGCAGAAAGGGAGTTGATTGCATTATCTAGAAAAGTCACTTGTAATAACTGAGGAACAAACTCAAAATCTGGAAAAAGACAACACCATTTTGACTGGTAACACATGTCTCATAGGACTGAGTAAGTACAGTCATGATTATCTTAGTCAATAACCTAAGTGGAGCCATGTGTTGCATTTGTCTGGGAAGCTTTGATCATATAAGACAATACAAAGTCATACAATGTTTTTTCTTGCTCAGCATATACTTTCACTGAATTTTTTCCTTTGTGGCTGAAGGATGCAGGACCCAAGTTATATTCAGCTGATACAGAATTTTGAGCCTACATGGCATCCAAATAACTTCTTAAGGTTCATGGCCGCTGAGACCTTACGAAAATCCCAGTTCCTTGAAGCCAGTTACTAAAATCGTTTTGGCTTGTGAGGCAAGCCAAATAATGTTATTTTCTAATTGCTACGCAGTTTTTCCATGATGAATTGTTGGCAGAAACAGAGGGCTGTTGCCTTGATTACATGTTCCCAAAGTTTTCTGCATTACAAACACCTGACATGGATAGTCCACTGCTACAGTGGGGATTACTGTAACACACATATATCAAACCAGGAGTCCCATGGAAAGGAAATATATATATGGACCGATTCCTGGTAGATGTTTCAGAGATGTTTATTTCTCCAGCCCCATGGCCGGGGCTCTGCCGAGGAACTGCTCAATCACGGGGGGACCTGAGGGTCCTTGCCCCACACAGGGAACACAAACCAACCCATGGGAACGAGGCTGAGCAGGGCCAGGGACCCCGACAGTCCACTCTATTTAGTGGAATATGGAGGCTCTAAATATGCTGATATAGTTTCTTTGCAGCTCCTGCAGTTGCTCTGGAGCCAAGATAGCTGCAAAATTAGCTACCTTGGTTCTGTGCTGGTATGAATATATGCATCTTAGCTGATTCAGGCCTTGTGTACAGGCTGCGAGTGTCTGCTGACAAGTCACAGCGCGCACACATCCTGAAGATGCTGCCGACTTCTCAACATCTCCAACAACTCAGTGTAGACCAACCATAAAGGCTAAACCAATCAACAGCTAGTCACTTAGACTCTCTCTGCAGGTTCAAAAGCCAGCACTGCCCTCACTCTGAGTGAAATGGGAAGAATCTACAATGAGGGTGAAATCTGTCTTTATGTAAAAAGCTTCTGCAGAGTTTAAAAACTTCCCATTCCTCCAAACCTTTTACATTAACAATGCTTAGCTAAAGTGATTTTGTTTTATATGTTTTAAAATATTTTACTCAGATACATGTCTGGTGTGAAAAGGCACTTTCTTCTGTACCCAGACTTTACACAGCATTACTTTGGGACACAGGAAAGAAAGTATGCCATTGGAATTGGTATACTCCAGCCTACAGCTGGACCACTGGGCCAACACAGTTAACTGTGATCCTCAGGGTGGTGCAGTGGCCCCAGTGAGCCTACAGAGTCTGACAAAACTGTGTGAAATTAATAGTATTTTTTTTGTGTAGACTACACTTCAGTATGACACCAGTGCCTGTGGATCTGTGGCCTGAGGGCATTCGTCACTGCTGAGAACAGTGTGAAATATCTCACTGTCATCACACATTGGACTAAACTGGCGTGGGAGGAAGAGCAGAATGGCGGGAGATAGACACTGCAGAAGTATCACAATATTCAAAACAATAAATGTTCAACTGTCTTTTCAGGCCATGGTGGGAAGGGTGAGGAAAATAATTTCAATTTGCTCTAAAGAAAGCTTAAGTTCAGTATTAGGAAACACTGAAACAGGTTGCCTAGGCAAGGTGCAAAATTTCAACAACTGGAGTATTTTAACAGCGATCAGGACAAACCTTTTTCAATAATAGTGTAAATCTATTTGATTCTAAGTCACCATTTACAAACATCTATAAAGTGAATGCTTGTTTGCAAAACCAGTATCATATCAGTCCTGTTATAAAGCACCTGCACATTATTGACACCAGCAATGCTTACAGAGATGTATCTCCTTGTGGATCTTCAGTCACCCAACACACAAAAAACACCACACAAAAGAGAACCACATGCAAATTGAAACTAGCAAATATTTAAAGCTGTAACTCCCGTAAGCTAAGTGGATTTCACAACACTTCACATTCTATAATGTAATTTGAACAAAAGGCAAAGCATTCAAGTGACAAAAGTCCATGGATTGCTACAAACCACAAAAAGCTTTGTGCTTGCTTAGCAGTTTGTTTTAATAGGTTATCTAGCTTGGATATTTGTAGTCATTAGGTCATGTGAGTTATTGTACTGTACATGTGAAGACATCAAAGAGTTTGAGGTTTCATACTGGAGAGATTGTTGTAACAGTAGAAGAACACACAAAAAATTCCAGTATATAACAGCAAAATTTCAAGGGCACAACTACAAACAACAAGACTACTTTTTATCTATGTCCACTGCTGTAATATTTTATAATGAGCAAGCAATTATCTTATTGTACTGCACTGGGGGCTCTAGACAATGATACAGGTTTCTCCAGGCTCTTGTCAATCCAAGTCAGTGTGTCAATCATAGTGCAATGAGGCATATTATGACACATTCCAAACTTTTAAAAAAGAGTGGTTAAATCTGATATTTAAAACAGAACACGTTGAAGGGGAATACTACACTGACAGCCCTTGAATTGTCTATAAATGAAGTAACATCATAAATGTCTAAGACAAAGAAAGCCAAAAGGGTTGAATCTGAAATCAAGGCTGAATATGTAAGAAGTGTAATAAAATTTTCATACTAAAGACTATTTAAAGAGTCTGCCATGAAGACATAATTAGCTCAGACTGATCCAAAATTAGGTTCTCTTTATAGGAATCCTTCAACCTTTAGAAAAGTATATAATAGTCTGTAGACCAATTAAAAGATTCAAGCATTTCTTCAAACTGTCACTAACTACTATCTCTCCACCCTGCTTTTTCTCTCCTGAAATAAAATATGTCTTTGGATATATACTCATTATTTTACATATGATCTATTAAATCTGTGCAGCAACTATACTCTTAAACCACTCTGCAGTCCCAGAATTCTGTGTATTTTCTTGTAAACTCGAAGATTTCAGAGATTACAGCAGAAATATTGATCTGTTTAGTGTTAGAAAAGCTATTGATTATGTGGTGGTGTGAACTTACATAAGCATAAATTGACCTTGCAGTGTGTTTTATTTGTGTTTCAGCTGGGGTTCATTGCAGTACACAGATGTGATAAGCAATACTGTTACATGGGTTAGAGTGTAGCTTGCAACAAAACTAATCTCTTCAAGAAGTGGGATTCTATAATGTGCAGGAATGTTTAACACATACTTTTGAGAAGAGATATTAAAGTGGGAAAAGGGTAATAGAGGTCAAGTAGAGTAAAAAGGCAGAGGGAAAATAACAGGACTAGGAAAATGGTTGATCTTTTAACTCTTCAAGAGTCTATGTTCTTTTTTTAAAGTAGTAATGTTCCTTTAAAAAAGAAGAAAATTTAAAATATTTTGGTCAGGGGGAACATCGTGCCAGCTAAACTGCAGTGTAACAGCAGGAATTTTAAATCTGTATTTTACACCTAGGAATATCCTTCTCCCTTCATTATGAGATGCAAATAAGGTTTGTCTGGAATGGTCTTTCCATAGGGAGAGGGCCCAGTACCCACAGCTCACTATTCCAGTGTGATACCTCTCCTGGAGCACTGTTGCATTACTTTGCCAGGCTTCAAGCTCAGTCAGATAGCCCAGAAATACAACGCTCAGAGGCTTCTCTGAAAGACAGAATTTGCTCAGCCTTTCCCTGTAACCTCTCTCCCCTCATTTTGAGGGCTGTTTTAACTATTTTGTAACTTTCTGCGAAAACTGGAGTTGCAACTATTTTGAAAACCTGCAGATTATTTGATACCATTTATGTATATCCCAAATGAGAATAAATCAAGCTTAAAAGTCTGTAAAGCAGAGAGATGTGGAGGTGTAAAAAAACAATTACAGCTTGCACTTAATTGGGCTCTGTAATTTGTTGCACTAATGAAACATTTCTTTAAAGTGGAAAACCTTTGAAGAATACTAATATAATAATTGATATTCAGGTTACCTAGGGAACTTGAGACTCTGCTGACTGTAGCTAGAATACCCTTTGCAGAAGAACCTACCCAGGCACAGCTTTTTTTCCTAGAGCTTTAAGGATGACCCTTCCAGGCAGCTGTGAGATTATTTCCCCTACCTTTCCAAGTTTCTACCAAGTTTCTCTCTTAAAAATCAAGAAATCCAAGGACTTGCTCTGTCTAAAACAAGTTAGAGCTGATGTAAATCTGAAAAGGGAGGAAGAATTCAGGCGGGCTTAGAAGCAAAGGCATAATGGGAGATGCTAGATGATCGTACAGCTGCAATGACCAAAAGAAATTTTAAAAAGGTCAAGAGAAGATCAATTTCATAAAGAAAAAGTCTGAATAAAAAATAGTTTTCCATACGTCCCTAGCAGTAAATGTTGGAGAAGACTCCCAAAATCACTATTAGCAGGATGCTACTTACACCACTTCTGGTAACTAACCTTTGCTAGCTTCTATTGTGAAGTTAGATAAAGCCTCTTTAACAAGGACTGACAAATACTACTGTGGGGCACAAGAAATCTTAACTAGATTTCAAGAGCAATGAACCAAGGGCTTGCACTTGCTCTTCTGAGGGCAGCCTATATCTGGCAATGCTGATGTCACCATTACGGATACTAAAATAAGTGAAATGCCAGATCGGTTCCCTGACAGGGTCTGGACACAAATAAACCACAGTAGAGTGACTGTGGATATGGGAGGTATTAAAGAGAACATCATGGCTTGCACTTGCTTCCTGGTTCTTCTTGATTTTGAGAAATGCATGTGTAAACATCACGTAGCTGTCAAGAACCACTGAGCACTGCCAGAGAGCAGCCTAGCAAAGAGCATGTGACCCTACACAGCAGAGCAGCTTTAGAGGGAGCCATTTGGGAATGGGCAGCCCTCTGACAACAAAGGGACACACTTTGTACAGCTGCATGACAAAGCTGAGCCTGGTAGTAGAGGGTCAACCTGGACTCCTGCACACTGCTCTCCAACAGGGAGTTGGCAAAAAACACTGTAGTTTGTGCCAGACATGGCTGTCAGCTGTAGCCCTTTTGCCAAATAAAAAGAAGTATTTCTTTCCTGCATTGCACTTCTAATTTATATTATTTTATTTGGCCTGGATCTGCTGGGAGAGTGGCTTACAATGAGAATGGACGTGCACTCCTTGGCACACAGTGCTGTCTTCTAGGAACATAAGAGTTACTGGCTCAGATCACATATTCCTTCACTCCACTAGCAGCATGATGGAAGCCAACAGGAAAAGCTGCAAAGGAAAACACAGGAAAGCTCTGAAAAATTACCTACCCCAGGAGAAGCTGCTCTTGAACCTTATTAATTAGAGGTTAGTTTATGCCCTGAAGCATAAGATATTAAATCCCTTATAAATATGCATGCCTGTTCTTCAGAACTTCAGGATAATAGAGAGATGTCATGAAATTGACACTGCGCCTGAGAAGCATCTAAGCGTTCTCTCCATTTAACAGATGGACAAACAGGAAAAGAAGTCAAGCAGCTTCTCTGCAGTCTTGTCAGCGGGCAGACTTCTGGTGGCACTGGCAGGTGAATAATGGGATGCAGGCAGCTTCAAGTTTCTCCTGCAGAAGGTGGCTGGCTGTAGTACCCAATTTCTGCTGCACAACCCATCTGAGATTAATTTCCTCTTCTGCAAATGGGTGTTTATCTACCTACTTAATGAGATTTTCAGACTGTATAATATTTGTATTACATAGCTATTACTGACACTAGGCTAAGTCAGACAAAGGAAGAGATCTACTGCCCAGGGATTATTAATTCATTTATTTCACTGCAATTCCAGAAACATTTTCTTCCCCATAGCTCTATTAATGCATCATTTCTCAGCTAAAGTGCCCCTGCAAAGCTAGTTCCAGGCTTAAGTCTGATGAATAAGTCTGGGAGCGCTATAAGCATGGAGATTTAGGCAGCAAATTTTATAGAAAATTGGGTTTCCTCTTTTTAAAATATATTTTTTTAAAGCCTCTATTGACCAACTGCTAAGAGCCTTGAAAATCTCCAGTACAGAAAATCCAGGTCTTGGATTAAGGACAACTGTAAAATTTTAATATCCTATTTCCAGAAAACAATAGAGAAGATTTTGAGAATGAAAAAAGAAAGAAAAGACTTATGCAAAAAAATCTGTCTTTTGTAAAATAATGATTCATAGTGCCCTACACCAAAGTACCAGTCCTTGGTCGTATCAATGGAAATCTCTGATGACATCAAATGTGATCAAATTTCAGGATTAGAAGAATACAAAGTACTGTCATCAGAATTGCAGCATGGGTTATGTACATATGAACTAGCTAATACTCCAGCTGGTTTGGATGTTAAAAACCAAGGAAACCATAACAGCTCAGCCCTTGAATGTTGATTCAGTAACAAGTTTGTCCAGCCTGTGCTGAAACACGGATTTTAAACGATGGTTTTCTGCTTGGTATTTGAGCAAAATTAAAGCTAGTAAGATCACCTCAACGTACATACAGTCCACACTTTTTTGGTGGCTTAGTGCACCCCACAATTTTGTCTTTTTGTTTTATCATTGGTTGCCTAACACACCTTTAGTACTTATGACCCATATTCCTTGCTGGAAGCCAAAGAAAGCGTGAGGAACAGGAAGCATCCTGTACTTAAAGTCCAGTCTTACATTATGTTTTGGATGTTTGATTCCCATAAGCCTAGAAGAAGTAGAAGTTGGCCCAGTGGGGGGAGACTGTATAAGCAATAAATGAAGTCAGGCTGGACCAAGGAGTGGCTACTGTGCCACTGATTCAAACACCCAGTATAGCAGAAGCAAATAGCTGGTATGTGGTTGCTGGTCTGTTTGGAAGGAAGAGAAGTTACAAAAAACCAACAGACTGGAAAACAAAAAGCCTAAATGTAGCAAGGTGAGGAGCAGGTGAGAGCAGCTTCACCTCCTGTCAACTCTGTGCAAGACACTTGCCTGTTCTGAAATGGAATGGGCTGCTTTACAGCTCCTTATCATGCTTGATATCACTGCACACAGCTAAGGCCTGCCTGAGTCAATGCAGAGTTTCTTTAACTCCATGTGTACTCCTACCTCAGCTTCGGGAAACACCATTAGTCAGTTGTTATACACAGCAAACACAGCAATTTATGTTGCACAAAACCCTTTACCCCATCCTGCCCCGCCCCAAAACTACTTCTTCCAAAGGTTATCATGCTGAGCATTTGGATATTTAGTTCTCAATGCTAGTTAACTCCAAAGAATTGGAAGATAGGTCAGTTTATTTATTTTTAACAATCATGACAGAATCTTTAATTCTGATCCATGCAAAAACACAATTCAAGAGAGCTTTTTGCCCTGGAGAAAACAGGGATGGCACAGTGAAGCTGTTCTTTAGAACTAGCGTGATGCATTTCCAAATGAGAGTTTAGGCTTTTCAGAGATCACCATCCCTACTGAGCATGTGCTTCTGTGCCACCCCAAACAAGGACAGATGGAATCACGTGCTGTCATGCTCAGGGACCGTGACATGCAGTGTCAAACCTAATGAGTGCCTTGGGCACTTCTGTAATAGAGGCAATAGTCTTGGGGTAAGGAATACACTGCTTCATTACAGTCTTCTATCAGAGTGCCCGTTCAGATGGACAAAATAACACTATCAATACTTTTTTAATACTGTAGGGTTTGTGCCAGGAATATTTTATTTCATTCTACTTAAGTTGGCTTACTATTCATTATACTGGAAGTAGGTGAAATTATTTATGTAGTTCTTTTATTCTACTCAGTCTGCACAGTTAAGTTCCAACAAACAAGAAGAGCCCCAGCATGAAAAGATTCATAGAAATCACTACAAGCAATACAAAATTATCTGTTTAAAAGGGAATATTTACATTTATGCCTTGTTAGAAAAATCTAGGGTAAACAGTTTTTCTAAATGAGAGAATGAAAATTACCTGAATTTTGTAGATTCTTCTGGTTTCCTTACCCAGGTGCAGTTCTGCAGTTTTGTGACTATGTGAAGATAATAATCTTCTGAGTATCTAAAAAAGGAAACAACATCAAACACTAGAATATGTAAGTAAGGATATTTAGAAACAGTCTCCAAAAACATTCAAATGATGCACGTATTGAGAATAATGTGCATGGTGCATATATAATAGATTGATTTTAGAACTCCATGACCCATTTTATTTTTGTAATTTGTAACAACACTACCCTCATTTAACTAGCATGACCTATTAAACATCTCTTCTTAATACTGATGTCCTAATGAACTTCAGAAACTTTCTAAAGTACCACTGTTTCAAACTTACATAACTGACCATAAATATCTTGAAGTTATTAGAAATCATATCAAGTGCAAAAGTCAAAAATAATACAAGTAATTCTCTTATACTTGGTTTTTTAAACTTTAAAAATGCTTTGAAAAGTGGCACTAGCAGGCCACGATGAAGCATAACACTTCTTATGCCTCTTCATTTACTTTATAGTGTCCCCAAAGCTCAATAATCTAAAGACCATAGACCAATATTTACAGATGTAAATTTTCCTTTAAATTGTCTCTAAAATAAAACAATCTGCTATTTTACATAAAAGAGAACTTTGGTTACATTGCTACATATAACCAAAGAGCTCTCTGCTCTTGAAAATATGTTCAAGAGATATAAATTTGTTCATAAGTGAAATACTTTGTAACATCTAAGTCAAAAGAACAGAGACATTTTTTCCTTTCATGTTCAATGTTACTACTTCTCCCATTTGTGCCTGGATCATAATACAGGATTTAAAAAATAACAGTAACTGACTTATAATAACTGGGGTAATAGGAAGAAAAGATGGTATGGATGCATGACTAAAATTCTGTGGGACTCAAGTCTCCAAACAAGACCCAATTCATTTTAACAAAAATAGCTTAATGTTGACCCAAATGATCATGAGTTTATTTAAGCTGGAACTTAGAAGTGTCTGTTTTGAACAGTTTTACAAGAGTTGGGATGGCAAGAAAAGTCACTTGTTTTAAATGGAGCACGAGAATTGATTAAAATCAATATATAAAACCACTCTGGTGGTTGCAGCAGCAGAGGTCAATTATCTGAAAGCTTCCTTCCCTCTGTTCCACATTTGAAAAAACAGATTGTTTGCTTCATAAAAGTACTGTAATTGCTAAACGTAACTCAGTTATCTACCTCTGAGTAAAATCATGTCCAATTTCAACATGGAAAAATAAATTATACTTTAAAGAGGAATACTGCATTAGAACTGGTCTCTGGGTCAAGTTTGCACCTGTGACAACACGTACAATTTTCATCCTCCACACTTAGCAAACTCTTAATGGAACTAGATGATTCTCATTAAACTGATTTTACTGAGCCCTTCCCAGCTCAAGAGAACTCAATCGGCAGAAGCAAGAAAAGAAAAAAAACCTAGTTTTATGGCAGTTGTAGTTGATCAGACCTGGTGCAGTACATTCTTCCTCCTTCCAGTCCAACTCCAAATGATTTCTCTCCCTTGTGTCACTACAGGTAGACCTACCTGACTCCACCTCTGTTTTGCTTTTTCCAGGTTTTACACTTGTCATATGCCTTCTTAGGCCACTTTTACTACCAGGGCAGAAAATAATCCAGAAGGAAAAGGATATGCATATATATTTTCTTCTTCCTCATTGTATTAAACCAGATCAAGAAAGAATCCATCTAACCCCACACCCAGTATAAGTAAAGAGTGATGGAAATGGAGATCAAGGTCCTCCTATTTTGGCAGCTGCCTGCTGGTATGTTATCAGCCTTGGAACCGCAGCCAGAGAAAATGGAACTACTTTCCTGCTGAAGCTGCTGCCTAAATCGAGTCACCATGGGGTCAGATGAGTGTCAGTAGCAGTGCAGGGCAGGGCAGGGTGTGTTTGTGGGGTGAAGATGAAATAAAAGCACAGGACCAAAACAGCCTATTCTGATGTTGAATAACTCATCTAGTTTTATTCCTTAATCTAAACAAGAAATCACTCTTAGATGCTTGGACTCATAAAAAAATTCCAAAAATTAATAGGATAACAGACCATGAAGAGTTACTTAGCCTATCATTATCCAGGAGAAAAAAAAATATAGAAAAGGCAAATTCTAGCCTAAAGACATTGATAAGATGAAGATCAGAGTCAGAAATGAAAACAAAAATTACCATTGATTCATAGAGAAATTGCATGGACTGACAAGTTATTAGCAAGTTACAGGGAAACATTTGGTAAGGAGAAGAATGAAAGCATCACCCATAATGCTAGTTCTGAGGCCTCATAGGAAACAGGCACTAACTGTCAGAAACTGTAAGGACCTTCTAAGACTTGCAACAGAAAATGCACTTAGTGTAAAAACACCAATTACAAAGCAAGAACACTGCAGCCTTTTCACTGCTGTCTCTACTGGATCAAACTGCTCTTGCTCGGAGGTATCCAAGCTCACCAGCTCACACAGAAAAGCACGATTTCCAGGTCTTTTTAAGTCAGAACACCACCTCTGCTCACCCTATGCACCCAGTTTAGCTCCTCTTGTGACTTACAAAGACACTCCGGACTGTCAGAACTCATCTTTGCCAGCTGGCACAGTGCCGCAGGCAGCAGAGACATCCCAGCACGCTGTCCTGGGGGACAGGAGCTCCCCAACTGTGGCAGCTCTGCAAGGCATCTGCTCACACCAATAAAAGGTTTCTATGAAATGAACTCCACTTGATTACAGACAGTATTCCAATAGATAATTTTTTAAAGACTCAACATGAAGCTCTGGGATTTGCTGCAGCTGGGTTTACAGCCCAGAAAGCTTTTTTTTTTTCTCTCAGAAATCCAGTTTTAGCATTTCCTGCATTAAAGGAGGCTTTGGGACTTACTTCTCCAAAGGAATCAGTTCAGATTATCAGGAAATCATTTCATGACTCTGCCGTAACCCAGACAGTCGTCTTCTCCACTGTTCCATTTCAAAGAGCTGGGACATTACATATATTTCCACTGACACCCAGGAGCTTACAGCACATATTCACTGATGCTAAAAGGGTTTTATTATTAAGATTAAAAAAGCTCAGGTAAATTGAACTATAAAAATACTTGGACAACATAATAATTACAGTGCTGAGAAGAGTGAATGAATGGAACATGTTTTGTTTTGTCCTATTTTTGTCTGCCACCTGCACCACAACCATTACAATAACTTGCTGTCGTAGGAAACTCACTTATACTATATGAGCCCGACTGACAAGTAACACCTGGAAGGCTTTTTTTTTTCCTACAGTATTTGTCAGGTAGGCAGTGACCACCTATGTTAACTGCAGTGACTAAGGTTGAATTACTATGCACATTCAAGGCACTGACAAAGTATTAGTATCTTCTGATTTTTGGCAGATATCTAAAGGACAACAGCAAGGACAGAAGCATTGAGATAGTATGGAGACAACAGGTAAAATGTCAGAACAGACAAATGCAGTCCCACCGGTTATTTGCTAAAACTAAATACCTACTTGTAAAAAAAGGTATTTGAATTAGAAGGAAGATTGAGCAGCAGGAGTGAAAAAAGGACACATTTCTACTAAAGGACACATTTATGGTCAAGAAAGAAACAAATAAAAACAATGGCAGGAAGTGCAAAATAAGGGGAGGATCTGTTTTGCCTGTGGACACTAATACTACCAAAACAATTACCAGTTTTATAAGCCCCCAGAAGAGAGTACACAGGGCTTGCTCTAGAATAAAAATGGGAAACTGCTAACAAAACTCAGCATTTCAGGCTCTTTGTCACCACCAGCACATACTTACTATAATAATAACTTCCCACTTACATTTCTTACTATAAAATCATTTGACAAGCTTTAAAGTAATTTTTTTTCTTTTTCTTCCAACTTAAGAGGCAGGAGTGTCCAGAATGTCCCTGCAAGTCCAGAACTGCAATATAAAGCATTTATATACCATGCCCATGGGTCACACCTTGGAAAAACAACAAAATCCCTGCAGCTCCTCTCAGTGAAGGGCAATAGCAGCCATATTCACGGCAAAAAGCAATCCCTTGCTCCTGTGCTCCAAGAACGTGTTTCTCTTCCTACCTGCCCAATTCATCTTCTGCCTCACTAAATGGTGCAGCCCCTTTCTCTTTAACCACAGAATAAAGGTCTTGTACGTTTTAAAGTTTCTCCTACAATCTCAGCTCCAAAATGTTCTCAATAGGAAGAGCTCCAAAGACTTTACAACTTTGCAATGTGTGGGATAAACAACAGCATTTACATTGCTGTTTCTGGATTTTGAAGGCAATACAGTGACTGCTTTTCCTTCTCCTGGTGTTAATCACTCAAGTTTTCAGTCAGCTGCATTCTTTGACCTCTGCCAGTCTATGTTTCAGCTCTCACTATCAGTGCATCAGTAACATACTGGTCTACCACCTTTCAAAAGAACAAAAACTTCAATGATAGTGTTGCTGAAACACGTGGAATATTAATGGGAGAAGAGATTGTAAAGAAGGAGGGGGGGAGGGGGAAAGAAGAAATAAATAAATAATAATAAGAGCAAAGACAAAATGCTGGAAATATGAGAACTTAAGAAGAGGTGAAAGATCTTTAAATGCAGTAAGAAAGTAAGGAGGAAGCAGAAAAGACAGTAAGTTTTCAAATCATCAGTTAATGTTGTTCTGGCCTTAAGGAAAAATTTGACTTCTCCAGTACTCTGAATAGGGAAATTCATATAATTATTTTTAGCTCACTTTTGTTTCTCATTCCATTCCTCTTCCCAAGTGGATGGGAGTGGGGAGGGAAGCTCCCAGTTTTAAAGACAACACGGCACCATCCATTTTAAGCTGCAACTCAGTCCTAATGTGAAACCTTTCTTACTTACAATGTTTTATTTATTGGTGTATCCTTTTATTTCTTGGTGCATCCACATAGGAAAAATGTTAAAAAATAATGGGCTGCCTCTCCTCTTTTCACTTTAGAAAGTGACAAGGAATTTGAGCAGCGCTGATATCAAACAGATTTTTCTCCATGCCAGAGAAATACAGAACAGCAAGTTGAAATCCCAAATTAATTTGTGGTGGGTTTTTTTCAATGTGTCTAAAATTGGACTGTTAGTTTCCTGTGGACTAGTTATCATAATTCATGCAACTAACCAGCAAGTCTTTATACTAGTGCATTTCCATACTTACTCCAGTTAATATGCTGAACAGAATCATTAACTGAAGTTGCTCACAAAAACAAGGAGTTTTCACCAGTCAGGGAAAAAACACTCAAGAATGAAATTATATCCCACATTTCTACTCAATATTTTTGTGAATAACTTGGAATGAAATGTTGGTAACTGACAAGAAGAAATCTTGTATTGTGAAAATAAAAAAGTTAAAATCCAACCTCGAATAAATCTTATCATGCAAAAGAAAAAATGCAGCAAACATTGGTTGAACAAATTCAGTTTTCTGTTGCATAGCTCCATGTTAATATGCCAAGAATTATGTAAAAAAAGGACAGTCTTTTACCCTTCTATTTAAAAAAAACCAAGCAGAAAGGACAGCAAACACCTACCTTTTCTTCTTGATGGATGATGACAAAATGTTGTCCTGAATTGCCTTACATTTTGAAGCCTGTTCAAACTGGTAAATTCCATTTTTATTAAGAGTTGTTCTGTTAAAACGGAGCAGGAGGAGAAAAAGCAATAATCTTTAAAAGAGAGAACATATTCTACCAATGTTGTCACATTTACTTTGCTATGACAATAAGATTAATCACCGTTGATTTAGCTGAAAACATTGCGAAACAAATCTTACTGACTTCTATTGTGAAGCTCCTATCATTAAAGGAGAGTCTGCTGCTTAGGGACTATAAAATATTTGATTCTTTAAAGTAACCCTATTTCATAGTCTGAATTATATTTTCCACTTTACACTGTAATCAGCAAATGTAATTTAAAAAAATAAATTAAATGGAAAGGCTCTTGAACATTACATTTTGAAGATATTTAAAATATTCACTAGTAAAATATTTAGCAGATGTGATTTCCTAAAATCGTTGATGAAATGCAATATTCAGAGCAAATATAATATATACAGGAAACACCACAGGTGAAGTGGATCTTTATACTTCAGTCTTAACTTACTGACTCAAGCATAATACTTCCTGCCTTGTTTATTCTTTATTTACACAGCAAGAACAAATATTTGTAAAAGGAACCAAGGCAAGTGCCAGATAGTGATCTTTAATTCCTGTCGTATTTTCACGAAACTCCTGTGTGGTCCTCTTGCTCTGGGCAGCCCTGGTAGAAGACTGAGATGTAAATTAGTAAATGACTGAGATACCAAGGTCTTATTCCATTCACCTCAGTTCATCGTGTATCTAGGTCAAATCTCATACAATCACCCTCCTCTACCACCAGCCTTCCACTGTGTGGATTGCCATTTATCATAAAGATTTGTCCTCTGGCATTTTTATTTTCTCTGCCCCTCACCATCTTCCTCCCTGCCACCTTCCCCTCCTTTTTTGCTTCTTTCCCCTGATTTACTACTTACAGAGCCCTTGGGCAATGCAGCCTATTTGTCCAAACCAGAAGTAGAAACACAGAAGACAGAGATGCTGTATGCTGTTCTTAAAGAACAGCTGATAAGTATCTGTACAGAGGCACTGACATGAAGAGAAAGGGTCTTCCTGCTTTACACACAGCTTCTGAATCATCACTGCTTTTACTAACAAGGACCAAAACCCCATTGCCTTCACCTGCTACAATATGGAGACCCCTTACCAACAAGATTTCTGACAAACTCATTTTGAAGTTTGTCATCTTGCTTGGGAAAGATGCCATTTCAAGCCACAGGATCACAGAGTGGCTGAGGTTGGAAGGCATCTCTAGAGGTCATCTGGTCCAAACTCCCTGCTCAGGCAGGGTCACCTAGAAAGGGTCATCAAGGACTGTATCAAGATGCTTTTGAATATCTCCAAGCATGGAGACTCCACAACCTCCCTGGGCAGCCTGTGCCAGTGCTCAGTCACTCTCACAGTGAAAAAGTTGCCTGATGGTCAGAGGGAACCGCCTGTGTTTCAGTTGGTGCCCACTGCCTCTGTTCTACCACTGAGCACCACTAAGAACTTGGCTCCATCCTCCTTGCATCCTCCCTTCAGCTATCAATAAGGTCCCTCCTGAGCTTCCTCTTCTTAAACACTTCAAATGAGAAGACTGACTGAAGAAGAAAGAAGAATAAATGCTTGTTTATTTTGCTGCTGAACTGTCATGGTCACAGCTGACATAAAGGAAAAAGAAAGAACCACCTTTCTTTTTCTTTCCATTGTCCATGAATTTTCTAGAGACTCAGTCACACCTAGCAGCAATTCCCACAGGATGTAGGCCACAGAGGAGAGAGAACAGCCCTCTTCTTTTTTTCCCACCACCAAGAAATTCTTCCCAATATACACTTAGTGCACCTAAGGAAGCATCCAGTCTGTATGCCCCTTGTTGAGGGCAACAGTAAGACAATACAACATAACCCTCTACCCTTTCAGTTCTTCAGTGACTTCAGTAGATTGTAACAACTGGCACTGCCCACTGAGAGCTCCTTGGCTGCCTTTGTATACAGCTCTTTATCTCATTTTTTCTCAAGGAGTGACATACAAATAGCAGAAGGCTCTCAGATCACACAGTTCAGAGCTAAATCTCTGCAGGTCTCACATAGCAAGGGCTAGCAAATATTCTGCCTACACAGTTTTGGTACACAGGTTTATTGCAGCTTGGTCTGAATGGTTCTGTCTATGCAGACCAACCAGGTAGGCCCTTTGCAGTTCTCAAACAAATTTATTTAGCACTAAATCATGCTTCCTCTCTCTTGCTTCTTTAGCTCAGTAACCTCAAATGATTATTCTGCAGCTGCAGCTTGAAATAAGAGAAATGGCTACAGGCAAAAGTTTAGCTGCCTAAAAAGCGTCTTAAATAAAAGGAAAAAAAAAGGAACTATTGATATAGGCCAAGTACATGTTACCACTGCAAATAAGCCTTTCAATATAACTAAAACCTAAGATGTTGGATGCTGATTTGAGAAGTGACCCCAGCCCTTCTGAGCCACAGCTGGCCACAAGAGACCCTCTCTAACATGTGAAGGCTGCCAGGATGACCAAGCCAGGCAGTTAGGTTTGATCAGCTCCCTGAGAGGTGCATTCGCAGGCAGCAGCAGAACAACAACATTCTTTCACAACTCTGTGCAGACAATCATTACAAGGTCCTTACAGCTCCCTATTAATTTATGTCCTGAGATCTATGGGGCAATGAATAAATATCCTCTCAAACACGAGCTTTACTACACAGACTTTTAGTCCTTTTAAATTCATAAGATCAATGCAAGCAAGTTGCCTCATTTTTTAATACGTAATTTTTTTTTAATGCACTCATTTCAAGACCTGAAAAATTCAAAAAGGAGGAAGTCAGAGAAAAAGAAAGAACAAAATAAATCCCTGTTCTGTCATTAAATCCTCACAATCACTTTTACAGCCATCATGGAAAAAAAGGGAACAAAGAGTCTTTCCCTCCCTTTCCATAACCCATGCAAAGATTGGTGAAAATGGCACAATTGAGCAGAAAACCAGAAAGGAATTGTAATCTAAATTGTTTGTTCATATAGTGCAGGCACATGATAGATCACCAAAATGCTTCTACTGTGGCTTTTTACACATAAAATTTACTCAATGCTCTTTATATGGTGCAAAAAGTACAAAATTAAAACAATTTCTTTGCAAGAGATGTAAAACTATGACTCATTCCATCAGAAGTTAAATTTCTGAATTTCTGTTTCACTGTCAGAGTGGCATTTAGGTAAAAATGGGTGTGCAAGAGACAGTCCAGACTTCTACTGCATTATTCATGGCAAAGTTGTGCAGACATCAGACTCAGATTAAATTTCTGCTCATTTTGGACAATTGTGCAAGGCAACATTTATCACTAAATGAATTTACCTGACCTAGTGGATGACAATCTTTGTTCACTACTTGGAGCAGCACTACAACTTCTGCAATGAAATCAGATAACGTGCCTAAGAACACAGATATCAGGCTACATTCAACTGCTTTCGTTAACTATTAAGTTAAATGAGAACTCAAAGTAGAAACAGTCTCTTGGCTTGAACACATAAAACTGATGATACAGTGAAATTTCAGCTGCATTTTCCTTAGGGCTTAGATGTTTTCAAAGCCAATCTCATTGGGGCAAATCTGAAAAACAGGGTTTTTTAAAATCATATATGAACAGCCTGAGGACCACATACTTCCTATGGTAATTCTAGGAACTCAGGAAGTACACCATCTGTACTTTAATAAATCCACAGTAGATTAAGACCATGTGCCACATTTATCAGCATGTTTTTATTCTATATCTTGCTCTCATGAAGACAGCAGATCCTCAAAGTGTAAAATTCTTTTAAGACAAGGATTGTATCCACCTTTAGAATAAGAAATACAGAAACTATATGGAAAGGCCATAGTCCCTTTTGCTGCTCTTGTAGCATTCAGTCCTGAGACAACAGGGAACCTTAGTGCAGGGAATCACCGGACAGAGAGGTATGTCAAGTAGCATGGGATTCTGGGGGAGCAGAAAGGTACAAGGTAGAGGGAGGGAAAGAAAAGGAAGCCCTTTAAAAACAAAACCAAACTCAACCCCAAAGAGTTATCAGAGTAGGAAAAAGGTATAGGCATAAGATGGAGGAGTGGTAGGGAAGAAAACAAAAAGGCAGATGGAAAAAGGAAAGCTGGTGCTGTGAGTTATAGTGTAACATGAAGATATGCCCAAGACTGAAAGGCCACTCCTCTAGACTTCCTTCAAAATCAGGTGGAAACAAAGAATGTGGGATGAGATTTTCAAAACTGTTCCGAACTGGACTGTCAGGCAGCAGTGAAAGCAACAAAAATTTCACCTCCCTAGTAAGTCCACACTGAAAGTAAGGGAAAATCCCACTCATTGGCTATTCACTCCACACCCAGCAGAACCATTTGTTGCTCTACTTTTCCATAACTTCTTGCCTTTGTCTGTCTGAAGCAGCACAGGAGCTCTAAACATGTTCCCGCTGAGCATGTTCAGCTATAAAAGATAACTTCTCTATGCAAAATTGCACATTTTTATCATTCTACCAAAGTGGCACTGAATAGAATTATCCAGATTGTGAATATCTTCTGTCTCAATCTCTCCCTTGAAGGGACTAATTTGTATTTGAATCTTGTCTTCCGTTAGTTGAATACTATTAAAAAAAACCACAATCCATACTTCCCTAGGAAGGGTGCTCTTAAGTGCTGTCTTTGACACTATTTTAGATTAATCAGATGATAAGAATATAGTGATGTTTTTAAAGTTCACAACACCTTGATTAATAAGGCAATATACAACTTAAATTCTTGGTGAAATGGACTATAAAAATGGCTTTATCAAACCACAGTAGTAAGAATTTGTCTTGAAACATTAATCACAGTAACTGTTAAAGAGACTGATCCTACTATCTTTGTTCAAGTTCCTATGGAGGCATCGCTTATATAAGGAACACTAAATCAGGTCTTTAACACAAACTGCATCTTTAAGTTACTTGAAAGACCCTCCAGTGCATTCACCAGGGTTATGTATAACATCAGATACTTTTGATTTATAAAATCCATAAACTGCATGACAGGTAACATGACAAGCAGCATTCAGAGCCTCATAGTGGGTGAAGTGAAAAGAATAAGGCAGGTACACTAAAATCATGTTACAAGGGCACATGACAGAATGACAGAGCAGTTTCACTTGGACCAAGTAAACAGAAAGAGTCTGGGAAACCTTTCACCACTGTCAGAACATAAATGTGTCCTGGTAGCAGCTTTCAACTGAACACCTATTCATTTAGACAGAACTAATACATGAGGCATGTGTTCAAAATGTGCTCCTAAAATACGTCTGCATGCATTGCTTGGGAATGAAAGGGCAAAATATTAAGAGAGCAGTAAAATTAGTGAAGTGGACCCACTGCTGACTAATCTAAACCATAGCAAATTATTTGTGCCATACATGAGGCTACTCCATAATTGTGGTATTAGCCTGTATCTTCTTTCCCTTCTGACTGCCTGTATGCAATATTTTGACAGGAGACAGAATGTACAGGTCTCTGTAGCATAGTTAATTAAGTATAGCTGCTTATTTCCTAGGCCTGCATAAAGATCTGCTGCTGAGAGAGGAATTGGAGAAACCAACACTGTGGAACACTGTATTAATACTAACTTGTTTACTCATAGCTCCTCAATCACTTCCTCCCACTGTTCAATTACCCCAGTGGTCTTTACGCTGTGCTTGCCCTGGACCTGCAAAGACAGAGAGCAAGCTAGGGAAATAGTAAGTGAATGCCTTAAAACTGGCAACACAGAGTAACAGAGCAATGGTGGTCAGTTCTTCAGGGTACTGCTGCCTTGCTGTTACTTTTATATAAAGTATATATAAATGGTGCTATTTTCACCCCCCTTGCAGGAGCTGCCAATATTTATCTGCTACATATTCCTGGGTAGTATAATAGGAACTAGAATTTCTGCCTAAATTTAACCCAGCACAGCCTGGGCCTCATAACAGAGAAAAGACTATCCAGCTTCTCTTACTATTTTCACTTTCCCCTGATAAGCACTAGCAGTACTGAGCCTTCTGCACTACTATTAATGCAACCACTACACAAACAAATATGCCTGCACAAACACAGCTGGGGAGAGAGGAAAGGAGACAAAGAAGACCAAGGGTTTAAAGGTGGGAAAAATGAAAGACTTCTGGTTTTGGCTGTACGGTTGGCTTAAGAAAATAGAAATTGTACTTGCAGTTACAGCTTAAAATTGAGAGGATGGTAGGAGGCATAGATAGGAGGATTTGCCAGAGAACATAATATTGCAGTACAAATGATACTGGTTCCATGAATAAATCTGGGGACTGCTAGACATATCTTACTAACAATGGCCTTTCTTTTCAGTAAGAAACCCTACTAATAGGCACAGTAGTCTGTGAAATAAACCCAAGACAAAACCTGCAAGTCACACTGTAGAGGCAGTCACATTGCTCCAATCAGCTAACACTTAACAAGAAAAAGGGGTAAGCAATGTCCTGTAAGAGACAAACCACATACTCAAGGTTATTTACTACTACACAGATCTTCAGAGAACTTTAGGTGCCTGGTCACCATGTATTTAAATATTGCTGCGCATAATAGCTGCCGAAATATCTAAGACAGTCTGATTCAATTCCCTGCCTTTCATCCTTTCATCCTTCAGTTTCATGCTTTTAAAAGAATTACTCAAAGTAAAAGAACAGATTAGCTTTCAATACTGCGAGGCAACAGAATAATAGGGCCTTAGAGATTCTTCGGGAGATGTCTGGTTACAAATATGCCTCCAACAGCAAAGGAAATCATGATAAGAAAAAAGATTAGCTTGTGACTGTGAAGATTGTCTAGATTACTTATACTTAGAGATCAAGAAGGATAGTGCCAAGGTTTTTTTCTTTTTCCTTTCCTGGAAAGATCCATGCACATCCACTTACGCAGGAAAGGACGCTGCTGTCAATAACACAACAATGCCATTCAAATGATCGGGGTAGTTTAGGAGAACCATACTTCCCCACTGCACACTGGAATCTAATTCCTATTGACCAGACCATCCATCTCCATCACTGAGGGATTGGTCTGAACCTCCTGAATGAGTCCAGATGCTCTCTGGATCAAACCTCTCCAGCATGGCCCTTAGCCAGGCCCAGCCCAGCTGCTGCCTGGATCAAACCCCTCCAGCATGGCTCCCTGCCCAGTCTTGCTGCTCTCTGGATGAAGTAACAGCTCCTGGTCAGTCCAGTCCAGCAGCTCTCTCTCCTTTCCCATAAGCCAAACATGCACCACAAACTCCTGTCTTACTGAGCATAGCCACTCAGGTGAGAAAGCATATCCACTCCTGGATTTAGCTGGCAAGACATCTCTCCAAAGACACTATGGTTACAGGAGCTTGAGTAAATTGAAACTTTCTTTGGTGAATTATTTATTTGACGCACTTTTGCAATCAGTTAGTCATGAAGAAATACAATTTCAGGTTGACCAAAACTAGCTCCAAATTAGTGCTAAAATCCTCCAAGTATAATAAGGAAAAATACACATTTAAAATCTCAAGCTCACTTTCCCTATTACAAAGGTTAAAAACATGCCATGGATTTTCAGACCTCTCTGGTATGTGTTGCTTCTACTTTCTTTACTCCAGTTGTGAGTGTACTAACAGCAGATGGGAAATAGCTAGGCTGTTCTCTGAAGTGCTCTCTGCCAGCATTTCTAGTCAATTCAACTCCATGGTATAGCATACAGAGCTGAGTGAAAGGAGATGCAGCTCAGAAACTAGCAGGGAAAAGCGTGAGGAGACAGGCCGGGGGGAAACCACAGACATAACCCAAAACAGAGAGAAAAATGGAGTAATGACTATAAAAAAAGGCAAAGCAGAACTGAGTACATACTGCAAAACCAATACATTGCAACCAGGGAAAGAAGGGAAAAAAGGCAGAAAGGGAAAAAAATGAGAATAGGAAAGAGAAGCAGGCTAGAAGCTCATAACACCAGATAGGAGCATTTACAGAATTCTGTTCCATTTCTTTCACGCTAATTTTGAAAGATGCTATAAACTTACAGCTTTTGAAAGTTATAAATTTTGGGGGAGGGAGCACAAGGGTCTCTCATCGGAAACACATTAAGTAATGCATTGTTACAGTACACTGCAATGGTTACTAGAACATCACTTGCATTCACTTAGGGAAAGCATAGGCTGTCAAATTCAACTAGATTGGGTGAGATGGTGGCCTCAGTAAGGTTAACTGCACTGTCACCATTGTCTTCAACACAACCAGGACATGACAGTTTCTGTGAAAGATCCAATTCTTAAGTTCTTTCTAATTTTTACTATGTGTTTTTGACCATAATACATATTAACATATAATAGTCATGAAAACGGCAATGTTAATAAGGTCATATAAAGTAAAAGAGAAAAGCAAAAAATATTTCAAAACTACTTCTTATGTAGTATTTATCTCATGCGTGGATTACACCACCGTCCTATGCACTGTTAGTTTTTCTACAGTGTGTGAGGACTCAAGAGCCTGAAAACAAGTCATTAGTATTGAAATCTGCATGTAAGACACAACTTGTTTCACAGCTGATTTTATGAAGTATTTCATATTAAACTTCACAGTATAAAATAACAGGCTGTAAAGCAAAAATCTACACTGATCTGAAAGGTCAAGACACAGGATCAAGTGAAGGGGCTCCCACAAAGTACGATGCCAACACAAAATGAAACAGGCTTCGTATGTCTCACCTTCCTCCTATGGTCTGTAAATGATAAAACCGTATTTTTAACTAAATACACATTACAAAAACAGTAACAGTATTACCCAGCTCCAGCTCCACCTTCCTGGAAAGAAGAATAAAAGATACCTGGAACATGCCATTCAGCAGGCACTTTTTGCATCGTACACTAACAAAACTGCTCTACGCAACATTTTATTGGGCTCAAGACCAACGGCAGAGTGACAGCCGTCATTAAGAGAGCCCATGAGCAAATTAATTCATTACAGTTAAAGCAAAGTGTCATTTTCTCTAATTATCTCTAACATTTTCTCCGATCAAGCCGCCGAAACAAAAGGAAGCATGAACCAGAGCGAAGGCGAATTTCTGCTTTTGTAGACCCGACCTCACAGACCCACCTGCGGGCGGCCAGCCCGTACCTGTTCTCGGTCTGAGGAAGGGGCGTCAGGGGAGACCTGAGGGCTCGCACCACTTTCGGCGTGACAGCCGCTACTCCTGCCTCCTCCTCCCAGCCCCTGGCAAGCGAGACGAGAAAACAAAGTTGTCAGGACCAGTGACTGAACATCACCCGGCGCGAGCGGCGCCGCTCTCCTGCCCACGACCCCGCTCACAGCCGCCAGCGCCCGCGCCGAGCCCAGACCGCGCCGGGGGCACCGTGCCGGGCTCCGCCGCGCCCCGCGGGGCTCGTCCCACTCCTCCTTCCCTCCCCAGCCGGCTCCGGACTGCGGGCGAGGCCGCCCGGCCGCCCTACCTGGCGCGGAGGGGCTGCTGGCCGCCCAGGCGCAGAAGGCAGCCTCCCAGCAGCAGGCTGCCCAGCGCCGCGGCCAAGGCGATGACAGCCCGCATAGTGCACTCGGCAGCGGCACCCACCGCAGTCACGGCCGCCCCATAGTATTTAAGGGAGACTGCGGGGAGGGGGAGGCGGCCATGGCAGCCACAGGGTCTCTGCGCTCCGCCCCTCGCCCGCAGCCCTGCGCCGCCGCCATCAGCCCCCCCTCCCACCGCGGCCGCCGCGCGGGCCCGGTCGGCCGGTGCTGGCGGGGCCGGCGGGGATCGGCCGGCGTGAGGGAGGCACCCGGGCGGCCTTTGCTCTCGGCTTGTGCCTGCGGCCGCTCGGGGCGCTTCCCGGTGTCGAGGGCGGCGGACCCAGGGAGTCGAAAGTGCCCAAACTTTAATAGGGGAGAGGGGCTCCATGTGGGACCGCGGCGGGAGTAGCGTGCGGGGCTTGTCTGGCGAGGGCAGGCAGTTCTGTCCCGTGGCTGGTGTAGCGAAGCCGCTGCTACTTCAATTGGTCTTTATCTGAATTAAAAAATAATAGTCAATGTGTGCTGTGTTTTGTCTTATTGAAGGTATGTTATAAAAATACGTGTTTTGTAGATAAAAATGACCCCACCTGGAATACTGTGTGCAGCTCTGGGACCCCCCAACATAAGAAGGATGTGGACCTGTTCAGAGGAGGGCCATGAACATGATCTGAGGGATGGACCACCTCTGCTGTGGAGACGGGTTGAGAGAGCTGGGGTGGTTCAGTCTGGAGAAGAGAAGGCTCTGGGGGGACCTCGTTGCAGCCTTCTGGTATCTGAAGGGTGCCTACAAGAAAGCTGGAGAGGGAATTTTTAGCAAGGACATGTAGTGATAGGACAAGTGGAATGGCTTTAAACTGAAAGAAGGGGAGGTTGGATTGAATATTAGGAAGATATTCTTTACTGTGAGCATGGTGAGGCACTGGAACAGGTTGCCCTGAGAAGCCGTGGATGCCCCATCCCTGGAGGTCTTGGATCAGTCTGGCCTAGTGGAAGGTGTCCCTGCATATGGTAAAGGACAGCTGGAACTAGATGATCTGTGAGGTCCCTTCCAACCCAAAGCATTCTATGAGTCTATGATTTGCAGTGGTTTTGGCAAAGAAATGTTTCTGTAGTAAGCTTGTATCTTTCCACCTAATGGTGCATGCAGTGTTGCTTTCCCAAGCCAGCCATTGGTATGAGAAACCTAGTAAGGTGACAAGGTGCCAATAACTAGGCCTCCTTTATTAAAAGAGTGGGTAGTAGATGCTGTGACTTACAGCAGCCTTTCAATCACGAGCTCTCTGACACCTTGTTTTTGCAGAGTCTTCCCTATCCTTCCTGTTTTCTGTATCTGTTAGCATTTCCTTAAGCCTTGAAGCTGCTGCTCCTCTGTTCTCAAACAATGGCTGGAAAGCCTCAAAGAGCTCTGCTGCAACTATATTAATGAAGTACCATGTACTTGATATTGTGAGTGGTTAGATATGACAATAAGAAGCAGCATGCCAATAGTGCACTAGAGGAACAGCACAGCACCAGCTGTGATTGTGATGGGATATGCAGGGAAATATCTATGATTTTTTGGGGCATTCATTAGCTCGCTGAGGAGCAGGGCTGTGGGTGCTGGTGGGAGGGAGCTAGAAGCAGTTGTCTGGTGTTCCAAGGGGTTGCAGGTATCCGAATGGCTCATTGCACAATCCCCCCAGGAGCAAGGCTCAGTTGTCTTCCTGGCTTTGACGTACTTAGTTGTAATAGCGAAACAAAGCCAGTGTTAAGACTTCTGAAGTCCTGAAGAAGTTTGCTGGTTTGAGATTGTCATGAATCATAAATGTCTGGAACATAAAGATGGCTCATCACCATTTCCCAAAAGCTTGCTTCAGGCCTATAAAACCAATTAACACTGTATATGAACAAGTAGGGGGCCAAGCTTTTCAAGGTAGGTGTATGTTTATTGATCAGCAGATACTGGAAATTTCAATCCCCCATCACCTCTGTAAAACATGAAGGCTCCTGCTTATGTTAGTGGATATCATCAACTATTTCATAATATCCATTAAATACACTATGTAAAACAGTAAGTCTTTCATCTTAGAAAGCCTAGTGGTATTCAGTTCCAGCTCTGAATGAAAGAAAACTAAGAATTACAGTCCAGAAAAAGATTTTTTTTTCCCCTCACTGTTATTTCCCTCTGCAATACAGTTTTCCCATGAGTCCTGAAGTATCACTGTCAGCTAATCCATGGGAAATTTAGTGATGCCAGTGAGGACATCATATTTCAAGTTAGAGGTCTGCTGCCAACACTAGTCTATAATACCAGTAAGGATTTTTTTTTCTGAGATCAGAAGGTTAATCTTTGTGTCATATTAAAGTTCTTGCAAAGAAAATGGGAAGATTATAAACTATATGTGTTTAAATTAGACTTGGCACTTGGTGCTTGTTGTTTACTAACAAGTTTACAAACTTGTATTGATTGATTGTCACAGTATCTTTAAATGCTACCAGTCTTAATTTCCTGGCACAGCAGCTTAGTAGAAAGGTTAAGTGACCCTACTGGAGGGTGAGATGAGAATCAATGGTGATTCAGAATTCAGGAATGCTGGATTCAAAAGACCAAGTTTCTCTTATATGGTGTTGCCATGTCAGAAGTGATGGTGTGAGGTGATGCAATGTAGAGGGTCAAAATGATAAAGGCACAGGTGCCAAAGGTGCCACACAGGAAAAGACAGAGACTGACATAAAGTCTGTGTCCCATCTTGTCCTCCTCCTCACAGCTGGAAGCTGCTGCATCTTGGCAGTATCCCCCATCCTCTGATTCCCATTAGCTTCTGAAGTCAGCAGGAATTGATAATTGCTGGCTTGCACAGAAGGAAGAGATAACTAATCAGCCAGGTGGTGTCATCATGACTTTGTTACTGAGCTCCTACAGCCCTACTTAGCTGCTAATTTGGAAAAGCAAAATGCAGCCTTGGTTATCATCCATGAAAGGCTGCTGCCCCCAGGTTGTCAGGATTGCATCTCGAAAGGAGTCTGGTGGAGGTGCCATAGGGCTGCTGGTCACATGGAGCCATCTTAGCCTTCTTATTTCCAGCAGCTAAATCATATTAAGAAGCAATTAATGTTCATTAAATGCTTTCCTAGTGCTGCCTTCTCATCTAGGCAATGGCTGTCATAGGGATATTAGTTATTGCAAATAGGAGGAGAGATGACTGTTACAATTAGGAAGAAGAGAAAGGTGCTAAAGATGTTCAGTGAAACTGGAGTCCCATGATCTGGGAAAGCATGAGAGTCTGCACAGTGAGGAGTTGGTGCGAGACAATCAGTTTGGGTATTTTTAGTGTAGCCATCAACGTGAGTGCTTTTAGCAAAAAAAAAATTTTAGCAAATTCACAAAACTGAAACATATGTGTTTCAAACTGGGAGAAAGTCATTGGTTCATTGCGTTTCACAACTTCTTCATTTATTTCCACCCACGGTTTTGGGCAACGTGGTTTTACGTAATGATAAACAGCAAGGACTAAGGTGCTGTCTGCCAGGACATCAAATGGCCCCAAACATTTCACTAAAGAAAAATTGCAAAAAGCAGTGCATTCCTATACCCCCTTAAAATAAAAAGACCTCAAGGCCAAACCCAGTAATGACCTTGTGTGGCTGTTGCTGTTATGCTTTTTTCTTGCCTTAATGTTTTTTCTGCTTTTTCAGGATGGAATTTTGTGTCCTGTAACTTAAAAATTAGGCTTTATCAAAATAATAATTTAATAACTAAATTCAGCCAGAAAACAGTCTGTTGAGATCTACATAAACCTAGCTAAATTATTTGGTGTTTAAAAGCAGTTACATGTACCATCTCTCTGAGGTGTTCATCAAGTGTGCCAGTGATGACTCATCCAGTCAGGCACCATTCACTCTCTGGAGAAGGTCAAGGTGAAAAAAAATCAGGGCACATGGAGAAGTCTTCAAGACTCTAAGTGTCTCATAAGATGTCATACTTACAGAATCACAGAACATTCTGAGTTGGAAGTGACAAACAAGGATCATCGAGTCCAACTCTTAAGTGAATGGCCTGTATGGAGATTGAATCCATGACCTGGTGTTATTAGCTCCCTGCTCTAACCAACAGCAGGGTTTGCTTCTTGTGCACAAAATTAATGATTTTTCACTGTTGTAAACTTTGTTTTTATATTTGTCAGAGTAATATATTGTGTGCGCTTCACCAGATTCCTTTATTTAGTTTAGCTGAGAAATCAGCTTCTCCTCTTTAGCAATCATAATCCAGCCCAGTGGCAGATAAATACTCATTGCCAAAAATGCATCTTGTAGCATAAGCAAAGTTGAGGCCAGTAACTACTGAAAATGAGTGCTCTACTGCCAGCCACTGTGCAAGCCTTCATCCAATTAAGGGCACTGCAGGCATGTGCCCATGACTGTAGTGCAGTCTGGTTTGTATGCTTTTCCAAAGGAAGCTGATGGGCCAAGAGGATTTGAATTACAGTTAGATACAGAGAGGGATTTTAATGCAGAAACTGAAAAACTTGCAAGTTGTTAACCTGAAGGGAGATTTTTTTTTTCCCCATTCTCTTTTCTTTCTAAAGGCTCTCAGCACGACATCTTAACATGACACTATGAGAAAGGCTGTGTTGGGTCAGACCAGAACAACGTGTTCTTCAGGCAGTGCCCAGTAGCACAATCCCAGGGAAGAACTGTGCAGTGATCCATCCCTAGGACCCTTTCTCAGCTTCCAGCAATCAATGGCTCGGAGAATTTCTGAACTGGAGCTAGCTGTGTGTTTAGTTGCCTTTCACAGATTTTTCTTCCAAAATTGTGTCTAATTGCTTTCTGAAACCATGTAAACTTCTGGCATCAACAGCAGCTTGTTCCAATGATTTCCATCCAAGATGAATCCTTCCATTACAATTAACCTAGGAACAATTTGCAAGTCTCTGTTGTTATTTGGAAACTCTGATCTCCTTCGCTAAAGGAGGTGATGTACTAAGTATTCTTTTGCAAAGAATTTTACTACAGTTGCACAAAACAGCGCTGCTGTTAATACAAATTCACAGCATCCATTGCTAGAATTCAGTGGGAGTTATTACAGAGCATACTGTGAATGCAAATTAAAAATAATGCACAACACTCAACCAAATCCTAATGGACCAATGGCACAATGTCAAATACATCAGGAGCAAAGACTTTTAATACAATTATTAAAAGCCCAAGTAAACAAACAAAGCAAGTAAATTAGCACTGAAAAAAAACTGTTGGAGCAACATTTACTTGTCATAGATCAACATGCAGACTGACTGTACAGCTCCCAGAGGCTTTTAAAATGCCTGCATGGCTGAAGGGGGAATATGCCCCCAGGGATGTCATATAATAGAAGGGTTCTCATTGGGCACTGTAGTCAATGGTTGAGGTAACTAAGTCAAACTAAACATTTTTTTCCATCACTGAGTGTGTCCAGCTGCCCATCTGTAGAAAATTCCTATTTGGGATCACATGTTTGTTGAAGTGTGCATATAAAATACATAGTGATAGAAATGAGAGGCCATAGTGGACTCCAGAGTCATCTTTTATGATACATGTGATGGGGTGTGGTGGTCAGTCAGCATCATTTATGAAAAATCAGAGCAACAATTCAGGAAAATAAATGCATGATGAGAGCAAATAGTGGGGATCACTTGGAAGAAGAAAAAAAAAAAGGAATGGGTGTATGTAGGCCTAATCTTGTGATGGGAAGATTATCCATTGAATTTCATCCAAGAGGGTTGCCTGACTGTTCAGCTCCAAATGTCTTTTTGGGATCACAGTGCACTGAAAAAAGCTAGAGCCCTTTTTTTCTATTTTTTTTTTTTTGGCATTCCTACATTTTCTTTGTTGAAATTCACAGAGTACAGTAAATGGAAAAATAAGGAAGAATCCTGTTCCAATGTATGAGGATAGACTACTTCATTGGTATGAAAGAACACCACAGAAGTGGTACAGAGCACCATGAACTCATGGGTTTGAGGGGTTTGGAGGAAGAAAGACAGGACCTCTGTCTTTAAACTGGAAAAAAGCCATTAACCTCATTAAATAGAGTTAAAAATATAACTGCCCAGATTGCAGCCTAAACATATTCTTACATAATAGTGATTCTCACAGTCTCTTCTGCAGTAAAAACTGTTGAACACTCCATAGAAACATAGCAGCTGCAAATCCCAGAGTTTCCTTCTTCTATCATCAGGTACTTCTTAGGCTATTTGCAGCAGTGAAGTTAATACTGATAAGGCTGTGATACAAGGGGGCTGCCAAAGGGGTGCAGGTGAGGGAGGTGGGGGTAAACAGACAGGGCTTGTGACTGTGGGATACCTTGCTGTGAAAAGGAGACCACCTGGAGGAGAAACCATGTCCCATAAATCATGGGGCTGTGTAGAAAAGGAATTGGTACTTGAGAGTCAGGGTTCAACAAGGTCCCTTAGCTCAGATGCAGCTTTAAGCATGTGTTAACGTGGGGCCAGTCTTGAGCTGCTGGTGAGGCACCTGCCAGAGTCCTCTGAAAGTTCAGTGTGTCTCTGCAGTGAAACATCAGTATTTACACAGGGCAGGGGGCATATCCATGCAGTGATGAGGAAAAGCAAGGCAGTCACTGAGCCTTCAGCACATCCTGGGAAGAGAAATATTATAGGAAAATAAACCATACAAAAAAATATACCTCTTTTGCATTATGGCGGCTTCCTGTTTCAGAACCATCATTGAAAGCAAGGTGGGAAAAAACTCTACACAATGCTTTATTTCTGTTTGTCTAGTAACATCTTGAGCCATTTATAAACTGGAACTGAAAGCTTTATGTCCAAACAGAAATAAATCCAGGGTACTTTAAGAGCTAGCAAGATATACAGGCATTTGGGAATACTTTTTGTAAACTGGAGTTGTCCCAAACGTCTTTTTTTCTCCGTTCTGAAGTAATTTTCTGTCTGAACGATACTAGTTGTAGACCAGAGTCCAAAATGAGCCAAAACATGATGGGATTTATGCCAGCATATGAGAGAGCCATGTCAGCCAGTGCATGAGCATTGGTGTTCTGCTGGGGAGAGGACTGGCAGTGGGGCAGCTGGATTGGGGCTGTCCCTGGCAGCTGCAAAGCAGCACAGCCCCTCTCTGGCATGAGGAGAAAGTGAGAAACCTTGGAAGACCTGTGCCGTGGCCAGGGGGTGTGGAAGGTGGCAGGCAGAGACCAAGGGAGGGAGTTAAGACATTTTCCTTCTCACGGCAGATCATCATCCATTTGGCTCAGCTCTCTCCCTCTCTCTCTGTATCTCTCCTCTAAAAATGTAGTGCTAGGTACAGGACTTCAGTAAATACGCTGATATCCCACAGCTTGGTGACAGGCCTTGCTGATCGTATTGCAGCCCTGGCTCACTTTCATTAGACTCTGCAAATATACTGCCATTCTCGCAAAATCTATGTGCTGGGTAAGCCAGAATCTCTCCTATGGTCCTCAGATAGCCACTTACCTATTTGTCTCCCTCTCAATTACTGTCCTCACAGAGAAAGCACATTTTAGTTTATTATATCCGGGGCTTTTGATGGCCTGGCAGGAAAGAATTAAGGTCTAGCAGAGGGGAAAACCAAATGTAGCTCAGGAAGAGTGAGTGTCATCTGAACAGAAGGGATCAATAACAACTCTTATGTTTAGCATTATTTTCAGAACAGGCATTCAGTACCTAGCTCCCAGATGAGATTTTCTGCAGCACATGGTCATTTTCTTCTTACAGATTGACCAACCTAATTTTTAACCTTGAGAGCTTTAACACTCATGCTACTTATTTGGGCATGCCCTACAGATAACAAATCCATCTAAATAGACTAAGCTTATAAATATATGGTTTGCATACACCATTTCTGAGTCTTCTTTATTGATTAGCCTTGGCCTCACCAGTAGATCTGAAGAAATCTAAAAATGTATCAGTGTTTGGGAAGAGGACCCAAAAGGGAGATCAGGAGCAAAGTGAGGAGGATGGAGGCGCCAGGATGGTGAGGAGGTGTGTGGGGAGCCCAGGGGTTCAGTGTGGGGGACAGGATGGCATGTGAAGTGTGTGGAGCCCGAGTCCTAAGGGCAGAGGGGAGGGAGGATGAAGGCATTTTCAGCTGAGAGGAATTCTGATGCTTAAAGTACCATTATCATGTGCTGGGGAGATGTGCATTTTAAATACCAGCATTTAAAATCCTTTGCCTTTAATGTCATGTTTGCATATTGCATGAGTATGCATTTGACCGAATAGCTGAGTGTGTGTAAAAGTCAATTCTAAAGCAAGGAATCATCACTTGGAACCTGCAGCTGGAAAAAATTTATTCAGGCTTCCCAGATGCGCTCAGGCTCAGCTTGGCTGTCCTTAAGAGCAAACCGAAAATTTAACAAGTAAGCAATATGTGAAATTGTTTTGAATAACTGTTGGGTATGGTCGTGAAAACCTGAATGAGCCCCCTGCTGACAGCTGACCAGAGAGTACCACAGAGACCAGCAAGCAGATGCAGGAGCACTTCCCTGAACTGCCCCACACCACACTACTTGGATCTTCTTTGAGACGAGACAGTGCTTCATCTTTGCACCACCTTTTTCCTTCTCATGTGACTCAGTCTTAAGTATGTGTATGGTGCAGTAACTTTTGGGGAAAAAAATCCCCAACAACCAACAATCTTTTCACCAGGGATGACATTGAGGCCACAAATTCAGTCCACATTGGAGGAGTTGGAACTAGCTCCCTTTCTCAACCACAGTAAACCAAATTTTCAGCACTGAATTGCATGTTTTCATTTCTGAGGCACGTTAGCATCTAGCTGAGGATGAGTAACGTGTAGTGGTTGGTATCTGAAAGATCTGCTGCACGGGATATTTGCATGTAGCCTACTGAGCACCATAAGACAGGAACCAGTGCTGTCATTGGGCCTGTTTCCTGTCTGGCCCAGTGATACATGTCAAGATCTGAAGCTAGATGATCTCTGAAAATTAAAAGGTGCAAAGTAATTCAAACTTGTGACATATTGATTTCTCTGTTCAGACACCATATAATTCGTAAAGCTGCAACACAGCACTATAACTCAATGCTTGGTCTTTAATGACTGGCCCAGTTATAAATACTGTTTTACCATTTACTGACATTTTACATTTATTGAGCATGTATTTTATCTAGATGCATAAACAGAGTACAGGCCATTTTTAACAAACAGAAAAATATTTCAGGCTAAACAAAAGCAAGAACGCACAATTACGTGAATGCACTCCCAATGCGTGATGAGAAGGTGTTGCCAGATGTTCTGCAGGAAACTGGGGAAGGTGTGTATAGCGGCCGGGTTGGGGTCTGTGGCTCAGACCCAGGAAGCTGTCACCGCTCCAGAGAGAGTGTCCCGCAAGGGACAGTCTTCCAGAGGTCTGTGGTGATCCCTCGGCCGCTGGGGCGCCTCTGCAGAAAGGGTGCCTGTTTCAGCAGGCTGTCAGCCCTTTAGGGATTCAGCGAGAATGATTTCAGCTCTTGTTCTGCGAGGCAGACCCCAGGCTGGACTGGGGGGAGAGAGACGGGAGGCTCATATTGATGCCATGAAGATTTTTTGCCTTTTCTTTTATACCCCTGTTATACCTTTTTACTTCTGTATTCCCAGTGCTTTTTGCCTACATTCTTGGACTTGTTTGTCAAGCTGAGAGATTAAACATTTTAGAAGCTTCGTAGCTAGGGATCAGTGTGCCCCAGACCCCAAGGTCCTCTCCAGAACACATTCTGTGAACCAAGATAGAACCATCCAGGGGAAGGTTCCTTGGGGAGGGGGGCTCACTTGAGCCTCTCATTGGGGAATTTTTGATAGATGTGCTAATTAGTAACACCTATAATGTTATACCTGATCTTTTGGGGCATATTTGGTGGGGTGCATTTCAATGCATACAACCTGGATGTGTGCACCTAAGGATCCTTAATACAAATACCAAGGTAAAATCCCTTTTCCCCTTCTAACCGTGTATGCCTCTTGATTTTAAGACCAGGAAAAGGCATCAGTATAGCAGTTCTGCATGAGGCAGCTTTATCAGTCTGTACCCCGCAAAAGGGAGGCTAGGGACGAGTTCTCCAACTCAAAGGGACAGAGGGCTAGATCTTATAGGGATTCAAGGGTGGGTGTGAGATGGTAGAGGCCAATGGGTTACAAGGAATCTACATAGGGTATCCAAGAGTAGCATGGTTCTTGTTTTCTCTCATTCTCACCGAAAGTGTTGCCTTTTCCAAGGGGATTCTGCTGGGAGGTTATGCAATCTCCTTATCAGCAGGCCTCCCTCCAGGGCAGGGGCTGGGCATACGCCACAGGTGTGGGCCAGGGGGATGTGAGCAGAGCATGGAGAATAGTGTTGGAAGAGCTGCAGTAGGAACCCATGTCCTGGACAGCAGTTGGCTGAGGTCCTAAGCTGGATGTGACATGAGTGGCAGTGCTTTGAGCTGCACACTCATTTACCCCACACAAGGCATCATCCTAATAACAAACTGCAGCACTTGTTGGGGAGGACAGCAGGGAAGGGAGCTGTGTTTTCCTCAGGCTCTGGGTGAAGAAACACTGAAGGAGCTCTGTGGTGGGCACATGAAGATCAGATCTCTGTTGGGTTTTTTTTCCTGGTTATAGCAAACAGGAGTTATTTTCTGTATACTGTAGCATCTGCACTCCCAGGTTCAGCTAATGTTACAGAAAAAGTGACAGAGCTCCCCCTTGGACTGTACTGATCTATTCTGTAATCATAAGGGTAAAATTGTATAAAATTTGTAAGTTCAGGTTAGATTCCTGAGTCCATAGATAGTGACTTCTCTTTTATTTAAGTAAAGAGAACATTTTTAGGAAATTAAGTAAGTAATGAAATATAAACTTACCTCCCCATTCACAATTTGTTTTTAAATAACCTATAGATTCTGTGTTTACCTAGACAGGATGCAAAATGAATAAATTATGTACAAACAAGCTGGTTTTGCCAGTTATAGATATAAAACCTTGTAAGGGCTTCTGGTTTTAAAAGGAAGTTGAAATTACATATTTTTCATGTAAAGTATTAACATCATTAAATCTATTTATTTAAAAGATCTTTAAAAAACCAGGACACAAAAGTTTACTCTTATAGAACACAGATGGCACATCATGGCTGGGTTTCACATTATGAGATACAGTCATATGAAATATATACATCTGCATCTGAACCATTCACCCTGGTTCCATTTGTACTTAAACAAAAGATACTTCTGGAGAGAAATTTCTCTCATCCAAAAGTGAACATATTTAAGCTGATATTTATTATCATGCGTGTAAAAAAAAAAAACTCCAGAGAGAAAAGCCTTCTTCTCCTGAGAAACAGAGGAATTAAAAGCATTCCTGTCCTCATCTGAAAACACAGGTTTTTTCATTCATTCAGACATATTATTTTATGAGATGACAGCAAGCTTTTAAATGAGTATTTCTTACATAGCCTGGCACACAACTTCTACTGGAGACACAAGGTTGAATGAAGTCACATTTTGACATGGACTAAGCTTGATAGATATAAGGTTTAATTACACTTGCATATTTAATTATGTGGGAAAAATAATTTAGAGACTTGTTACAGTGCTTGTTCTCATTGCCTTATTGACATGAGTTATCTTATCCATGAACACCCTGCTATATTCACACTACTTACTTCAATTTCTCCTGAATTTAGAGCCAAAATTAGCCTTTATCCTTTTCATGTAGAAGATGTTTGCCATACTTATCTTATAGGAGGTGGAATTTTCCAAGCACTTACCACAGAAATCAAAGGTGGTTTTGCTGTTAAATTCCCCAGAGAGCAGAATTAATTGGTAGGAACTACAAAGAGAAATCCTGCATCCACCAAAGTAACTCATCCATCATCTGTGAAGGGCTCTGGTACCCTGACTGGATGGCACTGGTGTGCAGAGCACTACCAGGGCTGTGGCTCACACTGTGTTAAGAAGGTCACAAAGTGTGTGTGCTTGCTTTGGGAATTCACCTATCAAAAGCCCATTCTTCTTGAAGTTATAAGAGACTTGGAAAGAATATTGGGTTGAGTTTTTACTTACATTAATGAGAAAACCAATAACTAATGAAAGTCTAGGTTCAAATCAGTGAACCATACGATCATTTAATCTGGGAGAACTCTAAGATCATAGAGTCCAACTCTTAACCCAGCACTGCCAAGTCCATCTCTAAGCCACGTCCCTCAGTGGCACACCCACGTGTCTCTACAACTCATATTCTGTCAGGCTGAGCATGCTCCTTCAAGAAAAGGAGCTGCCACAGATCTTGATGTACTAAGCCATAAATGTACAAGGTGATTACAGCAGATGTAGCCCCTGAACAGGCTAATGGGTCTGGGCACAAAGAACGCTGAGAGCCACAAAACGTGGTGAGTACACACACAGCCCAGCCATGCAGGAGGCCTTCCTGGGCAGCAGTACAGCTGGAATGTCTTAGTGAACAAAGAGGAGCTAAACTCCTTAAAAAAAAAACCTCTTTATCTGTTAAAAAAAAAAAAAAAAAGAAGACTCACACTGCAGTTCCTGGAAAATGACAGTCAAATTGAAACAGGGCAAGAAATCTGCTCCTAAACCTCTCCTGTGAACATGTTTTAAGAAGTTTTGTCTTTTGCATTTGAGTCATTGTATTGAGTTACAGAAGTGGAAGTGTTAAAAGAATTTCCATCATGCAAAATATCCAGCTAGTCAAAAAAAGCCATTCTAATTTTGTAAATTCTTCCTAAAGGAGTGACTGTTATGGGGAAGGGGAAGTAGTAATTAATGTAGATGGTGCTGTCTCAGAAGCATAGTGAGCTTGGCTGCACAAAGAGCTTCTTTTATGATTATTTAGGTATTGCCTTTTCTCAAAAAATGTTTACTGAGGACCCCTGTTAGTTTGAAATAGTAGTTTTCATGGGGTTTCTTCACTGCACCTGCTATTCTTAATTTGAACAAAACAGACATTCTTTGAGTAGCTTTTTTATAGTGTAGTCTAAGCTTTATGTAAATAACCTTTATATTTATACATGAGCTGGGATGAGTAATTTGTCCAGGATATAGCAATGTATTATACTGCCATTGAATTAAAACACAAACAGTTTGGTCATGAGGTAGCTTCACTGTAAACCCTAAATTAGATTAGATTAGATTGGAAAAGTGGTTGCCTTTCCCTGGCCAGGATTAAAATGTTAGCTGCTTTGGACATCAGGAAAATATTCTCAGGACAAAATCTCAAGAAACCGAAGGATGCCTGTGATTTAATTAGGCATCTTGTGCCATTTAGTGTTTCCCCAACTGCTCAGTCACTGGAGTCATGAGATTCTGAAAAGCCATGCTTTTCCTTTAAAAACAAAATTACTAGTCCTTAAAATTGCTGAGGTAAAAAAAATTAAAAGGAAGCTCCTTAGTGTTAAAGAAACCAAAAAGAAAAAAAAAAGATCAAGTATTTTGGAAGAACTGGTGTGTTTCTATGCAGGTTTTGAAAAGCTGTGTTTGATAATATCAGCCATTAGTAAGCAACTAATGTGGAAAAGAGACTGTATAGTTCACAGGGATAATTTTTAAAATCATTTTGCACCCCTTGGTCCTTAGAAGAAACCCCCAAAGAAATAATTATCAGGCAGAAGAGCCCCAGCCTCTGTAGGAGCAAAGTCCTGAGCCTCCTCCAACCCAGCACAGCAGACAGAAAGCAGCACATGTCCCAGATTGCTCCTGTCTGGCACAGCTGGAACTGCTGCCTCCTTCCTGGCACTGACATTCACAGTGCTAACGACTCAATGGCAACTACTCTCAATCAGCCAGCAATATCGATGGTTTTCTACAGATCTCACAGCTGTGCTCCTGTTCTGGGACTTGATGTCTATGCCAGATTGTCCTGAAGGTGAGAGGAGAGATGGGGGGGAAGGGGCCCCAGGGCTGCTGCACTCACCCCTCCGCCCCAACACATAGCAGGTGGCAGCAGGTCTTTGCCTCCACAGTGCAGCCTGGGCAACACAGAGAGCTTGAGACATTTAAGATCATAACAACCATTGTGTGTGTTTAGAGTAGCCTCAATACCTCTCTCCAACCATGTCTGAGAGGAAAAAGCAAAAGGAGAAGGATGCAACCAGCAGGGCTTTCCCTTAGTGTAAACACTCAGCACTGTGAAATCTTCACGTTAGTGGTTATCTCTGGACTGCCTTGTTAAAAAAACCTAAGGGTTTTTCTTCTAGGAATTTGTCTAAATTCCTCTTGAACTTCCTTGTTACATGGAATTTAATTTCGCACTTTGGTTGGGAATTACGTGAAAAAAAGAAATCATCCTGTCATTTAATTTGCATTAGATGCCTGATAATTTCAGAACTTGATCCTTATGGTATGCAAACAGTGGTTAACATTTTCTCATGATCCTCCTACCAGACATTGATTTAATTAGCCTTGTCTTAATGCTTCTCAGCTTATGAGTTCTTTTCAATTTTTTTACATCTGGAAGTAATTCTCAAAAGGTCTGAAAAAATTTAGGAGCACAGCTTATGAAAAATCCACATTTTCCAGTATCTGTCTTTAAGACAGATAACTTGGCATTGTCCTTGGTAATTAACTTGCCGGTACTACACGCCCTGTTTCTAACAAGGTCTTTTTTGCACAAATTCAAAATACAGTAACAAGGAACTGGCCATCTTTTACCTGTGGCTGGATGAAAGCATTGAAAAATATACAAAATCAGAACAACAACATTAATGTTTTATAAAGGAAAAAAATGTGATATGAGATTGTATCTTTTATCAGTGATAGGGAAAAAAAAAACCCCAAAGAAATATTGCTTCAAGGTTTTGTAGAAGCCTAATTTGAGGCAACTATTTATAGATGCTGCGTATTATGTTAATTTGGCTTCTCCTGACACACAAAGGCTTCCTTTGAGAGCTTTTGTAGTAAAAGAAGGAAGAAAGCGAGGGGCCCTCCCAAATAGAGATATGATAAAAGCTGCTGTCATTATAACAGATCATCAGAAAGAGAGAAGGAAATACTGAGACACCATTCATCACTTTGAGCAACGCTCACAAATAGCTCCTGGTTAGGTAGAACTAGCTGCAATTTTTATGAAGAGGGATATGTTATCAGAAAAGTGCAATTTTTCCTTTTTCGCAGGCTGTTTACAAACTCATCCCAATTTCTGCCAGTGTTATTTGCAATAATTCATTCAAATACCTCACTCAAAACAGTAAGAAAGAATTAATTTCTATTTGAAAATAAATTTCTTTTCCCTGAAATGTTGTTGGGTTGGGGTTTTTTTCAGAAATGGGATGTGAAGTTTTCAGCTTCTAGACTGTATGCAAACAGATCATTTTAAATGGGTTATTTTCATTGTATTGAGGTCATTGATCACACTATTTTTTTACTGCATGACTGTAGTAATGAAAAATAAGATTTTTGACATGGGAAAACAGACCAGAACTAATGAACTATCAACAATGCATATGAATAACAACCAAGAAATGAACTGTGCTTTGTAGAATTTTAGGTTAGTTTTTATTTTTGGTGGTTTAAAAGGAATAGTGGCACCGTTGCCACCTTCACTGATTGCTTTACCCATAAAAATGCAATTTTTTCAGGGAGAAAAAAAGAAAATCTTTACAAATTAATGTCTGCAAACACAATATGGTTAGGGTATAAATGTAATGTCAGAAATTATGTGTTTATGGATGCTGCTTTGTGGCCAAATTCTTTCCACTCCCTTGCAGACAGACAGCAGGGGAGTAAAACCCTTTATATGGTGAAAAAGTCCACTCACAATGTAGACATCTTCTAGAAATGTGGTGCTGGATTTATTTAAAAATATTAACAAAACACTAGAAATCATTCACTTGGAGATTATTATAACTCATTTGTATCAAGCTGTTTTTCCATTAGTCTGTAGTAGTGCCATTAACCAGACACTCAAAATACCAGTCATTTGGGCAGTGCTCAAAGAGAAGCTTCTCTCCAGTCTATGGCAGAGCAGCATCAGCCACCATACAGCTGCTCTGGGTGCTGCCTATGGGTAAGGGGACGAGGCAGGAGGTGGGAGGAGGTGGCAGGCCAGCTGCTTGCCCGCACAAAAACTCCATCCACCAGCTGCTGGGGTGGCCTGGGAGCACCCTGGAGGATTTGTCTGGTGTGAGCAGGCATGCTGTGCTGCTCCAGGGAGGGCACAAACTACAGAGGGGCTGACAAAGTTTTAAAAATTACTTGTCTGCACTCCAAAATCATCAAGCATATCACGTTTTGTATATTGCCCACATAATATGGACACGTAAGTTAAGCGCTGAGGCTCAGAAGATTTGATGCCTGTGCAGGTGCTGCTGGCCACAAAGGCTCTGCCAGCTTGCACAGGGATTTTGCTGTGGTATGCACAAAATGGTGTTGACTTAACCTCATCCCAGGTATTACTTGAATGAACCCACACCATCAAATAACATCTTGGGCTAGGAAATCTGTGTCTAGACCAGATGTAAAGATATATTTAAAGCAATCTCACCATCTCTTATAATTCTCTCTCCTAGCAGTAGTCTGTAGTCAGGCTGGAGACGTGTAAAATCAGGGGTGTTGTTGTTTTTCAGGCCAGGGATAGCAAGTAATCAGTAGCCTAGAAACATCACCATTGCACTCATATCCTTTGAGGTAGCAGCTGATACCAAGACTACAGAATCAAAATTAATCTTTCTGGACATATGGTTAAATCAACATAATTTCTTATCATCCTATTCCTTGGGGATAGAGGCAGAGAGCATCCAGATCTCCTGCATCCTATTATTAGGGATGTTATTATCATTACTTGCTGAAAAGCAATGTCGACTGAAAAAGGAACACTTTCTTCCTGCTAAAGGACCTGCCTTTTAATTTTTATTCTAGCATTGTTCAGGGTAGGGGGTGGTGCTATTAAAATGAGCTTAATTCTGCTGGGATAATGAATTCATTTATATTCTTCTATGCAACTGTCTTTACCACACTTTGTCACTGAGCCACTCTGAATTTTCAGTTGATGCAACCAGATAGAGTTGAATTGGAAAAAGCTGACATTTCCAAACGTGCCTGAGTAGGAAATGATTCAGTGGTTCCAAGGAGTAGAGCCAACTGTAAAAGACCATTTGTAACATGATACATCTGGAACCCTAAGCCACCCTTTTGTTTTATGAGCTTCTAATCCTGCTATTTTAATGTGTGGTGCTTTCCTTTTCCATAGGAGGATTTTGATCCCACGCTGGTTTCTTTTGCATCTGGTGTGAAGAATTTGTATTGTAGCTGTCTAGGGAACTCATCATAGGGACAACCAGTGGTCCCTGCCCTCTGCAAACCCCACTGGGTCTCAGTCAGCCCAGGGCAGCCTGTTGATGTAGGGTGAAGAGTACATCTAAAGAAATTAGTCAGTGACTGAGCCTTTGCCATTTCGATGATTAGATTTTGACCTTGGATTCAAAATATTCATTTGCATTTGTCACAAAAGTGGTCACTGAGGTATGCAAGTCGTGCTGGCTTATTTTCTAACAGCCTATTTTGCAGCATATTGAGGTATTGTATGCCCTGGGAGAACAATCAAAAGCTTGTTTTACCTAATAAGGAAACTGCTGAGGCGTATGAATAACCGTTCTGTTTTCCAATACATTTCACACCGATTAATTTTCCAGTTTTATGAAACAAGCTGCAGTTATCTTTGAGTCAGGTTCAGCGAACCAGTGCTTGACTTTAAATAGAAAACTACTGATGTTGCTGGGCAGATGCACACAGGCTTTCAAAAGACCAGTGCTCCCATCAATACCGAATGAAACCATCTTCTTCAATCTCCCACTTGCTTGCTTCTGGCTACAGGAACACTGACTTCCCTTGTAACTGAAGTATATTTTTATTTGATACTTGCAATATTTTCTTGTAAGAACTTGTGTATCAGCCCTGTTCAAGTTTCATAAAATTTCAAGTTTCATAAAAGAAGAAATGAAGTTCAATTTTACTTTTCTAATTCCTTTTCTATAGTTTACAGGTTTCTCTGAATCAGGTACTTTGTGGTAGAGAAGCTGAAGATGTGTTTGGCAGGCTGGCTAAAGGAACAGCTGAGCTGTTTGCTACTCAGATGGTTTTGTGTTTTGATTCTGTCCATGAAGAGTGTTCCATAAACTACCAATATTAAATACTTAGTCTTCTTTCTAACATTAGTGCTTCTAGGCACCACATTCCTGAGAAAATAATTCATGCTTCTAAGGCACATAGTCAAGTCTTCTTCTAGGAACAGAATAAACATAAAACTCATGTCACTTACCTTTTCATGCTCAACTGCCTGGATCTCTGCAGCACTCAGGAGACCACTGGTGTGCTAGAGGATCAAGCTGTTGGCACATGAGGAGGGATGAGAAGAGGTGTCTGTGACATGGCTGCAGGACCCTCACCCAAGGACTTGCACAGTTCCCTTCCACTGCTGTTCCCTGCAACATAGCATAGGAGCACCATAACTCCCTGTGTAATACTTCGCCTGCCAGCCAGGTCAGAGCCTCACACACAGATCCTTTCCAAGGCAGTAACGAAGGATGTTGAATCCTCACACTGAGGCCTCCTGGTCTGTGCATGTAGAAAGCTCTGGCATCGTATTGACAGCACAGCCAGCAGCCAGGGAAAGATTCCACACATAGGTTTAAACATTCCTAGCATGAAAGGTGCCATTTAAGCATCAGTCATCATGTTCACTGTTGGCAGAGGACTAGGTGACTCATTTTATCACCAAGGCTATTCCTAGAAAAAGAAAATGTAAGTGCGTTAGAAAGGCAGAAGGGCTCCAAGTACACGAAATCTTATAGTCTTTATAGGAGAGCCTAAAGTATCACCATTAAGCACCAATAAAATCCTGAGTGATTAATGATCAGAGAAAATAGAAATGGGTTTGTGTTTCTGGCTATGCAGCATCATGCCAGGACTCACAGCGGGATCAGAGATATGTGGTGCCAGAGACCAGAGACCCAGGCACAGGTGATCAGCATTTGCTGGAGTTGTGGGTCTATGGTATTTTACAAATTGTTAACAGCTGCATGAGAAATACTTCAACATCCTAAATAGAGAACTCTGGAACAAGCACTGCTTTGTTTCCCATGACTATTAGTTCACCTCTTAACCAAACCTTTTCCTGCCCGTGGGAATGATTTCCACTCATCTTATTGTTATATATTGTTAGAAAAATGGAGAGGGTATTACACTCAGAGAATGTTTTTAAAGTCACCCTATCAATCCTATTTTTGTTTGCTTTGTGGAGTTGTCTCAGGGTACACAAGATGGCTTGCTTTCAGATTAAATTAAACCAGAAGACAGGCTTCTGGTTTGTATCTAATGGGCTACAACCACTAATGGTGTTAATAGCCTCCTCCATCCCCCTCTGTGCCCCCACCCTGGATAGTGTGGACACTGGATCCCCAGTGCCAATTGTTTAACCCCATAGACCTACTCCTATTGCAAGCCACTACGCAGCAGCATGGGCATCCTTTCAGATGCTCCAGCCAGGTTCCTGCTGATTTATGCCTTTGCTGATCTGGACAGCAGTATGGGGTCTCTGACTCTTCCAATTCAATTTGAGCTTGTCAACTGACACATCTGCAGCCTTGCAGGTTGTAAACTTCAAAATCTGTAGACTAAATTCACTCATTGTATGTCAGGGTGTCCATGCCCTGTCCATGTCCACATCCTCCTCACAGAACTCCCTAGCCTCCAGCTCCTTACTTCATGATTCCTCATAACTTTTCCTTATCACTTCTTTACACAGGTGGATGCACCAGCTCTGTTCCTTCCCTCAAATATAATTTGAACTCATGCAATGTAGCAAAGCACAGAGGAGTTAAAATCCATTAAGTTAGCAGGCTTGAGAGAGGGTGTTATGGCAGAAAGCATTCTGCATATTGCTTAACACCTATTTTACCTATCTCAGTGTCCTGGTTTCAGCTAGAATAGAGTGCATTTCTTCTCAGTAGCTGTTACAGTGCTGTGTTTTGGATTCAGAATGAGAGCTGTTGATAACATACCAATGTGGTTTTTTGCTAAGTCATTTTATTCTAAGTCAAGGAGTTTTGTTTTTCCTTGTCTCATGCTCTGCCAGTGAAGAGATGCACAAAAAAAACACACTGGGAGGGAGCATAGCAGGGACAGGTGATCCAAACTGACCCAAAAGTTCCACACCACAGAACATCATTCCCAGTGTATAAACTGAGAGGACTTATCCAGAAGCATGGCTGATCTGGGTTTGGGAAGGGAGGTCTGGCATTGGCAGAGCAGTTGTACTGTGCATCAATGATTTGTTTCCTTTTTATTATCAGAATCATTATTTACCAGTATTATTGTATTTTACTTTATTTTCAATTATTAATCTGATCTTGTCTCAACATACAAGTTTTACTTCAATTCTCCTCCCCATTCCACCAGGGAGAGGGGGGTTGAGTGAGCAGCTGGGGTGGTGTTTTGTCTCCAGCTGGGCTTAAAACCATGACAGTCCTATTTTGGCACCTGAACAGGGGAACCAAAGGTTGAGATAAGGACCAGAGTATGTTAAAAGAAAATTGTTATAAACATTCATTGTATTGGTTTAAAAATAGTTGCTAGTTAAAATGTGGACTTATTAGCCCTCATATTTGTGGTGTTTTGTCTGGGTTATACCTGTAATACCTCACTTGCAGAACGTGTTCTTTGTGGTGTATTTTGTAGGATGAGTTTATGATATGACAGTGTTTCTGGTTGGGACACCAGCCTAGTGGATATATTCAGTATTGCAGGTACCTCTGTGCTTTGGGAATCATCTACTTGAAACAACTGAAAATCACACCTTTGGCTTTTTCTCCTTTTTCTCAGAGGAACAACATATAGAGGAAACATCTTCCTTTTTTTGTTTTTTCTTTTCTTTCCTCCTTTATTCCTTCCTTGTCCTCCAGGCTGATTACAGTAGTCAAGAATATTAAAGATTTTCAATACCCTGTAGCTACCCTTGAAACCAAACTGGTCCTCTTGCTAGGAGCCAGCACGTTTTTGCATATGGTTCAGGCCTTCTTTCCTCATTTTTCCTTCTTCTAAGGTCAGATTTTTCCCTTCTTCTAAGGTCAGACAAATAATTAAGAACATTACCTAGAGATCTGCCCAAAAGTTGGATAGTTCAGAGTGGCGGGGTGGGTGGGATTGTATGAGCAAGTCCCATGGGCAGTGGGCACCTACAATGTGTTTGCACCTTACCCCTAAACATATGCAGAATCCAGAAAAGTAGCAAAGTATTTTTAAAAAGTGTCTTAACACCCTGGCACCCCAAAGAAGACCCAAATCTCTGCAGCGTGTTGGGGCCTGGCCCAGGCCTCTTGAGCCATGTTCAACACTGCTCAGTGGCCTCAGGAGGAGAAGGTCTTTAAATGTGGCAACAGGCCCTGCAGCTGCTCCAACTCCAGCAATAGGCACTGCCACTACTCCACCCCTGGAAATTACTCTGCATACTGCAGATCTTGTTTCTATCTTCTCTCCATATTTGTTTTCCTCAGAATGAATTGGTTCAGGAGTAGATGGCTTCCTGAAATCTGAGGACTGGCCAAAAGTCTATATTCAAAAATGGCTCTATTTCAGACAGAAAAAACCCATCAAGATAATATATGGACTTGACAACTCAGCTATAAGCACCTGTTCATCTCTTTATAGGTGAAGTTCAGTTAAGTGCATCTTGCTTCTAAAATTGTCCTGACACCACTGGGAATCTTGGCTCAGAGTAAAGGAAATGAGCAAACCCAGGAGCTCTGCCAAAGTCAGTGCTATGAACACTGAGTGTACTGGGGAGCAGAGAGAAGGCTTCTTGTTCACCTCACAGTCACTGGCAAGTTCTACTGTCATATTTAATTTTCCATGAAATTATATTCAGACATAGGAGGGAAGTATCAGAAAGATTATTCATGTCTTGGCCAGGGTCTACGCAGAGGAGGGCTATCAGTGATAGGAGGTCTTCGTTAAAGGGTTTATTTTGTTCATGAACGAAGACCAGGTTTTCAGATGTGAGCAAGTTGTGGTCACTACAATGAGAAGGGAGTTTTGCTGTCAGGTTAGATCTCCATGCTGCTGCCAGTTTCTTTGCAGCTGCTGCCCCTCAAAATAGTCTCCAGTTAAGGAGGTGCTAAAAAAATATGATGATATGAAGACAAAAATAAGTAATTCACTAAACAGGAAACATTGTAAAAGTACATACATTGAGTCAGAACAAAAATCTGTGACTTACAGTACTTTGACCCAAGCTTCTTCTGAGACTGCCAGTGGCAGAAAAAAAGGCAAGAACCCCTCCTTGACTAAGAAAGCTGTTTCTAGGTGCTTTACAAGGCACCTAATGTATTATTTGCTTTGACAAAACCCAGTTTTAAAACCAAGCGACTAAACAAGCAGGATAATACAGTGTGGTGGTTTATTGGTTTGTAGGGACAAACAGCTGCTTGAAACTTCTGTGACTGGCACAGAGTCAAGAGGTGACAGGGAGGTTGCTAGACCATTTGGATGGGCTGGTAATGCCTCTGTGATGACATATTTTAAGGAAGGAGGAAGCGCGAGAAGTTCCTTTTCCTGCTTCCCAGCTGAGGGGTGGTGAGGCAGGGGGCTCCTGGGCCTCCTCCTGGAGCGGGCCACAAGGGCCCCCAGCGTGGCGGCCGGGGCTGGGCCACCAGGAGAGCCACCCTGGAGCCGCAAGCAGCCGTGAACAGCCGTGAGCAGCCGTGCAGCCAGGACCAGGCAGTGCGGGCCTCTGGGGCTGGCACAGCCCATGCGGGGCCAGCAGGCCCTTCCATTCAGCCGGCGCAGCTCGCGCCGAACTGGGCAAAAAAAACCATGCAGCTGGCAACGAGAGACATGGCGAATATTTCCTGAGTGCAGAGCCCAGACGAGATCAACTTCTCAGCTGCAACTTGACAGACACCAACTTTCTTCCAAGTCAGAGAGAAAGGAAAAGTGAGGTCACATGAGGAGGCCAACATGGCGGTGCCAAGGTCGGTGGGGGAAGGGAGAGGGCGGAGGCGCTCCAAACACTGGAGCTGAGATTCTCCTGCAAGCTGTGGTGAGGACTGTAATACAACAAACTCTTTCTCTATAATTCATTGAAGTGCATGGGGGGGTGCAGTGATGCCATGAAAATTTTTTGCCTTTTCTTTTATACCCCTGTTATACCTTTTTACTTCTGTATTCCCAGTGCTTTTTGCCTACATTCTTGGACTTGTTTGTCAAGCTGAGAGACTAAACATTTTAGAAGCTTTGTAGCTAGGGATCAGTGTGCCCCAGACCCCAAGGTCCTCTCCAGAACACATTCTGTGAACCAAGATAGAACCATCCAGGGGAAGGTTCCTTGGGGAGGGGGGCTCACTCGAGCCTCTCATTGGGGAATCTTTGATAGATATGCTAATTAGTAAAACCTATAATGTTATACCTGATCTTTGGGGACATACTCGGTAGGGTGCATCTCGATGCATATGACCTGGACGTGTGCACCTAAAGATCCTTAAAATAAATACCAAGGTAAAATCCCTTTTCCCCTTCTAACCGTGTATGCCTCTTGATTTTAAGACCAGGAAAAGGCATCAGCAGAGATCCATGCACAGCCTGTGAAAGGAATGCTCACGCCAGAGCGCATAGATGCTGTGAGAGGCTTTTAGAGATTGAAGAAGAGAGCCTTTGCTTTCAGGCTGGAATAGCTCATCCTTAAAAGACTAAAACCCCATGAACCATTATGACCCACGCTGGCAGTTGTGGGAAGACTGTGAGACCTGTGGGAGAGATTTTTTCACTTCAGCAGATTTGGGCAGGGCTGTTGTTTGTGAAGTTTGAAACCACGCTAGAGAAGTTTGCAGAGAACTGTCTCCCGTGAGATGGATCCCACGGCACAGCAGAAGAAACTCTTTTTCCTTAAACATAAAGAAAGACTTAAGAAATGAAACACTGACCAAAACCCCATGTTTGTTTCCCTTGCGCAGGTTGGTGGAAAGAGGGAGGTACTGGAAGAGAAAGGTGTTCTGAAAGTTTGCTTTGGTTTCTCATTATTCTTTTTACTTTTAATTCTGTTAGTAATAAATCTTCTTTATAATGTTTAAGTTTGGACCTGTTTTGCCTTGAATTTTTTTCCATTTTTCTCAATAATCCATATTTCACCTCATGAAAATGAAGTTTCAATTTCCCCTTCTCTGCTTAGCTATAGCAGAGGTAAGTAAGTGAACAGTTTCTTCGCGGTGCTGGTGCCTAACCAGTGTCAAACCGCCACATACAGATGTGAAGCTATTTATCCAAGGGGAGAAAGCTTATGATTCAAATCCAGGTCTATTTGCAAAGTCTGTAAATTCAGACACCACCAAAAGTTGTCAACTTCACAGAATTGTGGCACCTGGTTTTCACTGAACTCCTGGGCTGATGGAAAAAATTTTTATTCCTCATACTCAAAAGCTAAACATTATTTCCAATGCAAAGTTCACTTCTGAAGTGAGCTGCTAGAGAGTCTCCAATGGAAATTGGTGCTGCTTTGTCAATGTCAAGGGAAGATCTAACCTTCTGCTTCAGACGGCTGGAGAATGGTACATGAGAAGATTCCTGATTGAAAAATGTGGCTTCACAAGAAGGTTGGTAAACAAAACTTGTTTGTTCAGGTTTTATTATAGAACAGCACAGCCACATGAAAGATACAACACATCTTTGCTTCTGCATTGATCTATCAGTTGAGAAAGAGTTCAGATGCGGCCAGAAGAAAGAGCACATTCGTGTTTTCTTTCTAAGTGCACTCTTGCTTTTGTTGTCCCAATTCACTATTCTTAGAGCCGCTAGGGCCCAGAGCCTTTTCAAGTCACTCTTCTTATTTACAGTCATTTGCAGATCATCCTGGCTCCTTCCCTGTCATTCACTCTCAGGTTCTTCTTTCAGCTGCTGCTGCTATTGTTGTCAGCTATTGGAAAAATAAATAATTTTAAGAAGTGAAACACCCCTTCTCCCAGATCTGTTATCCTCCATATTTCACCTATAGAAGCTGCCTTTCACATCATTAAATTGCTTCACCTCCTGCTGTTAGTTATGCCTGCAGAGCTTTTGGTAAGTCCCTGTCTCTGTTGCTGAATGAGGCGCACCTTTCAGAATAGCTGTGACTTACCTGGGACCATAACCCTTTGTCTCTTTCCTCTCTGTTGTCTCAAGGCTTTCAAGAACCATCCCAAGAGATATTTATTGCTGCTAAAACACACTAGTCACTAGTCTGGTTCATCCTGCAAATGCAGAACAGCACATTTCAGGAGCAGCTTTTAGGGTAGCAGTGCAATTTTTCTTCAAATTTTCTTCAATATTCTGTAATATTCTGTGATTTGTGGGGCTTAACTGTGTCTTTCACATTCATAATCACCCTCGGTAATTTAAGAAGCATCAGTTTCCAGAAGCACAGATCCTCTTCACAGTCACCTTACAGATCAATTTTATCCTTTTCTCTTTTTTTTATCCAAGTAGTATTTTTACAAACAGCTGAGAAAGTTTTAAAACATGAAACCTATCTATAACTCTGTCAATAGCTGAAATGTAATGTAATGACCTACACCTTCTCTTGCACAGAGGACTGTATAGCTTTTCTTCAGCAACCCGAATATTTCTTTAACATGTTTCTGACTCTCTGACCAAGTGAGTATTTTTTCTCAAGGGTAGGTGATTATAGACTGCATGTGAGGACAAGGGGCCATGACAAAGACTGAAATGTGCTGGCTTGGAGCAATCCTGTCAGAGTTAGCTGTCTGCAGGCAGGCTCAGAGCGGGCTACATAGATTGATCTCCCTCGCTAATGTACTATTTCTTCATGTTGTCTTTCTTTTTACCTTCTGTTGTAGTAATGACTCACTGTGCTTAAAAGCTGTAATTCTGAATTCTGAAAATGCTCCCAAACCAAAGAATACTCCTTGATGCAAGGTGCAAGAGAATAAGCAAAAGTAGATTTAAAAACAGAGAGAAGGTTTTAGAAATAGAAAGAAGTAGTGAGTATAGTGTATCATGGAGAGGCATGAGGTAAAAACTGCGAGAAATGTGACATTTTCCAGAAATGTATCAGGCAAGGGGAAAAAGTTCAAGTGACCATTATGTTTTCTGGGAAGACAACGTGAAAGAAAAATGGCCCTGAAGTGGGTATTTTTTAAAATATTGCTAGGAGACAGGCATTGGATTTTCATGTAATCAGGTTTGCATAGGGAAGTGTTGAAGTTTGAGCCGGTGATCAGGCAGCATGAAGGATAATGAAGGGGCATATCACTTCTAGGAGAAAGAAAGTACTCTTGAAGGTATCAGCTTTACAAGAGAAATTGATCAGAGTGGAAACATTTCTGAGCCATGTATAGCAGATTTATAACTTGTTTTAACTCAGAATACACTATATACTGTTGTTATAATCACTGTGTCAGAACAAATTGTAATGGAGATCAGATGTCAAAATCAAGGGGAAAAATCCAGTCAACGGTCCTGACTTAAACTGTGAAAAGGCATAGGTTATTTAGCACTAGCAAAGAAGAACCAGATCCGATTACAAGAGTTAGAAGGAATAGAAAGCTGTTTTACAGAATAGAGAGTAACTAAACCCTAAGTCAATGAAGGCCAGAGGAAAATTAAGGAATTCCTGGATTTCTACAGGCCAAAGACTGAAAATCATAGTTGGAATCAATGTACACCTGCAGCCCTCTGAAACACCATGCAAGATGTGCTAAGCAATCAGATTTTGGCCAGAACTGTTATATTCTTAGGGGAATACATTTTGTAAGAGATTGCAGAGCAGGATTTGATGTACCTATTAAGAAACAAGGACTCATTCACAGTCTGTCCAGTGAAAAAGAATTTCTCAAAAGGGAATGTGAGCAGAACATGACTCTGTTAAAGTTTGTGTCTTTGATATTGGCTTTTGAACTACCTTGAGATCTCAAAGAGAAAACCTCGTACTGCAGAGCACAGACACAATGGCAGCCATGGTGGGTGTTCTAGAGCTTCACACAAAAGGGCAATAACATCTTGAACATTCACTTTTAGGGAATAGACTACTGCGTCTGTTCTGAGGTGGAAAACAGGTCAAACACGCAGGCTCATTAAAAAGTAGAAGAGTCCATAAAGACAGAAAGAAATTGCACAGAAAAAAAGAACGATGGACACAATAAAGGTCTAGAAAGGGCAAACAAAACGTTTAGTTCTGAGGAAGGAAACAAAGGTCAAAAACAACATAACAAAACATACCATTACCATTAAAAGTGTAAAAAAAGTCTTGTGCTTTATGAACAGTGTTCAATACAGCGTGAAATGAACTTATTTATGCTAACTCCTGAATCATGGAGTCTCAAGCTGAAGGGCCAAGAAGTCAGTCAACAGGACACGCCAGAGAATCAAGACTGAGCAGAGCAACACAGGGAACGCAGGCAGAACATCACAAAGCCCACAAGATGCTCTGAAGACAAACTCAAAGACTGAGGAGGCCTAAGTCATTAGACACAAAAGTGACAGGCACGTGCTGATTTTAAGCAGTTGTTTGGGTCGGTTATAACCGGCCTGACAAGCGAGGGGAGACAGTTTTTCTTCCTTCCTTACGAATGTTTCAGCCTGGATGTTGATTCCCTTCGACACTGAATTTGTGTTGTGTGTCTTCCAGAATTTCCACTGTTAAGCTTTCCCTTATTCTGTAATAAATTGCTCAGAGGAACTGCATTTCTGTACCTTTTTCTCTCATTAAGGTGTTTAAGTAGACTCATTAAGTATAACATTTGGATGATACCCAGGCAGCAGAGATTACCTCTTTTCTGTTAGCTAAATAGAAGTGCAGACAGAGTGCAATTTTCTTTACACTTGTGTTTCAGAGGGATACTAAGAGGATTTCATAGCAGGAAACTGGGGATTGCAGGAAACGATGCTGCAGGTGAAGGCAAGTGAGCTGTTTGCTCCAGTTTCTAAAGAGTATGTACATTTTATTCCCTCAAATTCTCCTAATCCTTCTTTGACCTCTAGAAGTGAACAGTATTTACAATGTTACAAGTGATTAGAAATAACATGTGCAGAACAATCAGTTTAAGCCTGGATTCCTACAGATTTTTATCTACTCAGCATTTCATCACAAACCCAGAAACTTCTTAATGCCTTTCTCTCTCAGCAACCTGAGATTCTGCTCTTATATTTCTCAAATCCTTGCTTTTGATTGCATCCCCTAGGTATCACCTAGAGAAAGAGCAGGGTGCAGTGGCTTGTCCAGAGCCTGTTGGTGCTGGCAGGGAAGTGATGTGTGCACCCCAGTTTAGCCAGGGGCAAGTTCATGATCAGCTGATGGTGCCACCTCTCTTTTATGGTAACATTCACTTGGCTTTTTCGTCTCCATTCAAGCACAAATTTTCTAGAAAAAAAATAGGAATATGGTGTCTTTGAAACATTATTGTCTCTCTTTCATGTGGCTGAATTTCACAACTGCATTGAAAAGCCATTGGAGAGAGGACATGAACAAACATGAACTGAAAGTACAGTCACATACATGTCACTCCTTAGGAAGCCTTGAAGAGGTGCAGAACTTCTTTCTCATAGACAAGATCCTGAAAAAGGTAGGATTGATTTTTTTCCTTTAGAGATAATCTGCAATGTTTTCCTTCATTTGCTCCAAGTGGGACTTACAAGCCCTGGAAAGTGATCAGTTTTGGAGAGTGATCTCTTTTGGACGGTTTCTCAAATGAAAGCTGTTATGCAGCAGGGATACAACCAGTGTCCTCCTGATGGGGCAGCCTATGAGCACTGTGAAGTCCTTTATCAGTGTGCCTCTAGGAATACTGTTTGCAGAGCCAGGTACAGTGTGGTATTTATAGCCAAAGAGGTTAGAGTGGGATTCTGTGGAGAGAGATAAAAAAGAATTGAGCTGTGGGCTGTGGGACACACCTGCAGAGGCACATGGCAGCACAAAGGAGCACATGGCAGCACACAGAGGCTTGTCTCCACTGGACCCTGGGGGGAGGAGGTGTCACACTGCAGACCCCTATGGAGAGGAGCCTGCTGGGAGCTGACAGACGGGTGAACAGCGAGTGATCACCCCACAGAAGGGCATTTAGGAAGCGTGTTACTGACGTGGCAACATGGGATAGGTCATGTAGTGAGAACTGCCATGTAAGGAAATACTGTGCCTTGAAAAAGTGAATGAAACCAGCTTGTTTCTTTTGAATAAACGATTCAGATTCCCTGCCAGTCTGGGTCTGTGTCTCGGTCACTCACAGGATTCATCTCAATTAAAATTTGTTGTGTACAAAAGGTTAAATGAACCACCCATTTCTCTCCCCTGATTCTAATGGGATGCTCATGTACCTGCCCTGGCTGCAAACCTCTGCAGCATAAAAGTCTAAAGTTACTTGAAAGGAATCTCACCTTAATGTCCAGCCAGTAACTTCTGTTTTACTTCCAAGTAGAATATTCTCAAACAGAAAAATACAGGTAGATATAAAGCAACATGACAAAACCCTTTTAAAGCACAATCTTACTATAAAATGCATAGGTGCAAATAAATCTGTCCCCTTGGTGACAAAGTCATCAACATCAATGTGACAGGATGCTATCATTCAGCTTGCAAATGCTAAAGTTCCCATGCAGTAAGTGGACCGCACTTCATTAAAACCCATTTCTCTGTGCAACCACTGCCAACACCATGATCTCTCTCTGCAATTAAGAAAATGTAAAATGATCCTCTGCAGAGAAGAGTACAGTAGCAATGAAGGGAACAGAGTTAAGTCCAAACCTAAGCCAGCAAATAATTTTCTTTTTACAGCTTCCCAGAAAGGACTTGGCAAGGAACATGAGTAGACAACAGAGCACAGTAAATTGAAGGCTTTATCATGATCCCACTTCTCTGCCATGCAGAAATGCATTTCACTAAACTGCATTAAAAAAAAAGGTTTTATATATGGATGTATGTACATATATATGAATATGAGTATGAATGAAGGCACATATTTACTTCAAAAATGAGTACATTGTAACTAACTCCAGAGTTCCTGCAGTCACTGCTGTCAAGACTGACCACTTCTGCCTTTTTGCCATGTAGAAGGAGCATGACCAACTAGTCACTGACACCATTTACCCTGGGAAACTCTGAAGTTCAGTTCCACAATGTGTTTTTCTGCTAGATTCTCGTTATCACACATTCTGATCTGCCTCAGGCAGGTATTAAGCCCCTGTCAAGTCACAGCTTACATACTAACTGTGAATCATAGATTCTTTTAGCCCAAATTACCTCTGCCTTTCAAGAATCTGAAATAGATACTGTGCAATTAAAGCATTTTAAAAGCATTGACACTTACAGCAATAACTCATTTTGTTGTTTTGTGTCAGACAAGCCATTTGTCTGCAGATACTGTATTATTATCATTGTTTTTAATGTCCCCTTTAGTTTTATGTCCAATAAACAGCATCAATCCTTTGTAAAGACAATATAATGTTCTCAGTATCAGAAGGGACTCACATATAAAAGAGAGGAAAAATTGTATTTGCTATAGCCTTAAACCAAGTAAGGCCAAGTACAATGAAATGAGAGAGTCACTGATTTCTTTCAGCTTTCCAAAGAATGATCTAGAGAGATGCAGTTTAGAAAACTTAAAGCAATATAGAAAAGAGAATTACACATGATGTGGGTTATAGACACAAAGGGCCACATATCATTTGCTGTAAACCAGCAACTTCACTTTCTTGGCACTACATGAATTCCCACCAAATGACCCGCTGGTCCACTTTAAGTGTCAGAAAAAAAATCTGGGAAACATGGAAAACTTCTCTGTTTACCTCAGACATGCAAGATCAGCATTTATACTTTGGAACTAGCTTGTTTTTACTGTGCATTGCTGTTAAATCCCATGTTCCTACTTTCTAAACAGTTCTTGCTGTCACTTCATGCTTTGTTTTCTCAGCCAGTTTCTTGTCTGTCACAACATTAAGCCTCTTTCTAAGCTCCTGAGAACAAAATATGGTTCTTTCAGTCAATCATCCTTACCAGAGGGCATAGTGGTAAAAAATGAGATGGGTGAACTGTTAGAACAGGGATTATTTAACTCTATGTATACTCCCAGACTGAAAGCATGAACAACTGCTTAGAGTCCAGATTCATGGCTGCAGCTGGTTTCTTTTGAAGATCCACCCCTGCATCAGAAGGGGATTGGAAGCTACCAGAGTCTGAAGCCAAATCCTTGGCAGAGGTGAAACTCAAATAGCTGGATTCTAATGAAACTCTACCTCAGGGATATGGAAAGGCTTCAGGGGAATGGCTGTGCAGGTGTTTCAGATGGACCCTAGAGAATTTTCCCAGTAGAGAGCTAAGGTGAATCAGGGTTAATCTCCTGATGCACAGAACAAGCCAAACACTCCTTTGGGGATCTGCAGTAAAAATGCAGGAAAAAGAGTTATTGGTTCCCCATTCAAGTTCCTGCCACTGTTCTCCAAATTCCAAGTCAAATACACCAGGAAAGCAAATAGATGCCATGACAACATACAAGAAGTTTCCATCACATTGCTTTTTATTGGAAAGAAACAGATTAATTCAGAACAAAAGATTACTCTGTCAGTGACAGAATGAGGTAAAATTAATACAATGAAATCTCATTGAATGAGACTATTCTTCCCAAATTGGGGATTAATTAATCCTTCACCTCCTTGTCCTTCAGCAGTATTATCTCCTTTTGTTTGCCAGGCAGATGACTCAGGAAATCTTTCCTCTAGATTTTATGACCACTGTTATAACTGTTCCTTTCTGTCCCTTGCCCCCTGTGGCCACTCTCAGCTTCCTTGTCTGTCTTGGTGTGGGAGCCTCTGCTGGCTGCTCACAGCTGGGGGGGCAACCTGGCTTTTCATTCACCTTCTTTCACCCTCCTCCATCCCATCTTTGGACTTGGAGACTGCACTAGCCAAGAATTTCCTAGGAAAAGAATGCATTTTGACAGGAAATTGCATTTCACATTATTAGAATATTCAGAAAAATGTTTAATCTAAAACTGGTTCAGAAAAAGATCCCTTACGGTTTCGAGCTTTGTTAAAGGATCTTGTAAAATAAATTAAAATTCTTTTAAATTAAGAAAAGAAACATATCACCATTTCACACTTACTACCTATTCAAATTTTGAACTATTCTTAGAAAAGCTCTTTTAAAAGTCAAGTCTTCAAAATTGTTTGTCAGCACGATTCCATTGAGGCATGGCAGCAAAGGATCTGGCCCCAGGATCTGTATCTCCAAACCTACTGTAAGCTGCAAACCTACCCAGCTGTGACATTTCAAAATGCAATCTCTTAAGGGCTTTTGTAAATTATCACATCCTGCTTGTGCACAGTCTCAAGAGGTATTATTTGCAGATGAAACCTCTCGGTAAGTAGTGTACCTAAAGAATAACAGCTATTTAGAGCTCACAGTAGTTCCATGGTAATTATTTCTCAGTTTCTCACAGAAGAGGAGCTGTACAGGATGGCACTGGTTAGTGCTCAGGGCAGTGGCCATCATCATGAGACGAGTAATTCTCTACATGTGGTTTCTCAGAGAGACATGCTAAAATAATAGCTTGTCTGCAGCTGACTTTAAACATGTCTAATTATCTCATTCAATATGCACCTGTTACAGTCTCAGAGGTTCTAGTAAATAATGAAGTAGTTTAACCCTTTCCCTCAATTAAAGGTTTGTTGCATATCTCACAGCTTTGAAACTAAGCATGCCTTGATCAAAAATCCTCCATGCTTACAATCACCAAATCCAGGGTAATATCCTTCTCAACCAGAGGAAATACTAGGTAATTCTACTTGGACCATGGGTATTTTTAGATACATCAATCTCAGGGAAATAAGAAATACACGATGAAGAAAGATCATCACTGGAGGGATGCTATGGGCCCGAAATGGGAGTTGTACTAGTTTGAAAACAAACCAGTGGTAAACTGCAAGTCAGAATTATAATTTAATAGGAAAATTAAAATAAATGCAATAATGCAAGAACACTGACAGTCAGGATACAACCTGACACCCTGTTAGTCAGGGTGGTGGTAGCAGTCCAGATAAAGTGGTCTTCTTGAAGCAGTGATCCTGTAGAAGGGTCTGGTCATCACCTGAAGGCCCTTGTTCCCTGGGAATCCAGTAGGAAAGAGCTACTTGCATTGCTCCAAACCCCAGGTTATATCGAGGTGGGAATGCTTGGCTCCTCCCTCTGGGCGGAGCATCTCACAGTGGGCTGATACAATTCTGTGAGCCATGCAGTGGGTCCTTGATGGCCCATTAAACAGAGATAGCCCCCCGAGGGAGTTATCAGGGATGAGTCAATGGTAGGAGGTAATGAACACTGCCCCACCTGCTCTAACAGCTTGTGAAGATGATAATAGAATACATACTATTGGTTACATCTTATACTGTAACCTAGGACAGGAGTATAACTGAAAGATTAAAGCCCTTGGAAAGGTAGGAATCTTAGCACTAGCACAAGACACATTGAAAGTTTAAGCATCACCTCTGAAATGAAGTACACAGAATCATCTTAAAGCAAAAAGACCACCCTAACATGCCTTGGGAAAAAAGAGCTTGTGACTGAATTCTCAGCACGCTCTTACAAGAAACACATCCTTGAGCAGGCTTCCCTCAAACAGTTTCAGTCTGGAAACTTAGACCAGTGTTGGTGACCAACAGTTTTGCTATTCCTCAGAATTGTTGGTCTGACATTCCTCCCACAATTGTCATAAAAGACTGCAGTAAGGAAAGAGAGGTCCCAGATTTTCAGTATGCTGGCTCACCTACACAGCTCCTATTTCTCTTTCATACATATTTTATTCTGTCTAATGAGATTTCATAGCGCAGAATGAATTAGAAGATACAGGCTATGCTGGAGAAGATGACGTCAGAAAGATGGGAGACTGGACTGAATGAGCTGCCAGAACTATTTATGGAGGGCACCCAAAACCCTAGATAGATTTACTTCTGCTCCTTGAAACATTTGTGCTCTCAAGATGGAATCAGATCAGTCCAAGGTGCTATTTCTTCCAAGAAGTTCTTAACGTCTTAGAAGTAAACTACATTAAAACACTGAAGGAAGGCGTTAATTCCTTCAACATGTAGAACCATGCAAATTGCAGGCACGTAGTGTGCCCAGAACTGAAAACCAAGAGCAGATATATAAATGGTACCTCTCATCAGTGAAGCACGTCTCATGTGTCTTCTCAATACCAAAGGTTAATAGCAAGTTTGTTCCAGTCACAAGCACAGCAGCCATCCAGGGGTTACTGACTCAGAAACACACTGTCTCCTTTTCAGTTCCCTAAACATATTTCCTACATACTACCCTTGGCATGTGGCTAAAGCCACTCACTCTTCACCTAACAGGCAGTGTTAGTTCTGTTGTTCTCTGCTGGCTTTCTGCCCTCTGCACAGTCTAACCCTGGATACTTTACAGACCATCGAAGGTGATTGAGTTACCTCCAATTTAGTGCTGTTTAACAGCTCAAGGACTGTAGCAAGTGTTCAAATGAATCAGGGGAGTGAAAAGAGAACAACAACCTGACATAGTTTACAAGAGAGCTCATGATTGTTCCCTCTCTGTCAGCATCCTGCACAGAACAGAAGGAAGCAGGACTAAAAGAGAAACATGTTTAAACACTGAATGCCTTCATAAGATATTCTAAAGTATAATGCTCACTTCAGACAGAAGGTGAAGTCACTGTATCTTTCCCACAAATATTTGCAGCTAAGAGTTGAAGCTAATGATCAATGAAGTTGACTACAAACTTGCCATAAACTCAAGGGACTCAGGTATCTGAAACCACAAAAGTCCATTGAGTTCATATTTGGTAGGCAAGGCTGTAATTAGTTTTTATGTAACTATATAGGTGGAAACAAACAAGTAAACAAACAAACAACTCAGGCCCATTCACACATAATAGACATTTCCTGGAGGCAAGAGCATTCATAAAAATATTAGTATAGAATATTTTATCTTCATCCTGCAATTTTTGGGAGAATAAAGTTATTCCTAAAGACTGCAGCCATTGCACCAATTTAGGAATATCACAATGAAGTGTTCTTCCAGCTGTGGACTACTGCTAACCTGTTAAATAGCAGGGCCCTGAGACAACTGAGAAAATCACCAAGACCATAGATTTATTTTCACACAGCAAAGAAATTGTGGGAAAATAATAATCTAAAAAGTAGCTTATATTTGGTTTTATGGCAAAATAAAAATATGATGGCAACACTGTCTAATATGGCTCTTAAGACAATCTTTCAATTTAAAAGGGTTGAGAAATGGAAATACCATGCCCTCTTTTTTTCTTTTTTCCAACTCAAGTTGCACATAACAATGACACATTTCTACCACCAGTAACTTCTTATGTATATTGATTTTAAAAAACCAAAAAACTTCTGTGGCAAGTATGAACACAGTGACATTTATAAAAGACAACAGTGGACACTGCCTATGGATCAAGTGGAGCTGAACATGCATGTATGCTATTTCAGCTACTCTTTCAATTTAAGCAGAGTTAGTTTGTGCCTCTGCTTTCTTTCCGGTAACCCTGAGATATGATCATCTTTTTAAAGATTCAATACCAGCATATTTAGGGGCATTGTTCTCTACATTTCCAACACCTTTTCAAGCATTGTATTATTGTAGTTAGAACAGAGAACTAACTAACTAAATAAATCTTCAAATTATTTAAATAAACATTTCTCAAATGTATGAAAATGTTCAAAAGTGTTTATATCTCATGAATTCTAAAATACATTTTCTATTTAAGAACCTCTAGTGGCATTGTTTCCATTTTTTTTTTTTTTTCTAGACACATAACTCTTTTGTGAAGAGTTGCCTGGATATAATGTAGAGATTGGAAGGTTAAATCAATTGAGCCCCGGTCAGAGATGATCACTGTAAAAGACTTCTTCTGGCAAGAACTCCATTTTTTTATTCTCAGTAATATCACCTCATTTTGAATGAAAACAGAAGTAATGTTATATCCTTGCTTTCAGTTGGCAGCAGGTGTTACTTGCAAGATCCACAATCCTGTCTCCATTTTGTCACTGAATGAGTCTCAATCTTAATGGTCTTCCCAGACTTAATTTACAGAATAAAATGAAATTTTCTGTCTTCAGTAATGAAATTTGTTTCTTTTATTCATGAGTTGAAGGTCTATAATATACTACTCAGCTTCATACATGATAAATTAAAAGGCATGCAAATGTGACTACACACCCAGGAGTCAAGATTCTCTTCCGAGCGCAGGAGGGTGCTTGGTGTGTGGAACAGGACACCCATTTGAATCTTTTCTTGCTTGTCACTTGCAATTTCCAAATCTGGAACAGCCACTTAAGGGCAGGCGAAGTGCCATCTTATGAATGGGGTATGAGCAGAAACCACCAAGAGATTATATATGAAAATCAAAGTTGTTCAGTGATGGCAGCATTTCAAGCTAGGAATGTTCAAGCAGCTCTGAGGGATGATCTATCCTGCCTATTTTTAATGGGATGTGTCACTGGAGCTAGATTAATTTCAGAAATTAAAGATACTTTTGTAGATATGTGAAGGGAGTTTCTACAACTCTGCTGAGTTCAAATCAGTGTAATGCAATAGTGGTGTACCACTGGAGATTTCCAGGTGTTCTGGAGCATTCCTCAGAAAGCAGTGCTGGGTGCCCTGCAAAGCTGGGAGGAAGTGTGCACTGTGCAACAGCAAATGCACAAGAAGCTTGGGCTCTCTCCCAGACAGTACTAACAGGGAGGCTACAGCTCACTCTTTTCCTGGTAAACCCAGAATTACACAGAACAGAATACATGAACGTCTATGTGCCACGACACTCCTGTTGAGATCAGTCACTATTCTTCCACTAGCTTCTATAGAAATCTGAATGGCTTAACCTTGGTAGAGGGCCAGGACACATAAATCCTGTCCTGTAAATTAAGATCAGAAGACCATTTCTGTGACTTTCAGATTAGGAGATCTACATCTCCATTATAATACATCTGACAGGATTTAAGCTTTGTATGCAGTTAAGCTCCTTGGGGTTACAACCACTTGATTCCTAATTCAAAAGAAGTGGGTGTGAATGCTCACATACTGCTTTATCATACAGTCATGGCAACAAAATCCTCACAGCTGCAATGTCATTGTCAGTCACATAGCAAAGGACAGCCAGAGGATGTTCTCTGCCTCCACCCCTCCCAAAGGTTAATACCAAAAAAAAGTCCTGTTCCAAAACACTGAAACATCTACTACTGGAACATCTATTTCAGGACCACTGTAATAAAATTTTTTTCATACATGTTGACATTCTCTTCAATGTCCTGTGTTTTCTGCTCTTCTTTGATAAACCAATATTACTACTCAAACCTAACACTTTTTATGGAATATACTTTGAGAAATATGAAAAGGCTGTCTGGGTAAGAGTAAATATGTTACAGGGGACCTCAAGATTAATTTGTGAAACAATTCTAGATAAAAAATATAGCATTTGTAAACAGATACCAGTCTGGGGTAATATGTTGCATGCTTGTATGAACTGACTTCTACATGCTAAAAAAAATTTAAAAATCAACTAGAACAAAGTTTAGAATATGTCTTTTAATTGAGGATTATTTTCTACAATGCTACAATATTAACAATCTCTAAAACAAATATCTGAATCTATATCCCAAAAAATATTATAATATTTGCAAATAAATAAGTTATTAGAAGTATCATATTGTGTTGTTTTCCTGTCCATGTAAACTTCTAATGATAATGCATTTCAGAAGAAATAACAATAATAAGCAGTTGCAGTGCATTTACACTATTAAGAAACTTTAAGTGCAATTCTATACATACATATTCTATACACTTAAATTTTTCTGCACTTACACTTTTACAAAGCCATAAACTGAAAGGACATTCAAATACATTCAAGACTGAACAGAGAGGCAAGAGAGGTATGAATAAAAAGACAACATGTTTCAGGTGGTACAGCATGACACAGAATGTACCGTACATCACCAGCCACTACCAGCTGCAGGCGTGAAATTGGCAGCAGCTTCCTAGAGAGGGCTGGAGTCACCCAACATTCAGGTTCTCCACAGTTCTCTTGGTACAGCTCTCAGGTCACTTGTCAGATTTACTTTTGTGACCTAAGAGTTCACCAGACAGGTCTTCTCCATCTGGGAAGTCATAGGGATGAATCACCTGGGGCCATCTGTAAAGCCGTCAGTCCTACTGAAGGCACTCGAGACCCCGAGAACGGTGCCAGCGGCACACGGTGCCTGACACTGACCCAAGAGTGCCACCCACTGTGAAGCTGTGCCCTCCTGGAAGCGAGTTCATGGAGCTACCCTTGGCAAACTGAAACCTGCCACTTTAGCAGCCTGGCAAAGCATCGTGGGCAATAACAATACTGCAACTCACTTTAGCAAGCGAACACAGAGCTCTGCAGAAAAATGGGGAGTTTGTTTTTTAAACAGCCATTGTAACAAACACAGAATGAAACATTTTAATGGCTACAGTTAATCATCTATAAAAACTGTAGGTTCAGCATGAATTTAAATTGTAAACTGGTGATAAACAATACAGTAAGTCTCAGCACATTTTAAAATACACATTATTAAATAAACCTTGATTTTCAGAAAAGCTTTCAACTTTTTTGTTCAAAAAAACCCACTTAAACAATCCTTTATGAACGGCAGCCAGTTTGCCTGCCTGAAAATTTTGATTTATGAAGCCCTACTGCCTAGTGCAGAACATTTATTTGTATTAACTTTCCTTTTTTTCTTTCTAAGGCAGATTAAGCAAGAGCTGAATTAAAAAACTGTTAATGTAACAACGAATTTAAAATTATAAATTATTATAATGGCTGTGATTTGGTTTCATTCTGGTTTATCTAGTAATTATACACATATCCAAATATCCACTGAAGTTAGCTACTGTGAAGAGTGCAAGTACCACAGTCAGAGCAGTAGCTAGACCTAGATTTAAAATGCACATATTTCTATCTAGGCAAGAAAAGTTAGGTTCCATCTGGCCACAGAAAGGGTCTCAATGCATCTCCCTGTTAACTAGCCTTGCAATCTATCCATTAACACGAACCTGGCTAAATGCTATGCTCAATGGGAATTAGAAACAGGACCCTGCACCATTTCTCCAAGGCAGTTAATGTTGAACTGCGCTGTTGAGAGCGGTATGCCATACCCATCCTGGCAGACCAGTAATCTCAAGACATATAGGCTAAGAGATAGCAAAAGATAGCTGAGTGGAGTGGGAAAGCCCTTTCTGAAACACAGAAAAACACCCTTTGTGCACTGAGATCCTCCCAGCTGATCTCCTGAGCTCCCTAGGCAGAAGGTAATGAGAGCACACTGAGCCTCCTCTCACCTCACATCCTGCGTGGTGAGAGGAATGACATCTATCAACTACTGCTCACAATGGCCTCAGTGACCCCTTGGCACACAGTGCAGGAGATGCAATATCTCAGCACCATATTCCTTTCTGCTGCCCATGCCCTGAAGCCAGGATCTGACCTCCAAACATTCTGGGCCAAGGTGTGAAACAACCCAATCTGTCCCAAAACAGCTCTTCACAGTGTGTGAGTGCTGGAGAGAACCTCAAGAAATCCAGCTGGTTTCAGGTGGAGTTTATACAAAGGATGGTGTGTTTTTTTTCTGTTTCTACCAATAGTAGGAAATATCACCTGATTAAAAGGAATCTCCCTATTCCTCTGTACTGCCATTCAAAAAGTTTCCTAAGGCCATTCTCTATATGAATTCATTTCAAAAGGCATATATTGAACAAGTAAAAAAATACCTTTATAATGACAATTTGTTAAAGACTACACGCAAACATTAGAGATGCTGATGGTTGAATACATTCCTAATCTTACATAAGCAGGAGGATTTAAATGCTTTAGAAAACTAGGAATATTGCAGAGAGGAAGACAAAAAAGACAGATGTAAAAAAGAAGTTGGAAAGAGAGCACCATATGAAAATCATACTTAAGCTTTAATGTCTATTAACAGGTTAATTAAATGTTTCACAATGTTATATTGAAATTTAAATAAGATACCTAGGATAAAAATTCTAGCTCATCTGAAATCAATAGCAAGAAAATGTTACCTGCAATTCTCACTACATTTCAGAAGATATGTTAACAGAATAGCAACCAGCAACCAGACAAGAGGAAAAGGTCTCAAGCTGTGCCAGGGGAGGTTCAGGTTGGACATCAGGAAGAATTTCTCCACGGAAAGGCAGGTCAGGCATTGGAACTGGCTGCCCAGGGAGGTGGTGGAGTCACCATCCCTGGAAGCATTCAAGAAGCAACTGTACATTGCACTTAGTGCTATGGTCTAGCTGATGTGGTGGTGTTCAGTCAAAGGTTGGACTTTGTGATCTTGGAGGTCTTTTCCAACCTTACTGATTCTGTGAAAAGGAGGCTTCAGTGAAAGGTTTCAGTCAAAAAAGAGAAGGAAGAAAAGAACATGTTGCTTACTTTTTTTTAGGTAAATGCCATGTAAACTAATCTACATGGCAATCTCTCTGGTCTATAAAACATTGAATGCGATACGGTAAGTAAACTTTAGCTTTACTTTTACTAATTCATTATTTAGCAAGACTATTTTGTAGCTGTAAATCAGTTTTTAAATGGTATCATTACCTTGTACATTGTTGCTTTATGGAAGTGCAACCCAAGATTGTAGCAGTGTTGTATTTTTTTCATTTCACATGTATAAAAGAATATAAAAATAAGTCATTGATTAATATATGATAACATCCTTAGGCCACAATGAAAACAAACACAATAAACTTTTACAGCACAAGTATTCCTTTTAGAAGGAATACTATCTGTGGGATACACTCATCTGACCAAGGATTTCCAAATCACATCCTTAAGTATCCAATGCATTTTCAATGAATTGATAGCTATGGTCTTCAGTGAGCTGCCCTGACACTAAAAAAAGAGACACAGAACTTAGTTTAATCTTAGTTTCTAGTATTTCATCACACTATTCTGCTTGCTAACTGAGATATATGTCCCAAAAGTGCCAGTATGTTCCTCATAGATCAAAAAGCAAGTGGAGTTTATAAAACAGCACTCAAAGAATGTTGAACACCTACAACTGCTAGTCTGAACACATGTAACACAACTATTTTGTGATTCGGTGTTGTAAATGCCATTTATATTTAAAAATTTTAAAAATTTTAGCTGCATATAAAACAGAAATAGTAACTTAAATTAGAGCACCTTGTGTGAAATTTAAGGAATACTAAGTTTACATCTTTTAAAATTTAAAGAAATACAACTGTTCTGTCTCAAGTCCACTATGCACCTGTCATATAAAAGGAACCTCATTTATGTGTAATGAAGACATGCATAAATATCCCAAACTTAAGGCACAAAATGGAATTTGAAATTTAGGGATACAGAAAATCCTTGCTTTTTAAATTGAATTACCTGATACAGCTTTTTCTGCTGTATCTACAAATTTTTTAAAAGCTGTATTATCATAGTATCATTGAAGCTAAAAATGGAAACTGCCTATTCAAGTATGTAGTTCAAACTCTTGCCAGTTCTAACTGAAAACCTTCCAAGACACTGTATGCATTGATAAGCACCGTGTCATTCTGTAACCTAATTGATCTTATTGGTAGGACCTTTCTTCTGACATTCATTGGCTATTTACCTTGTTTCAAATTCATATAACCAGTTCTAGTTACATCTTCATACTTAGAAAAGCTCTTCCATGTATTTGTCATATAACAAAGAATTATACATACTAACGATTCAATCTTTCCGACTTCTTCCTCACTTCAACTACTTTTGTTACTGTTCTCTGAGCTTTTAGCAGATTATCCAATTCTTCATCCCTGAGGTAGCCAAAATATAAGACTGTACTCCAGAAATTACCTCAGAAATCACAAGTATTCTGATTTCCAGCTGCCTGATGCAGCTCTTCCACATAGGTATACTCTTCTTTTGACATTAGTGAAGCCAGAAGCAAGACAGGTTTGTTGCCTACAGTTTCAAGGCTTCATACCACATTACTACATTTCCATCTTCTCTCTCTCACTAAGTATCCAAGTTTCCTCAAATATATCACCTTTTTTCTGAATCTCTTAGGCTGTGTCTAATTTGTTGGACCTCTCCCACTCAGGTATGATATGGTGTAATATCACCCATGAATTTTATTAATATACTGTAGATCCTTCTTGCAGATTACTGAAGACATGAAATAGAATTAGGTTAACACAGTATAAACAATTAATGGGGAGGGAGCAATTAAAGTTGCCCAATGGGATGAATTAAAGCACAATTTATATTTTAAGATGCTATTTCAAATATATTTTATCCCACTGAGCTATTATAAGAAGTCAAATATCTCACCATAACTACAGTTTTTCAATGCAATACTGATTTTTCTGCATACCTAATTTAAATGTAGAATAGGAAACATGCTGACAATCAGCTTTGCTCTGCAAGGGAGTCCCATTCCAGCCACTGATCAGAGAAAGGTAGACACATCATGTTTACACCTCAGCACAAACTTTTAACCAGTTAATATTATATCTATTATTCTATGTATCTTTTAAATAACAAATGAAAGTACAGGGAGGTCCAAATTTGCACTGACAATCACGAATTCAGCTCCTTTCAAAAGTTCTTCTGGAATTCTGCAGCGTGATACTGTAATTCAAAAAATGTCGAACAACATTCTACAGTACTTATAACTGGAAAGGTATTACTTAATATAAAGCTTAAATAACAATAAATTTACCTAGTCTATGATAAACATCATTACGTAATTTAAACTCTGTTTTCCAGAAGACTCACTTTCAGTACAACTTACCAACTCTCCTTCTGTTCTTGATAATGACTACAGGTCATAACAGAGCTTTCAGAACAGAAGGCACAGTAGCCAACTATTCTAATTCTTAAAGCTACTCATCAACCTATTGAAAATAAGAAAATAATTTCTTTGAAGAAATGAACAATTAAAAGTCAAAGTGAATCCAAGGATGAAAAGGTAGGTCTGAAAATATATTAATTGCAAAAATAATACAGTCCATGATATTTTAGGCACAGTCGTTTATTCTTGTTCCATGTTTTAAAACTTGGACTCAGAAAAATCAGAGGAAGTTTTGGGTTTTTACCCTCTTTTCTTTTCCTTTCCACTAAAAGCACCATGGTTACACAGCTTGACTCAATCGTCCTTTTCCACAATCACTTCTCCATGAAGCACCCTTCTTCTCTGCCGCAGCATGTGGAAGTAGAGTTGTGGAAATACTTGATCAAAGCATAGAAGAAAGCAAATTAGATGAAAAAATTCAACAGATCACATAATGGAAAACCACAATTTTACAGAATGATGAACTGAGTAAAAATTATGGCACACAGTGGTTGAGTTGATTAAGGTAAATAACAAGTCATGAACATTGCAGTGATGTGAAAAACAGTAATTACTCAAAGCTCAGACAAGGCCCCCTGAATACCTTGTGTTCAAGGAACTTCGCCCCAACAGTTTCCTTGTAGAAACAGGATTCAACCACATTCTGGTGGTGCTTGAAGCCTTCAAATCTGTCCTAAGCATGTTTGAATTAATATTTGGAGGAGGATACAAATTTACCCTACTTGTTCAAGTCTGAAGTAAGGAGATCCCTCTTTTCTGTTTCTCGGCCATCTATTATATTACTGTCCTGCTGACAGAGTAGATCCTTATATTTAATGGTGAGAAAACTGGATTTATTCCTGAAGTATTGTTACATAAACAGATGTAAAACTGTTAGTAAGTTATCACACCTTAGAATATTTTTTACTGACATAAATCTCTCTTCTTGGCCTTCATGATTTCTTGGGACAAAAAATTTCAGTGTGCATGCATATAGTAAAAGTCCATATTGAAGGTCACCTTCTCAAAAGAATACCTTTCATGAATGCAGATCACAGACCTTTTAACTTCAATTTTCCTGCTTTTCAATTTCTCTCCCTAATCTGCTGCCTCAATGTACGGATCATAAAAAAAAAAATCTGTTATATATTCTATTATTAATATTATCTAAAATATTATATTTGCCAAGTTTGGTCTAGCCCCATTCATGGTGGAATATCTGGTATATCAGTTTGCTTTCTCCTTGTCTTCACTGCTTAGTTAGCAGTGGAAATAACACTGGAAGCAAAAGACAGATACTGTCCCTACTGTTATCTCCATGGCTTCTGGTATGTGCAAGTACAAGCACAAACTGATAAAACCAGGGACTGCAGATGTTCAGAGAGATTTTGGGGGGGTTGACTTCTGTGAAATGAAATCTTGGAGAATACTGCTTCAAGTTTTTCCTGAGCATGCTTGGACGGTGATTTTTCCAAGGTAAATGGATATTAGTAGCAAAAAAGCCACAGCAAATCTCTGGCACAACTTGCAGGACCAATTTTAAGCCATTACTCAAAGTGGGAGAGGCACTAGAAAGTCTCAGCGACACAGTTACAGACATTTCTGTGTGTAAGCAAAAAGTTTTCGTACTTTGTCCAAGTCTGAGAAATAATTTTAGCGTTTTCATTGAAATTTTTAAGGCAGCTTATGTTCCTAAGCAGGTCACAGGACAGAAAATTTCAGTCCAACCAATTAAAGCACACTGAATCTTGGAACAAGAGAAAGCAGGCTTTTATAGTAGAAAGTGTTCAGCAAATTTTAATACAGGCAGTGTTTATAGCATCACTGAAGATTGATTATTATATCATTGATATGTTTCTACAGTTAAATAATACTTACATGGCACATAGGAGAACATGACAATAATAAGGAAGTAATAGTAGTCAAAGGAGACATTATATTTGTTGGGAAGTCTCAGCGAAAACATTCCTGTTTTCTTCACATAGGGTAAAGCAGCATATATGGTTAGCAGTTCACCTGCAACTCCAGCAGGATACAAAATGATAAAAAAGTTGTATCTGCATTGAAAAATAAAAAAAAATTGTGAGAAACACCCCATAAACTTAAAATTTTCTCTTGTTATTATTAGTGGCACTACAATGTATTACAGTAGCTCCTGCACCAGAATCAAGGACCACATCCTGATGACACAGAATATCAGTTTCAGTTACTTTTGACAGAGTTGCTTAGGTTGACAAGAGAATGCATTCCTCAGTGCTTTTATTTGAAGACAGTGAAGTATCAGAATGTTTTTATGTTTTTCTAATAAAACAATCCTCAAATTTAGTCTCCAATAATGATTTTTTTAAAGTGTACTGATCTTACTCCTGTTTTCACTGACAGGATTCAGACCAGGACTGAATCCCAAATTCAGATGATCCTACATATTTTCATCACAGTGCACACACACTGGGTCAACTGTATGCACTACAATTTGCTTGAAGATAATGAAGATGTTGAAAAACATCAAAAGCTGTTTTACTCACTGCAACATGGGAATACTACATTTACCACTAATGGAAATTTGAATAAAAAGAGAAAGGAAAATTACTAGAAAGTGCTAGAAACTTGTCAGATCCATTTTTAAGTGAGATGATGTTCAAATAAAAGGCAAAGCATCCAGTCTAAAGAAAATGTGGTTTGAATGCCAAAGGCCACATAGGCAGTGACAAAATGAAAATTGTAATTAATAGGCTTTGTGCTGTCCAGGTTCTCCCAAGGAACAATTCTCCAGTTCATATAGGGAACAGCAATGAGAGCTGTCACACAGAGAGAAAGGTACAGTGTGCACTCCCTGATCAAAATAAATGAGATCCAAAACAGCAACTAAGCAGGAAACCCTCCTAGAAGCAGAAGGGCTTAGAAGACTCACAGATGAGGGGAATCACAGAATCACAGAATAGTTCAGGTTGGAAGGGACCTCCCTGCTCAAGCAGGTTTATCCTAGAGCACATGGCACAGGATTGTGTCCAGATGGTTTTTGACTATCTCCAGTGAGGGAAACACTGGATTGTCTCTCTGGACAATCTGTTCCTGTGTGTGGTCGCCTGCACAGTAAAGAAGTTCTTCCTCATATTCAGGTGGAACTTCCTGTGCATCAGTTTCTGCCCTTTGCCCCTTGTACCATTGCTTGGGAGCACCAAGAAGAATGTAGATTAGGGGAAGAATGTAGATTAGATAAGGAGCTGATGCCTTACATATAGTTTGTCTCTATGCAGTTATAAGGTAAAGATCAGAAATTCCATCTCTCTTGGTACTGAATTTATGCCCAGTGCTGTTTGTTTATCTATGAATCTTGATGGGATATTTTGGACTCTATGAAAAAATAATACCTTTTCATATGTTTTGTTTCTATTAATATTTCACCATATATCTCTTCTGTGAGATGTCAGTTTTTCCCTATTGTCTATATTAAGGAAACAAAATTCTGTTATTCAGGGGACACTGACCTGATGGCAAAAATAATTATCTGTCAATGTAATATGTTCTGAATGCATTTCTCTTTCTGAAGTCTGTATAAAAAGCTACTGATGATAGCCAATCTGCCTATCTTTAAATTTGTCATTTAGTGCTTAAACAAGTCTCTAACTTAGGCACTAGCAAAAAGATAATATTTTATAAGAATAGACATAAATATCAGACATATCAAAGAAGTGCATTAGAAGCAACAAACCTGCATTATCTATAAAACAAAAATAAAGAAAAACAACAAACAAACTCTTTAAAATAAGAGTTGCCTGCACTGAATGTAGGTTAGATATTTTTCTTCTAACATAGTAAGTCTGCCTTAAATGTATTTTTCAAATAATGACTACACAGAATACTATTTCAGTTAACTCTCCGAAAAACACATCTCTGTAGTGTATGTGGATTAGGTGGACAACCTTAAGTATGCTTCAAAATCAAAATAGTTTTGATATGGAACACAATTTTTGGTGGGCTAAACTAAGTCAGTATTTAACTTCACTACATGGATATAATCTTACAGAAGCTCTGATAAAGCAGAATTTCTTGTAAAGTAGTAATAACACAGACTGAGTGACAACGATTCCCACGTTTTCAATGACTAGAACATGTGCTTAATTTTGGGCATGGTATTCAAGAGCATCGTCACACTGCAAATTAAAAGATGACTCCAAAGATAAAGGAAAAAAATTAAGTGAAAGCAGAGTTCAAACTGTGAGGCACAGAAAGCAAAGAAAAAACCATACCCCAAAGCTCTCAGCTAAAATATTTTTAACATCTTAAACCAAGCAAAAATGATCCCAAGTACTGTAAGCAACCGACTTGCACTTTGCTGACACAAAACCAAAGCTCAAACATCTGCTCTCCTGTGTGTTAGTTCAGCATGCGTGAAACCAACATGCACAGAATCCTGAGAAACTCAAGTGCAAGACATCTCCACCTGGCCCATTTAATGAAGTATGGCAAATGGTTGAGCAGGTTGAATGTGTAGAAGGAATATCGAGTGATCTCTGTCACAGTCCATACGACCAGAAAAAGAATAACGCTCTCCTCATTCTGGATCTGCAGAATTATAAAGAACCAACATTTTCTTCATCCTTAAGCTTCTTTTCTGTGCAAACTGCAACAGACTTCTCTAAGATACATAGAGCAGAACTAGCATCTTGTAAAGAAAGTAAGTTTTGTCACAAAAGTGATATGCTGAATCCATTACCATGTACATTTCATTATCATGTGTGTTTACTAACATACAGACATTTGCCAACTGAGCAATATTTATCCATTATGCAAATATCAAAACATAAAACTCTATAATTAAGCTTATTCCTCCTCTTTATTCTCTACCTGCATTTCCACCACACATCTAACTATCCTTCTTTTATTTGTGGTTGACCTACTTGTTTACCTTCTTACTCCTCAAAACAGAAGGAACACAAAAGTGATACAGAAGATATGTCTTCTCATAATCACTTTTTAATCATTCTGCATTTCACTACTCAATTTCCTAAACTTTCTCTTACTTTATATTTGCTTCTTCCTCAATGCATAATGCACATCTCCATGAAGCATCAGACAAAAGGAATTGCTTTATATAACCTACTAACTGGAACCTGGTCACAGAAGATCAGGTTTGGCAGACTTCAGGGAGCTCTAAGATAGTTAAGGAGCTGGAGCACAGATGGCTCACTAAATAAAGAGTAGGTGGTAGATCAGGATCTTTGGGTAAACTCACTGAACAATCCCATTTAAGATTTAAGTTCTGAGTCATTAAACTGCCTCATTGGTAGGTAGCACATCTCTGCTGTTTCAAAACACGAGTTCTTTTTCACTGAGTGAACAAATAAACAAAAGTCCCCACACACAAAGAAGGCACCTGGGGATCTATTACAAACACTACCTTCTGTGAGGAAGAATTACACACAAGTAATTTTCTTGTCTTTAAGAGGGGAGGAATTTTGTAATACACTTCTGTGCCTGAAAGCTGAAAAGCTCCAGGGATGTCTGTGAAATAGAATAAAGCAACACAAGTTTTGTTAAAATTACAAAAGAGGGAAATGATTTTTCAAAATAAAATGCAACATGGAGACAAAGCTTAATCTATCTCCAAGATGCTGAAAATCCACAACTGTCAAAAATCAAGAAGAACTATAACTGCTCATAAAATCGCACCCTCAATGTGTCAAAGAAGGTGCACTTTTAGCAGAAGGATTTCAGCAACATGATAAAGAAAATGGAGACATAAAAATAGCACCAAAATCACAAATAAATAGCAACAACTGAAGTGCAAAGACACCCAAACAAACAAGCAAAGGTAAAGACAGAATTAGGCTGTTCTTTGCCTCATGCAGTTAGAGACAAACATTGATAACTCAAACTTGGATTCATGTCACAGTGCTAAATCCAAGCAGAAGAGCTTTAAATAAGTGTGCAGAGAATTCCTATCTGCTGCCTTGCAAATCTGCAGTCAAGAGGGGAAGTCTGGCTCTTGCTATTATCACTGACGTGCCTCTCACCACCTAAAGTGACCCTGAACATTCATGCCTCCTAAGCAATAACAGCATGAAATACAATCAGACATACATTCAGGCATATATTTTTTTTTTGGACACAGCTTGGCCTACAGTAGTGTTGATAGAGGAAATAAAAGAAATTGCTGGATATGCTAAAGATCCACTGCAGATAATAAAAAATGGCAAAATGCAGTGCTATAGACCAGCTCACATGTAGACATTCAATATAAAAATCTAGTTAATCTTTGAGACATTTTGCTTTACAGAAAAAGATAAAAACACTTAGCTTACCAAAAAAAAAAAAAAAAAAAAAAGAAGAAAGCAACAACAACAAAAAACCTATGAAAAGCCTATTTAATTTATTCCATGTTAAGAAAATTGATAGTAAAGGAAAAGATGCAGTGTGGAAAACAAGTCCTCTAGAGAACTGAAGATTTAATAACTGAGGCAGGTGCTAAGGTAATCCATCTGCAGAAAGGCCATCTGCTGGTGAGACAGTTTAATGGCTCAGCTTTTCAAGTTCTGAATAAATTCAGGAGCACAAAATCTATCACATAATTTTTTTACATACCTTTCATAGAAAGCACACCTCACAAGCTGCACTTAATGTCCTACCTACTAGCTGTGAACTGCTTGTTTCATTCTGCTAATGGATCACTAGCCTTATAGTAGCCACCTACAGCCAGGCAAATAAACTATTGTCATTTACACAGTCCTTAAGTGCCATTGTGACATGCTGGATGTCATCAAATGTTATGCTACCATAACATTAAAATTTTGAGAAGGTTTCTAAAAAAATTGCAAAATCGTAACCATGTTTATCCAGGTGAATTCCATTTAAGGCATAAATTTAAAGACATAAATTTACAATTTCTTTAGATTAATTCAGCAAGTGCTTATTAAAATTTTTGAAAGGGAACTGTTAACACTGGGGCAGTTTTACTCATAAATAATAGGAGTAGTCATTGATTTCACTTAGGCAGACCACAGAGGGCATGATGCTGAAGACACTGCCAACTCACAACTAAGACCCAGGCTCAGTATCCTGGGAAGAATCACACAAATTCCATTTTGTAACCCTAAGTTCCAAAATTGCACTCAAGTATGTAAGTATTCTCTGTAGGAATATAATTAATTTTTAAATTGGTCTTCCTAGTGAAATGAGAACTGTATTAATAGCTTCTCCTTAAAAGCTATCAAAACATAATTTGCTCACACACATACCTGTTTTATACTATGTGCAATGAACCACACCATGAAGATTCTTGAACTCACTTGGACCCCAGTCACAAGCACAGATGTGCGAACTATTCCTTAAAAAGAGAAACATGTTATCTCTGTTCCACAATTCATGTTTTAACTAATTACAGGAGAAACTAAAACAAAGAACTCACCAACTGCACAGTGGATTACCTGTAAATAAAAGTAAGTCAGAGGTTACTATGTGCAGCATGTTACTAGCTACCCTAGAAACATGGCCTCTTGGTATTAATATAAACCTAGGCTCAATTCTGGTTTTTGTCTCCCACTAACAGTCTTAAAAAAGAAATACATTGCAGAGCCCTCGCAATCAGTGTTGGGATGGGCTCAATATCTGAGCTGTGCAAATACATGAAAGACATTTGTTTTCCAAATTGATTGTAAATATTAGACATTTAGATACTTACAAAGCATTTTTTTCAGCTAGTAAGCTTCCCTTCCTTTACCTTATTCAAAGAAGAATTTTACAGAAAAGCGTAGAGGAAGTCATATAAGGAACACTAAATACACAGCAATTTTCAAATGTCCTGCATTCATTACAGATTAATAACATTATTATACTTTTGTCAATGACAGCTATGAAGCTTTAAATATAATGTATTTTCTGGTCAGTAATGTTTAGTGCATGAAGTACTTTTTATTATTTTGGCAGGTTTGAATAGAATTACTTACTGTGTAAGTTTAACAGCACAAAAGCCTATATACAGCTGGTGACATGATTTTAATAGTTGTTTGAACTTGAGATGTCATAGGCAGATTGAGGAAAAAAGTTAAAATGTCAACAGGCACTCTTCGTTGTGCCTGGGAAAGAACTGCAAGTGCTCCATAAACCCAAGCTTCATTCCAAAGACGTACCAGAACTGAGACCACTAGTGCATAGTTTGCAAAAGTATTACTTAAAGAATACTTTGCACATCTGGCACAGACCCCGTTGCAATGGATTATATGGGGTATGTGAATCCAGTCTCGCAATAAGCAGAAGCAGGAAAGGCACAGAAGGATAGTAAGTCCAGTATAAAGAATTATAGGTAACCTATACTCTCTGAGATGGTCATGAGATTCTACTACACTGGAGGGCTGATCTGCTGGCTGTAATGCCTTCAAGATTTTGCCTTTTGCATTTAAGACTCTCAAATCAAAGCAGTTACCAGGCACTGTCTGATTTAAAGAAATATTAGAATTAAGTTTGAAAAACATGTGCCCGTTTGTTTCAAGTAATCATCTTTCCCACCCCCAAATCTTCATTAAATAATAAAGTAAAAAAGGCTTTTAGTACTAATATAATATTTTTATTTTAAATTCAGGATAATAATGTGTTTTGCCTGTGATATGCAGCATCCAGTAAAGCAAACTAATGTTAAAAATTTACCTCAAGCAAAGCAAATGTCTGGAAAAATTTAAGCGTCTTTTGAACGCTTCTGAATAAGCCTCTATGTGTTCCTTTCTGTATATAAAACCGCACCATGGCAATACCTAATACCAGCCACCTATAAAAGAAAGAGAATGGATACATTTCAAATTAGAATTCTAAAAATATCCATCCATTGTAAATAATTTAGCAGAGCATTTTTCTTCATGGATTATCTTTGATTCTTCACTTGTCGGTGTTCTTAGATCATCAAAAATATCTTTAAACATAAATATTATATAATATTATGTAAACATTACACTCATCTCTTTACTTGGAAAAGGATGGAGGATAACTTACTACCTTCAGAGGACTGACTTAATTGAGGGAACCCCCCAAAACCACCCATCCATAAGACTTTTCACTAGCTAGTGACTACATATTTTTACTAGTAAATCCTCATGCATCTTGACTATTAAATACTGTTATTTGAAACCACATGATGAGCTTGGCACTGAAGTCACTGGGTTGCAAGTTTGTAAAAGTAAAGAACCAGAATTTATGCACATCAGTTTTACATTTCTCATGGCCCCTTAACTCACCAATTTCAGGACTGACTGGTGATCTTTATGCTTCACAATGTTTGTGATTGTCCACATGAAGTTACCACTACAATTATCTTTTCAAAAGTGTTGAAAAGTGTTCTAAAACTTGATTAAAAAATCAGACTCCCAAGTGCTGCAAGACAGGTGTTCTATGCTCCTGACTTCCAGAAGCAGATATATTTAACTAGCACATTTGAGGGGGTTGGATAATATTTTCTGGGGTTTTTTAGGAAACTGAACAACAATGGCAGCTAATAACCCTTCCAATGTAAAATAAAGAAAAAGTAACAATATCTTTTAATCATAGTAGAATTTGATATAAAACTTAAATTGAGATTTGGAATGGAAATTGAGATTAAAAAAATAAACTTCTAAACTGTGAGTTGATCCCACAACCAGCCCAGACTGTAAAATAATCCAAGGCATGAGGAATTCCCTCCACATAATAAACCCATTTTTATATAATTAAGATTTTCAAAACAGTGTACTAGATGTTCCTTAACCACAGGATTGTTTGGGTTGGAATGGACCTTAGAGATCATCTAGCTCCAACCATCCCTGCTGTATGGAGGGACACCTTCCACTAGATGAGTTTGCTCAGGGCCCCATCCAACCCGGTTTTGAACACTTGCAGGAATGGGGCATCTGCAGGTTCTTTGGGAAACCTCTGCAAGTGCCTCATCACCCTCCGAGTAAAGAATTTCTTCCGAATATCTAATCTAAACCTTCTCTCTTTCAGTTTAAAGCCGTTATAACTTAAAGCCATTCTATCACTATAAGCCCTTATGAAAAGTCCCTCTCCAGGTCTCTTGTGGGCTCCCTCCAGGAACTGAAAGGTTGCAATAATGTCACCATGGAGCCTTCCATTCTCCACACTGAAAAAACCCAACTCTCTCAGCCTTTCAGACCTATACCTCATTCTTAAAACATCATATTAGCAAGAAGACTGAAAACTTCAGGTTTCAATCCAAAACCACTAAGAAAATATAAAAATTCTTTAATATAGACATAGGCATAACAAGAGCTATGGATGGCTACTTTGAGAGGTAAAAATAAAAATCAAAAATGACAAAAATTTTAGTTTAGCTTTTTCTCTGATGTTGCTGGGAACAATTACTCAGTCCTTTCATTCTCCATAAAGCCATAGCAAGTATATTCTACAGTGACATGAGCTCTGGCTAAGGAAGGGCCCAAGTGTCAAAGCAGAACGGTCTTAGAAATACTCAGAGGCAGATTCAGAGAGATTATAAATATTCAGAGAAATATTTACATAAGCATTTGGATAAATATTTAACTCATCTTCTTATACTCCTCCCTGAGCATAAGGTACAGGCTAGCACTGGAACCAGGGTACCAGGAAAATAGTAATCTTTGGTCAGATCCGTTCTGCTGTGACAGCATGAGAGCCACATGGATACTGTCAGCTCCCTGTTCACCTCGGATGGCACGGACTCCAGTATCAGCCCCTTAACAACTCCTACACATGGCAGCTACTGCTATGCAGTCACTTGGTTTGCCCCATTCCAGCACCTCAAGACAGCATTTCAAACTCACAGAGTTAGTAAGGCTTCCCCACACAGCAGGAATGATTCCCCTCTTTGATCCCTTCTACTTTAAGCCCATGAATCCAATCTGTCAGCGCGCCAAAATTTTCCCCCACAAGTGTTACTAAGATTTTATAACGGATTTTAAATATGAGCGCGTTTATTTCAGGTTCTCTGCCACCACTGTGGAAACGAGGAATTACTGGAATATCACTGCTAGTCTTTCACAGTGAAGCTGCCCTGTTTTATAGTGAAGTGTTTGACAAGAGGAAGGTGACAGTGAGTTTACATCCAGCTGGCAGCACAAATGTGACAGCAACAGCTCTGTCTGAGACTTAGACTGAGAAGTCATAATACATTTAACCTAACAAGGCATTTTCTGCACCTCATTCCACAACCAAAGCATTGCAGAGAGAAGTAATCTTGGATGACACTCAGAATCAAAGACTGCAAATGTATTTTTCTTAAATGATTTTTTATGTGGACATAAATTTCTGTAGATGGTTTTATTTAGCTGTCAGTGGCTTTGACTTTGGATCTCAGGAAAGCCCTTGTACTGAGTATTACGAATCACCAGGAAATGGAAAACACTTTCTCTAATAAAGGCAGCATCTCCAGTTGGAACTTTCAGCAAGATTGGGTATTGATCTGTCATCTGAGTCTCTTAAATCTCTTTTAGAAACAAAGATAAGCTAAAATAGATATAAATTGTACCCATAAATGATTATAAGAATTTAATCCTATCTCTTTTTTTCTCTGTTTCAACATAAAAAAAAATCCAATTTTGCATGTCTTAATTCCTTTTGATATTAATGGAAAATGGGAGAGAAGGAAGTGGGAGATACTGAAGCTGCACCTAAGGTCAAAACTAATATGGTTCGATAATCTTTTAGAGACATATAAAAGAGAGTGGCAAGAGTCAGTGTTCATTAGCAAATTCACACATGGAGCACGAGACTGGTAATTCAATGAGGTAACATTAACCTCACGTAAAAGCACTTTTCAAGAAGTGCTGCAATAATATATGAACAGACTTGAATACATATTCAAGATTCACAGTTGCCAGTGAGAAGAAAGCCATTACGATCTCATTCCTGGCTTTCTCCATCAGTGCTTAAGCTCCTGCCTCAACAGCGGCGTGTTAGTTTTACTCTACGGGATTCAAAGGGCAGAGAGATCACCCACTGATAGCCAAAGTAAAACTGTTCTCATGATGAATATCGCCCTAGAAGTTATAAAATGTTTAGTTCTTCGCTTTCTTTTAAGCATGTGGAAATTAATGGGTTGGGGTTTTTTCCCCGAGAGTTAGTGAACAGGGAAAATTTTGAAGAAGTGACAATACGTGCTTCGAGCGCTAACATCATAAACTTGACAGCTCTTACGATCTGTTATTCAAAATAAATACCCGCTTTTCTCACAGCAAAGCCTCGCAGCACGGAGCACAAGCTCAAATTAACCTGCTGGGCTACTGCAGCTCTTCCCCCTGCACCGGTCCCCGCTCATCCCTACCGCCCGCGGGCGCCGCGGGCCGCGCTGGCTCCGGACAGCTCTGCCTGCCGGGAGCCGGGGCGGGCTCTGCCTGCCGGGAGCCGGGGCGGGCTCTGCAGCTCCGAGCCGGGGCGCACCGGCCCGAGCGCGCCGCCCCCCGCGGGACCCAGGCCGTGAAGCCGCCGGCGGCACCGAGGAGCGCTGTCGGCTCCCCGCGGGCGGCCAGCAGTCCCCTCCGCATCCGGCGAGGCCGTGCCGCGGGACGCGGCTCCCCCGCCCGGCATTCCGGTCCCGGCTATACTTAACCTCCGCGGCGGGCGCGGGGTGACGCGCCGGCGGCTGGCAGCGCTGCACCGTATTAGGCAATGCCCAGCAGCCGAGGAGAGCCCCGCTCCCGGCGGCTCCCCCGCGTTCCGGCTCTCCCGCCCGGCCGCCCCCCGGCCCCGCCGCGCCCCGGCCGCGCCGCCCCGGCTCTGCCGCTCTGCGCCCCGCGGAGGCGCCGCGCTGCCGCCCGCGCCCGCTCACCCCGCGGTCATGGCGACGTTGTAGAAGATGAGCCAGGTCGTAGCCAGGGCGCCGAGCTTCTTCTTCTTGCCGTTCTCCTTCTCCTCCACCGCGCCGTTGCCGCCTCCGTCCTCCTCGCTGGACGCCATGGTTCCCCGGCCGGGAGCACGGCGCACACGGCGGGGAGGAGGGGCTCCCTCCGCGGCGGGGCTGGGGCCGCGCTGACAGCCGGACCGAGCGCTGTCCCTCACCCCATCTGTCTTCCCCGAGGGCTGCTGCCGCCGCCAGCGGCTCACATGGCCCTGCGCGCTCCTCCCTCCGCGCCGCGGGGCTCCCCGGGTCAGCCAGAGCCTGCGGGGGCGGGCGAGCCTCCATCGGCAGGGAGCTCCTGATGGGATGGTACCCGGCCTTGCTGCTGACCGTCAGGCAGCAGCAGCGGGCACAGCCCACATCAGAAAAAGTGACAAAAAATAGCGCGGTTCTTGGAAACACAGAAATGTGTGTCTGAGATTGAACACCTGGGAGTCTGGCCAGAGCCCGACTGGTGGGAATATGCCCAGGCCCCCACCTCGAAGGCCAAGCAGCCACCTGCCAGGGTGACTTCGAGAGTCTGGTAGGTCTCCATAAATACCACCCTAAATACCCGAGGAGGACTAAGGCCCACACATGAGAAGGGGAAATTTCTTCCAAGGGCCTGAAGAGCACTCAGCTGTCAGACTGAAGGATGACATTCGAATATTCATGTTACCTTGTAAAAGTTCACTCTCTGTGCAAGTGCACAGGGAAGCTAAGCCAGCATAGGTAGCATTGCTGGGACTGGCTCTGGAATGGGGACAGCCTTAGCCTGAACAAGGTTGATGTGACATGACCCTTCAAGAGTGTGGGCTGCACCCACTATCCTGACACCTGGCTCATCTCTGCTAGCCTGGGGATGCCACTTGCTACTTGGGGCAGGCTCCTCATTTCCACAGCTAAGGATGGTGACCATGGCCACTCAGCTCAAATACCTCCGACATGGACAAAGACAGAAGAATTCCAAAACTGGGCCAGGGTATCTTAAATGATACTTGTTCAGTAGAATTTCAAGAGTCCAAGTCTATCTACTTTAGGGTGGAGTAGGTATCTCAATGCTGAAGACACCTGGATGCCTCAGGTCGAGGGCCTTCATGTAAAAGATAAGGAGATGTGCCATAAAAAACCTAAGTCTCCCCCTCGTCACCAAAACACACAAGCAGATGTTCACCTTTCAGCCTCAAAATACACACCCACTGGCAACAGCAAATGTATAATGTGTGCAAAATGAGTAGTTGGCAAAAGAGCATGTTGCATATGCTAGTAAGATTACAGTAGGTACCAATATTATACATACACAGATACTTTTTTTGTTCAAGTCATAAATATAATCCAGTTTGAGAATCCTGTGGTTAAAAAATCAAGACAAAGAATTTACACACAAGGATTGAACAACGCAACTCAGAAGTTTTTGCCAATATGGGTTAATCTGAGCCTACATGTCACCTCAATGTAACAGCTATAAGTTGGTTTAAACTGTAGCTTTCCAAAATACTTTCTATATTTATTGTTTTAATTCTGGGTATTCCTGCTATCTTACTTACATGTTTTCTCCACTTGAATTCCTCTTCAAACTTTTTTGCTTTGACAATGTAGTGTTGAAAGGAGCATCAAAAATTAACCACATACTATGAGTAAAGTGGGTTTTTTTTCTCATTTGATTTTGTCAATTTATGACTTCATTAACTGATGAAGACTTTCTTATTTTAAATTATGATCCATGGAGAAAGGCATGACTTGATCCCAATTTTTAGTATCAGTTTTTATTTTTTACTGCTTTTAGCTGTCCTTTGCCATTTTTCTTTTGAGATTTTTCCACGTCAGATTTGAGGCAACAAATCCTGTTTTCTTTCTGAAGTAAAAATTTTCCATTTTTAAATCCCTTCTTAGATGTTTTCCCTGCTTTTGCTCAGAATCTTTTCAAATTTGATAAGCAATGTTTGTCTAATTCTCATTAGAATTCTGTATTACTTTCCTTCCCCTATTTATTTGCTCAAATTTATTGATTTTGGATACACACATTATCTGTAATGATGACCAGGCTTGTCTTTGGTTAATTTAGTCAATTCAGAACTTACTGGTGAGGATAAGCATCTCAATGTGTTTGCTCTAATATTGTGGTTACTATTTATTGAGCTTACAGTTTCTCTTGCTATCACACTACTCATTCACCCAATTGATGTAAAATTTCTGAATATCCCCATAATCTTTTTTTTGGATTTAAATAAACTAAACATTTTGTTCCATTTGCAAGTTTTGTCATCCCCATTTGTCTATGTTTCCCAACCATTTATTAATGCATTAAGCACAAAACTTTTTACAGAACTTTCATAAACATCCCAATGCTCTAATTTTGCTGTAATAAACTTGCTCTTTGTTTCCACTTCCCATGTTTTAATCCATGGAGGTATTTTTTTCCTTAATCTGTAGCTACTTCATATCCTTGGTGATTCCTGTGTGACATATTTTTGGCAGCATTTTCAAAACATATTGGTTGTGTTAAGGCTATTTTTTTACAAATTTCTTTTTATTATTACATGTTCCAGGACTTGCAACAAATTCGTTGAAACATAATTTCTTTTTCATAAGTTTCCTATCGTTACTCTTTAAATAATGATTTCTGTCAATTACAATGTATATACTTGTTGTTACTAGTCTGTATTTTCTGAATTCTTTATTTAAATTTGATAAAGTGTCAGCTATTTTCAAAGCATTAAGTACAGGATCTGTACTTAATTTGAAATAATGTTCTTTTATAGTAGTGAAATTATTTCATCTAATATTTCAGCTTTGGCTAGAACTTTTTAATCCCCAAAAAATCTCAAAATGATTAATAAAACAGATTTTCTTTACATACAGAAATTAAATCAATGGAAGTGAATAGGCTTATACATTAATCACATTAGCTAAATCAGGTTTTAAAATCTGTTATGAGTGGCTTATCAATTGAGGTGAACTTTGCAGTTATTCAAACACAAATCAACCTTCACAATAAATTTCAAGACAGTCAAATCAAGGTCTTTTGTGTTGTAGATGAGAGCATCATGGTGTTTCATATTAATTCTCAACCTTCCCTGGCAGTTTACCTTTATTCACTCTAGCTCCAAATCATCAACACTGCTCTACTGTTACTACAAAAATGAGTGGTTTTCCTTGTCTTCATGATTGATATTATAAATATATATTTTAGTTCTAGATTCGTATTGCACACATATATATTCAAAACTTTATAAAGCTGAATGGTTTTTACTCCCAATCTATTTCCAGAAATACAAAGTGAAGCTTTCATGGGATTATTTTCTAATGAAATGTTCTACAGTGTTTTGGGTTTTTTGTTACAAAATTTATCTATTTAATATGGAAACATTTCTATGAAATGAAAAATTGTAGTGCTTTCAAAATAATATAATGACTTATCAGCTCCACTATCATAGGGGAAGGTCATCTACTATTGAATGCTGCAAGAACTACTTGGTATGAACCCTGCAGAATCATCTTTATACTTCAGACTAGTTAAATGTTAGATATAAACTTAAAATCCTGGCAAGGGGAATTTGTTGCAAAATTTAACAGCTTAAATTCTGCTTGTCCTTCTGCCCTGTCTTCAGTTAATGTTCCCACCACACTGCGAGAACAATGTGTTTAGATAACAGATTTTATATATAGTACTTGCACACTATTCTAGGTTTATGCTATGTAGGAACCAGTAAGGTATTCAAGGATAAATGCAAGTAAACAGAATTATGTCTAAATTGAATGACACTGTGTATGTGTCTCTTTGTGCATTCATCCAGGTCTATCTATTATTTAATTTACTATGCTAGGAATTTGATAGAAGATGCTTTCAAAAGATGTGGTGTAGAATGGATTGCATAAATCTTGTGGGAAGAACTACAAGATCTGCTCACATTTGGCACTTCTGAAGCAGTTGGAGTTTTGCACTGCTACTGCAAAATAAATTATTCATATTAAGCCTCTGACTGTACAGCTCAGTAGTCAGCAAAGGAAAAGAAATGTCATGAACACAGGCTGACGTAGAATTTTATATTTCTGTTATAAAAATACAAAAATTCTGGTGTGAACATTTAGAATTTTTTGTATGATAACTATTGATTCTACATATCCGAAACCCACTGGTTTATTAAATGTTCTGAAAAGCACCAGCCTGGGATGCCCTTGTGTACTGTTCTATTTAATCCTCTCCAGGAACAAAACCATGACGCAAGCTACAACGCTGAAGAACAAACACATGTTAATGTGAGATGACTATGCTCATTTGAGTTTGGTTTATCTGAGTTTTTGGTTTACCCAAACTCAGTGTACTTTTTGCTATAGTAGACTTTGAATTCTGTACAACAATTATTTTCTTTATGGGATATTTTAGATATGATGTGATCTGCACAGTTGGCATCTTTGCACACTGCAGACTGGCTGTATCAAGAAGCTAACTCCACTCCAATATTCTAATTGTGTGTATACATATGTATATATATAAAATGTTTAAAACTGAAATTAGTACTATTAACTTCAATGGTACTGTTCATGTGAGTAAAATAAAATACACTTTGGAAATTAACTGCTAGCATAAATATATTCTTAAATTCCCTTTTCTATATTATGCAATAAAACTAATATTCTTCTTATAAAGAAGCTTTGCTACCTTGCCCAACAGATACAGGCAAATTTTTCACAGGGTTTCACAAAACACAATAATACTAAATAATACTAAAACTTCCTTCTGATTTTCTGTGTATTTCAATGGTAGCTTGCTTGGGTGAGAACTACAGTCTCTATAGAGGAGCCCGCTGCCATCATTAGTTTCAGAGCACACAGAATCTAAGCTTGTTTGTTAGTTTTATTTCAAGAGCTTGAGTTAAAAAGGGCTCTTTATCAAGTGAGTAGTGCTCCAATCTGATGCCCGTTATGGTCAGTAGAAGTATTTCTATTTCCTTCTTCAAAGAGTGGTGGAGAACAGAAAGATTAATTTTAACTTTATCATTGGTTGAAAACTGGTCTGAGTTATCAACATGAAGAGGTGACCATATTGGGTGTAGTCAGTTTGGCCACCCTGAGAACAGGTGTTTGTGCCAAAAAAAGCACTAGGACAAGTGGTTCCCTACAGAAGTGTCGGGAAGCTGGCACAGAGTGATGCTCTGGCCAGCATCCCCAGGGAAGCCCAGGCACCCAGAGATCCCAGAAGCCAGCACCTTAGAGGTTACCTGCTTTTTACAGGTGTATCACAATACATTACTACAAGATTATGAAGGCAAATAGCATAAACACATTTTTGTGTTTCACTTCAATGAACTTGTTATCCAAAATCATTTAACAAAACTGCAGTGTTAACATATGAAATCTTCATTTGAGTTGGTTTGCAATTACTACTTTGAATTCAGAGGGATTGAGGAGTATAACCCTTTTTTCTGGCATCTATGTGCAAATATCAACTAGAAAGTTGCACATCACAATTTTTAACATGGTCAGGGAAAAATGAATTATTTTATAAAATTTATTACTAGAATCTTTGCCTAGTTCTAAGATTACATGGATTGGAAGGAACTCCAGTTATATGCTTCATATAATCCTACTTGCATACTTCATAAATATTAAGGTAAAAAGGGACAAAGAAATAATTTTAGCCTGATTTCCCATATAACAGCAGACACCAGACTTATTGTATTGATACATTTCATATATCTTCTCTATACATAACGAAATAGATAAGAACACTGTAAGCCATGCTACTTGGACACTTGCAAAATATTAGGACATACACAATAAGATTATAGATGGGAAGTAAATCACTATGGTCCAGCAGTTAAAACATCTACATGTACCCTGTAACTGGGAAAAATTTTGTCTTAGTCAAATCATCATATGGTTATGCATTACAGCATCTTGTATGCCATCCAAAACATTTTGTACTTGCCCTGTCAGAGAGAAAAGCTGTGATTAAATGGATGGCTGGCACTTGCTCTGTTTTGAACCTTTCTCTTTTCCTTTGATTATCATTTCTTCACAGCTTCCAGTTCCAAAAGCAATGTACACAGAGGACTATAATGAAAATGTAGTCAGAATAAAGGTCAGTGGAACTGATTTGTGAGACAAACATTGTTCTTCATATCTGTCTCCTTGCTAGAAGTGTACTGGCCTGACTTTTTCCTGGCATCATACACCTTATTTTACAATGCAGCAGTTATAAAACTAATATATACTAAAATAAATAGGTGTGACAAGTAAAATGGAACTGCAGTGGACCTCCATGGCCCAAATGGTTTTGCCTCCCTCTTAGAGAATGCTTGTTTAATGCAGATGGGTGTCAACAGAGTGATTGTAAAGAACATTAGAACTTCCCTAGCAGATGGTCATTTACAAGTCCCTGTTCCTAAGAATCCATTCCTACTGAAGAGTATAGGGAAACGAGTCATTGTATATCATCAGAATCCAGAACTAACATTCATATGGATTAATTCTTGTCATAATTTAAAAAATAAGTCATAAATTATATAAACAAACAACATAAAACATCTACCAAATCAAATTTAGAAGTATGTCACATCTTTAAAATCCAGGAGGTGCGTTACGCTGGAAATTAACCAAATACATGGGACCCCACCTGCAGTACTGCATTCAGCTCTGGGGAATCCAACATAAGAAGGACATGGACCTGCTGTAGTAAGTGCAGAGGAGGCCATGAATATGATCAGAGGGCTGGAGCAGCTCTGCTGTGGAGACAGGCTGAGAGAGTCAGGGCTGTGCAGCCTGGAGAAGGCTCTGGGAGACCTCACTGCAGCCTTCTGGTATCTGAAGGGCGCCTACAAGAAAGCTGGAGAGGGACTTTTAAACAAGGACATTGTAGAGACACAGTGATGAGACAAGGGGTAATAGCTTTAAACTGAAACAGGGTAGATTTAAATGAGATATTAGGAAGAAATTCCACACTGTGATGGTGGTGAGGCTCTGGAACATGTTGCCCAGAGAAGTTGTGGATGCCCCAAACCTGGCAGCGTTCAAGGCCAGATTGAAGAGGGGACCGAGCAACCAGGTATAGTGGAAAGTGTCCCTTGCCATGGCAAGGGGATTGGAACTAGATTACCCCTAAGGTCCATTCCAGCCCAAGCCCTGTGATCTTTTAGCTGTATCTGAACAACAGTACTATACAAAAAGAGAAGTGTGCAAAGAAAAAAGAAATGTCTGCATCAGTCATCTGAGACTGCTTACTTCAAACAAAAGTAGCACATATTTCAAAAAAACACCCTACTTAAAACTTGCTATAAGGCTGTCTAGAGACAAGCCCTAAGTCAGAGAAGTGTTGGACAGATAGGCTCATCTGTGAAATCAACACAGTCACTGTTGCAGAGGCCGTCTTCAGAATGAGGTCCAAAATAGAACAGATGAATAATCCCCTGGACATGCCTGTTTTTCCTGACCCAGACCGATGAAGTACTGTCCCCAGCTGTGCCTTCCCACCTCTTCACATGCCTGATCTAATTCCAAGGTGAGTCAGAGGGATGACATGATCCAACAGGAAACTTCTCTGCAGTGAAGTAGTTTTTCAGCTGGATCAGCTGATTGTGCAGCCACAAATGAAATGGATCAAATTCCAAATCTAATACAAGAAACGTGGTGGCACCACATAGTTGTGGGCACAGGGAGTGCAGTGTTGCTACATTCTCTTTCAGCTGTAGATAACCCAAAATTAGATGCAATTTGAGACTGTATTTGAACTAGACTCCTTACTTTTAGATAGCTAACTTAGGCAGCAGTAGGAAATAATACAAACATTTTGAACTACATCCAGTAAAGATGTAGCTCCCACCTGTTTATTAATAGCATATAGATTAACACAACTGTTTTTAATAGCATATTCCTTTTACTACTCATACATAAGGTGGAAGAGCTCGTTTCCATGGCTGTTTGTGTCTGAGAGGGCAAACCCCACACTTCATGGGAGAGTACTCTAACTACCACCCATTGTTGTGTCATGGAAACATGCTAGAGCCATGAGACAAGGAAAAGAGGGAGGAGATACAGTACAATATGGAGTTTTGGAAGGGCTTCACGCTGTGCCCAACAATAAAAAAAAATCATTACAGAATCAAAATATGAGGAATGATTACAGAGCCTTAAGATGCTTCCTGAGTATAAACTACCTTTTTCAAAATGTTGGATAGGGTATTTGGAAATAAAGTTGGGCTGCAATGCTTTCAGGCTGAAGGTAGTCTAAAACCCCAGTTACTCACATGTGTTGTGTTAGCTCTTCCTGCAGGGCTACTGAATAAAACTCTGCTTGTTTTGAAAGGATTCCTTCAATTCATTTTGAACCCATCAGAAAGAAGGGATGAGAAAGGAGGGGATAAAACAGGCTCAGAGAACATCTACCATATGTCTTTTGTGAACATAATGGAGGATGATGAATGGGGAGGAGGTAAAGCATCCTCTGAGCATATCTAGCAGATGTCGTTGAATTGAGGTAGAATCCAAAGAAAACATGCAATTCCTCACAAGTAGTCAGTTCTAAGCATTAGATCAACGCTGACCTGCATTAGCTGCTGAACACAGTTGTTATGGATAGGTAAAGAAGCAGAACTAGAGGTCTGGGGAAAAAACCTGAGTAGAATAACAAAGTGCCTAGTGACTGTATATTCCTGTGGGAAGAGGCTTGGTGTGCAGTTTTCATTTGATGTGTCAGAAGTCTGCCTAATGCATGCAATCACATTCATTATTGGGCATAATTAGTGCTATTGATTGCAACTAGTGTTTCTGCCCTGCAAACAGTCATAGTACCCTTTTCATTTCTTGTTTGCACGCCTGTGATGTGCCCTTATTGCTCTGTGTCTGACTCTTTCCCCAAGCGTATATATGAGCCTAGTTTTACTTAATTTGCAATCCAACTAGTTCAGAGTAATTGAACAGTACTAAAAGGCCTTAAGGATAATGACTTGAGTTTTATGGGACAGCAGGAATAGGCAACGTGTCTTATCCTATGAGTCATATTGTTAATGTGGGGCACACCCCACTGAAGCCAGCAACATTACAAAGTGGAGCAGCAAGACAGGCAACCAAAGGCCATGGGATATTCGAGGCCCTGTTACCAACTGATAGCTACTGATCTCCATGGGATGTGACTGCAGAGAACTGGTCATGTTCCCGTGCTATGCTGTGAGAGATGCTGGCATAACGACCAATCTGCACTTTGCCGTCAGACTATCCATGTCACAAGCACGATGGCGTTACCAATGAAAATATTCTGTCAGCCCAACGTATAGGGAAGCTCCAAAAATCTTCCATAGGAAGCAAACGTGTCTGGGCACAAAGCCGTCTCGCCTCCTAAGCGGGGGGGACAAAAGAACTCCGCACAACTATATAGTACAAACCTCGGCCTCGGGCATCCGTGCCGGCGCTAGGACGCCTGTCTGGGGCGGCGGGGCGGGCCCGGGTGTCGCTGCCGGAGCTCCCGCGGAACGGGCCCGGCCCCGGTTCCCGTCGTGCTGCGCGGGAGGCGGCGCCCCGGCGCTGGGAGGAGGTGGCGGCGGAGCTGCCCGGGGCGGGAGGAGGAGCTGCCGCCGCCGCCGCCGCCGCCGCCGCCGCTGCTGCCGCCGAGGGCTGCTCTGTCTCGCCGCCGCTGCCGCCGCGCTGCCGGGAGGGGCGGCCGCCCCGCGCCCCCAGCCCCGCGATGCCGCTTTTCGCCACCAACCCCTTCGATCAGGATGTGGGTGAGTGGCTCCCGCGGCGCCGCGGCCCGGCCTCTCCCCGAGGGAACCCCGCCGGCGGCCGGCCCTCCGACCCGCTCCCGCTCCATCCCCCGCGGGCAGCCGGCCCGCTGTCCCGGCCCCGCGCTGCTGGGCTCGCTGGCACCCGGCCGGGAGGCGGGAGCGGTGGCGGCCCGGGCGGGCCGGCGGTCACGGTGCGGCCGGGCCGGGTCGGGCCGGGGACGCGTCCCGGCGGGGGCGGCGGGGCTGCGGCCTGGCCGGTGACAGCGCGGGGCCCCCTGTGGCCCTTCTGGCCTGGCGGGCCGGGGAACGAGCGCGGGGATGCTCGTGGGGGACGAGCTGGCCTGCTCAGCACGAGTAACGCTGTAGCACAGCAAAACAAGTAGTGAGAAAGGTCCGCGCTGGAGTGTTGTTGAAAGGATGAACAGTAAAAAGCACTATCTACAGTTGCTTCGCAGTCAGGCATGAGAAAATCGTCAAAGCGTTTTGCGTTTAGTGCTTTAAAGGGGATTCCTGTGGGAGTTTTCTCTTTTCCTTTCAAGTAAAACTTGACGTGCTGGGATCAGGTGTCATCCCAATCTTGCTTGTTCCAAGGCCAGACTAGATGGAGAGGAAATATCTGGCTTTTACTTCACAAAGATTGTGCTTAACGCTCATGTGTCGAAACTGAAGGTAAAATAACATATAAACAGCTAATAATTAGTTTTGTATGTGTGATTTGAGATTGTGTGAAATGGTTTATTTTTGGCCTGCTGCTGACATCTTTTTTACTTTGAGTGATAAAAGCTTTGCAGAATCCCATAATATAAAGGGACTTTATGTCATACGTGGATAAGAACATCCCTTCTGCGTGATTATTTTCTGACAACAGTTTAACACTGTATAAGTCTCTTGAAACCAGTTTCTTTAATATCCTTATACTTGCTGTAACTTTCAACTACAGATACATTGTTTCATAATGTTTATCAAACTTTAGACATTTGGGCTCCGATTTATTTCTTCCTGCTCTTCAAAGAAAGACCCAAGTCAAAATCATTTGAAAAGTATGTATGTTTTCAGGGGAAAGGATTAGGGCATAAACAAAGTACTGATACATAAATTCTGTATGTATGTTACCAGAAATTCTTAGTCTGTTTCATCAAAACACGACATAGCTCGGTCTTCTCATTTTGAATTGTTAGCACTTTTAAGCTGAAGACTGCACTTCAGTTAATGATTTTGTTGGTGGCAAACTTGACTGACTTATTTTGGAAAGTAGTAGATTTTTCTTAGTTGTTCTGCTGTCTTCTAGTGTAATTTGACAGTTGAAAGTGAGGAAGAGATTGTACTGCTTGCCAGTTTCCCATGGACTATTAGAGAATGATTTGAGCTAGTAAGATTAAAAAGTGATAGGCTCAGGTTCTGGCAGGTGTTCACTTTTTTTCTTCCTAGTGCCTCTGGCAGGCAGGGAAGCTGACTGCTTGAGTTGGTCTCTCTAGAGCTCAGTCCAGTGGATGTGCCCCTCAGCACTGCAAATCTCAATGCAGGGCAGTAGTACCCAGCAATTACCTCAGTGGCTCATTTGCTCTTTTCTAGCTGCAGAGGATGCTGATGCCTTGCCAATTGTACTTGCCTAATATGATCACCAGTAAATAATTTTCAAAAGCATTATTTTGTATTCTGTATGAGGAGGTAGAAATAACCACTCAGTCCCAAATTGTTCTTGGAAAAGCAGATAGTGGGCAATGGGCTAATTTTCACTGGTAAACAGCCTCTTTCTTTTGGCCCCTTTCATGGTGTCCTGAGGGAGACTGAAGGAGCAGCAGGCTGTTCAGTTGGTGACAGCCTACTTTCAGAAGCCTGCTGCCTTTATCCGTCACTTAACTGGATTTGTGCCAGGGAGATGGGATTGATGAAGTCTCCCGGAAAGCATCCCTGGGCTCTTCTTCTCCAAGGCCCCTTGGGAATGTGCTATTATCTGGATTAATTTTTTGGCAGGCTTCATAAGATAGCATCAGCTGTAGAGTAAGTCTCATGTTCTCAGGAAACTTCCAAAAGTTGTCAAGCCGTAGTGCTATTTTTCATTTATTTTCTCTGAGTGAAAGTTGAGTGCTCTGCATTTGTTCTTATGCAGCAAGAAAGTTTTCTTTTGAAAATTAGATTCCTGAAGCAGAAAGTCAGTCAGCAGCTATTCTTAATTTCATATGAATTTGGACATTGGTGTAGTTGATAGTATTGTTGCAATAGCTCTGCATTCTTTTCTACTGAGCAGCTGATCAGTACTGTGGAGTAGTTGGAAATTATTTTGGAACCATTTAGGATAATGGATTGCAGATAATGTATCTGGAACGAAATTGTTTTCCATCATTTTGAGGAGCATAAGTATGTCTTACGCTCAGGACAAATTTTTCAGTTTGTTTGGCCAGTTAGCAGCATTTGACTAGTCCCATTAGCATGCTGCTGCACTGCAACCTGGTCATCTGTAATAGTTTACCATTTAGTGTCAACTTGGTACACCTGGTTTTTTTAGGTGTAGTTGGCAAAAGAATGTTGTTTAAGGCTGCTATTAAATTAATATTCAATAATGCCCAGAGATTTGAGGAGGCTAACTATTGTCATCCTCAAGGGTCCAAATCTCTGGATGAAGCCCAAATATTTTCCATTTTCTGAAGTTTCTTTTTACCATATTTAGGAATATTTCAAGAGGAAGGGATGCTAATCAGTGGTGACACAAGTTTTCACAATCAAGTAAGGGAGCCTTTGATGGTGTGTCCAAGTAAAGAACATAATAATGGAATTTAAAAAAAAATCTTCAAGACACTGGGCCTATTGAGAGTATAATTAAGAAACTCTAATCCTCCATTTAAGAGACTAGAATTAAAAATGTTCTTATTAGGTTCATGGGTCATCTCAGAAATGCAGATTTATCTGTAAGTTTGACTCCGGTAAAATAATGGTGAAATGTGCTTTAAGAACCAAAAGACTGTCTGCTAGTCTGTCATGACAGGCTAATTAGTAATGTAGCAGTGCTTAGGCTAGGTTTGATGAAGAACTTACTGCTAAAGCAGTTCTCAAGTGTCATTTAGATATTATCTCAAGAATAAAATCTGCGACTCGGGTTCTGGTATAAGTCGTCATAAAAATCACACATGATATTAAGAGGAGGTATTTAAAAAACACAGGGGTTTTGGATTCGTTTGGGGTTTCTTTCTTACAGTAAAGGATGAAGGTATTTGCATTTGCTTTGGATGTTACTCCAGTTCTTACTGTGATGGTTTGAGGCAGCACAGGAGTGGGAAGAAATTCAGGCTTACTATTTACAATAATAGGAAATTAAGCAGGTAGTTTAGTAAGGTAGTAGAACTTGATGTGACTTGCAGTCATTTTCCCTGTGTTTTATTAACTCTTGCAGTTGTTGATAATTTTATGCTAACGACTCTTGAGATATTTAATAATGCTTGAATTATATATGATCAGCCTGTAGTTTGATGCTATTAGAATGTAAGAAATGGTTTGACTGATTCCCATGGTGCAATTTCTTGAAATAAAACCATCTTGCTATTTAAGCTCATTGTTCTTTAGATTTATGCCCTCGGTTAATCAACATCTTTAAAACATCCAATTACATGTCTCTCTGAGCTGGACTTTCTGTGTTAGGCCAGGTTTGCCAAAAGAAGGGAAAATTGTCACAGTTTCTTGACCCCAGATCATTGTGGAGACTGCAGACATTAACATCTGGCTGTAAGGGAAGATGAATTCCAAGGATTGGCTCAGCTTGTTATGAAAGTGGCACTTTTATTCTGGAGTTGGCCTACTGTTTCTCTCAGTGTTGTTTTTAAAAAGGACATTAACTGTGAGCTAACAGGGAGACTGAGTAGAAGATGTGTGGAAAAGGAGTTATAGCCACCCCCTTTTTCAGTTATTTATAAATATTTATAAAAAACAAGACCTTCTTACTTAAAGATACCTTTGGTGTTATGTTCTCAGTTTAAAATGGCAATGCTGACAGGATAAGACTGAGTGGAATACCCCTTCAGTGTATCAGCCAACAAAAAAAAAAAAAGTCTTTTTCGCTATCAATTACCAGACTCTGAGTTCAGCTGGGCACTTTGAAGCCAACATGGTATGTTCCATAGTGAAAGACAGTACTTTTCAGGTAATTCTCTTTCTTTCCTGCCAGGGAAGAACTGTCACTTCAAGTGCGTCTCCTCATTTCAGCTGTGACAATGTGCATTATAATACCAAAATTTAGAAGAATCAAAGTAGATCTCCAACATGTAAAATCTGTTCCTCTAACTGATAAAAATCACACTGCATACCTGATGTGGAAAGTTAAGTTTCTTGCTGATCTTCCTTCTGAAATGCTTTGTCTGCTGTGGCTTGGCTTAATGGGGTTCTGCAAATACATCCTGGCACCATTTGTTAGTATGACATGCCTGTGATACACCTTGTTTATGGGCTATTCATCCTTCTCATATATCTCTAATGTGCTCACCTTCCTGTTGTGTTGTAATATTTTTGGGCGAAAGGTAGTTTGAGTTCTGTGGATTTGCTAGGGTTTGCATGAGAGATCTAAACATCTAAATTATTTTTGCTCAGCTTGTCTTACGATTTCAGCCTTTTCTAACCAGGTCTTGAATCCTTTTGTCTTCGTTCTGCTCAGTTCATTGAGCTGAGCGATGTCCATTTTGGCTGGGCTGCCTCATGCACAGTGCAATCCTACAAGGTCTTCTGAAGGAATGAGTTGAGGTGGCCGCAGTCACTGCTGCTTGCTTTGCCTCGGATCAGCTGCAGTGCTGTCATAGGGGACACCTTCCACAGCTGCTTCCATAAGGACCTGGGAGCACTCTAAATGGGGATACAGTTAAACTGCAGAAGTTGGTTAATAGCTTTACCAAAGTTAATGGTACATGGAATTCTAGTTTCTCTCTGTGGTGTCATTGCCTTTTGGAGGTTATTTTCAATCTTGTCTAAATGGAATCTGGTTGGACATATTCTTCTTGTGCAGTTTTGAGCCTGTTAGCGAAATGTAAAGTGGTTAATAGTCAAGTGGTGGTTTTTGTAGAATGGGCCAACAAATGTATTTGTTCTTTTTGACAGACAAAAAGAACAAAATTTAATTGTATTTAACTTCAGTGATGTGGAATGGTATGCAATCCAAATTTCTCAGCAAGTGCCTGCAAAAAGAAAGAAAAATTTGCAGTCACTTTCAGTCTTTAAGGACTATTTAAACTATATTGCTTTGGAATTTTAGTGTTTGCAATTTTACAGAGACGGGGAAATTATTTATTTAACCTTGTGAAGAAAACAAAACTTTGAGCAGAAGAGGCGGAGAGAAGGCTGAGGGGAGTATTGACTTTTTCATTAAATCTGTGTTATTTGCAATGACATAACAGATTTTTTGATGGTTTTTTTATCATGCTAGAAACTGGTGGCAGCATGAGTCTGTGAGTTGAAGACTTTCTTTAACTATTCTGTTGAAGAGTTTCTGTATCCATTCTTCTCTTTGTAATCGAAGTTACAACTTCATTATTTCATTTTAATGATGTCCAATTATGAAAATGATGTTACATCCATGAATAGAGTAAGAGCAAATAATAAGTAGGATGGTGAAAACCCTTAGATTGGTAGAATTTTCTGACAGTTTTTACTGATACTTGTTTTGACTGCTTCTAATCATGTACATTATAAGTGTTAGATTTGAGGGTATTTTGATCTAGATTTGTTATTTCTTGAAATTCTGCTAGTTCTAGCATCTTTGAGACTTCCTTGCAGAAAAATAGCTCAGTTTTAAGACCGTGGTTTTTCTTTCAAAATAAACTTCAGTAAAATCTAAAGCTTGGGAAGCTCAAGCCTGCCCAAGACCTCCCTCTGAAAATGATGTTAGCGATGGGTAGTCACTAAGTTTTCTGCTCTGAGAAAAGCATCGTATGGTTCAGTGCAGTATCCAAACAGTGATGAGAGTATTTACTCTTGCAAATTTCTAATAAGGCAGTAAAATGCTATTGTTATGATGCAGAACTAAGGCAGAGAAGTCAAGTGACTAGCACATATTTCCATGGAAAATCTGCAGCAATATTTATATTCCTTTTACCAGCGCCTAAAGCATCAACCACTAAATCTGGCAATGAATTTTTTTCACCATGCACTGCCTTTCTTCTGTCTAATAATACTTTATAAATATGATGGTGTGAATTTTGGGAATTTTTTTTTTTTCTTCTGAGAAGAGGGTTTTGGTTTTTTTTTTCTTCTGTCCTAAAGTGATCAACTGCAATTGTGTTTTGTATATTATACGGGACTTCAAATAGAATCTCAGTGCAAATATGCTTATAATTTGTAAATTGTAAATTTAAATTATAAATTGTAAATTTAAATTGTAAATAATTGTAAAAAATATATATGCTTATAATTGGTAAATAATGCACAAAACCAAAGGATTAAACAGAATTTTATCAATGCTCCAAGCATTCAGGTTTGTGTAAATTACAGGGAAACGGGGCCTCAAGACGCTTAATGAACTTCACGACACAAGGAGAGGCAGACTAATTTAGGTATCCAAAAGAGCCCATGCAAGAGCCTGTGTACTTTCACTGCAACCAAAGTATAAGTAATTAAACTCATATATTTAGATCTTTCTGGCCTGGCTTCTCATTCAATAGGGTGTAATGCTGTCTTCTGGGTTTTAGGTACAGTATTTCAGTGAGAGTCTATGGCATTTGTAATGAGGAATGGTGTTTTCTTTAGAAGCCGGGTGCTATTCAGTTTTGTATAAATTTTATTCAGAGGTATACTTGCAAAAAGATACAGTATATGTTTGGAAGAATGATTTCAACATCTAGCTGCTTTATTTGGAGGACATTATATTCTACAACTTATTGAGAAGCTGAAGATACAAACATAGCTGAGATTTCTGTCATAGGAGATGCATTTTGCTTCAGAATACTTCATTTGTTCTATGTGTGATTTATGACAATGTTTGTGTGGTTGGAGCACCATTTCTGACTCAGGAGTTATGAAGCTGTAAATTGTTGGTCACTGCAAGGTATGTTGGTAGGGAAGTACAATTAATGCTTACATTATTCTCTTTTATGTTTTCCTTGGTATCTGGTTTAGGTTTAATATATGTATTAGAGACTGAATGTTGAGCAAGATGGAATTGGTGTGGCCCAGTATGGTTACTGTTCTGAATACAGAAGTATAAGGAGAGAGGCCTAGTGATTCCACACTCTCTGCTCTGCAAAGTGGCTGAAAATTTTGATATATTGGTTTTGTCTCTTTTGCATTTATTTTAGGAACTAAAAAAATTGTTGAAGTAATTTAGAAAGGTATTCTTATATTGTGGCAGACCATTGTTGTTTTTGACCAAAGAACCCATAGATAAAAATATTTTTTCCTCTGAAATGATGGCACTTACCAATTTCTGTGTCTGTCTTTATGGAACTGCTGGTAAGAAAAGAATATTAAATAACTCCTAAAAAATAAAGGTGAGAGATGTAGGCATGTAATGGAAAAAAAGCCAAGTAAAAAAGCCAGTTTAAAAAATTTAAAACTACTATTTTACTACCTACTATTAATAGTAATTAGGATTAATAATAACTATTAATTACTACAAATTAACCTGATGCAACATAAGATTGTACAGTCTTGCACTGGTTAAAATTACTGTGTTCATTTGTAGGCCTTGCTTGTGCTCAGAAAACAATGCCTTGAATGTGAGTGGTGCAGTTTAATGGAAGAGAGCTGTGATGTAGTCCTGTTTCCTTTGTGTTTGGCATAGTATTAGTAAGTTTTGAAGTATGCTGATTTCATGAAGGAGCCAGTGCTGTCTTTTAAAGCTGTTTATTTTAAAGTTTGAAATGTTATCTGATCCTGGCTTGGCATTCACTAAGTTGAGTAAGGTTTTGAAGCAATGATGAGGTGGAGGGATAGGGTCTGAACTAAACATTATTATTGTTACGGTAGAATTATTTTCAATCAGGAATGGAAGAACATTTCTTTTTAAAGTTATCTTCTATGTGTTATGGTAACCTGTCCTAAGACTTTAAACACAATGTCTGTTTTTCCTTCCCTGTACGAGCCTGTTCCAGTACTAAGATAGTGTCTGCCAGTGACATACCAATTGTACCTGAGGGCTGGGTTGGTGCCAGCTGTTAGGCAGGGTAGGCAGCTGCTGAATGCACATAAACTTTTTTTTTGCCTGTGAATGTGTGCCTCATGTTAGAAGAGAGAGTATTCACTGATTTTAAGTGATAGTAGTGTAAGTAATTTAACTTAAATAGATTTAAGTAAAAATTTTGATGCAACATAGAAATTTTATCAAAGTGTCTTTGTTGCTCCTGTTCCCAGAGTGGTGAAAGGTGATAGTCATTTGCTAATGCTCTGACAGATATAGAGGCCTTTTTTGTGGACCATCAGCTCAGACAGTGTGCTGCTAACATTCTCAGTATGCTCTTAACTCACCTTTTGAGACAGAATTTAAGTAAAACTCTAGAGGCAATTCTTTTTCTCGTGTCTTACCATTAATTTTATTATCCAATGGATTTATTAGATGACAGTTACTACTGAAGATTGAAAGTATACAGTGAAACTTGGTTTCAGGCTGAAATTTAGTAAGAAACTATCTAGTGTTTGTTGGTGGAAGAAATACCCTGAGTAACAAGGGGGAAGGCATGACAAGCAAATGGTAGTTTTTATATAGGACTAACTTCAACTGCCAAGAAGGAATGTGGCCATATCAGAAAACTTGTAATTGTACTCATGGATAAATTCGCAAAATGTTCTCATTCGAGAATTAAAATAAAGGATGTAATCGGTGTGGTTAATGTGGGTCAGGGATTTCATCAATCACTATCTTACTAGTAGTTTTAGCCAAAGTATTTAAATTAGCATAAAGCACAGTTTGCTGTTATATTAAAACATTAAGCATGCATTAGTTTAGTCCTTGGTGTGTAGAAGACATAACCGATTGCCATGCCATTTCTCTTTGTGGCCATTATGAGGAAAGAAGGATCAATTGTTGTCAAAAATACAGACAACTGTCTGTTATGTAGAACAATGGAAAAGACCAAGGTTTCAGTTCTATTGGATTGCTCATCTCTCTGCAGAAGGACGTGCTAACTGAAGTGCAGCATTGGGCATGAGTGACCAGTCTGGGTTTGTGAGCTCCATGTGTGAGCTTAGAGCCTGGTGGGAACTTAAGGCTTAGGAGAGAACTGTGCAGGCACATTTTGACTGGAGCTGGTCCAGCGCCAGTAGAACTGGCAATGAACTGAAACAGTGGAGTCCTGGAAGTAAACTGCCTCCATGTGGTCTGGTCTGTGTGTCTCTGGACTGTGCCTATCAGCTGTTTTGGGGAATGCAGTGTAGACAACTCAGGCTCTGTGTTTCAAAAAAGCAGTTCTGGTACTGCAGAGTTGAGGCTGTCTTTGGTAGCAGAACAGCTGCTGTGTGCTTAGACTGCAATTTCAGAAGACTGCCTTGGCCTGTGATGGTTCATGCAAGGCCTTGAGTTCAAGTGTCTTACCTGAAAATCACAAATTTCTATGGTTGTTAGTCATAAGCAGGATTTGGAACAAGAGTAGACTGAAAGGAAAATAAAGTGGTTGGTTGATTAGCTGGTATATCTTAGTGCTAGATGTTAGCATGGTGTCTACCCATAATTTTTGACATTTCTGTTGATTATGACTGCTTTTTCTAGTCAAACAAGTTTTCTGATAGGGTTTAGACAGAAGAGGCAGTGCCCTTTTATTCTGAGAGAACATACAGAATTCTAACTTCCATTTAGGATTTCCCTATACTGTTTTGCTCTTTCCTTTGCATCAGGCAGTACAGCTGATGTGTTATCATTTCAGCTGTATATATGGCAGTGTTGAATTTTTCCTCAGAAATACTTTGGGAACACATAACCCTAGAGTTTTGCTTTTCTGCATTTTTGTTCTGAATTAAGAAACTAATTAACTGTAACCTATGTCAATTTGTAGGACAAGAAACTCATTCATAAGAAAAGCTATCAACTTTGATATGAATAATTCCTTTTAATTTTTGGAGATTAGATGTTTTGCTTTGTCTTTCTCTTTGCAATTTTGCCAGTGCTAATCTAGATAATGAATCTTTCCTGGCAGATAAGTTTTTATAAGAAATCTTTGGTTCCTTTCATAAAACTAAGTAGTCTGAGACATTCCCTGAAGAATGGTACTCATTGCTGAGGCATATTTTGTGTTTTGTAGATTAAGCTGTAGACATTATATGAAGCCAGGATGGGAAACAAAGTTTCTGTATTATTCTGTGCCCATTCTCCTTCTGTTTGGGTACTAGTTGAAAATACTTGTGCATTTCCTTATGCTCTCTAGTCCTGATCTGATCTATAAGTATTTAGATAATCTTCTATTGAGCTGCAGTGTAAGGCTCAGTTTCCTTTAATGCTTTTATTTATTGTTATCCTTAGTATAACAGCTTTTTTGGGGGAGAAATAGGGAGGGAGTCTTTATTTTTTCTTCTGACATTGAACCTATTTCTTCTCCACCTCCTCTCTCTATTTCTTTAGTCTTCACCAGGGACTCTTGTCCTATTCAAAAAATTTGGAAGAAAGAGTCCCAATGTCTTCTTTGAGATTAGCTTTAGTTTAGCAATCTTTATAGCTGAAAGGAAACAGTGAAACAAAGCAGAAAAAATAATGGGAAGATAAAAGTTAAGTGATTATGATGACTTTTTAAATCCTTCTTGTTGAGATGTAATAAATAGAAAGGAAATGCAAGACACAGCAGTTTAGTGTCTGGGAAGGTGATAAATTCAGTTGTATCTGACTCTGCAAAAAGTGAACTAATGCTTTGGGTATTCATATCAAACTTTATAGTTTCAAATGGGAAAAAAACCCTAGCTATACTAGTTGTCTCGTGTTCTGGCTGCATCTTTATTATGGGGGAAAACAACATATGGGGACTTGCCATACATTTAGGAGTATAAAAAGAGGTAATATTTCAACATCTTTGTTGACAATTTTGATTTTTTTTCAATTTGTATTTTCATTTACTTATATTTTATTTCTTAGAGAAAGCAACCAGTGAGATGAACACTGCAGAGGACTGGGGCCTCATCTTAGACATCTGTGATAAAGTTGGACAGTCACGCACAGGGTAAGTGACTTTAGGAATTTCCTCCCCAAACCTTTTTAATTCTATTATTTCAGTCTCATACGCAGGTGAGAGGAATGAATTTTTTGCTGTCTTTTATAAACTTCTGCAACAGCTGAATTTAACTTAAATTGATTACAAGTAAAAGGAAAATGTGTGGGGTTTCTGCTGAAATCTTTTGCAGTCCTTCTTTTGGAGATACTGGCTGATCTGTTAAAATTAGGACTCGTGTACAGCAGCTTTTCACCAGTGTAACAGAATAAATAAATTGATATGTTTTAGCAGTATCACTGTAAACCCAGGAGGCTTCATGAGGCATTTTTCTTAACAGAATCATAATCTAAGTTGGAAGTGACCTCCGGAGGTCATCTAGTCCAACCCCCCCCCAGCTTCAAACAGGTCTAATTAGATCAGGTTGCTCAGGACCGTGTCAAGTCTTGAATGCCTCCAAGGTCAAAGGTTCCGTAACTTCTGTGGGCAACATGTTTCAGTATTTAACTACTACTACTTACTAAGTAAGTAAAAAAAACCCCACATAATCCTGCAATCTGATTACAATTTTTCCTGTTCCAGCTTGTCTGTTGCATCTTGTCCTATGACTGTGCAGCTCTAAGAGAGTCTGGCTGCATCTTCTGTGTATTCTCTGATTAATTGGTTGTAGAAAGCAGTAAGGCCCACTTTTTGTCTGCTCTTCTCAAAGCTGAAAGCATCTCTCCTATCTTTCCTTGTATGTGACCCTCCCTGACCATCCTGGCAGCTATCCATTGGAGTTAGGGCAGTGTGTGAATAGCCTTCTTGCACTGGGGAGTCCCAAACTGGACAAAGTGCTCCAGATGCAATATTGCACGTGCAGAATGGAGGGGAAGGGTTGCTTTCCTGACTTTGTTGCTTGTGCTGACCGGTTGTTTGAGCCAGGATGTAGGTGGTTGTCTTTGCTGCCAGGCTGCACTACTGACACCTCTCACCCAATAAGACCTGCAGGTCCTTTCCTCCTTTTCATGTGGTCAGCTCCTGGCCTCATTTAAAATGCAATACCTTACCCTTGTTGTTGTTGAACTCCCAGTCTGCCCATTTTTCCAGCCTGTCCAGGTTCCTCTGAATATTAGCCATGGCCTCCAGTATATTGATTGTTCCCCTTCAACTTGCTCTGGTCAGTTAAGTTACTGAGAGCACTGTTGTTCCCAGCAGAAATCGCTGAAGGATTCCACTAGATAGTGCCTGCTAGCTGGAATTTGCACTACAGGTGAGAACTCTTTGAGCCTAGGATACCAGTTTTTCACCCACCTTGTCATCCTTTTATCCATATTTCACCAGCTGTGTGATAAGGAGGCTATAAGGGCTTCAACTGTATGTAAAAACTTTGCTAAAACCAAGGTATGAAGCATCTGCTACCCTCCATTGTTCTCCCTATCAGACCACCAGTGTGTCACAGAATACAACAAGGCTTTGTGTTTCTTCCCCTTGTTTTCAGAAGCTATTCTCTGTCATCAGGGCTTTGATAAGATGCATTTTGAAGGTGTGATACTAAATTAAACTCATCTTAATATGGGCTGCTAATGTTTCCATTATTGATTATTTACTGAGCCCTTTCATAGAATTTATGCATGAACTTACTTTTTGGACAAGAAAAGATAAAGTTTAATTTGAACTAGCATCTAAAAAATACAGTTTAAAAACATAATTTCAGTGTATTTATAGTGCTTTCAGTCAGTGTAGTATTAGGATTTGGAAACATTTTAAATATACCTTCTTGAAGCATTCCCTGTAACAATTCAGGTAAGGAACAGACTCAAGAAGAGAGTTTTTCCACTGATGCTATGAAAAGCTTTTCTGAGAATGACTTGGATTGGCTTGTAAAACTGCCAGAAACAGTATGAGATGCCAGGCAGCAAAGTCCCATCTGGGACTTTTGTTCCAAAGGACAGGTTTGCAAATAAGCTTATTCCTTAGGGTTAGAGATGGTCTCTGGAGGAGTACTTAAAAATAGCATGGTATATTGAGACTTCTGTGCTGTTGTGTATAACTGTAGTTAAGATAACAGCTGACAAGTTGTTGTTTATGTTTCATATTAGCCTTTATATGTAAAACTGCATTTCTATTCTGTGAGGATGTTGATGCCCAGCCTGTAACAGTAACTGTATTATTGAATGCTTCAGTACTCTATTTAATCACTGAAAGCCTTTCCACAGATGAAATTTAGTGTCACAGCAACACAGCCTCAAGAGTGCTCGAATATATGTAGCTGCGAGATACAGCAGTACAGACAAAGCTAGAGGTCTTTGGTAATGTGCATCTAAATTCCAGTTAGGATTTGTGAGGTTTGTTTGTGTTGGTTTCGGTCTTCTTCTTTTGTGTGTTTGTATTTTAATATTTTTTCTTAATAAAACTGTTTTTTAAAAGAAAAGTAGAACTTTAACCTTTGTAATATTTATCCTGCTTTTAACAGGCTGCCAGCTGACTTGTTGCTTTCATTTGGATTCTGTTAAAACTTGCTGATAGTGGGTTTTTTTTTTTGTTTTTGATGGATTATGTCATGCAGTAGCAAGGTAAAGCAAGACAGTTTCCCATTAAGAAGTTTGTGTGAGATATGCTTAGCTGTTTGAAATTCTCCTGCAGTTTAGGTTCCTCTGACAAGGATGCAAGTCTTCTTAACTGGGATCAGCTTTAATCTTTTAACCAATTCTGCTCCAGTACAAGTTGTCTGTTACTGTTCTTGGCAGAAGTTTAGATTACAAAATCTGTCCTTTAGGGATTTTCTTTTTACCAGTCTGTAAGCTCCATTGCATGCCTGCAGCATTCTAGATGTGGATTGTCTTCCACCTGAGGTCACAGCAGCCTGGAAAACACTCATTCAGTAGCACTTTTGGTATAGCGCATTGTCTGCCAACTTGTTTGTATCCAGATTAATTGTTGGAAACCTGTTATGCTACAAAGGTGCTGCATTTTCTCTTAAGATAAACTAGTTACAGTTCCCTAACATAATTGCTACTGTTATTTTTTACATTGTAATACTTTCCGTACTGAGAATCACAAATTGCTGAAAATGTTATCTTGCTTCCTTTAATCCAAACAACTAAGATTTTTAGCAAGTTAGACTTCCACTGAATCCCTCTCTTTGACTACTTTCTCTGTTTTTTGTGAATTTCAAAATTAGTTATTAGAATTTTTGTAGAAAACATAGGAAAGACAGAAAATAGGTCAATATTTTAAACAATATGATTTGTTTACAATAGCCTATATGAAATACTGCTCTATGTAGTATAGAATTAACTTAATACTTTCTGCTCGTTTTGCATATCATATTCTTAAGATGATCTAAAATTTGCCTAATGATCAGACAACATACTTTTTTACTCTCTGAATTTGTTGTAGGAACTCATACAACTCAGCAGTTGCACATGTCATTGTTTGCATCTTGTTTTTTGCCAATATTAGCTCAGTGAGCAAGTTGCCTTTTCAACATGGAAACATGATTAAAACAAAGATTTTCCTGTTAGAGGCAATCTTTTCTGTCCCCTGTTTTTGTACAGCATTCTTAAAAACTTGTTTGTTTTAAACACTTTAATCACATGGTGTGATTCTTGAGGCTGCCTGTGCAAGGCCAGGAGCTGGACTTCAATGATCTTTGTGGGTCCCTTCCAACTCAGGATATTCTATGATTGTATATTTGACTGGCATTTTAAATCTGACTACAGGAAGTGTATAGAGTTTTGCATAGTGTTGCTTTTCTGCAATGAAAGTGCTTGCAAAACTGAATCTATAGTTTATCATCTCAGAATAATATTAAAAAATCTGAATGGTTCATTAAACAGAATAGAAGGAAAAATGAAAGGAAAAATTAAGGGATGGGTATGGTATATTTTAGCAAAGATGCCCCGCCTTCTTCAGTCGTTTCAGTGCTAGCCAGTTCCTAACTCTAATCGTGTTTGCATTTGGCTTTCAGATAGTTGTGCTGTTTATTTCATGAGCCATACCAATCTACATTGAAACTATTACAACTTCAATTTTTGACCAGAAAAGTTGCCTAATCAAAAAATGATGGCTGAAAAAAAATTAAGACAGTGGCTGAGAGAATACACCAATGGCTGAGAAAATAGAAACGTTCATTGCAACACTCTCTGTTTGGGGGTGGGTATTGGAAAATTGTCATTGAGAAATGGTTTGTCCGTATTGCTGCTTGCCTAACTTTGTCTTGATTCCTTAAGGATTAATCACTGCCTCAGCAAGTCAGTGTTCTGGTTAGCTGTTTCTTCTTTGGTTGTTTTTGTGCCTGTTCATGCAAGAGAGAACAGCAAAATTGCTTACTTGATAGTTTTCCGATGTGTCTTCTATTTTTTTCCCCCTCAAATTACGCAATCTCAGTAGCATTTTACATTGTCATTGTAGTGTATGTCTAGCAAGCTGGCCAGGAAGCTTTATGACCAGCCTTTTTCTGAAGGAGCAAGGAGGAAAGCTGAGTCCCACAGAGTTACCTTAGACTGTAAATGAACAATAAATTCCTGAACATATCTGAAATGTTTGTGCACAATAGCATTTTAGACTGCAAATGCTGCTAATTGTGTATTTGCTAAATAAAATATATCAGAATTTATTTTTTACTTTCAGCTAAACCTGAAATCTATTGTGAATATTTTCTGGGTATATTGGTGTATGATACCATATGATGCCATATATGCTACATAGCTTCTATTGTATCTTGCCATATTTTCACCCTACTTATTTGTTATTACTACTCATTGTGGTGCCTCTGAAATTCTGATCATAGCATGCTTGGAGCAGAACTGTGGCCAAATATTTGTATAGTATGATTTGGAGAGATGCCTAATAAGTGGATAGAATTCTACACTCATAGGGTGCGTGCTTCCCTCTGGTGTCTGCATAGTGCTTCTCGTAATTTACACACTAAATTGTATGATGAATTAATTAGAAGTAAAAATAAGAATTACAGTCCTGTCTAGAATAGGTTTTCTTACTCTGTGTGACTAAAGATTGGTACACCTGGATTATTTTTTTTTATGTATGTGTAATCAAAAGATTTCTTATTTTAAACATGTGAGCATGTTAGAACATTTAACACTCAAGTATTGATCATTTCTGTTAACTATATGAGCAAGTAGATTGTACTTGAGACATGTGGCTGATCATTTGGCTTTGAGGCTTTCTTACTACTTTATTACTTTTAATAAGACTTCGGATTCCTTTGTAAAAAAAAAATCTTAAGCTGGTGGTCCTGTTCCTAAACTGCTAAGCTCTTGATCCTTCACCCTGCCTTTGTAAATACTAGCTTAACAACGGGCAAGCACCTTTTTGAGCTTGCATTCATACCACATTGTTAATTCTGCTCATAAATTAATGGTTAAAGAAAGCAGTTATTTCTGAAAATTTTAGCCTGTATTCTTTTTCAGTTAAAATGAACATATGAGAAGTCCTGGATAATTAATAGATAAAAGGTAGTACTTGCCTTAAAGCCTTCATCTGTAATAATTGATTATATGAAGGTATACACTGAATGATATGTACTTGTGCTTGTCACTTGTGTGACAGCACTTTCTATAATTAGAACCACTAAATATGAGGTGGACATTTCTGTAAAATGTAGACTGCCAAATATAGTATAGCCAAGCAGTGGTGTAACTTATACCTGAGTTTCATGTTAGTTTTTGGATACCAGTTCAACAGAAAAATACTTTTGCTTCCAAAGACAACCATGCTATAAAAGTGTAAAACCCCTTAGTTTACATTTACCTTCTCTTTTCCTCTTTCTCTACGTACTCTCTTCCAGGGTTATCTTTTCAGGTCTCTTCAACAGATAATGACTGTATGCCCATGATAATGCCTACCTCAGCCTCGCTTACCTTTCCACTACTTTTATAGACAGAACAAAGTAACAGAAAGTCACACAGATTTTAATATGCTAAACTTTCTGAAATCCCCTTTCAAATTCTTTGTTGAAGTTGCTTTTCATGTTATTTCTATCTACCACAACATACGTAAGACTTTAATTCTGTATTTAACTGTTTTGAAGCTTTGATGTAAGGTTGTCTAATAGGTTTTTTTAGAAATTATTGGTTCATTACATGTCTTCTTTATAAATGTTATTCTGTAGATTAAAAGAGACTTTGAGGAATGTGGTGGTAATTCAAAATAAAAGTAGCAGAAGGGTGTTGGTAAATCAGTATGTAAGGAAGTGTTCTTACATATATATGTGAAATATAGAGGAGTAGGTGCATGGACTACAGAGAATTCCAGTTCTCTAACTGTAAGGGATTTGATGCATTTCTGGAGTATTTACGCTAATTCGCTCTAAATACAAAAGGTAGTATAAATTACTGAGAGGTTTTGATAATTAAGAGAGCTACAAATCCTACATGTAGAAATGGCTACAACTGTTTATGGTGTTGATTTATTTTTTAAATGTTGCACTTACAAGCTACTAAGTAATTTACTCACAATGTTCAGGAGATCTTGCTCTCTGTTAATGTTGCCAGCATTGTAATGTGTGCAATAGGAAATGTTCATTCCATTACATATTTTTAAATGTCTTGTGTTTTTTAGGCCTAAAGACTGCCTCCGCTCTATTATGAAGAGAGTGAACCATAAAGATCCCCACGTTGCTATGCAAGCGTTAACAGTAAGTTCTTTTTAATGTAGTGATTTTTCTTGCTAAAAAGTTATATTGCAAAAAAATCTGAGTTTTAATCTTTCTTTCATTAGCTTCTAGGAGCATGTGTATCAAACTGTGGCAAAATCTTTCATTTAGAAGTCTGTTCAAGAGATTTTGCCAGTGAAGTAAGCAATGTGTTGAATAAGGTAATGTATTGCATTGATTTATACATTTAATCTGTAAGGGAAATCAGACAGAGAACTGGAGTAATCTGAAAGTGGAATGGAATCTACTTTTGGAGGACTGGAAAGGAGGGGGAAGGGAAGGAGAGAAGATTACTGTAAAGACTGTGGCTCGCAGAACTTCCTGAATGCCACTTCGTACTAGTTAACATAGGTATTCTGTGTGGTGTGTTAATTTACAAATAAACTACTTGATTTTTACTTTAAATAACAGCAGTGAAACACTAAATACAAATATGGTGAAATGGAGATAATGCAGGGCTTCTATGCAACCTTATTTTACTTTATTTTGGGCCTAGCACACACTGTAGTGGTACAAATACAACGCTGATGTACTATTCTCCCTTTCTAATCGAATTGAGTGCAAAACTTGACTACAAAATAAAGTATATATATTTTATATAGACAGTAACATGCAATTACTTGAAATTAAGGTCATATTCCTACATTATTTAACTAGTTTCTACTGTTCATGCAGGGTCATCCAAAAGTCTGTGAAAAGCTGAAAGCCCTTATGGTGGAATGGACTGATGAATTCAAGAATGACCCACAGCTCAGTTTAATATCTGCTATGATAAAAAATCTTAAGGAGCAAGGAGTTACTTTCCCAGCTATTGGTTCACAGGTATATTAGAGTTTTGTGGTTGTTCTCAAAGTGTGTCACAAATTCTTTTTATCCTCAGCTCTGTGTTTAACAGTTTGTACTTTTGAATTCTAGAATGTTTGGCAAACAAAATGAAAACTACTTTATCTTAATAAAATTTTTCTTTGAGGGATGAAATGCTCTCAATTACTTTAGATTTTTATATAGCAGATTATATTTTATATAGCATATATTTTTTATATAGCAGATGAATACAAATCAAAATGGTGAACTTCATGCATTCTCAGTTTTTTGTTGGATTCATTTTTACATCTTTTACTTTTGGCTAGGCTGCTGAACAGGCAAAAGCAAGTCCAGCTCTGGTTGCCAAAGATCCTGGTACAGTAGCCACCAAAAAGGAAGAGGAGGATTTAGCTAAAGGTGAGTGCATTTGTTTGCTGACATGATGCATATTGATTTATTTAAATGACCATTAGCCAATCTGTATGTGTTACTAACCGTTTCTTCAACACTTAACTCACCAAAGTCTATTTTGAAAGAGATCTGTGTCTCAAAAGCATATTCTTCATGAGTTTCATAATGTTTGTTTGTGTGTCCACCCTGTCCCTTCTTAAATATGATCCATTTTTTTTCTGCAAACTTGAGCTGAGTTAAATATGAGTGAAACTTCTCTGCCTGGTCAAACTTAATTGAAAATGACCCAGAAATGTGAAATTATTCAAGGAATGATAGGGAGAAAAAAAAAATGAAGGGTCAAATTTTTGCTTGTTTCAGCAAAAATAATTTTGTTAATTATGAATTAAGGAGGGACTTTACTGTGAAGATGACTAATGTCATCTGGTGTCTTCTTATTCCTGAAGATATTAAAACATTATCCTTGGCAGTCAGCTGTAGTGACCCTGCTTGAACAGTGGATTGGACAAGATGACTTCCAGAGGTGCCTTCCAACCTCAGCCAATCCATGTAAATCTGATTCTGTGAATCCAGCTAAAGGCTCCTGTCTAATGGAGAACCAGTGTGCACTGGAACAGCTGTATCTTTTTAATGTTTCAAGCAATATGGAAAAGTTCAACACTGTGTAAGATGTAAGTCAGGAATGTAAATATTTTAGATCAGTTCAAGGTTGTAACATTAATATAATAGTAAAAAATGGATGACTTTACAGAGTTATTCCATTTGTGCTTAAAGGCTATTTATTCATCTTGTCCATGTTAGAACCCTCAGTAAATCCATAGGCAGAATTCTGCTCTCTCTTTGTTATTTATCATTAATTCTAAGAGAAAGACAGAAAGTCATTAAAATGCAACAGGAATAGAATTACACTAAAAGTTTTCACAGAATTAAATTTTCATACCCATCAACCCATTTTTATAGGGAATTTTCATCTGAATAACTCTTCTTTTGTAGCTATTGAGCTGTCACTAAAAGAACAAAGGCAACAGCAAACAACACTTTCCAGTTTGTATCCAAGCACCTCAAGCCTTTTAACAAACCACAAACACGAGGGCCGAAAGGTTCGTGCAATCTACGATTTTGAGGCTGCTGAAGATAACGAACTAACTTTTAAAGCTGGGGAACTTATAACTATCCTTGATGACAGGTAAGTTGTATAGAATGCCTACTTACACCTATGTTAAACTGTAAAAATGAATTAGAAATAATTGTATCTTCTATGTAGAAGCATACCTTGGAATGCAATAAATGGAAATATATTTTTGTGTTACTTTATTTTGTTATCTCCTAGGTTTTTTACAAACAAATGTATTTGCATAAAAATTCTTGTACCAAGATTTCAGCATATATACAAATTATGTGCTAGTAATATAAAAGCCTTTACTGTACTATTTCTAGGAAAGTTCCATGTGAGTATGGGGTTTTTAATGTATGGGGGCTTTATTTATTTTTTTATCTTCAGTGATCCAAATTGGTGGAAAGGTGAAACTCATCAGGGTATAGGATTATTCCCATCTAATTTTGTAACAGCTGATCTTTCTGCTGAGCCTGAAATGAGTAAGTAACATTACATTTATGTATATATGTTAAGCCCTGCCATGGCCCAGGGGTGATTTCCTTTCCCTTATGATGGAGTTCAGTTGCAAGTTAATGTGATAGTTGAAGTAAAACTGAGGAGCCCTTGCTATGCTCTCACAACAGTCAGACCAAGGGTGCCCAAGCTGTCTTCTGCTGAAAAATGCTGCTGTCTACTGCTTTGTCAGCAGCTTCTTTGAGACTCATGGAATCACTCAATTGACATCTAGATAAATGTGGGAGATAGCAGCTTTTTTCCTAAATTGACTTTTTGTCCAGTTGAAGTAGTGCACATTTAATCGAGATGAAACTGAAGGCCTCATGGCAGATAGGACTTGGAGACAGATTACCAGTGTTCAATAGTCCAAGAAACCTACATACTGTGTGTACATACATGTGCATAGTGGACAGAGGGATTTTCTGTATACTACTTATTTACCTGTATCCATTTATATCCATCTAACCTACTTTAAACATTTAATAAAAGTATTACATATTAGACAAGACTTCAAGATTCTAGAACTGATTTCTGTAAATCTCGTGGGCTTGCAAGATTAATCTCCTATGATCTTAACTTGGGGGTACTAGGAGTATGAGCAGGTGAGCAGAATTACATGCTGTAGCAGTCATTTGTGATATGTTAAGACTATCTAATAAGAGTATATGATAAGTCATATTTGGCTTTTTTGCTAAATATAGAGCTTTTTTGTTCTAGTCTCCACTACAGAGGAATGAGCTACTTTGCAGATAGGGTTTGCTGAATAACGAATAGAGAAACTTGAGACCCTTCGATTCTGTACTTTGCTCTGGAGAAAAGAAGGCTGTTTGTCATAGATGATTTTACCAGTTTTATCTTAAACTTGACTTGCTAGCCCTATTGCTTCCAATCACTCTTTCTGAGTCTTTTATCCTGATGACTTTTTAATACATATGTTATGTGCAGGGAGACTATGATAAAGCATTTACTTGCTGAAATGTGTTTCTGTTGATTTTATGTGAACTCATGTGGGTTTTTTTTAAAAATGTGATTTACAGATAAAATTATTTAAGTCTGTGGCTTTCAAGTGTCAACAAAATACTAATTTTTAAAATTTTCACAGTAGTAGTTTCAAATGCAAGGAACCTAGGCAATATACTAGCTATATAATATTTATGTCATTGCTTATTTTTTCTTTTAGAAAATTAAATCTGGCTGTTTATCTTACAGTGAAAGCTGAGAAGAAAACTGTGCAGTTCAGTGATGAAGTTCAAGTAGAGACAATAGAACCTGAGCCAGAACCAGTTTATATTGATGAAGTAAGCATGGTAGAAGTACTGATTGGTACTAAATGCACTGATGGGACATTTAAATATGTGATGTTTAACCCTTTCATCCTGTACTTCAAAAATACAATAAAAAGAATGGGAAGAGAGGCTTCTTTAAAGTAATAATTTAAAAAATCTGCAATATTCTAATTTGTTCAAGAGTCTTGAAGTTCTTAGGAATTTCTGAAACTGAATTTGGAACTGCATTCCATTTAGGGCCCTACTCCGGGATTGTACATCTGTTTACCTCCAAGCTAGAATCTTAGTGTTGAGTGGCACATCTACTTTCAAAGATATCCATCGTGACTGCTGTCTTAGATTTATTTCCAGTATAACCACCACTCTCTACCCTCAGACTTAAAGATCTCTTTCTGTCTGAAAAGTCTGAGATTCTGTTGCTCTAATTAATATTTAGTAAGATATTTACAATCTTACCACAGTGATTCTGTAGGGTTTCTAGACACATTCAGTCCAAGAAGTTTTTCCCCTGCCTTTTATTTTTTTTACCTTGACTTGGGTTCTGTCATTGTTTTTGAAATGAGAAATCAGTTACTGCCTTCTTAAAGTCCCATTTAAGTCCCACCTCAAAAACTCTTCTTCCCAGGAGATACTACTTTGTAATCTGCTGAAACAGATTATTTCAGGCCTGCCTTGAGGTGCCTTCCAGCTTTTGTTTTCTGTGAGTTCATTGCTGATTTTTGGTTTAGTGTCTTCTTTTGTTTTTGAATTTGCCACAGTATAATTTTTAAGGAGGTAGTTAATTTGACTTGTCCCCACCTTTCCGTGGTTTAAGGAGGACAAAACATGGTTTTATTTTCTACTTTTATACAACCTATATATCTCAGTCTGATAAAGGCTATTTATTTGACAGTGCTCAGCTAAAAAAGGATTAAAAATAATTTATGTGCAATTTTTCATTAACCACTATAGTTCACTCCAAGACACATTTTTCAAAGACTTTATGCCTGTTTATTTTCTAACCTTTGATATTTTTATTATAAAAGGGTTGCACTTAAACTCCTTTCTTGGGCTTGACTTCCTCTGAAATCAGCCCTGAAATGCCTCCAAACATCATCTTAAAACACTTCCATACACATTGGTAATGACATGGCTCATGTACTGAATAGGCCTCATGCACTTAAAAAATGCTTTTCAATGAATTTGAAGTACTCTCTCAATGTATTCTGTCAAAACATTTCCACTAATCCCACTAGGTGGTGGTATTGCATATGTAATAACTAGGCTGGAAAAGTAGGAACTGCTCAGAAAATACTGTTTAGAAGGACTTTTAGGAATAAAGGGTATTCTGCACGTTCCACTTGCTTCCACTAATTTTTCTCATTTGGCTTTTCCTTGTTCAAGCATTTTCATTTCTGTAGAGTAGCATGTATCATTTGTATTTTCTTTAAGTTAGTCTAGATGATCCTCATGTGCCAAGAGATCAAAATGGCTGTTGTAAACAACTGCTTTAGTTTACTATCCTGAAAGTGCTAATTCCTTTGCTGCCACATTTGCCCTAATTATGTCATTTGTGTTCTAGGATAAAATGGACCAACTCTTGCAGATGTTACAAAGTGCTGATCCATCTGATGACCAGCCAGACCTCCCAGAATTGCTTCATCTTGAGGGTAACAAAAAAGAAAGAGTTTTTTCATTGTTGTTTTCCTCTCTGGTAATTTTCTGTATCAACACAAATTGAAACTAAGCTGAAGTTACTTCAGCTTCATGTGCATGCAAGAAGCATGCCTGAGAAAAGTGCTTGAGCCATAATTATCTTCTCACTTCTTGTTTCCCACATCTAAGAGACCAAAGTGCAAAACATTAACTTAAAACAAGCCTACTTTCCTCTAAAGAAAGCTGTTTCCTATTTTATTTTCCTTTTCAAGACACATGAATACTTAATTCAATCATATTCATCCACTATTTTTTTCCTTCATAGAGTAGCACGCATGGGTGGCGAAAGGAGTGTCAGGAAGATTCCATGAGAGGAAGCAGAAATACTGCCAAGGTTTAGAATAGACCTGTGGGTGTCCCACGTGCTTTTCACTTGCATGTGTATTTCTGTAGGAGTTGTGTATTAACAATACCTTACAGAGAGAATTTACCCTACTCTGAAAGAGTCAAATTGTTCAGACTGCCTCTTCACAGAGGCATTATAGATCATTTTACCTAGGTTGACAGATGCACCAAAATTTTTGGAATGGAATTTGGAAAAGGAAGAAAGGAAACTTCCTGATTATGAGACAGAACATAGGCTTAAACTGACAATTCAGAGGGTACCAGACTTTGGTAAGAAAATGGCAGTTTCTACATCTATCTAGAAGTTAATAATTAAAAAATGTGTAGGTTTGTAAACTTTTAGATGTCTCTCATATTTCCACACCCATCTGGTTTACCATGCCTGTAAATGAAACCTGTTTTAGGAAAACTCATATCAGTGACATGCCTGCACATATTCTAGTTCCACTGAAACTAAAGAGAGGCGAAAAGAAACATGACCGGTTTTATTCTTTCAAGTCCCAAATATAGCTATAGAGGCTGTTGTCTAAGAAGCAGATTGCCTGTATCTGGTCCAGGACAGAGGCAGAGAAACTAAAGGTATGCTTGTCAACCAGCCTACAGATATGGCTTACTTTAGGAGTTGCTTCAAAATGCATTGTGAGATCATAAAAGCAATGCTCAATTTTATATCAAACCATGAGACTGCTCTTAGAATCTGAAAGCAGTAATGTGGTCAGATGGTTGCTCCCCAGCTACCTGCAACAGCACATGCCAAACATATGGCTACATATAGTTCTACAATGCCAATTCAAGATTACCTGCTCTACACTTAAGTAGGCTTTGGTGAACTACTGTTTTTGGCATAGGTTCTGAAAATTTTGCTATAGATGTGTTTTAAATCCTTGGTTCCTACCAGTGGTGGCAGATGCTGATCAACATTTGACAGAAAAACCACTTCATTTTCTTCTGCCATCCTCATGTCCAGTCACAAATGTCTTTGAATTGGAGAGCTCATCCTAACATGTTCAGGAGCCCAGGGTTTGTGGTTGGCAGCAGAGCAGTCATCATGTTAACAGACATCTAAACAATCCTTGTCATGCCTTTTGCCACACTTCATGCTATACATAAAAGTAGGCAGAACTTTGACAGGTTTTACATCTTCCCCCAGCATTTCTGCCAACGTATTACTGATCCCAGGTTCAAAGAAGCAGATGGATACCTCTCCTACAACTCCTCTTTCACCTCGAGTTGCCTTCAAGGAACTCAATAATGATGTCCTTTCATGCATCATGGCTCAGACATTTTCAGGGCCTTCTGCATTTCTAATATCCAAAATTTCCCTTTTGGCTTCCATATCTGTTTATTTTACGTTTGACAAACTCTGCCTTTCTGCTAATTAACCATGGTTTGCTTGGCAGTTAGATGAGCCCCGTGTCCTTGTGCTGAAAGGAGGCATGGGGTGCATTTTTTGGTTATTTTAATGCCTTTGCATTCTGCTTCTGGTAAGCTTTTGTGTTGCTTTTTGCACATTAGTGGTTTGAAAAAGCCCCCTTCCCCCAGTTGGGATTCTAGTGAGAGCCATGTGCTGTTAATGTCTTTGATGTGCAGATGATTGAATCATTGCAACCGGTTTTCTCCTTCATTGTTTTCATAGTCTTTTTGTAGTAAAGTTAGATGAGCACATGGTCTAGGTTGCAGTTGCAAATCTTCTTCCTTGAAGACAAGATCAGTTTTCAATTTACTTGAATCTTTTTATGCAAAATTGTTTCAGTTTTGTACTTCCTGCCTGTTAAATGTGTTTTGTTTCACTTTATTTATTTTTATTTTAAAATATGCTTTTAAAATTGCTGAAAACTTCAGCTGTCTTAAATTGTTAATGACACTACCTCTGTTACTAAAAATTTTTTGACATACAGATTATAGTAACGAACTAAAACCAAATTGGACTAGCATCTATTTCTGTCTGATTTTTTTTAAATTAATCTCCAACTTTGCAGGATGGAAGTGTTTATTACTCTGATATATTTTAACTTCTTTCTATTCTAGCAATGTGCCACCAGATGGGACCTCTCATAGATGAAAAATTGGAGGATATAGACAGGTAAAAAAAAAAAAACAAAACATGTGCTTTGACCCAAATTAAAATTCATTCTTAGAAATACCAGAGTTGTTACCTGGTAATATCCTAATTTCTTTGAATACTGGCAAAGAAAATAGTTGTATTTATTAGTAGTTTCTCTGAGAAGAGGTCTGAAGACTTTTTTCCCATAGTCACATAATAATTTATAGTGTTGTACCATTTAATTCTTTGGCACTTGTCAGGCATCACTTCACAATAAGAATATGTTACTTAACACACGTCATGAAATTTCTCTGTATTATCTGTCCTGTACTAAAGTTATTTAAATTGTAGAATGAACTGTAAAATATATTTTCTAGGAAACATTCAGAACTTTCAGAGCTCAATGTTAAAGCAATGGAGGCTCTTTCTTTGTATAACAAATTGATGAATGAGGACCCAATGTATTCCATGTACGCAAAACTACAAAACCAGCAGTATTACATGCAGTCATCTGGTGTTTCTGGCTCACAGGTATGGATGTAAACTTTAATATCCATTGACCTTATCAAGTTCACACTGACTGAGCAGTGTTTTCTCTCAGTTTTTTGCACAGTATGTGAAAAAAATAAAAGTGTTTGTTTTCAGTTACAAGCTTTGGATACTCTCCTTTTGTGGATTTTAACACTTCTAGTTTTTTTCTGTTCGGTCCCTTTTGATCAAGGAAAAAGCCCATCCTGGGCTTTAAGTTGCACATAAAATGCAAAAGTAAAACTGCCAGGGTTTTGTATAGTGGGTCAAAGAAAATAAACAACCAAAGGAGTAAAATGTCTCCTCTATCTACTCATAGATAAGTCAACGTAAATATGCTGCTATGAAAGAATTACCATCTTTAACTTCAGTAATTTAAATGCTAAATGCTCTTCACTGATATAAAAAAAAAAAAAAGGAAACTAAAAGATTTGAGAGGATGTCTTTAAGTTCTGAAGTCAGATACTAAATAACAAATCTTCTTGTATTTTAATTCTAATATTGCTTTATTTAATTTCCTAGGTTTATCCGGGGCAAACTCAAGGTAATGCGTATCTGGTGGCAGGGAGTGCACAGATGGGCCATATTCAAGGTTACAATCTTCCTCCAGAACAGCTCCCTTCTCTCAGCCAAGGCACAGTTACTCCATCTGCCAGCTCAGTACTGCCTGGTCAGCCTGCACAGACGTCTTACACAAAGTAATTTTAAATATTTTTCTATTCAAATTTAAATCAATTTAAACAGAAAGGAATACAGATAATATTTAAAGGAGACTTATTTTTTTTAATTACAGATCTATAACTATAAACACAACTGAAAGATACTTCAGTGCAATCATTTCCAGAGTGCTTTTTATTGGTGTCGTGTATTTGGTAAAAATTCCTGACAAACTTCTAAGTCTTCTATCATTTTTAAAATTTTATTTTGTCTTTAATTTTCTATATACAAAATACGTAATTTATATAGGTCTATGCTTTTTGTATAAAAAATAGAGAAAATTATACAGACATGATTTAGTAGTAGTAGTAGTAACTTTTAATATACTTTTAATGATGAAGATTATCTGCTGCTCTGGCTGGCTCTGCATAATTTCTGAGAGTGTATGTTCTACTGTTCCTTTGTCAAATATCTTACCACAGAAGAATGAGGAGAATTTTACTCATTTTGGGAAAGAAGTGAATGGGCTATGAATACTTACTAAAGCTTATACAGCTTGCACAAATAAAGAAGCTAAAAGGGGCATTCTACATGGGCTAGAGGGCTGAAGATGCTAAGTTTTGGTTAAGCTTACCTGTATTGTGAAAAAGTTTGTGGGTTTTTGTTAGTTGGTTTTTGTCTGGTTTTTTTGTTTTATCTTGTTTTTGTTTACTCTCTGTGGAAAGTAATTTTATTCTAAAAAGTTGGGAGAGACATCCATCTTGAGTCATTAATATGTTTGTTAGTCTTTGTCCCCAAAGTTACTTATTTGGGGTGGTAAAGCATGATAAAGCGAGTTTCTGCATATTCACCAGACTTGTTTTGCTTTTTAAAACAGTTTGTTGGGTTTTGGTTTTCATCATGAACAGAATGGAAGATGGTATTCCATGTTGCAGCTTAAAATAGAACATAAGTACAGAATCATGGTCTAATTTTAAATCCATGGGAGGTGTCTATTGCATGTTTAAATCTTTTTTATTTGATTGTTTGAGTTTTAATGGGAATACTCTTTGGCTACAGTTTTAAATATGCAATGTGTCCGGGGTTAGAAGGTTTTTGTGTGTATAAATAGAACAACTGAAGAAACAATAAAGTTTTGCTGTTCTGTTGGTAAATTGTCTGGCAATTCAACTTTAAACATTTTTTCTCTCTTCTTGTTTTTTTTCAGTGCAATGGTTGGTTCTGTTGCTGGAAGTACCTACTCTAACCAGGCTTCAGTGTATAGTCCACCACCTGGTACTGTTGATGTTGCTGCTTATCAAAATGCTGGAACTAATATGTCCCAGGTGCCAAACTATAACTTAGCACCTACAGCTCTGCCACAGACAGCAGGCAGTCAGCAAGCACCTCCACAACAGCCACAGCCTCCACCACCTCAACAACCACAGCATAGTTACTCACAGAAGGCTCTGCTATAGGATCCAGGACTTCTGATTCCTAATCTTCTTTAACCTCTGCTAAAGGCAGTTGGCGATTCTATGAGTTTGTTCATTTAATCTCTTAAACTTTGTTTATCCTCAGCTTAGGAATCTCTCTTGATGAACAAGTTCAATTTGCACTGACTTTTTAGGGTTTTTTTTCTTTAATTTTGCGGAGGAACGGATATATTTAGGAAATTTAATTCCTTTTAAAATGCCTAAAAATTGGTACAAGATTATTTATGTATGGTTAAATTGGCTAGTTTGTGAAAACTCAACCATTGCAAACTGTTGTGGCATATATGTTATGTACATATAGTGTGTGATTGCAGTAGTGCCCATTTTGTATAACTATGGTGGTCATGTGAATATATTTAACACAATGTTTAAAAATAATTTCTTTACTGTTTTATTTTAATCATGAACTGACAACCCCATATTTCATAGTTTTGTCTAATTTTAAGACAGATGCAATGTCTTTTTCCAATGCAGGAAAAACAGTAATTCTGCATATCATGGTTACAATTACAAGCTAAGGTCTATATATAAATTTACAAACTTCCTAAGTTTCACTACTTCTTGAATTGAACACATGTGTATCATGACTATTAGATAGCTTATCTACCAAAGTAAACTTGTTAACTGGTAAATTATTTGGGGGGATAACAGCAAATTATGATTCTGCTTCAGACATAATTAATAACTTAAAACTACTATTCAGAGGCTGCTAAACATATCACGGGACCATGAAACAGATCAGGATCTTGCATTTTATCATGAGAAGCATGTAATTTATTTTTCCAAGTTGTTTTTTAAAATGAGAACAAGAACTGTATTCTGTGTGTTGGTAGAGATTACACCAAAGACAGAGGAATTGATTTGAAAGAGAAACAATGGAGTTTTAAACTGGAACACACAACATGAATTACACTATTTTATTTAAGTCTTCTTAATTAGAACATGGAGAATTATGGACATGTAAATCACTTTGCTGAACAAACCTTCAGGGCTTCGTTTTCTCTCTTGTGGCCTTGCTTAGCAATTTGTTCTGTTTACTGTTCTAACACAAACACTTCTGCCTTAAATGTCTGTTTCAATTTCCAGTTGTACCATGTGAGTTTATTAGCCCTTCTGTAGTTTGAATAGTTTATGAAGCATCTCATTTAAATCCACTTTTAGGTTACTTTTAATTCTCTTCTGCAGCAACCTGCATTAGCCTGTTTTAAACCCTTGTGTAACTCGGTAACTTAGCCACGTGGCTCTGTAAAGCCTGATATTTTCTTTCTGTGGATGAGGTGCTGCAAAAGAAACATGGTAATGGAAGGCAGCATTTCAGGTGTGCTTGGGCGGAGTTTCTTGTACAAAGACTGTTGTTACTTTGCACTTGTATTCCATCTGGTAATTCATCCTGGTTTCATCTTTTCCAGCAACTCTAATTCCACTAGAGCAATACTAGATGGCTTCAACATCAGATCTGTTTTTAGTCTTGTGTGTATGTCAGAAGTTGTTTGTTTTTTGTACTATATTTTAGTGTGAATTAAATGTTGCAATTGTACATTATACTATAAAATGAGCTCTGTTATCCCATATACTCCTGCATCTGTTCACAGTTACCTAACATGCCTTTGTTTCACTATTTTAATTGACATCAGTGTTTTGCCAGATAATGTCAGCTGACTACTTTGCATAACATCTGACTGGGGTGGTTACAAAACATGCCCATGGTTGATCTATTCCAGTTGGGGGATGTTCTAGCCAGCTGGTTGATCTAATGCCAGTATTTTCGCATATTTGTTTTCTCTAAAATTTTGAAGCATCCTCGCAAACTGTCATTAATTATTGCAGTACTTGGTGTCATCACAAAAGCCTGTGGAATTTGAAAGGAAATGCTAAAGAAAAAATAATAATCCGACATACTGTGTCATAGATAACTTTTTATGGATTGAAGAAGTGATGTTTTTAGAAAGGACTTTTAGTATAATATAGTGTTCTCTGTATGCATTAGGTATCTTATTCCAAAATCAGATATACAATGTGTATAGAAATGTATAATTTATACACAAAAGTGAAAATAATTTTTTATTCCATAGTTCTTAGTCCCTGATTCAAGGAGAAACTTGAAGCATCAAGATAGTCTTGCTGATATTGGCTGTTGTGTTCTTAGATTGTCACATATTGTGTCACATGTTCCCTAATAAGGTTTCTGTGGAACTTCTGTACAGAAATGACCCAGAAAAATACATTTTGTTAGTAATTTGTCATTGTTTTTAAAATTTTTGAAGTCTTTTCTTGATATACAGAAATGCTAGTTCCTGGTTTCTCATTTGAACAATGAAACCTTATGTGTATTGTAATTTTTCTGCTCTCCAACTTGCTTATTTTGGCCATTCATCCATTTTTATGAAAATTTAAATCACCTTCCATTTATATTCATTATGAGAAGAAATACCACTTGCTAAAGTTCAATGCCCCTCTAAATTCAATATAATGAAAGTTGTGAAGAAAGATGGACACTTTCTATTTTCCTTCATACCTTTATTAAAGTCACTACTCTTAAGGTATGTCCTGTACCAGACTGGGAATTTTAGTTGAATTGAATCAGAATTCAGTGTCTACAACTGGTGGAGTAGGTCACTATAATTTTAGGTTCTGAGTCTTAGTGTTTCTGTTGCAACCTACATTTTCCATTTCATGTGCAATTTTCAGATTAAATTGAATTTGGAGCTGTATTACCTCATGTTGATTTCTCTTATTAGAAAATATCTTCCTGCTTGGTGTGCTCTGTATGCTCAATACTCTGAAGTGATGCCTTCTCCTACTTTGCTAGATGCTGTCATTGCATGAATTCCTTCAGTCAACCTCTCATACTGTCTTTGATACCTTAGAAATTATACTTCAGTTCACCTCCTCTCTGCTGGTTTGGTATCATGAATCTGGAGATGCCATTGCTGGTGCTTCTCTGCCATGATTTATTCTCAGATTCCTTGTTTATGCATTGTTTGGACCAAGTTCATTTACGTTCTACCTTACTATGGTATTGAACACTGAAATGTTAGTAACGGGAAAGTACACGTACAGCTACTGTGGGGAAAAGCTTTTAGCAATTAAATAAAGTGTCAGAATGTAAACTGTTTGAAAGTAAGGAATCTTTGGAAATGTTATTCATGTTCCAATAGAAGACCTGATTTATGAATGTCTTGTTTCTTTACATGTAAATTATTGATTTAAGGCTAAAATATGTTCAAGATATTTTGTATAACCCTTTTTTACTTAACCATGTCTTTAAAGAATACAAAAATACTAATTAACTTCAGAAGGGGTATTTCAGTGGCTTGGTTAGCATGAGCTGGAGTAAACTCTGGAAAGTGCCTTCTGTGCATTTCACTTCTATAAGCAAAATTTTTTAGCCATGTGTGTCATCTCTATTGATGTGGGCATAACAAAGGTGTCAAGATTTACTGTAAAACATCCCAGGAAATATACAGGGGCAGTATGTTAAAATTTTCTGTACTGATGTCACGGCAGTGTGTTCTAGAGTGTGCAGCTGCAGAAGCAGTCACAACGTTTTTGCCCACCTCTGTTTAGTAACTGGTGCTGTGGAGATGTGTCTGTAGTGTCACTGGCCAAACCACATAGAGACAGCAGTAAAAAGGAGCAAAACATAAGAATTCCTGCATGCTTCTCAACAGGTGTGGAGCAGCATACTGCCCTCATGGTACAGTTACTGCTCATGAATTTTGAGGCAGGGGGAACTGAAATAAAGTTGAACTTCAGAAAATTCTGCCAGATTGCAAATGGTTAGATGTAAAAGAGAAAGATTTGCTTTTAATGCCATGTACATATTTTGCTGATCAAATCTAGGCTGCTACTGTAGTTCTCTGATTTAGTCTAGATGGCAGGAACATCAGATTTACAGTGGAGAACTGCTTAATACCTCATTCTCCTTTTTTTTTAGTATTTTCTCTAATATCACTTTATTTTTCACTCATATTTCAAAGATATCTGCAGTCTTTATATACAAAGGTCTTAACCTTATTCCTTCTCTGCTGGGGTTCACAGAATGAAAAAGGACATTTCTAGTTAGAGCAGCTACACTGGCACTTTGAATTACACAACTGCACCTTTGGAGAACATGTAAGTATCTGTTTTGAAGAACAAGGGAACATAATTTTTCTGGTTAAAAACTGGAAGGAGATATTTTAAAAGAAAAAAGTAGAATAAAAGTTACAAAAAGCCTCCATTGCCAACAGCAGGCAGAATCATTTTTTACTCTGTTATTCAGTCTTAGTAAAGCTGATCAACTCCACACTACAGCTACTCCTTTCTCATTTTCAGCTCCAGTGAAGAATATTGACCTGATACATACAATGTCCAACACCATAGGAAAACATGGAGAAGGCCTTGACATTTGAACTTTTTGCCTCAATATGTAAAAAACACTATGTACATGTTTGAATTCTTAAATTGAAAATTGTTTCTTAAATTAGGATGGTTGTGTTTAAAAACATTCCATTTGCTACTATGTAAATTGCAGATCTAAAGTTCCCTTTTCATGCTGCTGCCTTGGCAAAAAGGTGGTAGGAGTTTTTGTTCTATCCTGCATGTTCTTCTGGAATCCAAAAAATTTTTGTCTTTGTCATGAAAAAGAAAAACCTGCTGCAGTCTGCTTTGGTTTTAATAAAGTGTACACAGTAGCATTTTTGTTTGGCTTTGTTTGTTTTAATACTCCCTTTGATGTTGGCACATGTATATATTTAGATATACTGCACTGTTGTACAACAATTGTTTTAGTAAATAACACTATTTGTAAAAACTGTTAATTGTTTTTGGTATGAGTGCAAAATATTAAAGTTGGAGTATTTAGTGCATTATGTTGCAAAGTCAATTTATAAATTTTATGAAAGAATAATTTGGAAAGGACTTTTGCTGCTACTTAACTCAAATTTTCTGATTTCAGGTGGGGTGGAGGTGGGGTTTTGGTTGTTCTGGTTGGGGGTGATTTGTGGTTTTTTGTTTTTGTTTGATGCTTACATATAAATTACATTATTTTTTATAAAAATCTGTCATTAATTTCATTCAGCTAAACCCAATTAATAGATTGTAGATCTTATTTCAAGTATGCTGCATGTCGTCTATCTTTTGGTAAATACAGCATGAATATTTTCAAGGGATTTTAAAGAACAAATGGAAACAACTGTGTCTGTACTGTCTAATGTACATATTTGGTTTCAGATGAATAAGCAGATACTGTGGTAGCTTGATGGTTAATTTACACAGTCATTTCACAGTTAATTCCATTTCTGATGACAGCAGTACAAAGTAGTATTGTAGTAGAACCACCTGGTGGTTTGATCGATGTGAAAGGAGTTGAAGATCAGGCTAACACCTGGCTTATGAACCTTAAAATGCTGTCAGAATTGAAACTTAATAAAACTGACAGCTTTATGCTGTGTTCTTAAAACAACGTTATGCATAAATTTCTAGTGTAAACCAGTGTAGACACCATGGGACTTTGGGAACAGTGGGCAGCAGTATCTGTTCGGCCTGTTCTTCGGGTCTCTTCCTAAAAATGTGAGCTAAACCCCTTAGGACAAAGGTTATGTGGATTGTAGGTTAGTTCAGTAGGATAACTTGTGTCTTTCAAGAGAATATCTATTCAGCTGACAGAATTAAAAGTCCTGCAGATTGTGTAGAAATGAAACTTGTTCTGTTTTGGAGCAGGGAGGGGGAATTAATATTGAGTTTGCTTTACTGCCTGTCTCTTAGATGGAAAGTATTTCTGTTGAGATGCCTATGATGAAAATACAGTTTGGTTTTTTTGTAGTATTTAAAGTTTATTGCAAAATCTGTTGCCATGAATCTGGGCAAGAGGTAATATAAGCATCAGTCTGTATTTAAGGGGGTGAAACCAACTCTTAAACTTTTGAAGAACTAGTTCATATATAATCTCTCCTCATAGCACTCACTTCATGTCACATTTATGAAGCTGGAGACCTTAATGAATTGTCTTACTACTGTAGCTGGTTTTTAAAATCTTATTCTACTCTGTTGCAGGATAAAGATTTTTCTTTCTCACAGTGTTTGTAAATTTAAGTTTCTATTTTAAGTGAAGTGTGGTTTTGTTGATACTGATTGTGATCTATGTTTTATGTGGGAAATGAGAATTAAGCCATTATGAGAGAACATGTGGGAGAACTTCTGATTAAGGCTGATCTGTGTTTTTAAAAGTTCCCATCAACCCTGGGAGTGTACATGGGCAGCACGTGGTAATGCGATAATCACATAGGGCTAAAAAAGGCAAATATGTATTTTGAATTACAGGTTTAGAGCATCTTCAGTATACAATCTCCTGATACAAAATATAAGGAACATGGTCATCGTTGCCCCTAATATTTTGCTTTGACTTTGCTTAACCGTGTTAAGCCTGGGCTTTGAGTCCTCACATATGCACCTTTGATTGCTAACAACAGTGCAGCTCGGTGCCTACACCCCTTGTTCCCTTGTTCCCAGGCTTGGTGACATCTACCACCTTGGCAGTTGTGCTTCTGTGCCTTGTAGAGGTGCAGGATCCAGCAGGAACGTGGCGGGTGCTTGGTGGAGCCTGTCATCAGTGGGACACTGCTCAATAGCACACACACTCTTTGACTGGTCACTGCCTCTGTTTACCACTTCCTGGCTACAGGAAGCACACATATCAAGGAATGGAACCCTTCAATATATACATACCTGGACCACTCAATTTTATACTACAACAGTTTTGAAGCTTGATTTACTAACAAGGCTCTGCTACTGAAATCACACTGCAATCTATTTCTAGCCAGTTGTGATGGCTTGCCCCTGTTGACTCATGCATCCTCAGGTATTTGTGGATTATGCAGATGTGTTTTATTTTGCAGTCTATGTGTCAGACTGTCCCAATTTACTGTGCTTCTCAAAGGAGTGTGAATGTTTAGATCCCTTGGTTTTAATGGCTTTTAGACTTGTGGAAATTTCCCCAAATTAGTCTTTTCTTTGCCTGTCATAGCTGATGCTGCAGAATGGTTAGGCAAATCATTCAGCAAAAATCATGTGACCTGATAAGCATAGGTAATACAATGATTTTCATAAAAATATGTTGGTTTACATAAGAACAAATGGAAGTCTTGTCTCAGTGAATGGCAGAGAAGTCATGGTTCTCTGATCCTGAGTTTGAACACAGGGTCAGTACCAAGCATCTCACTGAAATGTGCTATTGAAACTTTCAAATAAGTTGGGTGGGGTTTTTTCAGAGAAATCATGGGTGCTGTCTAAAAGACTCTTGTTTGGGGTGTGTTTGTTCAGAGAGCTCTTTCCTTCTGGTGGGGTGAGGCAAAATAGATAGTGAAGAATTTTTTGCTTTATTCAAGTCCACAACCTCGCTTTGTAGTTGATTTCTGGCAACTTCTGTGGAATCATGATTTATATTATCTGATTGTGTGGCTAATGACACTCCACTATATCCACTAGGACATAGCATTAGTAATTTTTAAAGCTCTTCCTGCTCACTTAACTGTAAAGTAGGTGATTTTAATTTAGTAGTTTATTTTACTAAGCTTGTTCTCTCAAAACAGACATGCTTTCTACTCTTGAGCACTTCTTCTCTTCTGGATAATCAAGGCTTGCTGTAAATGTTGGCTGTTCCTTCCAAAGTTTCAGAGTCCCACTGATCACTTCTGAGGGCAGCTATTTGTCCTAGTTGCTCAGACTAGTTCCTAATTGCCTCTTCCAAAAACTAGACTCCTTGAGTTTGTCCATCCCTGAGGCTCAAATTGACACCAGATTTGTTCCCAAGCTTTCTTTATTCAAGACAGACAGTAGTAGCATGAAATAATTTTGTGTATCTATGAACAGCACTGAGTTGAGCAGCATTCAGTGGGATCCTGTACTGCAGGAGCAATGCAGAGTCCAAATCCCAGCTCTCCTGTATATATATTCAATCAGTTCCATGTACTATATATATTTCCTAATGGTTATCTCCTTTCATATGCTTTCTCATATTTGATCCTTATAGCAAGCATGCTTAGAAATACTAATGGTTAATCATAAATATAAGTAATTTCCTATATACACATACATGCGGCCTTTTTCTCTCTCCCTTCTCTCTCTCTCTTTCTCAGTGTTTCCAGTCTGTGGATTGTCCTTCCACATAATGCAGGTGTCTTATGGAGCCTTTTACCTTGTTTTCTGAAATGCAGACAGTCCTGATCTTTAACCTCTGAAGTACTGTGTCTCTCATCACTGGTTCAGTCACACAATTGCTGTTACTGGGCTTTGTATTTTTCATGTTTCTGCAATATCCCTTTGGCCTATTGGGTATTCTTTACACAGCACCTTGCCATTAACTTTGGATCATTGCTTTCTTATTCACTTTATTTTCGCTTCATCAGTGGTGCAGTTTTACCAAGGGAATTGGCCAGATTTCAACCCAGGAAAGGAGCAGCTCTGTTCTTGGGGACCAAAGTTTGGTTCCAAGTTGTTTAGTGACACATGCTGATAGTTCCACCCTACTTGGTAATTTTATTCATTGCAGGATTCAGAAACACAATTACTGCAGTATGTGTGGCAAGTCCATCATAAAATTTTATGAGTAGTTTGCCATACATTGTGTGTTGCTTTTGACATTCACAGAAACATAGTATGGTCTGGGTCCAACCCTTAAGATTATCTAGTTCCGAACCGCCTGTCATGGACAGGGACACCTTCCACTTCCTCAGAACCACGTTCAGCCTAGCCTTGAACACTTCCAGGGATGGGTCATCCACAACTTCCCTGGACAACCTGTTCTTAACTGTTGTTATTACATTGCAATACAGTTTCACGTATTTTCACGTAGCTGACAGGTAAAAACAGTGTTGACCTCCTGCATATGCAATTTTATTTTTATAATGTTCTACTGCTGCATTAAGGGATATGATCTCCTGGCTTATCACTGCCAGACCAGTTTTTATCAGCAACCCTACTGCATGTTCCACAACAGTGAATCCTGTAGGCTTAAAAATCTTTCTTATCAACAAAGTCAGAAAAAAGTCTCCCTTTCATGATTCCCTCTTAAGCCCTGGGATCCTTCAGGACAGCTGTAGCATTGTCTACATATTCACAGAATATTGGAGCCTGCCTTGTGCACTGAGTTTACTGGAATATCAAAGTTGTCTATTTCTTCTATTTCTACTGGAGTTACAAAGTTCTGGACTGTCCTTTGGAAAATAAAGGACTTGGTCCCTGAGGTACATTAGTCTTGGGTTAATTTCTATTAAGAATAATAATCAGTTTGGCGTTAGATCAGTATCTGCAGCACAAGCCTAAAGAGATTGTATTTCATTTGAGAAAGTTGGTAAGAAAGGGTCTTTGCCTTCTTTAATAGGAGAATGCTGTATTCAGGTATTGATACAGATGTCACCTTCTAGAATATGCTTTGTATGGATAGTAATCTTTCCCTCACCGATTTTTCAGTCTTTCAGTGATTGTGCTTCCCAATGCAAAACTGTAAGGGATGTTGAGCTGTTAAGTGGATCTTGACTGCAGATTCAGTCTGTCATATTTACCCAGAAACACTTTATCTGAATTTCTCAGCTAAACCAGACTTGACAAGCTATCCAGAGCTTGTTACAGGTATTCAGTCTTTTTTATTTGTAATATTTGTTTGTCTTGCAGAGATAAACAGAAGAGGCAGCTGTTGAAGGTATCTCTGGCAAAACATGGAATATAGTAGTCAATATTTTTGGGTAATGTTCTACTCTGTAATAGCAATGACAAGCAAGAGACCATCATGAAATGCTTTTAATTCTTATTCTTAGTGCTTTACTGCCAAATATGGCTTCATTTTGATTGAGCATGACAAGTGGGGCAGGGTCTCAAGGAATTGAAAAAGGTGGAGAGATTGAAAGAAAAAAAAGTGATAACTTGAGGTGAATAATGCAATTCGGAGAGTCAAAGATGACTTCATGCAAATAAATGATTCTTTAATAATAAAGCTTTGTTTCTAGGAGGACACATGCTTTGTATAGAGAGGATTCATCCATAGAAACCCTCAATTTCTGTAAATCAAGAAGTATTGTAAGTCTGTGTCAAAAGTAACTACTTTATGTTATAAAACATGGAAAGTAAACCAGGGGTCTGAGTGAAATTACATGTTCTGTAATTTCAAGGGATTTACAGAAGTTTTCTGCTTTTGGTGCAATAGTTAAATACCTCACCCAGGAGAATTATTAAAACAACCAAAATTTAAGGATGTATAAGGCAAGCCTCTTTGGACCATGTTCTGACTCCCGTGGCACGCGTTACCTTGAGCACTTAATGTTCACCTTCAGTTGCTTACATTTGCACTGATTGGTTTGTAGGGAGAATCAAGTTTTAAGATTTATGAAGCTCTTCAGCTTTCTTTCCCCCCCATACCCCTGTTTGCTGTTTGCCGCTTGGGTCTCAGCCTTAAAAGTGTAAAGGAAGCACGGGATGTGTATGTGGAGCATGTTTTACTATATCCTGCTTCACTTCCTGTGTGACATTTGCTGATTTGGTTTCCTGTGAAAACTGATGGATCAGCTCACTTCTGGCCATAGATAACAGGCAGGAAGAGCTGCCAGGACTCCTAAGAAGAATAGTCCATTAAAATCCTGCATGCAGAACAGAGCTGAAGTGAGTATTTTTATTTTAGGAAGAAAAAGCAAATGGCATGTTTTGATACTGCAGAAGGAAGCTGTTCTCAGAAATGCAGATATTTTGAGTTGTTCAGGATTTCAAACCCATTACTCTACAGAAAGCTTAGATAAGGTGACAATGTCAGAATGAAACACAGAGAGGATGAAGCTGTTGTCTCACTGCTGTCTGGGTTGCTTGGCAGGCTGCCACAGTGGGGCTGCCTGAGCAGCTATGCACTGTACTGGGGGAAATACCAAATAGCACAATTGCTGCTGTACCTTCAGAAACAGACTCTAAGATTCTCTTGTACTGAACTGAATGCTGCAGATATCTAATTTCTGGGATTGCTGGTGGAGGTAACCTAACATGGGTTTAAATGTGAATAGCATAGCTAGCTACTAGTCAGTGAAAAATCAGTTTGTTTTATCTAAGGACTCTCACAGTGCTTGAAATAACAGAAGTGATTTGAAGTATTTAAAAGCTTCTTATATGAAATAGTGGAGATGGAAAATTGTAGAAAAGATAGTGACAAAACAAGTCTCAAAAAAGGCACATACCTACCCTGTCACTAAACTGTTCTTAACCTATCAGAGAAATTATTTCCATTTGTGTTTTTTTTTCTTGTTTAACTGCCATTTAATCAGTCTTGCAACTTCGCATTCAGGATTAACCTAACATCTATGATTGATATTTTTAAAGTTATTATTATGCCTAACTCCCACTGAAAAGAGGCATCAAAATAAATCAGCCACAACTGTGGCTGATCTCTTGCTGCTAGCCAAGGCTCTCCCAAACTCTCTCTGGTTTGGGATTATTATGCCTTTCCTCTAGGTACCTTTTACAGGACACTCTTTCCCTGTTATGTTTTGAGGTTTTAATTTGTTCAGGGTTTGGTTTGGTTTTACTTTTTACTTTTTTTTTAACTTACATAAGAAATGTTCATCTATGGAAATACCAACAAAAGTTGGAGTCCAGGTCACCCATAGACAACTTGTATCTGTATGAATACAGGAGATGAAGCGCTCCTGGTAACAGGACTGCTGCTATCTGGTCAGGGCGGAGGTACAGGACTATTTTGTAGGGGAGATGGGGAGAGAGTATGAGGCTCCTCAGCCCTGTAGTGCTGTCAATATCCATATGCCTGAGGGCTGACCCACACTGCTGGTGCAAAAAAGGGGTATAATAATCACAGAAAATACTGTGAAAGTACTGTACCCTGAATAGTTTTCTTGGACAGGACATTTTTCTGCTAGGACCCAGGTGCTGCTGCCTTCTGTTTTGGTCTTTGATGTGGTTTTCAGGCCCACCTGGCTCCCTGCTCTTCTGAGGAAAGCTTTCATGATTGTACTTAGTCACTCCATCTGCAAACAAGTTTTATCGTGATGTAACTATCTCACCTAGGAGTCGTCATTGTCTTGCAAGGATTAAAAGACCTACTCAGGACACTACATCAGCATGTCTTAAACCAGAGAAATGGGGCACAGGTGACTGTGCCATGTACCATGCACATGCAGAGGAATGGAGTCTGAGTCCCTTACTTAGCTGCTTCTGGCCTGAGTCATTTCAGTACTGGTTCACCCAGCACTTTTCAGGTGGCAGGTTCTTTGGGGTGGTATAGTGCTGTTCATGTATTTAACATGTTGCTACGTATTTTATTAACTTTGGAGCTCTTGTCAAACTTCTTAAAATTCAAGGCAAGACTGTTGAATTTCACAGAAATTATTATCTACAGACTTTGACTCACCCCTTTTATGTTATCAAAACTTCAAAAGGGGAAGAGAGCAATTTAAACTTCTGTTTTCTCTTTATGGTTGTTCCACTAAGGCCTTGTGCAGGAGACACTGCATCAAGAAGAGGTGGTGAACTCTTCATCTCTTGGAGCCAAGCTGCCCTGAAGTTCAGTTACAGATGAGCAGATGGAGGAAAAAGTGAAAAGGTTCATTATTGCCACTCCAGCAGGCTCCTGAGATCCAGAGAAGGATTAAGGATAAGTAAATATGCTTTACACCAGTCCTGTCTTTGTGTTTCAGCATGTGCGAAGGCAACACGCCTGCACTCAGCACTCAGCAACACCCCAGCTCCGCCTCCCCCCCAGCAGGTCTGCTCCCTCTATCAGAGCTGCTCCCACACACCGGGTAGTACCAGCCTCCCTCCCTCTACCCCTGTCTCACAGGTCACCCTCCTTCACACATACCCCTTTAGGTTACAATCTATAAATTTGTTACATGGCCTTTATTTCACTGGAAGTAGGCTGGGGGGTAGAACAGTTTTGAGATTATCTCAGCTACTTTTTGTCTCATAAATTTCATTATATTGAGTACTCAATATACATTTCACCCTATATGCTTCTCTAGCAAGTGGAGGGAGGTAGTAACTACATCCTTGTAAGGGTGAGTGAAACATGGGATCACGAGGCTGGGTACCTGGAACTGGCTTTATGCCCAGCTGTGGGTGTTCATGGGTGACACTGCAGTGACAGGACTCGTGCTGCAGGTCTGAAATGCGCTGTGGGAGGCATCCCTGGCTCTGCAGGGGCCCGGGCCAGTGCAGCCTGCTGTGGTCTGGGGAGTCACCGCTGCTTGTGAAGCCAGAACGACAATCACTCTTCAAACAAACCTGATGAGCTGCATCTGAAGGCATAAACAAATTTGGACTAAAGGAAACGACATTATTTAGTGACTAAACAATAGCAAATTAAAAAAATCATTGTCAGTCTTGGTCGTAGGAGCGACAAAGCCAGCACGTTTACAAGCAAAACAGAAGGCGAGCTGTAGTGGGACAGGGGCCATCTCATGGTGCTGGAGCTGGCCTAAAGGGCAGTCACTCAGTGGGATGCTCAGTCTGTTCTGACACAGACAGCATTGAGGCATGGAAACTCTATCCTGTTCTGCAGGAAATATTGTCAAAATAAAAATCCTGTTGTTGAAATTAGAATAAAATAGAAACATGATCTTTGAAATAAAATTTAATTTGCCCCCCTACTATATTGAAGATTCGATATTGTTTACTCAATAACTGTTTAGTTTACATAATGCTTCATAATATTTCAGTCTTTGCTGAATTAATTTTCTGAAAAAAAATTTTAATTCTGCAAAAAATGGTTAAAAAATGTTTTAACAGTGTAAGCTTAAAGAATTTTTGAATCAGACAGAAGGTTTGAACATTAAATCAGATAGGAAACTGCAGTTCTCAGTGCCTTTACTGAAATTAGGTATATTTCCATTTAAAAATGTAATATTCTACCCATGGGTAAACCCTATACCATGGGTGACATTTCATAAATTTGGGGCTAGCAGTAATTTTTAAAAATTATCTGACTGACATTAGGGATACTATAATCTGTTTTAAAAATATATGCTGTTTAAAATTAATATTATTGCTCAATTTCATATTTCTTTGGGAAATTGCACTGAAACCTCTTTCCTTTCTTACGTCCTGTGTGGTATTTTGCTACTGCAACCATCATGAATGAGTATTCAGGAAGGCATAGATTTACTGGCATGCTCATCATTGTAGACTTTTATTTACAGTACAGGGTATTAAAACATTGCTCAACAACATCTCAACATAAGATTTGCCAAAAGAATGATTTAAAGATTTCTCAGTATCCTCTTAATACTTACAGGGATGCCATAGTTTCCTATTCCAGAGACACAGGATCGAATCTGTGGTTAAGGAGTGTGGCCTATGATTGCATCCAAAATTTGATTATTTGAAGTAAAGTTAAGAAAAGTCCAGCCAAAAAACCCGTAAGTAATCCTCTTCTCTGCTAACAAAGCCAACCCAGACTCTCTACCTGGCATTTACCCATTGATCCCTTAACTGCCTTCTTGGAAGTTTCTTCTTAAATGCTTTCTCCTACTGATTTATTTCTGTCCTAAAGGAGGATAGTTCTTGAAGGAACCCTGTGCTCCTGCCATGGCTATATTTTGAGTTGATAATGACAATGGATATGAAGACTGTTGTTTCTGAATTAACCTGGATTTTCTTTGGCACATGTATTTTGATATGGCAAGTAGAAAGTACAAATCAGCTCTGTATCTTTTCCTGTCATCTGATACTTTTTCCTGTTATGTATCATCTTTTGCCACACATTTCTTAAAATAACTATTTCTCTTCATCCTTTATTAAACACTATTTCATATATTTACTGCCGTACTTCTTCTACATCTCCTGTTAACCATGATAAATAACTGGAAATGAACATACAGCTCAAAGGTGGTAACTGTTATAAGTAGGCTATGGGTTTATATTAAAGTGTGTTCTGCTCTACTCCCACTGAGTTCCAAATTTTAGATACTACAAATTTTTATTTCACTGGAAGAGTGGTTAGGCATGGGTATAAATTGGCCAAGGAGGTGATGGAATCACTGCCTCTGGAAGAGTTCAAGAGATGTCTGGATGTTGGGGATTTGGTTTAGGGGAGATTATAGCGGTGTTACTTTGATTGTTGGACTTGATGATCTTGAAGGTCTCTTCCAAACTTGATGATTCTCTGTGATTATTAAGCTTGGAGAAATCTTACAGACCACAGGTGTACTCATAAAGTTATGACCAGGATTAAAGATGTGTATTCATTTTGTTAAGAGAAGTAGTCTTATCAAAGGGATTATTGTACCTAGATAAATAAGAAATGGCAATCCAGTAATTGTCTGTTGTGTAGATAACAGAGCCATGGGTCCCACTGCTCTGGGTGTGTACAGCTCTTTGCCATGTAGAACACTGTAATTAAAGCAAAATTCCCACAGTGTTAGTTAGGAGTGATTTATTACTACAGAATGAGAAAGAAAGTGGAATAGACCACAAAGATCAACAAATGCATCCACAGTAGAACTCCCTTTCTGCCTTCTGGCTGCAGGGGATTTGTAGCATGGATTTAATGTAATTTAAAAAAGGTATTTTTAAAAAAAGAAATACACGTAGGGTGTCACAATAAAGGCTTGAGGTGTTATCTTGAGGAAAAAAAAGTCATTCTGATTTAATATTTATTCTATTGTACTGCTTAGCACAATGATGTTCAGGAATTCAGGCCCAGGCTCAACTTAAGTAAGACCAAGCATAAGAGTATGACACTTAAATTGGTCCTCTATTTCTTGCTCCTCCTTTGCTCTGTCCACTGACAGCAAAGGGAGGTTAGGATGACTGTACTGCTGTTTTAGGATGTGTAGGGGCTGAATACATTTGTGTATTTAGAGGAGCTTTTCTTCTGGTGGGATTTCAAGTAATTACAGAGCAATGAATTTAATTTCTTGGCAGTGTATTACTGCATTATTTTTCCTTTCGTTTTCTCACCAGTGGGCACAATTTGTTGTTGAGATAATGGTACTGTCAAACCAGTGCTGGACTGTGTCCTACTTACATGTTGTTTTGTTCGCTGTTCCTATTAGCTGTGTTGTGTGCTTGCAGAAATCAACAAGATGAGCTTAAGCCTTGCAAAGCAAGAGATGAGATGAAAAAATGCTGAAAGTGTTCATAACCCTTCTTTCTACTAGCTCCTGTATGGAAGAAATGTGTCTGCTTCAGCTTTTGCTACACTTGAAATAAACTGTGGTGGCTGTTGATCCACACCCAGCATTCACAGGTTTGTGTCCTTGCTCTTTTAGTTCATACACAACAGTGCTGTAATTTTTCCTCAACTTGATAGATACATTTAGTCTGACAGTCATTGAAAATTCTTTGAGAAAATTCAAGATTTCTGTCCGTTTTCTGTGATTTTCCTCTTAGCTTTTAACTCCTTTTGACTCTAAAAAAGATTCTGGTTTAAACGAACAAAAATTCTCTCACTCCTAAATACTAATTAGAATGTACAGAACGGTAAAGTTCTTGAAATTATCTTAATAAATAATGTTTTAGTCTGTGTCTGTTGTAGTTTGACCCCAGCTGGCAGCTCAACCCCACACAGCTGCTCGCTCACTCTCCTGCAGCAGGATGGGGGAGAGAACAGCAGGGTGAAAGTGAGAAAACTTGAGGGTGAAATAAAGATGTTTTAATAACAAAAGCAAAAAGCTGCATGTACCAAACGAAAAAAGGAATTATTTCACTACATTCCGGTGGCAGACAGGTGTTCAGCTAATTCCCAAGGAAATCAGAGCCTTGGGAAGACAGACACCATTACTCTGAATGTCTGCCCTCCCTTCTCATTCCCCCAGCTTTTATGGCTGAGCAGGACATCATAGAGTGTGGAATACCTCTTTGGTCCATTGGGATCAACTGTCCTGGCTGTGTGCCCTCCCAGCTTCTTGCCCACCCTAGCCTGCTCACTGATGGGGTAGCATGAGAAGCAGAAAAGGCTTTGAGGCTGTGCAAAACTGTTCACTAATAACTAAAACATCCCTGTGTTATCAACACTGTTTTGGTCATAAACCCAAGACATATCACCATCTCAGCTGCTACAAAGAAAATTAACTCCATCCCAGTCAAAACCAGTACAATGTCTAACTTTAATTATCTCTTTGCAACAGTACAATCTTCTAGAAAGCTCTCTTTCCAAAATCATTCAATAGTGTGAGAATGTTTAAATACTTTATTTAAATACTCCAGGATGACTAATGAAATACAGAAAGGGTTTTAGGCTTCCATTGCAGGTAACCCACTGCAGCACCCGTGCAAATATTAGTAATGTGTAGATAACTATGGAACACCATCTGAGAGATACAGGCTCCCACATGAAGCATCACAAAACATCTTGAATGCAAATGTAAAAGCATGGATAGTAATCAATTTGTTTTTCTTCCACACATGCAATACAGGCATATTATGTTTCAGGTCTGGATATGATTTCATTTAGGACTGAACTTCCCATTTTCCAGTTAGCTGTAAAAGTCAAGGGCCACTGTGGCCTCAGGATTTCAGAGTATTTTGCCAGGAAGAATGACCAGTTGCAAGAACTGGATGTGCCAGAAGAAGAGAGGGTGTAACCTGTCTCAGAGAATTCAAGCCCTTCTGTTCTGTGTAAATGTCAGCTGGCTTTCTACCCACGGGAGAGATGAAAACATATGTCTATCTAGGACATGTACCCTGTCATTAGTTATTCAGCAGATTGAGCTTTTGCTAACTTTTTGCCTACAAATCACTACAGCCTGAGACTTTGCTGTCCCCTTTTGTCTCAAAAGAGAGAAAATCTTTCCCTTTGACTGTATCAGATCAGAATATACGAGTCATGTATTTGCATGATGAAAGAGGAAGACAGATCCAGATATAATTAGTGATGAGTGTGCTGCAGATGAGACACAGAGCATACGTGAATAACCTCATCAAAACCTGTGCTGCTCTAGACAGGGGCTTTGTGTAGGCATAAGTATACACACATAGACATATATATGTATGGATCACACGTCTGTGTCAAAATGGCTTTGGACGGGTACTATCTCCAGTATCTCCAGTGAGTGTTAAGGGACAATGAGAAAAAGGCAGCTTTCAGATCAGGAAGGGAGGCTGGAATACTTCTCTTGGAAGTAGCTCTTCTGAAGTCTCATTTTGGTTGGAAGAGACCTTGGGAAGTCATCTAGCATGACCTCCTCTCTAAAGAAGGGCTGAGTTGGATCAAGTTGCTCAGCAGCTTGGCCAGTTCAGTTTTGAGAAACTCCAGGAATAGCCTAATACAGTTTCTTCTGTCACTTCAGAGTATAGCTCATTCCTGGTACAGACACTGACAGCCAAAGAGTTATCACTACTCTTCTCCTTAATTCCCTTTTTCTGCCTATTTGTGCAACACATATATTCAAGTTACATGCAGCCTTTGCTGCACATAACCATCACATAAGCAGTCTCTACAAAACCATGTTAAGACTCTGGTGGCAGTTTTATCTGCTTACATTGAGACTGAACACTGAGACTGAAGTGTCTCCCTTCTCTGTTTATCTTGAGCCAAAAGAATACCACAAATGCCCAAAATTTCAGTGCTGGTCTTAGAAATAGCAGTGTTCTGTTAGGGCAGCAGCATTGTTGAGTCTTCTGACTTGTTCCTTTTAGCACTGGATGTTTTCCTGGGCTTTTAGGTTTTGCACATAATTAGGGAAAAATAAATATCTGCCATACACTACAGCAAGAGATTAAGTTTCCCACATGACAATTCATCAACACAACAATACAGAACATTGCTGATTATGGCTGAAATACTTCCCACCTCCTGTCCCTGGGCCAGGCTGTTCCTGACCTTTATGTGGTTATACAGATGTTGAGAGAAATTATGAACCACTTCTTCTTTACTCCCCTTATGTAGCCCCCAAGAGGACCCAACACAGCTGAAGTGCCTGTCTGGAATCCTTTCCAGTATTTGAAGGAATTTCATTGACTTCAAATGAGCTTGGTTTTCATCTCCATTGTTTCTTCTCCTCTTACAATAGTGTCAAAGTACCTTCTTACTCTGCTCCGCCTCTTTCCATACTAATCTCATATTGGTGTTTCCCTGCATGTGCTGTACTTTTCCACCCAGAACTTCCATCAAGGAGGCTTTTGAAGATTTTTTAATACTTATCAGAGATTTCCAAGTGCATGACAGCACAGGGACAGCTGCTGCATGACAGTTCTTCATACGCATGGTAGGTTTGTTGCTTTGCAGATTCATAGAATTATAGAATCTTAAAGTTGGAAAAGACCTCTTAGATCATTGAGTCCAACCATTAATCCAGCACTTCCAAGCCTACCAATAAATCATGCCTCTAAGCACCACATCTCCACATCTTTAAACACTTCCAGGGATGGTTATTCAACCATTTCCATGGGCAGCCTGTTGCAGTGCTTGACTACTCTTTCAGCAAAGAAATTTTTCCTAATATCCAGTCTAAACCTTCCCTGGTGCAACTTCAGACCACTTCCTCTTGTCCTGTCACTTGTTACCTGGGAGAAGAGATTGACCCCCACCTCACTACGACCTCCTTTCAGGGTGTTGTAGAGAGCAATAAGGTGCCCCCTGATCCTCATGTATGCCCCATCAAAATACCCAGTAAGTCCTAGATGTTATAAAAGCCTCTCTATGTAAAACAACAGTAAGACTGATGTTTTCAATCCATTTGGGACTCTTCAGACTGTATATTGATAGTGATCTCGAAGAAATAATACACTGCTCTCCACAAAAATCACATGGGGAAGGTCTTGTATCCAGCATAGCAAGAAGCCATAATAACCTGAAGGCAGACTGTGCTCTAAAAACACCTTTTCAGAAAGACCATTTAATTCCAGGCAGGTGCTTCAGCTTGTGAAACCCAGCTAGCAGGCAAGGTTCTATCTTACACTGATTCACGAGCAAGATTTCAGTCCTGTTAACAGCAAATAGAGCTATCACTGTCAGTAGAATAAACAAACAAACAAATCGGCTGAAGTTCATTTATTGGAGCTCAGCAATGCCTCTTAGGGTTCTTAAGCTCCCTCGTCCTCTCGGGCTCCTCCTTGGCAGCCCCGAGCGCCGGCCGCGCCCCGCTCCCGGCGGAGCGACCTGCTAGCGCCTGGGGGAGGAGTGATGGGGACGGGGGCGCAACCCAGATCCCGGGTTCCCAAAACTAGGTCGCTGCTCCTTCTGCAGTCCTTGCTCTGGGGAGCAACCTGGTCGTTCGAGCAGGGGTTTTCTCTGAGACTTGGGTTTCTTACCCCTCATCCTTCGCCTTTCCTTATCCTAGAAGGAAAGGAGAGGGATGTCCTCCTCCCTCGCAGCGGGTTTGGTTAATTTTCTTGGAAGACAAACCACTGACCCAGATGCAACGCTGACAGAGTCGCTTGGGGGATAAAAGAAAAAAACAAACACCACGCACAACGGCAACAACAAAAAAAGCAGCGCTCCTCTCAGCTATCACCGCTTTATCACCTGCACATGCCTGAAGGAGGCTCTTTCCTTCGCTACGGGAAAAAAAATCAGCTTAGGAAAGCAAAGTTTGAACAGCGAATTCCTGTTATTTCAAAACGCCCCATGTGACAGGATATTTCCTTATCATTTGGAGCGCAGAGTTTTCCCCTGATCCACCAGCCCTTCACAAGTGCGGAGGACCTGCCCGGCGGGACGCCCTCTCCTCTGAGCCGCGGGGCGCCACGGGCGGAGCCGCGGCCATGGCTCCGTCCCTGCTCCTGCTTCTCCTCGGGCTTCTCCCCCGGGTTTTTCCGCTGCTGGGTAAGTGCCCGCAGGGGCTGTGCGGGGTGAGGCGAGCCGAAAAATGAGGGGTCACGGCAGGCACAGAGCCGAGCCTGACCTGGGGCTTGCGGGGGGCGTGGGGAAAGAGCGCAGGTGAAGCCCAGGACCATTTTAACCCTCACTGCGGCGGGCGCGCTGATGGAGGCGGCTTCCCGCATCCAGAGGTGCCCGGTCGGCAAAGCTGCCCGGCAGGGCGGACTTTTGGGTACCCGTGGCGCTGAGGGTGCCGAACAGGGCTGTCACTGGCGCTGCCTCAGTTTCCCCCACTGCTCTGCTAGGTCCCCGATTGATTTAATACCATCGCCCAGCTTTCTCTCAGAGACCTGCTCACGCAGAGGTTTGCGGACGTGCCTGGTACTGGGGCTCTGCCTGCCCTCCTCTTTGCTGGGCCCTGCTTTTGGCAGATGGCTTTCATGGGGGGATTTCAAGGTAGCTGAGGTGCTGGTATGGATAGAGGTGTGGAAACGGGGAAGTTGTGCTGCTCGGTGATACCTGGAGTTTGTACCCACTTGCTCTGAGACTTACCATGATTTCCAGCTCACAACTGTTTTTCAGTGAAAGTTTTTCACCTGACCTTCCTGAAAACCTCTCAGCATCCTCTGCTCTCTAGATTAAGATCTACTGATGCAAAACTTCACAACACGGCCTTGTAATCTTTCTTCATTTATGTAATTAGCAACAATCAGTTTAGGCTGACTGGTAAGCTAGAGTCTGTGTAGAGAAGATAGTTATCCTACCTGCTTGCTGCCTCCTTGCTCCCTCCTCTTTTGCTCCTGGCTTTTGGGGTGCTCTTCTGGTGCTCTCCGTTAGTGTTTAACACTGGCAGCACTTCACTGGCTTCATGGGTTACTTCTTTATTTACACTCACATAATCTGTAATGGTTTGCAAGTGCTGCAGAGTGTGGAGCCACTTTGGCACACTGGAAATCTCTACTGTGGAAATGACACTGGTGAGATTCTGAAGTGCTTGGCACAATTCTTAAGATACAACTTGGGGCCAGAGATGGATAAGCAAATAGTCACAGAGTGGTGGGTAAAGAAAAATGAAAACCTGTGAGAAAAATTCTACTGGGACCTACTTGGGACGTTTGAGGGAAAAGATGCTAGATGTCCCTGAATGGCTGGTTGTGGTAATGGTGAAGTTGTTTCCCAAGCCTGGCATGTTCTTATGCATTTTAAAGAACTTCCTTCCAGCTGTAACTTTCAAAATATGAATTACTGTTAGAAATAGGCTTAATTCAAAGTACTAACACTGTGGTACTCATGAGCACACTGTGGTGGACCTTAAAGTGTTCCACCCACGGTTCATCTGTAGTGAAGAGCAGCACCTGTTACAGAGCTCTGTAGCAAGTGTTGCTACAGAACAGTGAAACACAGCTAATGGTGATATGTGTATTTCTCAGCCCATTTTACAGATATGGCTCATCATGTTGGCAAGAGTGTTATCAAGTGTTTACAGAGAGGAGTTGGCAGGGCAGAGGAAGTGCTGCACAAATACCTGGCTTGTTTCTCCTAGACTATCTAAATACTCACATGGATACTGTTTTATGGGAATCCCCTTTCGGTGACCAAGAAAGCAGAACAAACAGAAATAAAGCTGTAAACTGGAGCAATACGGGACTAAGTTACAAGTCTGCTTGATGGCCATGGACTAGAGAGGAATAATACTGAGGGAAATGAAATCCTGCAATCACAGCCTCAGCCACACTTGCTCCAGCATCCTGCTACCTCCTGTTCTCCTGTTTTGGTGTCAACTTCTTTTCTTTGCCTGCTTGGCTGTGTTGACCTTTAGCTGCTTACATACGTACTACACCCTGCACTGGGAATGTGCAATGGGGCCCTTGTATAAGCAGGTGTGTTGGGTGTACACCCTTCTAAAGCTTTGTAAAAGGCACTGTCAGAATAGTAGAGAGCCTAAGTTTTGTCCCCCTCTCCATCCCCACCGGCCAGACCTCTTTGTTCAGATTTTTAATTTTGTTTCTGAAGTCAGAACTCTGCACCCCTTCATTGCTGGATGCAGCAATCCAGTATCTTAGGGATACCTTTTTCATGTGCATAGCATCTTCTCTTTAACACCACAAGAACCAGAAAATAAGCAATGTTATTTTAGGCCACAAATACAATTTTAGCAGTTTGAAAAATCTGGTAGTGTTTTCTACACATGTGAAATTGTCTGACATCTCTTTTATCCAGAAGCTTTAAACACTATTTCAGGAAAAGAGGAGTTGCAAGCACTGCATATATCAGTTTACAGTAACATTGTGCTAAATGCTAGTAGAAAAGCAGAATAAAAAGAAGTTGTCACCAGCAGTGATAATTATACATTTCCTTGTATTGTCTGTGAGTAAAACAGATTGGCAAAAGACAACAATTTCTGCCTCCAGTGCTCATCAGTTTTACATTACTTCCCAGTGAGTTGGAAGCCAAAGGACAAGAGAAGGAAGCTGAACTATAGATGAGATAAGTCTAGGTCAGCTCTTTTTCTGAGAGAGAGGTTATTTGTTCCCAGGTTGTTCTTCTGCAGAAAAGTATGATAATTTCCACATTAGAGACTCAGCAGAGAAGGGAAATTTTTCTGTGGTTAACCTGTTTTCCCCTTAAATATTTCTCCTTTATAGAATTTGTTTAGTTTGGTAGTAATACACTAAAATAAATAGTGTTTTAATTAGCTTCAATCCCCAGAGTCAAATAAATTAATGTTTCTCCTTCCTAGCTCATAGCCCGGTTAAAATATAGTTTTAAAATGTTGTGCATCCTGTTACCTTATACGAAAGAACATGATTAAGTTACTGTGCTAAAATGCATCTCAGGTGGATCAGAGAGGAGAATTTTAAGTCTTTCAGCAAGATCAGCTCAGAAATATTACACTTCATAGCACATCCAAGTGTAAAAACACTAAAAACTTTTCAAGTGGCTACAATTTTGAAATCAACCTTGAATACGTAAAAATGCATGCTGAGAATCACTGTTTACTAAGAGGGAAAAATAACTTGGGAAGCTATGAAGAGCTTTGTATATTTTCATAAGTCATGAAGAGGCATACCTTGTGATGGCAAATCCCACTGCTGTTAGTATTTCATTCATAAGGAAGAGATGTAAGAAAAAGTCACCGATGACTGAAGTGAAAAATAAATATGCTCTACAAGTAGCTTGTGTATAAAGCTTAAAAACATATCCTCCCACTCAGTTAATACTTTAAAGATTTTAACAGGGCTTTTGAGAGCAGAGCTCCCCACTGCAAGGAAATGGAGCCTGAAGCCCTTAGTGACTATTGTCATCTCCCCATGCCTGGGAGCCAGTGCTGCTGAACAGTTCAGTGTCAGGATCTGCTCTCTACGGTGTCCGTTCTCCCTCTTTTCAGTAACTCCCATGGGTGCAGCTTGGATTAATACCATGAGTGTGTTTTCTCTCTTCAGTTTAACCCGTGCTTTAAACCTAAAGGAGACACTAATCTACACCTCTGCTGCCTTGGGCTTTTGTGTGTAGATGCTTTCACTGACACAAAATAGTTGAAATGTCCTCACATCTGAACTAGTTGCATTGTAGAGCCACTTTAACAGGTGTACTCCACATCTTCTTTTGCTGAACAGATGATGAGATTTTAAGGGGAGGGTCCAGATTCATATTTCATTTAGATAGTAGGTAAGATTACTTCAACCCAAATGATTCCAGTGTTATTTTTCTTACAGATACTAGCATCTTCTTAATATATAATGAAGATCACAAACGCTGTGTACTGGCTCAAAGTTCTAATTCAGTGACTGTTGCTCCTTGCGTTCAAGAAAATGAGTCACAAAAATTCAGGTGGGTCTCAGATCACCAGCTTATGAGCATAGCGTTCAAATTGTGCTTGGGAGTGCCTTCGAAGAAAGACTGGGTTCCGATCACTCTGTATCCTTGTGACAAGGCTAGTGAACTTCAGCGATGGGAATGCAGAAATGAGACTCTCTTTGCAATCCAAGGGGAAGATTTGTTTTTCAACTATGGAAACAAACAGGAAAGGAATATTATGCTGTACAAGGGATCTGGTTTATGGAGTAGGTGGAAAGTCTACGGAACCACAGACGATCTGTGTTCTCGAGGCTATGAAGGTAAAGTTCTGTAAATTCACTTCTGTATTTAAAACTCATTTTTATGTGTAGTTAATTAAAATATTTTTATGTGTAGGAGAATTTGCTTAATCTTATTAATGATCAATGGATGTGAATTCAGATGCAATCAACAATACACGATTGAGTGTGTGCTTTTTGTTTTTTGAGGGGTTAATTTAGTTTTTTGTCAAATTTGTCAGAGTGCTGATAGATGATTAACCATGCATGGTAGTGATTCATTTGGAGAGAATAGAAAATTCTATGGTTATTCAAAACATGTGTATAACTATTACACAACAGTTGATGATAGCTTTTACTATTTACTATGTGTGTACAGAAAGATGTAGTGTAAATGTATAGTCTGTTGGTTATATTTTTTTTCCTTTGGGTGCAAATATTAACTATCTGTAAGATATTAGTTAGCTCTTGATATATTCACTTCCAATATATGTCTTCCTAGGTGTTTGAAGGGAGTCTCAGAGTTGGTGCTAAAATGTTAGACAAAGAAATAAGATATTTTAAACAGTTAAATTTGAAAAAGTTGTGTATAATACATCTCTATATATATTCATGATGGGTATCTGGGAATACATTTGACTTCCCATTTAGTATTCTTTGATAAACAGAAATGGTCACAGAGGGAGGTATGGGTGCAGTTTCTGTGGTTTACAGCTTGGCTGATTACAGTACTAGTCCTTGGCCAAAAGCCAGAATAGAAGAACCCTAGCAAAGCAAATTATGTGAAAGAAGGCAGGAGGGAGATGTAATAATGTCCTGCTATTTCCTCCTCCTCTGTTTTCTAGCAGCTCTGAGACAGTGACCATAGCATGTCACCTCTCCAAAAGTCCTTGTCAAGTACAGTTCCCCCGTATGTCCTTCCGTCAATGCATGTACATTACATGTGCACACACAGAAAGCTGCTTTAGCTGATGCCATGATGATTTTTTGCCTTTTCTGTATTCTTTGTGCTTTCTGCCTACATTCTTGGACTTGTTTGTTCAGCTAAGAGAGTAAACATTCTAGAAGCTTCGTAGGTAGGGGTTAGTGTGCCCCAGACCCCAAGGTCCTCCCCAGAACACATTCTGTAAACTAAGATAGAGCCATCCAGGGGAAGGTTCCTTGGGGAGGGGGGCTCACTCGAGCCTTTCACCAGGGAATCTTTGATAGATATGCTAATTAATAAAACCTATAATGTTATACCAGATCTTTTGGGGGGTGTGCATTGCGGTGGGCATTGGGGTGCATTCCACCTGGACGTAGTGCACCTAAGGATCCTTAAAATAAATACCAAGGTAAAATCCCTTTTTCCCTTCTAACCGTGTTTGAGTCTTGATTTTATGACCAAGAAAAGGCATCATAGCCACTTTGTTAAGTTTCATTGAGTCGGGTTTCTGATAAAACAAGAATTATCTTTAGATACAAATATAAAATTTATTTGGGCATAATATATTGGAGTCACTCAGTGGTATATATCTTTCAAGTTTACGTGTACATGTTCTTCCATGTCTAAAATGATCAGCAGTTGACTGAGTTATTGACGGAACACTCAACATTTTTTTGCGCTTTAAAAAATTGCTTAATTGTGTGGATTTTGTACTTTTGGTTGTTATGCATGGGAAATTTAGCACAGGAATGTACTTATTTTGGCTCAGTCAGTTGTGGTCACTTGTCTCCCTTAGCAACAACAATTTGTCTCATTGTGAACAGGAATATTAGCTTAGACCTAGAGTAAGATGATCAATGTCCCATTTCTAGTACAGTTGCTACAGTTGCTTTTGTAATAGGATCATAAAGATGAACACTTATATATCCCATGCTTATTAATGTTCGTACATTTTTGAATTGTTGTGTCTCCTTAGATACCTACACAGTGAAAGGAAATGACAACGGAGCCCCTTGTGTATTTCCTTTTAAGTTTGGTGGTAAATGGTATGCTGACTGCACAGATGCTGGCAGGTCAGATGGATGGTTCTGGTGTGGAACCACTTCCGACTATGATGTCGACAAGAAGTATGGATTTTGCCCAACAAAATGTAAGCTTTTTCCGTTCATGATTCTGCTGTGCTGTTACACAGCTGCCTGGAAATATGTCCATAACGTGCTTTACAGTTTGAAATGGTTCAGTTTCTGTCTCTGTTTAGCTGGCTTTCCACTTAAGAGCTACCTAAATATCCAAATACAGCACCCAGCATAAAAAACATTGCCCAGTTATTTCTGGGTGAAAGTACGTTAATCATGTGCCGGAATCTCTACCTACACCATTTACTTAAAGAGAAAGTAAATTCAATGTAAAGATATTACATTAGCATAAATAGTACATGCAGGAGGCCAATAAATAGAAACCTGGAAGCTAGAATACAGTTTAATTGAAAATTAAAGTTACTTTGGAGAATGAGTTGCCTTCTAGACACAAAAGAGCTTTCATAAACTCTTTACTACATCCCAGTGTTTCCCAAATCTGTGTACTGTATTTTAGTTCTGTCTTTTAACTCAGTTAGAAGCATTTGTGTTCTAAATTTCCTGGTTTGAGTATACTTGGAGTTTAAAATGCAGTATTATGAATATGCAGAGCTTTATTTAGAAATGTTGATCTTATGTTAAGTAAATGGGAGTCATTTATGCCTGCATGTATTTGAATTCTTCTAAATTTGAATGAATTTACTCTGGGCCTCTGTAAAATACGTACTTAACATTTTGTCTGCAAGCTGCTTCTTCTGTCATGCTGAGAAGGGTAGCACTTCTTCCTCCCTTCTTCTTTATTATTGTGTTTTTGTGTAAAGCTCCAGCTGGTTGCAATCAGAGCTAAGGAGAAAAATACGCCTTTCCTTTGATGTTAAGAAAAGTGTTTGGGTTGATCTTAACTGGTTTGATGACAAAATACTGATGTCCTTGCCTGGTTTTCATGAATGTTGCATTCAGTATTTCAGATGAATAAAAACAGCACTTTTTTTTTTCTCCTATGCCAGTATCATTTTCAAGACAATAAAAACATGTTGGGAATGTCAATCCCATTAATAAAGCACAAGCAAAGTTGACTTAAGAATGCTCCCTGCCTAGTATTATTTGAGTACAAAAAGTAGGAGGCATCATTAAAATTTTGTTTAATTCTTCGGCATAATTCAAGGAAATCCATTCAGATGGCAGTGATTGTGTTTGGAAAAAGCTGCTTTATGCTGATTGCCTGCATGTTTCCTTCCTGATTCTTCAGTACTGGCTATAAAATATTCAAGTGTGGGTCATATATTTTCCATGGTGGAAGAACTTTTAGTCATCCCTATGAAAAAAAAAGAGTGAGATATGAGAGAGTGGTAAGTTAATAAACTTCAGCAACACCTTTAAAAATAGAATGTTTAAGTCTGTATGTGTAAAAGTTTACTTACTACGAATAAAGTGTTTGCTGTTTCTTAAACTGTCCGGGGGACCAAGAATGCCAGCATGAAAATATGTGATGCAAACTATTAAAGCTGCTCATATGGGGGCCAGGACCTTCAGTGAAATGGCTGTGGCTGACCCAGTCCCTTTTCATTGTGACCAAATCCACCTCAAATGTTCTCCGAAATGAAGAGGGCATGAAGCTATACTTGGAACAGTTATTACAATCAACAGAGGTAGAGAAATTTTATCAGTGGTGGCGCCATAATTGTGATTATGACCCTTTATTTGGTGATTTAGAAAGAGATGCTCACACAGTAACAGCAGAAGCTTAAATCTGAGGTTAAATCTTAAGCTTAAATCTCCTTTAGGAAAGGAGCTAAGAAGTGCTGCTGCTACAACAAACAATTTTTAGTAGCCTAGAAAATTCTGCTTCTTTATAGGTTACACCATGACTTTTTGAATTGTGTGCTGCACTGCAGAGAAGGTGTTGGGGAAGCAAACAGGTTGCACTGTGTACGACCATTAGGAGAGTGACTCAGTGTGTACCTATAGCTCTATTCCAGTGGGAAGAAGTCCATGGAGGCCTCTTTCTTGACAGATGAAAGAGCCATAGTTTTAACGAAGGATTCAGAAAGCCTTCTAAGCCATGCATAAAAATGCAGGTGACTAGAACAGAAACAAAAACTGCAGAGAATAAATGCATGGTGAATTCGTCTGTGTAGGGATAGAGTTCAGATTTTTATTAATTTTCTACTTCTGTACTAAGGACAGTTGTGATTGAACATTAATTTAGCTTAGATACTAAAATATAGTATTCCAGAAAAGTGATTCATCTTTTTCTTTCCCTGGGGAACTAAGCTTTAAACAACAGCATATAGATTTTCCAAGATTCTGCACTGAAAAGACATGTGATATCTTAAAACTCAAGTGTTGTAAAAGCAGATTTTCTGAGATTTAGAAATGAGTTTTATTTTTATGAAAGGCCAAAATTCCACCGGCGAGCACCATATGGAATTCAGCTATAAATTATGAGACTGGGGAACTGAGGTGGAAGGTTGGATGAATGCCCAAGACTTGTTTACCTCTTCTTTGTAATAACTGCATGAGATTTATAAACCACTTACTATCAAGTCAGAGCCAATTTTCTTTATTGAATTATAGATTTTGCTACTTTTGCAATATTCATTTTATCCCAACCTTGTGCACAGGGATTTATGGTCTTTTAGAACATAGTATAGCAAAGAAGTTTTGATTCTGATAGTTACAAAATATTTTTGACAGAAGCTGATTTGTGGATAAAGATAATCAGATGAAAGTCCCCATTTTTATTGAAGTGTCATTATTTTACAGTAGGTTATGTTTGATTTCTTTTAAAAAATAAAGATAATTTGAAAAGAAACGCTTCCTATTACCTACAGATAATCAGATTTAATACAGAAAAAGTGGAACTGTTAAGTGACCTCCTGATATTTTACAGGTACCATGCTTTGTCTTGAGTTTTGCTTATTGTACTGTTTCCCTCTGTTTGCACACTGAGGTTTTCTGAGTGCTCTGAATTCAAAAGAAACCTCTTTCTCTCAATTTTTTCTGAGATGACAACTTGACAAGCTGATAAAGGCTTCAGGAATTTCAGTTGTTTTCTCATTGCTGGCAGACATGCAGCGATTTCTGCTGTGTTCTGCTTTTGTCACGCAACTTTATTCCCTTTATGTGATATTTAGCTCAGTGTTGGGACCTCATGTAGGTTCCATTTTTGGCAGATCAAGATCACACTGTTTTCTGTTGCTTGTTGGTGGAGATACAATTGAGATGAGACAGAAGTGACTGCAGCAGTGTAAAGAGTGTGGTACCTTCTGGGGTAACTTCTAGTGTTGGGTCCTTTTGGATGATGCTTTCACCAACATTGCCTAAAAGTGCCAAGTTCAGGTATTTAGGGAGTTCAGTCAGGCTGTGTGGTGGAGGAGAAAGTCATGCTATGTCAGACACATGCTTAAGAAATCAGGAATTGCAGGGAAGTGTGAGCTGGATGGTGATGATGTCAGCTTTTCATTCAGCACTTGGGTCTGATTACCACTACCACAGTAAGATAATACATAGCCACTTTACATAGTAACCCAAATTAGTAAGAAAATTTCGGGTTTATCTCAGAAAAAAGGTCAACTTGATATACACCTTAGCTAGCATCACCCTGAAAGTTTTTAGTCTTTTTCTCCACATTCACAAGTCAACTATTTTGGCATGGTTTTATCCACTCATTGTTTACCTTAAACAGAAGATTTGTTGTACCAGAGAAAATGGTGACCTTGTTTCATTCCCTGTCTGCTGCCCTGGATCTACTATTACATTAGAGAACTTCAGGATTCCTTTCAAGCCATTTGTCTATAGCAGTGTTCAGGCATTTTGTGGCTTTTGCCATGCAATTTTTTTTTCTATATTTTATCTGGTTTCATGATGAGTTACAGCATTTTCTTTTCTTTCTACAGTTACTACTAATGATTTCTGGAACACAGATCCTTTAACAAATGTCCAGTACCAGATAAACTCTGAGACAGCTTTGAAATGGCATCAGGCAAGAAAAAGCTGTCAACAGCAGAGGGCAGAGTTATTAAGCATCACAGAATTACATGAACAAACATACCTGACAGGTAGGTTAATATCATCCATCATGTTTTTTACAAAGCATATTATTGCAACAGTGACACTAATATGGCATGTTCCATCTTAAAAATTTATATTTGTTCAATTCTGGTAGTTAGTAAATTGAAATAGTTATATTGAATGATTCAGCTGCAAATATAGGACAGATAATATTTATTTTATCATGATTAAATATTGCCATAAGTTAAGAGTAACATAAAATATACAATTAAGTAATGCAGGCAACAAAGAATGAATGTTGGAATGCAGAAAAATGCAACGTAGTTTGTAAACTGAAGATGTAGATACCAAGATTGCATCCTTTTTGCACTCTTTTTGCAGTGTGTATTAGTCAGCAGTTTTACCTATTTCACTAAAGCCATTGAATCTTCAGTATATCCTACAATATGAGAAGAAAAAGAACTAATAAACAAAATGACTCACAAATGGTCTCAGTTTCAATCTCCTTCAATGTTTTTGGAAGGAGTTTCCAAACTTCTATGAGAAAATTCTTAAATTTGTACTTGAATATATTTACATTCTGCATTGAGAAAGTCCTCTTTATTACCTTCTCAGCCTGTGTACACACATGAAATAGTCCACTAATTCATCTATTAAGTAGATGAGAAAATATTTTGAATATGTTACATCAGCTGAATGATAAAATATTCTATACTATAAGCTATGAGTTGTACTCTCTAAATTCATAGAATCAAAGAATTAGAGAATAGTTTGGGTTGGAAGGAGCATTTAAAACATCATCTAGTCCAACCTCTCTGCCATGGTATAGGTTATCATGGATTAGACTAGGTTGCTCAAAGTCCCATCTAACCTTACCTTGAACACTTCAATGACAAGGATCAACAATTTCTCGGGACAACCTGTTCCAGGGCCTCACCATCAACATTGTAAGAAATGTCTTCATTGTATCCAATGTAAATCTCCCCTCTTTCATTTTTAAACTGTTGTCCCTTGTCCTGTCACTACAAGCCCTGGTAAAAAGGCTTCCTCCAAATTTCTTAGAAGTCCTTTTTATTTACTGAAAAGCCATGACAAGGTCTCCCCAGAGCCTTCTCCTCTCCAGGCTGAGCAACCCCAGCTCTCTGAGCCATTCTTCACAAGAGGGATGTTCCAGCCCTCTGATGATTTTTCTTTCCTCCTCTGGACTTGATCCATGGCTTTCTTGTACTGGGGACCCCAGAGCTGAATGCAGAGCTCCAAGTAGGTCTCACTAGAGCAGGGTTTTGAGGGTCAGAATCCCCTCCCTTGCCCTACTGGCCACACTGCTTTGAATGCAGCCCAGGACATATCTGGCTTTCTGGGCTGCAAGTGCACGTGACTGGGTCATGTCCAGCTTTTCATTCATGAGCACCCCAAACTCCTTCTCTGCAGGGCTGCTGTCAATCCATTCATCCCCTAGTCCATATTGATATGGTGAATTTCCATGATCCAGGGGCAGGACCTGGTGCTTGGCCTTGTTGGACTTCATGTGGCTGATATGGGCTTACTCCTCAAGCCTGTCAGAAGCCATCTGGTTGCCATTGTTTCCCTCAAGTGAGTCAAACGCACCATTCAGCTGGGTGTCATCTGCAGACTTGCTGAGGGTGCACGCAATCCCACTGTCTATGTGACTGACATAGATGTTAAGAATACTGGTCTCAATATAGACCCTAGAGAAACACCACTTGTTACTGGTTTCCATTTGGATTCTAAGCCACTGACTGTAACTCTTTGGATGCAGACACCCAGCCAATTCCTTATCCATCTGGTAGTCTATCAATCAAATCCACATTTCTCCACTTAAGAGAAATGAGAAATGTATTTTTAATGCTATGAACAATTTGTTCTGTCTAGATTTCTGTTTTCAATTTTAAGATGTGGCCAAAACATAGGTTGTTTTTTTAATGACTGTGACAAAATTATTGTTGAAATTAACGCTCAAGGGAGCAAACTGTCACTGACACAGAAGTTAGTTATTACTTGATGTGTTTTAATTGCAAACTAATAGATATGGTTGCTAAATGCATGTGAAGATCAGTTTTTCATTATACAACTGCACTGGCAGTACCAGGATTTCCTGTCAGGCTCAGTTCTCAGAACCTCAACGTGTTTGTCCAGAAGAAGTAATAGAACATGTTAACATGTTGGTGCAAAACCAGGTATGAGGTTCCAGTCCTTTCCAGTAGTTAACTACCTCTCCTTTTAACTTTGCCATGCTTCGAGTGCTGCCCATCCTTGTGGTGTCAAAGAAAACTACAAATTGCAACATCTTGGCATGATGCCTTCAGTAGAAGCAGAAACAAATGTTATACATTGCACAATGATTTTCTGTGAACTATGCAGAAATGCACTTAAATTTAAAAAATCAGCAGTCATCCAGCTGTGATTCCTTATGCTAATGGCACAGATAGACAATTGATTAGTAATGACTATGAATAATGTTCAGCAGGACCGTATTTCTGATTGCTTTTCAGATCTAGAGGAATAAATTTGAATTGTTTTTTAGAAGCCTGACTTATCATTGGCTAAAGAACTAAAATCAGATCAGTCTGAAAAATGCACAAGTAATTCTGTTAAAAAGATGATGTTTGCAATGATTGAATTTTCGTGTATTTTGATAAATGAGAACAGGTTTTATACACTGTGAAATTAGCACTTGTTAATTTTATGGAAGAGAAAATACACACTGGAAAACTATATCTTTCATTTTAGAAAACTGATTTTTGGTTTCGTGACCTTTTCTGCAACTTTATCCATTTAATATTTTATAGTTCTGAAAAAAAAGTTTTGTGTTTGTGATCAATGGTAACAGAGTCATTTTGTTCCCTGTTGTAATAAAATTCTCCAAACCTAAAACTAAACTGACCAATGTAACTGTATGTAACTAACCAATGACCTGTTTTGCAGGTTTAGCTTAACCACCTTAACTAGAACATTAAAAATTGTTAAAACTTTTACTAGGAAAAAGGAGAAGGAGACGGTGCCACTAGAATTCAACCCTCAAGTCTTTAGGAGGTTCTTGCTCTTGCTGTGGACTTCCAATATCTCTCTGTGTCTCTGTTACCTAGGTCTGACTCGCACACTGAGTTCAGCTCTCTGGTTTGGTCTTAACAGTTTGAATTTCAACAGTGGATGGCAATGGGTTGGTGGTGCTCCTCTTCGGTACTTAAACTGGGTTCCAGGTAAGGTTACATACATTGCTACTCAGTTCAGAAGGCAAAAATTTGGTCATTGTGTAACAGATATCTTTTCTGGCAGTCTATTCTCCTGCAATTATTGACCTTGTTTTGATGTTGAAAGATTCTGATAGAGATTATAAACACTGTGAGTAATGGCCCTTATGCTAGGGATATACATGGGGCTTAATTTATTATTCATAATGGAAAAAGTAGCCTCAAAATCCATAGGAAAGTTTTAAGTCATCTGTTGACACTTCATTTGCATATCTTCTTAGTTTATTTTATTTCTGAATACAGAAGAAATCAGGTGCTGTAGATGTCTTCATTTGTGAAATTAGACTGATCAGTGCTTTTTTGTGGGGGGTGGATTTGTTTGTCCGTTTTGTTTTTTAAAATTTTATTTTATTTTTCTTTTTCCTTTTTTAAAAATTCCTTTCCAATTTGTTTTTTGTTCAATTTTTTTTATTTGTTTAAAGAATAGATTTTCTTTTTCGTTTGGGATTAACCTACTTACAACAGTAACACGTATGAAACCAAACATTTGAGGCTAGTCTATTTTGATGGAAGCCCAGCTACTTGACAGCTGTAGCTGCAGTGTTGAGCTCTGGTACCATCATTAAAAAGCCTGTTTCTATGCCATCTGTGCACATGGTGATGGGCTGTATCTCTGGTTGACTACACAGAGTGCCGGTGTAAAGGTCTCTTTTCTCAGGGTCCTTGCCTTGTTCCTTTGCACTGGCTATTCAGGAAGCTTTTGGAGACTGATTTAAAGTAGATGTCTGCAGTGTAAATGCTCTTTATCTTCACTGAGAATTTCAGATGTATTTAATGACCAGTAACCACACCTGCATGCTCCAGCGTATCACCCAGGGCCTCCCTTGTGTAGATAAGCCCAAAAGCATGTTTTAGGTGGACAAACTTCTTAAGTAGTAAACCCTGAAGAGTGAATTGAACTACTTTATGAACAGCTCTCCAGTGGAGTGAGCACACAGGCAAACAGATGAACTGCAAGTTGCTGTGAAGGTATTTATAGATCTGTCATCCGAGTGCACTGATGAGAATCTGGATGCAAGAAGGAGTGGGGGAAACACAGTTGTGAGATGGAGCCAAAGCAGCCAGAGGAGCTGTTCATGGTTGTTAAAACTGCAGACAACTCTCAGTTGTACTGTAAAGAATTAGATGGGTTTTGATCTAACAAAAATGGGTTCCATTTATCTTTAACTCATTATGTTCCTTAATTTCATTCAAAGGTACTCTTACTCCAATGTCCATATAACATATTTTATATTTGTGCTATCTCCTTCATGACTTTATGTTGGTCAGCCTACCTCTGTCTCATCTCCATTACACTGGATGTTCAAGAACTGGCTGCTTTTCTACTGGTACATTTGAAGGGAATTTGCGGAAACTTCATATTTTTCCATTTCACTAGCCCTAAATAAATGACAGAAAAAAATTGGAACTGTTATCAATGTTTAAAAAAAATTATTTTGCTTAGAAATTTTTGAGTTCTAGCTGCCAACAGCTGAACTTCTTTGTGCATTAAAACAATTTAAGATTATATTTTTGAAGTTAGCATATCTATTTCTCCTATGGGAATAAGAGAGAACGTGACTGAAAATATAAGACTGTATTTAATCTAAAGTAATGAAATCATAAGGATATAAGAAAATTTCAGTGAACAATCTTGGGCACTAAAAATATTGCACTTTGTAGTACAAATGCTTATATGTAATATAGTGACATATGGTCAGAAATTACAGTAAAAACATGCTAAGTTTAATAACAGTAGGTCAGATCTTGAGAAGTTCACCTGGTTTATTGCAGAAATTTCTTCTGTTCTATAGCTTCTATTTTTCTTCTAGGTGTTTTTGTTAGTGCTAATGCTAATCAACTATATCCAAGAATATCCAAATATCCTGATATCGTCATATTGTTTAGACAAATAGGCAAGAACTTCACATCAGCAAAATAATTACTTATTATTTTTCTTACACCAAGTACAGAATTTGACTAGCTTACTGAACAGTTTTTTTACCTGAAGACTGTCCTCTGGAGGTTAGACATTCTCTGTTTAGAAGAGGAAAAATCCCAAAGAAAATAAACATATGCACTCTAATACCTTTCACCAAGACTTTGAACATGTAAAGAGGCTGTTAAACTATGAATTTGTGACTTGTGGCTTCTGTGGAAAAATTATCTCTTAAGGGACTGGACTTCCCCCTTCAGTCTAAAGGACTGTAGAGTACCACAGCTTTCAGTGTGGTAATTCATTTTATGGTTGAAGCATGGACCAGAAGAGAATGTGAGAGCTGGGAGGGTAACCATGTTGTGCTTATACACTGTTGTTGTTGAGGTTTGTGGTGGTGGATTTTTGTTTTTTTGTTTTTTTTTTTTTTTAGGCCATCCTTCTCCAGAACCTGGAAAAATCTGTGGTGCATTAAATCCTAGCAAAGGTGCTAAGTGGGAGAACTGGGAATGTGATAAGAAACTTGGCTATATTTGTAAACGAGGAAATGCTACTTTAGAATCTTTCATTATTCCTACAGGTAGGTTTGGTAATATACCCTCAACAAATCCTAAATGAGCAGTGATTTTTATCTTTAATTGGAATAGGTGTTATTGCACTTGGTAAAACCAAGCAAAGGACACTGCAGACTGTGGTTTGTCCAAGATTCCCTCTAAAAGTGAACAGTGTGTACTTCCTTTTTGTTCTGGCCTCCCTATTTCCTGTGTAATAATCTTTCTTCAATAGTCCTGAGTTCCAAATTGCAAAACTGTGTTCTCTTTTCCAAAACCATGCAGAATTGTCAGATTCTGATTATAAAATAATAAAACATGAATTTAATATTTTTAAAATGATGTAATTTTCTGAAGCCCCATGTACAAAATTAGACGAATTCACTTCTTCTTCCTGTAATTTTTAGTGCTTATGAGTCATTGCAAGTCAGTAGTGGGCTAGAGGAATTTCTAAAAATTATTTTGAATTAGATATTTTAGTGTATTTATATGTCTATAAATATAGAAATATTTATATAGAAATATAGAAATACTTACTTGTATACATAAATAATCATATACAATTCTTTATTATATTATTTAAATTAGATGTGTAAAGATACTTTTTCAGAGGAAATGTGATTCTGGAACTTGCCTAATGTACATAAGACAGAACAGGGATAAGATTTATTTAGACCTGTTTCCTTATTATCTGTATATTATAAACACATTGTAACTTATTCCTTTGTTTCATCACTCCTTCTTGCTGTTCTTTCCAAGTCCCTTTCTTTATCCAGGACATACCTGTATCTCCTAAATCCACAAATATTATTTTGTGTAGCTTTAGAAGTAGAACACTAAGCTATTACTAGAGTTCCAGTTCATTTATTAATATGCATCACTATTTGTGAAACAGATGTTTTGAAAAATCATTGTTTGATACTTGGCTTAAAAAACAGTTGGTGTTTTTAAATAATTTTTCTGTGTTTGTCAATATAGAATCAGTCCTGTTAAAAACACTTAAGACAGAGGATTCTGCCTCATTTGTTTTGCTTTATTGCTAAGAGAAAAAACCACAAGAATGAGCTGGTGTATCATTAATTAGACATTAAAATACATATTAATTAATGAATTTAATTAATTCCTCAGTGTTGAAATCAAGCACATTCATTGCCTTAGCTGAGAAAGAATTCAGTGCATGTTTAAATCACTTCTTAATTTAAGATGTAAAGTTTCGTTAGTATTTTTATACCAGTGATACCCAAATAGTTCCATTTATATATAGGTTGTTTTAGGTTATTCAACTAGCTGCTGCTCAGCTTTCAGGTTTCACACATCAGTTCTGAAACACTGATGCCTGTAAATACAGTATCAGTTTAATACTGGCTGCTATATTATTTAGATTTAAATTCAGTTTTTTTGGGGTGGGGGAGTGTGTCTAATGGTCATTACTTTCTTTTGTGTTTGGCTTTTGTTACTACCCCCCACCTCCACCCTCCAGTTTACCAGTAATTTGAAGGAAGAGACAGAAGTTTTCAATTAAACAGAAATTGCTGAGGAAACACTGTGACAGATAAACCAGCAATTGGCAGTGGTTCACTTCATAAAATATTTTCCAAAATGTCCCACGGGGGGAAGTAATAAAAGGCGTAAGCATGGAATCGTGCAAGGTGTTAAGTGCCCTCAGCTTCTAAAGGTGTAAGGGAAAACTCGTGGCAGATCATGTTTTCCTGAGTTAAGAAATAAATTACTTGCAAATTCATGCATGCACGTAGTTGTTCACCTGACATTAAACACAGAGACAAGCCTTCGAAATTTTAACCCTAGAAGTTATAATTTTGTCTAACAGGACAGTATGTGGGACAGAGGAACATTTTACAACAGAATTTAATCATGCTTGTGTTCAAAACAAAGTCGGGAAAGATCTTTACAGAATGTTTGTTTTCATTACAGATGGATTTTCACAAAGCAAACATCTGCAGGATTGTTTTGAGGTTTTGTTTCCTATTTCTTGTAACAAAGTATTTTTTCCAGCAGAGGGCCACATCATTTTATACATCAAAGTGATGTAGAGTCTTAGGGCTACAGAGAATTTGTTCTGTAACATAGCTAAGTAGATTAATAGAAATGTATTAATTTCAGCTTAAAAACGTTGAAAGGAAAGGTTGTCTGTCTACCTCCACCAAGTGATTGCCAACGCAGATTTCATCCCAAGCCAACAAAGTGCAGTATCTTAAAGTACTCTTTCCAAATGTTCCTTTAAATATTCACTTAGAGGAAATAAATGCTCTTACTGTTATTGCTGGGATGCTGTGTCTCTCTCCCTTATCAGACCACAGAGGATGGGTCTAAGAGAGAAATTTGCATGTCTGAATCATGAGACTGGCTTCAGCGAGTGCTTTCACCCTTTTAGACACCCAAGTCAACCACTGTGAGATTTTCAGACTTCAGAAAGTCAAGCTTATAAAAAAGTTAACTTTACAAGAGTACTTGCTCTCTCTTTGAGGAATAACAATTCTACAGTTACAGGCTAATAAATTTATCAGCTTGACATTTGGAATAATATTCTTTACACATTAATGTAATATCATCTTTTACCTTTTATTTGTGATAATTTGCATTGCTTTTTTTGTTTAAGTGAAATGATATCCAGGGAGTAGTAGTACTTGTTTCCATTAGGATGAAAAAGTAAACTGGATGGCTTTGAGTTGTCTAGTATTTTCTTTAAAAGTAGAATGGGGAAGCACAGGGTTCATTTTTGCTGAGTAGTTGAAATGAAGAACGAAGAGTTTCTTGTGCTAAGAAATCCCCAGCAATGTAATTCAATAAGGCTTACACCAAGGAAACTAGACCATCAAATGCTTTTTTTGTTTTGTGGCCTGCAACAAGTTCCCTGGTGTTACTGGGTCTACAAGGAAAAGTTTTCCTGTCCTGCCATAGCTGCTTCAGTGTTCAGTGAGTAATATTGTCACAGTTTCCATCAGCTTGAAAAAGAGATGCTCTTGGACTCACTGAGACATAAATACATTTTTGACTCTCTCTGCAGCCCTGCCTGAACTGTTGATTTCTGTTCCATTCAGTGTTTGCAGTTTGCAGACGGGTATGTTGAGTGTTCTCTGATTTATGGCAAAGCACTGTAAAATGCATATGCTCAGAGCGGAGACCAGGTATAGGACAAATTAGGCGGCTGCCTGAAGCATCAGACAACTTCTACAAAAGCATTTTTCACCTCTGTGCTCTCCTGTTTCTCCCAACATCACCACGTACATTCAGTTTGTTTTCCTGGGCTTCCTCCACTCTCTTTTTCAGTTCTTCCTCTCCTGTGGCAGAATTGAGAGGTCTCTGACCAAGTATTGAGCCCCTTGTCCTGGGGAAAAAAGGTTTGGTTTTATTTGAACTTTGTGAGAACATGCTAGTACTTTTCAGAGGCAGGCCTGAACCAGCAGAAGTGTGCGTTGTGGCACTATATATCTATTAATCATCAGTATGTTCCAGTTGAAACAGGATATGTGCCTGCAACATGGGCCTGACTGGTCATGAGTTTGGGTGCCTATTTAAACATTCCTAGAGAATACATCCCACTGTTAAACAAAGACATTTCCTCTCCTTCTGACACACAGAAGTGTTTTTGCCAGCAGAATTTCTGAAAACCTGCTGTCCTTGTTCTACTCTATATGTTGGTGTTTGCTAAACCCATCTGCTCATTATAAATAAAGAGCTGCAAGAATCCTAATTTGTTTCTTCAACAGCAATACTCTGTTTATTATATGTTCAGGTGGCACTCCTCCCAAGGCTGAATTGTTTGCTGTACAGCTTTGTGTTTGTTGGCAATATCCTGGTGCTGTTCTACTGAGCTTCTAAAAGCAAGTTTTAAGCATAAATCATTTACTTTGACAGCATAATTTTATCAGTTAAGCTTCTGAAAAGGATTCCTAAAAGCAGTAGTCTTATTTGGGTTCTCTTGGGATTATATATAATCAGTTATTTTTTTCCGTAGTCTAGCAGATGGGCTAATCCATAAAGTGCCTAAGTTTTGGGGAAAAATAGTTACTCTCATAAGTATGTATTGTGAAGTCAGATTCTTAACATACAGCATGGGGATTGAAGAGAGGTGCTGCCATCAGTGTAGAAAAATTATAAAGCACCACTCTGCAGACCTTACATTTTAGTATGTCAGTATGCATGCATATAAAGGACAAAACTTAAAGTGTTTTATTGTCTTTTCACAAGTTGCAAGCACTTGTTTGCACCTGAAGTGTTCTTAAAAACAATGTGGAAATTTCAACTTTCAATTATTCACGCAGACTTTTATCCTTTATGTATTTTTCACCTCTGTTGTTCTTCGTGAAGAAAATACATGATTAATGTTTTTTTGAATATTTTCTGATGTGATGTTTAGTCTCTAGTGAAGAACACTATTCTGAAACTCTTTGTGGCAATTTTTCTTTTCAGAGGTGAATGTGCCTATTAGGTGTCCTGATCAATGGATGTCATATGCTGGTCACTGTTACATAATTCATAGGGACCCCAAAATATGGAAAGATGCCTTAACATCTTGCAGAAAAGAGGATGGAGATCTGGCAAGCATCCATAATGTTGAAGAATACAGCTTTGTTATTTCTCAACTTGGGTACCGTGAGTATTTTTTCATAATAACATATATATACACGTATATTTATTCTGAGTAAAGAAGGTATTTTGAATATGTCTTACCTGTTAATAAAATGAGGAGACTGTTTAAAAATAGTAATTTCCCTGATCACAGAGTGCAGAAGGAGTTAAATTTTAAATTAAAAAAATCAGAGGAAGAAAAACCACAGAATAGGAGCACAAAACCCAAACAGACTTTACTGCCACAAAAAAGCTGTGGTCAGTGATGCAAATTGCATTATGTCCAAACTCCAATTTCTTAGGGTCTGCTTCTGCCTCCTTTTATATAGGTTAAAACAATTTAAAACTTTTCCAGAAGATAAAAGGATTTTTTCAATTGATCTGTAAAAATAAATGAAGAGAAGGAAAGTCTGCTAGTCCAAGACAGTTTGGAAAGATCTGTGTCCTATTATTGGCACTGCCATGTGTTTACATTTCAAGTCATGCTGCTTGTGTTTCTTCTGAAACAGAATCTATCTGTCCCAGTACATGGATTCAGATGTGCCCCATATCAAATACAGTACTTAGGTGCTTGGTTTCTGAGCTGTTGCAAGGCAAGTTAGTCTACAGATGGAAGATGTGTTCATTCAGAAAATGCAGCCATGCAGACTCTGAGGCAATTTCATGGTTGCTATTGCTTTACATGAACCTGCTTTTGCATGGAGGAACAGTTAACTGCTCTTTGATGGGAGAAGCATGTTCACACCTATGTGTGCTTCTTTGCAGTGACTGATCCTATGTGTGCTTTCAGTGCCAGGTAAAGGTGAATTAGTTTATCCTTCACTGAAAGTGTAGCCATGTACTTTGAGCTGCAGCATAAAAGCAGTCTTGGAGTGGAAATCATAAAACAGCTGATATGTTTTATTTTTGTATCCTAGCCACCTTCATGGCAACTTGCACTTCTCTTCACATTCCTGAAAGAGCGACTTGTTGCTCGTTCATGAACAACATGAAACTTTTACTCTTTCAAAAGGTATCCTTAGGAAAGGTGGAATCTCTTGATGAGACATTAGGACATTTGATAGAAGTTAGGTTCTAAAGGAAAGTAGTTCTATTTTCACCTTACATATGAGAAGTAGGTTATTTCATAGTTTAATACCTCTTCCAAAGACCTTTCCTGAACTGACTGTGCTATTCTGTTTTTGTAAAAGTGAGTGTTTCTGAATAGCAAATAGTCCTGAAGGAAACCAGGCTTTTCACAAATGGTGAACTAGCTGCAACAGACTATTTTGAAAGCATTCTTTTCAGAGAAGTAATATAGGAACAACTAAAGAAGCCTTTTACGAGAGTTTATGACTGTATCAGATTACCCTTGTTCACCGCTGAGAGGAGAACACCATGTATTGCAGTGCCTAGAAAATCTTGTCTGCATCAGGACGCTGCTGTACAGAAAGAACGAAAGTCTATCTTTGTGCCAAACAATTCACAGTCCCATGATAAAACAAAGGAAGAAGGGGTACAATGAGATGAATATTGTCATGGTAGCTGAGCTTTTGTTGGCATCACCCACAAAGGAGAACTTTAGAGAGGAACATGAAGAATAAAGAAGTGCATTCTGGATGTTTACACGGAAGTCCAGCATGTGATATGGCACAAATGTGCATGACTGAGAATGGGAAGCTGCTTCAAAAATTGCTGGAAAAAAACCCTCTTGGTATTTAATCATACATCTGCAGAGATGATTGCAAAAAAGTAACAGTTCTTCTACTGAAGAAAAAAATGTTATGTAGGAAGAGACTCCATAGATTTGCGTGGCTTATTTAGATGACTTTGATGTAGTTATTTTGTTAAAGAATTTTGTTTATTGTTTGTATTACCATGGTGTGAGCCCACTGCAGTAGAAGCTCTGGCCATGGATGATGCCTCTGCTGTGCAAAGTGCTCAGTAAACACAGAAAGAAAGATTTTAAGAAGTAACTAAACAAAAAATAAATTAGAGAGCATGGATGGTAGTGGGCAAGGAGGGAATGAGAGTACGATGGGCAGTAGAATTGGAACAGCTTTCAATTGTGTTAGCAGAGGAGAGTTTAAACAAGGGTACTGAAATGTAATTTTGGGGGACTTCTGAACTTAAAGCACAGTCTGCAAGAAGGGGTAAAGGTGTGTGTTTGAAAAGGGAGCCTGAGAGCCTGTGAATTTGAGCACTTCTTCATGGGGGAGAGGTGGTGAGTTATGAGGGCTGATCACACTTAGGTGTTATAAAGGCAGGAGACTTGAGGGAGGGAAGGAGAAAGGACAAAGAGGTGACTCTGTCTGTCATTCAAGTGTCATTCACCGGCTAGGAGGGTGATATTTGCAGTATCTTGGTTGGCCAGAATGGGAAGCCTCCTAGTTCCTGAACTAGCAGATAGCAGAAATGTCACAGAAGAGTTTTAGCTTATGGTGGAATCTAGGAAAACCTCCATCCGAAATGTGTTAATCAGAAAGAATTTCCTTGAGGGCAATGACTTTTAGCTTTTTTGTAGGCAGTTCTGTTGGTAGGGATGGCAGAATCAGAAAAGAACCATTGAGAGACCTGCTGCTGCAACTGATGACTTTTTGTGGGGGCTCACAAAAAGCTGATATTTTTAATATCCATGGGTGATTTCATTGTCAGTTTGACTGTGGTCAGTCTGGATAGAGTGTGTTAGAAGAAGAGTTATGCAAGAGTGCAAGAACTTTGACAGCTGAACAGGAAAAAATCTCTGAGCGTGATGATTAGAAATAAATGGTTATAAGCAAAGGAAAAAACTGTTAAAAAATAGTCTCCTTATTGTTAATGAAAAGTGTTAATAATGAGGAAAGTCTAGCAACCAAGTAGTTTTTCTTGGAAAGACAGCTATCCAAGGAATGGACTGGGCATGCAGTTGGTCAGCGTGAGTCATAGTGCTGTGGACAAAAGGAAGTACCTGCTGCCTATGGTATATACTGGATAACAGACTGGAAATAAATAATGAAATGATATCTTAAAAAATGCCAGTTGCACTGAACAAAGTCAAAATATCAGTTCTATCTATCCCTTTGATAATGATGGAATTCAGACTGATTATAAATGCCTAAATTTTCAATCCTCCTTATTCAAATAGTTTATTCAGAGGAAAAACCAAATATGAACATTATAGTGTTGTGTGTTAGAGTGGAGGAATTTAAACACATGCAAATGAACCTCTCAGAAACAGAGTGTGAAGTAAGTTTCTTGATCAGTCCTGCAGTTTTCTCTAGCCAAAAGCCAGCAGCTAACTCCTTTAACTGAAAAGTGAAAAAAATCCAACAACCATGTGTATTTCATTTTACTCTGAAATGAAATAAATTATAGGAACAACAGAACTGGAAAACTTGCAAGTACTCTAGTTATCAGCTCTAAAAGACATCACTGAGTGTCTGAGCATTAGAAAATAGGACACTTCTTTCTTCATTTTACTAAAACTAGGAGGAAAAGGGGAGGTAATACTTTATTTAGGTGTTTATTTGTATCTTGTTACAAGAGTTTTGAGTTGGAAAAAAAGAAGAACCTAGTTGTGTTGCAATGTAATTTGGCAAAGGGAGTATTTTGGTTGTTTTCTATGATGTTGAACACCCTTATTTTATTGCCACTTTGGTGGGTGGCCTTTGCTGATGACTGGAGTAGATATGTGATGGTCAGTCTCACCTCTGTGAAGCTGAGAGCCCTAATTTCCTGACTGCCTTTTAAACTTCCTGAGGATAAAATTTTTTGTTTTCCACGAAGACAAAAGTTCACATTATATGAAAGAACTGTTAATTGTATGTTTTAGAGCCATCTGATGAGCTGTGGATTGGGTTGAATGACCTCAAGGTTCAGATGTATTTTGAATGGAGTGATGGAACACCTGTCAGCTACACCAAGTGGCTTCGTGGAGAACCCACTCATGCAAACAACAGGCAAGAGGACTGTGTCGTTATGAAGGGAAAGGTAAAGTCACATAGCTATTGACTGAATTGTCTTATAATTTCATTTATCATTTGAACTTTTTCCTATGCAAGAGCAAATAACAAAAAATAGTAAAAAAAATGGGTATGTTACTGCTTGAAGCAGCCTACTTTAAAGTCAGTAATAACTTTTTTGAGGAAAGATCTCTGTTTGAGGTTGCCAGAAAATTTCACTGAGAAGCAGACAAGTGGTAGCAACTGCCCCCCAGCATCCATATGTCAGGATTTCAGTTTGTGCACATGAACTTCTTTAAAGAATCTTATAATTACATTGGGAAGCAGATGAACATGTAAGTGTTTTCTTCAGGAAACTAAAAAGACATTTTGGATGTGTTTGGCTTTTTTCTATTTTGACTGAATATGGTACTCACCTTAAAAAGTTGCATTAGCAATTTTTATTGATGCTAGAGAGAAATACTCTCTTTAGAAGAAAACAGAAATCTTAAGTTTTATTTTTCTAAGCAAAGTTCTAAATCTTGGATCTAGATGGTTTAATTGTTAGGCTTGTGTCTGCACTGCACGCGAAGAGCTGTGAGAAAAGTAGTAAAGTATTTAGCAGGGGCATTAGTGAAAGCCTTTCCTAAGTGACTGTACACCTACAATTTAAAGGCTGCTTAGAAAGGGCTGTTCTTCTGGAATATGTCAATGGTCAGTGACCTAGGAGTATTACAGGAAAAGAGATAGTACCTGGCATAAAAATCAGTCTGTGTTGATGTTGTATTTTTCCTTCTTGTGATAATTAAAACCAATGAACTTACCACCTCCTTTAGAGTTTGCCAATTATATCAGGAGGGACAAAATCACGTACACATACCAAAGGTATTTTCTTATTTTGCAAAATTAAAACTTAATGGTTGAACTTTTGCTACACTTTTGGTTAGTGCACTTCTAAACTGAAGAGGAAAACTAAGGTTTTTTTTCTCAATGTCCTGAACACTCTACTGAGCTCTACTTGGAGCATGAGCTTTCAGCCAGGCTCCAGTAGGTTTAGTTTTCTTGTTTGCTTCAGTGCAGTCATCAACAGCAACCATGGCCTATATGCATGCAGCTGGCTCATGTGTCACCATCATTCTGGTGCAGAAACACTCAAGTTTAAAGATTGAGAGCAGCAGGAGAGGGCTGAGCCAGCCCTGCATCAGGAAGAAGTAGCAGGCGACATAGAGGAGTCTCATTTATAGTTACAAAAATTATTAAAAAATCTTCTCTGCTGTATTAGTGGGCATACTCTGGTGAGAGAAGTGTAAATGTATATTTCTTCCACGTTAGGCATGCCATGATGCACATGGTAATTGAGCCAACCATCTTTTAAGGATGTGAGGATTTTTGTGCTCTGTTGTCTGTGCGGTGGCTATGCCAGTGCTGATTGAGGTTGTAGTAGATGCTTTGCTTATCAGAGTTATAGGGTCAGACAGTGGAAAGAAGCTGAACGCTCCGAGGTGGGAGTCAGTCATTCAAGGATGTAAATGGCACTTGCTTCAAAAACTTTTATACTGGTCAAGGCCAGAGAACTTGCTTGGGCATGGGAGAAGACATGGATAGAAAAATAGGAATAATTGTTAGTTATGCCCTCATTCTCACTTTGTATGGTCACTAAAATTTTGAAGTTCAGACCAAACTGCTGGGACACACGAGCAGTTCATTTATAAGGAGACAAGAATAATTACAGATACATGCAGTGGTGTGTATGTGTTGAGGCAAATCTGTTGACAGAAGATGACCTCAGATTTTAAAAGGGATCCAACATCTGGTTGGGGACTATAATGAAATTAATTCAATGATGAAGGTCTCAAAGCATTAAGATTTGGGCCCACTGGTCATGTGCTGTATGCCATGCTAAAATGGCAGCACTCAGTGCAGCCAGATAACCTATGACCATTGCTCAGAAGCAGTTTCCCATGGCAAGCTGGCATGCTTAATACTGTGGTCAACAACCACCTGAAAATACTCACTCAGGGTGCTTGGCTTTAGGAAGGGAGGACTCTGTTCTCTGTTAGTCCAAGCCTTCTTTTCCTTCACCGAACACAGACTCATTCACTACAGAAGGATCTTGAGGTCCTCCAGCACTGAATATGTATTAAGTAAGACTTGTATCAAAACCTCAGAGGCTCTTTTAATTCCAACAGCAATAGATAGATATAATTATGGCTGTAGCTATAAATAAATAAAAGTAGCAGCATGCTCTTCCTTTCTGCTCCTTTAGAAGAGCTGCCATCCTTTCACTTGTATCAGTGCCCAAAAGCAATACAGAAAGCACGATGTAGGTTTTGGCTGAAGAAATTCCGTGGAAGTTGTACCAGCTCAGCTCTTGCAATCAGCTGTCAGCTGACCAAGCAATGCATAACTATAGTTGATCTTCTAAGTTTGTTGACATTTACCTACCTAAGTACACTTACGTTTCCGTTGTTGATATTTTTGGGTTGATCAGTCCTTGGCTGAAGCCATCTGAATCCGTCAGTTATATTTATGGAACAAAGCCTGGCCCTGTCTGTAACACCACCTTCTTTCTCAAGGAAGTGTTTGGGTTTAGTTAATGAGAAAGCAAGAGAACAGAGATATATTTTCAAAAGGCAGCTCATAAGACATGGTAAGAAGTATCTAGAAATTACTGCATGAATTTCCCAGTGAAGACGCAGTTATGGAAAGGCAGCAAATTATCTTTCTGCAACTAGAGACACACAGCTTCAGAGTAGGTTTTCCTGTGTTGAAGAAGTCTGAAGGTCTTTCAAAGATGATTTCTTCCAGTCTGCAAAGGTCAGAGATTTGGGTGATTATTTGAAGGGCCTACCAACCTAATGAGAAAGACGTGGTAGGGATGGTGTAACAGCCACCAGTGGACTTGCCTTGCAGTAAGCACAGGACAAACACAAGCACCAGGTGAACATACAAGGCTTTGTTTTTGCAGGCAGAAGTGTTGAGCTTTGGGAGAGTTTTTGCTGGAAGCAAGGTTTGTTGAGTCTCTTGAGAGCTTGGGATACTGTGGCAGAAGTGTCTGACGATTATTTTACATTTGGGAGGGGGCAACAGGGAGAGTAAAAAGAAGGAAAAAAGAAGAAATTGCCATCAACTGCTATGAAATTACAGTTATAAAGGTGGAGTCTTTAAGGCATAGGTGAGAGGCACACACATTTCCCTTCCTCTCCTAATACAGTTCATCTGTTCAGCCAAAATATATGTAAAATATTTGGGGAATGTAGTGTGATGTTCCTTGCTTTCAGTATGACTTCCACTGAATGTCATTGCTTCTTCTGAGAATCTGCAGTGTGAGGAATAAGAATATTAATTCTGACTTTGACAAAGAACTTCTTACATCTTCAAAATTTTGTATAAGTATTAACTAAGGAATGCAGTATTTTGATGTTGGTTTTTTTCTGTTAGAGTTGTATTACTGTGGGGAGAGATGATATCTCCCTTTCCTCCCACATGATTATTAAATCAGTAGTCTTTGTAAAGATGGTGTATTGTTGTCACCCTCAAGGGATTGCTTTTAAGAATGGTGGATAATCAAAGAAAGCGTAAGTCAATGGTAAATCAACTCCAGAAGAAGTGAGGTAGGAATGAGGTTGGAATTAAGTATTGAACTTAGATGAAGGGTTTGCTCCATTTAAGCCTAGCAAAAAGTTCTTAAATACTTAGAAGTATAAACCAGTTTTTTTGAAGATTAAATCCCAATTGATTGAGTTTCTGTTTGTATGTTCAGGATGGATTTTGGGCAGACCATTCTTGTGAAAAGAAGATTGGCTACATCTGTAAAAGGAAACCTATGTCAGATGCTCCTCCTGAAGAAACAATTGACGTGGGCTGCCAGAGAGTAAGTGAAGAAAAAGCTGTCTGATCTGAGTAGGCTGCTAAAAATGATAAAAAAGATAAACTGTCACCTAGGTGACAGAAAAAACAGGACAAATAGGTTCTGTGTCATCATAATCAGAAGAGTTTGCCTTCTCATTTCTATGGCAGATGGGGTAGGTGTTATATATGAGTAAATCTAATCTATGACTGTCATTTGGCTCTTGATACTCCCTTTCTTTTTCCAGAACTTAAACCAAATCTCAAACCTGTTACCCTGCAGCAGACCATTTATCCTTGATTGGCACTCAAGCTTCCCTAAAGAGTTTGCCTGTACCATCAGCTGCACTTCAGCTCTGGCTACAGTTTTCTACAAAATTGTTCATAGTAGGAAGGGTATCCCTGTCTAAACACTATTCTCAGGGCTTTGGTGTGGTCGCTGTCAGTGCTCTCTACTTTGAACAACTTATTACCAGTGGCCAAGTAAAATGCATCTATTGTGCTCCTTCTGAACTGCCAGAAGATCTATTGTTTACTTGCTTGCCTTCTAATGACATAACACCCAGTAATTACAAAAAACTACTGTAATTTATTATGTCATAGGAAATCTTATTGAGTATTTGTCTTCCTTGAAGAAATTTCCTTTTCTTCCAAGTCTGCTTTACACAATTTCAGAGAAAGTCTTTGGCGATTATTCCCAGAAATTGTAAAAGAGTACCTGGAATCCTAAAAAGTATTCAACTGTTGGAGGAAATAAAGGGTTTCTCATGCTTATGGATGTTATCATAGCCTATACAACTAAGTGCATGCTTGTAGGAAAAAAGTCTTGCAAAAGTGAGAAATTAAAAACCATCAGAAGAAATTTTTTTGTAAACTGTGGCTGGTCACAGCAAACTTCTCTGAGAGCATGTTCCTGAGTAAACAATATTTGAACAATAAGACTTCAGGAGAAAGTGTTATTGTTAGTTAAGAGTAAACAAACTTGTATGAGGTGTCATTCCCTTTCTGAAAATTCAAGCTGAAATTTGCTTCTCAAGACCATTCTTGTGATTGCATGAATCCTATGTGCTAGTTGTAATCCTGTTCTGAGCACAAAAGATGCACAGAAAAGCCTCTCATCCCTTTGTGACTGGAATACATTGATCAAAAATTCAATAGATATGAAAAATTGTTTTATGAAACAAAATTGTAAAAAAATTTGATCCTGCCTGCTTCCGCCCTGACTTTCAGTTCCATTGTTCCTTTATCTAGTGGTTAGGTAACAGTGGTATAAATCAATTTTCTGTTTTGTTGCTTCCCTTTCCCTTTCCCTTTCCCTTTCCCTTTCCCTTTCCCTTTCCCTTTCCCATATATTATCACTTCACATTTATTTTGACAGGGTTGGAAAAGACATGGTTTTTATTGTTACTTCATTGGAAATACATTTGTAACATTTTCTCAAGCAAATCAAACCTGTGGAAGGCATCAGGCATTTTTAGCAACTATTGAAGACAGGTATGTAAATGTCTACTTGTCTGAGGGAATCAGATGAGGATTGAACTTCTAGCAGCACCTGCATATCAAAATAGAGACTCTGATCTGGGCCAAAATTTAGCTTCAGAGGACAGCTATCTGTAGACACAGAACTTCTCACAGTTTTTACATGTATATTCAAATCCAGGAATCTGGTTTATACTGAAAGTAGGTCATGGCTGTGAAATCAGTATTGATATAGATGGTTATATAAAAGAAAAAGTAGAACTATATCTTCTACTTTCTTAGTTATAGTGGCTAACTTGAGTGAGGAATACAGAATCCAATTTTGAGTATTGCATGAAGAGACATGGCTCTGAATTCCTTTCAAAAGGTAGTTCAAATGAGCAAGAGGATATAATTTTCAATCATCTGGTCTTAGAATTGAGGTACCTAAAAAAATTAAGTAAGAAATCAAAATGATGTGAAGTGCTTGGTACCTGAAAATCTGTCACAATTCAGCCAGGGTTCAGTGTGTGCTAAATTTCTGGAGAAGTGGTGCACATTACTGTATGTGAAATTGGAAAAAATAAATAATGATGTATGTGAAATTGGAAAAATAAAAGGTTTAAGAAAAAAAAAATTTGCTTGCTGATGACTCAATGCTTTACACAATCTCTTATTTGTTGCTATATAATCAAAAGAGATATGTTATAATGTGAAAGCTCCAGCTGTCACAAGTGGTATCTCTCTAAACATAGATAGCACTGCAGCTGCCACAAAAACGGTTTAACATTAATATGGTCTTCAGGCTACACCTTGTTAAAGGCAGAATTTTTTTATTTTCTCTGATTTCTTAAGAACTGTTTGTTTAAACACCACAATGAACTATGTCAGGCTTTACCTCTACATAGGTTTGTTTGCTAAATATAACTTTTCTTGCTTAATCATTGGATCTAATTTACAGTGTTCCTTAGTTTGATAATTTAGTATCATACTACTTTAGTCTCTACTTTTTGTAACTTTCTTAGTAATGCCGAGATTCCTTTTACAGTTTTGGAGTTGTCTGAAGCAAGAAGTAATAAAATACAAGAGTACTAGAAACTCACAAAATAAAGTGGTACAAAACATAAGGCATGTCAGGTTTCTTCTTTGCCACCAATTTCCTGTCAGTCCATGATTATGCCACCTTATTCACTGGGCCTCTGAGAAGACAGTGAAATACTCTGATATCAAAGCTTACAAAATATCTATTATTTAATGGTTTTGTTATATTCTTTGCTAAAGAAAATATATCCAAACTATGCTTTCAAGAATGTACGGCAGTAATTCTGACAAGATATCAAGCCTTTTACAACTTTTAAACATAAATTTAACACTATTAATTTAATGACTGATTTCTTTTGAACAGATATGAACAAGCCTATCTGACTAGCCTGGTTGGGCTGAGAACAGAAAGATACTTTTGGATTGGACTTTCAGATGTAGAAGAAAAGGGAACGTTCAAGTGGACTAATGGTGAATCTGTCTTATTTACACACTGGAATTCTGAAATGCCTGGTAGGTATGACTCTGTGCTGCTTAATGAGTCCAGGGCCCAAAAAAAGTTGCTCACTGCTTGAAGTTTTATCCTTAGCCCTCTCTTGATGACATAATGACCAATGGCTTTCAAATACATCTGGCTGCTTTCCCCAAGAATCCAGCGTGGTTGCTAAGTTCCTGCTTAGTGCTGAAATGAGTTTTTAGTAGGAGTTTGGGAAGAAACTTTTAATTGAGATCAAGTTTCTGATTTGAAACTGTTCTGAGGAAGTCTGTGTCTGTACTTCTCTGGAGGAGCAATCTCTGCAGGCGTAGTGCACCCTCCTTGTGAGTCCTGCCTGTTCAGCCATGTCTTGTACCATGCTTGCTCACTGCGTGTTCTGAGTGTGTGGGATCACAGCATGCATGAAGCATCTCTGCATCCTAGAGAAAATGGGGTTGTAAGGTAAGACCAGAGGGCCAAAATATAGGGATGGAAGGTCATTTAATCTCTGACATGATCACATCAGAAAGGGGGTGGTTGTTGGTGTTCAAAGTTCTGGTATGTTGCATATGCCATTCAGGAGGTCCTCTGATTCAGTTTAATTTCAGTGCCTAATTGCTGATTTGAATGTGTCAGGTGAAGTAATAAGGCTACATAGACCACAGTAAAAGCCAATAGTAGGCTTCTATATACCTAGTTAGTTTTCAAAAACTGTAAGTCAAATTAGAAAATTTTGAGAAACTAGTTCTAATCACATTTTCAGTTTTAGGGGATAATATGTTGGATCTAAAGTTATGATCTAGCTAGAGTCAGCCACCGCAGATGATTTGGTGTGAAGCATAATTCAGTGTCTCAGAGTGGATGAACTAGAGATTTTTTTGCCTTTCTTTTTTCTTCATGAATTAGAATAATAGAATCACAGAATGTTTTGTGTTGAAAAAATATTTAAAGATCACCTAGTCCCACCCCCTGCCACGGACACCTTCGCTAGACCAGGTTGCTCAAATCTAGTCCAACCTGACATTGAGAACTTTCATGAATGAGGCACCTACAACTTCTCCAGGCAACTTGTTCCAGTTACTCACCACCTTCATAATAAAAAAATTCATTCCTTATGCCCAATATGAATCTACCTTCTTTCATTTTAAAATGGTTATACCTTGTTCTGTCACTATAAGCTCTGGTAAAAAGTCTTTCTTCATCTTATAAGAGCTCTTCAGATATTGAGTAGTCATTGTAATGTTTCCCTAGAGTCCTCTTCTCCCGAACAACCCGACTCCCTAAGCCTCTCTTCATAAGAGAAGTGTTCCAGCCTTCTGATGATTTTTGTGGTCCTCCTGGGGACCTGCTCTAACATTAGAAACATTTTTGACTCTGTAAAAAGACTTTATTTCTGCCAGGATAGAATATGAAGTTTTCTAAATTCTTATAACACCCTGAATGGCATTTTTGTGCATTCCTGTTTACAATCAGGAAGAAAGCCAGGCTGTGTTGCCATGAGAACTGGAATAGCGGGTGGATTATGGGATGTAATAAAATGTGAAGAAAAGGCAAAATTCCTATGCAAAGTGTGGGCAGAAGGAGTGACACTTCCACCTGTTCCTACAACAACTCCTATGCCCCAGTGTCCAGAAGGTTGGGACTCAAGCAATCATATTAGCTTCTGTTTCAAAGTAAGTATACTGATCATTTCTGCATTAAGGTAGTTTCTATTTGCTTCACATACATGCAATTAGGTCAGTTTGCCAGAGCAAGGTTGCATGGTGATCCCTTTATGGGCCATCCAGTTAAGAGTTGGACTTGATGGTTCTTGTGGGTCTCTTACAATTCAGAATATTCTGTGATCCCAATAAAAATTGGCATATGAATGTCCTATTGTTTCATAATCTTGTTTCTGGATTCTATGTAGAAATCTTCTTCCTTTCTACTGAAATGCTCATGGTTTTTTTTATGCTGTTAAAGACGAATCTTCAGGTTTGACCTTCTTAATTTCCAGTTCTGTTAATCTTCTTGTCTGGTTGTTGCCTTGCAGTAGACACTCCTATCAGCAATGCAGTGTGCTAACTTGTCTTAAAGACACTCATTCCAAGCCTGTGTTTCACAGAGGTGAACACTCCTACGCCCTGTACTCAAAGTTTCTGTAATCCCCACAGAATATAATTGTAAATTATTGCTTTCGGGTAGCTAATATTTCTTGATCTTGTGAACTGTATGGTCTGGTTTGTCTGATGGCAGAATGCTCTCTTTAGCCTTTTTCAAGAGCAGAGCACAAGAAAACATGGCTGGAATCGCAGGCGTTTTGTCGATCCATAGGAGGAGACCTGGCCTCCATTAATGGCAAAGACGAGCAGTACGTGATCTGGCGTTCCATTGCGTGAGTACCCTCAGGGTGGGCAGCAGGTCACTTTAATTAGCCTCCTTGTCTTTCTGAAATGGTTCTTCTTAGGTGTATGTGTTTACTTCTGTATAAGCCAATCTGCATTCAATATCTGTGTCTGTGTCAAACACACAGCAAAGGAGTGGAGCTGATGAAATAGCAGGAGTTGTATGACTAGCAGCAATAACCTCAAAAGGTAGTGCTGCAATGATTTTGGCAAGATACCTACTTAAGGCAGCGTTTATCATCTGAAGTAAAGCTATTTAATGTGGTGTTGTGGATATTATAAAATTACTACAGATGCCAGTTGTTTTCACATAAGTAAGTGGACAAAGATGGTAACAGTTGTAATAAATCTGGATAATATGTTGATTTTTTTGTCACTTTTATGAACTAATCAGAAAGAAGAGGTAACTTCATATTAATTCTTTTCTTACTTAAGGAGTGGAAATAAGGTTAGTTATAGGAGAAAGTTTCACGAAGGATGTCTGGACTTCAGGCGGCTCTCTTGAAAGCTGTTTATTGCATAGGCGAAGTTACAGCATTTCAGGGAGTGGGTATCCAGAGCCAGCCCTACAGCTGCCAGCTCCAGCTGTAGGCATACCTGAAGCCGCTTTCTGTTCAAGTTACAAAGCATTTTATACTTTTCTTTGCAGAGTATCTTAATGCATAACAACCAATAAGCACCATACACAATACCTTTACATTTGCCTATAGCCTATCATAGCTACTACCATCACCATGTTATAGTCATTATTATCCAATCACAAGAGTAAGTAAGTTACAATTTAAGCTTACAGTGGAAAATGCTTAGACCTTTCTTCTCCTTGCTACATCAACATTTCTTGTTTGCCTGCCATATCTCTCTTTTTGGTAAAGACATGTTTTCTATTGACTTATGCTCTTCTTGAGACTTACTTACTTGGTGAAAAACATGTCTTTGTTTGTAGTCACATACCTTTGTCCTGCTCCTAAAAATCTCCTTCCAACTCATCTCCAACCTTTGCCTTCTCGGTTACTCAGCGATCACTTTTTCAGCAAAACATCTTTTATTCTATATCAAAACTTGCTTTTATTTCTACCTCATCCCCAGCTTCTACATTCACAGACCTTTCTGCCAAGCCTACATACCTTACCAAACTTTCATCCTCCCCAACAGTTAGTAAGTCCCTGAACTGCGAAACACAGCTGTGGGATTTTTTAATAAGATGAAATATTCTTAGAAAGCTAACACTTGCAATATGACCAGAATAAACCAGGCTCAAGGATCTTGTACATCCCTGGCTAACCAAGAAGCAAGACTGAAACATCATGGCCCTGCAAAATGCTATGGCCGTACTAGAATTCCAGCTGTGTACTTCCAGTAAGGAAGAAGTCTCAGATGCTTCATTGCCACAAATTGAATACATTGAGATAAGTCAGTTAAGTGTGTCTGCTTGCACACAAGGATTAGTTGAAGGTGATATTTTAAAAATGTGATTCAACTGCAGAAAGTAACTCTCTGTTTGGAAACCGTAAGTGCCTTTACAGAGAAAATGAAGAGTTGAGAAATGGAGCAGCAGTAGTTAGTAAACTCTTATACAAAGCTATTAAGCCACCTTATGTATAGGAGTTGTATCTGGTAATTTTCTTGATCTATATTTGAATCTGAGTTAATGCATAATAACAGCTAGAAGCAGTTGCATTTTAATTTATTTCCGCCTTGGTTGTTATTGTTTTTAGCAGCATTAAGGACTATCCTTAGAGAACTCTCTTAACTGTAGTAAATGATAAATTGTTAAAAATGTTGCAATGCCCTTATTAGTATTGGGACTTTCTTTTTGTTTTAGAAACAATGGCTATTACCACCAGAATTTCTGGATGGGTTTATATTACTTGAATCCTGACGATGGCTTTGCTTGGAGTGATGGGTCTCCAGTGAGTAATTTAATTTTCCACAGCTGTTATTTTGCATTCCCTGCGCTTCTCGAGTATGTGTAGTGTATGTGTTTCTGTGTAATTTTATGCTTAATCATAACCCTCTGTATCCTGCTCTCTTTAGGAAAGCTAATGAACAGCAATTTCATGGCTTGATTTTTTTGGCTAAAACATACTGATTTTCAATGAGAAGATACACATTGAATCAACAAGGAAATGAAATACATGTAGAATAAAAAGATGTTATAAATGCAAGGATTTTTTAGATAAAAGAGTCCTTCTTTAGCATTTCTTTTCTTTGCTCATTATCTACAATGGCTTACATTACATGGAAATGAAGGCATTTTTTTAATGCCAGTTTGCCTTATTGCACTTAAAACTAAGGTATAAAACTGTTAAAAATAAAAAAGTTATTTTGGAAATGTAGTTGTACTTGATGCAAGGTTGGTCAAGAAACATTGATGACAATTTACAGTACAGAAACCTGAAACTGGATTTTATATAGGAAAATTAGAATAGCAGTAAAACTCTTCTGAGAAAAATGCCAACATTTTTACTGTATCTGAATAATATCCTACTTTACTCATACTGTAAATTTAATTAATTTAATATCAAGATGTAGCATGCCCCAACATTGTTATTAAATGTATTTTACAGAATTTAGGTCCCATTAAAAATGTTGATATTCTTCCAAGTGTGAACAAAACCAACTGTTACCTAAACTGCAATCCATTTGAAATCTGAAAAAAGGTTTGAAATGTCAGCATTTGCAGAGAGGGATTCTGGTTTCCTCCTATCTAAGTTTTTAAACTGACAGTAGGAACAAGTTGTAGGTCTGTGCTTTGATGCTGTCTCCTCCCTCTCTCCCTTATTTTATTTCCATATAACAGAATCTTCACAAAACTTCTTCTGTCATAGGTGAGGTATGAAAACTGGGGTTTTGGAGAACCAAATAATTATCAAGGAGTTGAACTTTGTACAGAGATCAGTGGTGATTCCAGCATGCGTTGGAATGACAGGCACTGTGATTATATGTATGGATGGATTTGCCAAATAAGAAAAGGTATTGCTTACTCCTGTGTATTAGTGTAATAAGAAGATATTCTCAGTTGATTTCTACCTTAACTTTAAGAAATAAAAAATTTCCAAACCTCTTTAAAAGAATAGTTCTCCGTGGACTGTGAAACATCATAGTGGTATAAGGATTTCCATGTCTTTGGGGTATTTAAAGGTGCCGAGCCTTTAGTGCCTTGCTGGGACCTCTCGCTGTTCTCTCTATGATTTCAAAAAGGGTAATATGATACTTGATAAATTGGGAATGTTACTTTGAATATTCATGTTCACATTTTACTTTTAATTTAGAAAATTCATGCCTTCTCCAACAAATCCTATCATGGATTTTTTTTCTGAGTTGACTTTCAAGTTATTAGAAAATAGTTTGCAAATCAGTTCACCTACTCGATTTTTTTATGTGTGAAAAATCCCTCCTTCACTTGCCTCAGGTGCTGTTTTTTCTGCTAAGAATGTGTAGTTTCAAAATGGAGCCTGTTTTTGAGATACTTTATTTCTATAATCACGTTGGTTACTCATTAAATTCTCATGAGATATGTGTTTGGATGCTTTTTATTTACTGAAGACATCAAGACAATATTTATAATTTGGGGAACACTTGAGTTCCACTAGCAGGGCATCTATCTAAATTTGAGCTTTTTAGAAAGTGCACATTTAAGTGTTTTACTGCATTCTTACAGTGGGACAGGGAGGAGCAAACTAAAGATGCTGCATTAGATTATTGACAATAAATGTCAGCTCTGCCTTATATTAGTAAAAGAATTTCTTAGGCATAGATTTTCTTAATAAATGTCATTATTTGTGAGATTATATTTCAGCACAAAAGTAATTGGTAAGCCTTAACTGATAGAGTTTTCCTGTATAATAAATAGCTTTCCTGAGATACTAATGATGACATCAAAGATCCCATCTCCATGGTGCCATAGCAAAAAACCCAGGGGAATTATTTAGTCTAAAGTTTTTCCTTTCATAAAGGACCAGTTAATTTCTTGAGATCTTTTCCTGTGGGATTTTATCTGGGGAAATCTGTAAGATCAAGGCAGAAATTACTCTCAACCAGAAAAAGATGGAAAGAACCTCACTCTATTTGATGATAACCCAGCCTGCATTCCTGCTGCCTCTGATTTAAGCCAGAATTCGAGTGTTTGTGACCAGGGGAAAAGAGAGAGAGGGAGATCCGGGACAACTGTCTTAACAGAGTTAATGCTTTGGGACATTAGGTTTACTGCTTTTAATGAATAATAAAAAAAAATTGCTTAATTCAGGTAAATTTTTAATACTTTGCACGTAAGGAATAACCTCAGGGAACAAGACTGTGTACTTAAAATTGAATAGTACACCAAAAATAAGAGATTTAGGCTATTTAGTTCCTTCTACATTTTGGTGTTAAATCCATTGCTAAGCTAGAAGTCAATGTCAGTATTAAAACATGCCTATCAGTCACAGAAAGTATTTTCTCTTCAGGCAGAAAGCATGCAATCATAATAAACATTTTTTTTTTCTCACAGGGGCAAGTGTGAAGCCTGAACCAACAGAATCTCCTGCACCCAGTAGGTGTTACTGCTATTGCTCTTTGTGTGTGTGTGTTCAAAAGCACTGTTAAAATTTTTTTGAGGAGGATGTCTTGTACCTCAGGAGCAGTATAGTTAGCTTGGCAATTATCTTACAGAATACAAGACTACTGAGGATGGATGGATTATACATGAAGACAAACAATACTATTTCAGCACTGAGACTGCTCCTATGGAGGAGGGTCGTGAGTTCTGCAAAAAGAACTTTGGAGACCTTTCCGTCATTGAGAGTGAAAGTGAAAGAAAGTTCCTCTGGCAATATGTAAGAAAAATCATTAATACCGTGGAATAAACCACAAGTGAGCATGGGCACAAATCCTTTTCACCATGGTGTTCTCCCTACAAATTTTGATAGTGAAATTTCAGTTACACTAAGCCAGATTAGTATGAAGAACAAACTAATGCTAACTTTTAAGGGATCTGTGGCTTCATTTTAGCAAAAGGTATTGCACTAGTGAGCTATGATTGTGTAGGATATCTTAAGTAGAGAATCAAACCAGCAACTGACGTGCATGCAGCACTCAGAACCTTGACTTTAGATCTTGTCCATTTATCTGGGCTACAGTCTACCTAGCTCTCTCTTTTTGGTCCTCAGGTTTGCTCATTTGCCTCCTTCTTGTTGTGAGAATATAATTATGAAGAGAGTACAAACTGGAACATGGATTATGCCATGAGAAAGAGCTTTGAAATCTTGTTTCATATATTGTTGGAGTTGTTTGCTTTTTATGCTGCCTGAGGCCAACTGATTTTTAATCAGGAATGTGCTTAAAAGTTGTATTTGAATTACATAGAACATTTCCTGAGCTGGCTGAAGAGTGACAGTGAGAGGACACAAGGGCGCATATCAATTTATATCCAAAATGTAGGCAGGGGCCTGTCTTTGCAAGAAATTTATCAGATAAAGTCCACTGCAGATACTGTAATAGGTGCTGATTTCAGTGGCTTTCAAGTAAAATGTGGGAAGTGTTGATATGGTGACCACACCTTTGGCCAGTGGTGAAGTTTGACTGTGGACTGTCAGTTGTGAGCTGCTTTAAATTAAATGTTGTAGCTAGAGAATATATCCAGTTCATATCCTCCCTCAGTTAGAGGTATATTACTCATCAGTAACATGATAGATTTATATGACCATAGAGGACATTTGTAGAATTTTAATTTTTGCATTCTAGATATTGAAAAATGGCAAAAAGGATGCATATTTCATTGGTTTACAACTAAGTATTGACCAACGTACAAGGTAGGTCCTACCCAATTTTGAGTCTTAATTTAAAAATGATTGTATTCTCAAGAGGTTTAATTCCATCTTAATTTAGCTCTAGATTATTCAGAAGAAATGCTGCATGTTTCCTAAATAGAATTCACCCAAAGATGACTGAAAAATTGCACTGCAGATAATGTATTTTGAATTTTTATCCAGGAATTCTAGTTTCCTTTATTGTATGGTTTATATTGAAAATATAAATAGACATCCAAACTACAAATGTAAGACTTCTAGTAGGTTAAAATGTTCTTTTTCCCTGTCCTTAACTGTTGAGAACAGACTCTAATAAAGGAACAAATGAAACCTATTTTCCTTTTCTAGAACAAAGATAGCTGTTGCACTGTGAGGACCAGCAGGTTTCCTGCAAGCCTTTCTGAATTTCATTATACAGCACCATATTGATTTTGACATGTGGTGTTCATTCAGGCTTGGATTCAGTTCCATCTGTGTTTGAAGTGCCTGGATAGATGCCTAGTAGTTCTCAGTTCTCCTTACAGTCCACAGTGACAATGAGGGACCTCCAGAGGATAATTAGGATGTTGGGTGGGCCAGGTCACTCTCTGAAAATGAAGCGGTTTTGCCTTTCTGGTTTTGTAGGGACCCTAAGATGAATATACTTTTAAGTATGTTGTGCATGTGCCTGAAGGATGAACCTGGGCACCTCTGTCACTTGAAGACCACTAGAAAGATGTGTCCTAATAATTTGCCTGGTTATGATTTTGTTCTACATTGCCTAATCTACACGGATGTTCACCTTTTTCAATGTTTGTATTTTACCTTGTATGTCTTTGTGCAGAGAGTGGGTTTAGTGCAACTAGTAAAGAGGCAATTTGGTTAAAAAAACTTGTACACTTTACTATGAACAGTTATATTAAGCATATTGCAAAGTTACTTTTTTAACAAGGAAGAAATTCTATTTTATGTTAAAGAAGCATTTTGTTGGATTGTTTTTCTTAAGATGGATGGATGGCACTCCAGTGAATTATTTGGCATGGGCACCACATGAACCTAACTTTGCAAATAATGATGAAAACTGTGTAGTTATGTATAAGAATTTAGGTGAGTTTTGTATGTTTCTTGCATGAATTTCATTATTTGTGTGTTTGCATCACATTTTTTTTCTTCTGAGAAGCAGCCTTTCCCCCTCTTTTTTTTTATCTTTTGCAAAAAGTTATTGTGGTAGACCATAGTATTACTTACAGGTTTTAATAATTTTGTACCCTTGTGCTTACCTTAACATGCAGAAGCTCTGATAGAGGTCTGTGGCTCGAGGTCTTTGGTTGTGATTGCTGGATTTTATTTTTTATTAAAATTGAGCTGATGTGTTGCTATGAAATTTCTAGTACCTGGTTCTACAAGGCTTTTAACATTCTGTAATTACTGTGTATATAAAGTGACATATTTTTCCCTAGACACTGATATTGAATGAAAACAAACTGAGGGACACCTTTGATCTTATCTTTCAACTAAAAGCACTTTATGTCAGCATGAGTGAAACTGATTTCCATTAACCCACTTGAGATGTGGTGTCATACAGTTCCCCATTTATCTTACATCCAGGATTTTGGAATGATATAAACTGTGGCTATCCAAATCCCTACATATGTGAAAGGCACAACAGTTCCATTAATTCAACTGTTCCTCCAACAACATTATCAACTCCAAGAGGATGTCGTCCAGCTTGGCTTTCTTTTCGTAACAAGGTACCATAACAAATACAGTGCACGCTGGATGTTTGGCACAGCATTAAATAGAAAACAAGGGAATTATTAATCATACTGTTCCTTATTAAAACAAAATATTATTATTTTTATGCAGAGAGCTATGACACATGCATGCTTTTCTTTCTTTGCCCACCCACTGTTTTGCAGGAAAAGTGCTTTTTTGATGATTCTAATGAGGCATATTCAGTAGCAGTTGCAGAAAGACATTCTCTAGTCAGCTCTTCAAATCTTTTCATACACATCTAGTCAGAATTCCTGAAGTATTGATGCCTTGATCTTGGTGTTTTTTAACCAAACAATAATGCTTTTCCTGACTATACTTTGTCTTCCTTAACTTTACTAACATGGTATGCTTTGTAGAGTAAAATTAATAATCAGACTAAGATCAGCCATGCGTAACTTACCACTGTTAGCTCTCTATAAAAAATCAGGATTTGCTTATTTTCTAGGGATTTCAGATCATGTCTAATTGTTGAGAAAAACACTTTATTGAGACTTATAATTTTATATAGAACCAGGACCAACATAAAAAGCTCATTTAAAGTTGAATGTATTTTTTCAGATAAATGCATTTTTTTACTGCCTTTTCTCCATCCTGCTCTGTTTAAGCAGTACTTATCAATTGAAGGATATTGGAGTAAAGATAATATATAGAGAATTTGTTCATATTTTAGTGTTACAAAATATTTGGATCTACAGAAGACGAACGTGTTACTTGGCATGCTGCACGGACAGCTTGCATGAATTTAGGAGGAAACCTGGCCTCGATCCCTAATGAACAAGTGCAAGGTACTGTGCACAGTTTTGTAGCAACTAGATGAGATGACATTTAATCCTTACAGGCTGGCTGGGGTTTTTGTCTAAATATGAACAGATTTGAACAACAATTGCATATCTGATTTTTATTCCAAAACATATAATTTTTAGAAATTTGCAATGAGGTCTTCACTTGAATCTACCAAATTTTAGTGTTGGCTCAGATATATATATGTGTATATTGTCCTGGCAGCCAAAGTACTGTTTTTTCCTGTTTGCACATGATGCCAACTGGACCCTGCAATTTCCATTCTAAACAATGTGGTTTCACTAGGTGGCATTAACTTGCTGCATGGCTTTCCTATTAAATCAAGCAGAACACCTTTAGGATGAGAACTTGCCTGTGGGCATCTTGAAACAGGTTTGAGTGCTCATATACACACCCAGAGCTCATGTCTTCAGTAGAAGAGCGTATTGTAATGAACCTAAGAGCTGCATCCCTGTCTTAGGGAGATGAGCAGGGGAAAGTTACCTCATGCTTGAATAAACAAGGCACACATTCAAACTAAAAACAGGGGAAGACCGTGATAGATGTTAATAACACCCTTTTTTTTAGACATACTGTTTTATCCTTCATGTAAATGTGATGAAAAACAGATGCTGCCCAACACATACTGTCTGTGAACTCAAGAGAGCACACTGAAAACTCAACCATTGTAAAACAATTCATTGAAGTCTGAGCAATTAAATAGTTTGAATTTAAACTGCTGTTAAGAACTTAGTACTAATTGTGTTTTCCACTTGTGAAGAGCTGAAGAATCAAACTTGCATTTGTCAAACAGTTATATTCTTATCCTACATAATTTCTACAGTACGGATTTCAGCTGGTTAGCTCATGCACAGGACTTGAATTCTAGGTAAAAGAGAAATGAGCAACGAAGGTATTAGCACAAAATTATCATCATTGGAGGAAGTGTTGCAGTTGCTGTTGCAGTTTCTGGCAGAACAGAAATGCTAATGTTTGGCAAAGAAATACACACGTTTCATTCCTGGAGGAGTAAATTGCATGCATTTAAAAATGCCAAGGGAAAGTGAATGATTAACAGAGCAGGCAGAAATTAATCTATCCTTTTCAGAGGAAAAAAATTCGTAACAATGACTGCAGAGCATGGCAAAACCCCATGATATGTTCATTTTATTACAGCTTTTGATGTATAATGGATTAGTGGACTGATGAATATCAGCTGACCTAGCCTGCTCTATTTGTATGACACATCAGCACTCACCTGGACACTTGGTTTGCTTGTTTTTAATAGCTCTGTTAAGACTCATTTGAAGCACATTGCTTGTGCATTCTGCTCTGTGCCAAGGCAGTGCAGGCTATTGCCCAGCTTCCCAGGGAGGGAAAAAACACCCTCATGGTTCTAGAATAGCACTGCTTGTGCAGATACACAAATGGCAGGAGCTCTGTGCTGCTGTTTTGTCACTGGGGAGCAACCACACTTGTGGGATTATCAAAAATGTATGTGATCCCCATGGCTGTTTATGGTTCATTGCTGAACTAGGATTCAAAAGTGTCTTGAGACATTATAAAAAACATTTCTGTCACATTTTTGGGGTTCATCCCTATGGCAGGTTAGATACTTAGGTGAAGTATTTTGCCCAAAGCCACAGTTATATATCTGGTTCCCTGTTCATCAAACTCAACATTCATCTCCTTTTCATCTTACCTGCTTGTGGTGCCAGCAGTGGAGTGTTCTGTATTTCAGAAAAGGTATTTAATACCACCACTCTCAGTGAGGCCAAATATTTTAAATATCCTACATTAAAATTATTCCTCTTTTTCTTTGCATTTTTTTTATTCTAGCTTTCCTCACCTTCCATTTAAAAGATTTTGTTACTGATACATGGATTGGATTAAATGATATAAATCATGAAATGAGATTCCTCTGGACAGATGGAACAGGGGTTTACTTTACAAACTGGGCCAAAGGCTTCCCATCAGGACACACGGATTTATATGCATACAGTGGCCAGGTAAATAGCAATCACAAATTGTTCACTGAAATTTGATTTTATAGAATCATAGAATCATTTAGTTTGGAAAAGGCTTCTAATATCCTTTAGTTCAACTCTTAATACAGCACTGCCAAAGCCACCACTAAACCATGTCCCTGAGTGCCTCATACACATCTTTTAAACACCTTGAGGGATGGTGACTCAACCACTTTTCCCTGAGCAGCCTATTCCAACGCCTGAAAACTCTTTGGGTGATGAAATTTTTCCTAATATCCAATGCAAAGTTGTATCAGTTTCTTGTCACAACTTCAGGCCATTTCCTCTTGTTCTATCACTTGTTATACTGGGGAGAAGAGATCGACACCCACTTTGCTTAAGACTGGATTCATGCATTTGTGGTGATTTTAGGCATGTTGCTGCTTGACTCACTACTTTCTACTTTTATACATGTTGAATATAAATCCAGGTAGAGAAAATGGTTTTGAGCCCTTGTGCAGTTGCTGTATCAGCTGCTGACAGGATCTGTGGAGTGCTCATACAAAGACTTGTCTCAGTTTTCAGTTCTCTGTGTTCATGAAGGCTACACAGCTTCTGTGTTCAGCCTGTGTTCTCTCATGGGCTGTGTAAAGAGGTCAGTGGTTTTCCTGCCCATGGCATTTTCCCCAAAGCACAGAATGAGGACATCCTCCTAGTCCTCTGTCGACAGTTGTGCTGGAACTTGGCAGGTTCCTCAGTTGGCATGTAGTTTGCAAGGGGGCATTTACAAACATTCCCATTAAACTGGTGCCTTACATAGAAGCAAATACACAAATTCTGCCAAATCACAGTTGCAGAGAGGATGGGAGTCTACAAAAAGACACCCATTCAATTTTTACAAGGGAAAAAAATTCCAAAACCACCAAAAATCACTTTCTCTATCTCTCTGTCAAACAAAATGATCTGATAGGTCACAGAGTTCCTTTCTTTCTGATCGTGTGTGTGTAGATAGTTCTGTACTCTGGAACTACAGCACTTTCTAGTGCTAACTCTATTTCTCTTGAATGAGGTTTTTAATGTAGAAATTTTATTTCTATGTATAATGTCCTTTTCCCTGCTTTTGAAAGTAACACCTGTGAGGTCCTTATCTCTAAAGGAGGAAGAAAATTAGGAAGAATTTGGAGTTCAAAAGAAAAATATTTTAAAATGCTACTTCTGAAAGAAATAATATATGATTGTCTCTTTTTATGTAAAGTAATAGGATTTTTATGAAGTCTTATGTGAAAACTTATGAAGTCCTTCTTTTATAAATTTCAGATTTATTTTTAAGTTTACTTGATCTTAGCAAAAAATGTTGTCATAGGTAGTACAAATTAGTATGCAGCTGTTTAGTTTGAAAGATTTAAATCCCAATGCTTTTCACTCACAAATGAAGTATTTATCTGTACATCTTCTCGTGGACAGAAAAAAAAGCAACTTAGTAAATAGAAGAAATAAATATGGATGTTTCATTGCACAAAGCCACTTGTAACCCTCCAGGCTTTTGCACTGGTAACTGTTTATTTTATATGTGCTAACCTGCGTTCTAGCTATTGTGTCCATGTGAGAGAAGTTGAAATGTCATAGCAAGGGTGCTACTGACAGATCAGTGCCTTTGGGCAGGAGCTGTTCTACTTTGCTCTGTGTACTATTACAGCTTGAAACTATTGTTGCATTGCACATTAAGGGTCCCGTTTTATTTCTGGGGCAAAGTTAACCAGTCTTTTCTACCATTATTGGTCTAATTTCTCTTTATATTGTCTGTGACTCCTTCTCTCCATGCTGTATGCCTGAGCATTAGGAATACTAGAATTTCTCTGGTCTGCTTACTCACCCCAGTGTAGTGCAATAAAAGGTAATAAAGAGATTTGTAAAGTGTAAGTGGAATAGAACTTCCACATCACTTGTGGAAGTTAAAGCTTGTGCTCCTAAATGTAACAAAGATATGAGAGTAAAATTAATGCATTACTTGTGTCTGAAGATGTGACAGGGGGACAAAAGTTTTGTATTTGCTTTTTCTAGCTATTTTTAACTGATGTTGTATCTCTTTTCCTCGAGGCTGATTGTGTTGTTATGAGAAACAAACCTGTTAAGGAAGCAGGGAAGTGGGCTGATCAGAGTTGTGATAACAGCAGAGGATATATATGCCAAATTAATGCAGGTACTTCTCTTTTTATTTAAAACACAGTCAAACCTGTTTTTTCCAGGAATTGCTTAAATACGTGGATTTAAACATCCTTTTGCTTCCAATAAAGATAAATGCACAAATTGTTCTTCAGGCAGGAACAAAAGGGTCGAAAGTGTCAGAAGTCCAGTTAGTCACTGCTGTCACTTGACCCTTCCCAGCAAATGCTGTGTTGCTATCTTCCTGAGCTGGAATTTGTATCTGCATCTTTGTATCTAGTATGACCCTCGATATGACATTCCTTCCATGGTTTTTTAGTTTTCTGAGCACACTGGCTTTCAAAACCTGTTATGGAAAATACTGGTTTGTACATGTAGCATGAACTGTCTGGAGTGAGACTGTAACTCATCTGCACTGAACTTGAGCAAAATTGCCTCCAAAAAAGAGACTAAAATATTGAAATCTATCATCTGTTTAAGTACATGAATAATTTTTAAGGACTGCTCTGTTGTGAACATTTTATTTCTTGGGGTAAAAAAATCCTTGGAAAACCACACAGTTTCTGCAAATCATTTCATTTGATGAAAAAAAAATTATGAAAAAAATTATGACCTAATCCTAAGTAATTTCAGTAATACTGTTCTTGACAGTTATACAGAATGCTCCTTTACTCTTTGTCAGAAGTTGCTTTAAGCAGCTCTTTTCCTTCTACAGCTTTGTAATTAGATTTTACTACTGATGCTGGCTCAAAGCATAGTGCATATAACCCATGCTGACTATAAATCAGGGAATATGAAATAAAGAAGGAAGACCTTTGTTTAATTCTATTTGCAACCACAGTGAAATCATACTCACCTTTTGAACAAGCATATGGGTCTTTTTTTCATCCTTTATTTTACAGATGCTGAATTTCTGCCTTCTACAACTTCATCCCCATCGAACATTATCCGTTATGGTAACAGTAGTTATTTGTTCATCCATAGCAAAATGACATGGGAGGATGCACAGAAAAACTGCAAACAAAATCAATTTGACCTTTCCAGTGTCTTAGACCCCTACAGTCATTCATTTCTGTGGCTGAAGATATTAAAGTATGGGGTTCCAGTGTGGATTGGTCTTAACAGTAATGTGGTAAGAACATTAAACTAATTGAACATGATGCTGCTTCTCTCATGGACAAATCAGGAACTGAAAAGTCTTATTATCTCTCTTTATTTTAGCTTATTTGTTTATATCTTGGACCTAAATACTTTTTTGTGCTGTCAGAGGAATCCATCCTCTTCTGTTAATCTGATTAAATTGTATATATTGCACATGCTTTTCACACTTTTTCTATGATATTCCACTCTGTGCACTTTCAAATAAGACAATTTAGGCCAGCATCTTGGAATATGTCTATATATATATATCTCAGGTATAAATGTGATATATATGTGATATAAAATCCTCATATTTTAGAATTTAGAGAAGAAAGCATTTATTCTAAATAACAATACCTAATTTTGAGAAATATAATAATGTGCTATTACTATAAATATTTAAACATTGTTGAGGACAGTTAAGAAAATAATAAATTAGTTTACCTAGTTTAATTTTTTTGTCTCCCCTTTCCCAGTTGTTTGGTATTTAAATACTTTCTGCATATTTATATACAATTTTTGTTCTTCTTGGCACAGACAGTTGTCCCACACTCACTCCATTTGGCTGAGCAAATGAAAAAACCCCGAATATAGGAACATAACACACCACTTCCTAAAAGTCAAAAGAACTCTCTAACATTAATCACCAGGATGAATCACTGAGTTAACCAGCTTTGGTGGAAAATGATTATGGTTTTAAATACATTTCAAGCTAAAATAATCTATGTGTCTTGAAACTTCTGTGGAAATGGCTAGTGCAAAAATTAGCCATCCGAATTTCACTCCTACAAATTATTTTAAATGAAATTGTTATCAGTCCCACATTACAGGTATTGTTAAGTTAAAAATTAACTCAATGTCACTTTGCATTTCCTTTTGCTGAAAAGTACTTGTTTCACTACTGTATTTCTCAATAAATAGCCGTTTGTCACAACAAAAACTTCAAAGTTTGAACCATTCGTATTTGTTAGTGGTTTCTAAGAAAGGCTCCAATCCTTTTAGCACAAAGTACTACATAGTCAGAGTAGATAGATAGAGTTTAATCATTCCAGTTGATGTGTTTTTTTCTTAGACCAATGGGCATTATGAATGGATTGATAACTGGAGAATGAAGTACACTAAATGGGCTGAAGGGGAGCCAAAGCAGAAAATAGGCTGTGTCTATCTTGACATTACTGGAGTCTGGAAGACAGGATTCTGCAATGAAAGTTACTTCTCTGTTTGCAAAAAATCTGATGGTAAGAACTTCAATCTGACCATTGCAATTGCAACCAATGTCTCTTTGGAGATGCTGGGTTTTATTTCAAGAGCTAAATAGATGAAATCATTAGAAGTTACATAGGTTGAATTGTACTTTAGAATTAGGGCAAACAAATAGTAAAAAAGGGCTAGTGTGACTGTGAATAATCACTTTATATCTGTAATGTTAGATAAATTTTGCAAAGCTTAGACTCCCATTACGTGCTGTTTATTCTGCTATTGAATAAACTTGCAATATCAAAAACCTCAAAAACCAAAAGGCAATGAATGTCAGGGAGTAGTCACATGGTTTTTTTAACTATGTTTAATCAGTTCAAGCTCCCACCGAGCCCCCTCAGCTTCCAGGAAAGTGCCCTGAATCAGAAGGACACAGATCTTGGATCCCTTTCCGAGGTCATTGCTACTACATTGAATCCTCATCTTCAAGAAACTGGGCCCAGGCCTCTTTAGAATGTCTTCGACTAGGTGAGTATCCTACTTTTATGAGCACATATTCCTGACTTGTTTTCCTAACTGTAGAAAGCTGAACATGTGTTATGTGTTTTTGTGATTTCAAGGATGGTTCAAGTGTTGGACAAGACAATTGCATCCAATTATTGCCTTAATTTGGGAGGAAATGGAAAACAGCTCTGTACCAATGGTACACACTGTGTCTCGTTTATGGGACCAGGCATGAGAGGAGCTGTGTGGCCTGGAGTAAAGATCATAAAAGTGGAAAACTTGTACTTTGACCCTGATAGGGCATAAACAGCTTCATCCACAGCAGTCACAAAAGCTTATTTTAATGGAATTTGTATCTTTTGTATTTTTGATCTAATTTCCCCCTTGATTATAGGAATTTTATGCCACTGGAGTGAACGTTACAGCTCTTTAGCCTGGATAATATATGAGTAAACTCGGGCTGTTGAGCAGTTTCATTCTCTCAACTTCCTTCTTTGGGAAAGGGATGAAGATTGATTATGCTGGACTTCATATGTCTGTAGCATTGTTGTCTATAGCTTTGGTGGCAATGGTGTCTGGTGTCCCATTAGATTATGCAGAGATCTCGTTAACTCGGCCAGTGGAACTGATTATAGCTTTATCTTCCCTGGAAGTACCTACTGACGTGGTCAGGTGAATTGCACCCTAGGCCTTCACTGATAGTAAACCTGCCAGTGAAACCCATGGCAAATATAGGCACCTGGTACTGGGTGAGAAGACTCCCTCTCTTTTCTGGCACTCCTGAGAGGTTCCTGGGCTCTCGTGAATGAGTTTGTTGACAGGACAATGAGAATGCTTTCCACTGTGAAACATTTCTAAGAGATTTTTCTTTCCCTGTGTCTTCCAGGTGCCACTTTGGTCTCGGTTGAAGACCCAGCTGAAGCCAACTTTCTGACCTACAACCTTGAACCACTTGAAGGGAAAACATCGACATTTTGGACAGGAATGTACAGAAATGTTGATGGTACTTTCTCTACTTTGAACAACTTTTTCCTCAGTGAATAGTTACTGCAAGTTGTTTTACATGAGTGTTGAAAATTTCACATTATACTTCTGCAATACGTATGTAACGAAATTAGAAAATTTACTGTATTATCGTCATAGGGGAAGCTGGTAAATTGCAATCAAGAAATAACCAATAATACATAACAGAAAGACCAGGCACAGAAACTTCACCTTACAGGAAGAAAAGTAATTCACAACAAAGTAAGGTACAAAGGTGCATATAGCAGAATACAGAGAAGACTGTGTCTGGAGTCGAGCCAAAGACAAATAGTTCTTCTCAAATGTGAGTAGGCCAGGGATCCATGTGTCTTTCGCTGAGATGCTTCAACTTTTGAGCTGGAGAATAATGTGGCTCACATCACCTTTAGTCTTTGGAATCACCATCCTGGTGATCCAGTCTCTCATTTTAGTTACAGCTGGCCCTCAGAAGAGCTTCAGTTGAAGATTGTGTCTTTGGAATTGTGTATCACAAGTTTTTCTATTTTCTGCCTCACTTTAAGGAAGATAAAGCAAGACATAATAGGCAATGGAATGTTTTAATTAAATCTTAAATTTGATAACTATTTCTTTTTCATTAATACAGTCAGTATTTAATTAGATAGATCTATTTTTACGACAGACTTTAAAGTTCAGTCTTTTACTCTTCAGGTAAAAAGTCCTGGTATAGCTGTCAGTGGCAGGGTTGCAAAATAGTTCAGGTGACTTGAGGTGGGGCTTTGAGTTTTGGAGGATTTTTTTTACAACTGCCTACCCAAGCACTTGAATGATAGACTTTTTAGGGAGAAGAAAACTTTTCAATTACATTGCTTGAATCTTAATCAGGAATAGTGAAAATTTTGAGTGAAGGAAAGAATTTGGGAGTAGTGATTTATATTCATGACACATAAAGGAAAGCTGAGGTTTACTCGTGGTCAATTGACACAAAAATGTTTTTTGAAGTGTTTCTAGAGCAGCTCTTCTTTATAGCTCTAGACAATGATTATAGCGATTTCAGCATAACTGCGTAACTAAATTTCATACCTTTATGTATGTATCCAAATCATATTCAGATGTCATGTCCTCACACAAAGGGTGTCAGGAATTATAAAAAAAAACCCCAAAACAAATGCAAAATATATAGAATCTTATAAGAAACCAAAATACAACTTTCTTGCTGAGTCTAAGAATTTGCTTGAGTACAACTTATGGTCACAAGGGGCACACTTATTCTAAATAAATAGCCCTATTAAAAGAAAGAAAGAAAAAAGGAACAGGAAGGAAGAAGCACAAAGTCCCAAGCATAGCTGAACAACAATGATCACAAGATTTTGGAAGGAAAAAGAAAAATTGTCTGTGTAAAGCTTGTTGAAAGGAGCAGAAACTGGAAAACAAATGGAATAAAATTTGGCTTAAAAAGACTTCAGTGTGGGCTTTGGAAAGAGTAACACCAAACCTTCCTACAAATTACTGAAATCAGGGCATTCTAGTGAAGTTAAGTTATATTTTAACATAATTTCTTTCTATAAATAGAATAAATAATCAACACTGCACCATTGCTATAACTTGTGGGAGTTTCTTCTTGGAACTGTCTTGCCTTTGCAACACCATGAGCCAGATTCATTTGCCGTTTTCCAAAAATGGCAGATCACTGTATCATTTACATAAAAACTTAGGGGTAACAAGTTGTGGCAGAAGTAAATAGTTTGATGGTGTGTCTCCAAAAGCGGTGACAAATAAATTTCTCACAAAGGCAATAAATATGGAGCATGTAAAGGTGTCAGTATGTAAATTAATACTATCTCTTTTTTTCGTATTTGATGTTTTTTGAACTAGGAGATTGGCTGTGGCTAGACAACACTGCAGTGAATTTTGTCAACTGGAATGCCGGAGAACCTTCTGCTCAACTAAATGAGCACTGCGTTGAAATGTATGCAAACTCTGGGTATTGGAATAATATCTATTGCTCTTCCTACAAAGGATATATTTGTAAAAAGCCAAAAAGTAAGTGCTGCATTTATGAATTAGTTTTATGTATGGAGTATGCTCTTTGTGTGATAGTATTAGTCGGTGCCTGTTACACACAATGCATTTTAGCTGGGGGTTCTGAGTTTTTATAAATGCCAAAGGACGCACACTTCCTTGCCAACAAAGAGATAGAATGACTCTTACCAGAAAGTAGGAGTTCTGGACAGTGCTCAAGTCTCTCAAGAATTGCTTTTAAAAGACTGTGTTCATATCTTGACCGTACCTAGTGTACACACTTAACAAGTGTGCGTGTTTTCTATTGATAATTGCTGAGCAATCACAATGTAAGGACCATGTCTTGCATACACAAATTTGTCTCATCTGTATGCAAATATATTCCTTAGGGTACCCCCTCTGCTCTGCCTGTGGAGTAGCTGTTGTTTATTTCCCTCTGTCAGTCTCGTGCACGTTTTCTGAGTATGACGTAGCGGTTCTATGAATTGAGTATTTATGAAGTGTGAATTATTTAACAGCGTGGGATATTTAACAGTCTCTGCGTCCTCCTGTTGTGAAAAGATGGATGAACTAAAAGGAAAGCAAATAGCATAGTTTGAATGTGTTAAACTGAAGGTGTCCTGATGCAACTGAATATGCAAATTTGTCAGTAAGGACATCTAGTGCATATGTATTCCTAAAAGTCATCATAATAATTTCTTTCAGCATGTATTGTGATACTAAAGTCGCTTATTTATGCTTCCTAAGAGGGTGAAAATGCATGTAGTAGCTGCAATATACCCACTTCCTCTACAATACTGGAAATGAGAGAAATTCTGCTATCCTTTCTGTAAATTTGTTGTCATGCAAAATTATTCTTACTTACTCCAATGCTTGTAATGATGAGTGTATCTTTTACAGGAAATACTGCAAAATCTCAGTATAACCACCCTTTCAGAGTCTATTCATCTTTTTGCATTGTCATCGACAAAAATTCATAGGCGTGGGTACCAAGTGTTAAAATAAATGGCCACTGTTCCTTTTTGACCATTCAGTTCAACTATTTGTGCTGCTACTGGCATTCACTTGTTTTGATGCTGAGCCATTGCAAAGAGCTGAAGCAGATGAAGACTAGTTACTTTTTTCTAGGATTAGCTTCAGCCAGTCTGGTCTCCTGATCTGGAATGTCATGGATTCAGCCTAATTCCAGTGTCAGTGCAAGGATTATATAGACATTCACCCCAAAACAGGACACAATCTAGTCCTACTTTGTCATAGAAATGCAGATTTTCTTGGCATAGTTTTTCAGAACTGTGACTATGCTCCACGTGCAGAATTTAAACAAACTATTAAATAGCTATAGACTAATGGAGCGTTAGAAGCATGGTTTAACTGAGTTGCACTGGCTATTGATGGTTATGTTTGCTGTTTTCTGAAGACACTGAAACACAAAAATGTGACTGAAGTCTTCCCAAAGAATAGATGCTGTTTACTGTTCCGTTTATTGAGGTAATTTTTACCACAGTAATTGGAGAGCTCTGTAGCAGGTCTATTCCATGAAGTATCTACCTTTGTAAGTGAGGAGGTGCTCAGCCTGGAGAAGAGAAGGTCCTAGGGAGGCCTTAGAGCACCTTTCAGAACCTAAAGAGGGCTCACGAGACAGCTGGAGAGGGACTTCTTGTGAGGGCCTGTAGTGACAATCCAAGGATGGAAATTCACAACCTCCCTGGGCAGCCTGTGCCAGTGCCCAGTCACCCTCACAGTGAAGAAGTGTTCCCTGATGTTCAGAGGGAACCTCCTGTGTTGCACAGTGGTGTCCACTGGCTCTGTTCTGTCACTGAGCGGCACTGTGGAAAAGATATAAGTGGGGACTGGTAAAAATAATTTAAATTTCTGAGCTCACCTTTTTCGGAATGAAACATGATGCATTGATTCAAGATTTAGTTATAAACCAATGATTTTATGTCCACATGGCAAAGTAAAGACCTTAATCTTAAATGATGGCCCATTTACCCAGCAAGCCAGATTTCATGGTCCAGATGTTAAAATTTAAATGAGCTACAAACTTTCTAGTTTGGATGTGATACCTGCTAGGACACTTTGAAGTTCATGAGTGTTTTCAAGTGTCAATGCAGATAAGCCATCAAAGTCTCTTGGCAGCCAACTTTAGTACATGTGCTATGTTTGTATAACAAGTACTGCAAGAAATTTTAATTATATTGAGGATTATGTTTTACCATGTCTATCCTCAAGATGCTGTATAGATTTTCTTGTGGTTTCACTCTGATGTCTGGATCAGTCTCCATGGAGCTTTTTGATATTTTTTCTTTTCTGCTAGTTTATGTAAATAACTGCGTGTGAGACCAGAAAAACTAGACCATTGTGCTATGCCTTAAGTGTATATAATTTTGAATGAACAAAACCCAAGTGTTTTAAGTATTTAGTGGTTTGTGTTACCATATATTTATCTGAACATTATTTTCAGTATTTTCCAAATATAGAAATAGATAATAAACAATGTAGAAATAAATAAAGTAATAATACAAAAACATAATTCTTTTTCAATGTTTTCAAGTTCCAGAAACTGAAATGCCACCAGTATCTGAAATGCCACCAGCTGAAATACCTACAATGGGTAAGAATATTGTCTTTCAAGTAGAAAAAACTAGTCCCACATAAGATCATAAACCAAAAAATTCTATTCTGTATTACGTCTCTTAAATTTTCTGATATACCCAAGCACTGTACCTGTTTCCTAGGATGATACTGTTTCCTAATAGTGTACAATATACTCCATTTGGTATCCAAATGCAGATCTAAAAAAAATAATTTGTGATATAGGATGCAAAGTTAGGATTTAAAACCAAGTTATTTTATGTTGCTACCTTTGTCTCTTGTTACTTTGGAACAAATGAACCACTTTTCCTTTAAAGATCATGCATTCTGAAGAACTTGTTTCCAGTAATCAGATAAAGATTATGTGGCATTCTCTTGATTTCTTCCTATTTGTTTTCAGCAATGACGAAAGATGAGAAGGCTTCTACCCTGAACCACAGCAAAACAGGAGTTGTAATTATTGTTGTTGTCATCATCCTAGTTGGAAGTGGCCTTGCAGGCTATCTCTTCTACGAAAGAAGAAAGAGTTGCCTGCCAACAAATGACAGCTTTGAGAATAATTTGTATTTCAATGGTGATGCAGTTCCTGGAATTAGTGACACAAAGGATCTTGTGACCAACATAGAACGGAATGAACATGCAACACTGTAATGTAACAAAAGGAAATGTAATGTAATATATAATATAAAATGTAATGTAATAAAATAAAATGTGCCTTGTTTTATTAAAATTATGCAGCTAGAATTAAGCCAAAGGTATTTTCTCATGTGCAATTACTGTAATAGCCTGTTTCTGTGTGTGTGTACTGTCATGCACTGCAGATACTTTACTTTGTAGCCATTATATAAGGTGTAAGATTTCAGATCTCAGGATGTGATGATCAAACTGGTGAATGTGCATCTTAAGAAAAGTGATAATGTTGACTAAATATTAAATGGAGCAATAGAAATGGATACAATAAAGTAAAATATAGATAAATGTACTTGAGGAATGCACAAAAGATTTGAAGTTTCTGCATCAGATTTATTTCAAACCATGCTATTGAACAGATACGCAAAGCTATTCAGTAAACATCTTCTAATTCTACCATCTTTCAAGTATTCCCATGGACTTAACTACAAGCATACTTACTAGATGATAAGTTTGTATTTGGGCGCATCCACTTTGAACCATGTGGGGAAAAAGAACTTTATTTCAGTTCCCACAGCTTCATACAACACAGAAAATCAAGAATGTAGTTCTTGTAGTTTGTGTATTCTAGGATTTAATCAGGTAAAGTCTGGAGGCAGGCCTCTGGAGTGGAAAAATGTGGTTTGTATTAGCTGCCAGTTTTGGCTGGCCACAAGTGGGTTTGTTGGTGAGAGGTGATGAAAGTCGTGGCAAAACTTCCTTCTTATCAGGACAACAGTTGCTGAGGAGAAGGAGGAAAGTTGCCTGTGCATGTTCTCTAGGTCTGTAGGAGCAGAAGGTCTCTGGATAGCTGTTATGGTGATCACATGTTGGCACTGCTCTTCACAGATTCTCAATAAGTAGCACAGTTTTGTGGGATGTGTGCTGCAAGTCAAGAACAATTTAGCTTTATCAATATAATAGTTTCTACTGATTTTATTTACTTTCTAAAATGGTTAAATCAGCTACTATTTATGGACATCTTAGATTCCCCAAGGAGTTTGTATTCCTAATTTTTGTAGATCCTGTAAAATATAAATCATGCATGATTCCTCACTTGCAAGAATTGAATTGATTTTGTGGTTTCAGATTTTGCTCTGTGAAATAAATGATAACTATCTTTGATAAAAAGTATCTTTTTAAAATAAGTTTTCATCTTAAAGTCTCATCTATATAAGGCACTGTAACATGAAAAAGGAGATGATACCTGTGAGAGAATATTACCATCAAATGTTGTGGTCAAGTATTATATTAACCATATTTTCCTGAATCTGTCCCAGGATGATCTGCTTAAAGACAAAACAAAAATATGAGCTGAGGGATTTAATAAAAATCTTAAATTACAGACATATGTAGGTAAAATGGGATTTGTCCAGGAACTCCTTTTCTCTGGCTCTGCTTGCTTTCTCCCAGTTATTTCCTTGCTCTGTTCCTACTGCTAGATCCATTTTTAATGCACAGTTTTTTAAGCATGTTTTTTTCAAGGGCCAGTACTTCTAATGATTTTTTTATGCCATCTGATGTGGCTCATGACAGAAAACTCTTGACTGACTGATTGATGAGGCTAAGGGTCATGTTTTGTCAGTTATGTGGAGAAGTGGTGCCAGGTAGAAATTCATGTGAAAGGGACATTGAAAAGCTAAGAGAGCCTGACTGGAATCCCAGCCTCACTGCCATGGCTGTTGAGCAAACAACAGACAGGTGTAGACTCTACCTAAAAGAAGATCACTCCTGTTCTGGGGCCCTGCACAATCTTAAAATGGTATCTGTGCACTGAGTCTTTCTTCCAGATAATCTGTATTCCCATGCACATATGCAAAGGTATGATTGCAAAGAAGATAAAAATAGAGGGGATGGCTCATTTCTGGTTCTTTGCCATACTCATCAAGTACATCACTGAAAAGTGTCAAGGAGGCAATCCTGCTAATGGAGCCTGGATATCTGAGCTCATTCACCCCTTTATTCTTCCTGAAATCCATCATCATCTCTGAGTTGAAGAGAATTAAAAATGCCATGCTAGTTGATAGCTGGCAGTAGATGTAGTTGCTTCTGTGAAATGCTGTGTCAGTTCTGCTCTAATGTCCAAACAGGTACAGAAAAAATAGAGAAGGTCCCGAATCGGAAGCCCTGCTCTGAAGACGGAGCTATTTAGCCTGCTCATTTTAGAAAGAGTGTGAGTGAAAAAGACTTGAAAGATTTTCAGAAGAGGAGAAAATTTAAACTGCATGGTTTACAGTCCCTCCTATTTCAATACAATGGAATTGAAGAAAATTTCCCATTAAAAAGATTAATAGGGAAACAGTAGCGTTTATAGCACAGGAAATCATTACCGTTCCATGTCGTAAGCAGAAGATGAGCACTGATACTTTATACAGAAACTCTAACAAGTTTTTGAATAGAAGGTGGAGAAACAAACAAGCTTGAACACTTTAAACAATATCTAATTAATACAGGATAAAATGGAAGGCTTTTACCTAGGAACAGAGATAGGTAAAATATGCTTCTCTATTTGACTGGAAAAAAGAAATGTGTTTTATTGGAAATGATTCATGTTCATATGGACACACTATAATTTTATATTTTCTATATTCTGATCCTTCACTAAATCTTTCAACCATTTTCTACTACTGACTGCTATTCATACTGGGGTTTGTCAGGTGCCTTAGAACCAAACTATTGCTCTTGTGATCTCTTACTTTGTCTCCCAAGCAGATGACACTACTTAAGGGAGGTCTCAGGCTGTATTTTACATACATATATACATGTATATACACATTCACAGAAGTATTGGGTTCTTGCTTTTCTGAAATATACTTGCTGTAAAAACAAGGAAAATAATTCCTTGAAAAACAAGATGAGGAATAGTATGAACAAGTGAATATGAATAGAAAAATAAAATTTTAAACTGATCTCTAATAGTTCATATCTATAATCCTCTGATACTGACTAGATTTCTTATATTTCATCAGGAGGTTTAGAAAAAAGGAAGAAAAAATCATTGATTATTTAGCATGAAAATAAAAAAATGGAAATGTTGTTCACTCTTTTTTTTTTTTTTTTAGGCTAGAATGTTTCTGCTGAGGTTTAGAGTATGTATTTTTGAAAGAAATAAATGTTTATAGTTTGGAAACTGGGATTGTGCTATGTGTGGGGATTCTGGATTGAAATATCAAGTTATGGCAGGCTAAATGATCACAAAATTGCTTCCATGTTTTAATACAAGTTTTTTTTTGAAAATGAATTATTTAGATTCTGTAGGAAAGCATCCAGTTGAACCTGGATGGGCTCACCCATGCATTTCTGTGGGCATCTGAGGAATGAGTTGTTGGCAGTATTCAATAGCACGTAAAGTTTTGTCTCTTCCCATTGCAATGTTTCTTGATTCCCTTGTGTTTAATTCTCATTTCCCCTTTTCTCTGAAAAAGTTTGGACTTCAGAAGAAAGGTGGTGAATGTGCACACTGTGAGTGTAACTTCCTGCCCGGGAGCAGAGATTGCCAAAGGAACAACGCTGACTCAACACAAACCCCAGCAGCTTTTGTTCCTCGCCACTTTTAAAATGCCAGGCTGTGCCTTGCCAAATGGCAGATCCTGGAGCACATCTTTGCAATCCTCTGGTTTTCTTTCCTGTGGGCTCTGATGCAATCTGCTCAAAGACATGAACACTTAGGTAAAGCTGACTGTAGTATGTTTTACTCTTTTTCAGCCTCTCTCAACAGATTATCAATACCAGTCCTTCACCAACCACTGATCTTTGTTCAGAGCAGAACCAGTTTATTTTTCTCTGTTGTAATTGTTGCCTCCTGGTAGATTTGGATATTCTGAGATGTTTTATACAGCAGAACCACAAGAAACATTTCTCTTGCTCCTGAACACGGAAGGAAGGAAAGTTGGAAAACTGAGGTTTCATATTCAAGCACACCAGTGTTGAGGAGTACCAGAATGCTTGACTACAGACTCAGGGCAGCCATCCTTATATATGGATCATAACTTACTGAGTAATCGCATTCTGCTGCTTTGTGGAGCAGCCCTCATTTCTTCCACTTTCCTCACATCTCAGTATCCTTTTCAGGCTCCCTTCTGTGCATGGTTTTGCTCTAGCTGTGTCTGCTGGCCTTCAGGTCCCACTGTTCTCCCTCACTGTTGTGGCTTAGTTCTACTCTAATTCCCTGTATACCTTTTTAGACCCAGTGGGTTGTTCATCTGCATCTGAGACAGAGTAATAGAAGCAAAATTCCACATCTTCATGTGAGTGTCCAGGGTTTTCAGTAACTGAAACAGCAGCAATTTTGCTGCACATGCAATATTGGGGAAGGTACCCCACACCAGCTTTTCCTGGTGGTTTCAGAAATGAAAATTTTCAAAGACCATAAGCAAAAACTGTCACAAAGCTTCCACAGAAGTCCCTTTTCTCTTCCCTGACTTTTAAGTTTTTTGAGCTCTTTAAACTCTCATGGAGAAAGGTTTATCAAACATCAGAATTTTGTCCGAATGCTGTAGGCTGTACCCTTTACAGGTTGCAAACTTTCACAGACTAGTGGGATGAAAAATGGGGCAGTACTCCTCATCAGTTCAGTTTTCCTCACTAGCAATAATTGAAAATCCAGTATTTTCCAGTTAGAGGTTCTCTTCTTCCTAGAATTGTGTGGTTTCTTTCCCAAATTTCTTCAGCTGTTGCTGTCCATTGGGTAATTACTCCTGCATGTAATCGAGAATGGAGCAAAAGAAAGAATAAGTGTCTCCTGAAGGACACAGATTTGACTTTCTACAGCTTTTTTTCTTTTCTGTGGAATTGCAGGCATGGAAAATTCTGGTCCTTTCTGAATCCAAGGCCATAGTTGCTTGAATTGCATGGTGTCCCAGCTGATTTTTCACAGTACTGCATTGTACTCTGGCTTTTTAAATCATGTATTGATATAGACAAATCTTTCTCTTCTTTTTTACTTCTTTCATTTATTTTTGCAAATGAGGCAAAAATACACCTTTTTGTAAAAATAATGATTCTGAGTTATAAGGTATGACTCAAAAAATCCACACTAAGATGTTACCTGTTAGATTTCATATTTCCATGGCAAACTTTTATACAGTAGAAAAACTAGCTTAGAAAGCAAAGTTCACTCATTAATGTATTATTTCAAAATTACTCATGTGACATGACACAGTTCCTTATTTGAAGTTCAGAACTTCCCTGTGTCTGTTGGGTCTTAAAAAGGATTTGTTAATCCACTCCAGTGCAGAGGGATTTTCTTGCAAGGCGCTGATTTGGTCTTTAGCATCAATACGAGGTGAAGGGAAGAAAACAGTGAATTATTTGCCATGTCTCTCTACTTGTCCCTGATTTTTCTTCTCTCCATTAGTACACCTCTTCAAATGTCTGGTAAGTCTTTGTCCTCTGCTGAGTGTGGAGGTTTTCAAGTTCTTTAACATGAGTTCTAGATATCTCCCTAAGTGGGCAGTGAATTTAGATCTAGTCACAGCATGTAATTTGAATAATTTTTCTTCAGTTCTGAAGTTTGGTTGTATCTGCATAGGCATTCTCTTTCCTTAACCCAGGTTTCCACATGAGGTATATGAGTGAAAGGAATATGCCAACAGATGTGGGCATAACCTTGGCATTGCTGATTCTCTGAGAAAGCTGAATGCAGGCAAAAGCTGATAAGCTGATTTCACCTTACTCCATCAGAGGCTAGAAGAGCTCAGAAGTACAGGGCAGTGAAGGCTCAGCATGCACAGAGCTACTGGCTGATGTGTGCTTTGAGTTTCTTGGCAGCTCATATAGACCATAGCATACTGATCAGTGCATATCAAAATCCTGTTTCCAAGCTGAGAGCTTCAGGAAGGACCTTAAAATCCCCCCCATCTGTTAGATTTCACACCCTCCTACTGCTGAGGGGAAGAAAAATGACACTGTATCTTTTCCACGGGAAGCTCCCAGCTAGAGAAGTCTGCGAGTCCAGTGCCATTGCTTGAATGGCAGCAGGGACCAGCCAATGGACCATTGGTCTAATTCACCACAGGACAATTTCTGCTGTGCATGCTTTGGGGTGAGACCAAGCCAGCTCTAACCTATCCTCTGCTAACCTTCCTAAGAACCACTGCAGCAGGAGAGCTCTGTCAGGGAAAATGCTGCCTGGCTTGTTCTGGTCTGTAACCTTTCAGAGCAACACCATCAAGGCAGTTCAACAACTCCCTGGAAGCTTTGGATGGGAGGGTTATGAAGGCCCACTTAAGTATTCTGGCCTTGGTGAGAAACCTTGGGTAAAACTCAGTGGCACAGCTGAGTGAGCTGGATGATGTTGCCTGTCACTTAGAAGGGAGCAAAGCGATGCAAGTTGAACTGCAAAAAGAGTGAAGATTTGGAACAGGGTTTTTGTTGAATGCGATCTTAAGAAACAAAACCCTGATGTGCAGTGTCTCACATTTCTATTTACAAATGTAGTTATTAATAGCACTTAGGATATTGGCTTAGTTTAACTGTGCTCAGAACTGATGATGCTGCAAGTTGTGGCTTCCCTCCTGAGAAACCTACAAATAAAACTGTGAAGAAATGACTTTTTGCACAGCTGCTAAAAATTTCCAAGATAATTAACCAAAAATGAAAAATACACCACTTTCTTGGTGAGCTGAAAACCACAATGTCATTTTGGCCAAATATAAAAATATTAAATTTTGAATATATAAACCATTTTTAATAGCTCTAAAGCAAAATAGTCCTTTTACTTGCAAAATTAAAGCCCATTTCAATATGATATGGTGGAACTTTGAAGAAATGATGAAATGTAATGTGGTGAAGGTCTATTTTGACATGCATTTTGAGACCACCGTGGTTTCAGGAGGGATATGAAGAAGAGCAATTTCTATCGAAAGAGCTGTATTTTCAACTTCTGTGTTTTTTCAATTTAAGAATATTTTCATAAATATCCTTCATACCAATGATTAACCTTTGATTTCTTTCTCTGTGAACTACATATACTCTTTTGGGTTATTTTTTTAGTTTGGGTGTTTTTGTTTTGTGGGGTTTTTTTTGTTTCTTTTGGTAGCAGACTCTTCTATAGCAACTAACTGACTTTATCTCCTATGAAACCTCTCCTCAAATGTTTGCATTATCATTTTATTTTATAGCTAGGGGAATATTTTCAATCTACAATGAAGACAACAAGCTCTGTGCCCAAGCTCAGAACTCTAGCTCAGTCATAACTACCACCTGTGATGAGCATGATGAGTTTCAAAAGTTCAGGTGGGTGTCTCCCACACAGCTGCTGAGCATGGCACTCAAGCTGTGCCTGGGGGTGCTCGCCAAGGACGATGAGGCTGCCATCACGTTGGAATCCTGCAACAGGACAAATGAACTTCAGTGGTGGGAATGCAGAAATGAGACACTTGCAACCTATGGCAAGGATTTGTTTCTCAACTATGGCAAGGGGAAGGGGAAGAAGGTCAGGCTGTCCAAAGTATCCAGCAAAGGGAGCAGGTGGAAAATCCGTGGAAGTGCAGAAGGCGTGTGCTCTCAGCACTATGAGGGTGAGTACTGAAATTCCATCTCTATGTTTTGGTAACTTGATTGCCTCACCTACAAAGCATTCCACTGACTGCTTGACAGGCAGCAACCACTTTCTTAGTGACATCAGCAGAGCAGCTAATTATAAATAGGGTGTAGAAATGAAAGGTGAATATATCTGTATACTTTTCAGCAAATACAGCTGTATACATTTCTGCGTAACTTGTAAAGTGCAATTCTTTCAAGTGATAAAATAAAGTGATGAAGGCCTGTTATGTAATCAAGCAAGAAAGCGAATTCTGTTTGTACAGCAACAGCAAAAGGAAATCTAGGACTGTTTTAAAATACATCTGATCAATTTGTAGAAGAGATGATTGTGTTATATTTGGTTTTTTTGTTGCTTTTATTTGGTTTGACCACTAATGATCTTTAAGAAGTTAATTTCTAGTTTAGATAGATGGAATCCCCCATTAACATCATTTACCTAGTGTTTCCCAGGCCTAGTAAATCGAAAAAGTAGAAAAAAACAAATGGAAAAATGGTGCCTAATGGTTCAGGATGCAATGTTTTATCACCCTGGGAAAAGACCACTAGAGAGTAAGATCACCTTTTCCTACAATTTCATGGCTCTTGGGCTATGTAGAGGGGGCATTCAGGACCAAGTAATCAATCTCCTTTCTATTGTAACACTGGTAGGTTGGGAATTTAAATAACAATGGAATGAATTTTTGTTGTACGCTACAGCTGTTCCACAGGAATGAAGTTAGTCATAATTTTGTACAGACAGCAGCAAATTAGTGATGGATAGTGATGGAAGTATCACTTCCTAGCAGAGTCCTTGCAAATGTAAGATATAACTTCCTCTTGTGAAGGCAAATAAAAATATAGTGATACCTGTCCTTTCCAAGTTTTTTCAACCATGCAAGGGGAAAAAAAAGAGAATATATACATTATCTAAGGAGAGAAGTGTGTATGCCATGGGAGAGGCTGAGTCACAGGGACCTCTGACACAGTAGTCCAGAAAGCAACGGCATGACAAAGTTAAACAGAAATTAGTTTGAGGCCCAATTAAGTGTTTGAGAGTCTTAGTTCTGAATATTTTCCATAGTCATACCTGATTGTCACAACAGCCTTGTAAAGATTCGGGGTAACAAAATCCTGGTGTGTTCAGCCCTGCATGACTCAGCTTTGTCCATGGAAAGCTGCCTGTGAATGTCACTGTGGTGAGCATCCAATGCCAGCTGACTGCTGAGTGTTGATCTCTGCTTCTCTCCATAGACATCTATACACTGGGAGGAAATGCCTTTGGTGCACCCTGTGTGTTCCCTTTTACGCACCAGGGGAAATGGTATGCTGAATGCATCCCTCGGAGGAATGATGCAAACTCTCTCTGGTGTGCAACTTCTTCAGATTTTGATAAAGACCAGTTGTTTGGAAACTGCCCGCTAAAAGGTAATTTATTTATAAAAATCTCAGGAAAGCTGTTAAGCAAAAGTGTCATCCGCTCTTGTGGTCAAAATCTCCTTGGGATGTGGAAGTAGCATTGGACAGCGAGCTGAATTCCGGCTCGCCTTGTCCACTGGTGAGCCATGCAACGAGGAAATGAGGCATCTGCTCCTCACTCTCACTGTCCTACCATGTTCCCAAGACTGGAACATAGAGGGAGTATTCTGAGGGTGGTGATTGGCACTGATGGATAAATGAAGAGAAAAACCCTAGGACTGGAAGGGTTCCTTCCTAGAAGGAAGTGCAGTGGATGAGGAAGGTGAGATACACCAGGAGACTGTGGTGTATTATAGGATGGAGGAGAGAACACGAGGGCTTGAAGGGAAGGGTGCAGGACACAGGCAGTGACCTTCACGTGCATTAAGTGCTCCAGTGCTTCCATGCACCTACAAATAATATAACACAGCTTTCCAGTAACCCCAACACTAATTCCCTACCCCTTCATCCCCACTTCACATGTGATTATGTGGAATCTATAATTTCTGTCATATTGGGTGGTCTGGAAGAGCATAAGAGGAGTCTGAATGTAAGAAAACTTCTATATGGTGAATAGAGAAATACTTGTAGAGATAAAATATGTCAGTGAGTGGGTTCATGTGGACTGAAATGTGAGAGAAGTAGATGAACTGTATAAATAAAAAGAAACAGGGTCAATGTAAAAATTAGGGTTTTAGGGATAAATAATTCCATATGTAAATGACATTGTTAATATTGAATAGAAAAAGTATATTTATGTGAGGCCAAATGTATATAAAAATTATTAAATCATACAGTTACATAGTTTTAGTCTGAAGCAAATATTTACATCTTTTATAGACACTACCCACAATAACTTTTGGAAAACAAATCCTGTGACAGAAACCCACTATCAGATAAACTCAGAATCACTTTTGACATGGCACCAAGCAAGAAAAAGCTGCCAGCAGCAGAACGCAGAATTATTAAGTATCACAGACCTTCGTGAAGAAATGTATTTATTAGGTAAAGTAAAAAAACCCTAAAATATAACAAAAAGTAATGCACTGTTTTAAAATGTAAGTCAGCTTGAAGTCTTTAACATGGATACTTACATTCATCTCATAAAAATATGTCTCAGTGACATTCTTAAAAGAGCTGCCCTTTTCTCACACAAACCTGTATTAAATTAATGGAAATAATCTAACCTGTATAAAAAATAAATCCCTCATGCTTTAAAATATTATTTCCAGTTTTCTTGAATAACTTAAAAAATCATAGGCATTTAATAGCCTGACTGTTTGTTTCTTTTGGCCATTTAGGGCTCACTAGTGACCTGGGCATCAATGCAAAGCTCTGGACTGGTCTCTACAATGCACTTGACAGTGGCTGGCAGTGGACTGGGGGAAGTCCTTTCAGATACCTTAACTGGGCTCCAGGTAAGTGCACTTTTCTTAAATGATGATTAACATCTGGGCTGAAATTTCCTCCCTCCCCTTTCCTCCCCGCCCCCTCCCATCCCTGGCAATGCCCTGTTGTCACATCTCTTGGGATTTATCACTTTAAAGAATAATACTCCAGTGGCTTTGCAGCTGCAAAACTCTTGCACATTCCCTCCTGTGAAGAGATGAAAAGTTTCACTGCTAACAGAAGGATTCTCTTCGTCTTTTTTAAAGGAAGTCCCTCTGTGGAATCTGGAAAAATATGTGGGACCTTCCAAGGTAGGAATGGCAAATGGGAAAACCAGCTGTGTGATCGGAAACTGGGATATATCTGCCAGAAGAGAAACACCTCCTTGGATTTTTTCACCATCACCTCAGGTACACTGGTCAAAATCTAAGGCTACTTTTACATGCAGTGAGAAATATTGTGAGGATGTCATATATGAAATGGCATCATGTTGTCAAAACAAAAGGATAATGCTTGTTGACCTGGGTCAAATACTGAGAACACAATAATTTTCTGGCTCATTTTAAAGATGACGTCTAAATGTTGTTCATCATTTGGAAAAGAGCCCAGGGTTTCAAAGCAGGCAGGATTAGGTGTTTAGCCATGTTATCCAGACCATGAAATACTGGTGAATATCCTCTGCTCTGAAATATACTCTAAACCAGTGTCCTGCTAAAAGATGTGAGTAAGAGTTCATGCTCCCCTCCTCTCTGTGGCCCTTTTTATTCTATTCTCAAAGGAAGAAAATCAGAATATGCATCTGGAAACTTTCTCCAATTGAATTCCCTTTCCACTTGAGGCAGACTAGGTCTTATCTAAGTGAAGAAATAGGTGTGAAGTTGCTTCACCTGGGATTTCCCAGCATGCAATTAACTTCACACTCCACTTAAATATTTGAGTATATAAGATTATGTAGCTCAGGGAATGCATGACACATGCATATCCTGTATTTCTGGCTGCATCCAGGCAGCTCACTTGGAAAAGTTTCTGACCCTGCTAACCTCCAAACCATGTCTGGATGTTGCTTAAGGGAGTACAAGTTTGCCCAGGTCCAAACCATGTCCAGGGAGCATCAGACAAAGAGGTTGACCATACACCAATGCTGGGCACACATCCTCCCCTCTTCAGTTCTCTCTGTAGGTGCAGCAGATGTGAACATTTCCAGCAATGGAAGGTGGGCTGGCCATACTAAATTTATACCAAGAAATAAGTGCTGAACAAAGCGTACGGCATTTCTGTGTAGCTGGAATTTCTGGTATAACATTTCTGGTGCAACATGATTGTGTCTGGACTCTTTGATATATGATTTGGGCTGTGTGGGAGCTCTAACCAGTTCCTGAACACCTGGTGTTTCCAGAGAGAAAAATATAAAAAATCTACAAAATTCACCAAGACAGAGTAGGAAAAGAGGCCCTTTTCTGTGGAACATGGCTGTTCTCTGTACCCAGAGCCTCACTGAGAGAGATTTAATGTGGAGTTGTGTCCTGTACATTTGTGTGCCAAATTACTCTGTATTTATTTAATCCTGTAAAATAGTTTTTTGGGAGCTCCAAGCACAAATGGGAGGGAAAACTTTGTTTTGTAATTTTTGTACCCTCAGACTTTGGATTCTTTCCTCTTCCAGTATGTGCTCCAATATTTCAAATGCATATTAGTGCAGGTAATTTTCTTTTTGATGTAAATAAAACACTGAATAGAGCTGATCATTAATGACATCATTTTTTTAGGTGATTCAAGGCATTTTAAGTGCCCCAGGGAATGGGTGCCCTACGCAGCTCATTGCTACAGAATTTATAGAACAGCAAAAATATGGAAAGAAGCCCAGTCTTCCTGTAGAAAAGAAGATGGAGAGCTGGCGAGTATTCATAATATTGAAGAGTACAGTTTTACAGTGTCACAGCTTGGGTACAGTGAGTATTCCTTCAGGTCACTTTTTTTAATCTGGGATTATACTGCTGCTATTATTCACTCAATCATTGTAACCATAATTTTATATTTTCTTTAAGTTCTTCAGTCAAAAGTGGGTGTGAGATGTAATTATTCCATTGTAAGAAATATCTATACCTACAATTAATTTTGTGTTCCCAGAGCCAGATGATGAGCTGTGGATTGGCCTAAATGACTTCAGGGTTCAAAGGTACTTTGAATGGAGCGATGGCACACCTGTGACTTATACCAAATGGCACCATGGAGAGCCAACTCACACTTGGAATAAGGCAAACTGCATCCTTATGAAGGGAGAGGTAAAAATCCCTTCCCCACTCTCATGCTTTCTTCTGTCCTTTTGCCCCTCAAAATGAAAACATCTGTGATGCTAAAAAAAAAAAAAAAAAAAAAAAGACAGAAAGAGGAATGCTGGTTTTAAAAATATTTATTAACTTGGTTTAATTTAGGATATCTTAGTGTGGAGGAATACTTGAGACCAGATCTAGGAAGGTGTGTGATGCACCAGAAACAGTGCACTGCATGGAGACTTAGTCTTCTCTGAGACAATTTCCATCTGAAATTGGTTGAAATAACTCATCATACACATTGAACATGATTGATCATAGAGGAATAGATTCTTGGAGCAGGAACTTTCTAATTTTTTCACTAAAACTTTGGAGGTTCATATTACTGGAGGCACAAAACCAAATTTTATCTTGTTTTATACTCAGTAAAAAAAAAGTGTAATATTGTGGAAAAAGACTTACACAAGACATTTTTTTCATATTTTATGTTTGGTTTATCCAGCATTTCCTTGCCATAGTCATCTGGTTATATGAACATAATTGATGCTATGCTGGTGAGAATAGAGAGGAATAGAATGTTTCCTTCCTGCTCTCATCAGTCCCGGCCCCTTGAATACATCCAGCCCTCATTCTCACACCTCTGAGGAAATGTGGCCCTTACTGTACGTATTTGGGAGTTTTGGAGAAAAAACAAGACAAGGAAGAAAGCTGAAGCAGTCTCAGCCATAGGAAGAGAGAAAGGTTCTTTCTGAGGATGGTGAATATTCTTGTTGGATCTGAATTGTCTCTATCTTTCACTTCTCTTTTTGGTCTCTTCTTACCCTAACCAGGATGGATCCTGGGCTGACAGTGCTTGTGAAATGAAATTTGGCTACATCTGCAAAAGGAAACCCTTGGCTGAAGAACCAGGGGAAGTTGAAGTTACCTACCCAGGCTGCCAGAAAGTAAGTGTAAAACAAAAGCAGCAAAAGGTGATTGGAAGTTACTTTCACTCCCATGATAATAACTATGACAAGAGTAAATTATTTTGACTGTTCTTGGTGGAGCCTAGAAAACTGTTAATTTCATATGCATTGATACTTAAAGGGCAACTTCTGCTTTATTTAACTGAAATGTAGATTGACTTCTTTTTTTATTCCCTTACAAGTACACTTCACTCAGCTCTCTCCTACTGCAGAACTGGTAACTGCACCCATAAAAGCCACTCTCTGCAGAGCAATCTTTTCAGCGTGTAACTCACGTGTCATGGGTTGCACGCCTTCTCAGTTCTATCAGTCTGCCACAACCATCAGGAATATTTGAGATAATTGTTTTGCAGATTGTGAGCTCCTGCAACAGCTTATTAGGCAATGAGAAGGCAGAGAAAACTTTACACAGGGAGCTGCAAAGCAGCTGTGACTGCAGTTGCCAGCCCCAAGGCATAACCACAGCTCACTGCAAAGACCCCTTGTGTGTCCTGTATCAAGGGACAAGACACAAAGTTATGGTTACGAAAGCTATGTTTGATTAGCCTCTTGGTTTCTTTCATGGCCTTTGATATCAGTTTTCACTTGGGGTGTGGTACTAAGGTGGGTTTTGGAAGTGCACAAAGCTGTGCAATCTGACAGCCTCTCTGCACATCTCTGCTTCGACACTGACAGGGCTGGATGAAGCACGGTTTTTACTGTTACTCCTTGGTGCAGCTGCCAGCAACATTTTCAGAAGCCAAAAAAGTTTGTGAGGAAAACAAAGGTTACCTGGCTACTGTGAGAGACAGGTATGGAAACATAATTCCTGTCCTTTGATGTGTGTAACCGGGATGAAAGAGTTCAACAGAAATTTCTTCTTACTTAACAGTTATTCATATCTAGTGTGTCACCACTCTTTCCCAGGAAAATTTAAGGTAGAGATAATGAAGTATTGCATAATACATCAGGGGCTTTTAGGTCATCAATACATTCAGGACATTGCTACTACACGCACTGTTGTTGCCCCCAGGAATTAAAAAACTGGGTCAGCCACACAACAAGCCCAGATTGACAAAAAGTTTTAAAACTTTTTGAACTAAAAATGAACAGATAAACCTGAAACTATTTATTTATCCTGGAGTCAAGCTTTTCAGCCTTTTTTTTTTTTCTTTCTTTGCAACACCCAGGTCTGGAAGAGTACCCATTTTGGAATAAAAGTAGATTTTTTTTTTCCCCACAATAACAAGATTTAAAGACCTAGACCTTATCATAAAGCTCAGTAAAACACTGTAGCTGTTGTTCATATAGAATGAGAAATACATACTCATTAACTCAAGTATTGTTTGGCTTTTGTTGCTCATTGTGCAGTATAAAAGGTGAATAGAATCGTCCTAAATTCTAGACATAAGAGCAAAAATGTAAAAAAAAGTTATCTTGTATGATAATTAGAACTACAAAAGTAAGACAATTACCATTGCTTCATTTCATACATATTGACAAATCACCTTAATATTACCAGATTTGCTACTATGAACTGTTTGAAGAATGAATAAATTCTGATAAAATGTGATACAGCAGTTTGGTGCTTACTCTTCACAGATACGAACAAGCTTTTCTGACCTCCATAATTGGATTCAAACCAGAAAAATACTTCTGGATTGGTCTTTCAGATGTGGAAGAGCACGGGACATTCAGGTGGGCCAGTGGAGATCCCGTCACCTTCACTCACTGGAATGTGGGAATGCCTGGTAAGTGCTGTGGGGGCCATTGAGTTCCTGCTCTGGGGAAACACAAAGTGGGGGTTTGAAAGCTAAAAAGTGGTTTAGAAACTCTTCTGGCATAAAGCAGCAGAAAGGGTAATGCAACTTTCCACTTGTGCTAAAGGGATTAGATCAGGCATTGCAGTAACTCCATCTAGAAGATCACTTGGGACTGCACATGCCTGTTGGTATCATTAGGTCTTTGATGGGCATTTTTAAGTGATTCCTAGCATAATGTAAAAGGAACCTACATTAAAAAAAAAATTCCTTTAATGATTTAATGGGAATGCACATGTGCCATTGTGAGCTGTTGGTATTCAAACACAGTGGGAACAGGTTGCTCTTAAATAAGAAGCAGATATTTTGAGAAGATGTAGTCATCAATAAGATTTAACAACTCTATGTTTTATAAAGGAGGAGAGTCAGGCTGCGTGGCCATGGCAACAGGAACTTCAGCTGGACTATGGGATATTTTGAACTGTGAAGAAACGAACACATTTCTCTGCAAGCAGCTGGTGGAGGGAGTCACCCCTCCTCCTCCTCCAACAGCATCCCCTCTCCTGTTTTGCCCAGATGGATGGCAGTCTATTCCTCAGAGCAGCTTCTGCTTCAAAGTAGGTGTTTCATTTCTGAATGCAAGTGTTTGCCATTTAAATAAGAATATGTTCGGTGCATTCATGGAAGATGGATTTTACCCCGCCTATCTGATACACAGTCTGTGGTAACATCTCCAGCCATCCCCAAGTGGTACGGCTGGGAAATGTTGGAAAAAGCTGTATGAGTATGGAACTGAAGTTTGGAGCCGCAGGAAGTCTGAGATGATAGGAAAAACAAAGTTTCAATAATCAAATAGATGCCCACAGGTTGAATGGTTGAACAATTAAATAGTCAGTGATAGAACTAGACCAAAGGACCAGAAGAAAGATAGAAGCCCATATTTGTGTTTCTAAATATCTGTAGTACCCAACACAGTGTTTAATTGCCCACTTTCTATAGATCTTTCAGGGAGGAAGGGAAAAAATGCAAACATGGTTTGAAGCAAGAGATTTTTGCAGAACCATTGGAGGAGATCTTGCATGTATCCACAGTGAAGAAGAACAAAATCTGATAGCTAGACTGTAAGTATCTGCAAAGTCCATCATTTAAATATAAGAAAAAAAGTTTTTTTCGAATTGCCTTTCTGAAAGACACAAAGGATTTCTGGTGATCAATTTCTTCTCTACAAAGATGGTGTAAAAAGTGGCAGAAAAAAATGGATAAAAAGGGGTGGTCAAAAGGTTTTCTTGACACAGAAGGTGTCAAGGTGGTGCCATGCACTAAAGTTGCCTGAACATAAACAAAATTGAGACAAATATGATCAAAATTGGTTTTAACTTAAGTTAATTAAAAGAGAGAAAACTGGTCTTTTTACCTCTTTTGTAGCCGATCAGTAGATAAAATACTCTTGATTAAAAGAATATTTTGTGCTAGTTTCTCACCTTAAGTAAGGGGGAAAATTGGAAGCTAAGAAAAGCCTGACCTATTCCTACTGATGTGTTTATATAAATGTTTAAACCATGATTGCAGACAGGTCTGAATTTGGATGCCTAAGGTACTTGGTGGAACCCAGATCTTTAAATGTATTTTCATTTAGCTCAGTATCTGTGGACTTACAGCATTTGTGATCTTTCCCACAAAGTTCTGTGTTTCACTGCTTCCTGCCAAGTGCAGTGCCAGGCTGTTTTTCCCCACATGACAATTGAATGATTATTTTATATGATTGTCTCAAATTATACTTGAAGTATCAAATATACTGAGAATAATGTAATGCTATACATTCCTCTTTGTTTTTTTACACTGTGTCTGATTGTCTATATTTGTAATCATTCAGAGACAGAGGTTATATTCACTATTCTTACTGGATGGGTTTAAGTGCCTTGAACTCTGATGGTGGATTTACATGGAGTGATGGCTCACCAGTGAGTAAATAATTTGTTATTCCAGATTTTTGACTAGTTTTTTTATGTATCTCTTGGCAGAGAGCTCTCATAACTCTACATAAGATGCAAGGGATCTTAAGCCTTTAGTACCTGATTCCTCTGTAGGAATAAGTCTTAAATCTTCTGATAGTTCATAGTTATAGATAAAAATACAACATTTGCAGAAATGAAACGTGATGGAGTATAGCTCCTGATTTAAGCAAGTCTGATTGTGTTAATCTCTATATTCCTATTTGTCATTTGCTGCGAGAAATAATTTTGTGCGTTTACACAAACTCAGCTTTGCTGCTCTTGTCTTAAGTAGATCACAATCTGCCAGGCCCAAGGCCATATGGCAACACCAATGGATTGTCTTGGGCTAGAACATCTGAGCAGGATAAACAAGGCAGAAATCAGAGAACATATTTCTTTCTAAAGCTTGACAGGAGAACATCAACTCTCCTGGTCACAAATGGGGCAAGAACTTTTTGGCTTATTCACATGGCTTATAAACACACAGATGAATTATTATTTTATTCAAGTGTCATGCACTTCTCCTTAAAATGTCTGGCATTAAAGAACAAGTTGGACAATGAAATCAAATGAAGTACATTCTTCTTTAAGAGGATGATACAAGACAAGTGTTCCCTTTTAAAAGGAAAATAGTAACAAAGTTGTGTTTCCACTACAGGTAAATTTTGAAAAATGGTCACATGGAGAACCAAACAATTATGATGGGAATGAAAAATGTGGTGTATTTACTGGCTACCTCAATATGAACTGGAATGATTTATTTTGTGAACACATGCTGGACTACGTTTGCCAAATCAAAAAAGGTAAGATAACTTCCTGCCTTTAGGAATATTTAGAGGTAGATAAGGACATCCTTCCCAGGTCAGATGACATTATCTGTATGTGCATGTATTAGAGACAGCTGTGCCATCAATCACAGTAAACAATTTATACATTTAATTTCAGTAAAGGCAGTAGAAAACTATTAATTAATCCATGAAGTACATAGGCAAGTTTGGAATGTATATGCAGTATGTTGGAAAAGAGAAACACAACACCCTGATTTGGGCATAGTTTCTGTCAGCTTGACTTATGATGAGCTCTAATGTGCTGTTTTGCTGAATGTAGCTGTTTTTTTCAGAGACTCTGAGAAATTCTGTGACAAAAATAAGAATATACTGAGTAACCCTTAAGATTGTTACTAGGAATTAAAATGCTAACTACTGTATAAATATAACTGAGAGAGAGCTGAGAAACAAAATATACTCAAATACTGATTTATATTGCAGGAGCCTCACTGAAACCAGAGCCTAATTCCACATTCAGTAAGTCTTGTGCTTCCAATGAAAAAAATTAATTAACATGTAATGAAGTTAATTTCTATTGCAGGCTAATTAATGTTTTAATTTGCAGATTATGAATACGTTGTTGGTGAAGATGGCTGGATAATATATAAACACAAGGAATACTACTTCAGCAAAGATGCAATGTCTATGGAAAAAGCCAGAGGCTTCTGCAAGAAGAATGGTGGTGACCTTGTTGTCATTGAGACTGAAAGTGAAAAAAATTTTCTTTGGAAATATGTAAGAAACATGTTTGGTTGAAAAATGCACCACTTTGTTGTGAACTGAGGCACCTTTTTTCAGCTGGTTTGTGAAATATTAGAAAGTGGTCCCCATCAAAAAAAAAAAAAGAAAAAAAAAATCAGTGCCACCTTCCATCCTTTCATGGGCTTATCTTCTTAGAAGCTTTATTATAATAATTATTTTTATAAATTGCTGTATGTAGACAAATTCTCAGCTTCCTTTCAAGAATGCTCTCAGGGTGAAAATTTCAAAGACTTTGCTCTGTTTAGCTGAAAGCTGCAATTACTAATTATGGGTTTTTTTCTAACTCATTCTTTTCACAGAATTCAATAAAAGCTCTTTGTCAGAATACACAAAGTAAACGGTTTAAGTAAGAATATTTTCTTACAGGAAGAGAATGGTCTGGTGATGATATACTGTTTTGGAAATAGCTTCCTACTATTAAAATCAAATTTGATTACATTCTTTCTTCCACATGACTAAGTGCAAACCCCCATGATTTACTTACAGCCTTTCAGCAAATTCTCATTAAGTTTTCCTAAAACTCAAAAATATTGCTATAAGCCTGCTTATGAGGTCTTTCTTGCCTTAACATAGCTTTTTTTCCCATTTCTTTTTCAGATAATTTTCTTCTTCTTTCCCCCCCTCCGTCCTTCCCCCCCCCAGTTATATACTGAGAATTGGAGGAAAATTTTGCATTTTGCAGTTTGGGCACATAATTCCAACAACTCCCTGCACATTATATACCATGCAATTGTGCAACTAAAACTACAGCATTTTTTGAACTTCTCTGATTTTGTTTGAAATCTGTTTTATTACAGCTAATTAAATTTGTTTGTTTGTTTGTTTTAGGTTTTCTATAAAGACTGGGGGAATAACTTCTATATTGGCTTAAGTGTGAGCCTTGACAGAACATTCCGGTAAGTAAAACCAAATTAATTTTGTCAGACTCATAATGTATTTCCATTTGACATGGTTGGCTCTAGGAGACAGTTGAAATTCAATGACTGACAAAATCTACAGCCATGTCCTGATATAAAGTTTTAAAATGGGATTCTGCTCCTCAGAAAAGCACTTCTCCCATCATAGTTTCACCTCTTTTGCTTCTTTACCCCACTTTTGAGTTCTGAGGCCGAGATGTTTGATCATAGTAAGTGAGGCACCATCCTCTTTTCTTTGCTGGATGAAAGAAAAAGTCGGGCGGAAGTCTCCAGCATATTCCAGATTGTGCTTGCAGGCATTACTTAATGTTGAAATGATCAAAGAAAAAGAACCCTAGAAACTTGCTGTGAGAGGCATCAAAGTGATTTTTAGACGTGAAATATCAATACTGGAGAGACCTGGTCTGGATTTGCAGATGGTTGTACTCTCAGAGTTCAGGGCAGGACAGCTTCAGGTGACATGGAGTCATTACTCTTCTAGAAATGTCTTTGGAAACAAAGCTCTCTGGAATTGTCTTAAACATCCCCTGGAGCATTAGTTGTGTTGCAGACATGTCTCCTGTGGCACTCCTCTCTCACCGCATCTTTTTCTAATGCATTCTTCTGAGATTCAAAGCTTGGTCAGAGGAGTCTCAGCGTCTTCATTTTAGTCTTTCTTCTGTTGTCACAGGTTGCCTTTGTTGGCCACAAACCAAAAACCACAGAGACTCCATGGTCTCAACTCCTGGAGCTTCTGCTTTCTACATCACATTCACTGCCCAGATAATTGTCATTTTCCCAGTCCTCCATTGTTACCTCACTAGCTTCATTCTCTTCCCTGTTGGATGATGGTGCTTTACATTTGCTTTACATTCTTTCTCCTGGTTTATTATGTACTGGTTTTTCCAGTTTGATTCAGGAGGTTTGCAAGCAGCTAGGCATCCTGATGATTTCCTAATGTATAATTTGCTTGCAAAAACACACATGCAGTTACTCAGTCTCCGAAGGTGGAAAAACACTAGATTGTTCTATCATCTGAAGATTGTCAGTCTTGGCTGATTCATCACTTGACTTCCAGCACACTGAGGCTTTTTCACTTTTTTCTTGGCTACTTTTTGAAAATAAATTTGTGAATCACCAAGCTAGGAAATGATTCATGCATAATTGAAAAAAGAAATAGCTAATAGGTGTATAATATTAAAGATTTCCTATGCTTAAAATGGTTCCAAGTGGTTCCCAGCACATGGTTCAAGACTCTTTCTTACCCTACAAGATCTTGTATTATAGCTTTTGACCCAGGAAATTGCTAAAATAAGCTCAAGTGTCTGTTTCTGTGCTCCAGAGAAACCCAGGTCCGGTGCTAGACTGGTGCTTTTCCAGCACGCTATCAGTGTTCAGAGACCAAGAGAAGCTGGGACACCAGTAAAGATTATTCGTTCAGACCTAGTCCAAGTCAACACTGTAGGCAGTTGATATGAAAATATTTTTTACTAATTCCAAGTGGAAGGTCTTGTTTTCCTTTTAGCAGAGAACAACATGTGTTTGTTAGCTAAGATACAGGAAACTTAAAATATGAAACTCAAATGTATCCTTTGAAAAGAAATATTAACTAATTCAACTTAGAATTATAATTCCCTCAAATTACTTCTTTCAGGTGGATGGATGGAACATCAGTGAACTATGTTGCCTGGGCTCCAAATGAACCCAATTTTGCAAATAATGATGAAAACTGTGTGGTCATGTATACCCATACAGGTGGGTGCTGTAACAACATTCAATCTGCAGGGTGTGCCTTAAGCCTGGGAGGGCTGCATGGGCAAGGCTGGGTGGGTTATCATACTGAGCAGGCTGATGTTTCATAGTGTACAAAAAGCAAAGGAAAATAAATTGTAGTCTCTTCTTTTATTTATGTACTTTCAAAAAATTGAATGCTATGTAGCTAACACATTGAATTACACCTGCAATTTTGTCAGAAAATTTCTAAGTGAACAAATCAGGTAAGCATCAGACAATTGGCAGATAGAGCCAGTATTGTTTCTCCTCTAATCTCTGTCCATTTTATGCCTACCTCTCCAGGACATCAGCTATCTGTTGTCATTTGTGCAGTTCCTAAAAACTGAGGTTTGGGCATGGCTTGGTTTAGTGTTAAGCAATGCTATACAATATTTTAATTAAAATAAAATATTCTTTAAAGTCCATTAATATAGAGAACTGGATTTGTGTCTATACTAGCCAAGAACTTTTTTTTGGAGCAGTAAATCTCTTCTACTTTTAAACATTTCTAATCTCAAAATCTATAGCTGAGATGATCTTCCTAGGCTCTCTTAGAGGTGAATGGAAGAACAATTTTGGGGAGTAAATATTATGTCCTTTGGAAATCTTCTTTCAGATAAGATGAATTATGTCCCTAACATCTCTGAATTAAAATGACAATATCTCCATTAAACACTAGGTGTGAATAATGCTGTAGGTTGTTACCTTGTAACTGCAGCTAACGAAACCTGTTATTTTCTTATTCATTCCTGATCTGCAAGATGGGGATGATGATGTTAATGTTATCCTCTTAGATCACACTTCAATAGGCAAAAAAGGTACCAGAAAACTCTAAGACTGTGAGAAGCTCAGGTAGTCAGGTAACCAGGACCGAGTGCCGTATACAGACAGAGAGATTCCAGAGACATTACAGATCTCAGAGATCTAAGCATTTGAACTAAAACTCCCCTTTGCCAATGCTGTGCTTTTGCAATATTGAAATATCTCTGTTTCTAGACAAATTATTTATATTCTAAATTTTGCTGGAAACCTGAATATTTCAAGGAAACAGACATACAATTACTTATTATTCCTGGGGGAGAGAAGTAAAAATGCTGTAACCAGTTTTACTTCCTATGATAGGTTTTCTCTAGGAAAGGACATTTTTATCTCAGTCTCAGTTGCATTTTGTTTTGTTTTGTTGGGGTTTTTTAATTCTAATTTGCTTTCAGGTACGTGGAATGATCTCAACTGTGGCAGTGTTGAGTTATTCATCTGTGAAAGGCTTAACAACACTGTTCGTCCAACTGTTGCTCCCACTTCACCACCACCAAAGGGTGGGTGTCCAGAAGACTGGCTCCTCTTTGATAACAAGGTGCAGTATGAAATGTCAATATACTGTATTTTCAGAAGAGCAGAATGAAAAAAATCTTTGAATCAGTTTTTCAATTGTAGTAAGGTTTTTAGTTATCAGAAATTGTGTTCCTTTTGTGTATATTTAAAGACCTTAAAATTTCAAATCCTGAAACAGAAATTACAGCCTCTGTTGGGATCACAGCAGTTATGAGGGAGATCTTGAGGTGTATAAGAAGAAAGTTTCATCTTACAACAACTCTACACGAAGGAAGTTGCTCACCTGTCTTTGGCAATGCAAAACACCCGTAAAAATACACGTTCTCATTTACTGTGCTGAGCTCTCACATGTTGGCTTGACACTTACTCATCCCTTGCGTACTGTACACTGGCTATTAAGCCACCAAGGCACCTTCCCTCAAGCAAATTTATCAGTTTTTTTCTATAACTAAACAACTTAAGGATTTTAAATAATCCAGTTATAAGATTCGCTGTACTTTTTATGTGTAATCAACCTTCTCAAAAGACAAAACTTTGGGATACGAGACTGTGTGTAATAAAATCCATCGATTTTCATCAATGAAGCTTTAAAAGGTATAAAGCAACTACAGTACTAGTAATTAGAATAATTACACCTAGTAATGAAATAATTCTCAATAGCCTTGTTTTATCTAGCTCTGTCTGTCTTCCCTTCGGTTGAGCAAAAATACTTGGTTTGATAGAGATCCTTTATTTGAGATCCACTGGCTGTTGTCTCCCTTTTCCTTTTCTCTCTCAGTCCTGAGGAAAAGTCACAAACACAGTGTCTTCCATTTCATGGAGCTCTCTCTCTTCCTCCTCTCCTGGAAGAGGAGCTTCAAAGGCTCTTCCCTTGGCTCTCCCCTGAGTGTTTATACACCACTTCTGACCACCTTCCATTTTCCTCAAGTTTTCCACAAACTACCTGCTTAACTTTTCAGTTGCATGTTTCAGGTAGCACATTTAGGTTGCTTGACTCTGACAAAGCTGTCTAATGACTTAAATCTCATAAGATCATATTACAAGAAATGGTAAATTCATGGCTTTCTTTATAATGTCAGAATCATTTTCTTTCTGTGATTATCCTGTGAGAACCAAATCTGGTTTGACAAATAGGGCAACAGAAGATGAGATATTTTGCTCTGATAACATATCTTATCCTTTTTTTTTTTGTTTAAACTCAGAAGGTTTAATGCAATTTCTGCTGAGATCAGTAGACTGACATATTCCTTCTTTTAAGTATATGCTAAAATATCGGGCTTTATACTCACTTTCTAGTAGAGGTCTTCTCTGTCATTTAAATCTAAAGACAAGCTAGAAAGTACGGTTAAATTGAATAACCTCCCTTTTTTACATAAAATATCCAGCTAAACTTGAAAATAAACATATTTTCATCAGAAATTAAAACAGCATCTATATTCAGATTTGGCACATTTCTTTTTTCAGTGTTTTAAAGTCTTTGGCCTGGATGAAAATGATACATTGACATGGCATGCTGCACGGAACAACTGCATTGATCTTGGAGGAAACCTGGCTACTATATCAAAAAAGGAAGTGCAAGGTACAAAGTACCAATATTTTGATTCTGATGAGACACCATGTAATTTCTGATAAAAAGATTAAAAAATATGTAAGCGCTCCTGCCATATATGCTCTTATTTATTCCATATTAATATAAATTTATGCTGAATGATAAATTGCACCTTTGGAAAAATGCTTGCATAGGTTTTAGGGTCTTGATTAACTTTTAGAGTCATAGTTTGGAGGTTAATACAGTATGTACTGCTTAAATATTAAAATTTTTTATTAGAGGCTTGCCATATAATTAAATGTCCACATTTCCTTTTTTTTAAGGAACTAGATGATCTTTGAGGTCATTTCCAACTCAGGTCAATCTATAATTCTATGTACAAAAAGCACATAAAAGGAGTAATATCCAAACCCAAATCACTGGGCGCGTAGCTGCTGAGCCAAATGCTGTTGGTGTCAGTGGAGGACACATCCTCAGGCAGCAGCAAGCTCCAGTGCTGGAGTCCCAGCTTCCTCCTGTTCCCCTTGCTCTGCTGGAAATCAGCACCTGCTGGTCTTGCTGCTCAGCATGTTGCAGATGTTTTAAGAGATCTCATGTTTGCTCGGGAGATGTGCTGCCTCAGGTCCTGAGGGACATGGACCATCTCCTACCTCACTCCATCAGTGCTTGTGGTCTGTACTTCTTTTCTGTAGCAGAGCAAGGAAACTATTTTAGTGGAAAGTCAGTCTAGTCAGGAGGTAAGGAGAGCAGCATCTATCATTCCACAAAGCTGAGATCCCTGTTCATACATACTTGGTTATTAAGTACTTTTATTTGGGTTATTCCTGTTTAGAAATGAAGTTATTAAGTCAGGTTAACAAAGAAGTTACCAAAAAAGAAAAGGGAGTGCACAGTCTGTGGATTCATTTTCTACATGCCAAGGCTTAGTGAATTCATGTTAATTTCTGTAATACATTAGAACACTTTCCATGCTTCCTCAGATGATGAACAACACAGAAGAGTGTACAAATAAATTCCTCTTTTATTAAAAATCTGCCCATCTTTGCGTTTGTAAATACTTTTTTCCAATTTTAACTTCAGATGACTGATGTTAAACATCTATTAATAGCTATTTATTTTATTTTGGTCATAAGATGGCCACCTTATTATAAAAGAAATCTCATCATCCTGGTTCCAGACACTTCAAAGTCAGTGGTGTTGGGGAAGAGTGCATTCAGTTTCCTTCCTTATACAATTTTTCTTTTTTCCTTTCAGCTTTCCTTATGTCCCTCTTAAAAGATGCTGCAACTGATGCTTGGATTGGACTGAATGACATAAATCAGGAGCACACATACTTATGGACAGATGGAAGCCCAGTAGACTACACAAATTGGGCAAAAGGTTCCCGAAGTTATTACAGTATGGTAAACATCAATTTCTGTTTGTCACTTAAACATTACAATTTTTGTAGATGAACAAAATATATGTAGCTACTAAGTATTTTCTGTCTTTTCCTTTATGAAGACTTTTAGTAGTCTCATTGTTTTTTAAAAGCAGAGTAGCCATGTGGGAGATCTATCTACACGTTTTTCCAACCTCTGTATTTGTCATGGTTCTGTATGAGTACAGACAGAGGTTTTGAAGCATTATCCAAAACTCAGACAAGTGAGCAATTTCCCTCACTTTACCATGACTCAACAGGGTGTTCAAATTAACCATAGCACAAACTATGTAATGTTGGGATGTGGTGAATGTTATTTAGATTTGATGAAAATACTCAGATAATTGCATGCATTGACAGTTCTTGGCACTGAGTCTGTCAAGATAAATGCATTGAACAAAATACTCTAAAGAGGGAGTCTGGGTCTTCCTTTCTAATTTTTATCTTCCCTTAATCTTCATTCTGACAAATCCCTTCTATATGCTTTGAAACTTCTGGCATGTCTATACCTTTTTGCATGTAATTGTAAGACAAAACTCAGTGTTACTGAGTAATTGTGAAATGGCTAATGTTGAATACTGCCCAATATTATTATTTCTACACTCCTGTGCTAGCTTTACCAAGTTTCTCTCTTTTCATTAGAGAATTGCTTCACATTCAGCTAAAATGCAAAGAAGTTTTTTGAGGTCCAGCTGCCATCAGGCTAGAGCTGGGTTTTGGGATCTCCAGGGCTTCTCCATCTCAAACATGCCTGTGCTTTCTGCAGGCTGTGACTATTCTCTTGCAGAAATCACTTCACATACAACTTCCTTCTCTTGCAGACAAGACCTGGGCTAGTGCCAGAAGGGGGGTTGGAGATAGCATAACTGATGTGAGATGGGGACAGCTACTGCCTCCTCCTGCAGGAAGCCATCCATGTCTTCCCATGCTGTGGGAGGAAAATGAGGAAGGTAAAGGGTCCAAAGTGCAGCAGAAAGGGTGTGGGAGGTGTCTCCCACAAAGGGTTGTTTCTGACAGCCTACCTCTACATTACTGCACTGTCGTGACCCCTTTGCTTCCTAGTTCTGAAATGGGGCAGAAAGAAGAATTCAGCTCTCCAGGTAAGCTTCAGTGCTGAGGAGAAGTTCCCCATAACCTCCAGGAAAACAGCAGCAGAGCTGTGGGCCAGACCTAGGACACACATAGGAACCCGCACCCTTGTGCGCACAAACAGGGCCACGCACAGAGTTACGTACATCAAACGCTCCCAGACACATCCTCCTGCCTCTGTGCAGTGCTTTGCACCTCCCTCTATCATCCAGGTGCAAACCTTCCTAGGGCTGAGTTGCAAAGACTTATTGTCATATCATGTGCCTGACCATTGCTTGTACGAATTTTATGACCTCCATATTCCTCTGTATGTGCCTGTATGTGATACATGTGTATCCAGGAGAAGTAGGAATGTTCCCTACCTATCCACATTTTTTTTCTTGTTAATTTCATTTGTCTTGTAGGATGATTGTGTCTTTATGATGAAGAACCCTGTTGAGCAGGCAGGAAAATGGAAAGATGAAGGATGTAAAGCAAGCAAAAGTTACATCTGCCAAAAAAATTCTGGTGAGTTTTCTTTCACCACTTTCTAGTAGACCTGGTTTATTGTGGTAATTTCAAACTGGTGCTAAAAGTGACTTTCCTGTGATTCTGCCCTAACCTAACTGAAGTGAATGACAGTATCACATTCATTATGGACCATTTTAACAAGATGATCACACATTTTAATTTTTTGGAGAAAATCTCTTAACTTTTTCTATTTCAAAGACCAGACCAGTAAATAACAGAAAGATAGATCTATGCATCATCATGTATTTTACTACCTTTGGCAATCAAAAAGTACTGTCTTTACATCTTCAAAACTGGAATTTTTAATGTTATACTAAAAACACTGCAACTTCTTTATTTTTTAAAACTGCCCTGCTTGATTTCCTTTACACTCTTTCTCAGACAATTTCAGCAGCAGTGGTTATTGCTCATGGTGTGTTTATCATACCCTGTTCCTTGTCAGAAGTATAACAAATGCCAGTATATAATGGAAAAAGGGAAGGAATTGTTCCCTTTAATACCCTACATTGGTACAAGATGGTTTAGGTAGGTCTTGTGCTTACAAGGCATGTATCTGCGGATGATACAGATATTTATGCTACAAGGTCATTCTCAAAAGTGTTAGAAAATTTTGTCATGGTACATGAAAATGTATCTTTCATCACTGCAGGGATTGTTTGGACATATCTTAATTTGTTATTGCAGTTTCTCTTAATTACATGATGGCTCCAGTATACTAGATATTCTCTCAGTGTTATAAGTCTAAGCCAATACAAAGTTAGACTTTTTGGCTGTTCTTTTGCTTATTACAGACCCCAAACTGCTGAACTCCCAACCTACAATTCCGGTGTTTGGTTTTAACAATTATGGTGATGACCGCTATGAAGTCATCAACTACAAAATGAGCTGGGAAAAAGCAGAGAAGAACTGCAGGGACCAGTCTGCAGAACTGGCCAGTGTCCTGGATCCTTATGCTGAATCTTTCCTGTGGTTACAAATACTAAAGCATGGGGAGCCTGTGTGGATTGGCCTTAACAGCAACATGGTGAGTCCACCCAACACTTGTGACAGGCATACCGATACCTGAGATGAGCTGTTGGTCAGATCCACAAACGTGTGGCAGGAATCAAAATCTTGCAGAGAATTCTGACTTCCCTCAATTTGAGGGGATTTACACATTTAAATGTTTGTCCATAATGTAAACAAGAACTACCACAGCCCACAATTCCAAAGCCACCAAGGATGTAGCTGCAGTACTGAGTGGCTCCAGTGGTAAAAGTGGTGATGAAGTTCTCACTTCCTGCTCCATGGTCTACCACATGCTCCTGTGGTGGAGCAGTGCTGTTTCTGAAGGCACACTGTGGAGCACTCCACAGGAAAAAAAAATGTTAAAAATAGTTCTTTGTGAGTTAAAGTTTTTGTTTCAATTCACAGCCCAGCAGTACAAGAGCTCGTGCTGGGCAATAGTGGAAAGAGCAGGGCTCTGGCAACGGGGACTCCTTAAGCTGGCTCTTGGAGCTGAAGCCAGTGCCTCATGTAAAACTGCCAAAAAAACTCAGCTAAGAGTGCAAAGGTCTGAAATGGGAAGCAGCTAACAGAGGCATGTAAAAAAAGACATGGATAAATATAATGTAGCTGGATATTTTTGGAACTGAAGCTGGGGGGAAATCAAATGGAGAGAGGTAGAGCAAACTTGGTGGGACACAGGTCTGAGAGAGGGCACGGGTGCTGAGGTGAGAGGAACCAGAGCTGCACCTCAGTGAGAGCACTGGGAAACTGGGATTAGACAGGAATCTGGAATAAAGCATGGCCAAGGGTCTCGAAGCAGACAGGAAAGGAAATGGCACGAAGAACAGGATGGGAGCCTGCCTCCAAAGATCACAGGAGAAGGGATCTAGGCTGCACAGGATGGGGTAACAGAAGCCATGGATGTGACTAATGCCAGTCATCTGCAAGCACTGGTGAAATCCACTGACAAAATACATGCTTAGCTCATCTCTGGTAGCTGGTCCCTGCAAGACCCATAAACTTACCACAAGCTCAGTTAACGTGGGTGGCAGGTGTCTGTGGTCCAGCCCCAAGGAAACCTCACCAGTTTTTCTTTCGCCAGTGAAACCTCAGATTTTTCTCTTTGCTTCCTAAATACCTAGAAAAGCCTGTGTTAGAGGAATGATGACAATAGCTTCTCTGCAATCTTTATTTGATCTGTGTGTATATGTGGACACATTTGATTAAACCTTTATCTGTATATTCACATTTGTTACCTTTGCCCATTTAGGGATGAGACAAATGGTGTGAATTGAATAATGTGGCCTGTGTGCTAAACAAACTTCTGTAGGACCACTGCCCTACCTGCTGTGGAGAGTGGGAGTCTGGACCAGTTTCTTATGTATTCATGTTATAATCTTGTGCAAGAAACCATGATTCTCATTTTTTCCTAATTTTTGCATACATTCAAGTGTAATCTTAAATGTTCTTCCAATCTAATTCTTGTATATGACATAAACATAATTGTCATTTGCTTTTAGAGTGGTGGCCAATACGTATGGTCAGATAGAAGGAGGAGCAGGTATCTTAACTGGGGCAGTGGAGAACCAAATAAAAACAAAGCCTGTGTCTATTTAGATTTGGATGGTTTTTGGAAGACAGCATCTTGCAATGAAACATTTTCATCTCTCTGTAAGCAATCTAATGGTAAGTTCTGAATAGGAAAAATGTGATTTGGGAGGCTGGAATTTAAATTAAGGGCTTTATTTGAATTTACTTTTTCCACATATGCAAATGTTGTGATAAACAGTGTATGGCTTGTGATAAACTCTTACTTTTTTTTAAGGAGTCAGATTCAGTCTGTCTTGTGTGATTTCCAGACATTTCATTTCACAGGCCAGTCAACACATGCACATCATAAGGACAGCTGCAATATTTCATGCCACATGCCATAGTGGTTTTTTTCCATCCTTGTTTGTCAAGAACTACAGAATCGATCAACTTTAGCCTAACTATAAATATAGTCTAAAATATAAATATATCTATAAATATAGCCTAACTGTAAATATATTATATAAATATATAAATGTATATGATAACTTTTATATTTAAGAGTGTCTTTTGAAATATTGTGAATTAAGAAACTTCTGTCAGTGTATCAGCCAAATCAATTAATTTGTTTGTTGCTTCTGCTCAAATACTTTAGCACTCAAATATTGCATGCAATTTTCATACGTTTCAAATTATATAAGAAATTTATAATTTCTGCACCATATTTCACAACAAATTTTGTACACATTTAAGGTCTGTTTTGGCTTTAATCAGGTGATGCAATAGGCTATAAATTCTGCTTTTACATTGATTAGGATGTATGATGTACAGGGGCAGGCACAGACAACTTCTCTGACTGACCTTTCTAGAAACAGGCTAGACACAAGCCACAGATTTGCGGTGTTGAGATCCCTCATGTATGCTGACTCATTCCTTATTCTGTTTCACAAATTTTAGGTAAAAATTGCCATGTTGAAGACAATTGCAGTTAGACTGGTGTAAGCCTCCTTTAAGCAGACTGGAGAACCAGCTCCAACCAGAATAGTTTATTACTAGTTTGTCATGCTTAATTCAATACTTTATCATTAGTTAAGTCTATAAGATATTCCTTTTCCTGGAATAAATGTCATATTTGTAGAGCAGATGTGTGGTGCAGGAGTGGCTTTTAGACTCCACTGAAACCTGTGTGTGTTCTTAATAGAGTTAATCCCTAGTGAACCACCGCAGCTTCCTGGGAAGTGTCCTGAACCGAAGCGTGGTAGATCCTGGATTCCCTTCCGTGGGCATTGTTACTATGTTCACACCACTTCTGAGGAAAGCTGGCCTGATGCTTCCATGATGTGTATTCAAATGGGTAAGTGCCCTTTTTTTATTAGGATATTTTACAGGTTGTTTGTGTGTTTGGCTTTTTAATCCAGAACCAAATGATAATCTGTGATGTGTGTATGTGTGTATCAATTTTAAGTGACACCTGATTTAAATTTATTATCAAGCATTTTTACTATATGGCAATGCTGATCATGAAGCATGCAATGATTTTTACTGTGATAATTAATTTATAATGAAAAATCTCACTGAAGTTGTGTGTAACATTTAACTGATGTTTTTAGGTGCTTCTCTGGTTTCCATAGAAGATTCGGCTGAAATGAATTTTCTCTTACTTTACTTGTCTCCACTTGCAAGTGACTTCAGAAAGTTTTGGATAGGATTGTTCAAAAATATTGATGGTAACTATTTCACAGTGCATACTGAGATTAAAAGAGATACTAAATAAACAGAGTGAATATTAAGCACTACTAACATACTAAATAATAATACCAATATGCTAAATATTTAATAAATAATCAGGGAAAAAATAACTAATGAATATTTAGTAAATTTTCAGCTGAAATACATAAAAGATAAGCAACCAAGAGGTCTATGCTTTCTGTATCTTTATTGCAACTAGAGTATATTTGTCTGTAAAAGGCTTTAGCTTAACACTGCAGAAGTTGACAAGGAATGTTTCTTATCACTTTTTTTAACTCAAATTACTTGACATTTAACCACTGCAGTATTTTAAGCAAAATGTCATTAAATGCTTAATTCAGTTAAATTAAAATTTATTTCTAGACAACACAGGGCATAAAATCTCATATGAGCTGCTGAGAAAAACTTATTAATATAAATTTCAGTGGTTTTTTCCATACATTTTTGGTGGAACCTTTCATTTTAATCCAAATATATTTAATGTGGTTGTTTTGGTTTTTTTTTTTTAACTGCTGTAATTGCAAATTTGATACTGTATTCTATATCGTTGTAATTCTGAAACCAGTTTTTCTTGGCAGACTTTGAGGGTTAACCTCCAGAGCAAGTCTAGACTGGGCTCCAACTTCTGCTTCACCACCAGCAATGGTGGGCCAGGTTCATCTGTTCTAGCTGAAAATGAGCAGTACAAAAGCAGGGACTTGTTCCTCACCTGTCCCCTGCAGTGCCACAGTGCTCCATGCTGTGCAAGAGGGGCAGGAGGGAATTCCAGCTGCAGGGGAGGGACAGAGGAGGTGGCACTGAGGCAGCTGGATATACCAGGATATGCTGCCATGAAAGCACACCCTGAGGGAGAGAAGATGGCTATTATGAGACTTGATGGGAGATGCTTGACAGTCAGCAGGAGATGAGATGATTAAGGAGAGATCTGATTCAATTTGCAAAGATAATTGATTAATCCAGCTCTAATAAAGTAGTTAGTTGCTGACCTTGAATGTACACATAAAGAAAATCTCCTGAGTGTTGTGTGTGCTTGCACTGCTGATACTGGCTTGTACAGGTGCTTTGCTTTTCTTAAGGCTTCCAGGCACAGTCCTGGGCACAGGCTTCAGCTAAAGGTCTTTGAGTAGCTGGACGAGTGTTCCTTACATCACTGACAGCCGTGAATGCTAATGAAGTTAACTTTGTGAGCATTTGCATTTGGTACACTCCCACCTGAATAGCTCTGGCTGTTAAAAGAATGAGAAATTAGTGCTCTAGAGTGAGAAATAGGTGCTCTGTGATACCAAGTTAATCAATTAAAAAATCCCAGATATGATCTGATATGTCATTGTGACTCGTAGACTAGAAGTTATTCTCCACTTCATTCACTCACTAGGTAATATATTTGATTTTAGGAGAATGGATATGGATGGACAGAAGTGCAGTGGAATATGTCAACTGGGAGAAAGGAGAGCCTACAGTACTTTTTGATGAACACTGTGTTGACATGGATGTCTCAAGTGGAACCTGGAGGACCTATTACTGCTCTGTTGACCAGAATTTTATTTGCAAAATCCCCAAAAGTAAGTTCTGAATTTCTGTGCATTGGGTTATTTTAAAAGTAGTGGTTAATATACATCAGGCCAAACTGTTTAGGCAGTGGGTACACTTTGTGCATTGATGGTGATGCATGTGCATCTGAATCAAAGCCAAGAGTAATTTCTGTTAAAGATGGTGAGAAATAATATTGGAGAATAACCTGAGTCACTGTTCCCTCAGTTTAAATGCATTGATTTCTGGGCATTTACTGGACTGTGGGGTAGGGAAGAACATATCATCTGTTGAGAGTGCAGACAACATTCATAGACATTATGGTTAGAGTGCAAGGAGCAGTAGATGATGAATAGATGATTAAACTAGAGAGTGCTGAGCAGAAAGGCAGGTACTCTACTGATAGGTAAGCTGAGGGGAAGCAGTACAAAGTCACTGAGCTCCTGCAGAGAGAAGGTAGGTGCTGCTGATGGGGACAGCACCACCACAGTGAAGTATGCTGGGATCTGCTGAACAAGAAAGCAAAAAGCATCAATCAAGGGTGGGAAGTGGGGCCCAATTCATTTCTCTGCTGACAGAGGCACAGCAAGACATGCCAGGACAACCAAGCAGCATGGTATGCTTAATTTGTAATGGTTACTTGTGGCCATGTGTTTTTTTTGGATGACAACCCATGAGGAATCTGAGTGTCTCAGGCTGAGGCGAGTCCTGCTTGTGTGCACAGCACTGCTGCATAAAACATGAAGGATGTAAATCCGCACACATGCAGCTGTCATGGGTCACTGTATGTGCACAGACCCAGCTGGGTTTGCACACACCAGCTAGGAGACACTTCAAAATAGGTCACACTTGGCGCTAGCAAACAGCTCCACCACACAAATGTAATCAATGTAGTGGAGAACCAATCCTGACTCTGGATCTTCACATGTTGGCAAGTTGGCAATGGAGTCATCTGTGAACTTTGTAGTGCCCAGCCAGTCAGTCCTGCAAACAATTAACTGAATCATACTCCCCAAACAATGGAGGGAGGAAAAGGAATTAAAATACAGCTAGAGAGCTGTTAAGTACAACTGTGCTTTTCATTTTCGCAGGTGTAAAAAATAGAGTTGTTTAGTGTGAAGTGTTAAGCTTTACACTGCGGAAGAGTAAAAGCTTTGAGCACCATCTACTTTAAAAAAAGGGTGATCAAAGCAATGAATAGAGAGATGACAGTTAGTCTTGGGGTTTTCTTCTTTTCCAAGTGTTTTTAGCAAGTATATTTGATGGATTAAGCTTCAATTGTCAAAACATATTTTCATATATTTTTTAATGTCCCCATATTTTTTTAGCTCTGTGGCCCTCAGCATAAGAAAGACTCAACTGCATTGTGTTTAAACCTTTTAAAATAACCTACTTTTAAAATAGCCTACTCAGCCCGGTTCAGAGAAGGACTATGAAGATGTTCTGAGGGCTGGAGCATTTCCCACATGAGCACAGGCTGGGAGAGATGGGATTGTTTAGTCTGGAGTAGAGAAGACTCCAGGGAGACCTTGTAGCACTTTCCAGTACCTAATGGGGGCCCACAAGAGAGCTGGAGAGGCACTTCTTCCAAGGGCATGTAATGACAAGACCAGGGGCTTCAAAATGAAAATGAGTAGGTTTAGATTAAATATTGGGAAGAAATCCTTGACTATGAACATGGTGAGGGACTGGAACAGGTTGTTCAGAGTAGCTGTGGATGCCCCAGCCCTGGAAATGTTCAAGACCACCAGATTGGATAGGGGCTTGTGAGCAACCTGGTCTCTGGAAGGGGCTTGTGAGCAACCTGTCCAAGGCAGGGCGGTTGGAACTAGATGATCTTTAAAGTTCTTTCCAACCCAAACCATTCTATGATTCTATGATTATTTAAAATTTCTTATGAACACAAATGAAAGATTTTGTATGCAGTATTTGTTTTATTGAACAGTTGCTTCAAACTGTATAATGTACATATTTTTTAATTTTAAAGTTGCTGAAGTTGAGCCAACCCATGATTCACTTGTCAATAATGGTAAGTTGGTTTCTTTTAAGCCCATTAAACAGAAATTTCAATAGGTTTATAGGTATTCATTATTTACAAGTGGAATTTCCTCCAGAAATTTTCATTTGAATACACATTTAACTGTCACAGATTATTTTATTTTAAAGCTGCTTAAAATGAGAACACTTCCCTCTAATTGGATGTCTATTTTTTCCTTACAAGTTGTATATATAGGACAATCTAATGCTCCTTAGAACAGATTAAGCCATATTATGCATTATCTACCTGAAACATGCATCTATTTTAACTACAGTTATGATTGTTCAGTACTTTTGTTTTTACTAGGTTACTTGCCTAGGGAGATATTTGTTGTATACAACAGCAGTCTCTGGGCATTTGTAGCAATTTTTCTGTTTTGTCTTCCACAGCATCACAAAACAAAGCTGCTGCTTCATCGTCAAGAAGTTTAGGTGGGATGATTTTTATACTGATCTTCCTTCTGCTAGCTGGCACTGGCCTCACATTGTACTGTTTCTATAAAAGAAGACGTGATCGACAAATGTTTACAGCTGGGTTTGACAATGCCATATACCGTGGTGACATTGGAACTTGTGAATCAAATTGTCTCGTGACCAATATTGAAGAAAATGAGCGGGCAGCAGTTTAATAGGCTGGGTAATCTTGGGCCTGATTTTGAAAAGAATTAAAGTGTTCGCATATGAGAATTCTTAAGGAAAGCAATTTTCTCCTATGGAAATTCTACTTAATTTTGCATAGGGTGCTTCTTGCTTTCTGTACTAGCAGGAACAAGCAAACATGCAAGGCAGATGCAGAGATCTGCTCATAAACTGTAGTACCTGGGAGGGTTGTTGAGCTTTCACATGGACCTGGAGCTATGTTGTGTAAGTTGACACTCAGGAAGCTCCAGTCTCTGTGCATCCAGCATCATCTTTAGGCACAAGAACTGTGTTCACCATATTCAGTTGTGAGAATATGGTCCTTAGCATGTCCCAAAAAGTATATCCAGACCTGTAGGTATCCTGAAAAAGTCCTGTTGATCTCCAGCACACACTGGCAGAATTGCACAGGTTGGACAGGATGTCCAAGCTCACCTGGTGCAGATCCCTGTTTGAAGCAGGACCAGGTCCCAGCCTCAGCCAGGCAATCTGCTCCAGTCCTGTGGGTCCACATCTTCTTTTTGCTACTGTGGTACCACAGAAAACATTTGTGTTGCCCGTAATATCAGAATTAACATAATTTGCTCCTCTGTTTATGACAGATGGAAAGCAAAGTGTAAAGTGAATTTTTTCTGCTGTAGTTCTGTAACATATGCATTGAAAGATCAACTATGATGAGAGGTGGGAATGTATTGTGAATAATAGTGGTTTATCATTTAAACAGTCAAATAGGGATCTCAAAGGATGCTGCAAAAGGGTGGGAAGGAAAGAGGAATTATACTTAATTCACACCTGAACATTTACATGAAAAGTATTCTTGATATCTCCAATGCCAGTGTAGATTTCATAAACTTTTAGGCCATTTTTTCAAAGCCTGATGAAACTTACCATTAGAAAGTCTTTTCTAATTTCTAACCAAATTTTCCCTGTTTTAAACCTTTGAGCCTCATTCTAGATTTCCATCATGTTGGAGCTGATGGCACTGCATCTCATACTGGTCTACTGGTATATTTTCAGGCTTCATAAACCCTAAAATAGGCTCACATACAAGTGTTTTTTGTTTTCACTTTCCGAGCGTATTTTATGCCAAATGCAAACAACCAAATGGCTCAAAAGTATTAGTGCAGTGAATGTCCTTATTTAATTTGATACTTTTTGATATTTCAATCTTTTGACAGATTTTGTGTTTAAGTTAAAATATTTTGTGTGTGTATGAAATACATGTAAATAAGTTTTTCTTCCGCATTTCTTCACTAAATGGGAATTAAAAGGCTGATTCTAAGTAAAAGTGTGTGCCTCTTCCTAAACAAAACAACGTATCATAACAGTAAATAGCAGATGGGTCTCTTAAATTTTTATAAACAAATGAACATCCACTATTCCTAGTCTAGCATGTTCTTAAATGGTCTTTACCAACCTGTGAAAATGTGTCTCATTGCTTCTTTATCCATAACATTTGAAAGTTTACCCTAATAATTTTCTAATGAAAATGTTGTAGTTTAAGACTACTTATGTGCTGTTCTGCTCTAGTAGTTTCTGAGATGGATTTTATATATTGATAGCTCTTTCATATCTCCTCTCAATATTTTCTGAGAGCAACACCAGCTCTTCTTTTTGCATTTCACTGGCTACACCTTCTAGATCTCTAATCCCTTCTGCTGTTCCCTTCCCGACCCTGCACTGTGGTATGTAGGTCCTTCTGACAGTACACTGCACAGTAGATAAGGTATTTCAGCTGAGATGCCAGCAACACCGAGCAGATTAAAAAGATTTAATCCACTCTTGTAACACCTTCCATAAAGAATCCTTCTGTCTGACTTGTCTGCATTGGTTCCACAGGATGCATAGTTTTGGATAAAGAAGTGGCCAAACCCAGAAAATTTGCCTAATGAGAAGTTAATTAGTGAAAGTTTCCAAGGACTGATAAGCTTTAGCAGTCCTGTTGCATTTGTGAGAACGGAATCCAGAGTTCACTGGGTCTGTACGGGGTTTCTAGTGCCCACGAGCATCAGCAGAGAGAGGACTTGATCTTGGATCATGTCGGAGACAGCAGCAGCTGATGTCCGGTAATGAAGAGTAAGACCTTCTGAGGAACTGTCCAGACATCTCCTGAGAATTCCCTGGAGTGCCAGTATGGCTCTTTGAAACTGAGAGTACAGCTGGGATTAGTTTCAGAATATTGCTCCAAACACTATTGGTGATTTTCTGTGAGTAGACTTTGTGAAGAAGTGAATGTGCCATGTGAATATTTATTTGCTCCTGATTATGAGAGAGGTTCATTCTATTCTTAATAACAGCTTGTTAGAAAAAAGCCAAAGCAAACAGAACAACTTATTTTAAGAAATGCAGTTTATGATCTGCATTTCTTCCCCATCAGCGAAACGGGAATTTTCAAGAAACTTTGGTTTTCCATACATCCTAGTATGATGGATTTTCTTCTCAAACTTAATGTTTACTTGTAGAACTTTTATTCCAAATTAGTCTCCTGCAGGAACGCTGCCATTGCCATTCCTGAAGGAAAGCTGCCATTGCCACTGTATTTCATACCAAATCCTTGCTAATAGCCCAACCCCAAGAATGCTCATCAGACAAGAGAGATCAGTACCTAGTGTAAAGACTATTTGTGTGGAGGTAGGAAAGATATGCATCAGGATGCTTGGACACTTACAGTTTAGTGGTAAAAGCAATCTTTCTACCAGGCCTAGGAACCTTCAGTGTTACACTACTATAAATAGAAGTGTGGGAACCACGATTTGTCAACTTGTCCTGCTTCCACATAGATTTTGGATTTGGTCTTACGTGCAACAAAAGAGCATTTATAAAATGCCTCTCTACATAGGCAAGATGTTGACACCTTCTTTCTCAGTTGCTTGCCCTTGCTTTCTCTATGTCAGGGTGGCATTTTAGAGAGAATGTCCTGCCTTTTCTCACTATTTTCATTTTAGCCCTAGCCTGTAACATGCATGAAACATGCATTGATTCTCTACTTGAGCTTACTACAATGTAAGAAGTAGCAACTATTTTTAAGGAAGGAAAAGCAATGGAAAAATTCAACATTGTAACTTTCTGCAAGGTCAGACAGTTACAGAGCCATAGCAGACAGATGTACAAAGAATGGAACATCCTCCTCCTCCAAAAGAAAACAAATTTACAGTGAAAGTTTGCTAGTATCAGTATCCGTACCTATTAGATTCAGCCCCCTAGCTAAACAGAATTCTAAAAAGAAGCTGTTGAACTACAAGTCTTTACTTTGTCATTTAAGTTTCTGAAACTATGGGACTGAAAAAGGAAGTGAAGAGTAATTTGGAGCAAAATGTAAGGAAGTTCTATAAATACAAAGAGAATAGATAGATAGTTGTGAAATTAACTAGCGCCTTCAGGCCAGATACCAATGGGCAAGAGCCAGATCTTCCGGGGTCAATAGGAAAGGTGTAAACTGCTCCATAAGCATAAAGTTGTCCTGATGTCACCGTATCCGGACAGAGGAAGAGTTAGTGTTCATTTTGTCTCTTCTCAGCTGCGTCCTTATCTGACATATCCAGCTCTCTGTGCACAAGTTTTTGCTAGGCACAACTCTTCAGTATCTGTTATACAATCTTTTGAAGAACTTGGTTGGTGTTTTAACCAAGGATGTGGTTAGTGGTTCTGGTTCCTCTGAGGAAATATTTGCTCTCATTTTTGGAGAATGCATACAGTGCAACCATTATACTGGCTTTTTACCCAGCCTCTTGATCAAGACATCTAGATGAAATCCATCTCACCTACTTTAAGAACTGACTGACATAATTTTGCTTTATAGTTGATAATCAGGAATATATATGGAGGACTTGCAGTTGTTTTGTGGTCCACCAGAAGAGGCAAATGATGACATAGAGGTTCTAGACATAGGAGGGAATAATATTCAGTAATTGGAGGAATAAGGGTTTGTGCAGTGAGATGCATTGATGGAGGTTGGTAAGAGGATGGCAAACAAAAATACAATGAGAAGTGTCCAAACGAAGGAGACTGGAGGGAAAGGTCAAAGTAGAAATGAAGGAGTTTGAATTGAGCCAGAAGTGCTGACCATCCCTAGGAGAGAGAGGCAAGGCTGAGCATGGCAAAGCAGAGGTCTGGGAAATGCAGATGCTGCAGGGAGAAGTGCAGGAGGATAGGACTCCTGGTTGGGGGGAAGGAACAGAGGGTTGAATATGCTTTGTGTATGAGAATCAAGAAAAAAAGCTGAAGTACCCCAAGTGAACTGTTGCCTCAGGAGCACCATTCGGACCAGGAAAGAGAGTGTGTGTGTGGATGGGGAAGGGCTGGAGTATGTAAGTTATTTGTATGTTTGCTCCTATTTGCCTGGGTATTCTTGTGTTCTTTGCAAAGGCCACAGCTGAGGACCAGGGAAGAAGGCAGGCTGTCTCTCTACCTTGCCCTGGCTGCTGCTGTCTTTCACAGGGCAGAGCCATCTAGAAAGATGAGGAGATGGTTTCTTTCTTGAGAGTGGTGAGTGTGCACAGGGTGGGGGTGATGCTTTATAGCATGTTGCTAGAGTGCAGAGGATGGGAGGGAACCCGGGGTTTTCCTAAGAGGAACAGAAAGTGGACCTGTGGGGAAGCCTCTGGGGCAGTGGAAAGGAAGAGGTTTCTGCTAGAGTGCTGCAGAGGAACTGCGTGGGCTGTTTTGCAACCCAAGAAGCCACTGAGAGAAAGCTTACAGCAAGCACTTTCTCTGCAAAGATACTGTGGAAAGTGGAGACATTTGTTTTTAAACAACTTGTTAGAGAAAAAACACCCCCTGGTGTCCTGGAACATGTTCAGTTTGAAGAAAAGGTGCTGATAATTCAACATGCTGGATCTGGCCACGATGGGATCCACTCTCAGTGGGTGTTGGGAAGCAAGAACAACAGGCAAAAGAAAAGGTATATCAGCCTGTAATTAGTGGGAGGAGTGAGGGGGGTAAATAATCTGTCAAAGGGCAAATGGAATAGTAAAAATGAGGCTTGATTACACATCTCCCAGCAGCACAAGGATTTCTCCTCCACTCATGTTGCCAGAAAATTTTTGTTTGTTTGTTTCTGGGCAGTGGGAACAGCAGTCTTTTATCCTAGTAATAGTACTTTTCATTTCAGAGCTACCACATGAGACGGTCATGCTTGTCAGGCTGCTTTTGAAAGTAAGCTCCTGTCAAAGGCACAGTTTGCTGGGTACGTTGACTTAATGATGCATTTAAAAGTACACAAAATTTAGGGTCTATTCGGAGTTAAGTCTGTTTGCAACAAAATTTTAACAGGAAATGGGAAATTAGAAAAATGCAATCTCCACATGTTGCAAAGATAACAAAAGTCTGGAAAAGAAGAGACCATTTATCTCCTTGACTGTTTATTTGTCAATGCAGGTTCATTTAGTGCACATAACAGTGAAACTGTTCATTCTTACTGGGATTACGAATGAAAGGGAATTGATTATGCCACAAAGAAACGGCTACATTATAATTACTCCACTGAATATGTGAAATTCAATGATCTAGAAACTTAGCATAGTGACACAAATCAGGAAGGGATTTTAAACAAATGAGGAAGCAAGATAAAAAGGAATGAAATCCTTAAATTTTGCTTGAAAGCCATTTGTGTTCACCTAAAGAATCACAAGAGAAAACCACAGTCTATGAATTTTCTTCCTGTAACAATTTTCCAGTGCTTCTTGTGCACTTTTATAATTTGACTGAAATTTCACTGGCTAGTATAATCATTTCAATTCCAGAAATGTAATATATTCTTATAACTTCAAATAGTCATAAGTTGCTCTTTTCCTCAACTATTCATATGGTGTTTGATAGTTAACTAAAGTGTCATTCAGAGTAAATTTTGTAAACACTTTCTGCCTGTTCTCACACTTAGCATGTTCAACATAGATACATTTTTCTATGGAAACGTCATTCTTGGTTGTGGAAATACTCAAAACCCATCTAGAAAAGGTCCTGAGCAATGTTTAAAAGAGTGAATATCTTTAAGACCCTGCTTTGAGCAAGGCATTCACCCAAATGACATTCAGAACTCCCTTTCTGTGTGAACTATTCTATAATTCCATGGTCAGTGGTGGTGTACAGGATTAAGAACTTTTGATGAGCTAAAGCAGAAAATGTGGCAAAGGCAGGGAAGAGACAGGCCCACCACCTTAGGAAGCAGCACCCCTGTCCTGGCTACATGACTGGTGGCCATATGGTCAGTGCTACACCCATGGCAGGCTTAAGCTTTCCATTAATATGAGATCAAAGCACACCACGGGCACCCTCCATCAATGCTATTTTTGTGATGTCAAATCAGATACTACAGCTCAAAAACTGTGGTTTATTCTCTCTGCTGTCCTCATCCCTGCCCAAAATTGGACTGATATCACTGTCCCTTGCCAGGCCTGCTTAGAGCAGTGACAGGAACTGTCCCAAAAGCAGCAAGAGGAAGACGTGCTCCAGAACTACTGAGTCACAGCCATCATGTCCCTGTAGCACCCCCTGACATACCAAATTAAAAAAATGTGAAGGGATAGGCTCTACTTTCCAGCTGTAGGTGGCCACAAAATAGGCTCTTGGATCCAAGTAAATCAGAGTGGCTCTTTGGTCCTGCTCTTGATAAGCATTTGACAAAGGACACAAGACCTGGGCCAGAGGAGCTCCTACTGGGGTAGAGACCAGAATCCTGGCTGCCTGGGACAGAGGGTCATAACCTACTGCAAATAACAGTAGGGAAGGGATGATAATGTATCCCAGGCTGCCCAAAATATTATTGGAAATGGCAAGTGCCAGCAGCAAGTTCAGGTTTTTTGCCTTGGGTTTGTGAGACTAGTATAGCTGATTAGGTGGCTTTGGCTAATCAAAAGCCTTAGATTTTATCTTAGGCATTAATTACAGAGAGCAAAAGGAAGAAGTCACTTATGACCAAAAATTTCACATTTGAAGGTCCTGCCTGAATTTCAGTTAGTTCTTGGTATCTGTCAAGATCCTGTAAAGACCATATAAAGTTAGTAATCAGAGAAGTTGGGGGGTAGATGTTTTGAAAACAATATACACTGAAATTAGTCTTAATGCTGCATATTTTTATACAGTTTAAAGTCAGGTATCAAGTTCAATTTATTGTCAGAACCCAGCAGTCCTATCCATCATTATTTTTAAATACACTTGGAAAAATTCCAATATTCTGAATAGATTTCTACACTTTATTGAAGGGTGCTTGAAATGGCATCTGTAGAGTGTCCTGAAGTGACAACAGCAGAAAGGACTGATGGAAAGTGTGCATAGGACACATGTTCTGTGAGAGGCTTTCTCCAGCAACGACCACCTGGATCCCTGTAGAGTTCAGTCAAACCTACACAATGGGATTGACAGGGATGTCTGCTTGAATTGTCAGTAAATTTGGTTTTTTAATCAAAACTTAAAAACAACTCTACTAGGTCATATTGAAAGTCAATTTAACCTAGAATCCTATCCCTGCTGGTGTCCAAAAGCAGGTGTTTAATGGAGAGCACAACAGCTGACAAACGTCAAGGGGTGACTCTTTATTTACCTCTCTTTGGCGTCAGCATTTGCAGCTCTGGGATTTCCTGAACCAGATGTAGAAGTTTTGAATTTGTCTGTATATGGAAACTGGCATGCAATTAACCTTGGGTTTGAATTTTTTCTAGCAACTGCAGAGTAAGTCCTCAAATAAACAAATTTTAATGTGTGATAAATGTAAGATGATTTGCTCTGATTTGCATGGAAAAGGAAACAAAAAATCCACATAGGCAACTATCAACAGGCTAGCTAATAGACTCAGTGTATACTGTTACAAAACTTTCCTCTATACATATGCCTCCAGAAATCCAGCAGTGAAAGAATATATTATTGTGGTATTTCTTGGAAAAAATACACTATTTTTTCATCAAAGGCTTATTTATTTTTTTTTCCTATTTAATCCCTTTGGATGTTCTGCTATTTCATATGCACCAAGACAATTTGTGACATGAGTCATCTTCTGTGGTTTTTTTTAAAGTTCAAAATTTTAATTTCTTTTCTGACTAGTTCATCCTATTAAATGGTCCATGGAGAGAACAAATTAGGGCGGTGTAGTGTAACATGCAGAGTGTCAAAATGTGAAAAGACTTTCTAATTGTTTGTACAGCAGAGGGCAGAGATTTGGTTTACTTGAAGAGACATACTGTTTTTTCCCTCATAGTTAAAGACATTCTATTGCTGTTCTCATGCCAACACAGCTTGACTCATGATTTTTGAACTGATGACTTCTAAAAGAAACATCTCTGAAGAAAAATACACTTATCTTTTGTAAATAGCCTAGTGATAGACTATTATGGCTTAGTTCAAAGAACTAAAATATAGGTTCAACCCTTCCTGTGAAGAAGAATGGTAGATCTGTGTGCGCATTATCTTTTACTATTACTTCCATTAAAAGAAATTTTCTCTGATCAGTTTTTTCTTCCTTAAGAATTTTGGATTTAATATCAATTTTGCATTTAATATCTCAAGCCAGTTACTCTATATTCTTTATGCAGTTCATTCTTCATTTTGGTCTTTGGATGCTTCCTGCTGCCACTCTGTGCCCCACTATTTGGACTTCATCAGGAAGTGTACATGCCCAGAAACTGCAAGACTGTATGTCTTCTAAACAGTGGTGTAAATAGTCCACACACATTTTTGTATGTAAAAATGCCTGAAATGAAAGGCCACATTCATGTTGGTGTGACTATTAAGTATAGTGATTGATAAAGAGTAAGAAAGAAAGAAATTTGGAAGACTCAGCCTATTTTGTGAATTAGTCTGTAGACAACATGAACTAAAGGTCCTGTATCACTGGTAATGCTTTAGGAAAAGTCCTGCAACTGCTGACAGAGGGAAAGAGATGGTCGTGAAAGAAAGGAATTCCTTACTCTATGCTTTGAAATATTTGCATGATTTTTACTGTGTTCAGGGAAAGCTGTCTGTCTGCTCTTCATTAGTGAGTGAGTGACTTTGCTGTAGCTCTGAGATGCCCATGAGACCAGTCACAGACATTCCCAGCCTCTTCAGAGGCAGAGCAGGTGCAAGGACAGAACACGAGGATCTTTGGCACCTTTCTTGCTCTTTGAAGCAGGTCAGCCTGGGCACAAGGCTTTGGCTGCAGACAGGAGTGAGGTGATCTCAGGCCAGCTCGGGTTGATGGCTCTGGCATGTGGACCACAAGCAGCTTCTCTGACATGCTGCTGCACTTTAGAGATGCAGCATCTTTTATCTACCACTGAGTGGAGTCCTTAACAAGACTACAGATGTGGAAGTGCAGATTCCCCAATTGCTGTGTGACATTTTACTCAGAGCCGCCTGGCAGTGAAGCTGTATCTGGCATGGCAGCGAGATTGTTCAGGGCATGGGTGAGTACTAGGCTTGCCATCAGGGTGTCACAAACAGAGGGTTACCTTTTGGCACCATTGTCAAATGCAGAGTCTACTGAGTATTTAATACAGATTTTTGTTTTGTTAGTTTAACAACTGAGAGAGATGCTTATAAACAATATTAATTTCAAAATGTGTGTATCTTAACTCATTATAATTCACTGGCCCTTTCTCTGGACAATGTCTTATATCATACACTCACCCCCAGTCTCTTCCTGTGGCTGTGATTACTACATTAACCCACTCAGAAAGCTCAGCTGATGCTCCCATATATTCAGCTCCCATGGTCAAGTAGATGAGTGTTTCCAGTATGTAGTAAAAGTTGCATTCCAAATCAAGGTCCAAACCAGATATGAGGTTTCAAGAAATTGGGGTCCCAATTCTTCAAGAAATTGATTATATTGTAAGTGTGAAATAAAACCACAACAATCGAACAATATAAATAAATCAATTGTGAAAAGAAAGTAAAGAAATAGGAGCTAAAAGCAACTATTTTCCTCATCTTCATATTTCTGAGTGGCTGTGGGTACCTGTTTGTCATCCTGCAGTCACTTATATTGTCTCCAGTATCAGATTCTCTTTTGAGATTTCTATCTACCTCTCAGTACTCTGCTTCTTGTTAGTACCTTAAACCCTGTAATTGACTGATTTTCTCAATCTCTTCATCCTGAGACTGATGTGCAGGGTCCCTCCATGAGTGCCCACTACTGGTCTCTGCAAAAGCAAATTGCCATGGAGGAGCAGACATGGATCCGGTCTCTTCCTTCATATCACTCCTGTCTGTGTGAATAGACAGAGCAGCAGAGGAGAAAAAAAAGCACAGAAGATGCTTCACCTGGCTTGTACAGAGAAATCGGTGATGATACCACGCGTGGGAGCATCCTTCCTCAGAGATACTCAAAATGGGAAGTTCAGCAAGGCAATTGCAAAAACAACTATTATATATAATTCCTAAGACATAGCATTGTGCAAATCTGTTGTCATGTTGTAACTATCAAGTTCTTACCTTGCATTTTGCTTCAGTCTCATAAAAACAGATACTATATAAATCTTCATTACACAGACACACTGTGTTATCTCACTGGAATGTGTCACTTCCATGTCACACTAACTATATTGTGAAACAATACATCACTTCATGTTCTACAGCTTCAAAGTATCTTATTTTCAATTTAGGAGGTATTTCAAAGATGCTTGAATAAGCACGTTCTCTATGGCTCTGAATGCCACTGAAAGAGAAGTGCAAATGCAATTTCTTTCTTCAAATGCTAAAGCAAACAATAGAAGGCATGATGTAATTTAAAGCTTAAAGGTCTTAGAATTTTATGTATCCTGTGAATAGGAACCTATAATCATATACATAATAGAAATAGGGAACTGAAAAGGTCCTGCCCAAAAGCAGTGTCAGCTAAAACTGATCAACTGCTGAAAGATCCAACACCTCTTTTAATGTTGCCCACAGCAACCATGATTTCACCTCTCCTGGGCAGCCTTGTTAAAGCTTCTGTACTAATAATGTTGGAGTGCCTTGCAGTATTGCTGGCTCCTCAGGACCGCTGGGCTAGAGTAGCTCTTGGTTGCTCCAGAACAGGCTGGGAATGGCTGTGTTCAACCTGCTTAGTGGGAATGGTCCCTGGAATGCTGGACAGGCCAAACTGGACCTAGAAATCCCTTTGAGGAACTGTTCACTGTCATGGGTGAAGGACACACACCTACACTCATTTACTGAGTAGACAACCCTGCAGTATTGCCTTTTCCTGAGTACTATTTAATTTAAAATAATTAATGGTGCCTAGTTACCAGCTGGGCTTATACCATGACACGAAGTTTAAATGATTTATTATTACACTTTCCCATTATTTGAGCCGTTAACATACAGAATAGTGCCAAAGCTTCATAAAACCCTTGTCAGTACACCTACCAACTCAATATAAGCTACTAATTACTGGGGTTTTTTTAGGACTGTGATTGCTTATTCACTAGTCATCTTCTCATGATTAGCAAATAGTACTGATTTTCCACTACTTTTCTAGGAATTCAAGTTAGTCTGCCTGACTTATAATTCCTTGATATTTTGATATTTTCAAACCTCACCTAGTTTCCCCCAGTGTTAACTGAGAATTTAAAATTTCTCCAAGTATTCCAGCTTGTCTCTAAGAGTTAAAAATAACCAAATCAATCTGCTTTAAAAAGAAAAAGGTAATTTATGGGGTTGTCTTGTAGCCCAAACATCACATTCAGTTTTCATCTTTAATCTATCTTGTTGTTTTTTGCAGAGTTGGACAAAATTTGAGTGAACTAAACAATGTTCACAGTATAGGAAATGATCTTGCAAATATTTCCTTATCTTCCATTGTTTCCATGCCTCCTAATGAATGTCTGACAAAATGCTGTGGAAATGAAGAGCAGGCTTTAAGCATGCTATGTTTTGGTACAAAGCATTAGGCTCCTGAGTGCAGTGACACTTCCTCATGTGAAATGAGAAGAAAAATGTATTCTGCACTGAAGCTTTCCAGAATAGACTTAAGTGTGATAGACTAAGACACTGCCAAGAAAAAGTGTGAAATTATTGAAAATGGGGGCAGGAGCCCCAACTCACTTTAAACATTGGCTTCATAACATGGAAAATCAGCTAAATTAAGAGTACTCTGTACATGCAGTGATATGAACAGCATCCAAAAAAAGTGTGTTTTGATGGATGATGTACCTACTTAGATGAATATTTAGAGAAAAGCAGTAGCTGGAAAAATCATGACACTGGCTGCAGAGAATGTGGCCTTGGATAGTCCTTTAGCTGTGAGCTGGCTCTGACTTGAATCTGAAGCTTTGACCAAGGCTCACCAGCTTTCTAGAGACAGTTCAGATCATCTTGGCAGTTTTTAGTGCAGTGTACTGGCAATGTAGCTGAAGAACTGAAAACATTTTTCTAGATGTCTTATAGACTTCACAACATTATAATTTTGTGCAGATGCAAAAATTAGAGGATACATGATTTGACTGGAAAGGAGGAGCACCTGATGGATTGATCAAGGGCAGAGCTGGGAACAGAGACATTAACCTTTAATTGTGTTCTGTTCCTGTATGTGTTCAAAATCAGGACAGATTTGGGTAGTGCTCTCCTCTGATGAAGTATTTTTTAAGGTGGTTACTCAGTGCTAGCAGTGGCTGCAGTTTACTGACTGTCCTGTTCACAACAGTCAAAGCATTGTGGAGTACTGGCACGGGTAAAGGAAGCTGAATCCAAGCCTTTCAAAGTTCCTAAATGTGGTGCTGTTATGATCCAGTTTTAAGGGTGTTAGAAATGACTCTGCCCAAATTAAGGTGCAAACGAGACCATATGTCAGCGACAACAGTAAGAGTTTTATTTGATAGTAAGTATGAGAGAGAGATAGAGAGAGAGAGAGAAAGAAAGAAAGAAGTAGAAAATAGTTGGGGGCACAAAGAGTTACAGAGACAGAATTAAAGAATATCACTGCTCTGTGGGTCCCACTGGTGCCTCAATAATCCTCTCCAGCTGGTCTCTTGGTGGTGAAGGTTGCCCCAGAAGGCACAGAGTCCCATGGGTGTACATGCTCAGGCTGGGTGGGCATGTCCAGCCATGTCCCCCTGGGGTGGGGTCAGTCTCTCACAGCAGACTCTGGGTCTGTTGCATCACGTGCAGTCCTGGGGGGCAAATCCTCTCACATGAAAGTCCTGTGGATGTGCCCTGTGGGGTTGGGGCTTCCACAGCTGGGCCAGTTTGTGTAACAGAGGATGGGTGTTTATTGCCTCTCACCAGAGGTTGCACCATGCACCCAAAACCTCCTCCTCCCACCTCGGTTGGGGGGAGTCTGTGTAAACCTGGCTTCTGTGAGCTGTGCTCTCCCCCCACCCCAAACTCAACTGGGGACAGTTGCAGCTGGTGGCTTTGGCCTTTTGTGGATGCACACCTTTCCTCAGCCTGAGGTGATTGAAGAATGCATTTCCCTTTATCTAATCAACAGTTTGACTTTCAGTTCAAAGTCCCACTCTTCAGGGAGGCTTCTTCAGTTGTAGCATCTTTATAATGAGCAAAACTTTATATCAATGTTTGAGGCATGAACTATTTTCAGTCTCTGACAGGCGCCTGGTTTGCCTCAGGTGAGATCATTCCCCACTCCTTTTCTGTGTCCATAGAGCAAGGAGTATGTGAGAGAAGAGAGAGAAGAGTCGTGGGGGAGGGTGGTCTCTCTGGATGCCCATGGCTGGTGGCTGGGCTGGTGCAGATATGGAGCCCTGGCCTCGGCTCCCTGCAGTATGTGTGGTTTGTATTGTCAGCACTAACTAGGCAAACAAAACTTGTCTTGAAAATGGCATCTGAACTATAAATCCCATCCATGCCCATCACCCTTGTAGCTCTTTACAAGCTCAGATGACTATCTGCCTAAATATGGATTAATTTAGGGAATTATCAGATAGATGCCTTTCTCTCCAAAACAGGCAGTTCTGCACAAATGGTAAGACTGACAGAGTGTGCCCAGGGCATGTTCAGGCTAAGTAAGGTGATAGTTTCAGTGTTAGACAGTCCTGAGAAGTCAGTAAACTGAACTGATGACTGAGCCTTAAGCAAATCATTTTCTGCTCCTATAGAGTTATAAATTCAAACCATAAAAAGAAATAAAAAAGAAGAAAATGCACTGCAGTGATGTTACAATGCTCAGACTATGCCTAGAAGAGTTGTGAGATATTTAGATGCCCTTTATAAAAAGGAAATCTAGAAACTATTTCAGACTAAAGCCAGCCCTTACAGCTATTTACAGAACTCCTTTTGCTGTTTTATTTGAACCAGTGTGTGCAACTTACCAGAAAAAAAAAACAAACCCAAACCCAAAGAAAGAAACCAAGCCCCACAGATATTTTTATAGTTTTGTAGTTAAGAGATTCCTTTGGTAACAGTCCATGTGAATGTCTGCTCTTTCTATCTCCTTCTGTACCGTTAATTATGAAATTTCCTTCCTCTTTCAGAAAATAGGTTTGATACAATTGCAGTTGGAAGGTTTGCGAGGAGAGGAAGAACTCCAGTGTCTTTGCCAGTAGATGCAAAGAAACTTCAGTCACCATGTGTCTCCCCCCCCCAGGGATTGACAGCTAGATCAGGCCATGAATCTGTATTGGGCATTAGGAAGTTTTTCAGACATGGAATTTTTCACACACTCTTGTTACAGATATTTAAAATCATGTTCTGGACCTCACCAATCCACAAATAGTGGGGGAAGAAAATGTTTTAAATATATTTTTCTGCCAACTTTCCTGCTTCAGCATGCTTCTCTAAGGTATTCAAGTCAAACATGTCATTTAGATTTCACAGGGAATTTTACAAAGAGAAAAGTACATAAAAGAAAATTAACACAGAATCATAGAATACCTTCAGTTGGAAAGGATCCTTAAGGATAATCAAGGACAATTCCCTGAACGCTACACCGTATGACTAAAACCATTGTCCAGATGCTCCTTGAAGTGTTTGCCCATGGGAAATATTTTGAAGCAAAACTTTCTGGAAAGCGGCATACTTTTTTTTTTTTTTAATAAAAAAGGAAGCAGTGATAAAGCAAAGGAAGAAAACAAAGACTAATCACAGAGAAAATATTAAGAACAGGCATTTTTCCAGTTATTTTAAAAATGACTGTTATCCAGGAAGTATGGCTGGCCTAATTATTTTTTTCTTACACTATCCATTATTGAAACAATAGTCCAAAAATGCATCTTGATTATTTCCAGTGATTGCTGAGGCTCAGTTACCAAGAAGCAGTTAAAGGGTAGTTCAAAAGGTTGATGAGTGTATCTGTAAACCAGCAGTCATGGTGCATATGTTGGTCTGCTGCACCTCAGCCAAAATACTGAGGTTCAGATGCTTGTGTCATCAGGCAGGCCTATGCAACATCTGCAGCTGTGATGTGCACCCTTGGTGCAATCTCCTAGATGGGGGACTCTTCCATCCCCTGAATATGTCCCCTGTGGCCCCATCACAGGAAATAAAAAGGCTGAGAGCTGCTGAACTCCTGCTGCTCACTCTGATATTTATCAGGGTGGTGATGACTTTGGCTCTGTGGTTTACCCTCCAGTTTTAGCATGCTGTTCTCATTTTAACTCCCCACTCCCGTATTGTGGAAAATAAGAGAAATTTTCAAGCAGTCAGCTGCTTTTTCTCTCCAAGGAAATCTTGCTTAGGTATCACCTTCTCTTTCAAGTGTAAGGCTGATGTTGGATGATGGACTTTGAGATTTTTCCTTCACACTAGGGCTTTTCAGGTCTCACTCCCACTGTCCCTGGCACTAGCTCAACCTTGTATCATGTCTTTCTGTGTTTTTCCCTCCTGTGCTCTGAGTTCTTCCAGCACGTCCTCAGAAGTCATGTAATTCCTCTGCATCTTTCTGGGATTATGGGATTCCTTTAAAGGAGAAAAATTAGGGGGTTTGACATTATTTGCACTTGAAAATTATTTCCCCTCTATTGAAAAGTATTTTAGTTACAAAAGGAAAATCAATTTCTGAAAGGCACAGACAACAAAGAGTCTTTTTCATTTGTATAGTAGAAATAGGAGAAGAACATCAAACGCAGAAGATGACACACATTTTTATTGATGGATATCAAAAATCAGTGGCACTGATTTGGGGTGTTAACTTGCAGTGTGTTTAGGTGCTGCTGTCCCTAAATATCATTAATGAAATGAGGCTGAGCTAGTACTAAACAATTCAAGAAGGAGTCTGATAATGAGCCAGTGACTTCCTGTGTCAAATGTACATCTCATTCAACAGAATACATTACTCAACAATGTTTTGGGGTATATCAACTTACAGATTTTAAATGGGAGAATAATAAATTAGATGTCTCTATCAGATAAAGACAATTTTTTGGTCTGGAATTTGTTTCCTCTATTCCTGCTTGAGATGGGATCACTGATATTTCTTGATTGCACCTGCAACATGAAAGATAAGAAGATTGTAAGGATTCTTATTTTAGCAAAAAGCTCATTTGAGCAATAGTGTTACATCTATGTCTTGTTCTTGCTCTGCAAGCATATAGTGTATAATAAATATAATGATGTTCTGGTAACTATAAACCAAGACCGTTAGCAAAGCAGGTATTAAAGGAACATCTCTTATCATAAGTCAAAGTTCAATGTTAGTTTTCATGATCTTTTAATTGAATTATGTAATCCACAACCTTCCAAACATAAAAAGAATTATATTTATTGTTAAATATGATTTAAGCATGTGTAACATTCTAAGATGTTACACAACTTGCATTCTTTCCAGGAGATTACATTAATGATTTAACACTGCTACGTGAAATTCTTCAAAACTTCAGTCTGAAGAGAAGCCCATAAGACAAAGCTGATTTAATTTCAATACACAAGTGCAAAGGAACAAGAAGGCAGTGCCACCTCCTGCCCAGAGCTCCCCAAGGTATGTGTCAGGTGCAAGTGACATTGTTAGGTTGGCTGTTCTAACTTTGCTCTCCCTTGGAGTCTGGCCTCAAGGATCAGCAGGTATTCCTCTGTGGGAACCAGCGCAGTACTGGCCATAGGAGGAGAGGTGCAAGAACACCAGGTGTGTTTGGAGTATCAAGGATTCAGTGCAATTGTTCAGATAGCCCTAAAACTTGTCTGAAACCTGGCTGAAGGGAAACCAATGTTTGCCTTACTGCCAGGCTGCAGCTGGCACTTGTGTGGCTTGAGGAGCCAGAAAAAAATAGATCCTTTCCTTTTTATTTCTTGGTTATTGCAAAATGTCCAACTGAGAAGAAAATGGAATTCCTCTGGGACTTTATCCTTGTCACGAGTACATTTTGTCATCATCTGGAAAAGAAAATTCAGTTAACTTTGCCCTAAGATCTGTATCTAGCATTTCCTTGTAATTTCTTATTTCACAATTCAATTTCTTCCATTTATTTTAATCCTTTTTTATTTTTTCAGGAAATTAACCCACTTTCTTTCATTGTCTTTCTGCTAAGCAGACAAGCAGGATCAAATCCTGTATTTCCGAAATGCAGTCATCTTGGCTAAAAACAGGAGAGGATAACAAATTTTCTTGATATATTTTTGCTAGAGGTGCAATCAAATATGTTACTACACTTCAAATGATATTTTTACATCAGAGACTGGTTTTTATCCATTTAGAAGTTTTTCTAAACAAAACAAAATATTTCCACTGTGAAGATCTTCTGTGATAAAGTCAGGCCCTTATACAGTTATAGGGACAGTCTATAGTGGTTGGACAGGAGTATTGGGAGTGTTGTTTTCTTAAGTTTCCATCTTTAAGTTTGGAAAACAAAGTGCTGAGTGCTGGCCCTGGGTAGGATCTTGATCTGGGTAAAAAGCAATATGTGGCATTTCCTGAAATAGTGACTGACTTTTCATATGGCTCTCAAACAAGATTTACCTGCTTCACAAGAAAAAGAAACATTGATTTTACAACAAGTCATTTTTCAAGTAGTTTTGGGTGCTTGTTTTCTAGTTGCACTTATGTAGAAATGCAGCAAATGGCGAACTCCTGTAGAAGGGCAGAAATTTTTCTAATGTCCTGCAGAATGAATTTCACTTAAGTGTTCTAAAATTCACTTCTGTCCTATTGCACATATGGAAATATGAGACTTCTGTGTTTTCCCGATAGTATTTTTTTATTCTGCATAGGTAAGATATAAGATTTAAAAGCTAAGGCCGAATTTCTCCCTTTAGTGTTTCACTGTTGATTTGATCCCATGAGCTCCCCACGTTTCCTCAGGAGAGACAGTGGGAAATTAGTAAGATATAAACTTTTGTGACCACCTGCTTTCCCAAGGAAGCATGGTTTGCCCCCAGCGAGAAGTCATTCTTGTTTGACTGTAAAATTTGTGGCACGTGGTCTTGTTTTTTTGAAACGTGGCATGTGACAGAATGTTTCCTTATTTAGCACTCAGAGCTTTTTACCCAACCATCCAGCCTGCAAAACTGAGGAGGACCAGCTGCTGTCCTCTCTTCAGCAGGACTTTATTGCCAGCAGCTCTCACCATCCAGGTTTTGCTGTAGGGAAGAAAAGGAAACAGCATTTACAATTATGTTTTTCAGGTTCTTGGTTGTTCTCTCTCTCATTCACAGTGCTTTGCAGCTCGCAGGTAAGTGCCTCTTGCTTGCTTCCTGTGAAGGTTTTCATGCAAGTGCTTCCAATCCTCTGGCTTTTCTGGGTGATTGTGGTTCTGTGGTACTGCCAATATGTATATTATTAGTTGGGGTTGGGGAACCTCTCAATGGCAGGCAAGAGGCAGGATCTCACAGAAAAATGAAATGGTTAGAGAAGGTTGCAGAGACTCAATTCTTAATGGCTTTATTCATGTATAGTGGCACTATCATTTCAATAACCCCAGAAGATCAGACCTAAGAAAATAATGAGCTATGCTTAAATGTCTTTTAAAAAATTTATTTAATTCTTTACTTCTGGGTTCTGATTTTTGAGCTGTTGGTATCTGGGTAATGGCTAACAAACTCAGGCAGTGAAAATCTCTAGAGTGGTGAAATGTGGAAATATTTGTAAGACATTAAGATATTCACAGATGATGGCTGTAAAGGGGGTTTATTCGCTGTTTTGAACAGACTCATTGAATTCACTGGCATTGATAAAATGGATGGAATAATTTTTTAAAAAATAAAATTGGATTAAGTTTAGGAAATATCTTATGGAATTGCAGTGACAACACAACTGTTATCCCTTTAGCTGGACTTCTCTTTTAGGTTTTAATCAGGTGGCTTCTGCAGACCTGAATATTTAAGGTTAAATCCTTTCACCTATTTAACTCCACAGGAAAACTGTCACAGTTTGTCTCAGAGTATATGGTATTTTTTTAAATCACCATGGTCTGACTGGAGGTCAGAATAATTATTTTCAGTGTACTGCATATTATCAATTACATTGATTGCAATGTTTTGCAGGCTTTTAATGAAATGTCTTTAACCTCTTAAGTACATTTTTATTAAATTATATACCTACTGATCAAGACGTATCAGGGACCAAAACTCATTATGAATCCTACAAGTTTTGGCAGAAAATACAGCTGCATGGGTCACAAAGTACGAGACAAGGCAGCAGAGAAAATTCATAGGCGCAGCTCACAATTGCTGCTGATAAACTCACTGCAGAACTGAAATTAGCTCCCCTACTTCTCCCTTACCTTTAGGCCAACACTTTAGGCATGATCAGACAAACTGCCTGGAGAGCTAGGGACCCAATTTCTGGTACAGGTGTACCCTCTACCTTCTACCTGCCTTTACATACTGGCAAGTGTCAGATGCTGCTACTCCCTGGTCCTTGCTACTTCCTCAGCAATTGGCTTCCCAAAGTCATTCCTACTTTTATAGTCAATGGCTCATAGTAGGGATGGCATGTCTTGTAGGTCTGCAAGGCTGAGTAGTCCAGAGTGACCCCTGAGAAGCCAGTTCACTCACATTTATATGATGAAAAGGAAAGGAAAGGTGGATTTGGGAGTGAGGAGGCAAATGGCTCAGCAAAGATGGCTGTGTACCCACTAGGAAACCTGTAAGATCTGGCAGGGTGAGAAAAGTTTGCAGAGGTCACACGTCTACAAGGCCACACATCTGGGGATAGGCTGGAACAAGGTAATCATAATATGAGGGAATTCACATGACTGATGTATAACCATCCAACAAGCTGTGCTTAGCTCAGCTGCTGCTGCTGCCCGCCACTGATCCACAGTATGGTGACGTATAATCATGACATTCCCTTTCTGTTGTCTACTTTATTTTTAATCAGTAGAATTGATGATGCCATGGGCCCTGTTGAAAAACATAATGTTTTTATCTGATATGAATGAACTTCTTGTTCATGTGAATGGGAAGCAGAATCATATCACATATCCACTATACAAATATTGCATATTAACAATTTCCTATGTGTTGTTTTGTTTTACAGACATTGAAACATTTTTACTATATAATAAAGTCAACAAGCTCTGTCTTGAGGCATCTATTGCACAGTCAGTTAGAACTGCCACTTGCAATCAAGACAATGAATCACAAAAATTCAGGTGGATCACAGATCATCAGCTTATGAGTGTGAAACTGAAACTATGCCTGGGGGTGTCATTGAAGAAGGATCAGGCCATGGTCACCCTGTATCCCTGTAATCAAAAAAGTGAGCTCCAGTGGTGGGAATGCAGAAATGAAAGCCTCCTTGCAATCCAAGGAGAAGATTTGTTTTTCAGTCCTGGTAACGAAGAGCATGAGAACGTTTTGTTAAAGAAGGAGCTGAGTGCAAAGAATAAGTGGAATATCTATGGGACCATGGATGTTTTATGTTCCCAGGGATATGAAGGTACAGAAAATTGATTCTTTCATCCTTTGCATTAATTCCTTTGTGAGTGTTAGAGTGTTTAGGATCCTTGGCTCTGATATTCTGACTCCTTCCATGAACACTAGAGTTTTAGGAAATCCATGCACTGAGGTAGTTAACATTGAATTTAATGCTATATTTATGCATGCATTATACGCACACTATTTTTTAGTCTATGTATTATAGTACATTAGTATTTCACGTATTATAGTATTGCATGTGCTCTCCATATATTTTATAAATATATATTATTAGTGTATATGTATATACATGCTTACTCTTATAGTATGTATAAGTATTCTCTAAAGTCACTATTGCTCACCGTACTGTGTCACTATATTATTAACAGAGCACATAAACACTGATAAGTTTCTTATACAGTCACAGGGATATGAAATTACATCCCCACGAAAGAAACACAATATGGGTGAGCTGAGAAAGGTCTTAAAGTACTGATTTAAGTGGAGGAAGAGTGGCTTTTTTGACTCAGCAAATGAGGATGCTCATGGAATAATTATAGTCACCAGCGCAATTACCTTTTTTCATTAGCTGAAGTCTGATTGTTCTGAATGGCTTTCCTACATCCAGAATGAATGCTCTAAAAGCCACCTCACAGGATATTTGAACACTGAACTCAGCTTTACATGTGGGAAGCCTCTTCACTGTTTGAGATTCTTAAATGGTCACTGGAATAAAACCAGAGGGAGATAGTCTAGTATATGTTTACTTTTTTCCAGGAATCAAGACTTATAAATATTAGCTCCTGCTCTTGCATGTGTTATATAAATATTAACGTTTGAAATAGAAGTATCTTAGGGTAGCACTCTGGAAGCTTATTAAGATTGTAAAAACATCTTGGACAGAAACTTAATTGTAGACCTCACTAATGATATATTACCTTACATCAGAGTAGCATTGCTCTAAAACAAATGTAAGCAGCTTAAATCTGAAAATGTGTTGAAACGATTTTTTATGATTATGGGACAGGAACCATGGAAAGCTTTGAGAGGCATTTCAGCCACAGGCTTTACTTTTCCCCTAGTTTACATTCATTCGTTATTTTTCATATTCACGTTATCATTTTGTCTTCCCAGAGACCTTCACGCTGCTGGGAAATGCTTTTGGTGCCCCGTGTGTCTTCCCGTTCATGTACAAGGAGCAGTGGTGGGCGGAGTGCACGGCCGCGGGCCGCACGGACGGCTGGCTCTGGTGCGCCACCACTGCCGACTACGACACGGACCAGCGGTACGGGCTTTGCCCGTCCAGAGGTAAAGAACCTGTTCCCACACAGTTCCCCTCAGCGTTGGCAAACCAGCATGAGCAGAATGGGATTATCTTTATAATAACAACTCATAACTTACAAGAACGTATTTTAGTATATGATACATCGCCACATCCTGCGGCTCGCTATGCAAGGAAATATCGTTGCATGAAGATGTGAAGAGAGTGATTGTAGAACAGCACTCAGTTCCCATTAACTGTGGGGATGTTGTTGAGCAGCACGATAATTTTGAGCTCCTTACTGTTTCCCAGCCAGGATGTGTGCTGTCACTGTTGTACAACCCTTCTCTGAGGATTCCCATTCTGATGGGTGTGGGCACAAAAATGAGCACTGTAGGAGGATTGATGTCGAAGTTAATATTTCAATCTTCATGATTCTCATGTGAATATGTTTTTTCACTAAAGTGGAATGTGTCCTTTTATCTGTGCTGTTAAGTCCTGTTCATATTGTCCAGGAAGTAGCCTTTCCATCCCTTTGATATCTGCCTGGCATTTCTCTGCAATTTCAATCACTTTCTTCTATTTTTGTGGTCACTTCCCCCTCTATCTCCCTTTATGGCTTTGTTCTTGTCAGGAGAGCTTAGCATCCATGACATTGAAATCTCCACCTGACACATCTTGTCTTTCCTCTGTATTTCTCCCCATGGCCCCTGTTCAGCATTGTCCTTTATTATTGGAATACCCCTTTACTCCAATTGATTTAAAGTGGACTTTCAGTGTGACACACATCCTTAGTCAACTATGCTTTCCAGGTCCCTGCAAAGATACCTCAGACACTGAGCCCTGAAGGTGAGTGACATAGGGTCATTGAATAATTTTCAGTTTTTGAAAGCTAGTTCAAGCTTTCAATTCTTTTTAATTTCATCTTCATACTGACTTTTGGGAATAATCAAATACATGATACAATTTTGTATTGTACTTGATTGAGCATGTATAAATCTTCAACAAGTCAAACATGCAAAGGTAACCGGAGGAGGAGCACCTCTGCTGTGTGACAGGCGCTTCCAGAGGCTCTTCACAAGTGGATGGGATTTATCCAAGAACCTTTTTGATGCTGAATTCAGGTCTAGTGCTGGTTCTTACAGCTCTCAGTGGGAACTGCTGTCCAGAGAGAGAAGGAGATGTTGTGAAACTTTTTAAATTTTTCACGTGGGATTTCTGCCACAGCACTCCATGCAATGTATTTTCCTATGCAATCACTTCCCTTCCGGTAATTCCTGACTTTTCTCTCTTCATGAAACAGGAGGCAGTATAGGCCAGATTTACCTGTCAGTTTACCAGCCTTAATTTTCTCCTTCTCCATCTGCTTGTAACATTCTCAGTGGTCTTGAAAGAGCAGCCCAGGTGACATTTAAGGAGATGAATGAGAACCTGCCACACAGAACAAGAACTGCAATTCAGTTTTCTGCTGGCAAGTTTCTGTGACCTCTGTTGTAATTATTTTCTTCACAGACACAGACAGCACCTGGACTACAGATCTGTCAACAAATGTTCACTACCAGATAAACTTTGACTCAGCTCTCACGTGGCACCAGGCCAGGAGGAGCTGTCAGCAGCAAAATGCAGAATTATTGAGTATCACAGACATTCATGAACAAACATACCTTAAAGGTAAGGCAGTAAAGCAAACCCTGGGTTACATTCAGGATCTATTCAGGCCGTCATAACAGCTAGGGATTATTTAGTATGAATTTGGCCATTACCTTTGGACCTAAATATGTGTGGGTAAGAAAACAAAATATTTTAGAATTTTTAAATTCATATCAAAATTGCTGTCAAATTTACATAGAATTCAAAGTATTCCAGCATCCTGCAAGTGTCACGGTTTGACTTTATGTTTACAAACCTGAGTTTATATTAAAACACCATTGATTTTTTTTTTTTTTTTTTAATGGGGGAAAAAATCCTGAAAAGTAAATGAAAGTTTTACTTTTGGTAAAAAGGAAAGTTTTAAAAAAAATTGGGAAAAAAATTTTCTTTATGCCAAAAGAAAGATGTGTTTTGTTTCAAATGCAGTTTTGACAGCTGTTTTTTTCATTCACTTGGCAAACTGAAAAATATCAACTTTACTCATCCATGTATAGCTGAGGGAATGATATGGAAGAAATATTTATTTTTCATTTTAGGGATTAATTTAACTTCCAACAGATTTATTATCATTGTTTATTCTTACACTTTACCAATATTTCTTTCTAAATGTACAGAATTTAGCCTATTCTGCAGAAACAGTTTTATTTTGGATATAATCTGTGGATATAATCTGTGCCTATTTTTCATTAGTTGATAAAATAAAACAGGGAGTTTCTGTTTGTTTACCTTTTTAGAGTATTCAAAGCTTTGGTATATTTCAATTTGTCAGGTATCTCAGTATCTACAAATATTTGCAGTTAGATATTTAGGAATTGCAAGTCTTCCTAGAGACACTGTTAGTGACCATTGCTAATACAAAAGTGATTTATAAAATAATTTATTTTCTTTTTGTAACTTAGAATTAACAGAAGGTACAGATTCTGCACTTTGGATTGGACTCAACAGACTAGACTTGACTAGTGGATGGGAATGGACTGGAGGCAGCCCTTTCCAGTACTTAAACTGGGCTCCAGGTAGATGTGACTGTGTTTGATTCTGTATTTCTAAAGAGAAAATATACATACCTCAAATACTGCTGTAAATTTCATTATCAGAGAGATATTCCATAAGTATTTTAGCTTTTCTTCCTTTAGCTTTACAAAAATCTTTTTTTCTATAGCAATAAAAGACAGAAACCTTCAATGTATTGCAAAAATATTTTAGCTGTGAAAGCAACACTCCCTGTCCCAAAAACATTCAGTCTTCCATTTCTTGACTAGCAACTAAAGTATGAGTTTACAGGTTTGTATCTACTTACCTAACTTACACACTACATTTCATACAGACATTTCCCCTACTAGAGACCTACCTTAGCTCTTGACAAAGCTGGGAAAGACATGACCTCCATCACTTCATCCAGGAGTGGTCTCTCATGTGCATTTTAGACCTCAGAGCTCTGTTTGTCTTTCAGAAAAGTTAATTTTTTTTTTAATCTGTACTTTTCCCAAAGGAAGCCCCTCTCCAGAATCTGGAAAGCTCTGTGCAGTTTTGAATCCTGAAACAAAAGCTAAATGGCAAAATTGGGAATGTGATCAGAAACTTGGCTATATTTGTAAGAAAAGGAACTTTCCTTTGGTTCCGTCAGGTACGTTGATATATGTTGATAATTAAAGTAGGAACTGTTATCTGAACCACTCAGCATATTGACAAGGACGAACAGAAGAATTAGAAATAGAAATGATTTCTTGTTTCTCTGGTTTCTTTTTACAACTATTGAAACCTTTCTAGTCTGATCTCCTGTTCCACAACATACAGAATGAAACAGATAAAAGCAAAAAAAGTCCAACTAGTCCCTCCTGTCCATGTTTCAGCAGCTATGTCTCCCCTTTAAGTACACACACTGCTAACCATCAAAAGGGAGAACGATCCAAAAATTATTTTTCAGAAGAGGGACATCAGTAAAAATAAGCCCAAGAAAGAAAGATGGAGAACTTAGTGTGGTTCTAAGTCATTCTCCAGGACTTGTGGTCAACCAGCACCCAGATTAGTAAATTCAGGGTCTCTGCAGAAGAGGTGGAAGATCAAGACTGTGAATGATCGACACAGTGAAGTGAGAAAAGATATTTTAAGTGTATGAAGATTTCCCTGTTGGTGTATCTCTATGCATTCTTCTAGCTATAAATCTGTCTTATGACTGTTACTCTATCAATATACTTAATCCTTTAAAAATTCATAAACCTTCTATGTTAGCTGCAGATAATGTCTGATTTCTCCTATTTGACAAATAAATACTAGGTGATACAGAAGCTGATAAAATTAATAAATTACAAAATTAATACATGCAATTAATACATTATGAAATCAATGTATTTGTTCCAGACATTTGACTGATCTTAGACTTTGTATTAGATATTATTTTAATTGAAAAAGTTTCCTTTTCCAAGTTAAAAATTGCCTGATTTAGAATCACATTTTTGTTTACTACATTTTGTGTTCATCATTTCCTTATGATGAGAATTTCAAAAGAAAATTCTTAGTTTTGAACTTTTGCACAGATTAACTGGAAATATTTTCAATGTCACGTCCCTTGCACGGCAACTGAACTCCTCTAAAGCCTTGGTACGTGTTCCTAGGTGACACTGGGCCTGTAACTTGCCCAGATGGATGGGTGCCATATGTAGATCACTGCTATAAGATCTTCAGGGACAGCAAAGGATGGGAAGGAGCTTTGACCTCTTGTCAGAAGGAAGGGAGTCACTTGGCCAGCATCCAAAGCCTTGAGGAGCACAGCTTTGTGGTGTCGGAGCTTGGGTACAGTGAGTATTTCCAGGGGGTCTCTTGCCATTGTCTGTGTGGAAAACCAGACATCTGAATTGAAAGTTCCTGCTGAGTTCTGGATGTTGTCAAAACTCTGATTTTACTTATTGCCAAAATAATTGATTTAGGACTGGGGGGCTGGGCTTAGGGGCTTTCTCATTTTTTTCATTTTGTTAAAAGAAGCTTAAAAAATTCACGCTTCAAGTTACACAAAACCAGTATTTTAAAATTTGACTGGTGCAATGGAACTAAAAAGTAACTACTCAGAGTTCTATCATAAAATCATGGTGTATCAGCATTAGGCTGGTAATTCACACCCACTCTTATGAGGAAGAAGAGCAAAATTTTTTCATTTGGTGCAAAAATTTCCTTACAGCCTAATTTTCCAAAGCATACAGTCTTTATTTTAATATCTATATGAAAATATTAATTTATGAAATGATCATAAAACACACTAAATAATTTTATGCTTCATAAATTTGTGAAAGGAGTTACATATCCAAAGCTTGATGGTGCTGTGAAAAGGGGGCTTGCCATAAGAGGTCTAATCTCTGTTTCCATCTTTAGAGCCAACAGACAAGCTGTGGATTGGGCTGAATGACCGTAAGGTTCAAATGTATTTTGAATGGAGTGATGGTACCCCAGTGACATACACAAAATGGCACCTGGGAGAGCCATCCACCACAAACAACAGGCCAGAAGATTGTGTCCTGATCAAAGGCCAGGTGACATTACTCAATACATACTGTATTTCCATGTTGAAACTAACTATTTAATCAAAGAATAAAATGCTCTGTTATTTCAGCAAATGGCTAAGGCCAGAAAAATGGAGGTTGGGAAAAGAAAGAGACTGAATGTGACCTTTAAATAAAAAGAAAGCATTACTGCAACACTGTTGAAATTTTCTCTTTAAGCACATCTGAAAGTCACAAATGAAATTATTAGGGCTATGAAACAGGTCTCTGAAGGTATTTTGAGTACATTCTCTCCTTTTCCTCTGGTAGTAATGATGGCATATGCGGATCTCTGATTCCTGCTGGCTCTTTTTTGCCTGCTCATTTGCCATCCTATAGCACAACTGCCTGTGAAGGGCCCTGCTCGACAGGTCAGGGAGCAGCTCCATGTACCCTTCTCCCTTCTTACCACTGCCAGCTGTGGCTGTGCTGCTATAACCAAGTCTACTCGTTCACTGAATGTGGGAAGATTTGGTTTTGTTATCATGCAGGATAACATGATTGGCTAAGGAAAAAAAATTCCATTTCAAAGTAAAAGGAGAAAGAAAATTAATCATTTTCATTATAAAGAAAGACATTATTTATCTTCTTTAGATCATTCGTCTTTAATTTCTTTTTATTTCAAACTTTTTCCTGACACAGAATGGCTATTGGGCTGACCATGTCTGTGAGAAGAAGATTGGCTACATTTGTAAAAGAAAAGCTACATCACAAATAGCTGGAGAAAAAGAAATTACTGAGGCAGGTTGCAAAAAAGTAAGTATGTGAGAAAGGAACGTCAGCTCCTCAGATGAAATAAGTACATTGTCTGAGAATCAATTAGAATTATTTGAATTATTTGTATTATTTACATGGAAGGGTTTTTGTTTTTATTTAATATTAAGTTTCTCTCTCTCTCAGCTACTCTAAAATATAGAAAACCATTGACAGAAACCGCTTAGAAGGGATCTGTAATTTCACTGCAAAAAGTTTCTAATTCATAATATTCATGATCACTAGGCTTCATTCATTTTGAAATGGAATCCTTCACTAAATACATGATATCACAATTATTTAAAATTTGTATGGAAATCCTAAAACCATGTTACAGGGCTGGAGAAGATATGGAAACTACTGCTATTTTATTGGACATGTTCCAGCAATATTTTCAGAAGCAAACACCACTTGTGAAGGAGAAGAAGGTTACTTAGCCACAGTTGAAAGTAGGTATGATAATGACTTTTTCTTGGCTTTTAAATAGCTGAAGATTGTATCCCATGAAATATTCCTAGAAAAGCTAACACAACACCAAACAGCAAAGTGTTTAAGTAACAGATGAGGTCTTTAGTTGAATAACAAAAAAGTATTTTTTTTGTTGTTTATATGGAGTCAGAATCCTGTGGTAAGGTCTTCTCCCCCAGCTTGAAGCAGGGAATAGGAGAAAAAATTTCGTCATCACATTAGACAAGTAGGATTTGGGTAAATGTCTTTGTTTTAATTTGCATCTCTATCATCCCTTTTACAGATATGAACAAGCCTATCTGACCAGCCTTGTTGGGCTGAGGCCTGAAAAATATTTCTGGCTTGGCCTCTCTGATCTGCAGGATCAAGGCACTTTCAGCTGGGCCAATGGTGAAGCTGTCTCTTTCACACACTGGGATGCAGGAATGCCTGGTAGGTGCTGTGATGGGAGATGGTGGGTGCTCTGAAATTGTGGTCCCTATTTGGGTTTGCTTGGTCAATATCCTCTGAATTTTATGTTTTAAACTTTTGGTATATTCTACAAGCCCTGGCAGTTTTCAAATCCTGTATTTTAATTTCAAAGGGAAAAGTTTGAACTGAAATTTTATATTAGGACATCTGGTATATTTATCCATAAGATTAACTTTTTCCTCATCTTCACAGGGAGATAACAGGAGTTACAAACAGGTCCTGAGACTATTTCATACTTGTCCCTCTATTGAAAAAGTTAGCCTGAGAGAAGAGTTTAAAACAGAGCAACTGTAATATAGATTTTAAGTTAGAATTACAAACTCAAAGTATCAAAAATTACTGTGCCACTATTATTTTTTATGCGTGATACTAAGAAAACTGCATTCATGGGCTCATACTGTACAGAAGCACAGAAAACAAGATTTCATAATGCCATGAGGAAATCTGCTCTCCCTGAGATATACTATGCTCCTCATAGTGATCATTTGTCTGAAAACTTTATTGAAAACCTCCAGTGAGGCTATGAAATACAAAATAAAAATAATAAAAAATTACAAAAGACAAAGACTAGTAAAACCTTAGCAAATGCCATAAGAAGAAAGCTTGCCAGGGAGTCTGTGGTGCCAGCAGATGATCAGAGCATGAAGAAAGCACTCAGAGGTCATGTTAAGGAATCTTCCTTAACATCCAGGTGCCACTCTGGAGTCACACTCACACCACATGAGCTGGGACCAAGGTCCCTTCCCAGCTACACCCCCCACACTCACACAGTCAGACAAGGTTTCCTCAGCAGCTTGAACCCACGTTTCCCCAGATTTTTTGATCCCTAAAATAATTCGATCATGGTGCAATAATAAAACAATAGCTTGAGCTGGGTGCCTCCAAGGAGGGTCCATGAACAAAGGAAACCCTGGGGTTTTTTACCCTTACAGTCTACATGCACTAAGACTAGGTCCTTGGCTCTGTCTGTGTCTTTGGGTGTCCGCTCACCTGGCTGAGCCACTGGTGCCTGTGCCCTTTGCTATGCAAAGTATCAGTGCCAGTTCACAGCCCTCTGCCTTGGCTCCCACCACCCACAGCTCAATCTCTAGCTGGCACTGCAGCTTGCAAACCAAACTACCTGCAGCAAATGCATTCCTCAACAGTCAGGCTGGAACAGTAAAGAAAAATCTGTTTCCTTGCATCTGTGTTCACTGAGAAGAAAATGGACTTTTGTGCTGGAAAGCTTTGTGAGGGTATCTATTGTGGAAGAATCTATTTCAAGAGTAAATATCAAGAAAATAGACTATGGAGTAAATTGATGGCATGAAGTCAGGACTAAGCATGGCTGCAAAAGTATCCAGGAGCTGTTAAGGTTACATGAAGTGAACTCTTCTCTTTAACGTGTAACTTCCTCCTAAAGCTGCCTTGACATCTAAGCTTTGCAAAAAGACAAATTTGGTGCCAACATTTAAAATGGTTCCAGGGAGATAGGGGAAATATAGATGAATGAGTCATTACTAAATTAGCTGAATCTCTAATAAAGAAGATATAGTGGGAAAGATATATAAAATCACTTCTGGAAAGGGAGGTTATGCTTATAGATCTCCCAGAGCTCCCCACAGAAGGCAAAAGCATATGAATGAGGGAATTCTATTAAGTGTGGTCTATCTCAATTACCGAAAGACTTTCAGCTAATCTGACCTAACACAGAAAAGCTCTTACACAAATAAAAGTATTGATCAAAAGCCACTGAATGGAAGGTGAATTTTTTATTAGGGGGGCTATTTTTTACTGGGGAGCTGTGTCCCATAATGACCTGTTCCAGAGCCCATGCTGTTGAATATATTTGCAGACTATCTGGAAAAGGAGAAATAGTGAGATGACAAAATTTGCTGATTGTCATACATGAAATCCCTATTTGTGCTTGGTCTTTGCATATTAAGTGCTTTAAATAATTAATTTTGAGTTAATTATTTTTAAATTGAATGTTACAATTAACCCATCAGCCCAGGTACAAAAATCCAGTTCCATTATCAGTGTTTCTATTTGTTTAAAGTTTATTAATAGAGTTGCACCCTTCCCAGTTAAAATTTTCCCAGTTAAAAATCACAAACTTGCCCCTTTTCAAGCTACAAACCACTGGTACACAATAAGAGTTACCTTTCCTGTGTTTACTGTATACTTTTACAAGTGTTCTGAGGTGTGTTGGATGTATTTTAATACTTTTTGTAGGTGTTTCACTTGCATTTTGATTCCAAGGCCAAAACCCCCCCACCCAGTCTTAATAGCCAGCAGCTATTTCTAGCTACAGAGCCATTACTCTGCAGGCAAGTTCATGGCAACCTGAATACCTGAATTTTAATGAAGGTATTTTATTCCCTTATCTTTAACTGATACCACCCCCCCCTTGACAACGATGAGCCATTGGTGGACAGAGATGATCCATCAAAGGGAAAGCACCAATCGCCTTGGACCGAAGGGGCGGGCTGTGGGCGGATTGGGGGCGGAGCAAAAACTATAAAAAAGACGAAGCCGAGAGGCGGGCTCTCTTCTCTCTTCCCCTCTTGCTCTCTCCAGACTAGCTGTGGGAGACGTCGGTGCTGGGCATTAAAAGCCTTACCCCTTTTAAGGGGCTTTTAGTAATTTTTTTAAGTCAACCCAGCACTGCAAGTTTTTTTCTCTACCTGAGGTCTAGTGCTGTCTCAGCCAGAAGATCTCAAATCCCTGCACTCCTGGGGCATACCATCTACCGAGCCATAGGATCCCAAATTTTTATATTTTTCTGATTTCTGTAATTTTTCAATTTTTTCTGTTTTCAATAAATTAATCTTTTTAAGAGTTGTCTCATTTCTCACACTGATGGTAGTAAATTATTTTTGGTAGCAAAGATGTGCCTGTGAGAAAACTCAGGATGGTATCAGGAGAATAAGTGACTGAGCATGATCAGTAAAACAGCAGGTGAACTTTGATGCAGGTAAAGGATGTTCTTAGGAAAAACCATGTCTTGAATTGTCATAAAATGATGGATTTATAGCTGATAATTTCATTTCTGTTCTTGGCATGATGGTAAACAGGTCCATTAAAACATCAGGTCTGTGCCAAACAAAAAAAAAACCCCAAAATGTTAAAAATACTTAGAAAATTAAGAAAGAGCACAAATAATCCATTGAATAATCCCATTTTGTGCATTTGACTGCATCTTGTGGGATGTAGGCAGCTCTGTTTCCTCTGAGAGAACCATCTAAAATTACAGCAAACATCATGGGATAAGTTTTGGGCTGAAACTGTCTGGGTTTGCACGCCTGCCCTCGTATGCACCAGTGGGGTTGTTTCCATCTATGTGAAAAAATACTATTGACCAAGGTAATGCTGTCTCATGTAAAACAGGCTTAACATAAATAGGAATGAGATTCTCACTTGAAAACACAAGATTTCACTTTAAGAAACTCTCACCCTACTTTCTACCCAGAAAATTAATTATGCAGGACATTCAAAAACAAAGGAAAAATAAAGTAAGATTCTAATTGGATCATGACCTCCTCAAACAGAAAATACTACTCTGCCTGTATGAAAAACACCTAAAATATAAATTTGCTGTTCAAATGTTATTGCAGGGCAAAAAGTGAGTGATTTAAATCCAGCATGGTTTTTTTGGTTTTTTTTCTCATAAGGAAATAAACCAGGATGTGTAGCCATGAGAACTGGGACTGCAGCTGGATTATGGGATGTTCTTGACTGTGAGATAAAGCAAAAATATATTTGCAAGCAATGGGCAAAGGGTGCAACAGTTCCACCTATTCCAACTACTGCTCTGGTCCCTGCATGTCCTGAAGGTTGGGTATCAAACAACCATAGAAGTTCCTGTTTTAAAGTAAGTGCCTAAATAGTTAAAAGAAGCAGCTTGGTCTGGGGTAAGAAAATAAACAAGGAAAAAAAAAAAAGGAACTGACATCTTCATTTTGCAATATCTGAGATTGGAATAGAGCAAAGAACAAAACCCCAAAAATTCTTCTCAGGAAATTATCCATGAGAGGGGATAAACTAAGGAGGAAAGATGAGGTTGAAGGGAGGGAAGGGAAGGGAGGGGAGAAGGGCACAGGAAAGAAAATGAGGAAGTTTGTACTCCAGGGGTTGAATGAACTGGAGCAGGAAATGGAAGAAGAGGAACATAAACATCAAGGCCCCAGAAAAACATAAAGAAAAGAGAAAAAAAGAAAAACCAGAAACAACTTCATGTTGAAATATTAAAAGGAAAATGTCAAAATTCTGTATTAAACAGCAGAAGCAGCAAAGCTGGTTTGTTGGTGCTGCTCTTTATGTCTGTTGTGCAAAGATGTAGTATTTGTCTGAGATGTGTGAGAGTTCAGGGAACAAACAGGGAAACAGTGAAGTATAGTCTCCAGCAGCACAATTCCTAAGGGTGGGCCTTGCTAAAATACGCACACTACCCCACAAAATAAAGGATAAAAAATCACATTCTTTAATTATTGTAACATGTATATAATATGTTTTAAAATAATTTCTCCATAGTGTTTTTGCAGATCAAAAATTAGAAAGAAATCATGGTTTGAAGCTCTAGATTTTTGCAGACAAATAGGAGGGGATCTTGTCGCCATTAACACTAAGGAGGAGATACCATTACTAAACCAAGCAATGAGGTTGGTATTTGATGTGTGTTTATCTTACCAGATCTAAAAGACTTTTCATATGAGCTATTATGAATGATCTTACATGATTTCTGAAAAGCATGGATTCCTCAAAAGTGAAAAGACCTGTGATATTCCGAAATTTATCTATTCAGTAGAACAGCAACACCTGTTTTTAACATTTTCATGGAAAAAAAAGAGTGACGTGTGTTGAGAAAAATTTTAAAAAACCTCCACCAGTACCATGATTACTAGATACAATTTAGAAACACATGAGATTAGTGGTATTTCTACAAGGGTAGAAAACATGATCAATGTATCTACTGTTGAAGTAGATATGTATCTATCCTGCAGTGGTCAGTGCTGAAACCACTTTTTGAATCTGTGAAGGTTTTCCCTAAGTAAATAGTACATTAGGGAAATACATGATCAATACTACTAATAAGCGTGATAACTAAGCTATTGACACTGAACCACAGAAATATTACACATTTCTATGAAGAACATATGTATGCACTTCACCGAAGGTAATAGGGAAATTTGCAACTTCACTGCTTTTACAATGTGCTCTAGAAAGTTCAACAATGTATTTCTGGATGTTTTTTGTGTTGATGTTTACACACTGCTCTGTCCTGTAAATTCTTTTAGTGACACTAGCTGTATGTTTGAAAGATTTTGGCTTGGTATATTTTCCTTGAATCCAGATGAAGGATTTTCCTGGAGTGATGGCTCTCCAGTGAGTATTTTAATTTTTCATCATATTTGTTTGCTTAAGATACTTTGGCATTTGTACATATACTTTCTGGCTTTTTACAGTTATCCTCATCAAGAAAACATGGATCCTGCAAACTAATCTGTGATCCATCTGCTAATCTGTATTGTCATGATTAATATCATAGCTAAACTTTTGAATGCATGGAAATTCTCTGTATCTCATCAGAATCTGTAGCTTTTTGTGTAATTTTTTTTCTCTTCCAATAAGATAATATTTACACCTAATGTCAAAACATAAAAATTCATTATACTGCATCATGTATCCTGTCTCAGTAGCCATAAACTTCTTAAGAGCTAATCAAACAGCAAGCATATTTCCCAGTATACTCCTGCATCCCCCAGTAAGTGTGGTCATAAAATTTTAATTTATTTATTTCCTTGAATTTATCCAGTCATCTCTTGAGCCCATGCAAATATCTACAGCTGTGAAAAACATTTCTGTGGGATCTACTTTTATTACCCTCCATTTACTACTACTCCCTATTCTTTCATGTTTTTTTTAACACAAGAAAGGACCTCTTCCCTTATCTTATTCACATAACTTTCCATAAAAGTTTCAGAAGGTGTCATTACCAAGAATTCTTGACAATAATAAGTAGGTTGCACCGCATGGGTCTCCCTTTCCATTTGGATGTCAGTTTCATCAGAGGTGACTCCTCTAGATTTGCAGGACATGACTTCCCTCCCAAAAGTCACACTCCCATCCTCATTAACCACGGGGAAGGGAAGAAGGGAATGAGGAATTGATGCATGATATGGTCGCTGCCACCAGACAGATGTCAGACAATGTAATTTTGAACCAGGTCAGACATGGAGTGAAAAGTAGCCTGTCTGCACATGATTAGCACGAGTGATACGTGGGTAAAATTCATAGCTAGGTGAAGTTCATTAGAAACAGTCCATTCACCTGTTTCTCTTCTGTCTGTGTCTATGGCTTAGGGCACAAGCAAGAGGAAAAGCCCTCTGTGGCAAGACAGCCATGTCTGAACACTGACATCATTGCCCCACTCTGAAATCCTTACACCTATTGCTTTCCCTGCATTTCCAACTCTTTTTAGCTAAAACCAGGATTTCTGAGACAAAAGCAATTAATTTATGTTCTCTAATGGAAAGTACAGCTACTGAAACAGATGAAAAGGGTAACAAAGATGATTTCTTCTATAGGTTAGGTACACAAACTGGGGTGATAGTCCGAGGAATTCAGGACAACGCAAGTTTTGTGGCTCACTCAATGGTGCAAGTCTTTCTGGACTGTGGTCTCTTTCAGTCTGTCAAGAACAGCATAACTGGGTTTGCCAAATAAAACAAGGTAGATTTCTTCTTCTCTTTTCACAAGAAAATTAAAAAACTTTAATAAGTAGTTGCTTTCTAAGTTAAGTTGCTGGAGAAAGAGACAAAATTTTGAAGAACTACTTTTTCCAAATGGAGGTCAAGAGTACTGAGAAACTTATTATAGGCTGAGATTTTTCAATTATGGATGATAAGAATAAATAGATTTATTTGACATAAATTAGGGTGTATAAATAATCCATATATTTTCAAGATTACAAAATTTTTTAATATTAAGAATCTTTTGCTTTTATTTTTGTAATGTTGGAGGTAAGGATTTGTAAGGGTGTGTATTTTATTTCTTACAATACTGGTTTTTATGTTAACACAGGCGAAGCCAAAAATCAGGTATATCTTTGTCAGATTTGTTGGTACTTCAAGTTTTCCTGTAGAATTATTCAGGATTCAACTGCTTTTGAAAAAGCAATGATTCACAGCAGTGCCATTTCTTTTTCTATCCCAACCAGAAATAACTCAGTCAGTACAGGTGTATATATACATATACACATACATAGAGTTGTATTTCCATTTGCTTACGGATATTACTCAGAGAGTTTTTTAATAGATCTAAAATAAATCTAGTGGAAATTTTCTCCCTTTTGATGAACATACCCCCAGGTGAATTATGGAATGTCTACTGATGGATCAGTAAAGGAGCTGTATGCCAAAGTTTAAAGTGTTTCAGATAAATCTACTGTGACTTACTGGCTGGAAGAGCAATTTTCCCTTGCCTTGCTCTGTGCAGGAATGTGATTCAGCTAAAGCTATGGCTTTTGCTGATGTGAAGCACTGCTTATGATACAAAGTTAAAGTAGATGACCTTGCATATTGAACCATGTGAAGCTGAACTGTGTGGCTAAGCCCACTTTCTAGTCAATAGCCAAAGGGATGGAGAATCCTGCTCTGCTCCTCACTCTTCTTGCAGTCAGTCACAAGCTACATCATAAAGCGCTCTACAGAGATGCATCATGCCTCCTATTTTCTTCTTTTGCAGGAGCCTCATTAAAACCTGTACCAATTGACACATATGGTAGGTCTTTGAATACATTCTTATTATTCATAATTTTTTCCTAAAATTGTTATTCTAAAATAAGTTTTTGTGTTCTACACATACAGAATTTAAGGCTACCTTATTTATCTTCCAGAATATAAAACCACTGCGGATGGATGGCTCATATATAAAGATAAACTCTACTATATCAGCAATGAACAGGTCTCCATGGAAAAAGCCCAAGAGATTTGCAGGAAGAATTCTGCAGACCTAGCTGTTGTTAATAGTAACAGTGAGAGAAGGTTCCTAAAGAGAGTATTAAAAGAAAATGTAAGAATCATTGTAAATAGACAGCCTAAAGTAGAAATGATTTTGACAATCTGCTTGCAAAACTTGAGTTGTCTCAGGAGAGCCATCAGCATTTTCACTAATGAAATATCCCCCAATGCGCCCTTTGATCCCATGGGATTGAACCTCTCCTGCTCCGTGCCAGCTGTGCTGATGGAGTTGACGGGAGGGGCAATGTGGGAAGGTACCAACTCTCTTGGGAAGCAGCTGGTCTTTAAGGGAGAATGAAAAGGAGTACCAGTTTTTGACTCTAAATCTGCTTCTTTTCTACTCCATCCCAAGGGCCTTCAGCGCTGCAGGACGGCTCTGATGTCCCAGATAAAAACCTGACTTCTGTGCCTGGGCATATAAATACATTGCTGTGCTTAAGTGCAAGCAGGTGCTTTACTGCTGTGGACTTAGTGGCTGCTCTGTGAACCCAATCAATGGTGTATCAATTTCTGCTTGTTTCAAAGATTTATGTTTTAAATTAAAATTATGTCTTTCTGCCTTAGGAGAGCTTTGGGAGTAGGCCAACAGGATACTTCATTGGTCTAAGAGTGAGCCTTGATAAAACGTTCAGGTAAGTTAAGATGATCAGTGCAGCTCTTAACATGTAGAAACAAATTCAATACTTTATGTAGTTGGAGGTACTGAATATGTTCTCTTCAAGGTCTGAAGGCTGTTCCACATACCGTGTACAGAACAGAGTGTGATAGTACTAGAATATTTTAAAGTCCAATAGTTTTCCCCAAAAATAAATAGTAAAAGAATATGTTTTCCTTGAGTAAGCACTTAGCCAAATAAAGACTTGGCAGATCTACTCTCCATACACACTTTCTCAAGTTTCTTTCAGAGATTTGCCCCATAAATTGGAGTGATGCTCCACCATGCTGAATTTTATACCTATAAACATAAACACACACACTTAAAACATGCCCTATATCACAGGGTTTGTCTTTCTAATGCTTTTTATCTATATAAAATACCTTCAGAGGGGTTCTCCAGAATTAGGAAGACACAGGTAATGAGTACAAAAGGCAGTCTCTGCAAACTCCTGTTCCAGGAGAAAAGTCAGCAGAAATTCACAGTACAGAAACATTAACAAGTATTCTGAAAAGACCAACACACAAATCAACTCAAAACTAAACTAAGAGATACTGAAGAGCGTGATACACTGCTTACCTTCCTACCTGCTAGTTAGGACGTGTCTGGGAGGTGAAAAAAGGTGCTTCTGAGGTTGATCTGGAAAAGGTTAGAGGAGATTTGAATTTAACCTTTCTATTTTAATGCCACTGTTAAATGCATGTAAATCATTTACCTTGAGAAGGACAGAAGAGGAGTGGGGAGAGACAAGTTGATAATGACTGAGCCAGGAGATGATTCTAACCATCTCATTTAGGAGAAAAATTAGGGACATAGAGCATTCCATGGGTCCAGTGAGAATCTCCTTTATTTAGATCAGTTGTATCAGCAGCAGCAAGAGATAGAGAGTGGTGATTTTTTTTCCCACTTCAGGTTTACTGACCTAAATTCTGAAATACTGATTAAAATGTGGAGACAACCTCTTTTTCCTTCAATAGCAATATATGAAAGTAAAAAGCATGTATACATGGAAAAAAAAATTCAGTTTTGGTACTTCAGGAAGGATGGTTTTAAACCTGACAGAATGTCCTCTAGTTTAGACAAAAATAGACCACCCTTCATAGAGCAGGGTAAAACCCACAGCAAAGTACTTTCATTCTTGTTTTCATCTGTGAAAACATCAGGAGTTCTCAGAGAAGCATAATATTAGCTAGAAATACAATAGTTATTGTAATAAGATAAAATTTTAATATTGTTCTCTGTATTATGTATTATGACTAACTGATTTTGATTTCTCTTATTAATTGTCGTCAAACCAATCTTGGCCATTAACCAAAAAATATGCTTGGTATTTTCTTTTTCTGTTTTGCAACCAGAAATATTTTACAGAATATACTTCAAATTAGAATAATCAAGTAAAGAATGGAAAATCTCAGACAGACCCTCCTGTTATAGGCAGTTCTCATTAATTCTCATAGACATTCTTAACTGTGAGGTGTTCATTAAGACTATCATGTCACAACTGAAGGTATTAATTAATAACTACTTATATATCTCTTCTTTAAGCTGGATGGATGGAACTCCAGTAACCTATGTGGCCTGGGCTCCTAATGAACCAAACTTTGCAAATAATGAGGAAAATTGTGTGGTAATGCTATCAGAGCATGGTAAGTAGCAATGTAAAACTATTAGATTTTATCTGTCTCTGCTTGAATTGTAACCAATGCTGTCAAACTGCTGCTGCCAACTGTCACACAATCTTTGGTAGCTGTTTTCTGCAGTTTCTTTCCAATGACAAACCTATGCAATGCTGTAACTCTTCCCAGTCATGGGACCACCAACCATGGAAGTGCCTGTGTCCTTGGAATGGGGAGATTTCAGTACCATGTGTAATTTAAAAAGCAGATGTTTTTTTCTGGATTTCTAAGATTGATATTGCACCTTTTTACAGGGCTTTTCACTACTTCTTTCAGTAAAAAGTTGAATGGTCTGTCTTCTCTCCCATGAACTTAAGAAAACATTTATAGCAGCTACAGGAAATGGGATTTGAAGGCACAAGTCAATGAGGAAAGAAAAAAAATACATCTAATGTCCTAAGACATGTTTATAAGTACACTGAAATGCAAATTTCTTGCAAATCCTAGAGCTCTATTTCCTCTTGGCTCTATTTCTGTAACTTAACTGAGGCTAATGGGAATTTAGTATATATGTACTGATCTCTCAATTTACGTTTTACAAAGAATTCATGCAGTATGTTTGAACACTGTATTGTGTCATTAGATTGATCTAGTATTTCCTATCTCATCCATTTCTGATCCATTTTCTTTCAAATTTGTTTACTGGTGTGTTTCCCCTGCTGCCTGCAATTTGATGGTGCCAGAGCTCAAAAAAGCCATAATCAGGTTTGTTTTAAACCAAAACACAGACGCTGTGGAGAGAGCCCTGAACGAGGAGCAAATGGGTCAGGGAGCTCAAATTAACTACAAGGGGCTACAGTGGTGTTACTATTGGAGTTTATTTGAAGGTGCCGTGGTTATTTTGCCTTCAGATCAAGCTACAGCCTGAAATACAAACCAGAAAAAATTGTGTTCATTAAAAAAAAATTGATAAATTATTATTACAAATACTATAACATCTCAACTTGTTTATTTTTTTTAAATTATTTTTAGGCTTGTGGAATGATGTAAACTGTGGTTCTGCCAATAAATTTGTATGTGAAAAACATAACAGTTCTGTTCCTTCAACATTTGCTTCTCCATTGCCTCCCAGAGGATGCCCAGAAAGTTGGATGTTTTTTAACAACAAGGTATGTCAACAAATATCTTCAGTAAATTGTGTTAAGCAGAAGAACTGAAAAGAAAATCCTGAAAACCTCACTTTTTTACGAATATAAAGTAAATCTGGACAGTAATTACTTAGTCAAAATGTGCAGGCTGCATGGCTGAGCTTTTTTTGAGCTGACTATAGACATTTAACTTTGCAGAGAAATACAATAAAAGTAGATGTGTGCTGAATACATTTCAGAGAGCATAGTTTGTGCAGGCTTAAAATACACTTACTGTTTAAGAAAACCTCTCCTCCTCTCTTCATGTATATTATTTTATTTAGAAATGCAAATTTTTAATGGTCAATCTTGTAAAATATTAGAAATATTAGAAAGAATATATTTGAGCAATTACTTTGGCTTGTACGGGCTTCACAAAGCTTTGAGTTCAGAAAGATGATGCCAAACTACAATCGTTTTGAGTACAGCTTTGCATTCAGACACAGTCTGGAAATCCTCATTGCTGTAACAGAAGAGTTTGTACCAATCTGGAGTTGAAGCTCCATCCCCCAAAGGTTATTTTGTCTACTTTATGTACACTGCACTGTTATTGTATCCTCAGAATGTTAGGTCAATGTGCCAAAGGATATTTCATACCTTTGGCAGGATGAGCAGTTGTAATCACAGTCATTGGAAGCAAGACAAAGCACACTGGAGATTATTCCCAGCAGATGTGTCACCCAAAGCCACATTTTCTTTCGATTATTGCAGGAAGAAGGCAGATGAAAATGTGAGCAGTGATTATGTACTTAACCTCATTCCATTCAGTTTATTTGATACCAGACTCCTGGATTACACCTTGTGCAATGGGGGGGATAAGTGTATGCCTGGGTAGACATACACACTTTCTACTCTTGAGCTCTGTCACTTATTCTAGCCCTGATTTCTTTTTCTGCAGAAAAGTATATCTTAGAGATAATTGGTATTATTCACATACAATAGTTCCAGTCTTTCCTAGTTTGAAAAAAGTGTTTGATTTGTTTCCAGTGTTTCAAAGTATTTGCTTCCAATGTAACAAGAAATCTCACGTGGCATTCTGCACGAGATGTTTGTTTCAAGTTGGGAGGAAACCTGGCTTCTATACCAAATGAACAAGTGCAAGGTATGTATATGGACTCTACTGAAAGAAAAAAAATCTTAATCTCTCATTAAAGAAACTGCTATACTCTCCAATATAGAATATGTGATTAACTGATGAAAACTGCTTATTAGCCAGGTCAGTCCATGGTTTATTTTAACTCAAGTGCAAGGCAGTAGCTAAAATTATTACACATAAGAAATAAATTTTGTTTCTAGTTCTTTCAGTTGCTTTGTTTTCATGAAACTTCCAGTCTGCTTTGAGTGTGGTTGCACAGATCTCTCACACTGACAGAAATCTGTATTTTTGGTCTCTCTCACTGGCAATAGGATTTGCTAAAACTCTGTGTGTGCGTACACAGTGGGTAAGGGATGCTCATTTAAACAGTTATCAGCAGATGGGCTCTGTAGTGGAGAATGTTATCCTTTTATTGTGGCCCCCACTCTTTTTCACTTTTCCCCTCTTTTGAGCAAGTCATGTCATGATGAGCTTTCCTTAATGAGAAATCTTTGCTTCCCTCCAGCTTTTCTCTTCTATCACTTGAAGTATGCCACAACTAATGTTTGGATTGGGATGAACGATATAAACCAAGAGTCCACATTTCTTTGGACAGATGGAAGCACTGTTTCCTACACCAACTGGCTTCATGGTGCACCAGAAAAGAAACAAAGCTACTTTGACTTTTATGAGTATGAAACATTGACAGATGATGCTCTGGAGGTACAGGAAATTTAAGTAACCTGTGTATCTTGGGCAGCTAGATGATCTTCCTGAAAGAAAAGTTACAGCAGCAATAATAGGATCCTGAAACAAGTCCTTTTGTAAGCAGAATGGGGTTTAGCAAATTATCTGATAATGATTCCAAATATACCCAGATGTTTGGCAAAGGTTCTGTAGAAGAAGGATTTTGTGCCTTCCATCTGAACTATTGCAAAAGACCAGTTCCGTAAAAGAAGCTTGGAGAAGCTTATATCAGTTCCTTCCCAAACTGCAATAATGCAAATACTAAAGTTGTAACACCAAACAGAGGAGGGTATGATAAACCAAAACTAAGGCTCTTGATGCAACAGTAATTTGTTTGTGTATATGTCCCACTCCAGGCTAATGTGTTCCACACTGCTTCACTTATTTCTGATGGTACAAATTGGTACCACCAATGAAATTACTATTTCTCTGCTGAAACTCAATCTCTTTTCCAAAGATGGTAATTTCTGAGGAAATTATTGGCAGTTAGTCACCCAAGATTTTTAACATCTACCATCACTTAACTTGCTGATGACTATAACTTCTTTGAATCAGCATAAAGGAGAATCTTGGATGAAGTGCTGAAAGACTGTCATGGCCAGTCTTGAAATCAGGGAAGTCATGAAGGAAATATTGGAGCAATCAAACATAAGGAAGTAAACAGAAAATGTTTTGTTGCTAGGGGCATCTGATAATGATAACTTGATAATGACTATAAAAAACCCAGCAAAGAGTGTCTGCTTTCTGCAAGAGAGTCTTGCAGACAGACTAGGGCAGACCAGTGCTTTTAATAATAGTTCTTATATTGTTTTTCTCATTGATGAAAATGTTTTGAAGCAGATCTACATAACTGTAAATCAGAACTGAGAAGATTAATTATAGGTACTTTAGTCATTTCTACAGTCATTAAAGGGTTCTCAATAAAGCTGGTAAAATTGGTTTTAATTGACTTCTTTCAGACCTTAACTGGCACCAGTGGAAGCGTGGTTCAAATTTACAGGGTTACTAATAAATACCAGGTCAAGCTGCTTGGCAGAAACCTAGGAAATTTGAACTAATTACACAGGTGTTCAACGAGCTCCTCTCCTCTCTGCCATCAGGCCTGCACTAGCAGTACAGGAGCTTCAGCTCACCACCTCCTCACTGCCTTTTGTAATGGCTGTGCCTCTTCTCCTCTCCTTCAGACAGACTGTGTCTTCATCATGAAGTCAGATGGGAAGTGGAGAGATGATAGCTGTGACAACAAAAGAGGCTACGTGTGCCAGATGAATTCACGTGAGCTCTGTTCAACCCAGTCTCCTAAAGAGAAAGAGTATCTTGGCTAGATAAGCTGAATATATAAACTGAAATTATTTCTTCCTGCTTTGAGTCTCATTCTGAGTCTCTCAGGCTTTCAGAGCTCCCTCAGTGTTAAGCCAGTGCTATGTTTAAAGTATAATTTGTTTCACAGAAATTGCTGAAGAGGAAGGAACCACTATCTTAAATGGGGTTTCGTACCTAATCATAATAATACTCGAGAATAATAAATGAAAATGAATTTCTTCTCAGCAAAGTAGGAGGAGTTTAGGCATCCTGTTTAAGTGCAGTATCAATCATGTTCTTGCAGTGATCTTCCCATTCTCCTGGATATCTCTGAGCAGAGCATTTAATCCTCTCACAGTGTTTTTACTGAATGCCATGATGTCAATCAGAATGTACAGCTTCTTGGATGTGTCTCTATTGTAGAAGAATATTGTTATTTTTTACACCAAAATAAGTGATAAATAATGACTCTTCTCCTGTAGAATTATAATTATACAAATCCCAGCTGCCCAACCACATAACAGGAGTAGAGAAGGCAAAGCACAGATAACAAAACCATTTTGCCTCAGCTTTATTAAAGTAAAAATTATTCCCTGACCCCTCACTTCAGTCAGGGCCTGCAGCCTGTTCTCTCTCAGCACAGCTAACTTGCTTGTAAGAAGACCCCTCCCTGCAAAGCAAACATATAGTTTTGTGGAGGCATTTTTAATTTGCTTTATCCCAGTTCCAGCTCTTCTGAATACATTTACAATCTCAAGGATGGAAATACACAGTGCCTGACTCAAACATGCAGGCAGCATTCTGGCAGCCCTTACTAACGGGCCAACAGCTTGGAGTCAACAGCAAGTGGTGATCAATTAACATCAGGTATCAAAGTCTCAGGTTGAGACTACAGATTACAACAGTTAATGCCTTAAATGACTTGTCCTAAGTCCTATCCACCACATTTACCTGAAATAAATGTATACTCAGATGTTTGGATTTAGTAAAATAATTTATAGCACAGAATCTGAAATATCCAATTTAGGCGTCTTAGTCTGGACCAGTCATTTCTATAGCAAGTATACTCTATTTCAGGACATCCAGGATTTCACTCAGCTTTTATATTAGCATACTTGCTCCATGTTTTGAAAGTTATTTTTGGTGGGGTTTTTTGGGTTTGGGGTTTTGGGCGGTTTTATTTGGGTTTTTTGTGTTTTTGTTTGGTTTGGTTTTGGTTTTTGTTGTTTTGTTTTGTTCATGAGCTTAGAAAAAGATTTTGACTTATTGACTAGGACCTTTTTGACCAATCTTTTATAGCTTCCATACTAGAGATGAGCAATATGTTGTAAATTCATGCATTCAGTTTTTCCTCCACAGTGCCTTCACAGCCTGAAGTACCATCCACAAATCCAGCCTCTGGCTTTACTCATTATGGTGGCAGTAGCTATTCAATCATTTCATCTGAAATGCAATGGAAAGAGGCCAGAAAAAATTGTCAAGACAAATCTGCAGAACTTGCCAGCATTGCAGATGCCTATATCCATTCATTCTTGTGGATCCAGATGCTGACATATGGAAAACCAGTATGGATTGGTCTTAATGGCAATATGGTAAGTGCTGGATGGACAGGAGGTGCAGGTGCTCAGGGAGCTCTCCTGTTTCAGCAGTCCTCTGGATGGCCAGTTTATAACAGCAGAACAACTCTTTTCTGTAGGGCTTCACTGTGTAAATGCACAAAAATCTAGGGGTCCTAGATTCAGTTGAGGATTTTCATCCACCAAATGGAGTGAAGAATAACAGAAAAGGTTATGCAAGAAGCAAAAGATGAAAGTAGGAAGTACTGGAAACAGTAAAAGAAGTCAAACTGCAGGCTGAGAGTCACAAGCCAGAAAGTACAGCTGTCATGAAGTGACTGTTGGCCATCTGAAAGTCAAATGCCCTGCTGTACTGGGGGATACTTAGAGCTATTATTATATTAATAGAAGTTACTATGAGCATTAGGGAGATATTTCAAGATTTAAGCTGTTTAATGCTTAATGTCAAGTAATCTTTATGCACAAATAGCTCCCAATTTTAATTTAAATAAAGCAGAGCGGAGGGGACAAATTCTCTGTAATTGCTCCTCTTGATATGGGATTTACTAAATGACCTAAGATGGCCTCATCTGACTTTCTCCTCACCATGTTGTAGAAGTTTGTTACTTCAGAAAAACCCTCCGAAAAGCAACGCAGTGTTGAACACTGTTCATGTGTGGCTCTTGTGTTAATTCAAATTGCCCAGTGACATTGCTTAGAACAGGCTTAAAAACATGGCTTTTTTTCCTGAGGAAATCAAATAGGCATATGATTATATTTACTTCATATTTATGTGACAGAACTTTTCATGTAAAAAAAAAAAATTAAAAATCTATTAGCAGAATTTCTTTGTTTTCAGACTGGTGGCTATTACAAATGGACCAATAACTGGAAAACCAGATACACAAAATGGGCAGCAGGGGAACCAAAGGAGAACAGTGCTTGTGTTTACCTCGATCTTGATGGTACTTGGAAAACAGCATCTTGCAATGAAAGCTACTTTTCAGTTTGCATGATATCAGATGGTAAGCAAAGGCATGTAACAATTTCAAAGATGCATCCCTAATCCTATGAGTCTGCCTAATCCCAGAGACTTTGCTCTAGCTTGGGCTACCCCTGCAGAGGCCTATGCTTGAGGGTAGCACCTACCTCCCTGCACAAGGTGGATGTTTGCTATTGGATGGTGTATGAATTTAGGCACAGGAAAGGCTCTTCTGCAAATCCATCTGGCTGCACTGCTTCCATGGTAAAACCGTTTCCATGTGATGAAGCTCTATCTTCAAGGTATATCTTACTCTTTACAAGACATACCCATAAATCACATGAGTCTGTGTGTAATATAAGTAGGTGCTGGGATTGTGCACTGACTGTATGAACTTCAACTGAGGAAGCTCATACACAAGTGTCACTGAGCCAAAATACAGGCAAGAGTTTCACTTCCATCCACTATTGCTAGAGCTACAACTGTAAGAGCTTTGGAAATATAAATGATACTTTAACTCTTTGCAGATACATGCAGAGGCATGTTTGCATCTAGATTTTGTAGAATCGTGCTGTTTTCCCTCCTTTATGTTTTAAGGCTGCAAACATTTGGTCTGCTTATGCAGTGCAAGAACCACAGATCCATCGAAGTGAATTGGAGCTGCGCCCACGATCAGAAACAGAGTCTAATTTGGCAGAGGCATGCTACATTGATGGCTTTTTTTTCTAAAAAGTGACAACATGAAGAGACCGGGCAGCCAGACAACATGAGACTGTGGAATTAATGATTCATTAGCCTACAACAGCTTTCTGTGTTGTGATAATGCAGATTTGAGATTTGTACCAACCCTCAGGATTTGCTTTCCTCACAGTACTTCAAGGCAGTTAGTTAGATGTTGCAGGATGCAATTTGATTCCTTGTCCTAAGAAATGAGATTTGAGAAATAAGATGTTTCACGCTTTTGACTGCTTAGCTTTCCCTGCTCTCTGGGTTGGGGGAATGTGGGAATAATGTCCAGATAAATAAAGCTGGGTGAGAGAAATCCCACACATAACATTATACACATAACATAGAATCATAGATGACTCATAATGCAATACCCATTTCATACCATATGGCTTCTTTAGAGATAGCTCCTACTGACCCTGCTGAGCTGTCTGGAGACTGTCCTGAAGCAGATGAACTCCAAGCTTGGACCCCCTACCACGATCACTGCTACTACTTTGAAGCATCAGCTGAGAGAACCTGGGCGCTGGCCTCCCTTGAGTGTGCTCGCTTAGGTGAGAGCCTTCATTATCAACTAACAAGATTTGTGCCAAGGTTTATACAAAACTCACATAAAAATGTAAAAATAATGTTTTTTTAAAAATTTAGAAATATTTTTCTACCTAATAAGCTGTTCTAAGGCTGGCACAATGAAAATAAGCTGACAAGAGTGACTTTGTGCAGTGTTCTGTCCTCTCAGTTCTGCAGCTTCCCTGTGTATGGAGTTGCCCATCAGCTCTTGGCTTCTGGGATACTGTCCTGGGGGCAGTAGTGGGGAGCCACAGCCTCTAAGTACCTCCAGGTCACTGTCTTCTGCAACCAGCAATGGAGAGACCAACAGAGCAGCATTAATACTGCCAGAAGCTCTTTTTTGCACAGACTAGAAAGAGGAGGTCATTACAATTGTTCCTCCTGTAGGTTATGGTTATTTGCTCATTAATGCCTTTCAGGAGCTACCTTGGTTTCAGTAGAAAGCATGGATGAATCTCACTTTCTGACCCATAAAATTCAACCACTTGGAAATAAAGTAGGAGGCTTTTGGATAGGACTTTACCAAAATGTGGAAGGTATGTCTTACTTTCAAATTTTAATGGAAAAATTCTTTGCTAATATAAGAAAATTGAGGATTACTGTACTTTTACAAAAAAACATGGGTTCCTGCTGAGAAGTGGCTTACTATAGATTTTAAAAGTAAATTGCTGAGCTAAGGAGTACATTTTAATTTTTTTTCTTACTCTGCGAGTTGCTCTGTAGGCCGGTGGTTGTGGCTAGATAATGCTGTCCTGGACTTTGTTAACTGGGAGGAGAAAGAGTTCAGTGTGGAGCATCAGTGTGTTGAAATAACTGCACCATCTGGTTATTGGGACAAAAGCGATTGCTCTTCTGAAAAAGGATTTATCTGCAAAAAACCCAAAGGTAAGTCCTCAGTGTGCCAGTCCTTAGTGACAGGGTAGATCTGTTCACTAGTAACTCTTACATCCCTTCACCACAGGTCTGGAAGTAATTTCTGGCAGTTTTGTTTGGCATATCCCACTTCTCTAACCATTTGTAGTTCAGCCTGCTTTTGTAGACTGAAAGCTCTTCGCATCGCTGTCTACAGTCACATGGAAAGACAGTAACATCCTGTATAGCCTAGGTTGAGAATGAAACTTCCAGAAACTTTTGAATACCTAACACAGGCATTGATATGGCACCTGTCAAACACTTGTGCAAGGGTATGACTATTCCAAGAACTAATTATTGTGATAGTTATTATACCTTTGCAAGGAGGAGTCAGTGTGAATCATCAATCTTCCTCTTCCAGCTTGTTATTCTCAAAAATTATATGACTTCCCAACATCTCAAACTGGCTTCATATTGACCCTGATTCAACAACCTATAAGTCAGTAATGCCTCAGGGATTCTAAAAGATCACCTGTATTGCAATAATAATATGAAGAACACTTCCCTTCTAAATGAAAACCTCAAGTCACTAGAGAAGCTGTCTTACCAGCATTTCTGGAAAATTTCATGCAATACTGTAAATACCAGACTAATGCTTCAGAGGTAAAACACTACATGAAGTATTCCCAAGTGGAAATACAAAGGAAATTGTCTGAAAGAAAGCACTATCCTTTCATTCTTCTAACTTAGATATTAAAAATCAATCTTACCTAAAAAAATGGTAGGTAGTCATCGTTAAACCTTTGCACTTTCTGCTGTAGTAGCTGTGAGATCAGATTTAATTTCCCAGCTTTTGCATTGTGCATTGTTCCCAGTAAATCATGGGGAGCATCTCTGTCCTATGTTGAAAACCTCAAAAAAAGTAAAGGCTGTCTGCATAGCTAGTTTTAAGATTCTATTATTTGAATGACAAGTTAAAATAACTCGATTTCAATGCTAAAGGCATCTCAAGACATGATAGGCGGTAAAAAAATAACTGAAAATTTGGAGTTAGCATTTACTCATTTTCCAAGTAGTCTTTAATTAGAAAATAGCCCTGAAGTGCAACCAAGAAACAGTCATCTCCCATGCACTGTTAATTTCTGTGCTGAAATCAGCACACACCCATGGCAGTAAATCAGTTAATCCCTACTAAAGATTTATTAAAAACATCCAAATTACATTCCATCCTACATAGTACTGAAATAGTAAGGAATCTCTAAAGTCCATCCATTGAATCATAAGGTGCTCCCATATGTAACTATTTCCTGCCTTAGTAGGGGTTTCTATTGATTTGTACCTATTCATTTTGCATTCTGTTTGCTTTCACTTTATATCTTGCCTTCATAAATTCTGCTCTGGGTATCAAGGGTGTTTGCAAGCTGTGACATAAAAGAGCCAAGAGGGGAAATATTTTCATGATAATTTAGAAATCTTTAATTCTATGTGTATAATTCTTCATTTCTGAGTGCTAAATTTTTTTTTGCACTTCTTCAACAACAACAAAATTTTGTAAAGGTCTTTCATTTTTCTCTGTCTCTATCCTACACAGAGGAGAATAGGAAGATTACCCATGTGATTCAGTAGGCATTTTCTTAGGAAGACGTTTAGGAATCAAAAATTTTGTAACAGCTAGACATGCAGATCTTTCCAAAATAGGCCATGTAAAACTAATCTCCAGAGTGGTACATCATGTTCTTAATAAATTAAAATTAATATTTCAGGAAAAATGTGAAAAGGTATTTTGAATGAACACAGAAAAGAGTCAGTATTTTAATGTTGTAAATATAAAAACAATATAGAATTTTAAAAGTGGATAAGGTTAACTAGGAAGATAAAAGCTTAGCAATGTATTTTTTACCTCAATTTGTTGCCTTTTATAGCAGACATATATGTTACTAATGCAACGGTAGAACTTCAGGGGGTTTTGTTCCTGTACTATTTTTGCAAAACAGTCAAATGTATGGATTCTAATGAAGTGTCATATCATTTCTCTATGATATTCACTGAAGTTGAGCAGAATGGGAGCCCTATAAAGCAAAAAGGTAAGAACTTTCACAAGAAACTTGGGAGAAATCTAAATAGAGGAAGAACTTAAAATGAGTTTTCCCAAACCACTCTCTTTTGGACAAGTCCTGCTGAGGGTTGCACGGTTATCAATCACTGGGGGTAACCCCAAGGTGCCTTCCCCATGCACAAGAGCACTCCCGTGGTCTTGGCCAACAGGACTGCTGCAGGGCTAACCCTGAGCTGACCAGCTCAGCACTGACCAGAGTTGAGAAGAACTTTGAGAACAGCTACAGAGTGCTTCAACTGGGCTGTTGGAAACTATGTAGATGGATATGAAAGTTTCTTCCAAAGATATTATTGTAAATAATGTAAGATAAAAATATTGTAAAACCAATTTCCAATAATAAGCATCCCATAGGCATCTAAAGCATACATTTTCATTAAATTCTTACAAGCATCCACCACGTGCATTGTATGTCACTGTAATCCAGATCCACTAAAACCATGTTAGCTTTAGGAACAGAGACCTGACTACTGCTTAGCAAAAATTCAGGGCTCAGTTTACAGCCTTCAAGTTCAGGCAGGAGAGAACATCTCCCTTATGTTTTTATGTTGTATGTGGAAATAAAAACTACTATGGTTTCTCACAGTTATATGGATTCATTTCAGGCAAGGAAAAGAATGAAGAGACTCACCCACCTGTTCATGTGTCTGTTTGGCCACTCATTTTCTTGGCTGTGTTAACTGTTTTTGGAGCTGGCATGGCAGCCTATTTCTACAGAAGAAAAAGACAAAACCAGCTCTCAACAGATTCTGGCAATGAAACACTATTAAAATGATGTGGTGACTGAAGAGTTGGTGAGAATGGGTCCTGTGGCACGTTACTTGGAGCAGCAAGTTACTCGCTGAAATTAAAGCATGTATCTGTTAAAAGTCCCTAGTGAGATCTTGAATGAGATCAAGTGTAAATTTAAATAGCTTTCATCTTTTTGCACCAGCTGATTTTTTTTTTAATCATACATATTTTACAAAATTAGAATTATGGTTTGATGTTATAATTTTGTAATGGTTAAGATGTTCTCAAGTGCTTTAGCAAGGACAGTAGTGCAAAGCACTTGTCAAAAACAATTACATGTACTGAAAAAGGACTATAAAAGTCAACTAGTCAGAAGGAATGTCCAATAAAGCATGAATGCCATTTAGAACTGCATTGCTGTGACTTTGCGGACACTAAAAAACCTCAAAAATTAGAACTTGTCTAACTCTGTTGTAAAATTGAACTCATTTCACCCCACAAACTTCACTGCATCAGACCAGCACTTTCATTGCTCCTTATGACTATATCCTATCACACTTATAAAACTGCTTCATGTTCTTATCAGAAAACTTTGGGATAGAAAACATTGTCATGTTCATTTTCTGCCATGGAAAACACAGTTCATGTCAGTAAAGAATATTAAGACCAGGTGTAAGTTGTAATAATTTTTCAATTCAATACTGTGATTGTTAACTGTTAACACTGCTAACTGTGTTAACTCACTTACATGAGTTAAAATATTCTTACCCTTACATTCTTCCTTCTTTTTGTTAATGCTTTGAAATAAAAAAAAGGTTTTCTATTAGTATAATTTTCAGCTTTATCATTCCCTGTGAATCCAGTGAGGGGGAAGGGGAAGGGGGGTGCTCCTGCCAGCACAAGAACTCTTTTATCAATAACAAGGAGGGCTTCTCTCCTCACCACTTTGAATTCAGCTTGAATAAGCACCAACTTCCCGTTTTTAAATGCAGGAAAAAGGAACTGAAAACTAAGGAATGCAGCAGATGGTTCTGTACTAGAAATCTGTAAGAAACTAAGTTTTAGATGTCAGAAAAACAGTAGAAAGCACTACAAAATAGCTTTTAAGTGATCTGTAAATACAGTTAAGATACTAAACACTTTATGAGAAATAGTGCTTAGCAGATATCCCCAGGAAACAAGCTGCCTCCCCCAGCTGCACTGAGTCTATTGAGCAAGCTGGAAAGTTGGAAAAATAAAAGAAAAAACCCAATTAATGAAGTTTCCTTCCTAGGCACTGAACAACAGTTTTCTTGCTGTAAATACAAGCAAGAGTGTAGGACACTGCTGAGAACAAGTTATTGCACAAGGTGCTATGCAGCACAAAGGATACTGACCCCAAAAGGTTTGCAACCAGCATGAAGATGGTTGGTCATATGAAAGGGCTCTGAAGCACTCAATTCCTCTTTCAGCCTATGCCAGTATCTGCACTAATCTTTCCCCATCACTGTAGCCCTGGAAGAATCCTCAGAAGCATCCATTTACAGGAGAGGGGGAAAAAAGCCCAGTTTGAACCAGATCCAGGCGACCACTTTGTGAGGCAAATGAGAGAAACTGGGCAGGAATTGTGTCCTCCAGGTATTTTCCCTTGGGATTTCCTACGTCAGAGTGATTTAATTTTGTTATTTTAGTTGTAGCTGAAATACATTTTCACTCAGGAAACTCAGCTTCTATTTGTGCCTCACCACGTTGGTGCCTGTAGCACCATTCAGCTCTACGACTTAGAGCTATTCTTGCAAGCCTTGCTCAAATTAAGCCCTCACTTCATGTGACCTGCAAATAGAATAGTTACTATTAAACAATTCTTTCAATTCCTACTTTTGCTGTAATCCAGACGTTTTTCTTCAGAAAATGTTTTTCTCTCTTACTATTTTCTACAGCGAAGTCAACAAGTTTGCCTGGTTCTTGCAATAATTTTCCACAACACTCTTTTAAAAATAAAAGCAATGATAGTTGCTCCTCCTATGACATCTACTGTTCAGCTTCTATATATATCTCACTACTAGCTATTTCACTTCTTGATTTTTTCAATTTTGCTATCACAACTTCTTTTAATTTCACTGATGTAAATAAACAGAAGGAACAGCAGGACTGTTTCCACTATGGCTTTGCAGCATATTTTTACAAGAGTTCCATGCAAATACAAATCTTCAGATGAGCACTTTGATAACACATTAAAAGGAGCTTTTCCAGTTTAGCTTGTGTTTGGCTTTGTCCTGAAACATTAGGAATTTCTCAGATAGATAAACACATCCTTTTGCTTGATTAAAGTATTACAGGCAGAAGTTTCCTTTCTGTTACAGGGAAGCTTACCACTAGCCTACAGTGTTGAACATCTTCACTTTTTTTCAGATTTTGACAAGCAATTATGAACAGCCCAGCCCCAAACTGGGATCAAATAAACCAATGTGACAATGCTAAATTTGCCTCAAAGTGAGCAAGAACTCATAATGCACCCAAAACTGCAGATCCTGTAAAGTTTGCTCTCTTTCTTCTAGATACACAGTGTTGTGATATTGCTGCAATGTATTGGAAGTGCTGGGATTTTTCCTCCCTTTGTTTCTGAGATGTAAGGGTTAAAACTGAGGGTTTTAGTTGATGATATGTCACTGCAGGTTTCTTGTCCCCAGTGCTCAAGTTGCTCTTCGAGGTCTGTCCTGTGTAGCACCCCAATAACTAACCTGTATTCATACCAGCAATGTCACAGGAGAAGACAAAAGTTACACCTCTAGTTACAAGGAGGGAGACTTCAGTTTTGGAAGGGACTTGCTTTTCAAAGAGAGTAGTGTTTACAATGTGCACTCCAGTTATTTCAAAATACCATGTGACAGGACATTTCCTTATTTAGAGTACAGAGCTTTATCCCTCAACCCGGTGACACAGAGAAGGACCAATTACTATCCACAGAGAGAAGGATTTTTATATATTGCCAATCTTCTAGTCCAACTTTTCATAGAAGAATGAGGAGCAAGTTACATTTGCAATGAGCTTCTCCAGGTTTCTAGTTTTCCTTTCCCTCGTGCAATGTTCACTACAGTCATCAGGTAAGTTTCCTGTTGGTTTTGTATCAAACTAGGTATGAAAATGCTTTACCTTGGGCAGCTTTACAGTTTTAATGCATAGACTGCTCATTTTGTACTTTTTATCAGATTTGATACATGATCTAAAGAGTATGTTAGGTACACTGACAGTTCTTGAGTCACAGAATAAAAGAGGGGATGTGTAGGGATGTTGGGAAAATGGAGGTAATAAGAGCAGGATCTTTAAACTGGAATTTCTTTCCGTGGAAATATTATATCAGATGGCACTGTGTGGGAGGGAAATGAAAGACGAGAAAGCATGAACCTCTTTCCTTTTACCCTCCTCTTCACACCCATGGTGCAGTGATCAGTCAAGGGATTTACATGTTTTCATGATAGCTGTGCAAGTTTCTCTTTCTGCCCCACGACATGAGGTATGAGAACAAAGAACTGGCTCCTCCCTCCCCTCCAGCCTCACCAAATTAGAAGAACAGTTCTAATCTGAAGATTTATATCAGTCATTGGGTATAGCTATAGAGAGAAATGCTAAGGCAGTAATGTGTGGAGAACTAAGTGGAGGAACGAGTTTGCATGAATGTGAGATTGAGAGCCTATACCAGAAATTTCAGGATAAAAGAACATTCCCATTATACTGTGTTAGTTTAAAAACATGGAAAATTGCTAACCTTAAAAGAATCTGAGTTCAGGATGAATCTGCAAGATCACTCCAGGCCGAGAAATGTGCAACTGAAGCCTAAAATTTGTACTGTGTAAATATCCTCGTGACAGCCTGGTCTGTATTCTCTCTGGTCAGCTAGCCTTTTTGTTTCAACAGTTAAGGAACAGATGTGGTGAAAAGTGGTAATGGATAAAGTGATCAAGCAAATAAAGCAAACCTATTTAGCTGTGAACAATGCAATGAACTCACTGTGTTTCAGTTCTACTTGTAGCTTTTCTCTCTTCAGGAACCACAATGCATCACTAACTGCTCATCACAGAATTTGACTTGCCTACAGTGTATATATATCAAATTCTAACCACAGTATTTAAACTTCTCATTTTACTAAAAAACTTTATTTAAAATCTCTAGCTACACCAGGGAGGAAATTATAATAAAAATTAATTTTAAAAGATTGAGTTCTCAATTTAGATAAACAAATATATGATAGACGGATCCATTACTAGAAAGTGAGATTTATGATTTTATTTTTATTTTCATGTCCTCTTAACAATTTTTTCCCCCTAGTTACTTTTACATTACGAGGAAATGCCAATGGACAGCCTTGTGTATTCCCTTTCAAATACAAAGATAAGCAGTACAATGAGTGCACAGATGCTGGCAGGTCAGATGGCTGGCTCTGGTGTGCGACAACTGCAGATTTTGATGCCGATAAACTGTATGGATTTTGCCCACTAACAAGTAAGTCCTGCATTTTAGTTATTAACTTGTTATGAAATCCTGTTGAGCAAACCATCTCTTGAGCTACCGGGTTCTTTATGAGCTACCAGCTGCACACTTGCATGACTGACCTTGTTAGAGCAGTCCAAATGAAAATCACCTGACTGAACATTGTCCCAATGGCTGAGAGCTCTCTCTGTATAAAACGGAGAGCAAGAGGTGCCACCAGGTTCCTGGTTCAGCCCAGACATGTTCTGACCCGGCTGCTGGAGGTGACTGTTTCTCTTTGTGAACGAGAGGGGTGAAGATGCTCTTTCATACCTCATTTTATGGGATTTAAGTGCATGGCATGAACAGCATGAATTTAGACATCTCTCTTATTATTTAGACTTTCACCCTCTTTTCAAAAAATTCCTATTTCTCTTCATTCTTTGGGCGTTCCCTACAGTCAATCCTCACCTAAACTTCTATTTTCTAGTTTTTTCCCTTTAATTTTCTATCTTATTCTAGTTTCCTATCGCCAGCCTACACAAAAAATGCTGCTGCAAAAATTGTTCTACTCTCCCACCTTTGTGGTATCTTCTGCACTGAACTTATGTTTGGATCCCTCCACTTCAGGAGGCAAACATTGGTATCACCAGTGGCCTTCCCAATAACACAGCAGTTTCACTAGGTTTTCTGAGTTGCTCTGCAAAAACAGCAGCTGAGCTATATATCAGTGCTACACAGACTTCTTTTATTGTTTCTCAAGCTGTCAAGGGCCAGGTTCTGCCATTTTTGGAAAAATTGTTTCTCTTGACAGTGACCTAAGAGGGAGTTCCTGTCCATCAGGCATGAAGAGCCTCCAGGGTCATAGTCCACCTACACACTTGCATTACACTGGAATCTCTTCTTTTCAATCAATAGATATGTCTGGTTTACCTAGAATTGCATTTCTAGTATGACAAAATTCAAAAGCAAGTATTGGGAAACAATTAAATCCTTTCTAAAATCACAGACATTTAAAAGAATGTTTATTAAAAAATTCACATATTTTTGTAAATTGATGCCCAGGTTGATTTTATTTTTCTCTGATTCCGACAGGTAATAGGGTGCATCTTCAGAGAACTTGCATTACTACACAGTTTATTTTGTTACAGTTGGTGTATGTGAGTCCACTAGAACAGTGCTCTATGTCACTTCTTCCAGATGACACAGAAAGGTTTTGGACAGAAGATATTTCAACCGGCATTCACTATCAGATAAACTCAGAATCAGCTCTAACATGGCACCAAGCAAGGAAAAGCTGTCAGCAGCAAAATGCAGAACTACTAAGCATTACAGAGTCTCAGGAGCAAGCATATATCAGAGGTAAAAGGATAGAGAAGAAGACCTTAAAATATGCTGTGATGAAGTTGGCTGCCTTGTCATCTGCCTCAGCAAAGAAAGAAGGCAGGGCTGCTGGAGTGGTTCAGCAGCCACCCAAAGGGGGATGGTCTGAACTGCCTTTCCACTACCTGGGGTTTTTTATGAACGATTGGCCACAGACCTCTCTGGGAGTGAAATGTCCCCGTGACAGCATTGTGCTCCAGATGGGAGCTCCTGCAGCTCCTGCAGTCTGTCCCAGGGGGTGGGTTTCCTCTGCTCACCTCTGTGCAAGGGCACTCACTCCTGACCAGGGCTATAGGCTGGTCCTCAAATTTACCTTTTTCCACCGTGTTTCAAGGATTATTAATCTTTTCAGGAGAACACATGATGATGGTTAGATTGGCCCTAATATGGACACATTTGCACAGATAAATTACAAATAACTCCAGTGAATTTTAGGTACAGATGGTATCTGATTCATTATGAATAGTGTAAAGGAGGTTTAGAAAGAACTCACATAGAAAAAGAGCTGGAAAAAACTTATTGACACATTATGCTTTTGCTTTACTCCATGAAAGCTGTTACAGAAAACTTTTGGCAAAATTACTCAATGAAAAACAGGGGTTTTTTTAGATCTCTTATGTTCTAATGAAAGTAAGTGAGAAAAAATAAACTCTTATTTATGTAAGTGAAGTAAGATATTAATTTGCCCTACTAAGATTTTTGCTAAATCAATATAGATTCATTTACAAATTTTACTCTTTGTAATCAGTGCATCTCAGTAATGGAGAAAGTACTAGTTTGGGGTTGGTTTAAACTAAGAAATATGAATTTCTTACTTTACGCTTAATTTCTTTTAGATGATCTTACTATGAATAAGAATTTTTTTTGTTTCTAATTCAGAGCTAATTAAAAAATTTGGTTTTGCCTTCTGGATTGGACTGAATGCTTTGAATTTCAACAGTGGGTGGCAATGGGCTGGGGGCAGCCCTTTCAGATATTTAAACTGGGCTCCAGGTAAGAGCTGTATCTATTTTGTAATCTTTGAATGAATTCTGATAAGACACCAACTAACAAAAACTGCAGGAAAGCCCATTCTGATTTACAACAGCTGAAGATCTAGATCCCTGTTTTAAGACTAACACTTTCAAATTACAAAGTTCACAGGGGATATCAGATACCCCATATTATTCTATTTTCTTATCTAAACAGAGAGCTTGTTTATGAAAACAGAGTGTTATTTGGAGTGATACATAACCCTACACATCAAAGATCAGAATTTTCCATAACATGCTGTCCATGAGTGTGAATATAAGTAAAATCTTCCAAAAGTAGCAAAATATTTAGCAAATAATAGCGCTATGTTTTTTTGAGAAGTTCTAAATGCTATTGAGAAGCTTAGAGAACCAGCTTATAATTCCTCAACAGTGTGTGCAAAATTGCACCGGGCCACTCGAGGAAGAGAGATAGGGTAGGTTTGGGGTGTTTCTCATACATAGAGAGCTCTTCTCTTTGCTGCTTGGGTTTTTTTTTGGTTCTGTGTTTCCTTTTTGCCATGAGTATTCCAAGCTTTCTCCTGATTTGGAAAAGTTACAAGATGTCAAAGGAATAATTAAACTCACCTCTAAGTTTTCATAAATTCTGTATCAGGAAATTTTCATTGCTGCTTACAGAGGTTTGTACACACTGCAACAGAAAAGAAAAAAGCTATTTCATAAGAAAGTAGAACTGTGAAACTCTTGAAATATACTGGAAGGATAATATAATTTAAAACTCAATATTCTAAAGTTTGGAAGTTTTTGACACAAGATAAAAGTCCAGTTTCAGCTGTTCTTCCTGTGAGAACCAGGATGTCAGGAAAAGAATTAGATATTTCCCAGTACTATCCTGATAATAAAGTCAATGGAGGGTAATTATATCTCTCTCAATGCATTGACTAAAGGTAGCTCCTATAAATTACAAGGCAGTTATCCTGTAAGGGAGGGCTTCTTCCCATTAATCATTCAAGGAATCAAAAATCAGATGTTTCCACTGGTAATAGGATGTTTATGTTAATATTTTTAGTAATTTCTTGCTGTGAAATTCTATTTTCTCTCTTACTTAAAGGAAGTCCTTTCCTACTCCCCGGGAAAATCTGTGGAGTGTTGAATCCCAGAAAGAATGCTAAATGGGAAAACCAAGCATGCAACCAGAGACTAGGCTACATTTGTAAAAAGAGAATCGTCAGTTCAAAACCTGACATTATGCCCAAAGGTAGGTTAGTCAAATAAAAAGAAAGGTTTTTATCTGACTTCTAGACAGAGGAACTTGTATGCAACATTATTTTTCAACCAAGATGTTAGAAAACTTTGAAAAATACAACTATACATGACACACAAACTTTTATATCCTGCCCTTTTCCTCCCTTTGTGTATTAAACATTCATATTATTTTGTTCCATCACTCTATCATTCAATCTTGGAAGACAGATAGTAGCTGCTCTGTCATGGTAACCAGCGCCAAAAGACATACTTGCATAAATGAGGTAGAAATAGTCACATTTTCTCCAAATGAATAATTGCAGTTAGTTGTATATTCATGAAAAAAAATCCTCCTCTGATGTCCGCAGTTTGCAATGCATTGGCTTCATATGAGCAGAGCAGGAGCAGCAACAACACTGAAACAGACCTTGTTGCATCCGTGGGCCATCCCAACACACCAGCATGGCTCTGAACATGCCCCATGCAATAGAGATCCACTGGAGACTGTCACACGGGAATATTGTAAAAGCTACTTCTAAAGAATGAGTCAAAATAAAGGAAGTAGAGAAATAATTTCAGAGAATTTTATTTCATTATTAGCCTTAAAAATAAATGCAGGTTTCTATTTTTAAAGCAAGATTAAGGTACATTTTTAAGAATTCAAGTTATAAAAAAGCTACTGAGAAAATATACAAAGTCTCCACTAATTTGCAAGGTTTACTGACCTGCAGTTATCAAAGAATTGCTTCATGCTTTTCCATACCTGAAAAATGTTTGTTTGCAAGAAACCATAGACCAGCAAGCCGAGCCCAATGTGAGCCACCACTGGCAGCACGAGACCAAGTGGCTGTGGGGAACAAAGAGAGGAGAGGCTGATGTCAGCTTTGGTCCCTCTTTCCTCACAGATCATTTATTCAAATTGCATTTCTGACAAATTGTGGTTATTTTAAAGTGGTTGTCTGTTTAAGAATACTTCATTCTATTTACATATTTAGCATACATATTGTGCCTTAATGATATTTGCTTTTAATTTGAATGTGTTTTGCATTGCCAATTACAGCTTTATGTTTATTCATATCGTCCCATTTTTGTAAAGAGTACTCAAGAGACCTCATCCTAGTGTCCTTTATTTTCCTCTTGCTCTGAAAAATTGTGTTCTGAATTTAGGGGAATTGAGGCCTGTTCAGTGCACAGATGGCTGGTGGCCATACGCAGGTCACTGCTACAGCATTCACCGGGACCCCAAAACATGGGAAGATGCTATGTCCTCATGTAAAAAGCAAGATGGAGATTTGGCAAGCGTTCACAACATTGCTGAATACAGCTTTCTGGTGTCACAGCTCGATTACAGTGAGTATATGTGTAGGCCTGTATTGTGTTTGCTCCATTGGTGACATAAAAGCTGAACTTCAAATTAAAAATTCATGCTTTCTCTGACATATCACAAGGTGAAAGACTGAATCCAGCTTACCACACTCTTTTACATTGTTGCTGTTACATAAATACAGAACAATATCTATGTTTATCAAGAAATAATGCACATTGTAAAACATTATAAAGGAGGAGAAGAAAACAAAAATATTGTATTATTTCCAGAGACACATAAAGATGTCTAATGATTGCACTTTTGGCACCTAAATTCTATGTTCAAGGCTTTAGAACTGAGCTACAAATCTAGAAAATAAACTTCTCGATGAGGTTCAAACTTCTTGCTGATGCTAACCTCTTGCTATATATCCTTCTAAGAAAACAATCTTCTCACTTCTGATACTCCTTTGATCTGTGGTAACCAGTACTGACACTTGTTGCAGATGCTGGCCTTGGTGAACACACCTGATGGGCCAACACCAGTCCTCTAATGTACTGGAAGGTGTCCTCACGCCTTGGACTCAGTATGATCTCCTGAGAGGTGGGACACTCACAGCCACTCAATGTCTTCATGCTCGGGACCATTTTGTTGTTCTGAATCACAGGAAGTTTGCAAAAATCTTCTGCCAGCTGTAAAGAGCCTTATGTTCATTAAAATAAGCATTTCTGAATGGAATCTGATGTTTTTTCCACAGCACATCTCTTGTAGAGATCTGAGAGGAAACAGTATTTTTATAAAAGAGCGAAGACCACCTCTTGTGTACCACATGCAAGATTTAACAGTCCCTGCTTGTTCTGCATGTGGAAACGTTCACTGCACAGTGGACAGTAACTAAATCTATTTCTTGTCATGCTTCAGAGCCAACAGACGAGCTGTGGCTGGGTCTGAATGACGTGAAGGCTCACTTCTACTTCGAGTGGAGTGATGGGACTCCTGTGACATTCACCAAATGGCAGCGCAGGCATCCCACCTACACAAACGGTCTGGAGGACTGTGTCACTATGAAGGGGCAGGTATAACATGCACTCATTTTACAGCAATGCAAATTAATAACTGCATCAACCCAAAATCACTTACTTGCGTGCTTATCAAGGTATCATTCGTTATATTATCTTGAAATAGCTTTGCTCCAAAATTTGGTATAAATCACAAGAGAAGTTCAGAGGTCAGGAGACATCAGAAAGGGAAGAAGCATTTTTCTAGTTACTCCCTTCTGAAATTCCTTGTCTGGTGAAAAGTTTGATCCATATTTTTTGCATTAAATTCTTTCCCTTGGTTTCAGCAAAGTTTAAGCTCTGGGAGAGAAATGGGGATGAATTAGTTAATACCCTGTTTGGGTACCAGAGGTGCTATTTGCATACCTCATATTCCAATCAGATAGACAATTATGTCCCTCTGAGGGGACTCATGTCACTGAGACATGGCATCAAGGTGCAGACAACTGGCACTAGGGTATGTTTCTTCACCTGCCATCTGCCTGCCAAAAAACTAACATAAAATTCTATAGTATTTCTGACTGCTTGACTCACAAACCTTATTTTCTAACAAGATGTTTGATACATTTACCTGCATGTGCATGCACATGCATATACACACAAAATGTGTCACGAATTTTGAAAGAAACAAATTGAAAATGATGGTATGAAATACATGCTGTTACTGAGAGAACTTTTAAGTCATAGAATAATGTTAATGTTTGCCAGTATTAGGCACTAAACCAGATTTTATTGGGGGGAGAGGGGGTGTGGGAAGGGGAAAGCTCTTTTTTTTTTTAAAGTAGTCAATCATATTCAGATTCTTTGGTGGATAAAATAGTTAGATTTACTGCAACCCTATCAGATGTGCATTATTTCAGTTAATTGAGCTTTTTTCAAGAAGTGTAGTGAAATAATCCTGCTCCAAAAGCAGATCCATTAGCCCCAAATGAGATGGATCTTTACAAACCCTTTTATTTAAAAGTTATGGCAGGAAGTAACGATAAGACTTCAAAATGATATTTTCCTTCTTTCATTTCAAAACAGCTTTACAGATGTTTTTAATTTTTAAAATAAATCTCCAGTTTGCCTTGTGAAGAAAGAGAAAAAACACTAGTTATGCTTATGAGTGCCCTTTTTTGACATTTTTTCCTTCTCCCTGCTATTCTAGGATGGATACTGGGCAAATGATGTTTGCAATAAGCAACTTGGTTACATCTGTAAAAAGAAGCCTTCATCACAGTCCACTGAAAAAGAGACAATTGAGGACCCAGGCTGCCAGAAAGTAACTGCTCTCTCATAAATAATAATCTTCAAAAAAATGTAGAGGAATTAATTTACTAGTTCTTGCTTCTTTTGGATACTGTCTTTGCATCTTATAGAAAATCTGCTGTTGAGGCAACCTGGTCTCTTCCTGCTAGCAATTTACTAATATATGTGCATTTTTCATTTTTATCTGAAAACTCTCAAGAAAGTTGAGGTTCTTTTACATGGACGTGAATACTGTCTTGCCCTTCATTCCCAGATGAACCACCCTGTGATTTGGAAAACCATTGTATTTGTATTGGTCAGCAGAAATCTCTGTAAAAGCAGGAAAAGTGGGGTTGTTTTACTGGTATTCCACCTTTCCACTCTCCCTGAAAACAAGCATTGTCTGGATTCCTCTTGGCTCAGAAAATGTCCTCACCCCTTCTGCTTGGGAGTGACAGGGGCAGCTTTGGGGGGCTGTGCTTGTTTGTGAATTCATTTCCATATTGCAATATTTTGGTATTTCATTATGTCTGATTGTGCAGCTCTGGACAGCAGGAGCTGCAGGTCCTCCTGAATGAATCACAGGCTCCTTATAGACTCAGTTTGCATAATCCCATCCCTACAGAGCACTGGAAAGATACAGCAAATAGCACAGTCACAACCTTCTTTGAAAAGTCATGTACGCATAAAAGAGATGAAAACTAAGATCTTAATGTCACCTCTTAAACAAAAAGGCCTCCTGTAGGAGTGAACAGCATCAAAAAATAGCTTTTATTTATTAACAGATCAGCCCAGTCTCATCTTACTTTTAAACTCAGCTGCAACAAATTGAGCATTGAACATTTATAAACAGAAGAGCAGAGAAATTTCTACATTGAAGTCTCTTTCTATTGCACATTAAAATCTTATGCTCGTCACAGGGTTGGAAAAGATATGGTTTTCACTGTTACTTGGTGGGTTCTGCACTTTTGACATTCTCAGAAGCAAATAAGACATGTGAACAGAGCAAAGCTCATCTAGCTACCGTGGAAAGCAGGTGGGAAAATTACTTTTTAAAAAATCAATGCTTTTAATTGAGCAACTTGCAAAACTTTTCTGTTTTTTGAACCTGTCAAAGTATTTTATCAGTGCTTTTCAAAAATTTTATCGTAGAAAAGCATGCAAAGTTTATCCATGCAGAAAAAAAACCTAAACCAAAACAAATGCCTCAATGTTTTAGGGCTATCTACTCAATCCATTCTAGCAATTTTCAGATTTGAGGGGTTCTTGAATGAAACAGTTGTCACTTATCTTTCAATTCATAATTAAAGCAACTTCTGGTTTTGGTGGGGTTTTGGGGTTTTTATTTGATTGTTGGTTGGTAGATTGGTTGGTTGGTTAGGTGGGTGGGGGGGGGTGAGGTTTTTTTGGTTTGGTTTGGTTTTGTTTTGTATTGTTGGGTTTTATTTCCATTGGAAAGTAGATACCACAATTTTCATCTACTTATTCACAGGTGGTCTCTCATTATGATAGGAAAGCTTCTTATTTTCCTAAACTACCTTCTAAGCCAAATTCTGAAAAAATATAGGAAATCTTCCCCAGAACCTGCCCTCTCCCACAGCCAGAATGTATCATCTGTCATCTACCTACATCTCTGTCAGGCTTCAGAGGCTTCATGGCCCCTGAGGAACATGACTGCCTTCAGAGGTGATGGTAGCAAAGCTGACAGCTTGGTCTTGTCTTGGTGGTCTGCTTGGGACACCTCAAAGATTTGGAAAGGGAGTGAAAAAAGTAGAATAAGACTAGAAGCCCATGTGAGCAGCAATTTGTGACTTTTCAGTTGCCTTCAGCTGAAAGGAGAAAGTTGTCCCTCATGACTGCAGTTTAAAGACTACCAGGGGTTTGCCTGAACTTCACTGAGGAACTGTTGTTTTGGGGTCATGTTTACATGCCTCTGTTTGTATCACTTAGATTAATATTGCACGGTAACAGGCTGTGAATGAACACTGTTTCCCACTGCAGAAACGAGCAAACCTTTCTGATTAGTCTGACGGGGCTGAGGTCTGAAAAATATTTCTGGATTGGTCTCTCAGACACAGAACAACAAGGGAGTTTCAGGTGGACTGATGGAGAAACCCCTCATTTCACACACTGGAACACAGCAATGCCAGGTAAGCTCTGCATGGGCTCAACCCCTGTGACAGGAGTGCAGCTGTGACTCACACGGGTTTGTGCTTTCACTCCCCTGGTTAGAAATTAGGGTGGGCACTGTGTTTTGTGCCTGTAGCTGCAGGTGGCCAGCACCATCAGACCTGTGTCTGACACCAGTGCAACCAGCACTGTCACAGCTGAGCTGCAGGTGCTGGTTTAAGTCAGCCTCCTGCCAAGGTGTACAGAGACAGGTTTTGAAGGCAATACTGTGCAGGAGTTAACAAAGTCCATGGTCTCATTTTTTTCACCATTTTTAACACCAGTAAACAACAACTCATCAGATTCAGAAAAATTATTCTGGACAGGTTTTTGACCCACAGTGTGAATATGTGAGAAATGATCAGTGAACCTGCAGCTGTCTGGCATTTCAGCAATCCAGATTAGCAGCTACCTGTGAGTTCTTGCCTTCACACAGCTAATTATGCCTTAAAACAAACCTGTTGTACTTGACATCACCCTTCTTGAAATTGAGTTACCAGGATATTGAGAACTCCAAAGTACTTGTCAGGTCATCTATTACATATGTAAATAAAATCAAGAGCCACTCTCCCTGTGATTTCCCTGGGGTGGCAAGATAAGGAAGACTTGTTTTCTGAAGCTGCAAATCTCTGCTTTTGGCAAAGCTGTGTCTGTGAGGTTCATTGGCCCATATCTGGCCTCTGACAGGTGGTATTAAAAATAGTTTTATATCCGGGATGTTTTTTAATCTGCATAATCTGCACCTTCTTTTTCATAATCTTCTATGAATAGAAACAAAGGTCTGATTCCTTAGACAGCCATTAAGGCTTTGGTTTTACTCATTTCTTTTCCACATCACAAAGGGAGAGAGCAAGGCTGTGTTGTCATGGGAACTGGAATTGCAGCTGGATTATGGGATGTTGTTAGCTGTGAGAAGACATCAAACTATCTTTGCAAACAGCAGGCAGCAGGAGTGCCACCTCCTGCTTCTCCAGGACAGGTCCCTGTGGCCACCTGTGCCGAAGGCTGGGACAGAGCCTCCCAGGCAGACTCATGCCTCAAAGTAAGTGTGTGTCCACCTTCAGTGGGAGTCTCAGCATGGGGCAGCCCAGGGGTCACCATGATGCTGGGACATTATTTGGGAATGATCTTTTCTTTGGTATTAAAGGGCAAGAAAACATAGGGGGAAAATCCACCAAATATAACAAAAGTCAACAAGGGAAAATGATGAACACAAAGTGCTAGAAATATGCTTTCTTTTACCTAAATTCCAGGTGAGAACCTCACGTAATTTATTTGCTTCCAGGAGTTTGGAACTTCAGAAAAAACATAGTATTGCATCTCAAGAGCTGGAAGTGTCATTTGCATAGGACAGTGTTTCAGAGAGAAAACGTGCCCCTCTGACAACCTTTTCTCACACAGCATGTGACACTCATAGTGATACTTTTGGATCTGCATTTAGTTGGCAAGTCTTCAGCAAGCAATGCTTTTGAGCATTCTCTTGATTTAGCTAAAAATGCCTTTAAAAGCTCTCCTTTTTTGCAAAGGAAAAAAGGAAAGAAAAGGCAAAATAGACCAAGTAAATAAATATGCAGCACTGTTCTTCCATGTCTTTATATAACTATGCTCTCACTTTCTTTCTGAGGCTCTGCCTGTTGGGAGACCAGAGATTATTTTAGTCCTGTATTTACAAGGGTCAGAGCTTCTATGTCATGTGTAATTATCATTATATTAGTTCTGCAATTTACCAAATTATTGATTATCATTTCCATAAAATGTCAAGCATTTAGTCCTGTTAAACAAATCCTTAGTCCAAGAATATATGTTGTTCATGACAGAAAGTGTATTTTTTGTGTGCGTGCTTGCACCTCAATACAAAAACCTCTTCCTCATCTAGGGTCCATGCTTTGTCAAACAATTTTCTGCATCCATACTATCTTTTCTAGTCCAACACAGACTTACCCTTCCCCTTCCTTTTCTCAAAAATCTCCTGCTTTCTACTGTGAAACACCTTGGTTGAGTTTTTCCATCTTTTTTTGAACCTTTCAGTGGTCAAAATTCTAATAAAGTTATAGATTAGTTTTTTCTCCTCTGTGCATTCTGATACCTTTTATTTTCCTCAGATGCCTATACTACTTTTGCCTTATTTTAAAATAGATGATGCTAAGGAAAACATATTTACACTTAACATTTCTAATGTTCAATATTAAAGGCTTGGACAGGTGTCATGTTGTCTCAGTCAAGAGTAAAGGGGTGCTAAAGTGAGGCTGAATTTAATTACATATGTTTTATAAGCTTTGAAAATTTACTAATTTATTTTTACTTTTTGTTCTCAACAGTTTTTTGTGAGAGAGGGAAACCAAAAGAAGTCTTGGTTTGAAGCTGAAGAATTCTGTAGAGAAATAGGTGGAAATCTGGTCACAATCAATACAAGAGAAGATCAAGTTTTATTATGGCAATTAGCTTCGTGAGTACTTGCACAAGAATTCTTTTTCATGTTCCTGCTATGTTAAATAAAAATTACTTAAAACATATCTGGAGCTAAACAAGTAAGTGAATAAAAACAACCAAATTTTAAATTACGTTGGAAATTTTTCTTCTGGAAATAACATACTGTAACATTGCTTAAAAAAACCCCCAAACTTTAGTATTTCAAAGAGGCTTTAATATTTTTGAAATTTTCATCACAGGTTTTAGCAAGGCTGTTCTCTAGATCTGCTCAATTTCTTACATGTTAGTCCCTCTCCCAAAAGGGAGAAAATAAAATACTCAGCTCTAACTGGCATTTTGTAACTGTGTGCAATTCTTACTTTAACCAACTCATTCAAAAATTCCCTTGAGTTACTGTGTAATGTAAACCAAAATTCAAGGACTTAGAGTGGAATTTTTCTGCCTATAAACTGAAGACTCCTGAAATCAAAGAATAATTCATAGTAATTAACCTTTGGGAGCACTTTAGATGGCTATGTCTTGCTCATGATGTATAAACTGTAACATTATTTTCCCCTCAAATTAGACCTATATTCTGATTGTATTTCATAATGTCAAGACATGTCAATGACACATAATATACAGCTATTTAACCAAAACTGTTTCCCATATTGCAGAATTGAGGTTTACTTTCTCAGAGTTAAAACTTTCATATTAAGAAGTTTTTGTGGTCTTACCCTTCTTAATTTAAATTTTTTTTTAGTACTGTGAGCAGCTGAATGTGGTTTTACTAGCCTGTTAAGTCTCTTGCTTTAGAGTATAAAATTTTTGTGGAAGGAAATCTTTGTGTTATGCAGTGAATTAAATAGGACTCTTTCATTTGGTCCATAGGCATGAAAAGGTAGATAGCATGAACTAGTATATAAACTTCTTAGGAAGGGCTAAGAAGCAAATGAAAGCAGTTGAAAATAAATTTTTGCTATTTTTTATTAGTTAAATAAACATCTATTTATGATTTATTTTTGCTAAAGCCTCTGTCTTTGAACTCATACTACAACCTAGAGCTGTGCTGCATCCACAGGGATGGGAGCTTGAGCTGGCTCTGGGCCACATCACTTTAACTTATTTTTAAATATGGGAAGTCTTAGCCCAACACAGAGCAGTATCAAACCCCCTGACAGAGTGCAGGGAGTGAGCTTCGCTTTGGGCCACAGGTCCCAATTCAGGTGTGACAGAAAGCAGCATGTTTCTATGCTTTTCAGGATTTATATCCTGGCCTCTCTTTCTACGCTCATATATCTCTCTTGTACAAATTATTTTAGGGATAAAGGACTGAACACTCAGGCCTTCTGGATCGGTTTGTTTCTCTTAAATCCTGATGAAGGATTTGCCTGGATTGATGGCTCCCCTGTGAGTATTTATTTGCTGGATATTAATTGACCTTCTGTCTTTCAGAATATATATATTTCTTATTTTTTATGCCTTTTTTCCAATCTCTTTAAACTGCAGAGAGAAACAATGGTCTCTACACGATTCAATGTGAATCAAGCAGAAGCCACTTTATTGATAAACTACTGTCCCCAATATACAATTCTTGCTTTTCCCACACACGATCGTGCATAATTATTATTGGTTAAGGCCTATTTGCATATGCTACTTTATGCTTTATGATTGGCTCGTGTATGTGTGTCACATCGTCCCTCATGTATGTCACAACTGACCTTCAGTTTGCATTTTCTTATCCTTTTCCTCCTTTGCTTGTTCCTCATTCACATCCTCCCCAATGCTGTTTGTTCCTTTCTCACAACCTTCCCATGGACTTTTTCCCCTGTGTACATGTTCAAGTCCTTCTGTCTTTCGTGCTCTGGATTTTCTATTTTATGGCTGGTTCACGATGTGTCCATTTTCTAGTAAAAATATGGTTTCCCCATTAAACCTTTCTCAGGTGCATGGCAGCCCTTTATCCAGTAGCTGAATAGCTGCAGTGCACTGTCTTAGCACAGCATTGCCTCTGTTTCATCCCTGGTACCATGTCATACCCCACCTTTGGCAGTCTGTGCTCCTAGACAGAGCACCCCAAAACGGGCACTGCTGTATGGCAGTACAGGGAAGCCCAGCCAACAATTTTCACAAAACAAGATAAATGTGACTCCCTCTGCCCATCAGTTTTTCTTTCATCAAATACAAGGTTTTCTATACTATGTAGTCTCTGCACCTTCTTCAGGGAGTGGTGGGGAAGTAACCTGACCAGCATGACTTTCACAGCCCTCTCAGGTCTGCTTGAACTCCTACTGATCTGGTAAAAAAGGTACTTGAGACAATGAGATACTGAAGTTGTGTCACCATGGCAATCTCAATTACTTTTATTCACGTCGATTCACTCAGTAATTTATATGTATTTCCAACACAGGTAATTTATGAGAACTGGGATGAAAATGAACCCAACAACCATGGTGAACTTGAGCATTGTGTTATGCTTAATAGATCACCCCAAATGCGCTGGAACGACTTGCGGTGTGAACATTTACTTAATTGGATTTGTGAAACAAAAAAAGGTATTATTACTTCCCCATTTAATTGGAGCAATAAACCCAAGTTTAAAAAGCAAATTTTATGGATTTAAACAAGTTGAATGTAAGAAAGATACTGGGAATTGTTCATTTTAAAACCAGTTGCAGTGAAGGCAACACATAAACCAAGAAGAATGAATTGAGATATTTCTCTTGTCCTTGGATGCAGGATGTTAGTGTCCCTACTACTTCATCTCTAGTTTTATCTCTTTCTGCCATGGGTTGAATAAATTTGCAAAGCAAAGGTACTTATCCCCTCTCCTTTCATCTCCTCCCTCTATTTCTGTCTGCTTCAGGCTTAACCAGGATAGCCGTAGATTTCGGACAAGAGAGTTCTTCCTACAAAAGGGACAAGAGCTTGGCTTCCCACTGTGAGACAAATAATGGGAACCAAGAGAGGGATCAGTTGCTATAGGAACCAGCAATTCTGAAAACATAATATAATCAAAAGTGGAGGCTGGCGTAACCTTGGTGAACTCCTGCATCCACCAGCTTTGCCTGGGAAGCAGGGTCCCAATGCCAAGACTCCTACACTTGGTGCCCACAAAATGGACCTGACAGATGTTGGGGTGCCCACCAGCAGGAGATGGAAATGGGGTCTGCTTGGCTGCAGAGCTCAAGTGAGAGCTGATAGTGAAAGAACTTGTTTTGTGTACTCAGTCCTACTTCTACATCCCTGCTTCCTGGTTGTAAACAGTTTGTATGCATCTCCATGGAGAAGGAGATTTTTAAAACCTTCTTGAAATGAGAAGAAAGTTGGATGCACACTGGGAACTACTACGGTGCACAATAGGGAGGGGAAGGGATAAGCAGTTATATAAAAACACTGAGTGTATCTAATATTTGATGACTCTGCCAACAAAACCCTTGAAGGGTGAATGAGGCACCATGGTAACATTGAAAAATTGCTTAACCAGAAAGGAAGAATCACTTTTGGTAGATTAGTCACACAAACACACCATCCAAGCCCTGATTTCTGCACACCAGCTCGAAGCAGCACATCCTGTGCAGCCCTTTCGGGCACACTGAGCATGTTGCTTTGGGCAGATGTGGCTCTCTGCTCTTGGTGAGATTACTCAGAAGTTCAGAAACCACAAGACAAAGACTCTGATTAGCTTATCTTGATCCTAGATGAACTTTCAAAAGCAAGAAAAATTCAAGAAATTGATCTTGTAATTGTGAATCTAGATTTTGTGATGATCAGTGTGAGAGAAGACATGCTCAGAAGTGAATTACCTTATGTTCACTTAAGACACACATTTACAAAAGATATTCCAGCTGTTCGAAAACAATGAATGTTACAGTTATGTTAGCATTGAACAATAAAATCAAAATGACCAGAAGTATATAATGATGAAGATATTGAAATAATTTTAGTTCTATTGTTCTCTCAATAATTAAGAAGAAAGCATTTAAAAGACCCCAAAATAATTTGACTTGATTTTTCTTTTTTTTTTTTTTGCTTATTTCTCATCAAATTATTTCTGTCATTTCTATAACACTATGTTTCTTGCCATGAAACCACAGTAGAAATGGAGCAAGCAACAGAATTAGTAGTCCAGAAGTACAAAATAACAGGCATTCCTATGAAAGCAGAACTTCCTTTGAGAGGCTATAGCTGGCTCTGGGAATAGCAACAGCTAATTTGCTTCCTCCTGGTCCAGCCTGTAACAAGATTTAGAATTTACTATATTGGATTATGTTATTTGGCTCTAGTCCCAAGAATATTAAAAAAATTAATCATAGCATGTCAAGTGAAAATACTAAAATAAATTTTCAAAGTAATATTTGTTTAACCTACTACAAGTTTACTGTGAAACCTGGATTTTTTGATACAGTTCTTTTGGAGATATGTTACTGTAAAGTACATATTTTTCATTAGCTAAATGTTTCTAAATTATATACATAATATATGGCAGTACGTGCTCTAAATTATTGAAAATGCATTAGCTAATTCATAGTTTGCTTGATGGGTTTGGTTTTTCCCTCTATTTTACAAAGCATGTGAAACTACATAAAGCAAATCTCTCTGAAATTTTTTATTTTATTTAGGATGTTGCTTACTACAATCTTTTATTTTACAGGTACACTGGTAAAGCCTGAAGCAAACTACAGACTTGGTAGGTTTCTTTTCTCTTTCACAAAGATTACTGTACAGTTTTCAGACTTTGTACAGACCAGATAGGAAAATATTATATATGATTCTTTATCTTTCAGACTATCAACTCACCAGTGATGGATGGATTATATATGAAAATAAGCAGTATTATTTCAGCAAAGAACATGTCCATATGGCAGAAGCACGGAGAATTTGTCAGAAGAACTTTGCAGATCTTGTTGTCATTGAGAAAGAAAGCAAAAGACGATTTCTATGGCAATATGTAAGCAGAAAGCCTATTAATTATAGTTGCATTTTGAAGCAGACCAGATAATAAAATAAAGGGAACATACTAAATATTTAGCAAGGCTGGAGTCCTGAGCTATTTTCCTACATTACTTATTTATAGAGCAATAGATTTGTTCAGGACCTGTAAAAAAAGGCATTGTTTTTAATAGGTAGAGGAAAATGGCATGCAAATATTAAAGGTGCAGAGAAGGATAGTTCTGGCCCGGGTTGCTCATCTCTTCTAATATATGCAGTGTTCAGCACAGTGACAATTGCTTTCCTGTACAGAGGGCTCTTCACTCCAGGATGTTCCACATATACCTGTTGCTTGCTTGAAACCTGAGTCTGAACCTACAGTTTCCTTATATGAGGCTCAAATTCTAAAAAAAAAGGGGAAAAAAATCACAGGCATGGTTAATTGGCTTTCAGATTTTTGTTTGACATTGAGGAACAGTTTATTGCTTAACTATCAATTACTTTTATTTTAGATGTACACAAAACACAGAGGAAAATCATATTTCATTGGCTTAGTTGTCAGCTTTGATCAGAGATTCAGGTGAGTAAAGGAAAATGTAATGGACAACAAATGATGGTAATTTCATCTCACTCTTAGGGAGCACTTCTGTGTGCACTTTCGTCTTACAAGTTAAATGAAACTTGTTGGGCAACTGACTTCTGGATAGTTTTCAGGAGCTGTCTCACATCAGAAGTGTTACATTCTTCTATATTTAAGCAGAGAAATGCATTTTCCTTCCAAATTTGGGAGAGAAAACCCAATAAAAATTAATGGCTAAGATGCAGCTCACTTTATGTCTTACACTGAGAACTGCAACCCTGCATAAATAGTGAAAGGAAGCAGCTAATTTTAGGATATTATTTACCTGATCCACTTTTGATATCAACCTAAGGGTGAGATTTACTCTGACCAGATCTCCAATGGCTACAGAAAAGGGCCAGGACGTTTTGATAAAATGTATGTGAAAGCGTTAAATCAAATTAACCCCAAGTGGTTCAAGTTATGTGAGTTGGAAGCAAGAAGCATAAGCAGTGTCTCACCCAACAGCTTTCTGAAATTTCTGTCAGGAAACTTGTTTTAACAATCTGTTTATAGAAGACTTTCAGGAGGACACCTTTCTGGGATTTAAAGGATGTCCATACACTGCCTGGAATATGGTAGTACTAAACAGATGAGAGCAGCAGTAATGCTGTGACTGTGTCCTCTGCAGGACATGTAGAGCCTTTGCCCTCTGGTCACTGCTAATACCTTGTGTAGCCCTCTGCCCAAACAGACCTTGTGACTGGCTGATTGCTGAGATGTCTGTCTGGCAGACACTGTCCCCTTGTTTCTTCCAGATGGCTGGATGATACCCCAGTGAATTATGTTGCCTGGGCTCCAAATGAACCAAATTTTGCAAATAATGATGAAAACTGTGTGATAATGTCAGATGATTTTGGTGAGTAAAATAGCAACAAGAAATATTTGGGTAAAATTTAGCATCAAAATCCAAAATGTTTGGTACAGACTTAAATTTGAAGCTATCCCACAAAGAGGTAGTTCAATAATACTGACATTTTTTCTTAACATGCTCAAGTTTGAAACAGTGCTATCACTTTTAGGAAAGAAGCATATTGTAAAGGAAGGAGGAGTGTATTTGGGTAAATGTGTTTCATTTGTGCTTTATGAATGCCATCTGGGCCTGACTGCTCCAGTGGTTGTACAAGTTTTCCTGTATTCTGTAATATTTTCAGTGATTATATGTATTCCACTTCTTTACAGGCTTTTGGAAAGACATAAGTTGTGCTGTGAAAAATGCCTTTATCTGTGAAAGGCACAATTCAACTTACTCAGGATTTGCTCCTACTGTACTTCCACCTCTGGGAGGATGTCCTGAAACTTGGCTTTTGTTTAACAATAAGGTACAGTAATAAATCTCAGCCATATTTAGCAGATTTGCTATAGGTGAAGAAAACAACTATCCTTTTATCTCATTAAATAAATTCCTCTATACACCAGTTTACTAAGTGGTATCCTAGTTAGCAGTGCAGTGAATTTTCAGGTTGGCAAATTTGTAACTAAATCTCAAAAGAAGGTGATTTTTATGTTTGAAGTTATAATTTTTATAAATGTCTCTGTGCCTTTAGCCATAGTTACTTTCCCAGTTTCTAGATATTTCTGCTTATTTTAGGCATGCTTAGAAATCCTGATACATTATCCTTATCTGTAAGTGTAACTCTGTTTCTCTGAGTAAGACAGATGAAAAAACGAAAGGTCACACTTTTCATAAGTAATCAGCTATCACAGCAACTCATCTTAAGCTGAGTAACATGAACAGCAATAGATGTCAAATCAAATATAAAAGAAAACCAAGCATTGCTTTCTGCTAAGTTAAGCAAAAAAACCTGGACATATGAATTTTTAAAAAACCCCAACAAACAGACTAACAGAGGAAAACCACAAATCAATTCCACAATGCAATCAATAGGAAAAGTTTTTATGCATTCAAAGGGCATGAAGAGGGAGGAGCCATGTCTTCAGTCCCACAGAAGATACACAACCACACAAAAAATATTTTACACTGGTATTTAGGAAAAACCTCCATACAAAAGGGCACTTGTTCCCGATGCTGTTCCACTCATGTGAGTTCTCATACGAGCTCTCCATCTGTGGTATTTAATTGAAAAAACTTGACCTGAGAGATTATTACCTGCTTCAAATTAGGTTCACAATCAGGAGATAGTTCCAGTCCCCCAAAAATTCTACTTTTCAGTAATTTAATTCCTCAAAAGCTTTGGCAGTTGTCGGCTCTTTCCCAGCAGTGACCCCACAGGTTTTTAAGTACTGTGCACGTATCTCTGCGGTTGGCTGGGTCTCCTTCTTTCAGGCTGACAGTTTTGTGTTTCATCAGATCCCTCATCTGCAGCTCTTTGCATGCAGGGACTAGCACGGAATTAATCCAGATCAATGGTTTTAATATTCTTTGCCACCTGAAAGTCTGTCTAATTCTTTACTCTCTCCACAGTGTTATAAAATATTTGGATCCAGAGAAGATGAGAGACTAACTTGGCACTCAGCAAGAAGTGTTTGTAGAGAATTAGGGGGAAATTTGGCCTCTATACACAGTGATCAAGTGCAAGGTATGACATCTGAGCCTTACAGCGCTATGTATGAAACCACACATGTCACCATCTAAGGATGAGGGTGAACCGACCCCCAGATCTAAATTGCATCATCTATGAGGGAAGACCAGGAGGTGTTTGATCCAGAGGGAAGGATGGAGTGAGATATTATGACACTTCCCAAGTTTTGGCAAACATCTTATGTGGAAGGAACAGAATATTCTCATCCCCACGGCCTTGGAAGATGGGATAAATTGTAATAGTTTATAGTAATGAAATGTTCACAGAAATTCAAGCTAGACATTAAACAAACATCCACCAGAAATTACATATCTGCAGGTGATAGTCCCTTGGGAAAGACAATACTTTTGAAGTCACTTTTGGCCCTGATTTCTATAATATTTCCATGCAGCCTAAATAATTTTAATCAAAAATGTTTTCCTTTTTTCCCTCTTTTTTTCCCTGAAATCGAACTGCTTCAGTTTGATTACCCATTGTAATTTTTCTCTTTTACCATTAGCTCATAGCCAAACAATACTGAAGTTGGTATTTCCAATATATTTAGAAGATGATTGGTTGTTTTATTTGTAATTTGATTTACATTGAATTTGAAGAGATGAAAATCCTCAGGTATTTTTATTTTATTTTTTTAATCTATTTTCTATTAGCCTTCCTCACCTTCCACCTAAATGATGTTGCCAGTGGAACATGGATTGGGCTGAATGATATTAACAGTGAGGATACATATCTATGGACAGATGGAAGCGTTTTTGACTATTCAAAGTGGGCACGAGGATTCCCATTCAGAGATAAATTCACAAGGGTTGACTGGAAGTATATTACAATACAGGTAAAGAGAAATAAATCAGAAAATGCATAACATAAATAACATACTCAAGGTTCGAGTACCCAGCCTAACTTCTGTCTCAGATAAGATCTTATTTTCAATTGCTTAAAGCAGAAGGCAACTGAATATTTCAAAGATCAAATTTTTAAAGCTGTACTCAGGAATTAATAGACCTGTTTAGAGTCTAGGCTTAATCTCATTCCTTTGTCAAAGTCTAGAACTGCAGAAAAGGAATGCTTTACTATCTTTACCACTAGAAATAATTACACTTTTTATAATTATTATATTTTACTGAAAATATTCGGTGTTATTAGTTGTGATTTTTATTCTGGTTTATAGTTTTTCCTTGCATGATGAGAATCCAAATGAAACTTCAACAAATTCAGTACAGATTACCATTAACTACATAGTAAAAATAACTTCAATGCATTCCAAGGAATTTTAATAAACTGACAGAAGTTCTTGCAGCAATCTGCCAATGAAAGTACATTTGCTTAAGATATATAATATAATGGATTTAATTTCCAACAAGCAATACATGAAAAGAAGAGCCGGAAAATTAGAAAAGAAAGCTATTAGCTTTTTGTCCTCATACCTATTTCTGTTATTTTGCTTGGAATTTTGCACTTTATCAGCAAAAATTTTATTTTTTATTTTTGCGCTAGACTGATTGTATTGAAATGACAAAAAGATCTGTAGATGATGCGGGATTATGGCAAAATACTGACTGCCAGCATAAAAAAAGCTATATTTGCCAGATGGACAGTGGTAAGTTTTATTTTTCACTTTTTTTTGTTGCAAAACATTTACTGAAAAATCCAACCATTTAAGTCCTCAGTTGTAAGTGCACAGCTGTGGCTATAGCAGGCAGGGTGAGAGAAGCAGGGCTACTTTCCTGGCTCAGAAAAGTAGACAAAAAGGCACTCTGGGATAAAGGACTATAGAAAATATTTTGCTTTACAACTTCTCCCCATCAGCACACCCACTACCACTCAGAAAAGCCAACATTGCCTACCCTGCAAACATCCACACTTAATCAGATGCTTGCACATGGCATGTAGACACTTTGAAGACAGGATTCACCATCTTCATCATAAGAAAAGTGCCCAAACCAGGTTCCTAGAAGGGCTATGCCTTCAAAATGCCTGTTTTCTCTATTAACAGAAAAGTTTAGTCATCTGTGCTTTATCCAATTATCGTAGATCTAGGAGCCTGAATCCAGTTATTTTGCAAATACAAAACAAAAAGACAAATCCCTCAGTGACCTCCAACTGGGGGTTAACTGAGGCCAATTAAACTGATTAATTTGCTCATCAGTCTCTAGAAAGGCCTTCCTAATGCAAGAACAGCAATACTCAGAAGGGAAAAAGTTCCAGTTTTCTTCACGAAGCCTTAGGGTGGGAGACACATCCGGAGCAGAGCTACACTGCAGAGTCTGCAGGAACAAAAACAGGGAAGTGCTGAGCAGCAAGTTAAAATAGAGGAAGAAGCCACAGCTGGGTCAGATGATTCACAGCTCTGTCCCATGCAAGGGCAGAAAGCTGCATGAGGGTGACACTAGCAAAAAAAATTGCCAGGACATCCTCAACAGTGACTGAACACAAAGCCAGTTTATGCCTTTTCTTCTGTCCTCATCACTAATTCTAGGCCTTTGCCTTCTACTTCTGCATATATAATTTAAGGTACAAATAAAGTTTCCTTTTTCACTTCATTCTACAAGGGAAAGATGTAGCAGCAGGGCCACAAACTTTGCTTAGAAAAAAATTATTTTGAGACTGAAGCAGTATGGAGATAGTCCTGTGCTCGTGCCTGGGAAGAAGTTCACCTGCACTGAGGTGGGGGGACATGGAGAGCTCTGGGGGAGGATCATGGTGGAACCAGTATTCACATCATTTCATATGGTCAGTGTATGTTTATAGGTACACACAGCTCATTCTCTGCCTCTCTCTAATCCCTGTATGTATTTTTACACCATAGTTTAAAATAATTCCAAATTACCATTAAAATAAATCTCTTTGGTTTTGTGTGAGAAATGCTGTTACTTGATGCTTGTGCTGGCACACCATATTCATCTGTTACTCAAAAGCAATACTGCTATCCAGTACCTAGTAATTTTTCACTGTTTTCTCCTCTTCCTCTCAAATTTGTACCTCTTTCCTACAGAGCCTGAACTGTTTCAATCCACAAGTGGTCCAGATTCTGATTTTGTCCATTACGGTAACAGCAGCTATTTAATCATTCCTTATAAAATGGATTGGGAAGAAGCAAGAAAAGCATGCAAGGAGAAATCTTCAGAGCTTGCCAGCATTTTTGATTTTTACAGTAATATATTCTTGCTGCTGCAGGCAGTGCAATATGAAGAGCCCTTATGGATTGGGCTCAACAGCAATGTGGTAAGATTAATAAATTAATATTTCGTAAAGTTAAATGTTGTTATTATTAGCAGGAGAATTGTAGCATGAACAGATTTAGAAACCTAGGACTGGTGGACAGTCTCACATCTTTTGACTTCATCTATCTTAAATCATTGAACTCCATTTTAGGCAATGGAGAAGGATGAGAACCTTTGGCGGTGCTGGACTCTCTTTACTAGTTCTGTGGGAATCTTGGACACCTAGGTAAAAACAGCTGGTAAACTTTCAGATGGCCATTTTTAGGTCAGGTACCCCTACTCAAAGGATCCAAGATGGTCAGTAGGGCTAGTGCCTCTTGATCATTGGCAGCTGTAGCTTTTCCATTACATTTTGGTTCAGAAGGGTTCATAGGCCAAACCACACACCTTTGAGCATACACTCTTCGTTACACCTGCTAGGTCCCAAAGATTAAAATCAGTAAAAGTTATACTGTACCAGAAGTAGTGAATACTGAAATCAAGTTCCACCACTTTGTAAGGGAACACCTGAGCGAGAATCAGTCTTATTAGCTCTGTGACTGAGTGACAAATTGAGCTTCAGCTTCCCTAGTGAATATGCAGTTGCTAAATGCACTTAACTATCATGTTTCTATTGCATTGTTCTTTGATCTGACTAAAACCTCTTGATAATAGAAAAGCTTTTGCATCTGTAATAATCATCTTAACCATTCATTGTTTCTACTAGTTGTCATTCCACTCTAACATAGCAAAACATGTCTGAAATTCAGTATACCTAGGGATACTTGTAATAAATATTGTGTAAAAATAGCATTTCCAGTTATATGATGCAGCAACACTCTGATAAAGCCCCTCAGAAGGCTACATTGTCTGAAACAATGAATTTGTTGCTGAACAATACGTATTTCCACTATTCTAACAGTATGTGTCCCCCCACCAGACCAAATGCTCACATAAGTGATGGACAGTCACCAACCTTAAAATAAATCCTTCCACTTGCACAAGTCCACAGGGCATCTCTGCCCAAACCAAAATAATAGTGTTAAGTCCACTTGATATCAAAGTTGGTTGTTTTTCCAGTCACAGAAGTATGATTTACAAAGCAGCTAAAATTCCATTTTGACCAAGTTTGAATCACCAGACATTCCCCTGGTACTTATAAATGAGCCATCCTTGACTTTGCAGAGTGAAGCTTTGTGGTTCCGCCTGTTCCCCAGGAAGTGACTGATCTTGCCCTGACGATGCCAAGCTCAGTATGACCTTGTGTACCTGGCATCTCTCTTGACACAGCTATACACTGGAGTGAGACCACGTCTTATCCCCCTCTTCTTATTGGCAGCAATATATTGTCTGTGTCTGTGTGCTTTTCCTTGTAATTCTTCTGATTCTTCCTGGAAAAGAAAAAAGGGGAGGAGGGAAGACTAAACAAAGACTCAAGAAGTCCTGCTCAGCGTATTTCTCATTTTCTTCTTAAAAAGTAATAATTTTCTCAGGTATCTCATAGTGATAGCTGCAGTTTACTCCTGAATGTTTCTCCTCAAAACTGCTGGAGCTTAGAGTCCTTGTTTGGTTGCCAACTCTGAGACCCATTTCCACCCGAGCTTTCCACAGGTTTCATGTTCCTATGGTCTTGCTGCTCTTCATGGAGATCTGACTCCTCTGGGATGGGAATTCCACCTCACAACGTTGCCCAACAAGGGACTGAGTCCCCAGGGAGCATTATTTAGCCTTCTAAACACTTCCATGGGCTGTTCCAGCATGTGAGCCATACTGCTGTGTCTTGTTTATATGTTGCTGAGTCCTGATTCAACCAGTATTTTAACAGTACTAGCACAGTACAAACTGAGCTGCCTGTATCACTTTGAAAATGTGCTTCTGTATAACTGCATTTATCTGAAACAGCAAATGAGAGTGTAGAACTGTTATGTTAGATGTCTGTTTCAATTTTAGAATTATGGATATTATAGATGGACCGATAAAAGGAAAATAAGTTTTTCTAAGTGGGACTATGGAGAACCAAAACAGAAAAGAGCCTGTGTCTATCTAGCACTCTCTGGGAGATGGAAAACAGCACCTTGTAATGAAAAACATCTTCCTGTCTGCAAAGCATCTGAGGGTAAGCAATGGCAATGACTTTTGATTTTATGGCAGAAACCTTGCTTTATCTGCTTTGACGGAATTGCAAATGTCTAAGTATATATTGAGAAATAAGCCTGAGTATGTAATGTCAATACCTTTATTTTGCATTCAGATGTTTTACTTTGATGGAGTTGACATTCACCAGCCAAGATCCTTCCTTTTTACTGGGCTGGAGTGATAGCTGCCATGGGAGCAGGCAGACAGATCACAGAGATTGTGGGAACATTAGACATTTCACATTGAGTCTAGAGTGTAAAACTGGTTCTGCTGATGGGGGTTTCATGCAAAGGTCTGTAATCGATGAAATCCACTGAGTATAAAACAGATTTTTTTTCTTTGACATATACACATCATTCCTACACTGGTTGTTACTTCCTTACTATTAGATTCCAAAATGTGGATAAAGGAGAAAGAGTTTTATCATATAAAAAAGGGTCTGTTACTGGCCCAAACAAAAGTTCATACTCCATAGGGTTTCTGTGGATAGCACTGAGAAATACTACACAGTAAAAGTTGCAGGCAAACCTCAAGATGGGACCGAGCTTTTTTGCTTTCTCATTTGTGTTAGAGTAACATCTGTTAGCTCTAGTGACACACACCTAATGAAAATACAGAGTTTATTTGGGTGGTTGAGGGGGGTTTTCGTTTGTTTATTTTTGGTTTGGTTTGGTTTGGTTTGGTTTGGGGTTGTGTTGGGTTGGGTTTTTGTGTTTTTTTGGTTGGTTGGTTGTTTTTTAATTTCTTTTCTAGGCCATGCTCTGAATTTCATAGCTATTAATTTGCAACTTTTGTTTTAAAAACACATGTACTAATCGACAATGTCGCCATTTCTTTCCATAATGTCATTGTTTGTAGGAAAATGAGGGGTTACCACATAAATATTCAATAAGCCTCAGATTATTCCATGCTTTGTCAGATATAAAGATATTCAGAAATTTTATGTAAGGATTGTTATCTTGAGGAAAATATTAAATAGGAGATTTCTACAGTAAACTAGGGTTTATATGATATTTCATTTAAAATAAAACTTATTTGAACTTCTTGAGAGTTTGGGAGTTTTCTAGGGGGCTTTTTTTCTGCTTTTTAATGCTTCTTTTATTTCTATAAATTTGTTGGTTATAACAAAACAAACTAGAACAAAAATCCTTGAACACTCAAATATCCTTGAGACAGTACAAGTTTGATTTAGTTAGTAACACAGAAGAGCACAGGTTCACACTGAGTCATCCTCTTGTGGCTGGCCAGTCCTGATCCTCACTGTCACTCCTGACTTTGACACTGATAATTCTAGCACTGTGTGCCAAAGAATACTTAAAGTACTTTTAAGAAAAGGTGGTTTTAATACTTGATTTCATATATGAAGAACTGTAATCCTTACTGAATGAAAGCATCTATAATATCTAATTTCTTCTAGATGTCCTTCCTTCTGATCCCCCGCAGGATACTGGAACATGTCCTGAATCTGATCACGTATCTTGGATTCCTTTCCGAAGCCACTGCTATAACTTCAATGCCAATGAAATGAGCTGGGCTCAGTCTGTGACTCAATGCATTCAATCAGGTAATTATTATTTTTACCCAAATATAGGACTATTTAAAAAAATCTTGGAAAGTAATAATGCAAAATCTACAAATATGAAAAATAAGGAATAAATGTCTCATTTATTTTTATTGTTATGTGTTTTTTGGTTATGTTGAATTCAAGGTGATCAGATTTCCTAGTTTTATTTTTCCAGCTGTGCTTGATTCTTGTTATATTTCTTCATTCACAAAATTTCTCCTTTTAGTAACATCTTAAATTTTATGTGATTTTTAAAAACCCCACTTGTTTCTGGCCTTATTCCTTCTTTTCCAGATCTCTCCCCACACAATATGAAGTAAATATTGCAATAACCATCACTCATTTTTAACGCGGGTTGTGTGATCCGAAAGGGGTTGCATGTGCTGCCTGGTAGCCCTTGCTCTACCAGTAAGGCTCCCTGGAGGACTGAAGAGCCCAGGGAGGGAAAATGCTTCCCTCCCTGTCTTTGGACACATCTGTTCCTGGCCAAGACAGGAGCAGCACTTTGGCACTCTTTCACCTTTGCTGCTGAGTCATTGGCTATCTCATGCATGTCTCAGGAGGCCAGGAAATAGAAAAGAAAGGAATCCTTTGTTTCATATCTTTTTAGATCCTCTTAGCCCTCTTACTCTACCACCATTGCCAGAAAAATTAATACATCAGTTTGAATTGCAAATTTGTTTGTTACACAATAATATTTCATGCTATATGTTATTCTGTCTAACCATGAAGAACAAATAATTAATCACTCATAATTCCTATGAAAAATAACATCCAATCACTTGAAAATACAGTGCACTTTGTCTGGTGTTTAAGAGTCATCATCTTCACTGTGCTTTTGTGTCTTTCACTTTAGATGACCTCTCTCATTGTCCGGGCTGTTCCCCTACAGCTGGACACTACCTTGTTGTCTCTATTTAAATTCTTGTTTACTCCCTACCAGCAGGAGAGGTTTTTTTATTAAACTTAACCTATCTCAAAAGCTGTAACTATGTTGGGGATATCTCCAATGTTCTTCCATTGTTTTTTTTATAGGTGCTATGTTGACTTCCATAGAAGATGTGGTTGAATCAAACTTTTTAATAGAACATGCAGACTTATACACAAGCAAGACAAGCGGCTTTTGGATAGGAATATACAGAAATGTAAATGGTAACTGTTCTAAGTTCTATAAATAACCATAAACAGACTTTATTAAACGGACAAAAAAATTAATAAAATAAATAGGTTTTAAGCAGCCAATTGAAGTATAGTAGAAGTTCAGACCTCAGTCCTCTCTGAGGTTCTCTCGTATTCCTGGTCTCTGAGAAAGCTTTTCCTGTTGGGAACAAGTCCTGGCTGGCTCTCATCTTCTCATGGCTGGGGAACACTCATGTGGGACCTGTGGGAGTCCAGCCAGAGCCCACAGCATCAAGCTCCTCTGTGACTGTATGGAAAAAATTAGGCTGCTTGCTAAAGCATGCAGAAGAAAACATGCATCTGGAAGAAAACACTGTTACCAGACTAAAAGCAGTCAGAAAGTGTTTGATTTTAGATTATTTTGATCCCATTGAAACATTCTTTTTTTGTTAGGATCTATGAAAAAAAGTTTTCATTTTTAACTAAGCATATGTTTAAGCATTATAGTAAAAGCTGCTTGATTTTCATGGAGTGCTGCTGAAATGATAATTTAGAAATTTTTTATCAAAAGTCTGAATTAAGCCTTTTTCAGTTTGAAACTTTAATATCCTAGGGAAAAATAGGGAGAAATATAAATGACTGATAAATCTGCAAATCATAATTTGGGAAAGCAATTATATTGTTTTTGAGACAAGAATCAAATGAGATAAAATGTAACAAAAACAACAACAGGTGGAATTTTTGAAGAAAGTAGTATTGCCTTATTAGGCTGAACAAAATAATACTATGTTAATATTCACTAAGGTGAAAACTTTTCCTGTGGATCTATTAGTATTGATACTAACTTTTGCAACATCAGGGCAGCTGCTTTGGCAAGATAACAGTGCCTTAGACTTTGTCAACTGGGGTGAGGGGCAGCCCTCGTGGGATGAGCTGGCTTTCTGCGTGGAGTTGTCTGCAGCCACCGGCAACTGGAGTGTCCTGCCTTGCTCTTCCCAAAAGGGTTTTATTTGTAAGAAACCAAAGAGTAAGTGACTTCTTTAATATTTGCTCTTTCCATTTATGGTTTTATTTCAGTAGTAATAGCACAATATGTTCATTACAAAAGACTGATGCAAATGTTTCAATGTTCAGACAAAAATAATATGAATTTTTTTTTTGTTTGCCCTGTTTATGATTTCTTGGTTTATAACCTCAGATTTTCTTACATTCTGAGAGGACTATTCAATTAATAAGTAAAAATCATAAATAATTCCTGAAAAAAATTTAAACTCCTTTGTTGTTTTGTTCCCCTCCAACATAAACCCATTTTTTTTCTACTAACATTCCTATTTTCTTTCTATGGAACAAGAGTGGCATCAATAATTTGCTATTCTTTGTCTTGCTGTAGTATGATACATGCTGTTCCAGCAAGAGATGGATGAAGCAATTCTATTTAAATAGGAACGGAAGTGCGATCCAGAGAGCACATAGTGACCTTTGAAAAGAGTAGAAGTGTTTTGGTTAGTTTTTTTGGTTTTTTTTTTTTTTTTTTTTTTTAATATTTTGTTTCTGTATAACTGAGCACCATCTGCTTTAGTCAGGAAGTAGAAACATCAGAATATCGTGAGCCAAACAACCATGTGGTATTTTGGAGTTTAACTGTTAATTCTGCAAAAAAAGTCCAATTTCCTGCCCTATTTCACAACCCCAAGGTTCAGGATGTTTCTGAGGTTCAGTCCTTTCCCCACCAAAGCAAACCTGCAGCTGGTGGGGAAAGCAGCAGTCACACCAGTGTTGAGGGCATGATCTCTGCTTTTAGGACAATGCCTAGTTTTCTTTGCAGGCAGCAGACACTGCTGAATGACAGTTCTTTGTTACCAAACATGTAAGAAAGCAGAAACTCTCTATCACCACACAGTTTATTTGACGGGTTTGACTCTGAGCGGCCCTGATGCGCAATGCCAAAGTACAGAGGATATTCCCCGACACCGGGTTCTCCAGAGGAACGGCGTTCCAGCACAACCAGATATTTATTCCACTACAGCCAGCTCCGCGTCCTTTCAAGGGACAAATTTAACAGCTGCTTTTCCTTCGTGCTCGCAATCACACCTGAGCTCAACGCACTGCTCTGGTTCTGCTGCAGCAGCCCGGCTCCTGCTGCATCCCACGCTCCCAGGGGCAGATTCATCCCGGCCGTGTCCATCACCAGCAGCTCCCAGCAGCTCCCAGCAGCTCCCAGCAGCTCCCAGCAGCTCCCAGTAGCTCCCACCCAGCCGCCGGGAAAAGCCTTGCGGATGGCGCCCTCTGTGCACAGCCGGGAAACGCTGCACAAGAAAGCCTGAGCCTCTACGTGTAATTACAAATGCAAATGAATTATGGTAAATTAAGACCTGCTGGGTCTCAAAAGAATTGTGTGCGATACAGGAAAGCTCAAATATCCTCAGGAGCCGATCAAGTTGTTCCCAGTCTCCACGAGAAACAGACGTGGTGAAAAGGGCAAGGTTAATTAATCAGGGGAGAAGAGAGAGTCCACTTAAAACAGTCAGAAACTACCAGTGCTCGGAGATATTCTGGTTATTACAAAAGAAGCAAGAAGGGGGCTTTAATATGCAAAACACTGCAGTTTTATTGAAGGGAATATGGGGTTAAAAATCTTTCGCACCTTTTCAGCTCTCTTAATTTAGCAGATGCGTTTCCAGAAGTGATGATGTGCAGGTTACCAGACCTTTTGCTAACAAGCAACTGTCAGGAAGAAAATGTGACCTTTTTAGATTTTATCTAAACATTTGTCTTTATCTTTGACAGCTATTCTTAAAGCAGCTGCAAACGTGGAAGGTAAGATTTTTTTTCACGTTCCAAACAATTTCAGATAAGTGCTTGAATTTAATATTGTTTATTTCGGGGGGTTTTTTTGGTTTTTTGTTTTTTTTTTTTTTTTTCGTTTGTTTTGTTTTTTAAATATGAGCTTAATTTACTTACTTACCAGTGAATCCTTTCCCAGCCTAATTTATCATTATCTGCAAGACACTTAAGGAACCCCAAGATAATCAAATGCTTTGGTAAATTGATCACCCCCTCTCTGATCCTCCTTTTGCATGGTAAGATCTATAAGGAAGACTGACACAGTGATATTATAACAGATTTTCCCCCTAGTAATTAAGGGAGAAATTATAGTTTTCAATGTTATTATATTTATTTGTTGCTGCAGTTCATTCATTTCTATTTGCTTTTAATTTATTTACAGATGCCAAAAAGGACAAAGCCAGTGGTCACCTGAATATGTGGATAATACTTACTCTGGTCCTCATCATTTTATTAGGGGTGGGCTTCATGGTTTATTTTTCATTCAAGATGAAAACTGGAACTGGAAGAGAGCTGAGGTGGGGCAGCAGACAGCTGGAATACAGCCATGCCCTGACTGCAGGAGACAATGGAAGTGATGCTACCAACAACAAAGAAAATAATGAACACAGTGTTGTCTGATGGGATAACACAGCCAAACTAAATGGTTAAGCTGAAAAAAAATATAGCTGAACTAAAGGAAACCTTAGTCTTTATTAGGTGCATGTAACTTTTACTGTGAAGTTACGTTGGCAGTTATTCCTTTGGTAAAGATTGAGAACTATTGCTGTATGCTCTCCAATAAATATTCTCAGGTGTTTATTGACTTTGTGCTGTACAAAATGGCTAATTAAGCAAGCATGGAAAATAACCAGTGGGAATTTAGATTTAAAAGATATGGGTCACTTATTTAGGAATTTGTGACAGTGTCACATACAGAGTCAAGACTAAAACTGAGCACTCTTTGCAGAGCACTAATGTCTGCACTTTGAGAGTATCTCACCATACTGTACTGAAGCATCCACACTGTTACTCAAGTGGTGTTTGGAATAAACAGAGATTTACATGAATTGCTCTTCCCCATTGCTGCCCTTGTCTTACACCCTTTACATAAATATCTTCCTTGCTATAGTATTATAAGTGAAATGCAAATACTTGTCCTTCGTTCATGGCTTCAACTTGGATTTTGCAAAACAAATAAATCTTTGCACACAGTCTTATTCTATGACTTTGAATGTTTTTTATCAATTATGAACATGAGACTATATCAATAAACAATCTATATATTGCATAATAACACTTCAGTGTTTAATTAGCATGTGGAGGTGATATATAGTTTGTTGATCTAATGTGTCTTCTTCCTTAAAAGAGAGGCTGACAGGAGGAGACACAGAAACATGAACAAGGCATATGACTAAAAAAGCCATAAATAAACTATAAAATAAAGTAGTTGCCAAATAAATTTTGGAAGAAATCCATTCCTGGTTTTATTCCACTTGATCACTCATTTTAGGATACCTTTGCTTACTGTCCTCCACCTCTCTGATAAATGGACCGATAGCTGGGCGCTGTGTCCATGCTACAGGCCCGTAAAACCGCGGGGCACACAACAGTGCCTTGCTAGTGAAATGTTTTAGAGGTTTACTGAGATGTTTAAGTTTCCTATGAGTTCTCTGTTGTCTATGACATACTGAAGAAATAAAGATCTCAGGGGTCTCTGGGAACAACAAACCTTTAGAAAGTGCATAAGAACGGCAGAGGAGATGTCACACCACATTGGATTGACACGATGTAGATATGGCAATTAAACAAAACGTATTGCAGAGGATAAGGAATAAACGGCATTTTGTACTCAAACTACTTTTAATGACAGCCCTCTTGATCTTACAACTTCTTTTTCCCCCTTCATCTAAGTTACAAAAAATACACATATTTTTCTTTTTTTGTGAATACTGAACTGGATTCAGTGCTATTTGATGGCTAATGATAAAGGCAAAGCAAATTAAAAGAATAAACAGATTAAAAAATCCAACATAATAATATTATTTTAAATTTTTATATTTTATATTGATTACACAGCTCCAAAGACTGTATTTTGTGAATGAATTTCTTCTCTTATGAAGTGATGCTTTGCTCTTGCAGAAAATACGGTGAGATTTGTCTTCATAATTAAGCCAAGAAAAATGAGACAAAATTTGAAGGTCAATTTCAGCTGAATTTCTTTCCTCCCTTTTTCTCAAAATAACAAAGGGATTGTGCATCATAGCTGTAGTTCATTTCCACTTAATAAATGAATGAAGCTCACTTGTAAAATTTGAAACTATTACTCTTCCTTTGTCTCATTTACACTTGGTACAAAGAAAGAATAAAGTAGTAAAATTCATTTGCACTTAATGGATGAAATAATTTTGAAAGGCAGTTTTTTTTGCCAAAATCAGAAAGATTTGTAAATATTTGGCTAATTTGTGTTGGTTCTTCTAAGATAAATTCACATGAAATAACAGCACAGTAGTTCTACTAGCTGACACACTGGATAGATAAAAGGCAAGTATATACATAATACCCAGTTTATCAAGTCATCAAGTAAAATTAAATTGTCCTGTGTGGGTTAATTTTTCACACTGAAATAGCCAGCATTGCTCACTGCAGTAAATGAAATCAATATATCTTTTGCAACAGTGAAGACCTATCTGGCTAAGAAATTTGCATATATTTTTCTCTGAGTTTCCCAGGTATATATGCATGACATTTAAGGTACATCCATTTAAAGTGCACTCCCTGCTTCTTTGTCTTTGAGGGTCAGAATGTTACAATTCCAGCACAGAACCAAGAAAGTTAAAAATAATTCAGTGGAATGATCTTGGAATGTTCAAACTTTGCCACTTGCATTTGAATGGATGGAAACTTCACTTTCAGATGCAAAGTTTGAATTTTGTAATTACTTATAGATTTCAAAATACCACATGTGACAGGATATTTCCTTATTTAGAGCCTTGTTTTCTCTTTCAACTAAAAATCTCCAAAACTGAGAAGGAGCTGGTGCGAACTGATTCTTTAAGGACCTCTACTGCAGCAATTATTTCATCTCTTCTCTTTGTGAATAAGAAGACAGAATGAAACACTTGACCTTTTCTACAGTTTTAGTTTTCCTCTCATTTGTTCATACTGCTTTTCAGACATTCGGTGAGTCTATTTTTTCCTATCCCCTGCAAAAGTGGATGTGAAAGTGGGCATCTTTGTTGTCTTGTTGGTTTCTCAGGATCTTTAAGATTTTTACACAGCTTTACAACTCTGCATTTCATATTTGTCCTAATGGGAATGGTTCACAGAAGTTTCCAAAAGGCAGATACAGACATGTTGATTTACTTTTAAAGAGGGTAATATCCAAAATGGGGTAAAGCTGGGAATCAGAAGGAGAGAGTCACATATGTGAATAAAGATTGCCTTTTGGGTACAACTTGTTTACTGGTTATATTTGCTACTGTAAAGTAGATGGACTTCACAGTGTGCTCCATAGTCCTTCTCTGTATATGTGACTGACTCACAAAAAATGGAAAGGATGAAGGAATTAAATAGGGTGGTGTATGTGTTTCTCCTAGCCTTAGCATGAGATTGTGTGGGATGAGATGGAACTTGTGGATTGATGTAAGATGTGGCTTCTCACTGTGGCTGAGAAGATGCCAGTGAAAAAAACATATTAGAAATATATGATAGTGAAGAACAGCTGTGGAATAACCACCACAGCTATTAGGGTAAGGATGAGAGGGACAGTTAAGGCTCTGAAGTTGACCAAACACAGATCACAACTCCCTTTTGAAGTATGATGATAATGTTCAAAGATGTGTTTTCTTTATCCTTAAGTTCATTAGATTTGTGGAGTGGGGTACATATCACAGCTTCCAAAAGCAAACACTGTTCCATGTGAGCTGTGACAGCACTACCCTGTGCAAAAAAGAGGGTCTCCCTCCTGCTCTGTGAGGTGGGAACCCAATCCAAAAGCAGAAACCTCACAGTTTCCAGCAAGAACTCTTATCATTAGACCCAAAAATTCTACGAGGGACAATAGCTGGTACTTAGGGGACTACACGAAGCATTTATTTAATGAGCAGTAAGAAATAAAAGATTTAATAATATTTAAAACTTTTTGCCTAAATGGACAAGGAAAGAACAAACTAAGTCTCAGCTTCAAATTTAGATTTGCAGAAGTGAAATTTCTATATATTACGGAGCTGGTCAAAGTAATACGGGGACTTTCTGGAAGAGCTCAAGAGCTATTCTTTCCATCATAACCCCCCAGAATTTTTCCCATTCACTACCCAACATTGGCTTGACCTAACATCCTACTTGTCCTAGAGACTCAATTTAGTGTTTGGAGGGGTATCTCACTGCCTCTTATGAGTAATTCTCTCAGATGGATATGGCAGCGATGCTGCATCTCTGTTTCCAGGTGTGAATTTGAGGCACAGAGGGCTGAAGGACAAAACCTTGCCCTCCTGTTCTACAGGTCCTGGAATACTCCTTGTAGTCCAAATTTCAACCCCTCATGACCCAAAGCCAGTGAGAGCTGCATGCTACCTGACATTTTGAAGAGCATGCAGCTGTGTGCCCAGGCAGACTTGCTTTGTGTGTCACAGCATAGCTGCACTTCCGGACAGCCCTTCCCAGCAGAGCCTACTTATCTCAGTGGATCACTATATTAGGCTACCTATAACCCTTTGGGAGTGTTAACTATGATGTGTGGCATTTACAATGCACAGGCATGCAGGCCCACACCTATAGAATCTATATACTCCTCGGTGTTGGTTCTTGTGAGAATGTTTGTGATTTATTGTGCAAATTATGTTGACTTCTTATGATAGACATACTGATGAAAGGATACTGGATCAAGGCAAGATAACAAACCACCATTATATGGTTTTCAATTCCAAAAAAATCCCCAAAACATAACAGAACATGTCAATTCCAGAAGGAGCAAGAGTCACAGAAGGCTCACTCACTAACTGTATTAAGCACAAATGCGACCCCACGGAGAAGTATGTAACAGGAGCTAAATCTATAATGCATAATAGTATGGCCAACTTCCAAATTTTCAGTAAAGGTCTCTTCATCTTGAATGAAATGTACATCTCAGAAGATGAAATTCCATTATTATGATCACATTTTTGAAGCTGAGCTGATGCAGTTTATGTGTTCTTATTCCTCCATGTTGTGTTTACATGTATTTACTGAGCTGTACTTACATTTCTTTCCCAGAATGAATTGTCTTGAAAATACCATTTGATCCTTGTAAATATTTGCAGCCTCCTGACATGAATCAGATCAGCATAGAATAAACAGCACATCTTTCTCCTCACAAGTTCCCCTTCACCATGTGCTCACCCTAACCTCCTATTCTGAATGTTTTGTTTTACAGACAAGGATATATTCTTAATATACAATGAGGATACTAAGTTCTGTTTAATTGCTCAGAGTTCTGAGGTAGTCACAACAGCCACTTGCAAGAAAAACAGTGATTTACAAAAATTCAGGTGGGTCTCTGATCATCAGCTAATGAGCATGGCATTTGCACAATGCTTGGGAGTGCCCTCCAAGAGAAACCAGGCTAAAATTTCCCTGTACCCATGCAACAAGAAAAGTGAATTCCAGAAATGGGAATGCAAAAATGCGGCCTTGGCAATTCAAGGGGAAGATTTGTATCTCAGTGCTGACAAAAGAAAGGAAAATATTGCACTGAAAACAGGATCAGAGGCAATGGATAAATGGAAGATCTATGAAACCATGGATGATTTGTGTTCTCAAGGCCATGAAGGTAAAGTTTAAATGTTAATATTGAAGGTTTATTGAATCCACTTGTTTCTCATCAGAGATAGGGTCTTTTGATTTCTGCTCCCCTTAATCTGATATCAGCTGTTCCCCCTGAGGCAATAGCTGACTAGAGAATGATTAGTTCACATATTCAGGCCTGTATCCCTCCATCCTGGAGAAACACAGCTGCTTGGGTTCAGAGAGAATGCAGTTTGGGCAAAAAATTTGCATATTTTTTGTTCTTTACTTTTAGAACAAACGTAGATGTAGGTTATTTTTAATTGTTAGTGTTAATCACTCTTCTGAGTGGTGCCTAGCAATAACACAATGGGCAGAAACTGAAGCACAGGAAGTTCCACTTGAATATGAGGAAGAACTTCCTTTGCCAAGCACCCAAACAGATTGTCCAGAGAGGTTGTGGAGTTTCCCTCCCTGGAGATATTCAATAATGGTCTGGACACAGTCCTGTGCCACATGCTCTGGGATGGCCCTGCTTGAGCTGGGAGGTTGGACCTGATGACCCATTGTGGTCCCTACAAACCCGAACCATTCTGTGATTCTGTGACTCTGTAATCAAAGCACTTTCTTTAACTGCATACTGAGATTGTATTAGTATTACTGGATGAAAGGGAAAAATCTCTAAGTTTAATACATCAGTATTAAATGTAAGGAAATAATTCCATGCATAATACCTTCAGTTGCTCTGTGAGATTTCAGATGCCAAAAAAATCTCACATTTAACAATTTAATCAATGGTTTCCTTTTAATGAATGATAGGAAGTTAAGCCACATGATAAAAAGATAGCACTATTTTTAGAAAATTATATTTAAATATATGAGATAAAAATCACTACAGTCCTTTCATAGTAGGCTACAGCATGAAACTGCTCAAGTTCCAGCTGGTACAGGTAATGATGTACCCCAGAAACAAACAGTAAATTGCAATACCTACCAAGAACTTCCATGAAAGACATTGCTGGTGATAGCAGCTCCCCAGTCACTCTTGTGTAACACTTGTAATGCTCTCTCCAGGAAGTCTTATGGAGAGTACAGACACATATATTCACACAGCTATATCAAAATTTCTCTTTTGCCCCCTCAGATCTGTTTACATTGTTAGGAAATTCCAACGGAGCTCCGTGTGCCTTCCCCTTCCAGTTGAGTGGTAGGTTGTATGCTGAGTGCACGGCTGCTGGCAGGTCTGATGGCCTATTCTGGTGTGCAACGACACCCAACTTCGACATGGACCATTTGTATGGGTTCTGTCCAGCTGCTGGTAAGTCCCACATGCATAAACCCTCTAACACAACACTGTTACGTAAATATGTCAGTATTGAGATGCTGTTAACAATACGGAAGGGAAAAACCTTGAAATGACCTAATTTTACTCAAAAATGTCTCTTTCACTCAATAACATTCCTGACAGAAGTAACAAATCTGTTTGCTAATAGCTTACAGTCAGGCTGAAAGTTGTCTGGGTGTGTCCCAGTTAAGACTCAGGAAAGAAAACAGTGTGCTTTAAATATGATTGTCTTCAGCATAGAATCACCTGAAAATTGAGATGTTATTCACAGTCTAATACCCACTGATATTTTTGATAGCAGTAGTCTAACCTGTTCTACCCAAGCAAAGCCCTGTTCTGTATAACAAGACTGGTCTAAAGTTCATGGGAAAATGTAGGGTTTTTTCTGAAAGATATGAAATTAAAAGATTGGCTCAAAGGTTTTACTGAAATATTAGCATCATCAGCATTTCCCTTTTAATATTTCAGACTACATTACAAAAGAATGTTATCTTAACAGATAAAAGTATGGTCATTGGAGTGCAGGATCAAGAACACCAAAATACATGTTAATAAAGACATTAAAAATGCTGCCTCAAACCTAATTTTTCAGTGCAATACCACAGAATCAGAATCACAATTTGTTATTTTGATAGGAGCATTGCACTGGTAAAGCAGGTTCAACTCACTCTCAACCACCAATGACCACCATCATTCTGACTGATTTGGTGAAAATTATTCTCTGGTGCAATATTGCAAGCAGTAACTTGAAAAATCCCATGACATCCTCATTATATAAACTAGAAAATATGAAGTGTTTGGCATGATAAAATTCTTGGGACATTATCACTAATACTTGAGTCTACAGTAAAAAAGAATGTTAAAAATCTCTGAATCAGCAACAAAGAAACACAATAAGAAATAGAAAACATTTTCTCTAACAAACCATTCAAGAAATTTAGCATTTTTTTCTCAACAAAAGAGAAATTTAGGGCAAGTTGTAATCACAGCTTATTTTAGTACTTGCCCAGGGACCAGTTCTGCTAACAGTGAGCTGTCAGAAGACAATTTCAACATTCCAGTTATCTAAACCACATGCAGACTACAAATACAACCTCAATTCCCTCATATGCTCCTCACAGGGCCCTTCACCAGCTCTCTTGCTCTCCTCTGGATGTGCTCCAGCACATCAAGCTCTTTATTGAAATGAGGCCCAACACTGAACTAGTATTTGAGGTGGGGCCTCACCAGTGCTGTGTGCAAAGGGACGATCACTGCCCTGGTCCTGCTGGCCACTGTTGCTGATACAGGCCAAGATGCCATTGGCCTTCTTGGCCACCTGGGCACTCGCTGGCTCATGTTTGGCTGGTTATCAACCAGCACCCCCAAGTCCATTTTCACTGGACAGCTTTCCAGCTGCTCTTCCCCAAGCCTATAGCATCACAAATGTGATTATTGATTATTGACAAGATTTCTTTACAGGAAATGTTTGTATTTCGGTTGTGTTTCAGCCAAGAATAAACTTGGCATAGCCTATGGGCTGCTGAACAGGTTCTCAGGGTAGACAATGATCAAGATATAGTTTTGATTTACTGATTTCTTTACAATATTTTTTTTCTCCTGGAGATTATAAAATTTGAAGGGGAAAGTGCAAATAAAGAATGAAAGGCTCTTCACTGCTAATGTCAACGAAAAACCCTATTTTCTGTACAAAGAGCAAGATAAATTGCGGGTCTGAGCCTTATTTGCTCCAAAATGTTATTTCTCAATTAAGCTTGCAGTTAAATTTTGCCATAACATTTTGTGTAAAATGTTTATTACAAACTCAGGTACTAAATCTTCTTTTTCTCACACAGACAGTTACAGATTTTGGAGTATAGATCCTTTGACAGGAACCTACTACCAGATAAACCACCAGTCAGCTCTCACATGGCACCAAGCAAGGAAGAGCTGTCAGCAACAGAATGCAGAATTATTAAGTGTCGTGGAGATACATGAACAAATATATCTTAGAGGTGAGCTAATAAGCAAGATTCAGTTAAAACTGTTCCAAAAGGTTTTTTTGAGTGATTACAAAAGTTTCAATGCTTTAATCACATTACAATGAACAGCAGATGTAAAAAAAAGTACTAATATAAAATATATGTCCTAATAGAAGTACATATATTATGTATGTATATATAGGTATATATTATATATGTATATATATATGTACTAATAATATATGTACTAAAACTACAGTATATTAAGCTTTTTATAGGTGGAACTTCTGTAAGTTGTGGAATTACCATTTTAAAGTATTTTTATTATTATTATTATTATTATTATTTTATCCAAAAATGTAAGAATTTCCAGCTAATTAGGCAAAAGTTGGCTCAAGCTCAGAAAACACCAGAAAGGTCCCAGAAAGGGATCTTAAAACAAGAAACAACATTTTAGGAGGCAGCCATTATATGACTATTACATTATATGACATGTTCTATGGTTTTGTGTTCATAAATCAGTATTCTTCACGTACATCTAATGAAATAGTAATTTCGAAATACGATATTTTTTACGCATTTCTACATATTTTATATGGTAATTTTATACAGACTTTATAGGTTTATGAACACTGTGGAACAAGGTCCTATATCAATTGAACCACACACAAGAAAACTTGTAACATCATTAATAATAGCAATTCAGTCTTCCAGTTTTGAAAGCTTATTGTTTACATATAACTGTAGAATAGCATTAAGTTCAGATAAAATAATATGTAAAATAATCTTTTTCAATTCACTACTCTTTATCTACAGAAAAATCCCTCTGAGTTTGTTACCAGTAAACATGAACTCTGGACTGAACTTACACACCACCAGGCAGACTTTTATTATCTTCTTCTAAACTTTGGAAATGCAGAAGTTTTCCTAGCAAATCTCATTAGAATTCAATTCTTTTGGTTAACTAGATTTGATTGACAGCAAAAGATCCTCTCTCTGGATTGGGCTTAACAGTCTGAATCTCAACAGCGGCTGGCAGTGGAGCGGTGGCTTTCCCTTCAGATACTTTAACTGGGCACCAGGTAGTAATCTTTTTAAACAATTTTTGGAATTAATATTTCCCACCAATATGATGAATGTGTAATAAATGCAGTCCTGTAGTATTCCATACGAACATGAGGAAAGGGAGCTGAATGGCTTACGAGACAAGTAAAACAAAAAAATCTGAGAATGATGATTTTCTTCACTGGATATAAATCATGGAATTTCAAGCAGAAGAGCTAAATAACCTCATCTCCTATCAGAGGCAGATAAAGTAAAAAGCACTAGTTGAGCTGTAGCATACTGGGAATGCATTCAATTCAGTGAAATCCTCTGTCTCTACAACTCTCACAAGGTTATCAGGCCCTGCATCCTGCAAGGACTCAGCTGTCAGTGAGCACTGCTCTTGCAAAGCCTTCCTCTTCACTTCCTATGCTTTTTTGTTCTCCTTCTCTCATTCAAGAGGCTGTAAATAGAGTTTATGGTGTTGACAGTTTATCTTTGAAAGTCACTTAATGATTGCCATGGCAACAGTAGGTTGCAGCAAATTCTGAATAAATGCAAGCATAGTCCATATTTTGGCCTTCCCAAGTCTCAGAGGTGGCACCTGCTTTTATCTGGCACAAAGGAAGAAGGGAAAGCCCAGAGCTGCTGAGTTTGGCAGAAGATTTTCTACCTTCTGCCGAGCTGGTCAAATTCCTCGAGATTTGCAGGGCTGAGGAACTGGCTCTCAGGTCATGCAGCCCACAGCCCCAGAGCTCCTGTATCCCCACACAATGGCTATGATCATGAGGTAATCTACACATTTCCAGTTCACAGCAGAATTGTTTTAAGTTGTACATTTTGTGGGGGGAGGGAAAAAAATGTAATTTATCATTTGGGGCCTCTCTGAGAAGAAAACACTGACCATTCCCCAGGGATAGTGGTCCTGGAGAAACTCCTGGGGTGTTGGTTGAAGAGGCAGGCAGAGGAGAGACACTCAACAATTGTAAGGGAATGTCAGGAGGTTCTGCTTGCAGCAAGGAGAAAATCTGCAGTCACTTTCCAAAGGACATGCAGAAAGGACCACTATTCTGTAACCAAATGTGGCAGAATATGTGAAGTATGCAACAAGCTTCGAAATAAATGTTTTGATGGGTACTTCTAAATCACATTTCCTTATCTCTGGTAGAAAAATAATTGTAGGAGTGAAATCATGAGCCTATAATTTACACATGAAAAGGCTATAAGTAAATTGCTCTTTTAGCTGCTGACATAAACCCTGTGCTAAATAAAAATAATTTGTTTTCTTATCCCATGAAGGAAGCCCTGAGCCTGAGTCTGAAAAACTCTGTGGAGTACTAAATCCCAGAAGAGATGCTAAATGGGAAAACCAGCCATGTGAGCTGAAACTTGGCTATATCTGTAAAAAGGAAAACTCCACAAAGGATCCGTTAATTCTTCCATCTGGTATGTCAAGCAAATGAAAAAACCTTTTGATAAGGTCATAATTTGTGTCGCTAAAGTTAAATTTAATGGCTATTTAAAATAAAACGAAAAACCAAGCATTGAAATTTGTTTTTCTGCTATGAGGACTGGTACAGAACAAAGCATACTGTTATTTCTTTTGCACAATATAATTAAATACTGAAAATGTTCCTGAAGCCCAGTAACCACACAAGCATTTTTTACTCTATGTTATTATTCACAATTCCAGAGGCACTGGGTTAAGCCAGACACTATCATGAAAGTATCATGGACATGAAAATAGAGTTAGAGATGCTTCACCCTTCCTGCAGTGCATTCTAATGGAAACACTGAGGTTTGTCACAGAAGGCTTGGAAAAATGGCACCAGTAGGCTTCTTGATGTAGCAACTTCTTGATGGGGTTGCCTGTAACCTAGAAAGTTGGCAAAAAAGAGCAACTTCCTTCAGGCCACTTTTCTACTGTACTTCTTTCTGGTTTATTTAATGAGAGTTGGCATGGGAAGCCATGTGTGCAGAGAACTACTTGTGCTACAGTAATAATGCCTTTATGAAAGATAAAAAACATAATTGGGTGGGGTATATTGTGAGGAAATACTACATACCAAATTCCTAAATATTCCTCTGGCCAGTGAATACTTCATACTAGTGAAGCCCAGTAACAACTGTCTCCAGTCTTTTCCTCTTTTGTTTAAATGCAGTATGGTTTCTATAAAAGTACAGAGAGCAACAACATACAGACTAAAATACATGTGTGAGGAATGAAGTACTGCTTATTTGTTACCACTTAATTTTCATTCTAATTAGTTAATTAACTGATTTTAAATGCAATTGCAGTTATTCTGGACTTCAGTTTGCACCATATAAAAACTTGAAATATCTATTGATTTTGAGGGGATGTAGAGCCTGTTAAATGCCCAGAAGAATGGTTGTCCTATGGAGGTCACTGTTTCATGGTTCATAGAGACCCCAAAGTATGGAGAGAAGCCCTCATTTCCTGCAGTGAGAGCAACAGCAACCTGGCCAGCATCCACAACCCTGAGGAGCACGGCTTCATCCTGTCTCAGCTTGGCTACAGTGAGTACTTCTCACAGGACAGTGTTTGGTACAGATAGAGAACTATACTGTTAGAAATCTTACAGGATTAAAATAAAATAATTCGCACTTGTTTGTTATGAATATTTATAGGGAAGGCCACAGATACATAGGTTAGAAAAAACCCAAATGCCAAAAACTCACAAAAGGAATCATTACTCTCTCTTCTTTTTCATTTGAATTCTTTTCATTTTGATTTTCATTTGTTTTTCACTGCATGAAAGCACTTGAAGGAAATAACAGCTCTAGTTACCGCAGCATTTGAGTGGATTATCTGCATCAGACACCTTGTAGCTGTAGATACAGTAATGGACTTTACTGATAAAGCTGAGGAATCTCATTTCCTGCTGGTATCTCATTTTTAACTTTTGAAAGAAGAATGTGAATTACATTTTAAAATAAACTCCTTCATCTTTTAATACAGATGAATTTGCATTGCAACATTGCAATTTCAGCTCATCTCCATAAAATCTTGCTCCTATGGACTGTTTCAACTTGGCTAATAACACAGATGAATTTCTGTCCTTAGAAGCTGTGGATGAGCTGTGGATTGGCCTGAACGACCTCAAAACTCAAATGTACTTTGAGTGGAGTGATGGGACTCCTGTGACATATACCAAGTGGTTGCCTGGAGAACCAACCCATGAAGTCACTGGCCAGGAAGATTGTGTCATTATGGCAGGAAAGGTGAACCATTCCACATGAATCCCAGCGTGGCACTGTACTATTTGAGTTATGGCTGTATTTCTAGGGAGATTTTTAGTGCAACTCAGCACAGTTGCTAAGTTGCATAGAATCAAAGAATGTTATCTTTATTCACTCAGACATATGGTTGTTCTAAATTAAATTTAAAATGAAATTATGTATAACTAGTAAATGTTCATATCTGATTGTGAGTGTACATTATGTGCCAAGCAAACCATAACAATCTGGCTGTGCCACTTAGCTTAACATAACCTCACCTCCAAGCTCAAATACTTGGAATCCATTAAAAAGTACAGATCTCCACATTGAAACAGTATTTTCAAAAGAATGATGATGTTTCTATAGGAAACAGGTTCTGCCTCACTGTTTTTCACCTCTTCCCAAACTGAAACTAGGATGGATACTGGGCAGACAGTGCCTGTGACAGGAAGTTAGGCTACATCTGCAGAAGAGACCCACTGCAAGGAGTCTCTGGGACAGCAAAGACTGATCCTGCCTGCCTGAAGGTAAGAAGAAAGCATAACCAAGAATCTGGTTAGCAAAATTTCACAGGCTCCACTTGACATTGAAACTATTTTTTTCCCTTTCCTAAAAACTGTTATTCTACAAATTCAGGGTGATAATTTTCACTACATTCCCATGTAAGGAATAATAAGAAGTCAGGCCTATTACCTCTCAGAACTGTCTGTGAAAGGGGCTAAAACCATTCCTGTGGTTGTCTGCATATTTGTTATATTGTTCTGCAGCCATCTGTGGTTATCGAACACGTAGTAGGGACTGGCAACAATTTCTGTGCTATGTGCCATGATGCAAGATGATGACAAATCTCACTACTGAAGCCAAATCAAAACAATAAAATCCTTTTTATGAGTGAATTTGTTTTGAGCAAGTTATTGTATTCTACCACTTTTTTTCCTTCTTTTTTCCCTCTTTTTACTTTCCTATTTATTACTATTCTGTATTTAGTAACCTTTCCCACAAGCCCATATGGGGAACAGAGCTGAGACTCATTGTGCTTGATGGAGCTATGCAGCAGCCAAACACTGAACACAGAGTTTATTTACCTTTCTTGGGTGCAGCAACCAAATCTTGAGTTGCCATAAAAGGGAAAAGTGACTTGGAATTCAGCTGTAATTTTGAGGATTTTGTTCTTTAGTGGTCTCTATGTTACCTCTTCAGTCAGACTTTTTAGGTGACCTGATGAATTAAATCAATTAATTAGTCTATTTACTGTTCCTTTAGCCTTGAAACATCAGGAAACTTTAGTCAGCATCTCTACTACAACAGACTACTCTTTTTGGTTCTAAGCAAAGAAGTATTTTAATCACCTGATTCTGAATGCACTCTCCATTCTGTGTCTCTCTCTTTTACCAGTAAAAATTTATCCATTATTATCAAAAAAGTGAGACTCATAGGCACTTGAGGAGATTGAGACAAAGGACACAGACCCTGCTGGATGCTAATAAAGCAGCAAACAAAGCCAGTTTAATACAGAAATCACCAGCATTTATAGTTCTCTAACTTCCGGACAAATTCCCCTACTTAGACTTCCTCTGCCTCTGTTCCCACAGCAACACTATCAAGTCCTTGCAGGCACCCCCTTGTGCCAGCAGTGACCTCGTCTGCATCTTTGCCAAAGTGGTCAGGTCGTGGCCTCCTCTTCGTTCTATCTTTGCTTCTTGTTCTTGCCTTGAGTTTTATCTGTCCCACAGTTTCTGCTGAACCAGGGCTAGAAAATCTGCACAGCTATCAGCTTCCTTTGCTGTCTGGTTCCTGACAACTCCCCCTCTCTTTTTAACAATTATTATTTGTTTTATTGATTTCTTAATTAATATCTGAGTACATTGAATTAAGTAAGGTAAGCATATTACTGTAATTAATAATACTCTTTGTACAAATACTCTTATTTTGATTAAATTTTTAATCTATTTAGTGATTTTCTAGTTTTTAAAAAGACTGTTAAACTAATTCATTTTATCTACTATTTTTAATTTGGTTACATTATTTTGTAGAGGTTTAATACTCGCATGAATTGATTGTGAGTGATTAGAAAGATTTATACAGTACATTTTATCAAAATCTTTGCATTTATTTCTGTGTGTTAAAAGTAAAAAATTAATAGCTGTTCTATTTTGTAATGTAGTATGTCTAATTGAATTAACATCAGTTAGTAATCCTCTTACAGTAAGCAAAGTCGTATTAGTTTGTCGAGCTAACTACTAGCAGTTTAGTTTATTTAACAATTTCAATTTTTTTTGGTTGTTACTTTTGGAGTAAAAAAAGGAGGTAGTCTGATACTGATGCAGTGAATAAAAGTCGAGGTTATTATCATAATTAGGGGTAGTTGTATGAATACTGTGCTTTTTTGTCTGTGGTAATCTGTGTTGTAAAATTATGGATGTGTTGGGTGTCAACAGCAAGAGTCGTTTTAAACTACAGAGGTTTCTTATTATATGTGATGGGAGAGCAGTTCAAATTCTATTTCTACAAATAAAAAACACTCTTGTTGGTAATAATAATGGAGTATTAGTGGAGCAAGAGATATATTTGGATGTGCATTTGTGCTAGGCACTTTTGTTTTTAAATGTGGGTTGAGTTGGAGAAACATTTTACGCTTTGGATCAGTTGTTCCCAGAATAATTAAATGTAACAGAAAGGTTTATTTTTGCAGACCTCAAAAGTTCTACTTCTTGAGGTTCAAGGGTTGTGTGATTAAATCTTCTTTCTCCACTGAATGTTTGCTAAACTGAATTTCCATTAGTATACTGAAATTCAAATTAATACATAATCACATGAGGTTATATTAAAAAAAGGTTGTTTCATTGAGTGTTCACTGAATTTCAAGTACTAGAACATATTCTCTTTTTAATTGCAAGTATATTTCATGTGTTCTTGACAGGGTTGGGAAAGGTATGGTTTTTACTGCTACCTGGTTGGACATACCTCTGTAACATTTTCAGAAGCAAAGAAAACCTGTGAAAGGAGCAGTGGTTATTTAACAAGTATAGGAGACAGGTAGGAAAAGAGTTTAAAAACTGTATATCTGATGCAATAATATTGGAATTTTAAAAAATAGTTGAGAACTTTTTGACAAAAAAAAAACAAAAAAAAAACCCCCAGAATATCCTTTTTGTGAAGAAAAAAAAAATAGAATAAACACAGTATGGCTTTTCTAACTAAACATAATTTACACATCAATGTTTCCTGTACTTTACTTTGAAAGAACAAACAACAGCAACTTCTGCTCAGTAAGGAGCAGTTTTTCAGTATAGCACAGCTTCATCCCCTATTGCAGCTACTGCATCTGGGACCCAGTTAAACAACATATTCCCCAAAAGAGGAAACCTAATGGAGAATCTATTCATTCTAGCTGAGGGAAGTTTGGGATGCTGAGGAGTGGAAGATGAAAGGAAAGCTAGGCTCAATCCCATCTGACTCCTTTCATTTCAGATATGAGCAAGCCTACTTGACCAGCCTCATTGGTCTGAGCTCTGAGAAGTATTTTTGGATTGGTCTCTCAGACATGGAAGAGCAAGGGAGTTTCAAGTGGGTGACTGGTGAAGGTGTTCTGTACACAAACTGGAATGCAGCAATGCCTGGTACTCTACTGACGCCGAATGTTTTTTCCTTTTTCCTTTTATATGTTCTCTGTATTCTTTACACATATATTTGTAGCCCATTATTGTATTAGTAGCTAGTCCCAGTACTTTTCCCTACCTTTTCCTTAGCTAGAAAGACAAGACATATTCCAGAGCTCCAAGCCCAGGAGGGTACAAGGCCCCTAACCTTGATTCTTCCTGGGAACCAAGGCCAAAAAACAATGCTTCAAGACACGTTTTCATAAACAAAGTTTAGTTTCCATCTGAGGGAGAGGATTTAGAAAGGATTGAACCAGGGGAAATTGCCTCACCTCTTATGTCTCTAATTGGAGATTTTTGTCAAATACACTAATTTGCCAAACTTATAGAGCTGTATTCACCCCATGTGGGGGTGGGCATTTTGTGGACATTTTCCACATCTGCTCCTGGAGGCCTCCAGTAAAGACCAACTTTTATATTACCTCCTATACTAATATTGTCTTGGAAGTGTGTTGATTCATTTCTAGGGTCTTTAAAGCATCATTACCACTGGACTAAATCTATGCTACTAAGGAACTCTCTGTGTTCCCTAATTCTAACTGTTTTCCAACTTTGATAAATCCATGATGACATGTAGGAACATTTCTGCCTTTGAAGCTGAAGTGTCTTTGATACATGTACTTGGCACCAGTGGGGCTGCAAATTAAATCCTGGGTTCAGTTTTGGGTGCTTCACTACAAGAAAAACATGGAGATGCAGCAGCATGTCCAGAGAAGGTCAACAAAGCTGGTGAAGGGTTTGGGTCTAACAAGGAGTGGCTGAGAGAGATAGAGGTGTTTAACCTGGAGGAAAGGAGGCTCAGAGGAAACTTTATCACTCTACAACTGCCTGAAAGGAGGTTGTAGTGAGGTGGAGATCAGTTTCTTCTCCCAAGCAACAAGAAATAGGGGAAGAGGAAAGGGCCTCAAGATGCATCAGGAGAGCTTTAGATTGGATATTTGGAAAGATTTCTTCACAGAAAGGGTGTTCAGGCCTTGGAATAGGCTGCCCAGGGAAGTGGTTGGGTCACCATCCCTGGAGGTATTTACAAGATGTGAAGATTTGTAGACGTGGCATTGATGGTTTAATGGAGTTAATGCTTGGACTCTGTGATCTTACAGATCTTTTCCAACCTAAATTATTCTATGACTCTATGATGCCATTAAAATATTTCTTTTCTGACTCCTCATTGTTTACAAGAGCAAAATCAAACTGAAGGGAAAGGATGAAATCCCTTCCAGCCTCGGCACTGAGCTGCCAAAGCCTTGCCGTGAGTGGCAGAGGAAAGAGGCAGGCAAGGAGTTGTTCATGCACTCAAAGGGAAGGACTCAGCTTACTGGTTTCCTCTTTTCACGAAGCTCCTCCTCTGAGTGGACACTACACTTAAATATTTCAAATAGTCTTTTGTAAATTAATTACATGAGCTGTAAAAATGTCAAGGGAGCCTCTTTAAAAAGCATTTCAACTTTTTTTGTATCTCACAAAGGGAAGAAAGCCGGTTGTGTTGCCCTTAGGACTGGAAATGCAGCTGGACTATGGGATGTTCAGAACTGTGAAGTAAAGGCAAAATTTCTCTGCAAAAAATTAGCTGAAAAAGTCACTGTTCCTGTCACTTCTGAAACCATTTCTGATTCCAAATGTCCCTTGGGTTGGGATACAAGCAATAGCACTAATTCATGCTTCAGAGTAAGTACTGTTTTTTGCCATAATCTACTCGTGAGATAGGAGAGCATCAAAGAGATATGTAATCTAAACATCACAGAATGGCATGTAATATCAGAAATGTAGCCAGTTTTTACACAACTATTCAAATATCACTGCTGTTTTCACTCTATCAGTGATAAGTAAGGTTATCCAATTACTTTTGAATCCACATTATAATGGATAATTCTAATGGAAGGTTTTCTTATTTTTCTTATGCAAGGCAGCCAGCAGATTTATGTTTAGTGCACTGAAAACACAGTGTTCTACCTGCATGTACAGGGTTTTGTGAGAGAAGAAGACCGAAAGAAAACATGGTTTGAAGCCCGAGATTTCTGCAGAGAAATAGGAGGAGACCTGGCTGCCATTAGAAGTGAAGAAGAGCAAACAGTGATAGAAAACTTAATAAAGTAAGCAAGTGAACTGTGTAATAATTGATATTTTGGTATAAAAACACATTATGTAGTAAAAAATTATAATATTCTTGAGTTGCTCCTGAGATAATTAGTTTAAAAATCTATCTGGTTTTCATCATAATAATAAGAAAAATAACTGAGAAAATGTCTCATATGAGTAATGTTTTCAAAGAATTTTTTGGAGTTCCTAAAATGTGTCATAATCTGCAAACATTTTAAATTCAGATAAAAGCCAACCCAACAAAAAAATTGTTGAATGCTTCTCCACAGACTCTATTCTAAGTTTGTTTAGTGAACCATTTTGAAACTAAATTCTGTCTTCCAGTAACCCTGAACAGTCTATTTCTGAAAAAAACGCTATAATCACAACATCAATGTAGAAAATCAACATGCTGTGTTTCCAATACAACCATTTGCAAACTACAAAATTTTAAGGTGTGACCTTCATTTACTTGCCAATGGGAGTTTCCTGATCAACAGTACCTTTTATTTTTAAAATTATTGCTGTATTTCAAGTTCGGTGTCAGAGTTATTGTCCCATGTAACATTTAAAATTGAGCAGAGCTAACAACATATATCCTCTTCCACTCTACTTTTTTTTCACACTCTAGAAAGAAATCCCCATCATTTCAGCCCTTCTGGATAGGTTTGCAGTGTTTGGATCCTGATGGTGGGCTTTCCTGGAGTGATGGCTCTCCGGTGAGCGTTTTACCATGCCAGTTTCCTTCTGTTCTCTTTCTGTTAGAGAAGTTTCCATGAATGGTGCATACAAAAGCTGTATAAGAATTCCCAAAAATGTCTATTTTGCAGCTGGGTAACTCTGAATCACTGCTCTTCATACCAGATTGGAAAAAACCAAAAAAGGCCAGTAAACCCTGAGGTTATACCACCACAATACTGATAAGACAGAGGACTACTTTCAGCTACAGAGATTATATCCATGTCACAAATATATGAGAAAGGTCTCTCCTGATTTTTGTTAGTCTCTGGTGATAAATTGCCATGTTCCTTTTTCCTGCTTTTGATTTATAATCTCATTTGATTCCAGTTTTTGTGGGACTGCTACAGTCTGTTAGATACTGCATAAACTCATAGCCTTTCTTTCCTCTTGCAGAGTGTTTGTAATTACTTTAATAGCTCACATTGGCTTCACAGCCAGAGGAGGAGAAAAAGGAGTGATTGGAAACTTCTCATTCTTTACAGAGTACAGTTTTTCCCCCTGTAGACAAGATTAAAAGCCACAGGTGTGTTTTCTCTGTAGGTTAATTATAAAGCAAGAAATTATTTTTACGATACCGCATTTCAAGATTGTGGAGCAATCAGTGAAAACCCTTCCCCGTCATGGATTAAGGAGCACTGTGAATACAGTCATAACTGGATTTGTGAAATAAAGAAAGGTAGATTGCTTTTTACTCTAAACTCACCTTAGGAAGAAATTCAAGCTGAATCCATTCTATCAAAACAGGAAGCTGTACAAGTTACATATTGGTAGAAAATTTGGTTGATTTCACAGGAATTTTGCACACAGAAAAGTAGTTCAAGACATATAAATACCTTTGGAATACAAGATTTCATCTGTTAATGATAAACTTTTTTATTGTTTCATTATAAAAAGTGTATTCCATGATAAGCTTTACTGAAATCACACTTCTTCATGTAATTATGTAATAATAGAAAATAAGATGAAAGCACTCTCAAGAGCTTACCTTGCAATATTCATTGCTCTGCACAAAAGCAGATTTTTGTCAAAACAGTTCTGACTGACTGAAGGAGAAAGAGAGGACTACAGTTTGAAAAAAAAAGAAAAAAGAAAGAAAAAAATTATTTTAAATTTCCATATCCTTTGTGAAGTGAAACGTCTCTGCTCAGATGTTGGTACACAACAACACATTAGTCACCTAATTTTATTCTAAGTTAAACAACACTACCAGCGTAATAGAATCAGTCTTTTTGTAAGTGACATGTGAAGACAAGCCTGTAACAACAGGCCTGCTGTAACAAAAAGATGGTACTGAGAGCTTCAAAAATACTTCATACTTTTAGACAGGTTTACATCTTCCTCTTATGCTAGTAGAAAAATCTTCTTTATTTCTGTGGTTTTTTTCTCAGCTACTGTTAGGAAAAATATTCAGTGAAATTAGAGAGGAATAAATTATAGCTATGTGTTGGGCTACATATTTCACTTCCCAGTCTAACAGCAATGTTCCTTTGGTGGCTCCCCAGGCTCCTTCACACTAGTTTCAGTTGTTACTTTTCTAAAAAATATAATTTCTGTGCTGCTGAATTATTCAAAACAATCTGATTCTAACCAAGGCACATAGTCTCAGCTTCTCATACTTATAAAGTAATCATCATAGACCTCCATCTCAAAGAAATATTGTGAAGATACTTTCCTGGTAGGTTCCTTTGTGAGTTCTGACCTGCATGATCACCACAGCTAAAAATCATTAGGAAAAGTGTCAATAGTAGCTGTTTACTGTTAATTATTAGTAGTATTTAAATGGCAGAAATTACAGCCTGAAGAAATTGCCATCATTAGTCAGCAGTGCATAATGGCATGCTGAAAGATACTGAAACACATAATACTTTGTACTTCCAAAACACATTTATTAGGATTTTTCTTTTAAATTTTGTAACCATTTTATTTTTAAGCTTGTAACCAATTATACAATAGGTTATTTTTAAAAGCTGACATATTTATGTTTTTAACCCAAGCACGTGTTCACTCATTTACTAAAATATAATTACATATACAGCAACACAAACATTGCAATAAATTCCTGTGGGAAAAAACCCATAGAATCACAGAATGGTTTGAGCTGGAAAGGACCTTAAAGATCATCTAGTTCCAACCCTCAACCTTTGACCAGGTTGCTCAAAGCCCCATTCAGATGGCCTTGAGATTTTAAAGATGACATTTGTCTTACATTTTTATACCTCTTAGCCTTGCATGTTTAGAGACACATTGCTCCAATATCACACTCCATGTGATGTGGAAGTTTTTAGTTTACATTATTTTTCAAAAAGCAGTAATCTAATTGTTCTCAAAGCAGCTACACAGAAAAATAAAGAAGTTTCACAAACAAGTAAATGCTAATAAAATATAAAATAGTTAAAAGCAAAACTTTGTTTAGTGTTTGAATTTCTTGTTCAAATACAAGACAATGTCCACAAAGAATTGTTTAAAGTCTACCAACATTGGAGTATTTTCACTATTTAGTGAAATAGTGAAGTATTTCACTATTTCAGAAACAAGTATTCATTCAGACTAACTTCAGCCATCCAATTTAGGCAACATTCAAGATGTACAAGTTGCACTTATCAAAAATCTACCAAGAGAGAGATGTAGGCCTATAATGCACCTTTTATTCCCTGAATATCCATTTTTAACTTTGCAGCAAAGATGCTATATAAATATATTCTGCATTAAATACATTAAATGTGAAAAGTTAATAGACATTAAAATAGTTTCCACAAATTGAACACTTATACTGGCTCAATGTTTGGGACATGTTTTACATGGTTTTTTTACCCCATTTCATTACAGGGACACCCTTGAAACCAGAACCTCTGGGCCCTTCTGCCAGTAAGCTTCTGTTTATTTTCACTTATCTAAAGGGTGGTGTGATGTAACACCACCAGCTTTGCATAAGAACTGTGAAGAATGCAGAGATTTCTCCTCTGTGTTGCAGCATATGAAATCACAGAAGATGGCTGGATTGTAAAAGGAGACAAACAATATTTTTTCAGCCCAGAAAAGGCCTCTATGGAGAAAGCCAGAACATTCTGCACAAACAATCATGGAAATCTTGCTACAATTGGAAATAATAGTGAAAGAAAATTTTTGTGGAAATATGTAAGGGGAGATTTTGTTATGTTATCCACTACATGGCTTATATACCCTCTGTATATATCCTGTTTGTGAAGTACAGAAGAATGTGCTTGTTGCATAATATTACTACATTTTATTAGGACTAGGTTTAAATATTCTATGAAAAAATATTTATACTACTAAATGAATCTTCACCTTAGGAAAAAAACATGCAAAAGACTTTACTGTTTACTAGGGTGGGTATATTCTTGTCTATTTTAATCTGAATGCAGTTCAGCCTGTGGCCAAATATATAAGGAGTAATGACAGGTAGAGTAGGCGTGTTCTCAGAAAACTCTCCTTCTGACAAGGTGGTTACCTCTCACCCAAATATCATATTCTAGAATGCAGTGTTGCATGTAGATGTGAGGCAACTGCCAGCGTGGCTTTGATGGTCCTACCTGATTGTCACGTTGCTCTCCAAAACAGCTTTTCAAAGGAAGTCTTAGCCTGGTCCAGGTTAGACTGATGATTCAAACAATCCTTCATGGATTAGTTTTCCTGCCCCATGACCAAAGCACAGCAGGGGAATGCTGACAACTTAATAGCGTGGATGGTGCCTCAAACCTCTGCCATAATCCTGCTTGGTTTGTTAATACTAACATAGCCACACAAAGACCTTTCTGATTCACACGATTAGATGTCTGCTTTTATTATGTGAGAAAGGATATGACAGGAGGAGAGCTCAGACAGCTTGAGACACTAGGATTACATAGCCGCTTAAAACAAGGAAAGTATCAAAAATTCTATACTAAATTGTTTTTCTCAAGGCATCTTTGACTTTTTCTTTGTAAATTGAGAACAGAATTTTTGAAAGCTTTGATCATACCAGTAATGCAGCCAAAAATGGGAATATATTAATAAAAATAATAAAGCAAAACTATAAGTTGCATGTATCTCAGGTGACTGTACACAATCATTTAAACAATATGTATTCATCTCTTTGCTTCCACAGCACAAAATTTACACTTTTTTTGGTTTAAAAGACTAACAAATATTAGAAAACACTAATAAAAATATATATTTTTATGTTTAGATCTTAAAAAATGGCAAACTGGACTCATATCTCATAGGATTAATCCAGAATGCAGATCAACAGTTCAGGTAGGTAAATAAGCTACATCAAGATCCATAAAGAGCAGTTGTAGGAGTATTGGACTGCCAGAGTTCCTTCTGGAGGAACCACTGCAAAGGAGTTAAATGCAGATTCAGAGAGTGATAATGCATGTTGAAATGTGTGCTCTCCCTTGGTTAAACTACATTGTACAAACACTGTTCTAAGTGAAATTTTTATAGGGGATATTTGTGTTACGAATAGGTAGATAATATCTGTTGAAAATAAAGACATTTTGGTCTTGATATTCAGGGATTTCATTATCTAAGGTCTTTTAATGCTAATGGAAACTCAATTTACAGACAGACTAGGCTGTAATTTTTTAAAAATATTTTTAACTTGTTAAGGAAGATTTTTCTCAACTGTTTCAATGACTTTGTCTGAGCAACCACTACTGTTTTTCAGTTGGATGAGTGGAAGACCAGTGCACTATGCAGCTTGGGCACAGGGTGAACCCAACTTTGCACTAGCTCAAGAAAATTGTGTCATTTTAAATAAAAAAGATGGTGAGTTACACAACTCTGGTTTTTAAAGTAATGTTATGGCTGCTGCTCTTCTAATGCTTGTTTAAAAACCTCTTGTCAATTTTCACCCATTCTTTACCAGCAATTTTGAGAAACATGCATAACGAAGACTAGTTGTTATATCTGAGGTTTCTTCAGGGGCAATATTATCCACAAAAGTGGAGTATAAGATATTGATTTTAGCAGAGAATGCAGTGGCAATTTGATCACTGATGTTTCAGCTGCACAAAGAAAATGTTCTATTCATATCAACAGCAATTATTTTTCTGAATAATTATCATTAGATAATAGTTATTTGAAATAACTAAATATTTATTTATTTATGAAAATAACTATTAAATTAATAATGTAATTTAAATTTATAATGATATTTTTATAATTAATTTTTAAATAATTAGATTATTGTTTTAATAATAAGAGAATAGTCAGCAAAGGAACAGAACATATATGGAGTTTCACATTCTATAGTGCTTTCACTGACAAAGCATTACTTTACACTTGCATCTTTCAGTGCATCAAAGCTGGTTGGGAGGGTTCTACTCAGAGGCCATCTCATCTGGCCACTTCCCTGGTCACAGCAGGACCAAAGTGCCCTTGTATACAGTGATAATGGGAGGTAGATGTAGGTTATCACACATTTCCACGCAGATTGTTTCTGAACTTATAAGCACAGAAACCAGTTCACTTTCCCACAAATTTCAGTCTTATTCAGTGTCTTATTACCTAAACTTCAATCGATTTCAGGCTTGTGGAATGATGTCAGCTGTGGTTTTTCCAATGGCTATATCTGTGAGAGGCACAGAGGTTTTATAAATGCAACCCTCCCTTCAGCAGTACCTTCAACTCTGGGAGGATGCCCTGCAGACTGGATTTTATTTAAAAATCAGGTATGATGCTTCTGTCTAAGCACAATGATATTACTGCTTGGGAAGGTACTTAAAGTTAAACATAAGGCCTTTTGGCTCTCAGAAATCTTTTGTCAGTTGCATTAAAAAATGAACCCATTGGCTAATTACTTCAAAATGGTGGTTTTACAGACTTTTACTTGTTTTCCTGAGAATTGGTCACCTGACGTACATTGGGAAAACTGTTACATTTTATATATGTTTCAAAAAATTAAGAACTGAATTAATCTGAAAGCATCAGGCATAGCAAAAAATCAGTCATTTGAGATGGAACAAATCAGAAATAACGCAAAGTTTTTCCAAACAGACTTCAATGTAACACTTGCCTCTTCCCAAAAGGGACAAACTTGATGTGCTTAATAATCAAGGGTTCTATTTCTTAATATATACAGCACCCATGGATATCACACCAGGTGAGTTTATGCCAGGTTACAGTCATCAAAGATACTATTTTCCACAAACCTTGCCAAGACTGTGCTCCTGGCATGGCACAGAGCAGAGACTGAGCTGTAAACATGGAGAGGACACACAAGGCACACTCATATCAGAACGTTTTAAGGTGAACATGTACTGGTAATGTGATGGTTACACACATTTTAAGAAATTGGTCATTCTTCAATTAATAAAAGAGGTGTACTATGAAGAAGGCTGAATCAACAAGAGAGTGCTCTGACCATAGACACTAGGTTAAAAAGGTTTTTCAGAATTTCCAGCAATTCCACACCTGGGATGGGCTTTTCCTATAGAGTCAGCACTTTGTCATTTACTTGTGATGTTGTATGGCATCTCGAAATCTCTGAGTTAGTTAGCACATTGGATTCTCATCAGACTCCTACCATGGTTTGTAAATAGCTATTTGAGTTTTGTTGTGACTTTCTCAGTCCCTTGCAGAAAGACAGAGAGCAAATTTAAAACTTGTGAATGGTTTGATTTGGCTCCAGATACAAGTTAACTTCGAAAAAATATTCTGGGGGTCTGAGTTAGGTGAATTTTTACTTAAACTAGTGTAATTCATACCTAAATTCTTTTTGCTGTCACTCTAACAGTCTATACTTATTTTTCCCAAGTGTTACAAATTTTTTGGGTCTGGCTATGATTACTGGAGTACTGCAAGAAGAGTTTGCATGAGCCTTGGAGGAAACCTGGCAAGCATACCTAATGTACAAGTTCAAGGTATAGTGAAACAGCCCCTTAGGTAATAGAGAGCCTTTACTCTGTAGACAGTGGACATTTCCTGCAAAGAAGGCAAGCGTCAGTGTGTAAATATATACATTTTATAGTTTGTATACTCAACATTGGTTATAGGCCAAGGCATGAAATGCTTTTAGAATTGAACAATCTGTTTGGGGCATGCTAGTGATGCTAAGGATTGCTTCCTCATGTATCATGCAAAGTGTCTTACATTATTTATAGGCATGAATTTGCATAAAATTAAAAATCCAGATCTGGCATTTGTAGCTTTAGACACAAAGAAATAAACAGAATGCATGGTCTGTTTCTGCTAGAAATAGATTGGGATATACTTCTGTACCTCTGCCTAAATTCTGCTACTTAATTTAGCAGAATGTCAGAGAAAGGCATATTTTCACCTTGCCTACGTTCCCTGCCTTCCATTTGCAGTTTACATAGCCACATATTTCCATCAGTCAGGTGGCTCATCCTGACTGTTGAAATAAGTGAACTCATTAGATATCATGGTGGTCAGACAGGTTTTTTGTTTCTTTTCTCATTCCAATCTTGCTTCATTGTTCCCAAATACTTTAACTCTTTGAGACTTTTCATGGGCAAGGGCTTGGCATAACCTTGAAATAATGGACTCAGATAAATTTCTGATCAAATGTCATTAAAATGTTTTTAGAAGACTTTAATGAACAAAATAGTTAAGTATTTATGAGTTGATATTTTGACTGATGACATGACACATTAATTTTTTCCTCTGTTGGCTTTTTTTTTCTAGCTTTTCTCACTTACCATTTGAAGGATGTTTCAAATGATCCTTGGATTGGCTTGAATGATATGCTCAGTGAACTCAACTTTGTTTGGTCTGACGGAAGTGCTCTCTCATATACAAACTGGGCTAAAGATTCCCCAAAACTTGTGGAACCTGTTTTGTATCCCAGTCTACATCCAGAAGATGGCCACAATCTGCAACAGGTAAATATTGCTTAGTGTTTACCATCAAGTCTAAACCTTGGAGGAGCAATACCACTTCCAGTAAGCAGCTCACTTCACTACAGACATTGCCCAAGCCTTCTCCATTGGTTGGTCATCTATCGTTAAACTGGGTCTAGAGATAAAATCTTTCAATGTTTGAGTATTCTAGCTATCTCAGAGCATAAAATGGCATTACTGTAATTTTGTCAAAGTATTTGGCAAAATTGCAGCAATGGCAGATTGAATAAAGATTGGATATATTGAATACAGCTTTCCTTTTCATAGTAAATTATCAAATTTTCAAAGAATATAAATGCAACATTAAAAGTTTAGAAGTTAACACACAGATTTATTTTCATGTCTATGAAGGAAGGAGAAGAGGATGCAAGAGGAAAGAGTTCAGCTTTTTTACTTCTTCCCTATTTAAAATTGTAATTGAATTACTAAGGGCCAAGAGATATCAACTACTTTCTAAGCCCATCAAACCCTCTCCACTGCTAGCACTGAAATTAAACCTCATAATGCTGTAAATAAAATAGCATTCTACATAATCACACCGATATAGGCTGATTTGCACACCCACATTGCCTATCTTCCATTTATCCCTGTATCTTGCATTCCAAACTTGCCCTTCACACGATGTCATTCCACTCCCTGTCCATTCTCCTATCATTTTGGTATCCACACCTTTAGAGAAGCCAGGGATCTGGACAACCAACTTAGTCTACACCTGGGCCAATTCATGTTGTTCTTGCCCATGTAGCCATTGGTCAAGGCATGCAGGAAGACATAAATGACACTACATAGCTCCACTGCAGCTCTAGTAACACTAGGAAATATCAGGCAGGAAAAAAAATGTGCAAGGTACATCCTACTTTCTCCTTCACCTTCAAGACACTAACAGCTCTCTCCTTCAGAGGATCATTTTCAAAGGACCAACAATCACCCCATGGCAGCTTAGTAGAGGAGACTGAGGTTTGTAATAAACTTGATGTTTCAGCTTCTTAAGCTGATCTGATGTAACTGAAAGAGAAATTCTAAGAACTAGAGCAGATGACAGCTCTGCCAAGCACTGTAATTTAGGTGATATGGTCTAGAACAGCCACTATTTAAAGTCGGCTTTGCAAGTGAAATACAAAGCATGACCTCCATTTCATTCTTATTCAAAACCTTACTGATAGTAACCATTAGTTGGGATAGATAATGTGGAAGTAAGTTCTTGAAAATAATAACGCCTTTCAAGTACTTCTCCCAGAAAGTATCCAAAGGAACAAGCAGGCTGAGCTGAAGAGTGTACAACACGGGAGTTGGCCACCACAAAGGAGGTCAGAAAGGACAGAGAAGGATAAATGAAAGGTGTTTCTAGAGTTGTAATACACCCTACAACATCAGAACTAAAAAACAAAAAGAGTGAAACTACTCAGGGAACTATAGTACTTTGTTTTATAACTTCTAATATCCATGTACCCATCTTCTTTCCCTTACTCCAACAGTTTGATTGTGTGTCTCTGAAGAGAGGTCCTCCTGATGACACAGGAAAATGGAACAATGAGGAGTGTTTTAAGTACAGAGGGTATATATGCCAGAAGGATAGTGGTGAGTTCTGTATTGTTAATCTTGAAATTTATAACAAAAGGATTAAAATAACTTTTCTTGTTTAACATACTTTATTTCAGTTTGGTTTTGGTTTTGTTTTGTTTTGTTTAATTTTGTTTTGGTTTTAAGGTAAAGGATCAGTAAAACCTAAGGGCCCATCCTCATCCTGCCTCCCAGTGTTACTTAGCCATGTTTTTGAGAAAACATAGCAGAATATAGGAAAACTATTTTATTTTTTAAATTGTAATTGAATAGATGAAGCCCAGAAACATTTTAATTACATATGTTCATAATGATCTATAGGGTATCAAAACTAGTAGGTTTGATATCCATATAAACCTGATAGTCATTAAGCTGCAAGGAGTATTTTAAAATAACAGGCAGGGCAGGTGTATTATTTCTGAATGAGGGAGTAAATTTACCTGTGCAATATAAGATACTGTGCATTTACTGATTCAAAATTTTCAGAGGCTGAAAATACATTTCTTTTATCAGACCTGTTGTTTTGAAGTTATATTCAATTTTAAACGGCTAAGAAGAAGATGTTCTGTTCCATTAGCAATTTTATACTAGGTTTGCAAATAATGATGTTACTCAGTTGCTCAAGTCAAATACATGACTCCAAATTTAACTGTTCTTGAGGTGTTTTTTTTCCTTTTTCCTGCAGATCCTGAACTCTTTAAGTCACCAGCAACAGTGCTCGACTTTGCTTTTGACCATTCTAGTGGGATTAGCTATTCTGTCACCCATTCCAGAATGAACTGGGAGGAAGCACAAAAAAACTGCAATAAAAATGCTTCTGAACTTGCCAGCATTTTAGATCCATACAGCCAGGCACTGTTGTTCCTACTTGCAGAGGAATATGGAGAGCCTCTGTGGATCGGTCTTAACAGCAACATGGTGAGAACAAATATATTACATACTGTTATGATCCAGTTTTAAAGTGCAGGTTTGCACCTTAACATGCAGAATTAAGGTGCAACTGAGACCATATGCCAGTGACAATAATAAGAGCTTTATTGATGGTAAATATGAGAGAAAGAGAGAGAGAGAAAGAAAGAAAGGAAGGAAGGAAGAAGTAGAAGAGAAGTGGGGAGGACAGAAAGAGTGACAGGGACAATAATAGAACAAGGAAAATATCACCACTCCATGGATCCCAACGATGTTCGTTGATCCTCTCCAGCTGGTCTCTTGGTGGTGAAGGTTGCCCCAGAAGGCACAGAGTCCCATGGGTGTACATGCTCAGGCTGGGTGGGCACGTCCAGCCATGTCCCCCTGGGGTGGGGTCAGTCTCTCACAGCAGACTCTGGGTCTGTTGCATCACGTGCAGTCCTGGGGGGCAAATCCTCTCACATGAAAGCCCTGTGGATGTGCCCTGTGGGGTTGGGGCTTCCACAGCTGGGCCAGTTTGTGTAACAGAGGATGGGTGTTTATTGCCTCTCACCAGAGGTTGCACCATGCACCCAAAACCTCCTCCTTCCCCCTCGGTTGGGGGGAGTCTGTGTAAACCTGGCTTCTGTGAGCTGTGCTCTCCCCCCACCCCAAACTCAGCTGGAGATAGTTGCAGCTGGTGGCTTTGGCCTTTTGTGGATGCATACCTTTCCCTCAGAAAGATGGCTGAACAATGTGTTACCCTTTATCTAATCAACAGTTTGACTTTCAGTTCAAAGTCCCACTCTTCAGGGAAGCTTCTTCGGTTGTAGCTTCTTTATAATGAGCAAAACTTTATATCAATGTTTGAGGCACTAGCTATTTTCAGTCTCTGACACATATAAGCAGTCAAGCTGACACAGGACCTGATTTTACTTTATGCTCTCATCTTGTTGCCCATTGGGATTTCTGCCAGTGTAGTGCTGAAAACAGCATGTTACATCAATGTAACAGCCATTTGCACTGGAAATCTTCAAATAAGACTCATACAGTAGAGATTCCTTTAGCACGAGGAAATGTTCCTGCAAACCAGTATAGAACAATGTAGTGTGCTGTTTGGAGTCATTTAAAGTATCTATAAATTGTAAAATCTCCTACATTTTGAGTTGTTTTTAATCTAAAAGATATTCCAGGCACAATATCCTGCCCTCCTGCTCTGCATTTATGTACCTTGGTGATCAGTGACAAGGTATCAGAGGTTGCACACCTGACACCTGAGATGGAACAATTTTTATGTGTGTGTTTATGCTCACACATTTTACTAGAGTGGTCTTATTTATGGTAGCAATAGCAAACTACAGCTGTGAACAGAAACTGGGGCAAAAATTGGTAAAATGAATATGGAGGCTATATGATATGGTACATATTGACCAATGGCTATATTTTTTTAATTTGAAAATGCAATTGGCATAATTACTCCTATTAGAAGTTAGAGTGCTATGGAAAAATAATCCTTTCTGGTTTTGAGATGTCTACACCAGTTGTATGACAGGAGAGGGTGAACATTTGGATGGTAGGTGTGTTTTGACATGCTACACTCTTCATCATGAATCACAGTCACGATAACTACAACAAAAGTGATGGTGATCACAGCTGCTTAAGAACACTCCCACACAAACTCCCATTTTCCATGCAGACGTCTGGATGGTTACACCAACATGATGTCTTATCTGACCCCTAGTTTTATGCCTTCTCTCATGCCCCCTTTCTTTTTTTCCCTTCCATTTCTCAGTGCTTGACAAATGCTCTGAATTAATGTTAGCTACCTTTTGGAGGCATTCACATTTGCAGATGACAGACACGGTACATTTTAGTCAGTTAGCATTTAAGAGCTAAGAAGGGGCACTAGTAAGCAGATGATTCTACACTGGTTACGTGAAAGTCCTCTTGAGGAACCTGTAGAGTAGCTATGTCACTGTAAGCAACCTTGAATTTACCATATAGATTTTACTTCCAGACCAATGGCAAGTATCAATGGATTGACAGGTGGAGTTTAGTTTACAGCAAGTGGTCCAGTGGAGAACCAAAACAGACATTAGCATGTGTCTACCTAGACACTGATGGCACCTGGAAGACAGCTTCTTGTGAGGAAAAACTCTTCTCTGTCTGTAAAAAAGCAGATGGTAAGTAACTCCATACAAACATTTTGACTAGAGGCTCTATAGCACTATCAACTGTGCTAAATATAATAAGCCACTGGAAAAATACTTTGTTTATACACCAGGATAAATATAATACTTTGTTTATGCACCAAGAAGACAGGCGTAGCTAACTAGTTCTAAATACTGACATGAATTCTTTCCAAAAGTTAATTGATTCATAATAATTACCAAAAGCCTAAGAAACAAAGGATTGAATACTCACTTTTTTTAAACTATTCATTCTATTAGGAAAAGTAATTCACTTGCTATAAGACCTGTTTTTATTAGGCATTATATGAAATTCTGTATCCAGCTAGGGGTACCAAAATTTGAAAAGCTTCTCAGTCAACTAGAGTTTTCATATGACCAGGTAACAATTATTAAAAGAAAAGATTGGAGTTGGACCAAAGACTAAGAAACCAAAGACTTTGAGAAACCATATTATCAATTCTAAATATTAAAAATGAGGCTTATGGGACGGAATTTAATTTTTCTATGTGTCTGATACGAATTGGGAAGGGGTGACAGACTTAAATACAGCAAGGAAAACTTTCTAATTGTATCAGTACATAAGTCTTTAATAAATACTGTGGACAGATCAGTGAATCCCCACCACTACAGCTTAATAAGAACAGACAGGAGTAATATCTGTTAAAAACAATATATCAGCTTCATGTCACCTGTGAGCACAAAGATGAAGTAAATAACCCCTTGAGGAGCCTTCCAAGCAAAAACTTCTATAATTTATATGGAAATAACTATAAATATGATTTCAAAATCCAGCCATATTCTTGAATATGTCAACATTATGGAAGATCTTGAATCACTAGCAAATTTAAAGTTACATGCCCAATTATATTCTAAAACTTTTTAATTTGACAAAAATCCTCAGAATTCATATCTAATATCTCTTTCCACTTTATTATTCTGGAAATCTCATTTGAGAGCTGAGTATTCCTTATCAGGGAAAGAAACAGACTGTAGAAGACTTTCAGGAAGAAAATGTAATTAGGCAGAATATATAAATTACATTCCATCTGAATTTATCTACCCAACCCAAAATCTTCCCATTATATCAGTCACTATGGAATGTATTCAGGATGCAGTTTAATAAAAAATCCTGCAACCTATGCTTAGTTATATTAACACTTTCACTCACAATCACAGTTTCTACTGTAAGGTTTTGTAAGGTTTTGGTCCTGTCAAAAAAAGAGACTGAAATGTCAGGAGACATTTTAAAAACAGCAGTTTTAACGAATTAGGCAGATATTTATGCCAGAAAAGCAATTGTATATTTTATTGACTAGATTAATTACAAAAAATACCATTAGGCAGAATCTATTCTGCTTACAGACTCGTGTATCTTCCCAGTAACACTGATAAATAAATATGAAGAAAAATATTGTCTCAAACAGAAAATCAGAACCATATTCAAGCTCTTCTTAGAACAGGCTTTATTTCCACTAACATTCCAAACCTAACACAGTAGTTTAGTTTTGTCTTACTAGTATAATGGGAAAAACAAATTACATAAAACAGCTGGGCTCCAACTTCCTGATCTCTCATCAGTAAGGGCCCCTACTGAGCCCCCACAACTTCCTGGAAAATGCCCTGAATCAAGAGGACACAAATCTTGGATACCTTTCTCTGGTCACTGCTATTATTTTGAGGCCTCCAAGAAAAGAAGTTGGTCTCAAGCTCATGAGGAATGTGCCCAACTAGGTGAGTACTTCATCTCAGAAAGGTAGATAATGTGATTAAACACGTAAAATAATGGATAATATTGCTAAGCAAATCTCAAATTACTTTAAACTTCACATTTAATGCTTTTTTTGGTTGCTTTTCTGAGCATGATTTTGCACAATAAAACTAATCTTTGTCAGAGACAGCATATGTCAAATATCAGGTGAAATATGAGTACCTCAAAAATATTAAATTCCTACTAGTTTTATGACAAAAAGTAATTAAGTAGAGAGATAAACACTTTTACAGACCCACTAAGGCACAGGCTGCAGTATTGGCTTTCCCTTCCCCAAATAAGCAGGGAATCCACACACAGTGTAAACTAGGAGACACAAAGCCATAGGATAGCTGTGTTTGTTAGTTCCAGGGCACAGTTCAGTAAGTGGATCTCACTGGCTGGACAACAAATGAGATTGAGGAGCTGTTTATCATTCATGAATCAGTAAAACACACTCAGCCATGCAGTTCCTGCTCTGGAACAGCCCCATGCTGCCCCCCTGGAGAGAATAGCATTACCTTCACCAGGGAAGAGAAAAGACACTTTGCTCCACATTTCCAAGAACTGGTGTGATGCAACACATATTTCAGTGTAAGAACAGGAAACATCCTATACATTTCTAAAGGCACTTCCTCATATATTTGAAAGCCCTGACCTGTAACTGAGTAAACAGAAAAAGTTGCTTTGCAAAGGTGTTTTGCTCTACAGCTGTACGACAACAGAATTCCTGGAGTGGTTTTGTAGAAAGATAAATCAAATAATTACGACAAAAAGTAAACATTACACTAATAACCAGGATGAAAGGTTACAATCGGACACTGCTCCATGTTCTAAATTCCTACACTTTTGCCTGCCTGTTACCCACCGGCCAGGACAGGAAGGTGGTCATTTCCCGATGATCCCAATACAGCTTTGTGTACTTGCAATGCCAGGGCATACGGCAATTATAAATCAACTTCTGGACATCTTCTGGACTGCAACCTCTAGCTGCTGACACATCCTAGCTAACCTGTTATCATCAGGCACAGCCAAAACTGCTGCCGAGCCACTGATGGGGGATGGAGGCATAGTGGTGGTAGGCATGGTGGTGACTACATCGCATGTACCTCTTTCAGCCTACTTGCATCACAGTCTGGGATGTGGTCAGACCTGTCCAAAAAGTATTGCAGGAGAGAAATTATTCTTCTCTAAAATACCAAAGACTAAAAAAATCCAGAAAAATTCAGAAAATCCATATCTTTGCACAGATTTGCATACATACAACACAAAGTCACGCGCAAAAAAAAAATACAATGCAGTGATATAATATCCACAGCAAGACTAGTGTTGTTTATATGGAAGAGGGTGTCTTTTATACATTTTTGCATATTTTTTATGTTTTTATTCACTTGACCTCTAAGAAAATGAACCACTGTGACGTGTTCCTTAATATTTTTTCAGGTGCTGATTTGGTATCAGTAGGAGACTATACTGAAACAAACTTTCTGTCAGAAACAATTAAGATACTCCATGGAAAATCACTGAACTTTTGGGTAGGGCTAAAGAAAGGTGACAGAGGTAATCTCTTTAATCATATGTTACCCTATCATATGAAATTACATGTTATGTTAAAAAGAAATCAACTTTGTACACTTGAAAGTACATATATATATATATAAACTACACAAAATTCATTACAAAGTATGCTTAAATATGCCTAAAATTAGAATTCAAACATTTAACTGACTATTCATGTTATAAATTTTTTTTCTCCACCACAACTCGTTTTATTTGTCCAAACCCGTGTATTTTATACATATACGTGTATTTTTAATATTAGGACAGTGGGTATGGACAGATAAATCTGCAATGGATTTTGTCAACTGGAAAGTGGGAGAACCTTCAAACCACAGGCTTAAAAACTGTGGAGAACTATGTGCATTGTCTGGCTCCTGGAACACCAACCTCTGTTCTTTCAAAAAAGGCTATATCTGTAAAAAACTAAAAAGTAAGTAGTATTTCTAATACGTTAAGCTTAATAATGTCTAATAAATTATTCTCATTGTGCAACATAGAAATGTAAAATATTCTAAGTTTGTGTGCAAAACCAATTGACTCTAATGGCAGCATGTGGCTGTCTAAATACTGACAAGCCCCACATGGCTTCTGACTGCCTTCTCAGCAGGCTGCATCTCCCCTATGTCCTCCAGAACTGTCCTCCATGCAGCCATCACAAATACTTCAGACCCCTATGTCTAGGTGAAAGCTAAGCTCAAAAGCAACACTTTGTTTAATTTCAGATGAATATATTAAACAAAATCTTGTTCTGATGAGTGCAATGCAAACTGTCTTGTAGAAATGCTGGACTTAGTGATTTCTTCCCTTACTGACCACTGATCTGATGGATTACAGAAATACCATGACAAACATTCTTGTGGCACTCTTCATCTACAGTATGATAGAATCATGTTTAATAAAATACTTTTTGTATCCTAATAGAAAAAATATAATCTGTAAGAAAATGCATGAGTTTGATTACCAACTGAGATTAAATCAGAATATGGAAATTTTGTTTGGTTAAACTTCATATTTCTGTTCACCTTTCTATTACCTGCTAAGTTCAGGAAGTGCAACTACCAGAGGAACCACATCCAGATGGAATGGTTATCTCTCTCTGACAGAAGGGGCTACAACAATGGAAAACTCTTTTCAGCTCAAGTAAAATGCTCATGATAACACTCAAGACCTCCTTTCAGGAAACACCTTAAATGACTAAGGATCCTGTGGGGAGTTTCTCAGAAATGAACATATTTGAAAACACTTTTTGAAATAACAGAAATCTGTCTCTACAAGTTGTTTTGGGTATCTCGACTGAGGAAGTCAGATGCTCTTAGAATGAGAGACCCAAACATCCTACTAGAGTTTTATACATGCTGAACTCCATCTCTCTGGGTTAGTAACTGTCACCAGCACAGGAATTTAGGGGCGAATTGTCAGAAACACTGGTACTTAGGAACTTGGAAATGCCTCTTTCTCTTTTTTTTAAAACATTCAGAATAAACTTTATTTTTCCTTCCAAAAGCTCCTGAAAACAAAGAGATGTCAACAGAAAATACAGGTAAGCATACTTCCTTTTAAGCAGAATAATAAGGGCATGCTAAAATAAAACAGGAATATAATTACATAGTTTCTCAGTATTAGTTTTGAGGGTGTTTAAAAAGTTCATAAGCTTTTACTCTGTACCTCAGTATAGGATACATAGGTTATCCTGAAGTAGATATTGGTTTACTTTTTTATTTATATTTTTAATATTAGGTTTTGATCAGATTTAATTATATTTTGTTTGGTGTTTGTAAAAAAAACCCTGAAGCACATGTTGAACTGAAAAATGACATGCACATTGAATTTTTCTGCTTTCTGGTTATAGAAGTCTCATTTATTAGATTCTGAAATCTTTTAACCTCAAAGGTTATTCCATTGTATATCCCTACAGAAGAGAAAATTGAGAAAGTACTTTCTGCTGGCATCGTTTGGCTGTTCATTCTTCTAGCCCTCTCTATAGTTGGAGCTGGAAGTATAATTTATTTCTACTTGAGGAAGAAAAGACAAAACCTACCACATATTTCAACCAGAATGAGTGGATCAGAAGCAACTGTGGATATTCAAGGAAAAGACGCACATACAGACATGTAGTCTGACCAAATGCCCATGTGATCCAACTAACAAAAACCTGGCTATGAATCAGTGAAATCTGACCCCAGCTTTTTGTTTTCCTACCCAGACAATAGTCTCCTTTCTTCTCAAATACAGAGTTCGTGGACTTATATAAATACATACATACATCTTCAAAAAATCCTTCCAAAGTGTTACAGAGTTGTTTAGTCTGGGGAGTGTATGTGTTTTTCATATAAATGGGCATGGCTGAAAAGTTGGCTCCAGAAGTATTATAGGAAAAATCTGACCGATATTTACTATGTGAAAATTACTTTATTTAACTCAGAAATCTCCTTTTTTACACACATTACTCATAACTTTAAATTGTTTTTCCCTGGGTGTTACTTCAGTGGTATCTAGGCTATGATGGGAATCACAGAATCACAGAATTAACTAGGCTATAAAAGACCTTTGAGATCATCAAGGCCAACCACTGCTCACTTCAGGTTTTCAGCTTTATAGTTTATGATACTATCTTTTCATTTATGTAAAACCTGTTATGATATATGCATCTGTGGATTAAGTATTATTTGCTTACAAAAAAAAAAGACAAAAAGTTGTAAAAAAATTGAGGAGGCACACTTAATTTTACCTCTAGTCTGAATTTTTGGATTATGACATTTCCTACAGCCTTGTAATATTCTAGTAGTCTGCAAATATCCATATTTTTCTGCAGTTCAAATTAATAATAAAGATAGAACAGGAGATGATCTTGCTATTGGGTTTTATTTCAGTAATGATTCTTTCAGTATGCAGAGCTGCCCCTTTTTAAATCCAAGCATGTATAATAAATGGCTATGTTATAGTGCATTATGTAATTCTTTGGTGCAGAGATATAAAATCACTGGCATGCTTTTTGAAAATACATTCTTTCTTTTTTGTTGTGATTTCATTTGATAATGTACTGCCTAGACCCTTCTCAGCTTTTCTTCCATTGTACCAGTAGCAGGGTTTGCTTCAGGGGACAGTTTATCATTCTGCATATTTTAAGACATGCATCATCCCTCCTGAGGAATGGAAACACCTTTCCCCAAGCCACAAGAGGGCATGTGGCACTAACTGGCCTCACTGAAGAAGCATATGGAGGAGCAGGACTAGAGCAGAGGAGCTTCTACCAAATGTGGGTACTGGGAAACAGATTCCTTCTTTGGCCCTTCTGTCTGGATTGCTCACTAACTCCACATGCTTACGGTCTCTGACTGACAAAAAGATGAGGCCACACTAAAAATCCCTGCAAGGGAAAAAAATCTCTGGAATAAGTGGAATAGGTTTCTGCACCAGGACATCTGTGTCTATGCCTGAGCAGCTTGAGAGCACACTTGAATTACCTCTATTTTCTACATTTCTTCTAGATAACCATCAAGCAATAAAGGCTTCTAAGTAAAAATATTATCGATAGTTAGAATGGAAGTACCCCCTTCCTCGAGGAATACTTATTTCAGATGTTATAACAAGGGCTACCTTAAAACATGGGTCACCCCGGGTAACGTTTCCTCCTGAGAGTTCAAATTTTCCCCAGCCCTCCTTTGCTGGATGGACACACATTATTCCACACATTATTCCATACCTTTGGCTAAGCTGGTAAAGAGCTCTCACTAATCATAGATATAGGAAGATGTCTGAAGATTGCATGGCCTTCTCTTTCTTACTTAATGAAGTAATGTCATACAGACATAAGATCTTTTAACCAAGACCTGGTTCAAAACAAAACACCAAAAAACTCTGAAACTCCCACCACAAAACAATCTCCAAACCCAAAACTCCCATCCATAGGTTATTTAAAATAGAGTTAAAATTTAAGTATATTTTACAATTTATGTCATTTGAACACTTTGTAAAGCCCAGAGACAACAGCCTTCAGATAAAAGTTCCTTAAGTTACTTTAATAAGTCCTGTAATACCAACTTCTTGCAATAAAGAAAGTCATTGCTGTTTTCAGGAGAAAATAGGAAATAGCTGGGAGAGCTTTGCACAAAACTGTGCAAATGAGAAAAACACCACCTGCTTCCCATGGAGATGACTAGAGATAGAACTGTTTCCTGGTATGTACTACAGATATCTGGGAATACACAGTTCTGCTTGCCCTTTGGATGAGTGAGTAGGGAAAACGCTTTTCCTGGTCTGTGTTGGCAAACAGTACATGCTGCTGGATCCTACTGTATTTATGCCCGGCTTAGTGAATCTGATAAATTAAAGTTACCTTTCCCAAAAGAAGAAAGGAAACATACAAAACAAGAAAGGAAACATTCCCGGTCTATGTTGGCAAACAGTACATGCTGCTGGATCCTACTGTATTTATGCCCGGCTTAGTGAATCTGATAAATTAAAGTTACCTTTCCCAAAAGAAAAAAAGAAACATACAACATAAGAGACTAATTTTTTTAAAGGTATTTATAAGTTAACTATAAAAATTGGGAGTTCATAACAGAAGTATTCTGGTGACCAAATTCAGCACAGCCTGGGACCTTCAGAGGAGAAGCCTGGCTGGTATCACCACCATGCAGGAAGCATGGAGAGCTCAACAGTCAGGCTGCTCTGCACGCCAGCTCTATGTGTTACCATATGAAATTATTTTGATACATGTATATTTTTATGTCCAGCTATTCTGTGGTTGGGCTGAACACCGTGCCTGAACAAGAACTGGACAGTATCACAAGTTAGACATGAAGCATTGTTGCTGATCCCCCTGCAAGGTACTGAGAGACCACAAAGACCGATCCAAAATGCCTCTGACAGAAAGACAGACAGCGCTGTGGTGAGAACAGCAGTGAAAATAAGCGAGTGCAGAGTGAGCCAGTGCGGTGGTGTTCACACCTGGGGACAGGGGCTGAAAGCCATAGCCCTGACTGGACCTGCTCACACCTGGCAGCCACTGTCATCATTACCTGCTGTTTGCAGTGTGGGACAGCACTGCCAGAGCAAGGACACATCATTCTGCCTACAGTTTCTCAAACAGCTGAACAGCCACTGGGAAGAGACCAATGCATCTGAGCACCGATTCCTCTGCATTTGTCATTTGGACCTGACATTGGATATGAGCAAGACATTGCCCACATACCTCACATTGCTCAGACACAGAAGAGGGCTAGGTTGCACTTGGTTAAACTCCACAAGACAAAGAAAGTCCTTACCCCTTTCAGTGCTTAATCTCAAATCCCAGTGTTTCTGCTCAAGTACATTGTTTGCATGTTTCTCTTTTCTTTTCAAAAAGTCCTCTATACTTAAAATCGCTGTCAGTTCAGTGCTTCAGAATAACAAAAAAATTGCTTATTGTGAATGCTGCTGTTTAAATTAGATTCAGAGTGGAGAAGACACTTCAGCACTGATGTCTAATGTAAGTGTTTCATACTGATGTGTGTGATGTGGGATTTTTTCCTCTCATTGTCATAAATAAATGGTGCCTGATTTTCCTCATTTTTAATCCTTACCACTTGCAATGACAACATAATCTCTTTCATACGTAGGCTCAGCTATCTAAGGCGCCTGAAGGGGATGGAATTCATCTCACATAATGCAGATATCTAAAATGCATCCATATCTAGCTAAACTGCTCACCCAAGGTCATCACTGTGGTCAGCACAGAAGGATGGATACATTAGGGTGCAATTACTTGATCTGGTCTAGAGACTGGTGAGAACTCTAGACTCTCTCTGGCACAAAGCAAGCCTAAACCAATTATCTCACAGTAAATGAGTTCTGCAGAATCCAGTTCTTAATTGATACCTTATGCAATTTGGTACAACATGCAGTAATAGCTTTTTGTTGATTATATTTATCATCAATAGCTCCAGGCTAATCAGAAAACAGCTATCAAAACCCATCCTCATAGATTTTTCTTCCCCTGACTTGGAAGTCATTACTCTTGGAAACAAAGCATCTATCAAATTAAAAAAATTTCTGTTATTTTTATTTCTCATACTAATTCAGAATGGAGACTGAGCAGGTAGCATTTCTTAAGTAAATGTTAAGAACACTGACAGGAGCTCCTGTGAAATTGCAAATAAAATTCCATGGCAAGCATCTACCTTTGTACCTCCACAAACACTTCCCAACCTAGTGCCAGAACAGGTCAAAAATCAGTGAAGTGTGTCTTCTCATAGTCTTGATACAATCTCTGTGTTTAAAGTATGCCAAACTGTTTCCCTGAGCAGCTGCTGATGTGTTCACAGCACTGAATGCTTGGGAACATTAAGCTGTGCTGAGCATCAGGAATGAAGGTTCTGCTACTTCTGTCTCTATCACTGATACATAGAGTTAAGGAAGAAAAACTGAGCATAAAAGTCCTGTTCAGTCCCATACCGAGTGCTGCTGCTAAAAGTTCCCTCTCCTTTTCTGCACAGAGTGCCATAAAACCACTTCACCTATTTTGGCTATATTCTGTCGATATTTTTCCCATCTATTTCCTACTGTATCCATGATATTTATGCTGAATTTAAGCTAGAATAGAAGACTGGTATTTTTGATCATCAGGCCGATAATTGCTGTTTACCAAGAATTGTTCAATATTTAATTCAGCTAAATCTGGACAGAATTTATTTTTAATTTCTGTAACCCCATTTCTGTTCAGAATATCATAGATAAATCTTACATCATTAATACATAATGTCATAGATAAATCTTAACTATCACCTAAACACCATTAATCATTAATATCTTGTAAATCTCAGCCACTCCACCCAATGCTGCCCTCATGCAATGTATGAAACATTTCTGAAGTACATAGCATTATGTTCCTAATTGTTTCAAGTGATGTCATGTTCCACTGGTAAAAAGTGATCAGAAATGGCTCATTACTTGAACTGTATTAACAAATAATTTTCAAATTCTTTGCACAAATCCACAGAGGCAGGTGGGTAGAGAATGGATCGACAACAGCCCTACTGAGAAGGACTTGGGGATGCTGGATAAGAAGCTGGACATGAGCCAGCCATGTGTCCTTAAAACTCAGAAAGCCAAACATGTCCTGGGCTATATCAAAAGAAGTGTGAGCAGCAGGTTGACGGAGGTGATTCTCCCCCTCTGCTCCTCTCTGGTGAGACCCCATCTGGAGTGCTGCATCCAGCTCTGGGGTCACTGGCACAGGAAAGACATGAACCTGCTTAACCAAGTCCAGAGGAGACCACCAAGATGATGAGGGGGCTGGAACACTTCTGCTGTGAAGAAAGGCTGAGAGAGATGGGGTTGTTCAGCCTGGAGAAGAGAAAGCTCCAGGGAAACTCAGAGCACCCTAACTACAGGGGGCCACAAGAGAGCTGGAGAAAGACTTCTTACAAGATCATGCAGTGATAGGACAAGGGGGAAGGGCTTTAAACGTAAAAAGGGCAGTTTTAAATTAGATGTTAGGAAGAAATTCTTGACTGTGAGTGTGCTGAAACACTGAAACACGTTGCCCAGAAAGTCATGGATGGCCCATCCCTGGAACTGTTCAAGATCAGGCTGGATGCAGCTTTGAGCAACCTGGTCTCTGGAAGGTGTCCCTGCCCATGGCAGAGTGGTCCTTTCCACCCCAAACCATTCTAGGATTCTGTGAAATTAACTTACTGTTAATTCTCCTCCTTTCCCCCAATTTATTCTCTTTACTCTTTACCAAATCTTGCCATTTTTATAAATTTTGTCTCAACAATTATTTTTTAAAACATTTTCAAAGGAACACCGGTTACTCACTTGTCACCCTCCAAAATACATCCAAGATAACTTTTAGCAGCCAACTGCTTCCAGTTATTGGCAGTGGTGATTACCACCAATGTCTAGGTTATTTTTTTTCTATTTCAGAGCAAAGACCAGTCTATTTCAGTTGGAAGGTTCTTACAGTGACCATCTAACCCAATTGGATTGCCTGATAATTCAGGTCTGACAAAAGTGTGTTGTTAAGGACAGTGTTCAAATACATCTTAAACACTGTCAGGCTTGGGGCATTGACCACCCCTCTATGAAACCTGTTCCAGTGCATGACCGCCCTCTTGGTAAAGAAATGCTTCTTATTGTTCACTCTGAACCTTTCCTGGTGCAGCAATGAACCATTCTCTTAACAAGCACCTCTCTTCTCCCCCTAATTTTCTTTTCCTGTTGTGATTTTGGTATTAAGTTCAAAATTTAAATGTTAGAAGGAATTCAAAGTATTACATCATAGTCTTTCAGAATCTCTTTTTACATCAAGGAAAGTGGACTAGTTACTGCAGTTACCTAACCTGGCATATAGTAGGATTCTCTAAGAGAAAACCCACTCCATTTCCCAAACTTCCTATCTACCATATACAAGTTTGGAAAATACATTTACAAAGACATTTAAATCTAAGTTTCTCATGTTATAATCTCAGCACTTTTGTAAAATACTTAGGAATATTTTGCAAAATGTTATGGTTGAGAAAAGTATTTGAAATTAAACATATGATACAGTTTTATGTTCATTTAGCGCTCAAGCACAACTAAAGAAGGTTTTTTTTTTCCTAACTGAACGTTAGTTTTGTCCAGTAGGTTTCCGCAATTCCCAGCTGTTCCTAACTTCCTAATTTCTTGTTCATAACTTTGCTGCATGTTCAGAGGAAACTGTTCAACTTCATGACTTGATCCCTTTTTAAATAGAAACAGAATTTGAATGGTTTATATTATTCTGGACTTTGTCTGAGTCAGGTTCCAGGTATTTCTACAGAAGATGCGAAATGGAGAAATATTTTTCCCACACAGGCATTCAGATGACAAGTTGGCATTGGCATCCCAATATTCCATGATCCACACACTGAGGACAGGGCTTCATCGAAAAGTAAGCTTTTGTTGCTACCTCCTGGAACTACAAAGCAGTTGAAGAGGATCCTCCCCATCCTGGGGTACTTGTAGATGTCTCTTATGACTGGTTATTGAGCTGAGGAATGACCATTGGAGAGTGCATTTTCACGCAGTGAAAGAGCACAGGTTTGGTGTGTACCTCGAAGACTGACACTGGCTGGCACTGCGGGTTTGTGGAGTCTTCAGGCTGGGAGATATTCACAGCCCCACTCGGAGCCACGGGCTGGACTCTGTCATTTCCAATCCCAGCCTGGGGCGACTCCGTGGCTTGGCCATCCCTCCCTCTGCCGGGGCAGCCACGCCTCACGAAGGAACAGCGCCGCAAAGTGAGGGAAGACTGCCCCAGCCCTGTTCTGTCCCTTTCACTGAGCCCCGGGCTTGAAGTCCCGCAGCCTTCCCCGACGCGGGGCATCATCCCGGCGGGGCTGCAGGACCCGCACCTCACACCCGCCCTGGGCCGCACCGCCAGCAGCGGCCCCGCCGCCCTACACGCACTGGAAGCTGCGGGAGCCAGCGGGGTTGTGTGGCGCTGGGGGTCGGTCGGGAGGCGGGGGCGGCGGGCGGTGAGGGCAGGGGAGAGCAGGGGAGGACAGGGCAGACGAGGGGAGGGTAGAGGAGAGGAGAGGGAGATAGGGGAGGGGATGGGAGCGGAGGGGAGCGGACGGGAGGGCAGGGCAGGGCAGAGCGGGGGAAGGGAGGGCAGAGGAGGGAGGGCAGAGGAGGGAGGGCAGAGGAGGGAGGGCGGGGGGGGGGGAGCCGGGGCCGCGGCCCCGCGGCAGCCGATGGCGCCATCTAGCGAGCGAGCGCGCGAGCGGCCGCAGCCCGGGCCGGGCCCCGGTGCGCAGGGTTCGCCCGGGGTTGTTTTTGCCGCTGTCCGGAGCCAAAGGCGGCCCCTGAGCCTTGGCGGGAGCGTTTTTGCTCTGCGGGCGCGAATCCCCTCGGCTCGAGGTGTCCAGGACGTGCCCCAGCACGGGCGCGCTGCGCTGCCCCGTGGGCTGATCCCAGTGGGATCAGCGTGAGGCCCTGGGAGGCACGGCCTGGGCCTGAGGGAATGGGCTGCCCTGGGGATGAGGCGGAACCGCTCATCATTTATTTCTTAGATGACGAATGAGATAATGCCCTGGTTTTCTCTCTCCACCTAAAATTGTCTATTTTTTAGCTCAAGGTTGTATGTACAATTTTTTTCTTATATTTGACTTGTAAGTGAAGCAGAACTAGTAAAATAATGATAATTTTTCTTCACTTTCTCTTTTGTTTCCACTTTTTTTTCCCCCCTTCTCATAAGTCTTGTAGGACCATTGCTGCAGTGTTCCGGGTAGGCATTTGTCATAATACATGATATTAGGATCAGTTTAAACAATATTAGCAACTGAGAGAGAGGATAGGTGGATGATTCACTAGTGGTTCTGGTAATCAGCTCATTACATGGCAAATAAAAAACTGTGTACCTCCATCTCCCTTGCTAATAAAGGGATAATGCGTATTTATCTCGTAGAAGCATTATCAAGATCAGGTAATTGCTTTTAAATCTTAAAATTGAAAAGTCTACAGAAATGCAAAGAACATTAGCTTATCAGTAGAGATACAGAACTGACAGGAATTCTGCTGGCTCAATTTCAGAAACTTGTTTACACACCAGACTTGCCCCTCTTGGGGATATAAATATGGTCACTTTTATTTCCTTCTTTCCTGTCATAATGTCAGGATGAAGATATTTCACTGACTGCATCACTTGTCTTTCTGTAAATGGTCATTTATTGTCTTTCAGTAAATGTCCATTGTGTTGTTTTTATGGGGCTTTTTTCAGACTTTAATGAGGTACATTTATTTCTTTACAGATTTCTGAGGAAGTGAAATGGAGTTGCAATTAGAAGCAATATGGCTTTGACACATCAGAAAGTATGAGTGTAATTGCTAACAGTACTTCTGTTTTTGTCATCTCTTTAAACTGTTCACTAAGATGTAATTGACTACAACAGATTGAGAGACTTCAAATGAAGAAAGAATAATGGAAAATTTCAGTTATATGCCCAAAGAATTATATTTATCGTATGGGTGGATAGTCATGCAGACAGCACATGTGCATGTGCATCACTGCTTTTTGGAGCAAAAGCACACAACAGAAAGGCTAATCCATCCTAAGAACACAAGGCCCTGGTAGTGTTATGCTGGGTAAAGGTCACTGTAACATGAATTAAATTCTCCTCCAATTTTACATACATTAAGAAAAAAATTTTAAAAACTATCCTAGAAATTGTTCTGAAAGAACTAGAAAATGCTGTTTGCGCTATTGCATAATCCCTTCTTGAAAACATTTCCAGTGCCAGAGGAATAGCAAGACCCAAATTTTACACCAGTGTCTAAAACAAGCCCTGTGTTTCCTGAGTACTTTAAGACAGCTAATCTAATTTTGTATAAGGTAGACTGATAGAAACAGTAATAAGGAAAGAATTAGGAGATACTATGATAACTTATAGAAGAGTAAATGTGGAGTTTTTATTGGAAGATCAGGCCTAACAACTCTACTAGAAGGATTCAGTAAATGTGGAGAATATAGATCATGCCCTATTCAAAAAGTCCTGAATCACCTGGAAGAAAGAGGGTAGTGATGGTGTTTACTGATGACTCACATGTATTCATGGTTGTCAAAACTCAAGCTTGAGTATGGATACCTGCAGAAGATTTTTCCACTGCTGAGCTCTGATGTAGTAAAATGTTCAACAGTGTCCTGGGTTGCAGTGTGTTCTATTACCAGCCTCAGGAGCTGTTGAAACCAGGTGGGGCAGTGTTTCCTTGCCTCCTCCCCCCAGACCATCTTTCTGTTAATGGCCCATCATTGTCCTGCCGCATGACTCAGAGATAACTCCCTCCGGACCATCTTCTGATAATGAGCCTAATCAACACTTGGCCTCATGACTCATTACCCCATTGTGAGATGCTCCACCCAGAGGGAGGAACCAAGCATCCCATCGTGGATATAATCTGAGACTCTGAACACCAGAGACAACCTTCCCACTGGATTTCCAGAGTACAGGAGCTCCACAGCCACCACTGGACCTTCTGAGGAGGAGCAGACCTTTTTTTCTACAGGATCGCCGCTTCGGGAGGACTGCAGCCACCATTCTATCAGACTGCTACCACCACCCTGACTAACAGGGTGCCACATTGTATCCTAACTCTGTCAGTTTAACCCAGTGTTATCTGCCTTTATTTTTTCTTCCCCCCTCCTTTTATTTCCCTATTAAATTGTTATTCTGACTTGGTGTCTCCCACTAGTTTGTTTTCAAACTAGTACAACAGTCATCCAGATGTGACCAACCACTGGCTTGGGAGGTTCCTAAACCTTTAATTCAAAGAAAACAGGGTGGTGTAGCGAGGAAGAATCATTCATTATATGCTTATATTTACACTCCTGTAAGTGTCCATTATTAGCCTCTCTAAGAGAGAAAGCAATTTAATACATAGACTTCTGGTTTGAGGGACTGTAGTACTTCTACTAATTCTTGTTGTTACTAGTGACAAAGTTGAAAAGAAGTGAGTTTCACTCAGTTAAAGAATAATCTTCAAAATCTTGAGTATCAAATATGACTATGACATATCTCTTAAATAAACATGTCAAATGCTTGAAATATTTCTAAAAAGTACATGGTGCTCAGCTACTGTCTGTGTACTCTATTGTTTTTGGAAATAACAGTGTTGTTTAAGCAATACACCATTGTCTTCATAGCTGCTTTCACAAAAGCAGGTGCAGTGTCCTTTCAAAGACATGAAGGGATTAAATACATTACACTGAGTATCTCAGAGAGCTATGAAATGTATTTCTCTCTCTCACATGTGTCCACCGGGGTGATTCCTTTAAGGTGTCTCTTTACTGTCTAAAATACTCAGCTAACTTTCCTTTGTCAGGAATTCTGACACTTAATAGCAATGTTTTATTTTGTCTTGGAAAAGAAAATATATGTTTTCATAAGACATTGCCAAATGTGTTCTACTGCACAAAATACTCATTCAAGTTCCATGCTTGCTTACATGATGGTTTTCCAGCATTTGAAAACAAGCCTAAAATATGACCTGTTTATTTGTATGGAATCATTCATGGATATAGATTTTACTGACTATCAAAAATACACTTTCTGTAACACTAAAAGCTACATATATACTTAATCTGGGATGGCTTCCAGTGTTGGGGTTCCTCCCCCCTGCCATGTGGTCCTGGGAGAGGGGCCCCGGGGTAGAGGCAGGGCCTACAGGGTTTCCCTACTCCCTGGTCAACCTCGTTCCCCATTGGTTGTTTTGTGTTCCCCTGCTGGGAAGGACCCTCTGGTGCCGTGATTGACACAGTTCTTCAGCAGTCGCCGACCAGCGGCTGGAAAAATAAACATCTCTGAAAATATCTACCAAGAATCAGTCCATATATATTATTTTCCATGGGCCTTGTTGTCTGATACACGTTGCAAGAATTACCACTGCAACAAATGGTGAGAATGCGGGCATGATATTGATCCCTAAAGACAGCGACTGTGATTTGTGAGTAAACTTTTTGGATTTCTCTTCTTGTTTTCGTTTTGCCGTTCCATCTCTAAATTATGGAGGAACCATGGAAAAATGCGTGGCTCTCCGAGCCGCATATGGACCTTTATCTTAAACTTGAAAAGATTCTTGACAACGATCTATGAATTTTAGCTTAATTCAAGCTCAAAAGGAACTGAAACACTTCCTGGCATGGTTGTTTAAGAACTTTTTCTACGTTTCTTGGGACTTGATTCTTACCAAAGACTTCTGGAAGACTGTTTGGACACAGTTAATTTCTGAGTCAAAATATATGCTGAAGGAAGAAGATTTTCATGAATATTATTTAATTACCGAGACTGTTGAGCAATGTCAGCTGTGTCCTTGTGAAGAGAAGCGTGCCTCAGAGTTCGTGTGACCCAGGCCATGCGTGCCGAGCGCTCTCCGAGCAGCAGCGAGGCAATTCCCTTGCGTGGGTGGAGCGACGCGAGCTGCAGCGTTGGTAGCGGAATGAGGTGCGGCAGGAGCAGCGGGACCCGGCGGTGCCCACCCGGCTCCGCACAGCGCGTGGTGGAGCGAGCCCCGGGAACGCCCGACCGAGAGGGGTGGCGCGTGGGCGGTGGCCAGCGGCAATGGCAGCAGAGCGGAGCTGTGCCAAACTGAAACGCGCGCTGGAGCAGGGCATGGAGGGGTCGTCACTTGGTGGCCTGGCCGAGACATGGGCGCGGCCCCAGGTAGCGGCAGCACAGCTGAGAGCAGAGGCAGCAGCAGCGGCAGCGTGCGGAGAGCTGAGCGGTGTGGCCCAGCCCGGCCCGCACGGCCCTGAATGCAACCCCGGGAAGTCGAAACCCCACGGTGAGAGTGCGCAGGCACGAGCTTCCCCGACAGCCCCGGCAGCCCAGGCAGCTCTGGCAGCTCCAACATGCGAAAGCAAAAACACAGCGAGACAGAAAACAGCAGCCACTTGGAAAAAAAAAAAATCATCATATCGAAGGTTTTAGGAATAGTAAAATGGTATAATGTTAAACAAAATTATGGTTTTATAACGAGATGTGACAACCAAGAAGACATATTTGTGCCATTATGAAAAAGAACCCCAAAAAATATATCCCAAGTTTAGGAGATGGAGAATTAGTAGAGTTTAAGATTGTCCAAGGAAGGAAAGGTTTACAAGCAGCAGATGTCACTGGGCCTTGTGGTATTTCTGTGAAAGGCAGTATATATGCTAGAAATCGTAGTCATGTTAGACAGTATCCCCTTTGTAAGCAGTCCATACAGCCTCCTTTCCTTTTACCCTATATCCTATTACCCCAGTGTATTCCCAATCTGTTTATTCACCCATGGTTTCCCTCACAAAACCATGCCTTTACCAATTGTTTCCCCAAAAATCCCTTTCCAATGCCGAGTGGGGGATGACAAGGGAGAGAGAAAGAAATTAAATATTTTTGTTTATAGTTTCAGCAAGTACAAATTGAAGAAACCTTCTCCTGCCTCAGTTTCCCCACAAAGCATGCTCAGAGAGTCCTGTCTCCCTTCTGTCATCCTTAAGATATTCCAGCGAAAAAATCAGTTTGGACATTTAAAGACTCAGGAGAGTAGCTTGTTTTGTTTTGAAACTGTTCTTGTTATCTCATGTTTATCCAGTTGTTTTCAATGTTAAGTTTTAAATCTCTTTTCTTAAAAATAAATGGGTGAAGTGTTGGGGCTCCTCCCCCTGCCATGAGGTCCTGAGAGAGGGGCCCTGGGGTAGAGGCAGGGCCTACAGGGTTTCCCTACTCCCTGGTCAACCTCGTTCCCCATTGGTTGTTTTGTGTTCCCCTGCTGGGAAGGTCCCTCTGGGGCCGTGATTGAGCAGTTCCTCTGCAGTTGCCGATCAGACGGCTGGAAAAATAAACATCTCTGAAAATATCTACCAAGAATTGGTCCATATATTCTTTTCCATGGGCCTTGTTGTCTGATACACGTGTTGCAAGAATTACCACTGCAACACTTCCAGCTCTGTTTGCTAAGAGACTATATTGAGGACTTCCATCCTAGTGCTTTAGTAGGAGCTCAGAACATGAGTAGGAATCTGTATGTTTGGTATTCTGAAGATATTGAGTGTTTCACATGATCTAGCGATCATGATGGGGTAGTTGGAACTAGATGATCTTTAAGGTCCCTTCTAGCCCAAAGCATTCTATGATTTTATGATTCCACTTATTATAATTTTCCATTGATTCAAATGCATAGCCAGTATGTAGGGCTATGCCAACTTGCTTCTATTCAAATACATATTTATATAACACAAGTGATTAATAGATTACAAGGTCAGAAAACAGCATGATAATTGCCTTCTTTAATCAGAGACCAGATTGTAAGACTTAGATCTGAGTCAATTCATGTCAAGCTGTTCTTCTGCCATATCTTTTGATTATTTTACAAAGAGATTACATATTTTTCCACTACAATCAACAACAGAAACACATTTAAATGTCTCCCTGCTTGCTTCTTATATCATCTGCTTTGTTGCAGAAATATGCTCTTGTTTCCTGCAACATTTCCTTCATGGGCCTGTTACTCCTTCTCAGATTAAAAATATCCTTTAATCTTGCTTTGTGACGAAGTAATGAACTTCCAGCACTGTCGTTATCTGTGCAGCATGCTGGAATTACTTTTTCTCTCAAATCTTAGGATGCTTGGAATGCCAGTTACTTAACCTTAGGATAGGGCAACTAATAATGCTTTTCAGAATAGCAGCCTTCTAACCACCATCCATTCAGCCACCTTATCACTTATTCAGAGATGCCTTCTGGACACACTCATATTCATTAAAATGTAACTTGACTTTTAGTCAGTTTAAAATCAAAAATGTGACGTTTATATTACAATAAATTATACTTTAACATCTTTTTTTTTTCAGCTTTAGTGAAACCAGTTTAAATATCACTTTCAAAACTGACATAAAAGCGCTATGTGTAAACAAGCTTCTAGTCATGTAGCTGCTTCCTGAGAAATTTGTTTGAAACTCACTGCTGCTGAAAATGTAAGCTGGGTTTATTGTGCTTAATGAAAACTGGATTTATTTGTGCTCCTGTGTAGGCTCTGCTCACCCTAGGAAAATGTTGTATGCTGCACATCATGCAATAACTGGCAGGACTGGAGCCTTACAGAAATATGATAGATGAGGTGAATTGGTGGATTCAAGTCCAGTAATTTGTGAGCATCTAGCTGATGTACTTTTTCATTCCTTGAGAAAGTGTCTCAAGGGAATTTGAGACATCTGTTGTGATGGATTTTTCATGGCAAATATCAGTCCCAACCAGTGAGTTATTTTCTGTATTTAAATTGGTTTTGGAATGACATATATTGCACTTACACAAATTTTGTCAGGGAAATCCGTTACAGTCTTATAAATTCAGCAAATGTTTCAGTAATTTTATCTTGTGTGCATATTCCACAATTTATTATTAAAACAAACATTGTTGAAGTCTGTGGTAACAAACTAAAATGACTTATTTCACTGATAAATAACTTCTGAACATTGAAGTATTTTCAAATTATACAGTACAGATCACTTATTATCTGGTTGTACATTTTTATTTTTGTTAGAAGGGCTCTTTTTCCTATATTAAACATTAGTTCAGCACTTTATATTAAACTATTAAGGAAGTAGTCAAGAATTATTGCCAAGATTAAACAATCATTATGCAAAGTTATAGGTGCAGTACTTGGAATGATCAGTAATTTTACTGTTTTGTCTTTAGTTTATGTCTGTAGTAGATAAGTTATCGACAATTGAAAGGGCCATCTTTTTAAGAAAAAAATTTAAAGCCAGTTCTCTAAACTGTGATGAATCAGAAAAAAGAACAAATAACATAGAGCTCTAAACTATAAACTTCTCCTGTGGTCTGTTCTTTCCCTGTTCAAAAGGACATGAATTTAAATCTGATCAGGATCTTCAGTATAGTACTTTACTGCTGCATAGGGAGTAAGAGACAATTTGGAAAGAAGGGAAATTTGCACAGTCTGTTAGTTTTCTTTGATGTTTTCTACTAGTTTGGATTTTTATGGCAATGCTGCAAATCACACAGCTGACAAATGAACTGTGGAATCACTACAAGTTAGAGTTCATGAATATTCATTGGCTCAATTACTACATCAAGAATGAAAGCTTGGTAGGTTTTAGTGACAGTGTTGCAGCTGTCTTCCATATTTGTACAATAATATATAATCAAACTAATGAATTCTTTGTCTTGATAATATTTTTTCTATTATGCTGTTGTGATCCTTAATGTTTCACGTATGGTCCTCTGCAATACACGATCTAAGAGCTCCATTCTTATTAAATTAAATGGAATCTTTACTAAACCAACCATCTATGAAGGTGTTTTACACATCAATTTAAGATTCTCAGCCTTGGGCAGTATCCTGGATGAGTGCCCAACTTAAGTTATAGCTAAGGCTAGAAATCGAAATTCAAAAACGCTTACTTGATAGGAATATTTAAATAAAACATCATGGAACATGGCCAAGTGTACAAGTGTTCTCTTCAGTTTCCTGCAGTTGAATAAGGCCAGATTCCTCTTCAAGGTGCTGGAATTGTGTGCTATTACAAAGTGGTCTAGGTTGTAGCCACTGTAAGACATCAGACCTAAAAGCACGAATGCCCATTTTCTTGATGAATGGAACCTTAAAAATTTCATCAGTGATGACCCCAGTGCATCCTAAACAGCAAAGTATTTTCTCAGTCAACAGCCAAACCAACAATATTTTCTCTTATAGAGGATTGAGAACAGCAGTACTGTAAAGGAAGCTATCAGCAAATGTCTTTATACAGGCAAAAACTGTGTTTTGGGCAGGCTAGCAGAACAAAGGCTGGCTTGGTGTATACACTCAAAGTTACCACCTTCAAGCAGTGTTACCTTGTATTGGTAGCATGCCCACTGTTCTAGTGTGTAGTACTGCCCTTACTGTCACACCTGTGCAAATCCCTGTGACAAGGCACGTCTGCTCTCGTGTGCGGCGCTGCTTCTGCAGCTGCCTGTGTCAGTGCCTGTCAGTTCAGCTATCCCGTCTGTCCTAAACAGCACCTGAATTGAATTCATGCTGGGAAATAGGAAAATAATACCTCAGTCTCCAAAACAAGTTAGTATATTTATCTAGTCTTCCCTCACACTGGCTCCCTCCACAGCAGCTCTTTGCTGAACTATGTTAGTAGTGGAAGTAGTATAGTGGGTAGCCCTAGTCAACAGAATCAACCAGGGCTGACAAGGTAGGATGTGTCTATGGTCCAGCGTTTCCTAGTTTAGGCAGTTTCTATTTAGGTACAGGCTCAGAGATCCTGGACAGTATTAGGCTGATCTCAACCAAAGAAGCTTTGTTGGGTGCTTGGTGCAATGAATAACAGCTCTAAACTGCCTTGGGCAGTGACCCCCTTATTCGTGGAGCATTTCTCAACCCTTTATCAGCATGACATGCTGTGTCACTATCTTACAAATAAACATTCTCCATACATTATTCCAGTATAGTATGCTACTGGTGTGTTAACAGCACCTGAAAGCAGCCACTACAAAAACGAAGACAGTATATTCATGTTTCACATGAATCACTGCTCAGACTGGTTCAATTTCTTTTGCTTTTAGACCAATGATGTTTCCAATTCAGTAGTGTGTTGAAAATGGCCTGTTTTGCTAAAAAAGCTGGAAGAAAACAAAAGCAGACCATATCCTGTGTTTATATGGAGCTAGCTGAAATCTGAAAGGCAATAACAAAAGAAGAAAATTGTATCTTTGCAAACAGCTAGAACATAAGGTGTTTAACTTAATAGTTTCATTTTTGGGGGACATGATATTTTCTTGAGTGCAATAAGGATTGCATTTAGCTTGCAATTTAGCGGTGGCAAGTTAAACGTGAGTCTGCAGTGCCCTGGAAGCCAGGAGGGCCAACCATGTGCTGGGGGCATCAAGCACAGCATCGCCAGCCAGGCAAAGGAGGTAGCTCACAGAGAATGTGCCCCAAGACACAAAGAAAATGCTTAGAAACAAAATTTCTTGAGGAATACAGGACACATCTTTCATGTACAACTCTGGTAAATCCAAGCAACATTTATCTGTAGTCTGAGTAAATTCCTTTGAAATGCTTAACTGGTCACCAGGTGAATCCATAATTAGAGCTTACTACCATGTCAGCAGCAAGAGGCATCTCCTTTTAACTTCTGATTGCAATGCACACACTGTGAGACAGGACTCTTGGAAAGATGGATATATTTTTTCCTGCCCTCATCTTCACTAGCCACAAACTTTAGTGTACATCATACTGTACTTATCTACCCCCTCCCCACCTGAGCACACATTTTTCTTTTGATTTTTAGAGCGGGGCACCTTTCAGAACATGTAGGAGAAGGGTGAAAACTGCTACAGATTACGGCCTTTATGCATCAATACCAATGTTAAGATGACCTACAAAACAATATGATTTCAGGAGCTGTATTATATTTAGGTGATGAACTAAATCAAATGCCTGCTATTAGTACTGGCTTAGAAATACAGGAGGAAAAGAAAGGGTTCTGCTAGTTCTGCTAAAAAACCCAATGTAAGTACATTTAATTTCAGCTATGAGGAGTGTTGTGTCCTACTCACATCTTGAGTATTGTTTGAAATGGGAAGGACATGGGGTTTGAATGGATACAAAGGCAAGCACAATTATTTAGGGACAGAACAATTCTCTTACGAGAGAGAAACTAGAAGGAAAATACCTAAATCTGGACTGGAAAAAGCTGAGGAGAGATACTGGTAATTATTACAAAATCATGAAGGTTGTGAATAAAATGGATACAGAGCTGTTATTGATTGAATTTTACAGTATACTAAAAAGGGGTAAGGAAAAGTTAAGAGGAAATTGATTTTAAAGAGATGAAAGAAAATCCTAGTTTACACACTAGGTAGGGAATTAAAAAAAAAAATTTAGCACAGGATTTTATGAAGGCAGTGAGAAGATGAATTAGCTAAATGTGTGGAAAACGTTTATAAGATGTACTAAAGGCAACAATCATGGGTGTGCTGCCTAACAGCTCATTCTAATGACTGCATGTGCTAGGTGTGAGGGGAGTGGACCCCAAACAGTGTCAGGCTTGTATGCACTGTCTGAACAGCATTTTCTGCTGCTATGACATAATGCTGAGCAAGGTAAAGCAATGCTTAGGGCCAGTAGAGCTTTTCTTAGCCCTTACGGTCCTCTGCTCTGGGTTATTCCTTTAATTTCACTTTCCATCCTTCTCTTCATACAGTTTGCCTTGGAGTTTGTTGTTATTCCAGTCAAAAAGTAATTAAAAATACAGAGGCTTATTAAACAGAATAAAATAGATAAAAGCTATGGACTTTTGCAGGGTTTTCAACAAAACCATGGATCTTTCAGAAAATGCAAGTTAGAGGCTAAATTACTGATGAGCCTAAGCTAAGGTTTGTGCTGTAAAAATAAAAATGTTTCATTTTTAGGATATTGTTAAGGTTCTGTGACTAGCATCATGTAGTTGTCTATGCCTTTTATTAGCTAAATGAATAAGTAGTTGGACCTGTACCCATTTGCGGGTGTGTTTTCAAAGGTATGTTACATCACAATATAACTGGGCTACCCTGCAGTGCGAGTTACATCTTCGCAGATAATAGGTTTATTATTGTTGGGAGTGTGGTATGTAAGAGTAGCACTTTCTTCTGGGATGTACAGATGGATAGATGGATTTAAAAAAAAAAAAAAAAAGAGTAAGAAAGAGAAATGTTGGAAACAAACTGTACTGGAGAAGGGTATGAATTCATAGACTGTTCATGTTGGATCTTCTGTTCTTACTGCCTCCTCATTTATAACATTCATTGAGAGATGACATTTTAAAAGACATTAACATTAATGTTGTGGATATTTCAGCATGTTTAATTGAGTCAAAATATCTCTTGAAGTAAGTCATTCTACTTTGCAAAACAAATTTGAGAATACATTTCTTCTATATATCATATATCATATCATCTTCGATAATAATTTATTGACTTTGACAATTTTAAGTCCTACTGTAAAATTCACATTACTCTGCTGCCAAATAAACTTCATTTCAAGTTAGAGGAATAAACAAAAGCAATTTAGCATATCCACGTAAACATCTATCTCCAAAACGAATCATTCACCAGCTTAGTAAGAAATACTCTTGGAAACTATTCCATGCAGCAGATGGCAGCAGTAGTAAAATGGTGTAGCAAGGAGATGATTGCATCATGTCTAATTTTATGATCTTTAATATAGTGTAGCTCAAATAGTAAAAATAAAAACTATTAAAAGAAAACAGAGTTAAATCCTTTATTTCTGTCTTGATGATGTTGGTGTCAGCATTTGTTGTCATTAATAAGAGAAAATTATTTTCATACATAGTTTATAAATTCATGGCTTTAATTACTGTGGTTTTCACTACATAAAAAGATCCCTGAACCTTCTACCCTGTAAAATTTGTATTTTTCTTTGAAAAAATGAAATAAAATATGGTTCTGAACTAGCAAATGGACATTTCTTTTCCTGAGATCATAAATTGCTGCTTCTACAGATGCATTTTATTAGGGATTGCTTCATTACATTCTAGTGGTCAACATCCTGTTATATTGCCTCACAATCAGTGAATTCTTTCTCGTGACTATAAAAATATTGGAAAGCCTTTATAAAGTAAACAAGTATCAGATGCAATGAAGATGATTGTGTACAATGGCTTCGGATCTTTTCTTTGGATTCATTTTTAATAGCATAGTTTATTGGTTTTCATAGCATTTCTTTTTGTTTATTTCATGTCTACAGCTGAGTCCTATGTCTGTAGTTTTCCTGCATGCAGGTACTAGTAGAATGCTTCTCTAGCCCTTGTTTTGCACAAAACTTGCAGAAAAAAATCTTCTGTCAGATATATTTAGGAGTGGTAAAATTGTTAATAGCTTACTGGGGTGAAAGGAGTGGGGGAATTCATACAGGGACAGGGAGGGATTTAATTGGCAAAATGTAATTAATAGTACAGGTGTGCACAGCAAAAGCAATCTCTCCAGGCTTTTTTAGCTGTCAAGGAAGTTATATTACAGACACTACAGTGTAATTCCTCTTTTCCAAAAGTTTGTTGCGGAATAGGCCTGACAAACTGCCTCCTAAAGTGCCTCAATCTCCGATGACTGTACAGGGGTCCTAGGATGACTTCTCCAGATAGCTCCATATACTGCAAATTTAGATAAGATCCATCCTAACTACACACACAGATCTCATCAGCTTAAGCCTTGCTTATTCAAGAGATCATACTGAAAAAAAGCAAAAAAACCCTCATGCTTTAAGCAAGGGAGGAAAATGAAAATAAAAGAGAAAAGATAAATAATTAAGACTATACTCAATTATAAATAATAAAGGTTGCAAAGTGTTTTAGCTTTTTAAAAAAACGTGGGTGAAAGAGAATTAGCGGTTTTCATGCATATGTTAAAAGGCTTTTTGGAACAATGCTTTTACAAAAAATATTCAGATCAGAGACCAAAGAGTTGCAGGCAGATTATGGGTGTTGGCTTTACTGTAAAATTTGTTGGTTTTTAAAGAATTGATTCGTTGATATAAAGCTAGAGATTTCCATTCTGAAAGACTCAGTTCAGCTTTATCGATATGTTAAAGAGGAGATAACATAAAGGAGCCTGCCAAAGGGGAACAGGGTCTATTTTTCCATCTCTAATGCACATGTATTTTCCTCTTTCAATGACAGTAAAGGTAGTCTTTGGCAGGTGTATCTCAGATTTCTTTCTGCAGTAGGAGAGTAAACTGAAGTTAATACATAAACAGAAAAATGTGCAGGCAGCCCATATACCAGGGGGATTATTGACTTTAAAATTGGCAAAAAGTATTTGCAGAAGAGTTCTGTCCCTCAAAAGCAGGCATAGAAACAGTGCAAGGAGTCATCACTCAGAAGATGGGGAGGAAAACCAGTATATTTGATCTATCCATTCTCCAGACTCATCTGAAAGTGCATACAGGTTCACACTACCCTTTTTCTCAACTTTGTCACTGGTTTATGAAGAGTCTTATTTATCTTCCTCTTACATAAAATTGCCTCAGCTTCCTCTTTAGTTCTTTTCAAGGTTTCTGCAGAAAAAAATTAAAATTTTTTTAAAAAAAATTCTGGTAAAAAATCCTCCAACCCTCCTTGTAGGGAGTTAATTTTGAAAAATACTTCAATGCCCTAATGCTCTGCATACTAATCCACTTAGGCCTTCTTTTTCAAGCTTATGAGTGCCAGCCATTGACTTGTTCTACTTGGCTACTTTGAACCTCACTCTGGGTTGCAGATTGTATATTGTCAAATGTAAGAAAGCATATCCAATTGTTAATAATTACTCACTTTAAGTTCGTCTAAAGAAATTTTGTGAAAATTAAGGTTACACTTTATAATTATGCTTTTCCAAATTCTTGTGTGGGGCTGTATGTGTTTAAAAAGGGCAGTGGGGAGAGGATGATTAGAATAAATTTTCTTCTTGCATACTTCAGAATCTATTTCCAAGTGTGTGGAAGGTACCAGGGGAGCAAGAACTGCAGCAAAACCAGAGCTGCAAGAATCACAGAATAACCCAGGAGGCTTGGTTAGTTTCATACTAAACAGATAAGTTGCTTGTAGCAGACCCTCAGGTCCAGGAAAGTTTCTGCTTTCGGTGTTCACAAGCTACTCACATTGAGCCCTTCAGTATAAATCCGTAACACTCATGAGAGCTTGCACAGCTGCTAAATCAAAGTACAAGCGCTTGCTTAGAAGAGAGTTAGGGTGGACTGCAACTCAAGACTACCTGAATTCTTTCTTTTCTAACAGATTTTTTCTTGTCCTTATCTATAGAGAGGAGACATGAGGAGCAAAGGAGAAGATAAATCCTGCTTCTGTACTTTTGGAAGAATTTGTTCAGCAGAAGGAAAGGCTTGAAAAATCTTTACAGAGAGAGTGTTGGTACCAAATTGTCGCTGTTCTGCATATTGCTGTTTTGCTTTTTAAGACGTAACTTAACACTTACTTGTGTGGATTTCTAGCTCTTGCTCTTTTTACCTCATTTTAATCAATTTGTTAGCTTTAAGCTGAGCTTTAGCATAGTACTTTGAAGTTAGCATTTCAGGATTTTCTAAAATTTTAGTTGCCATAGACCCAGCAAAATATATGCAGCCTAATTCTAAATTAAAGGCCACTGTAACTGATAGAAGTGGATTGGCCACTTCTAACAGTTGTTACCCACAGACGCCTACAGCAATTCTCCTCTAGGAGGTAGTGATACAAAGAATTCTATGGCCAACACTGAGCAGAATGAACGGTGCGCCCTCTTGATGATAAAACAATTGTTCCTACATTGGATAGAACAGCGCTACAAGGATGTATGGTGTGTTTAACTCAAACTGTATTTCAAAAGTTAAGGTAGTAATTAATTTTGTATTTTCTGTATGTTTCTAAAAGGCTAAAAAGAAGCAAGCATTTAATTTAAAATCTAATAGTTGTATTTGTGCATTTACTGTGAATATTGGTATTTAGATTAACTATGGTTACAGAGAGAGAAACAATTCTTTTAGAAGTGGAAAAGTTTCTTTCATAAAGTAAAAACATTTCTTATTATGAACTCCCTTCTCAGTACTCTTGCTACCAAGCCTTCGAACAATGAATATAATACCAGGTTATATGGGAGAGATAGTAGTTTGTCAGTAGTTTTAATAAAGGTAGAAGTAAGGTCACTGTCATGCAGTGAAATTTGTATTTGGCTAAATTGTTTTCTATCAATACTGGTTCTTTCATTGTCCTTCCATCCTAGGATTTTTTTTTTTTCTTTTCACCTTTATTGCTTCAACAGCTGTTACTTGAAGCCCATCTAATCACTCAAATATTCTGTGAGCTCTTCTTACTGTTGGTGCCAGTTACAAACTTCCTAAATTTAAGACAAAGGGATAGAAAGAAACTGTCTTCTCTCATTCTGGCTTGTATTCATGACTCAGAAAGTTATGTTTTTTCTTCTTTTTTTTTGTGTAGACTAGAAGACCTTGGGAAACATCAGTCAGCTCTCAGACAACAGGTATTTGCCTGAAATGACTCTTCCTTATTGTGAGAATTTCCTTAGAACTGAACACTGAGTCATAGTTTAAAAAACCAAGTGAGTAATCACTTGTTATCTCAATTTCTCTAATAGTAAAAATTCTTTAAAAATATTTATATAAAGCAAAAATACCACACAAATTCATAAAGAACATTTGAGGGGTTTTCAAGCATAAGTTGATGAGTATGAGCAGGAAAGGAAAAAATCAGTATGCTGAGGTCAGAAGTCAATGGCTAAAGGTGCAACATACAATATTATGTCAGTTTCCTACAAGGTGAACAGTATAATTGTCAAAAGGTTATTTTTCAATTTTAAACTCTATTTTTTTCTATTAAAATATTACTCAGAGGTCTATGCTGCAATACTACACAATAGTTCATTTGGGATACTTAATAGTTCAACATGTATAATTAGACTGTAAATGCTTTGGACTGGATAAGACACTCTTAGTAAAATCAACTCCGTTTTTGAGCCCAGTTTCTTTGGAAACCTAAAGGAACAAAAAAGAAACAACATACATAATAGTCTGATAATGCTGAGAACAAAACCACACAATAGGCAGTGAAAACCTTAGGAACTGATTTCTGCATCTGTTTAGTATAAGAGGAAGTGAGATAACTGAAGCTGAATTGGTGGTCTAGTAGCTGTAGTTTAATGTTTAGATAGCTTCAGAAAAGTTAGGCTGCTAAAGTTCCTAAGAATGAACACAAGAGCATTTTTTCTCTATGTGTTCTTTACATTGAAAATAAACAAAATTATACAATACTTATGAAACCTCCTCTTTTTCATGTCCAAAATACTAATACCTCCCATTCTAAGTTCTTTATAATAATTGCTATCACTGAATTGTCTGGATGGTTATCCTTACATCCCAATGCTTTTTGTTTTCTCTTTTTTTTGTTTGTTTTGTTTTGTTTTGTTTTGTTTTAAACACACTCAGAGAGTTAGCAGTAGAGAGCCTGTGTGAGGGAGAAGTCTACTCAGATGGAGGCAATTAATTAAGTTTTACATCACAATTTCCATATAAATTAACACTTTCATTTAATTTCAAAACACAGATTTCATGACAGTAATTCTTCAGGACAACAAATGTCACCTTAACTCTGTAATATGTGAGAAGGCACTTGTGGAGATATATTTCTTAAAATATAAGAGGGTTTGCTGGCCTAGAGTGTATAGTAATCTATAACTTCTTTCTTGCTTGCTGTTCTACTTTAATGTATATAGATTTCCAGATCATCTTGGAAAACTTTCTGCTAACAAGTGAATTTTGTAATCCTGGACTAAAAAAATACTTATTCCAGGTACATGTATATGTATTAAACTCTATGCTAATACATGTAACTCAGAGAATTTCAATAATTTATTTTAATTCATTGGCAACCTTAATATATGTGATATTGTTAAGATTGGCATGTGATGCCAAAAAAGGTTAATTTACTGTGGTAATTTTAAAGTACTGACATTTTTTATTGCAGCACTCTGGCATTAATTCATTGGCAAAGATACTTTATGTATTGAAATTCCACGGAAATTGCATGCAAAATGTAGTTCTTTCATATGTCAATATGCTGCCTATGGCTGTAATTATACAACGTGCACAGATCACATTAATAACATGGAGGAAAGCTGCAGTGCCAGAGGATTCTCTTCTATTTTCCATAATTGCTGTGATTAGTAAAAAGGAAAAAAGATGCATTTGCTTAGTGCATCAAAACAAGTTACACAGTATTAAAGGAATAAGAGTTATATAGCTGCATTATCCAGTATGATGTGAAGTTCAGCAGGGGTCTTGCTAAAATTATGCCTAAATCCTCTCCCCTTCTGCTGTACAAATAAAATAAAGCCATTTGTCATGTTGGTAGAGCTTATGGGAATGCCTTTGTCGTCTCCGAGTGAGTCCTCTAAAGAGTTTTCCTATTCCTATACAATTTATTCACCAATCATTTGAAACACAGTAAATTGCAGAGTGAAGTTATCCCTGGCATTTGTGTGTGGCAACTTGCTTTTGTTCTCACAGCAGGTGTGAAGGTGGGAGACACAGGTAAGCTGCAGTTAGTCTTACTGATTCACTTAGAATGAAAATTAAGTAAGTAAATAAAACACTAACCAGAGAGGCCTTCCAGCATGTTCTCTGTCTAGTTACACCATTTCTAAATTGCCTTCACTCCTTTTCACTAAGAACATCAGTTATTATTGTATGAGCTTTCTAAATCATAAAAGGTTGTATCTGTGGGTGGAAAAAATTTTATATGCAGTTGTTTGGGATCATGAATCTGTTCATGAAATAGTTTTGGGAAGCTCACATATTTATCACTCTTCTTTTTATCTTGTTTCTTCTTCTGCTGATTTTCCTGGGACATACCTTGCCTGTCAGCAATCAGTTACTCTCTTGCAAGTACCCCAGCATGGTAATTGTTCAAACTAATTTAAAAGTATTGATTTTTTTTCTGAAAATTCTTGATCTCAGATCCATGCTTGATCATGCCAAGATAAGTAAGTAAGTATAAAATGGAATAATAATTTTGAAAGAAATTGTTTATTTAATCAGAAAATTCATCATACCTCTGGTTTTGCTATAGAGTCTGTTGTCATGTTAGAATGGTGATCTACTTCATTCTGAGTTACCCCAGTTCTCCAGTTCTTCTCAAGGTTTTCTTCCCATATATTTTATCATTCTACAGTAAATGGAGAGTCTCTGGCTTATGAGCATTGTGCATGGACTTTTCTTCCCCTTTATCAAAATTCTCCAAAAGGCATGCAGTCAAATTTGAGTCAAAATGGTAGTCTTGTAACACATGAGTCACAATATTAGTGATAGGTGCTTCAGGAGGTTTTAAGATATTAAACTGTAAAAGTGATTCATTTTTGTCTGTGTATCTCAGCAAATTTCTAATGGGCGTCTAACTACACAGCTCTGTTGTTGTCATGGTCCCTTTTAGCTGGAACAGCTTCAATATGGGTAGGTAGTGGGGGAATAATGCTGCTGCACAAGGGTTTGAAGAAAAGACTTAGCAACTGATGCCAGCAATTACTTCAGAAGTAGTAATCCAAGTGCTGTGTAGACAGAATAGTTCTTTAATGACAGTGGCGTGACTGAAAACACAGTGTCAAGGGTAGAAGCAGAGGGTGAGCCTTGAGTCACTGTCAGTGATTTTGCCACCACTGAGAAGCTCATTCCCAAGCCAGAGGAGGTTTGCAACACTTAGTCATAAAAGGGAAATGAATTCCCCTTTGAGATCAGCCATAGTAGCCTGTACCAATTATTATCTGTTGCTTTTTAATGTACTTAATGTTTTCTTTTTTTCCTATCACTCTGTAATATAAATATTAAAGTAAGTTGTAGCCAGTATTATTATGCAAATCTCTCAGAAGCTTTCAATAGTTATAAATCATCACGTGTTTTTAAATGTTAGCTTTTCTCAGCAAACTGAAACAACTCACCCTCTGTTTGTACACTTTAATTGAATGGAATGAATTCTTAGTTTCAATTAGTAATTATACACAAAACATCAAATTATATACAGATAAACCTATTCTATGTTTGTTTGGAGATTGAGAAATCCCCAGAATTAAATGCTGGAAGCTATTCCCCCATTATCTGAGAAATTATTTTTATTAGTGGAACAAATCTGGACATAGTTAGCTTTGTTTGACAGAACAAGTTATATAAAAGCCAGAGGAAGTGCATATTATCATGCGTTTCTGCTTTTCAGTCATTCTTCTAAAAAAAAATTTATATGAAAATTTCTGTAATTCTTGTTTTCATACAGTGGTATATTTAGTAATATTAGTTTGATAAATATGCTTTGTAATTTATGAAGTAAAAAGAATATTTAAAAGTAGGACTGATTTTTAAAATACTCAGCCTTCATTACCCAAGAATCTGTAATGTAATTGTACTTTGTATTTTTGAGAACATTTGTTTGCATTTTGCACTTCCCTCAAGCTGGTGTTGTCAGTTTAATTCTTTTATAGTCAGTGTCAGTTGTCAGTTCTCAGTCTTGCCAAAACAAGGCTGTTCCCTTTGAGCTCACCACCTTGAAGGAGACATTACAGACGTTTTAGAACGCAGGATTTTTTCATTAATCTAGCTTTAAAGAGAATGATGATGTGTCTATTACTACAGGCTTACTGCTTCACAGGATTTGTTGAGCCGGCTGAGATGATAGTCCTTCATAGCAGCACGGAAGGTTTGGAAGGTGGGAGACTGATATGACTGGTGTACCAGTCTCTGTGGAATCTGTCAGTCGTGACAGTTTTTGCTAACTTCCAGTGCAATAATATTTTAATGGCATGGTGATGTAAATTCAGCTTTGTAACAGCATCCCTCTGGAAAATCTGAGTGGGTGGACAAAATTTTTTTTCACCACAGGCTGAGCTATCCCAGCTTTTGCAGTTGGTGCAAATGTGACACAGAATAAGTGGGGATGAAAGAGACTGTTCTCTATGGGCAGAGTTTTGCAAAGAAAAAATATCATTTTTCTATGGATGTGATTAAGAAGATTTCTGTTTCTATTGTGTTCTCATATTTTCAGAAAGTATTAATATTTTAATAAAAAAAAATTCAGGTTTGTTATAGAAGTGATCTGATAATTTAGTAACACAGCAAACAGTTATGAGTTCTTGCATGTATTATCCATCATAATGAAATACATTCTTTAGCAGATTTTATACATCTTGTACTTCTAAAACAGACTGTTTCCATAAAATGATAACTACTAAAATATGTGCAATAAATTTAATAATGCAATGCTTAGAACTTGCAAGTACAAGAAGAACATGTACTAATTCCTACCCACCTCCATTGTTACCTTAAGGGCAGCTCTCTCCATAGCAACTGAAAAGTTTTCAAGGCAGCAATAAACTAATCCTCTCCAGCTTCCAGAGCACCATCAAGGAATTTTAAAAACATTGGACTTCCAGCAGCTAAATACTTCTGAGGATTCAGAAGGCCACAAAGCTAGATACACAAGCATTCTTTTTCCCTTCAGAAGGTAAGAAAATAACATTTAGAAATAAATGTTCATAATATCTTTGTAACAATGATACATATTCCTAATTGCTAACAGTAAAATATATCTAAACACCAAAAGATTTCCTAATATCTAAAAACATACTAACTTTTATCAGACTGAATACCCATTTGAATTCAGCAGTTCTTTTTTCATTTTAAATATTTTGTTAGCAGAGTTTCCTTTAAAATAAAACACGTGTATCAAATTGCACTTCAAAGAAGATGAACGTATACGTGGCTGTTTAGCACGTGTGCATTACTGTTGGAGTACGTATGTCACTGCCAGCATCTGCCTATCAATAAAATCAAAACTTCTGTGGAAAACAGAAGTGAAACTCTTTTATATTTCTTGTGCTTTGATATTGAGATAGATTGCTGTTAAAGCAGAGAGAGTGGTTTATTAGGGAGGATTGTGACAAGACAGATTTATAGTACAAAATGTCTTTTGCACCTAGAGTTAACAAGTTAAACTTGCTTGTCTGGTTTATTCACTGAGTTCTTTGAGTGAAATTATAACCTCAGCATTGTAATTCTTCTGTCTGAGTAGAGATAAAATGTCACTAATTTTTAAGTACATCCAGTTCCTTCTTTTTTTGTGCTGTATAGATGGAGTTTAGTAATGCTGGTAAAGTGTTTTGACAATATAACTTTCTTTACATTATTGCTGTGTAATGTAATTACTGCAGATTCATATCAGTATTAGAGTAGTAATATTTATTTGCAGCTATTTTTGTTCCTAAACAACTGTTTTCATAATTAAATGAAAGTGAAAGCCATGGTATTTTCCTGTTCTTACTAAAAAGAATTATTAGTGAGTGCAATAACATAACACTGAAATGAAAGCCATAGACTTTATTTTTAAGAAGAGGGAAGGGCACTTTGAGACAACCTCTTGTTGGTAATTCTAAAGAAGTTTTGAGGCCATGGTTGTCTTAGTTTCCTGCTGTTCTGTGCTGTAAAGCCCTTACAGGCTCCCTGTTGTTCAAAAACAGCTTGTCACTGCAAATCAGCTTAGCCGACCAATTAATAAATCCTTTCGAACATATTGCATTCACACTAATTAAAGGATTGGGTTTTTTCCCCCTTTACCATTCAGATTCTTCAGGTTTCGAGTTTAAGCTGTGAAGGGCAAACAACAATCCAACATTCAGTGCAGATCACACACTGCAGGAAGAGGAGATGTGTTTTCTGACCAAGCATCCAGCTCTTGGGGTGGTATGTTCTGCTTTCATATTCAGCGTGCTCATTGCTGAAGGACAGCCTGGGGAAGAGCATGGGCAGGATGGCAGCAATCCTCCCAGCAGAGGCTCTCTGGTGGAAGTTTTACGCGTTCTCTCAGCTGAAAACACTGAGCTCCACATGAACCACTCACGAGAACTGGTCAAAATGTTACTGGAGAGAGCTGAGTGCCCACAGCGGATTTATGGCATGCAAGAGGATTGTAATCTGGTTAGTGCTTCAATTAATGAGGGATATCTTTACAGGATCGTCAGTGAGTTCTAACATTATTTGTTAGTGATACTGTCCTGAATATGATACCTAAACATGTAAAAAACGTGTTGTTGCAGCAAAAAAAATTGTCCCTGCTGTGTTTCATTTTGAATTATTATTATTTATTGTTTGAGCTCATGAAGAGATGTTCCAAACATGAGAGACATTCCTTAAAAATGCCATGCTTCAGTCGCATAACACTAATAACTTTCCTTTTAAAGTTGCCAAGTGTTTGTTTTCCAGCAAAAATTTTTCTACTGAAAACTGATCTAACAATAAAAGCATGAGCTTGTATGTGGGGCACAGGATTTCCACCATGGAAAGACATAGGTAAATGCTGGGGACCAGTTCTGCCACTTTTTTTTGTTGTTGTTCTGGATTTTACTTCATAAAAATAAAACCCAGACAGGATTGTCTGAGATTTATGTGCCACTTCACTGAAACATTCAAGATTTAGGGGAGGGTTTTGGTAAGCAGTTCAGGTCAAGGAAAATGAAAGGCAGAACAATGAATCTACAAATCCAAACTGAAACTGGAAGTAGTCCAGGGTACAGTTGAACAGAGGGATTGGTTGTCTACTTGAGAATATTTTCAGAACTCATTCCTGATTCAATGAAGAAAGGACAGGGACAGTGTTAGTGAGCAACTTAGCTGAAAAGGACAACAAAGGGCTTGGTCAGCCCTGGCTTTCATTACTCTGGCTCTGGCACTGTTCAGTGACCTACATACAGCAGTGTCACTTTATACCACACTTATGAAGATGGTCAGAAAGGTGAATGCTTTTACAAGGTGCTATTCTCGGCACTCTACCAAGCCAGTGAAATGGGAATCTTTTCATCCTGTGCAGTAGACAGCTGCTCACTTAATTGACCCTTTCTAAAAATGCTCCCATTTTTCATATGAGCCCATATGTGAAATTTCATATATAAATATTGTAGGTGTCTGTCATTACCTAAATGGATAATTTTTTATAAAGGAGATTATTCACATATGGGCAACGAATATGCATCAGATATGGCCCCAGATTGAAAGCTGACACTGTATTAAACGTGGGTATAGAGTCCTCCTAAACTTCAGTAAATGGGAGTAGGTTTTTGTTTATCTTCTTTGTTTTTCTTCTTGAGTGCCATGGCTTTTTTCTTGTATTTGTGATGTATTCCTGGAGAGCTTGCCCACTGTGTCCTTGGATTGAAGAAATCTAAAGGAAACATAGCTGGGGCTGACTTTTGTCAGTTCTGCTGCTCTGTTCAGGTTTCATCTTGGAAATTTCCTATAGGAAGAGTTTGAGGACTTTCACCATTTCCAGTACTCCTCAGTGTCGCCTGAGCCAGAAACACTGCACACATCCTGCACTGTCAGTATTTCTGTGCCAGCACCACAGGAGCATGGTTTTCTGTAGGAAATCCTTGAGAGAGATATGGTATTTTCAGTCACATGGAATCCACATGGCACTATGCTGAAATCATCCATGATTATTTAACAAGATTTGGTAAACCAAGACAGCAAAAACTGTGCAAGAAGCACTATCCTTCAGAATCATAAAAATTTGAAACAGAATGCCCCACCTTATCTTGGCATTTTCTTCTCATACTTGTTGGGAATCACTAATTGATTTCAGATTCAAATTTCCTTTCTAAATCCAGGATTCCATTTATACCACATAACTTTGTTTTCAGAGTTTTTTTATTATTATTTTTTATGATATCTCTAATGGGCATTTAAAAGCAGTGAAGTTTAACACTTATTTTAGACCTTCTTCTGGTTTTTTGTTATGTAGTGGTCCTAAGACCCTTTGGGCAGGGGCTGGCAGCTATTGAATGGCATCTGACACTTCATCTCCTAAACACACAGAAGTCATATATTTCTTGCCTTGGTAAGAAAATCTTTTTGGTACTTCTGGCCACTTAAACAAAAGAAACTCAGACTTCAGTGCCCAGGTTCTGGGCTTCTTTTTTATAGGAAGTAAGCATTTCTAAATCAAGGACATGCAGATGGTAATTCCTGTAAAAATATTAGTAGCAGCAAAAAAACCCCCAAACCAATAAACAAACAAAAAAACCAACCCAATGACAAACCAATTTATATCCTCTTAATATCTCTTCAAGGGTCACTCACCATGGGCTACCCATATGCTATGGAGTAACTTTTACAATGCACCTGCTTCCTTCTAAATAGCAATTTTTTTTCAGTCATCTTCCTTGCAAGATTGCAAACAATGGACTCACTGATTGCAATTTATCCTCAGTGGGTTTTAAAATCTTATAGAAATCTTTGAAAATCTTCAACTTCATGCCATATATTTATTGTATTACTACTGCGTGTTCATAAAGGCTGGTTGACTGACTCGAGGTCTTTGGGACAGAAAACAGAATAGACTCCTCCTAGTCCAAAGAGTAATTCTCAGAGGCTGCATTAGGAAAAGTTAGGCTTAAAGACCTTGAAAAGCAAAGTAGGCAGGACACAGTGAATCATACTGTAATCTAGTTTATTTAGGTATATAAATAGTTAATTTGGATATTAATATCCACAGTTTTCATTTCTTCTTTTATTTTAGATTCAGTATTTTGAGACTTTTGGTTAGAATTCTTCATATTAAAAAGTAGCAGCTCTCTCAGTTCCTCCAAGGAACTTTGACTTCTGAACATGACAATGTGAGCTTCAGTGTAGGAAAATGAACTAACATACAAGGTGAGCCCCACCAACCAATACATCATGCTTGTAGCCACAAAAAATTTATTCTTACAAACTGTTTCCTGTCTGGATTCATTAATTTATTCGAGTGCAGTGTTGATCCTCCCATGGTATCTCATGTGTTGTAGTTTCTTCTCTGAAATGTACAGTTCAGCTGCTCTACCATTCTTGAGATTAGCTGACACATCTATAACATGCTTAGAAAGGAATCTGTAAGAAAAAAACAGATACAGAATGAATAACATTAATTACAAGATCTCTTCAAGAAGATTCTTTATTTTGGACTTCAGTGTCTTGTCACGGCCTGAGATAGACCTCTATTATTCTGGTCTAATTTACAGACTAACTTTTGTATGAGAGGCAAAAGTTTCTGCAAAGCATCTTTGTAGCAAGAAAAAATTGAGAGAGAGAGAGATAGATAGATAGATAGATAGATAGATGTGTGTGTGTGTGTGTGTGTGTGTGTATGTATACACGTATTAAAAGATCTGTGCTCAGATGTAAAGCCTTCACATGATGAATATGTAATTTCAGTCTCTCTTGAAATGCATTTGAAGGACTAAATGGGGTTAGACCTTGTGCTGGCTCTCTGCACTGGATCTCATTGTTGCAGTTAACAGAATCCACTGAGAAACATAAAAATAGCTGTCTGATTATAGGGTCAATTAAGTCTCTGAACAGTGCATTGAATATGATATAACTTCTGTTTACATAGCCTCAATTAACTACAGTTCAGCAACTGTTTTTATCTTATAATGTAAACACATAGAATGCACAGATGAAAATATGAATAAGCCTAGCCCTTATTTAATAAATTTATAACCAGCAGTATAATCTATTGAAGCCAGTGGAAGGCTTTTGCTTTCTGCAATGATTGATCAGAATTATTCTTAATTGTACTGAGTCTAAAACCACTAAATCATAGAATCATAAAATAGAATCATAGAATGGTTTGAGTTCAAAGGGACTTTAAAGATCATGTAGTTCTGATGCCTTAGGTTTTAATTTTTATGTTTTTCAAATTCTGTACTGCTTGGTGTGTGACTCTGAAGTTTCTTGTAGCCTGTTAATTTCTGCTCTCGTGCTAGGTAGGCATAACAAAGCCTCTGTGGCCCTGCTTTCCAAGGACACCAAGACTGTCCTAGGCCAAAAGTATAAACCAAAGAGCCTCTAAGGGGGGGGCAAGCTGAGGGTAAAACTGAAGCTTTAATTGGAGAATTAACCCTGCTATACAAATGAACCAAACCTATAAAAGGGTGAAGAACTCGTGACCTGGGGTCCATCTTGGGGTCCATTTTGAGAATAGCTTCAGAGTCCCCAGGGGGTGCCTTTGAAGGGCCTTCAAATAAATACCTACTTTTATTCCCTTACTCCTGTCTAGTCTCTGTTTCTGTGAGGCCTCTTAAGGCATCAGTTCCACTTCCCCTACTGTGAGAAGGAGCACCTCCCAATAGACAAGGTTGTTCAAAGTCCCATCTCTAGGGCACTTGACTTTTCTTAAAAATAAAAAGGGGTCTGGAAAAAAACCCCATGGTATGATCTTGCAATGAATTACCTGCACCCTCCTCCTGCCATTCTGTCAGCCTGCATCTGTGTAGTTTTGGGTTTGATCCCTTAAATATAGAAGTGGTATTCTCCTGCTGTCCTTCCTATCTGTATTTGCAGATGCCTGGCAGCATGTCACTTGAGTGGAATTTCCATTAATTTTTATTTCTTCACAGTGCCTTGAACCGGATGCTCTGTTACTAGTAGCTGGAGGAGATTTAGAAGACCATCTCAGTGAAGAAGTATTTGAGAGAATTTCTCTTGTCCTTCTCTACTACATTCTTCATCATAGAGATATGTGTTCTTCAGAATTCAGCTTGAATGATAAGGATTATAAATTTTACCTACAGAGTATGCTTAGTTTAAGACATGATGAAGACTGTTATTTTTTTTCACGGAATGAAACGGAAGATATTTTGGCTGCAGTAAGGCAACATTTTAAAACTTCTGAAAACCAGGTAAAGAAAACATACATAAAGATAACTTCATCTTTATTACAGGTAGAATGCCTTTATGCTAGTACAGACACTGTGCCAGAATCACAGTCCTCCAGAAAACTGGTAAATGACAGTGTGAGAGCACAGGCTGGTGTTGTGTTATATGTGCTGTTTAATGCTTTTCTATGAGTTGTTTCTGGCATCTGCCACTTCCACAGGAACTGCTGCGACATGGTTGTGGAGATAACTGCACTTCAGGGACCATTCCCAATAGGTAATTTAGATGCAGTTCCCCTGCTTAGGGCAGATGGAAAAGAGCACAGCTCTGTGTAGATGCAAGATCTTGCACTTGGCTCCAAGGACAGAAAATACTTTCTCATCTCTTGTATTTGTTAGTATCGATACACTAGCAATGTTTGCATTTCAATGGTATAAAGCAGAACAGCTCCATTACTGGCTGATATAGGTGAAATAATGAATTATTTCGCTGTGATGAAATCCTTGCCAGGTTCTACACTTCCATGTCTATCCAAAGCTGGATGGAATAAGGAATCTGTCCAAAGATGTGATAGCTTCCTTCAGTTGGAACACATACATTTGTGACTAATTATCTACCAGCGTGGATATGCCTTGTAGAAAGATTGATGAAGATAAGCTTAAGTTTAAAAAAAAGCATATTGCATATTTTCAGCTAAGATTATCCTTTCTAAGTCAGGAAACATGCAGTGAGTTTTCTCACTGCTGTTTAGAATTTCTTATCTCAAACAGGGTCTATAAAATAATAGAATAATATTCTAGAGTTCAAAATCTAGGAAAAAGATTTCCTTGTAATGGGCAATAAAACAGGTTTTTGCCGGATTAGATAACTCTTAAAGTACAGATTGACCTCCTGTTTGTAGCCCCTTAGACCTGTTCAATGTACTGAGTTAAATTTGGTTTATACAAAACCCAAATTTGTCATTTTTGTTTCATTAGATTTTAATTTATAGCATGCTGTAGTAGGGTTTTCTGCACAAACAGAAGATGGGTAGGAGACCTGGCTGTGTCCAGAATGCTGAGGACCTCAGTTCCTCGCTCTGTCTTCTTTGTGTGATTGTTTCCCATCATAAATTATTCATTGACCAGTACTTTTGGTTCTGAGTCTTGGTGAACGTGCTGATTTCCAAGGACTCCAATGGTATCTGAGCAACTGTAAAGAGGCACTGGAGGGTATTTGGAATGTCAAGATAGAATAACAACCCATAATATGCATTACTGAGGGTTCTGTTTGTTTATGCTGGCAGTATAATCAGTTGTCAAGCCTGTCCAGTGACTGAGACTTCCCCACTCACTGACTTGAGGGAAAAGAGGTTTCTTTTATGAAAGGTACACAAAACATAATCCTTGGCATCACAACACTTGCGTTATGGAAAAGGGCCAACAGTGCAGGGTAGTCATAGAAGAAAAGCATTTTTAGTGGCTCTTTATGTGTTTTGGTTTCACAGAAAATATCCTCTTCTTTAGTCATAGCACCTAATAGCTTGTTTGAAATGAGAGATTAAATTCTGGGTTGTGGAAATTTTAATGTGTAGTGAATGAACAGGAGAAGAAATGCCAGCCTGCTCTCTGCAGTGTTTATGGCTTACATACAGAGACATGAGTATGTACAAAATAAATTGCTTACTGTACTGGCTCATCTAGCTGACTTTTTAATTTTGTTAATATGAGTTAGAAACAAATGAAATTAAGCAATTTTTGCCTTTGTTTTTTTATTTGGTTGTTTCATTCAAACCCAACTATTTGCAGTGAGAATAAACAAGAAAGGAAAAAAGGGAAGAAAATGAGAAAAGGGGAATAAGTTTCTGGGTAACTGAGAGAGTTTTCAGGCATCCACACACATGGGTGTATACCACTGACTAGTGTTTTTATTTGGCCACCCAGCAGGAAAGTCATCCTTCTTCTGCAAAATTATATCTTTCCATATTGTCCCCAGATAACTACTCCATAACAAACTATTGATTTCGTTTAATAGGTAAGGAACTAAAAACATTTAAAGAATTTGTTCTGAAGGTTGAGATGAAGAGTTAAAGTCTGTATTATTTGAGCCAGTTTCTTGTGCCTTAACTAAAAATCCTCCCTTTCTTCCACTTTCTGGAAGTAGATGTAGATGTAATTGAGGAGGACACTGTGAACAATAGAAACAGCAGGAAAATAACACTAAGCAAAATTAACCTGAATGAAGGACTATACCTTTTCCCCATTAGACACTGAGTAAATGTTCAAGACTTTTTATTCTATGCCTGTTTGTCTGAAAATGTCCTTTGATTAGCTGTCTTGCTGGCAATAACAGCTTACGCCTTAGCATTTTTTCTACTCTGACTGTCTGTGAAATTGTTCTCCCCAGTTTCTCCTCCTGTCACTCTGATTATTTAAATGGAGGTGACCAGGACTGTCTTCATGCTGTTTTCTCCTGATTTCAGTGTGTTGATGTGAGCACTCTGGAGAAAAATGCTGATATAATGGACAGAGATGGTGCTGATGAAAACACTCTTCCACGCCTGGCTGCTTTAATCCTTACTCTGGCTCTCCAAGGAGTCTGTATGGGGAAAGCAAGTTTGCCTTCCCCAGAATTCTTTATAAAATATATTTTCAATTCTCTAAATAGTACCACTGAGCTCCAAGTGACAGGTAAGCTGGAGTATGCAAAGTTCATTTTCTTTAGGAAAATTTATTGCTGGACTTACCAGAAATGCTACTTAACCATAAATAAATAGGAGTATAGGAGAGTTCTAAGTGGTCCAAAAATAACAAAACAAAAAACCTGGAACAAAACAAAACAAATGTTGAGCTCTGAGCCACAGCAGCTATTAATTTCTGTAAAAGGTTGTGCCTGCTTAGCAGTTTAAGAAGCTGTACCATCAACTCAGGGGCCTAGTATAGATTTAGAAGGTTGTTACAAGACATCTACATTTCCTTGTTTGTGGCAATTGCTAACAGCAACACTTCACAAGCTTTTCAAATCACTTTTAAAAAGTTACATTAAGTATGGGTTAAAACAGATTAAAAAGTTGAATTGGGCATAGGTAAAAGCATTTTAACATTCATAGGTTACACAGAGGTGAATTGAATCACAGAAATAAATATTTTAAAAAATACTAATCCTTAGCCCTGAACTGGGGCTCCTCGATTGCATTTACATAAACTGGTTTGGCAGCAAAGCCCTTCCTTTAAAATTGCCCAGCCAGATTTTCTAAAATAATTAACTCACAAGAATGGATGTACAGTAGCTTTTTAGCACAGTGCTACTAAATATCTATATATGGTGAAATCTGGGCCCCAGTGAAGATAATAGCAGGACTGTATGATTGGTGGTGTTAGGATGTTCAGAAAAATAAAAAAATGTGCTTAACCAGTTTGTTACAGAGTAAGCATATTTTAAGTCTAAGCTAATTATACTGTCCCTTTAAATTTATTTAAATTCTTAACAGTAACTTCAGGAAAGAGTAAGAATCGGGAAGCATGGAAAAAAGAAAATTAGATGTTACTGTATTTAGAAAACAAATATACCTGTAGCTCCATTCAGATCTCTTTGTTTAAGTAGCCAAACGAATGTAGTGAAGCATCTTACCAGAAATCTTATTGTGAGATTTATGATTAAGGTGATACCATTTGCAGTTTCTGAGTAACAACATTAAAAAATAATTTTCACTTGAAAACATTCTCGTTAATAAAAATTTCTTTAAAATTAATTTGTGGACCATTTTTTTTTTTTTAATGGACAGAAGGTCCATTGTGGACCATTTTTTTAAGGTTTACAGAAATTATTGCTATAGCTTCATTTGAAAATGCAGGGGTGAAGGAAGGTGATAAGTAAAATGGGATATGGCCTGCCTCCTCAAATAATCGGGCAGTCCATCAGCAGAAGCACCCATTGCACCCAAGCTATGTCACGAGGTACATCCGTGCATGAGCTCAGATTTGGCTTAGGGATCCTGGCTCTCTCATTCTGGTTTGAGTGCTGTGAGCAGGCATGCTTCCCAGTTAATCAAAGGAGACAGAAAATTCGCTGTCCTATGTTGCACTTTTGAAGTGTAAGGGCAGCAGAGCATCCTGAAGATTGATTTCAGGACATCCTAGAGAGGATCTGTCTCCTGATCTGAATACCTGGCTGTGGCAGCTTAGTGTGGAGTTCCCTTTACATAGGAAAATTTTAACAGTGAAGTTGTTTAGCAATGACTAGAGAACTTCATCAGAGATTATGATTAAATAAAAGATGAATTGCCTTTCAGTCACATCTGTTTTCCTCTGAGAATGTCATAGGCAAAACCTCTGAGCGCAGTATGTAAAGAAGGAAAGGCTGAGGAGCTGGGTGTCTGGAACTTCCAGAGTTGTGAATCAGAAATTACCTCCAGTACCAAACGGAGAAAATAGTATTAAAATGAGGAATTGAATTAATGTCATAACAAACAAAAAGAAAAAAATACTGTCTTTTAAATGTTTTGTCTTTTAAGTGTGCATTTTACCATGGTAACATATCTGTTCTCTAATGAATTACTAGAACTAGAACAACTACTAAATGTGCTTACAGCCAAAAAGACCTGCACTGTAAATGGACAATTTCACAGCCACAAAAGAAGACGTTACAGTATGGCAATCAGAGATACTGGAAGAAGAAATATTCCAGTCAAAGGAAACCATACAAAAGGAGACTATCTGAAAGGGTATTTTGAAGATCGTGAAAGAAACACAGATTGGGACCAGGTTAATTTATTTTTATGTTATTATAGTGTTGGTGGCAGAATTTCAGTGACAGAAGTTTAAATTGATTTGCAAACAATATAGTATTTCTGAGGTAAGATGTATTAAGTTTCAATAAGGTATGTCGATACTGATGAAAATATACATTTATATAGCTATATTTGTTTAAATATTAATTGGGGAAAGAACTTAATGGATGTTGAATGTGCAATTAAAGTCACTGGGAGGGGCTAACAATGATTAGTGTTACACAGAATCAGGTGTTTCTTCAAGACACAGAGGACTGGGGAACATGGCTTTGATATTTTCACACAGAGATTTCTTGTGATCGTATGTCACAGAGTTTCCAGGACCCCTTAAGTGACCTGGTGGAAGAAGGATTGTTTTGTACTAAGGAAAACAAAGTAAATTAAAGTTTTTATGTAAGTTGCTTTTAAAAAGCTTCTGTAAATTGAAGATTGGGCATTTCCAAACTCTTTTCATAACCATCTATGGAATCCAGAAGCCTTCTTTAGAAAGTATAAAGTCTGTAAAACAGAGCCTTAGCTACTCCCCTGTATCCTCTCTGAGGACTTTGAAGGACACTGGCTCATTGCAGGTGATTTTATCCTTATCCTAAGAATTTGAAAATAAATAAATTTTGTTTATACCAAAGATCAAGATAGTAACTGACTTCCATCCTTTAGACTGGGTATCGTTCCTTAGACAAAAAATGAGACTTCAAAGTATATAATTGGTATATATTTTGATGCATACATTTGAAATATATACTTCAAAGAACACTTTTCTATTGTTTTCAGTTCTTTACCATTTACATTAACTCAGTGGCAATGTTTCTTCTCCATTTAGGAGAATTGAGTGATGTGCAACTGACTTTTGCTGTGTGGTCATTTTATGATGGGGAACTGAGACAAGTGTCATCTGGTTAAATGCTGTTCTGATAGATATTTATCTGTGTAATTGGGTTGCATTTGAAATGCATACTCTATCAATACGTTTATTTCTTCGCAGCTGACCACAGAAAAGGATCATGCTGATCAGCATGATGAGGCTCTTAATGGAGTCTCAAAATAATTTTAAATTGAGGTCATTTTAAATGTGTTGCATATGAATTTTAAATTATGAGGGACAGAAATCAGTACTGATACTATCTGTAAAAGAACTTAAATTGTTGTCCAGCAATTGAAGTATTTTTAAAGCTCAGTTTTTGATTTCTTGAACTTCTGAGACCAACTGTAACTCAAAAGATAAGTGTGCAGGGGCATTATCTGAGTCTTAGGAGTCAACTGAGAGCCAAATATTCTGTATATATAAAAATAAAATCACAAAGAAAAATCTGGACAGAAGATAATTTCTCTTCTGTATTAATTCCTACTTTCTCGGTGGTTTTTTTTTTCCATTCCTCTTCTTTTTAGCTCTGCCTATTTTCCTTGACATGTTCCATTAAAACATTTTGTGTTTTGTTACTGTGTTGCTAATTTTGTCTCCTGTTTTCTGCACCCATGATAGCCATTGTGCTTCATTAGTAATGCATTCTGCTACATACAAGACATTGACTCATTTATGGCTTGTGTTTGCTAACTGCATTAAGATGTGTAATTTAATTTTTATATAGGAATTATTATTTGAAACATTACCACAGAAAAAGGCTCACTTTTTTAGAGTCATCATTGTCTCTACATTTAAAAATGTATATTAAAAAAGTAAGTGGCAGATGATCTAATAAGATAAATAATCTTAAATTCCATTAAACTATGTCACAATATCTATGTATTCATTTACTATTCCTCATTAAACAAACATGGATTTTGGAAACCCAAATCATCCATCCATCCATCCATCCAGTTTTTCACATGAAAATATGCAAATTCGATTTGCTTATTTCTTTTATATCATCCTCCAGGAGCACACACCTACTTGCTTCTCTAATGGAGACGGTTCTCTGCCTCCTTATGTAAAAAAGCTTATAAGGCTGGGGCTTGCAACAGGAAAAGATGCAGGTCCTTGTGCCCCAAGTCTTACAAGAACATTTTACTAAATAGACCTTAACAGCTATTTTTTGTGTATGGGTGGACAGTTTATTTTTACAGATGAAATTTTGCTTTTCATTGAAAATTCCTGGTAATAATGTCACATTAAAATTTAAGTTCATAGTAATCCTGGACCTCATCTTGTCTATCCTACTTCTCAAAAAAGAGCCAACTTAAAAGTTAGATCAGGTTTCACAGAGCCACATCCAGTTGAATTCTGAATGTCTCCAAATACAAAGATTATACATTCTTTTTTGGGAAACCTGTAACAGTTCTTTATTGCCCTCATATTGATGGACTTCTTTATTATAGCCAGTTGGAGGCTTTTGTTGCTGCAACTGATACCTTTTGCCTCTCTTTCTTTTGCTGTATGCCTCTGAGAAGATTCTGTTATCTTTTCCCTATAAACCACCTGAGACAGTTGAAGACTTAAGATACCCACCAAGTCTTCTCTTCCCAAACTGAACAAACCCAGGTCCCTCAGCCTCTCCTGGCGCATCATGTGCTGCTGTTCCCTAGCCATCTTGGTGGCCCACCACTGGACTTCCCTCAATTTGCCAGTCTTGTACTGCTGGTTAAGCTGGACATAGTCCAGATGTGGACTCACATGTCCTGAGTGGTGGGCAATATTCTTTCTCCAGTACCTGCTGGCTCCACTCTTGCAGCCAGTGTACAGTTAGTGCTCATTGCCACAAGGGCACACTGGTGGCTCATGTTCAAGTTTCCTGTCAGGACCCCTCCCAAGGGCTTTTTCTGCAAACCTACCTTCCTTTTGGCCAGTTTTCCCTGGCCTTTATTGATGCATGGGGTTATTGTGTGTGAAGCACCATAAATTTGACTTGGCTGATCTTCATGAAGGTCTGGTCATCCCATTTCTTTGGCTTGTCAAGGTTCCTCTAAATAGCAGCCACACCTGTCAGCATGCTGACTGGTGATCCCAGCTGGATTTCACTCGTGAATGCCATCGGGTGCACTCTGTTCCATCACTCAAGTTGTTGGTGAAAGTGTTAAATGCTATCATCCCTGCTCTGACTGGTCAGCAATGCTGCTCATAACCAGCCACAAGCTAGTCTTCCAACTTGATACCAGATGTCAGTGTTCCCTAGTTCTAGAGTCAAAACCACTGCTTAGAACAGGAAAAATTAAGGTCTTTTCCAATATGGTAGCTTCTGAATTGTCTTCATGCTCTCCTTTGGCTTGAAGGCAGAACACACTAGGTCCAGGTGACAAGATCACCCGTTATCCTGAAGGCTTGAATGTGGTTTTCAGAAAGAATATATCAGTGCTCAATTAATTCAGTTTCTTAGTGAACCACAAGGCATATTTTACTTCACTAATGGATGAGCAAAGGCAGGATTGTGTTGGGTTTTAACTGGGTTATTTAAAAGTAATTATACTTAACAACTTCAAAAGAAGCTTAAGCTTCAGTAATGAGAGAAAGAATATTTAGGAATCCCTTGAGTCTCAGATGCAGACCAATTTAAATGAATTTTTTTTTTTTTAATATTGAATCACAGCTCATCAGAGGAGATTAAGAAATGATTATTCCTTTAAGTAACATAACATATTTGATCTGGAGTTCTTCTGTTTAAAAGTGTTTACAGAAATTTCCACTAGAAGTTTTCTTATGCTAACTGCTCATGTTTTTACTAGAAGTTTCATCCTGGAGAGGAAAACCCAATTCTTCATGAAAATTTTTGAAATATAAACAGTCCCATGAAAAATTGCTTCTTTTGACAAAGAGATGCTCCAAACAAGAACAAAAATTAGTTGGAATTCTGAAGTACCTCTAATAATAAAATTATTAAGCATCTTTCAACCAATTTTAGACTATGTAACATCTAGTCTGCTGACATGCCCTCATTTAATGAATTTAAAAAGCTAACTTATTTCCATATCTTGGAAAGATATACTGAAGATGCAGTACAAGGACAAATCTCAGTATTGCTTTGATATAGGCAGTACCTTATATTAACAGAACTATTACTGCAAATAGTGCACTTTCACAAGAATAGCTAAGGATATGGTTCATATTAGCATTAAAACATTTTTCTTAACACATATGACAATAAAATATTGAGAGGTATTATTTTGTACGATCTTTATGACACTAAGTGGCTTCAATAGAAATTGAGCTGCTTTATCCCAAAGATTCTGGTCTTTCTGAAATATATAGCAGTATCAAGTTTACATGGGAAAAAATGCAGTAATTGAAGTAATTAAACTAATTTAAGCAAGAAAGAGTATATATATAGCAGGTTTCTTCTAGGCTGGACAGCCCTGTGTTCTAAGTTTCTGTATTTAACCTCAAAGTTAAATGCAGGTATATGCAACATGTTCATGTAACTGTATATACTTTTCTACAAAGGTTTGTTTCTCTGCCAATGAACTTGTGAAGATATTTTTGAAAAACAGTTCTTCCTCCATTTCTAAGGACCACTTCAAGCAAATCAGTCCAGCTATCATTCAACAACTTTTAAGTTGTTCATGTCAGCTTCCTGACTTCAAGCAGACAAAGCTTCCACCAACAACTGTGGAAAGTGAGTTATGTTCTTATTAATAAATTATCATTTAAATTCAGATAAAGAGATGCAAGGACTTCCAGAGACATTTCATTTATTAATAAACCAAAACATAATGGGATTTATGCCCTTTGTAATTTATGCATCCTATAATTTCATAGCATATGTGTCAGATAATATTGAGAAGTGAGGAGATTCAATGGTCTTTATTTTATAGTACTTGGAATTATATTTCTATATGTAAGGTTTTATTTTCTTCATTTGTTAGAGGAGTGCTTGATATTGCCAGCAGGTAGGCAATAACAAGTCCTTATCAGTGGATAAGAGCTTATTTTGTGAAACTTGCACCAGGTTTAAATTGGAATCACTGCATTGCTCTTACATATAGAATCAGGGTCACATTAGCTGGCATTTCATACCATGATGTGACAAATGCTTGATATAGATAAGTTCTGTGTGAATGCTAATGGTGTTTCAGCTTGAGACATTTTATAGCAGAGGAGCTTTGAGGATACTATTGTAGTAAGAAAAATATCCAGAAAAACAGTAACAGGGCAGCAGGACTTGTGTGATAGAGCTGGAACAAGAACTGGGTTAGAGTATAATCAGGTTGTTTCCACTTGCAGTTGTAGCCCTCACATGACTCTGCTTCCAGAAGTTTCTGCCCCATCTGTTCCATGGATTCCACTTCTCCTGTAATCAATCCTTAGTCCACCTTACAAAAGAAAAATTTGGATCTGATCTGACCTGAGGGTTTCCTAATGTGTTTTCTGGGGGTTTTTTTCTTACTTTTAACCCAGTGATATCTGGGAAGTGGCTACAAATCAAAGTGTGCAGGTGTAATACCAGAGACATTAATTTTGGTGGGGGATATGGTCATTTGGGAATGACCAAAACGGAATGGCCATCTAAGCATAAATGCCTGCATCTAGAGGAGAACTTTTTAGGCTACAAATCAATGTCTTCAATACCTTTATCCTAATATCTACATGGCCAGCTTTGGGTGACTAGGTCTTTTTGGAGCTAGTAAGTTTTCCCCACATCCTGCTGCCCAATGATCCTTATGGAACAGCACATGAATTATAAAGCATGAACAGACACACGTGGATATCACAGAACTAAAAAGCATGGGAGAACACTCTTGGATATCCCAGGAATTGTTATAGGAGAGAGACATACAGAATAGGAAGAATCATTATGGGTCTTCAATAGGGAGCAGTCCTTCTTTCTTACCTTATCTCTCTTCTCATTACCTGAACACCGTGCAGTCTTCACGGCTTTGATCTTTTCTGTGCTACACAGATATGACCATTTTTCAGATCAGGAATCAAGGGACAAAGAAAGAAAAGAAAGTAACTTACCCAGGTCATATACAAGGTTCATGAATAATTCACTGTTAAGTGGGATTCTTCCAAGTCTAAAGCCCAATCAATGACATTTTAGTGATCTCATAAAGGTGAGAGATGAGAAAAACTGAACTATTCAAGTGCAGAATGGAATTAATAAGGCCCTTTCTGCAGCCCTTTCCCTGTGCTTTTTGACAAAGGAAGGTTTCCATGACCACAGAGATATTTCTGCTGTCTTGATACAGATAAAGGACTCTGTGTTTGACCTATGTGTGACCTAGTGACGTGAGCATAGGCTCATTAGTTTTATTCTGAGTTCTATTTTACAGACAGGATATGCTGTTTTGGCTAAGTCACCAAGGCTTGATCTTCCATATATATCTACTATACTCTTGTATTTGAATGTACAGTCTGTGAAATTAACTGTCTGATTTTATGAGGTGCTGAACATTTGCAGTGCTTTTAAAGTTTGAAACATTAAGTAAAGTTCTGAATATTTTGGCATTAATTCCTTTATGTGTGTTTCTTATTAGTGTTTTACCTCCCATTTTAACACTTCCATACAAATTAATCAGGATTCATATTGTGCAAAATTTCATGTTGGAAATGTGAGCAGTGTGTGACTCTGAAGATTTATAAGAGTAACATTTAAAAAAATCCCAGTAATCTGGGAAAAATATATTGGTGGTCTTGGTGTATTAATTGAAGGGATGTATTTCCACAGCAGATTTGTAAATACAAGTTGAACCAAAATGTTCATGCTTAGAACCTAAATTATATCCCTACATTCGTTTGAGGTTTTAGGCCTTTATTTGTTTACAGAAAAGGATTTGGTTAAAAATGGGTGTTGACTGTAAACATACACAGGTGTGGCATGTGAGAACATAGAATCTCAAGCATAAACCTGTTAAAAGAGGAAGAAAATGCAGAGCAGTATTCACTGTGCTGCTCTGAGTGTCTCTAATTTGCATAGCCACAGTCTGTTTAGCTCTTAAGGTCTGACATTTGGAAGCACCAGACTATTACATGTAAAGCCTGAAAAAATGAATGTTTTCTGGGCTTCTAATTCTGTCATCTGTATCACACATGACTATAAAAATCTATGTGGCTGTTGTGGCTTAACCCGAGACAGCAGCTAAATATGAAGTAGCCACTTGCACACTCCCCCACTGCCTACCCCCACAGGGGTTGGGGAGGAGAATTGGAGAAAGGTAAAACCCATTGCTTGAGCTATGTTCAGTTTAATAATTGAGATAAAGTAAAATATACAATTCATGCTACTCCATCTCCTACTACTATGATGACTAGTACTGGAAAGGAACATTAGAAAAAAATGAGAGAGAGAAATAAACGCCAAGATAAACAAGTGATGCACAATACAATTGCTCACCACCTGCCGACGGATGCCCAGCTCACCCCAGGCAGCAATCAGCCCCTCCTGGCCTATTACCCCTGTTTATACACTGGGTATGACGTTTTGTGGTGTGGAATATCCCTTTGGCAAGTTTGGTCAGCTGCCCCAGCTATTTCCCCCTTCACCCCTTCCTCAGCTTCTTGTGCAGCTCCTCAATTTCAGAGCATGAAACACTGAAAAGTCTTTGGCTCAGTGCAAGCACAACTCAGCACCAACCAAAACATAACAGTGTGTTATCAACATTATTCTCATCCTGAATCCAAAACACTGCTCTGTACCAGGTACTAGGAAAATTAATCCCAGCTGAAATCAGACAGCGGCACAATGAATCACTTCTCCTGTGTGCTTGTATATAGAGGTATTAAAACATACCCTTGAAAACAATTACAAATACAAAACAAATACTCAAACACAAAAACAAATACTGGATGATTAAAGGTGCCCTTGTTTTGTTTCATTTGTTTTCCCCTACAGAATATGGTTACAGCACTGTTGCTGTTTTACTTATTACTGTTGGATCTATGTTTGGTACAACTCTCATTTTATTTAACTCCTGTCAAGAAACCTATACACTCATTTTACAGCTATTTGTTGGTTTGGCTGTTGGAACCCTTTCTGGAGATGCATTGCTACATCTTATTCCTCAGGTAAGTAATAGACACTTCAGTGCTTTTAAAATGTTGACACATTTGTGTGTGCACACGCACGGAAAAAAGTTTCATTTAAACCTGGATAATGCTCATCAGTTTATAAATAAAGCTTTCCCTGAAATCCCCCCAGCATTCCAATCACATTTGCACTCTGTAGCTCAGAGAGAAATTAAAAATAATAACTAGTAGAAATCCATGATTGATGGTGATGCCTTGAAGATTTTTTGCCTTTTCTTTTATACCCCTGTTATACCTTTTTACAACTTCTGTACTCCTGGTGCTTTTTGTCTACGTTCTTACTCTTGTTTGTCAAGCTGAGAGACTAAACATTTTAGAAGCTTCGTAGCTAGGGATCAGTGTGCCCCAGACCCCAAGGCCTTCTCCAGAACACATTCTGTAAACCAAGATAGAACCATCCAGGGGAAGGTTCCTTGGGGAGGGGGGCTCACTTGAGCCTCTCATTGGGGAATTTTTGATAGATATGCTAATTAGTAACACCTATAATGTTATACCTGATCTTTTGGGGCATATTTGGTGGGGTGCATTTCAATGCATACAACCTGGACGTAGTGCACCTAAGGATCCTTAAAATAAATACCAAGGTATAATCCCTTTTCCCCTTCTAACCATGTACAACTCTTGATTTTAAGACCAGGAAAAGGCATCAATGGATTCAAAGAAAATAAAGTTCCTATTTTCAAAAAAACTTTTCAGAAACCCCACAAGTCCTGTCCAAGCCAAGTGTTAGATGGGTATTAATTTCTTTCATGAGGCAGATTCTGTAACACATTTTAACAGAAATTGTTCAAAGGTTTTATGAGGCATCCACAGTCCCCTCCACACATTGTTCCAGAGAACCAGGATCAGCCTAATTAATCCCGAGGCCTAGAACTGCAATAAAATGGGTGCCATGATCTTTTCCTAAATTCATAATCTAAATGTTAAGAACAGGATAACATGCAAAACAGAACCAAATTTTCCATTGTGTATTCATTTGTTTTTGACAGAGGTTCCTCTGGTATGACACATATGTTATGAGTAGACTTCTAGTGGTCATAGAAGAAGCTTCACTTAAGATTCTGGTCAAAATTTTCTTCATACTCAATGCATCATCTCTGGAAGCAAAACTGGGAGAGTGTTTCAAGGAAGGCAATTCTCACTCTCACACAATTGCATTTCTTTCAGCAACACCTTTTAAGTGTGAAAGTATTCTCCTTCACCAATTTCAAGTGATGTATCCAGTAGCCTTTAGAGCCCTCACTTTCAGAGCAAAGGAGGGCTCCTGTGCTGTGACACTGGGGAAAAAAAGGAAGCACACCCACCAATACAAATGAATTTTTGCATTAATTATACATTAATTAATTTATTCATTATTTTCACAGAATCACAGAGTTACAGAATTACAGAATAGTCAGAGTTGGAAGGGACCTCTGGAGATCATCTTGTCCAACCCACTGCCAAGGCAGGATCACCTAGAGCAGGTCACAGAGGAATATATCGAGGAGTTTTTGAATGTCTCCAGAGAGGGACATTCCATGACATCCCTGGGCAGCCTGTGCCAGTGCTCTGCCACCCCCAATGTAAAGAAATTCTACTTCATATTGAGGTAGAACTTCTTGTGTTCTAGTTTATGGCCGTTGCTCATCCTGTGGCTGGGCACCACTGAAAAGAGCCTGGCACCGCCCTCTTGGCACCCACCTCTGAGATATTTATATGCATTGATGAGATCCCTCTCAGACTTCTCTTCTCTAGACTGAACAGGCCCAGCTCCCACAGACTCTTCTCATAAGAGAGGTGCTCCAGTCCCATAAACATCTTTGGGGCCTCTGCTGGACCCTCTCCAGTAGCTCCTTATATATTTTCAATATGAAGTTTATATAGTAACATGATTCAAGTAATTTTAATAGTATTTTAACATCAATATATTGCAAACAAGATATATCTCATATATATAAAAGGTAATTTCATAAAATGTCCCTAAAAATACTGTTACTTTCACAACTGAGAGATGAAGAAGTGTAACAGAGGCTTATAATAATAATTCATTTCATCCTCTCCTATTCAGCTGATTATTTCAAAAGACACAATTTAACTTTGAAAGAACCGGGAAAATAAAATTCTGAGAATAACTTGAATTAACACATTATGACTTGCTCTAGAAAAAATTAAAACATTGCCATTTAATTTTTTTTTTAACTTTGTCTCTTTTATTTTAGACTCTTGGTTTACATAAACATGAAGCACAAGATTTAGAACATTTCTATGAGGGAAAAGAATATATTTGGAAACTTTTGGGAATAATTGGAGGAATTCATGGATTTTTCCTGATAGAAAAGTGTTTCTTTCTTTTGGTAACACCTCGTGACCAGGTAAAGCTTTGTACAATTCATCCTTTAAAAAAACACTTGTATTTTGAGATTTTGCAGTGCATAGAATGTTAAAATGATTGCGGAAATCATAATTTCTGTGAGTTAAATGAAGCATTGATAATTGCTTTCCAAAGTGCTCCTACCAGATTGACCTTCAGTTTCTATTTTGCTTTGCTCTGTGGATTGTGCTTGCTTCATGAGTGTGTTCCATATATTTATAACTCAAGAAGGGAACAGTTAATCGGATGTGTTCCATAAGCCTGCATTCATGACTCGCACTGGAGCAGGTGAAAAGTGTGTATCCATATGAAATAGCAATGACAGTTGTTTGCTCTAGGCTCTGTTTGAAGAGGAGAAAGATGTAATAGAAAGATAGATGCAAGCATAAGATATTTTCAAGAATGATATCTTAAAATTTTCAGATTGCTTTTGATCCCTATCCCAATGATTTGAAAATCTAATATGTGGGTTGCAGTCAATAGGACCCAATTTTATATTGATAATATCGCCTTGCTCACAGCCATGCTAACAGTAATTCTAATACTTTATTTTACTGTGGCTGGAGCCTGAAAATAGGATTATGCACAAGGATATAATGTAACAAAAAATGTGACGGCTCATTAAGCATGAGAGACAATCTTAATGTCACTTAAGAAGGCTAAACCTTTGCTGGTTCTGTTCTGCAGAGAGTGTGAAGACTGGCCTGATTTAGATATGCAGAAATGACTCCCAATTCCCACTACCTTTGATTCAGCCATAGGAATATAATGTGAGATTAATAGAAGGAGAATATTTTGATGATGGTGTTATTTTATTTGCTCGGTAAAAAGGAGTCCTTTTTGTTACTTGCTTGAGAGAAAGCTTTTATCATCATCCCACAAGTCTTTAAACTTTTTCTACTGAGAACTAGATGAATTCTCCAAGTTAATTTTTAAATCTATGTCACCTTTCAATTTTAGTTTGATTTTTAAAATAAATTTAGTTTTATCAAACCATTGTGGTTGTCACTGATTTATCTGATTCACTTTCCAGGGTTTTTTAACAAAATAAGCATTAGGAACTGTTGATGTCAGCTGGTGATCTTTTTCAATAGATTTTGTTTGGAAAAAAATTATTCTTAAAAATGCTAAATTTTCACAAAAGACTGAGAAATGCTACACCTGTGTTCATTGGGTTTCAGAACTAATTGCAAAGCATCTTCATTCAGCAGGGCCTTTCTTTAGTTAATGGGCACTGGGGACATTCCCATGATCTTCCAGTGGAATCTGAATTAAATGAACAGTCAGGCAGAGGCAAATCTACTTCAACCATACAGTTGGTAGGTTACCAATATGACATACTTCCCTGAATTTATATTCTTCTTTCTCTGCTCCTCAAAATAAATGAACAAAATTGATGTAATAAATCAGTATTTTCAGTCTTTATTGATTTGTTATTACTTGACATGATTGTCAAGAATCTCTAAATTTTGAAGCTTATAATGAGCTTTCATAGAGATATTAAGAACAGATATTTTACAATAACTCTTCTTAAGTGTGTATCAGATTGATATAACAATACACTTCCTGTATTGTTATACATTTTATTGATAAAATTCTTGAAGATTTTCCTCCTCCCTTCTTTTTAAACATTGACCATATGTAAAGACAGACTCTCCCATAGGAAGAACTTCAGAATTTTCTGCAGTGAGAGTTAATTGCATAATTAGTGAAAAGATTAAATCCTGGGCAGTTCTTGGGCATTCTTCCATAGATGTGAAGAGTAACGTAAACACTGTGGATATCTGGGAATGGTGCTTGCCTATACAAAGTTACACACTTTTATACTGGTCTGTGGATATTATCCAGACAGATAAATCTTTGCAAATTAATACGAGTCATAACTTTTAAAATGCTTTCTCTTTCTTTCAACAAATCTCTTCAGTTTATGTCCAGTATCTGGATGCATAGGTGAACTCCATTTTACTAATGTAGTTGTGATGGGCAAGAGCCTCACGAGTCACCGCTAATCTCCAAAACACAGTTGGGAAACTCTCAATTGAAAACAGAGCAAACAGAGGAGTGAAGCATGTTTACTATTTTTTGAGACATGTCATAGCTTCCTGTTTCTGATAAAAAATGATCATGTCATTCCCCTCAGCTGCAAAATCCCCCCAAAGTTCTATATAGATCACATGAATTACCCTGGCTGAGCTTGTTTGTACAAGAGCAGCCAATTTTGCAGAATCATGTGAGTAATACTAAGACAAACACTGGTTGACTAAGAAAAACTTATAAATCCTTCAGGTCAGTAATTAGTCTTGCAGTTTTTGACTCAGAGTTCAAAGAAGTGACATGTGAATAAATATTATAGGCGAACTGGAACAATTACTGGAATTCATATGACTGGCTGCAATCATGGGAATTAGAGACATTTATTTTTCCTTTATAATGTAGAATATGAAAAACAATTATTTTTCCTTCTTTCCTCATGTATCTACAGCACATATCCTTCATCACAACCAAGCTAATACCAGCCAATAAACATATTCTATTTTGTAGCCAGTGCACATCTCTGGTACAATTTTTGGAGTGGTGACTGCTGTCCCTGACAGCGCTCTTGTGCTGTTGTTGACTCCACTGGCTGCCACAATACATTTAACACATTTTTTTGGGAAAAAAAACCCCCAGCAAATAAAATTCAGTCTTTCTAGTTTCAAGAAAACAAGTCTTTTGGCTTATCTCTTCCCTCACATGAGTTTCTAATAATTTCTCCAATCAGAAAGCAAAGCCCCAGGGAGCTAGGGGCAGTGAGAGATTACTCATGTTCTCCCTTCTCTCCCAACAGTTGCAATATCTATTAATTAAACGTTAGGGCTGATACATCAACTTACTCTCTAGGATAAGGAAGCAGACACTGTTTCTTTCTTCACTTGAAATGAGGGTAAATTTCACCATGGGGCGTACTCAAGTGCTGCCATACCCAGCTAGTGTTGCCTGGCGCCGAGATGAAGCCCCTGCTAAAAGCAAGACACAAGACACTGGAGACTGCACCACCCTGAAGAAAACCTCCTATATTTTGAAAGGGGGTGAAACTACTGATTATCATCTCTTTTTAGTCTTTTGTTTTCACAAAGAAACTGTGAAGAGCATGAGTGCCAAAGAGACTACCTATTTTTCCTTGGAAATCCTGTGGACACATTCTCCAAGAAAATACAGTCATCCAGTCATGACAAAATCAAAACATGCAATTTTAATTATAATGTCCCTTTTAGTCTTGCATTTGGCTCAGATTTTTTGTGTATTCAAGCAGAAGTGTGGTTTTCTTGGGCTACAACAATGCCTATGAAAGTCTTTCTTCCTACCTGAATTAGACTTAACCCTCTCTTGGGAAGGCATATTTCTTTTTTATGTGTTTCTGCATTACCAATCACACTGCCAGTGGCCAGTAAATTATTCTAATGATATCTGTGCAAATAACAATTGACTATCTTTAATTCAAATAGCTTGAACTTAGTTGATATTTTCCTGAATTTATGGCAGCAGCTGGAAGAGCCCCTTAACACTGATGTATTATCTTTGCTTTTAACTAGAGAAGCCCAGAAGATTCTGAACCTGCTGAAGTTCCTCCAGAGAGCAAGGTGATCAGCAAAAAAAGTTAGTATCAATAAAAACACTAGGCAAGACAGGAAAATCCTTCAAATGTATTTTCTAAGATGGAATTGAAAGTGTGCAGCTGGCTTAGCTCTGTGTTTGCTTTGTGCTACATCACCACATCTCATGGCGCCTGGCTACATAATTTAATCTCTGCTTAAAGACCTTCTCAGCTGCCAACCCTGTAATTGTGAAGTTCATTAATCTTACACTGTCCTTGCTTTAGTATTTGCTGTCTCACTGTTGCAATCTACTTTTCTAAAGCCTTTGCTTAAAGGGAAATAGTCAAAAATTAATACAAAACATATTTTTATAATTTTAAACTTACCTCAGGCTTTTATTTCTGAAGGTGGTGAAACATTTGTTTTGTTGGCTCCCTATGCTAATATAATTCTATGTCCTTCTTTTCTTGCACAATAAAGCAGTAGACTCTTTAAACCAGTAATGATTAATTACAGGTATGGAATTACAGCTTCATGATGGCTCTCAGTTTTAGAATAATCTGTTTGCTTCTGAGAACTTCAGATAATTCCTGTCTTCTGTGGTTTTTTGCTGCTTAGTTACTAAAAATAGCAAAATAGAGTATAAACCAAATTTTGCCTTTAACTGTACTTTGTGACCTTGGTGAATTCAGTAGAGTTGCAGTTATTCAACTGAGGGAATAATATTTTAATTGAAATCAGTTTATTTACTATAATTACCTCCCCTTTCTTTTGTGATGTCAGATCTCAGGTCATCAGTTTGAGTTATTTAAATATGTCATTATCTACTTCCAGGTTTTTAATGTTCTCTTCTGCTCTTGTGGACTTCATTTCTATTTCTGAAGCATTAGAAATCTGGATTTTCATTTCTTCACTCTCACCTCTCCAGTAGTACACAATCCAGTGCAAGTTTGAGCGTGACTACATACTTCATCTCTAGATATTTCTGTTCAGTTCAATCATCATTACCTGCTAAGCACCAACAAATTTCTAGTGATCTCAATGTTATTTGTTCCAACTAACTCAGTTTGGGATAGTTTCTCAGTAATCTTTGTTTAGTTTAATTTTTTCTCATACCTGGGTCTTATCTCCATAAGTGAAATCTTAGTAGGGAAGCGGGGGGAGGTTATTTGGGGGTTTTTCTGGGAATACATAATTACAAAAGTTTGTTTCATTACAGTTCTTTTAAATAGCTAAGTGCATAAACATACTTGGGTTCCTTGATACTGAGCTAGATGTTTCTTCCACGAAACTGAACAGAATCTGCAGGTCTAAGAGAGAAGCCTGACAACTCTAGAACTGCAAAGCTTCACTGTAAATGCCTGTCAAGTAGGACTGCAAAAGGAGTCAATCACCTTAGATAGTCAGGGAGATGAAAGAAAAAAGACATCTGACTGGCCTCATTTATCCATACTTTTTGTATCAAGATCAGAGAAGACCAAACAGTAGCATTTTATATTTGGTATACTTAGTGACACTTTACATTTACTAAAACTATTCTTTCTGTGTTGGTCATGGAAACACTGGGAAAAGATTTATTTATGGATAAATGTTTGCTTCAAAATCTTATTCTAAACTTAAAAACTGTAGTATATGTTGAGGTCCTGTACCCATTAGTTTTATGAAAATTATAGAATAGATTTGCTGTGAGTTCTAATCCCCTCTTTAAGCAGAGAAAAAGTAAGATTTTTGGAGAAGAAGAGGTTTTGTAGAAATAGTTAAGGTAATAAGTTAGTACTCAGAGTTCGTGTTGGAATATAATGCAGTGAGATAATTGCCAGTAACAAAGCTGCTTTAAAATATGCTGAAAGTAAAGTAAGATAAACATTCATATTTATTTATACATGCATCTTCTTAACTTTCTGTCAAGGAAGTTCACAAAACTTAAATCTGTAATTGCTCCATGTTAACCTGATTCCTGTGCTATACTACAACACACTGGAATGAGTCCCAGCAATCATGGTATATCTTCTCCAACAATCAGATACTTGAACAAAACAGACCAATAAGACCTCAGGGCAGGCCATGATTTCACCCTTGCCAGTGCTTATTACAAATCACAAACTTAATGTAACGCAGCAATCTATTATTTCTATGTAATTCATGCTCTGTGCTATTGGTTATAAACTGCCCATAGTGTTTAGAAAGAGCTGTGCAAACTGGGGACATCCACGTCCGGCTCTGTAAGCTGGCAGCAAAATCTGACAAGCCTGCCAATTTTTCTGAACCCACAGAGCTCCCAGGCAACTAGGGAGGATTTTCTGAATACGGTTGTTAGGCTTTTATGTGCTCTGTGTTTTTCATAATAGTCTGAAGGCTTGAGTTCTAGCCAGTTTCTGTAAGAAAAACATCTCCCCCATCACTATAAAATGTTCATCTCTGAGAAACATTACTGGAGTGAAACCTTGTAATAACTGTATTCAGACAGGTCTGTGCAGCTTCATGTTTGCTCCTTAGTCTGTCATACTATGTCGATGTGGGGTCACCAAAAGTCAGAAAAATACATATTTAGGGCCCAAATCATGACCCTGCTCCTTCAGGCCTGAAACCAACCCTTTTCAAAATGTTCTGTCCATTCTGTGTAGAGGGAAGCTGGATGGGTTTCTTGACAGACATTAGGCAGCCGCTTGTAAGATTGTGGGTAAAATGAATGAAACAAAGTACAGGATGGGGCAGCTAATTATGTGTTGCTAAGTTTAGACATTGAACTTATATGGAGCCTTGTTGCTTCTTGAAGAGATATACTCCCTCCCTGTGAATCTGTTCAGCATTCCACCCAGCTGTTACAGGCTGGGCAGAGAGACTGTCCCTAATTCCCTAGCTTGAGCTCAGTACTTGCATCACTAGTGGCACCTTTCCACTCATGTCAAGTGACATGATGCCATGAACACCCAGTACACTGTTTCACAGTAAACAAGGTCACAGAGCAGTATGGGAAAGACAAACAGCCATCTACACCCAGGAGTGGTGCTCCAGATAGGAGTACTATGGGCATTACAGCCATTAATTGATTGGAACAAATATTGGATATAAGCATACTGTAACCCTCTACTATAAGTGATACTCTTAGGCTTGTTGTCTTTCATTTCTATCTTTCACTGTAACGCAACTGCATAAGAAAACTAAACCCTCCAAATATTACTCAACAGTAGTAAGCTTCACAGGATTAAAACAATCAGCTGTGTGAGACCAAATATTTATCTTCACTATAGCTGTGCAATTCTGTGAGCAACTGTGGAAGAACTCCACATAACATCTAGAAAAACTTGTGTGAATTTCATCAAATAAAGAAAGAATATAGGAATAAATTGATATAAAGAAAGATATAAATAAAGAAATATAATAGAAACCCTTAGGATGCATCATGAGACTGGACTCAAACCAAATTTTTTGTCTAATAGTTGACTAGTAAGAATAAGGAAATTATTTCCTGGTATCTGCATCTCATTTTGAATTGTTGTGGAACCTTCTTTTTTTGTTTCAAATGTATTGACGGACATGTAATAACAAGGACAAAGCAGATAAACACTATTTCCCTCTGATTATCATGACTTTTTGTAATGTTATATGCAAAGTCACGAAAAACCCCAAATCATTTGTAATATAACAAAAGTGGCAATATCTGTTTGGGTTAAAACTGGGCTTTTTATCTGTTTGTTTGTTTTCCGAGGTAAAAAAATCAGCTTGTTAGCAATAATGGTTCTGGTGGGTGACAGTCTTCACAATTTTGCTGATGGCTTGGTAATAGGAGCAGCATTCTCATCCTCAACAGAAACAGGTGTGACAACGACTGTTGCTATTTTATGCCATGAAATTCCTCATGAAATGGGTAAGAAATACATGTGTGTGTTTTTCCTGATTGGCTTTGCATTTCTAGGTTTTCCAAAAAGTTCTTTCCTGTATGACATTTGTGGGAATTCTTGTTTATAGCACCATGAATTATAACATTACTATGTCAGGCTGATACTTTCTTTGCCCTTCACAAAAACCGGAGGAGGCTTCTGCACTCATTACTGGATGGCTTCCCATCTCGCCTTCTCCAAATGCAAATGACATCAGGTCAGGAGTGACCTGTTATTCTTATGTGTACAGACACAAAAAATAATAAACTGTAAGCAAGACCCATGTGTGCATAATGGCCATGCCTGACACAATGGCCTATCCAAGAGTTTCAATATGCAGCAGAGCTATTTAAGCGAGTATTCCTCTTGCTACCCTCATTCCTGCTGCTAATCAAGAACAATAAGATAATAAAAGGTGTATGACCTATTCTACTAGTGGAGGGGATGGGAAGATTGTTCTGTTGAATATTGCCCTTGATTGACCTTCTGTGGTAAAACTTCCAGCATGGCTGAAGCTGCTCCTGGCATTGTGTTGACAGATGTTTATCAACTGGGAAGTTTGAGATGAGAACTGCAGGTTCTCATTTCCGTCATTAAGTGACTGAAGATTTCATGTGCTATGTAGAAAATTCCTCCAAACAAAAAGGTGGGATGGAGGACTGCTGTTAAACTGGTAACTCTTGTTTGCATAGCAAAGAAAATTTAGATACCTGACAGTTACCTCCAAAGACACCTTCTTAATTCCGGGGCAGTAGTGCCTCAGTGTCAAAGTGGCCTTTTTACACTCATGAAACAAAGTTTTTCGAATCTTCTACTGTGGGCCTGTTATGAAATCTTTTATTTTAGAAGAAAAATCTGCAATGGGATTCTGATGTACAACTTGCTCCAGTTGATGAGGACTGAAATCAGTGGAATTAAACTGGGATCAGACCAGCATAGATTACTCTGACTTGCAGCACCTGTAAAACACTCAAAGACCGTGCTGCAAATATACCCACATGATTTGAACTGGCAAGTCCCCAGTGGAGAAAGATTTAGAAACTCTGGGAAGCCACGTGACTTCACTTTTGCATGTATCCAAGTTGGAAATGTCACAGAACATAGAGAACTAACAGAAAGCCCTCCTCAATACTGTATGCTATCTTTAGGAACAGCTAAACAAGTACAAGTCAATATGACTTTTTTTTTGTTTTGAGATTTTTCTTTCACACTGGACAAGTTTATAACTAACTCTACAGAATTCTAAAGGCAGCCCTCCGTCATTCACTATCTTTGTGCATATCCTAATTATTTTCCTTCATATTTTATTACCAAGAGTCTTAAAAATACATTTATCAGCTAAATAATAAATGTTCTCTTTTTCTCTATGCAGGAGATTTTGCTGTGCTGCTAAGTACAGGGCTCCCCACGAAGATTGCAATTTTGATGAATTTTATAAGTGCACTAACAGCATTCTTAGGACTTTATATTGGCCTATCTCTATCGACTGACCCATCCATTCAAAACTGGATCTTTACTATTACAGCTGGAATGTTCTTGTATTTATCTTTAGCAGAAATGGTGAGAACTTCAGTCTATTTTTATATTTTCCTTATAGCATAGCCATATCATAGATGAGTGTCAGACAAATGCAGGGGGATGAATGTGGAGAGAAAAAGAGTTCATAGGCTGCTTGTTGGGAAGAGCATGTTGTCTGTCCTGTGTGTGCAGAGTGCTTAAAACAGTAATCTGGTTTTGTTTTGTGTCACTCTCATGCTAGGTGTCATTATAATGAAAAGGGGAAATAAAGGCCATTAAGGGACTAAGATAAGAGAAAGGCATAATGGACTTTCAGAGTCTTTTTAAAAAAATACTTTGAAGACTTTTAAACAATGTATTTTTAGTTAATTAGTGAAAATTATATATTTGAACCTTCAGGGGTTTTTAAGATCTTGAAAAAATTGGTTACTTTTTTTTTTTTCTGCCCTTTTTCTTTATATATTTTTCACCTGTTGTTTCAATGCAAATTTGCTGTTTCAGAACTAAAATGTAAGATACTTGTCCTAAACATTTCGTTTCTGTCCTAGGGACGTTTCAATGAGCTCTTAAGCAATTAAAAAGCCTTCAGATAACCTCAAATTTTTTATATTTGTGCAGTATTTTTCATACTCCCAGTTCAATAGCAATGATCTCTCTATAGAAAAATAGGGTGTGAAGATAAGAGGTAGGAGGAAGGTCTAAGGACTGAGCAAAATGTGGAGGAATCATAGCTCATGCAGATTCCTCAGGCCACATAATTCATTGAAGAGATGGGTAAGTGTTACACTTGTAGGAATGTAGAACATAAATGCCTGCCCAGCTTTGTCACAGGGCTCTTTACACATCATGTGTTGATGTAAAGTTTCTTGCAAGCTCCTCCACAAAGATGGAATGTTTTGAATGAGTAGATCAAGAGGGAGGGAAAAAAAAGTCTCTTCATAAATTATTACTTTGTTTTTTCCCAAGGCTGTCTGTCTCTCTCTTGTGTTCATTACCACCCCTTGTCTTCATTACCACTTCGTGCCTGAGATGCTCTATACCAGGTTCAGGCATCATACTTTAAACCTGATATGCCATTCCAGTATTGTAACCTATTTAAAATTCAACTTAATTCTACTCTGCAGTAACTGATCTTAGACTTTGGTAGTATTTTTGTCTATTTTTGCTATTTTAAGTAAAGTAAAATGAACATAAAGTGCACCTAAGAGCTTAATAGGGAACTGCTGAAGGATTGTGGATGTGTCAACAGTCCTGACTGAGGTGGTAAATAACAGACAAAGAACACTGTGTACCAAGTTGCAGCTTGTTCTGACAGAGACATTTGGAAGTGAGGCTGCCTACCAGCTGTGTAGGCATGGTTTTACTAATGGGTCTAGGAACGATGTACACATATTTTTCCTTCAGTGAAAGGAAATCCATCAGGGATCCACAAGCTCTTACAAAAATACCATGTTTTACCCTGAGTCTTCAAAGCAATGTGCCAGCTGTAACTCCCAAGAGAAAATACAGTTCCAGGCAGAGACAGGGACGTATTTTCCCTTGTTCTCAGTTTGTCATCATAATCTTCCTCTTGATGTGAAGGGGAGAAAGAAGGGAGAGAGAGGGGAGGAATTTATTTCTCTCAATCCCTTTTATTAATAGGACTCTCATCAGCCTTTCTCTGCATTTTGTCAAAAGAGCTGCCATCAGGAAGCTCACCTGTTTGTCAGTGTCAAATATCACAAGGATTATTTTATTTTAAAAATTATTTATGTAGCACTGAAGGCACCTATAGATCTGAAAATTTTTGCATGTTAGTATAGTACATCTCAAGAGAAAATGAGCCATTCTTTATGTATTTTTCAACTTTCTGCACAGAAATAGGTTCTATTCTCTGCTGCACTCTCATCTACAAACAGCAATCATCAGTTCTCCTGCCAGTGGTGTACAAACACTTAATAGTACACAAAGCTTGACTATAATTTTCAGTACTTGTTTTATGGGATTTCACATATTCATGTGCTTGTGAGAGCAGCAGTTTAATAAAACTGAACAGCATCACTGGTTTCTGCATTGAGGAACATTGAGGGGTGTGAGTGGAGGTTTGTTGACAGAACAACACAGTGAGACTGCAACCAAAGACAAAGTACCACAAAACTACTTCTGTGGGTAACTAAAGGTTTTTTGTTTCTACAAATGGCATCATAACTCCATTAGCAAGCTGTATAGACTAACAATTTCAGAAACTGAATAAGGGACAAAAGATAAAATCACTTACATTCATCATTTTTCACCAAGAAATTGTGCAAAAATGAAGTTTACTCTTTGAAAATGTTTTTTGAAAATGTTTTCAAATGTAATTTTGAAATTTTTTCCCATTTTGAAGATAAGGGAGTAGTTTTTAAACTGATTTACTGGACTGTTGCAGTGTAGCAGCCATGCCACCTGTGCCCAGCTTGGTAGAACTCTTTTTTAGCCACTACAAGCCTGAGAGCCTCTCATGCCTTCTTTCAGCATGCTGCTTCCTGTTTCTTCTTATCTTTTGTGTGCTCATGATAACATGACCTGGAGTGGAAAAAAGCAGTACCTCTTTTGCCTCTGACAGACTTGAAGCATTAGCAAGTGTGATAGCTTCCGACAGCTTGGATGTGGTGCTGTGTTCCCTTAACTTGTGAAGTGGTTTGCATCTGCCAGTTGAATAGGCAGGCCTATGCTTCTTAAACAAGATTCTCTCTGCTGTACCACACACTTTGTTGTTCAGAGAGAGTTGGGTAACCACAGCTGATATTGTGACAGCAACCATTTTATTTTAGCAGATAAGCAGGGATGTCACACTAGGTATGGCTATAGAAATGGTTTGTATTGATAACATGCACATAGGTTAGGTAGAGGGAGCAGACATCAGCACTGGACATGGAACAGGTACTACTTGCTAAGAATTCCTTTTGAAAATTTTCTTAGGAACCTGCTGTGCATCTGCATAGCTCCTAAATTGTCACTGATAGCAATAAATAAATTCTCACTGACAGCAATGAAAATACTGGATTTTGCAGTGAGAGGAGAAAATTTTCCCATTTGGAGAACTTGTTCACTCAGGCACTGGAGAAGAGGACAAAATAGACTGATTATAAGGATAAATAAGAAAGACTAAACATCTGGACTGGAACCCTGGATTCAGGGTAGCTCTAAATTAATAGTTTTTACCTATATATACAAAAACCCCTGTGGGCTCTGAGCACTTAAAATTGTCAGTTCAGATTTTGATTTACATCAGGACTTTGAGGTGTTTACACTTGCTTTAGATGAAAAGTTTCTGATTATCTTTAAACACTGATCAAGTATAACTACATAAGTTTCTGCACCGTAATTTAAACCACTGCCTGGTTGTAATGAAGATCCAGGGCATTTGGGTTTCCCTGTTATTTTCAGGCAAAACTTTACAGCGGAGGCAGATTTTTCAGTACAGTTTTGTTTTGGGCCTATGCCAACTTCCAAAGGAAGAAGAATGCAGGAGAAGCAGCCCCAGAGACCCCTGTCTGACAGAGGGAAGGACAAGCATAGCAAACACTCCCGTTAACCTCCTTGGTCAGCACCACTCCACTGTCTCCCAGTGGCTGCTGCTGTTACAGCTACTGCAAAGAGGCTCCAAAGTGCAGAGGAACTCAGTAGTTTTATTCAAGCACAGAAAAAACACACCAAAACCAGAGGTCAGCACTAGATTATTGCTCTGTACTTATTTCCAGAGTTGATGTGACAGTATTAGCAGTCATCAGTGTTTCCCCTGCATAAAGCAAAAATATTAAGAGAATTTGAGCCTGAGGCATCATTTTTGCAAGCTCTGTTTAGACACATATTTAGTTTAAACCTTTGATAAAATACACTGTGTAGAGTGAAAGGTCAGTGCAAGTAGTTTTTATTACGATTATAAACTAGTGTTGCTCCATTACTTGATGTAAAACTGGCAGAGAAAAATACTAAACATGATTTTTTTCAAGCATTTTTAAAAGTCCTGTTTTCAACTTGTACATTTACTAAAGCCCAAGTAAATAGGAGTGTTGCCAGTTATTTCAGAAAAAGCATGATTGACACTATATATAGTACTGAAGCAAAAATACTCCAACTAGTTTATTCCCACAAAAGGAAATCACTAATTTTACTAAATAAGTATTTCCTTGCAGACATCTGTATAAAATTACTACAAACTACTGAGAAGTTAAAAAATTTCAGAATCTTGTTTATAATTCTTGTCAGTGCTAGTAAAAGAACCAAAGTGGGTCGAATTTGATTAATTGAAATATTTCACTGTCAAGATCACTTTTTGTCAAAATGTACAGAAAATGCTACACATTAATAACCATAGTCAGAAGCTCAGCGTTTTAAAAGTTGTTTGTTTTTTTTTTTAATGAAGTTTGCCTTGTTTTCCCATAACTTTTATTTCCCACAGATGAATGTATCTGGCTCTCATTCTGTGTCTTATTCTTTTTTTAGCTTCCTGAAATGACTCATATTCAGACACGGCGACCCTGGTTGATGTTTCTCCTACAGAACCTTGGATTACTATTAGGCTGGCTTTGCCTCTTACTTTTGGCTGTATTTGAACAGAAAATTAAAATATAAGTTTTCTGTTGGAAATCTTGAAGTACCACTTATGACAGTGGATAGCATTATTCACAATTTTGTCATGTCTGCTATAGTGATATGTAAATTAAGTTGCTGGGATTTTATATCTGAATAGTAGATAACTATTTTACTTTATTAACTTATTGTTCAGATTTTGTAATTATTTTTTTGTAAACATGAATGTTTAGAATTATGTTTTATTTGTTACTGAGTTTACCAGATCCCATGCTCAAACTCACAGGAGCTTTTAATTAGTTTTTATTGAGACTGTTTTAGTTGAATGCTCTAAGTGATCTCTGCCAGTCTGATTGAAGAAAAGAATAAAACAATTTTATATGCAATAATTAAAGTGGACTAACCATAGTTGAATAATTTGAATAAGGAATGGTTTTTTTGCCTTTTAGTACAAAGAATCAGTGTATTTCTTTAAATCTAAAAAGCATAGCAAAGCTAAACTGCTAAATGGCATAAAGCAATCTCATAAAGTCTGCACTATCTATGTTGACAACATAAAGATTCTCATCAGTTGCATCTTGCTGGTCCACTGTGGCAGGAAAAAAATGGTAAGTGTAAACGTTGAAGTTTATGATATAGAAATTTGAGAATACTCTTTCCTGACTATAATGCAGTTTCTCATATGTGTGATGGAATCTGTGACAGTCAGGCACTGGACTAACCACTTTGGCATTATCTCACCTCTGGTGGTTGCTTATAGAAACTGCTTATGAACTGTTTTTCCCTGATATCCCTTCCAGGCTCCACAAATGAAGGGATTTCTTGAGCCAAATCTTGCTTCTGAGACATCACATTCAATAAACACTTGCCTTCCTGTCAGCAATTAGCTTAATCATAGATACGGGATGTGCATTGTGGAAAGCTTTTTCAATTGTCTAGAGCGAATGTGGCCTCACTGCAGCTCCTCCCATCCTGAGTGATTTTTGTGTAATTAGTCCTCTTGATTTCAAGGTAATTCTGCATAAGTTGAGATGATTCATTTAATTTAGTATTGCAGAACCCGGTCTGAAACAAATATACAAATTCTGCCCTGATTCTCATGTGCTGAGCAGCTTCCAGGAGGTATTGAGCAACACTCAGCTGAGTGATTTCAGCTATTTGCATGCTCTCAATTTCTGGTGCAAGGACTTCACCACCACCTTATTTATACTTTTGTATGAGAACTGAATTATGTTCTTTATTTCTCCTCTGATGAGATGTGGAAATAGAGAGAGTAAGTTACAGAACAGACATATATTCTTTATGCAGCAACTGAAAATTTTCTTTTATTTGTCTTAACTCAGTCTTGAAATATCTCTACATTATGACACAACATGACTGTCTCACAATGTGTCCTGTGTTTTTTTGATAGCTCCTAGTGAAGGTACAATTATTCTCATATTACAGAGGGGAACAGAGTCTACTCTCCTGGAGCAGACTGTCAGACCTGTTAGTTCTCGAAAGCTTCATGGGCACCATACTAACTTATCAAAATACAAAGTGAAAAAACCCCCGAATTTCACTGTTTATGATAGCCCAGGAACATGGGCTTGTGAACCCTTAGTCAATCACAGACTAACTCGCAGGAAAAAAACAAAATATTCAGAGATAATTTTTAAAGTAGATATGTATTCATTTTCAGTCCCTGTTAGTTATGGGAATCTGTAGCAAATACTCCAATGCAAATCTAGACAAACCTAGACATTTACATACCTTGAGAAACCTTGTGCCAAACAATTTATCCAAGGTAACAAGGGAAGTCTCCATCTGACAGGGGAGTGAACTGAGCTCTTTTTAAGGCTCAAAGTAAAATCTTAGCTTCTTTTATTCAGGTGTGCAAATATTACGATTGCTTTCTCTGTTGATGTAACTTTGAAAGGTGAATTGAGAAGCTATGTCTAATGCTTCTGTTTCAAAGTTCACATTTTTTTCAGGAGCTTGTGCTTGATTTTATTAAGGTAATATTTTTAAAAAGTGGTTTCCTTGATATTTCATCTCTTTGTTTTGGCACTGAGTCACTTCATGATCTTCAGCTGTGGCAGTCAATTCAAGCAATAGCAGGGCATCACTGGATGTAAACAAAATCCATTCTTGGAGCAGATGGTGCAAATGAATATTGGAAACGTTCATTATTTCAAAGAGAAGAGCTACCATAGTTTGAATGCTTATGTATGCCTGATGTTTGCTACCATGGAAAACAAGGTTACCAATATGATCATGTTTTGGTAATGTTATTGTATTCTGAAATATTTGTCTACTATTTATTAATGTGTCTGAAAGAGGGCAAGTAATTTCTGGCAGTGTGTACTTTAAAGTGGCATATGAGCATAGGTTCCCATCCTGACATGATCTGTGAACATATTGTATCCACATCTGTTAAGAAAATGCCATCTTTTGGCTATATATGTTTATCAGGCACCTTGATCACATTTTACAACCAAGTGTATTTATACAGCTTCCACCACAGGCACAGATATGTTGATCAGAATGCCAGTTAACCTTTATTTCTGCCACAGAGCTCTTAGGCTTTTGTGGTGTTTGTCAGTAAGTGAGTAGTTCTATGATCATTTTGCCCTGGTGTCAAATCTGAACACCTGAAATCTCATCAGCTAATGAAAGTTTGAATTCCTGTGGCACTTATGAGAGAACTTATCTCATTACTTAAGACTAGTGCCTCTGCTGTAAATCTCTTAACATTAGTATCTTTAAAAAGAAGGTGGAGTATTACCACACGTAAATCAAGACTTCTAGCCTTACAGAGGGCTGGAAACTGTTCCTGTAGATCACTGAAACAAAAAAGTAAATGAGTTTTACACCAAAGATATTCACCTGTGGAATTCCTCATTTTAGTCAATGTTCTCTAAAAATTCCAAAAAAAAATAACAGAGTATGTTTTTGTGTCCCTACAAAAGAGAAGACTCTGCACAAGTATTCTTATGATGCGTTCTCTTTTAGTTTGCTTTAAATTCTGTAGAGTTTGATCACAGAGATTTGAAACAGACCTGTTTTTAAAGCCAGGTACATCTTTCTGTTGCTCCAAACCTAACAGACAGAGAGTATAATATGCCAATTGAATAATTTTCATTGAATCAAATCCTGTGTAAGGACTGCCAAACTTTATCACTTGCAGCCTTTAAATCAGGACTAGGTTTCTCTGTAAGCAGTATGCAATTACTCAAACAGATGTTATGTGCTTGATGGAGAGATTATTTGGTGAGGTTTTACAGCCAGTCAGGCAGCTCTAACTGGATAATCATAATGTTCCTTTGAAACTTTAAATACATGAATCTATAGATAAAGGAATTTTTCTGGAAGAAGCTGCTTAGCTTTCTCCCTTTCATCTATTCTTAGTTTTCAGGCACTCTTAAGATGAAAAGGTCTTGCTTTCCTACACAGAAAATTAGAGAGAAAACGAAAGGTTGAAAGAATTTGTTTGCTACAGTATTTTTTTCTTGGAAGTCAGATGGCAGAGTGCCTCACGAAGAATACTTCCAATTCCAAACTACCAGCGCTCCTAAGCATGAGAGCTGACCTTGTACCTCACTTTTCTGTATATGTTACACATTATCCAGTGACTCCTAAGATAAATAGTACCTTCTTTGCAGTTATAGTAATGCCCTCAGAAGTTTCTGGAGCTCATCTGCATGTTTTAAATACTGCCATCTATTCCTTTATTTTATGCTTTAAACATGAATGTGGCATTTCTCCAGAGACAGGAAAATACATAAACATAGACATATAAACATAGAAAAACACAGAAAACATAGTTTTTGGTATTTACCCTTGGATTGTTTTTCTATCACCCTGCCATTGCACTTGGGAAAGCAAATTATCATTGTAACAGTTTTAAGCAGGTTTATATCTGTCTGATGTATGGATTAGGGCTGATACCTTATCAATGTCCTTAGCTTTTTCTTTCTTTACTGTAACCTTTTGTCAAGCCTTCCTCTCATTTTAAAAATAAGCTGCCTTCTATTGTGACTGTAGCTGTAGGAATGTGACTACAGAAAATACAAGCAGTAGTTACACAATGGCTTTAATCAAAACAAAAAGTCCTGCAATTTATTTTACTAGACCCACCTACATTCCCTTCTCCCCAAAAGAACAAAAAATCCACACATGGAGCTGTTGCTCTGGGTCACGTAGAGAAATGTAAGAGGTGCCTCTTTCCTTTTATGTCCCTGATAACAGGACCAAGCACAACGGGAGACCCTGCACAGACGCCTGGAAGCACTGAAGTCTCTGCCAAGCTCCCGTCGGCGGCGGCGCAGAGCAGCATCCCGGGGCAGGGCTGGTGCTGGACCGTGCCGGGCTGGTGCCGCTCCCCTGCAAGGGACAGCGCCCAGAGCAGGCGGGGGACTCCCGAGGGGCACCGCAGGGTGGCACTTCAGCGCCTGCAGCGGGAGCATCCAAGGGTTTACAGCTGTCTCTGTTTCACCCTGCTCACTGCAGGGCACGTTCTCAGATGGTTCATGTTGCCTTGGCTTAGCCAGTGAAAGCTGTCGTGAAAGCGGTCTGGCCGATACCCCCGTGACTGCGGGCTCCCGCAGGGCAAAAATCCGCAGGAGCCCAGCAGTCAGGGTGATCCCAGGGATACCCAGGGAGGTCCATCTCCACTTTACAGCTGCAGGGCGCCCAAACGGAGCGCGACGAGGTGGTCTCTCCTCGCCAGGGTCTGCTCTGACATTGCCAGAAATCATTAAGCGCAGGATTACCTGGCAACCTAAATCTGCCCAGCAACCATTTGCATATCGGCCAGGATAATGCCGAACAACTCAAACGCAGTGCTGTAATGTGTCTATATGTGACATCGTTTCATTCCACTGCAGCTGGCTGGGGAACCCTCCCTCCTCCTTTTCCCAAGGGCCAGAAGCACCTAATTTGACTCATCCAAGAGAGGTGATAAGAGATAAGCATAGGGAAATAGATTAGTCAATTATTATGACATAGTCCAGTCTTAAATTAAGATCCCACCAAGTTGTTCTCCATGGACTCTCATGCTGCAGGAAGGGCAGCAGGACAACGTCTGCACTGCTCTGTTGGGTAGCTACCCAGCCTATCCTTGTCAGGGTACGTGGTAGGTGAGTAGCAGCCATAGCTGAGGCCTGGCAAGTGTTTCAGAGTATCCCAGGTGTCCCTGTATTGCTGGTGTATATCCACCATCATACTACCTCAGAAAAACTCTTTTTTAGCTTTTCTGGGAAGGACTTTCTAGTATTTGTCCTTCCCCCTGCTATGTAAATACCATAATCCATATGATACGGGCTGTTACCTGGTATTTTCCACCACCCATAATGATGGTTTTGGACGGGTTTTTTGTGTTGCAACTATTTATCTCTTCTGATGATAAGGAGAGGTTTCTATGTTGCAACAGTTTATTTCCTCAGAAAGGGAAACAGAATGTTGGAGATTTCACTGAGAATCACACAGAAGGAGATACTATTATATACACAGCAGTACCAGTAATACAACTCATTTTTGGAGAGGTGCTGCTGTGAGTACTGAGCACAAGCACAAGTAATTTATCTTTTGATTCCACACTGAAATGCGCTGGTGTTGTCTTGGTGGCCTTGGGTGGTTTTATCACAAAAAACTGGTAGTGTATCCTAGTTTCAGGACTTCAAAGGCCATCTACGTATTCCTGTGCAAAGGCATAGTATGAGCTCTGGAGCAAGAGTACACCTACTTTTTGACTGTCATCCCAATCCAGAAGGGGGTGGGTATTGAATTTAAGTATACAACCTAATGTCAGCTGTATGCATGGTACAGTGACTCAGGAGCAGGTAGCTACAATTATCAGCAAGTTTAGAAAGTTGCACATGGGCAATATACATCTGATGGTTTAGGATGCCCAGGACAGCACAGCAGCATTCAGAAAACATCCACACTGAGCTGTAGCCATGAACGCAGTTCTTTTCCCAGGTTCTATCCACATGAGATGTCCCACGAATGTTAGAATCATTCTGTTACACTCCAGAACTTCACTGATGATAACTTTTTGTGCACTTTGCACAAGGTTTCAGGGAAAAAGATGCAATGGACAATAAGGCCTTTCCTGTAATATAGTAAAAAACTGAGCACAAGGGGCAGGGCACTCTAAATTGTACAGTGATTCCTCATCCTGCACAAATGCAAAGCATCTCCCTTTTCACTTTGAGACAAACAGGGCAAAACTTATACATAACAGGAAAACCAGAACAAGGAAGTGTCCAGGAGAAAGTTTTTGTAGATGACTGTGTAAATGGGAAAACAAACAAGAAATACATAAAGAATATTACTCCCTCCTCATTTCAGTACCTCCTCATTGGCAAACACAAACCCCACAGAATTCTCTCAAATGTTGCTGGAAAATATTGTGGCTAAGAAGTCAAGTTTTAACATTGGAAATAGTTCACATATTACAAAATAGATGACTTTTAATAACCCTTAAATTTGAGACAGGCATTGTAAATACGATCTGTATGTTCATAGCCATGTAGTTTGGAAAATACATATTCATAGTTGATTAAATCAGTATAATTTTGTGCACAGGATTTCAATTCCATCTCAAGTAATGAGAGGGAAAAAAGCTTATGAGAGCATAGTCCATTTTCTATCATTTCCTACTACCATAAAACCGAGTTTTCAAATTGGCATTTTGTACTTGCAATTAGCAAGAATATGCCATTTGTCTAGACAACAGAGTAGCTGAATATCTGATGTTTCTGGCATTATTACGGTAGATTAAGAAAGCACATGACTATTTGTAAATTCCTTTCTAACATTTTTTCTTTCCTTCCCTTTCTCTCACTTAATTTCTCCCACCCATATAATTCCTGCTGTGTGTTAAGTTTCAGTTTTGGTAGAAAAAACCTGATTTTTTAGAGATATTTCATTATTATAGTGTGTGTTGGATCATGGGCAAGAGAGACTTCAGAAAGGATTATCTGAATTCTAAGGAAGCATAAATAGAGCAAGAGGTTCCTACCTTTTTTTTTTTTTGGTTGATTTGTTGCTTGGGATTTTTTTTTTAATTGTTTATTTTATATTTTTTATTAGAAAGCTTTAAAAGGAAAAAAAGGAACAATTAGAACCCCAACAAAGTATTTAAAAGTCAAGGTGCAAATACTGACACTGTACTCACCAGTTTACATTAGACTGCAAGTGATCAGGTCTTCTGCACATCTCCAATCACTTTTATTTAAAGCTATTGCTTCCCAGCTGAGACATGGTAACTGACCCTGGGCACATGCCTAATCTTTTGCAAATTCTCAGTAAAACAATTGCTAACCACTTCCATTTCTACAGCCTACTGGTATTACGGATGAAGACAGAAAAACAGTTTCTAATAAAGGATAAATATATGATTTAGGCAATATAAACTGAAAATTGCTGAAGACTAGAAGTAGATATGTACTTGCAATACACTCTTGTGGTTTATAGTTCTGGTATGAATGTAAACTGTAGCAATAACAAGAGTTGCTTTTGAGTATCTCATATTGATTTCAAGTAAGAAATATTCCATACTTTTCCCTTCAGAATTCACAACACAAAGGGTAGCTCAGACAGTAAGAACAAAGCTTCAGGTCCCTGGCTTCCTCAAAAATTACATTTTTGTATATTCAAAATGGCTATTTGAATAGTAAAAAGGCCCTTTCCCACTTTCTGCATTTTTGTCCTACTTATTTCAGAAATAGCCACCTTTTACAAAGAATTGCCAAGCTTGTTCCCCAGGGAAGTTGGTGGTTCACATGGTAAGACACACAGAGTTTTGGCAGAAGAGACATTTACATTCACTATATTCATGGTTACGAAATAGCATCAGATATCAGCCTCAAGATTTTGCTCTCTAATGCTCTTAAAATCAATGAGACTTTGCAGCGTGTAAAGAATAAACCACTTCTGAATTCTCATGTTCGTTTTATACTGGCAAAATTTTAGTAGAAGCAGTAACTTCTGCTTCATTCTATTTTAAACAAAAGACAACATGGGCTTTTGGATTCTTTATAACAAAACTCCCAAGTCTGCACAGTGCCTCTGTTACTGAGATCTACATGATAAGGAGATCATCTGAAATACAGCTGGCAACCAGCACTGTTTCTCAAGTACTCAAAGTTCCTAGGCAGTATGTTTGATGAAAAACACATTGCATGTTCATTTATCCCCTATGTCTATTTAAAATGTGAGATATAAACATCTCTACTAGAGAACAACTCAAAAACCCTATATCTGGTTTACATTTTTTCATCACCACAAGGACACTTCATTAGCTAATCCATTGTGGAACTGATTTTTAACAAAATAAGAGTAAATTCAATTTGTTAAGTTTAGTCAGATCATGTTATACCCTTCCAGTAAGTCTACCCCTACAGTTCTAGCTGCCTTGTATTATTATTTTCTGGTGACAGATAGGCTGCTGCAAATACTTCTATCATAATTAATCTGCTCCAAGGGAAAAAAAAAGAAAAAAGAGTTGAAAGTAAACTTCTAAATTGCTTGGTCCTGCACCTTACAGTGTGAATGGGTCCTTGCAGTTTTTAGGTCTATGAAGGTAAGACAAATAAGACAAAACAATTTCCCATGCAGTGACAGGGAAGAAGCAGTGTTTGATATGTCTGTGATGCCAGATAATAGTCATCAATACTAATGTAACAGTTTTGGCACTAGTTTGCTTGTCTTTAACTCTGCCTGTTGGCTACATCTATTATTTTCACTCTAATTATGCAGTATTCCCTATTACGTACTTAAATGAGAAAATAACCAGTCAAGCTCTCTCAGGGAAAATCTAATGAAGAAGAGAGTTCCTTCACAAATGAGACTTTTCCATGTCTTGTCTCTCACGTTATCTCATCAGCTGAGTCCTGCAGAATGGTAAGAATATTGAAAGACTTCTACTAGAGTTCAACAGAAATCTCAAAACATGAGGATTTCCAACCAGTTTTAAGCAGCATCCTTGGATGCTTCAAGTAATACCTAAGACTTGGTAAGTTTGTCAATTTGTCTATCAGTAGTTAGATACAGCAAAAGAAACTTAGCTCTGTGATCTTATTTTTGCACAAGACTTCATAAGGGACCACAAGGGCAGTAGGACAGAAAAGAATTGCCAGTGAAAAACCCCAAATATCTGCACAGAAATCATCTGTTTCTGGGTATGGCTAATGCAAAAGGTAGTAAAATATATTAATCCCGCCTTTTTCTCTACAGTTTAGAGGCCTTTGAGATGGCAGGGATAATCCTTTAATCAGTGTGGATACAGAGAATGGGATGTAATCCTCTCCTGAGAGTGCATACTTTTTCTATCAAAGATCTGAATCTGATCACTCCTCTCTTTTAGAGAGTGGCTGAAGGAGGCTGTTCTGCCAAATGGTATGAAACAAAATTGCAGATCAGAATACTCAAAAACTAATCCAAAACAAGTTAATCCCATTTTCAGAGACTGCTTGTGCATTGTCTCCAAGGCCTACTCTTCCTTGGAGCAAAGACTAGAATCCCCAAGTGATAAACTTGGTTACCAGGCTGAAGAGTAAGTCAAAGAAGACCTGAGGTGGGCAGAGATTCTGTAGTCCAACCATACTAGCTCAGAGCAGGCTCAGCTAGAGAAGGTTTCCCACGGTCCTGTCCAGCTAAGTGTTGAGAATCTCCAAGGATGGAGATTGCACAACCTCTCTGGGCAACCTGTGCCAGGGCTCAGGCACTCTGTTTCAATTTGTGCACATCACCTCCTGTCCTATCACTAAATACCACTGAGAAGAGTCTGGCTCCATCTTCTGCACAACAACAGTTTGACTTCAAGTATCCATACTCATGGCTATGATGCCTGCAAGCCTTCTCTTCCCGAGGCTGAACAGTCCCAGCCCTCTCAGCTTCTCCTCATTCAGCAAATGCTACAAGCCCTTAAGCATTTGTAGAACTTTGCTGGCCTTGTATTTCCATGTGTTTCTTGTCCTGGGAAGTTCAGCACTGGGCCCAGCACTCCAGATATGTCTCATCAGGGCTGAGTAGAGAGGAAGGTTTACCTCCCTCGGCCTTCTGGCAATGCTGTGGGACAAGCTGGACATGAGCCAGCAACATGTCCTTACAGCACAAAAGGGCAAAAGCATCCTTTGCAAAGCTGATTTCCAGCTTGATCCCAGCCTGTACTGGTGCATGGTGTTATTCCTCCCCAGGGACAGGACTTGGCATTTTGACTTTTTTGAACTTGGTGAGATTCCTGTTTGCCCATTTCTCCAGCCCATCCAGGTCCCTCTCAATGGCAGCACAACCCCCAGTTCTGTACCACCTGCAGGTTACATTCCTTCTTTACTTTTTCTCCAACCTACTACCTTAAATTAATTCCTATGGATTTCTAATGAGAACAGAGGAGTGTCACTCCTCAGAGCTGCCAGTAAGTGTGATGTAAGCATAGTCCTTTGGGGAGTAGCAGACAGGGATTTCAAGCTCCTCCTGATAAAAGCAACAAGGCAATGTCCCCAGCAATGTTCTTCACTTATTAGGTATCTTGCCTAAGAATAGGGATCTGTATTTTTCTCTCAACCATCTCTGGAAAGGCAGTGATCATACTTTTTGTCAGAGGATAGTTCACACATTAGGCAATTTTGAAGCATGTCTTGGCTGGGCCCTAGAAAATTCTTAATTTCTAGGTCCTGAATCCTTGAGAGATACATTCCAAATTGTATTGCTCAGACTGTTACAGCCAAAACTGAATTCAGGGAGCTTACCAATCAAATGGAATTATTTAACAAGCTTATATAACTTTAAAAATTATTCATACATAGCAACTACACCCTGACTTTGTCCTTTCAATCCAGCCTTACAGAGTTCCAAGAGTGTACAATATTCTCTGTCAAACTACTGCTACAAACTCTAGAGATGGGAAGAGAATGAGACAGATATTGCATAGTTATTTTATTTTAACACTCCCAGTCAGTCCATATCCCTGCAAATTAGTACAATTTATGCTGTACAAAAACCACTAGAGCTACAGATTTATATGTTTAAAAGTTTAAACAAGTAAGCATTTTTGAAAAATAAAAATAAAGAGTGCAAATTCTACTTACTACTGTCTTCATTTCTGCCAAAGCTATGTCAATATGTGAAGTACCCAAACATTCTCTCATTAATAAGCTTATTTGAAAATCTGAAATTCAAAGAATTATGTTTTGTTTTCATAAGTTAACAGTTAACGTGCTATCAAAAAACTCCTTCAGCTTCCTGCACTGCACGGATCTGACTGTACTTTCCATGATTTTGTTAATCCCAAAATGTGCCCATCAGATAAAATTTTCTATTTGGACAGCACTTCTTGTCTTTCCAAAGTTGTTCGTGAGTCTGGAACACAAGCTTTAAAATGCCAGGTTTGTAAGATGTCTCTTTATCTGAGTAAATGTGTCCTCAGTTAAAGAAATTGCCCCTTACACTTCAGAGATTACCTTAGGAGAAAACAGGAAGAAATTAAAGGTAAATGTGAGTGAACTACAATAACAAACTGAATATATTTCAAAGGTGATCTCAGTGCATTTAAAAAAATAAAAAATTTATAAATCACAGACCCTTTAATTAGAACAGTTTTCAGAGCCCCTTAAAGAATCACTGTAGGAAGCAGTTCACTCTGACTCTAAATTGCTTATTTCTTGCTGTCAAAAAATTATCAGTATTTATAGTTGCAAATGTAGAAACTTGCGCAATACTTCCTCTGTAGAAAAACACAATTAAATCTTTGGAAGTTCACAAATACACACTTCTGTGCTGTTTCACTTACTTTTTCTACTTTGATCACACTCTTTCTCAAAGGTGTATCAGGCAATTACAACTAGTTGTCATTTCACAAAGGCGCTACAAGATAGAGAGGAGGGTATTCAGTGGGCTTATTGCAGCAATATTTGTTCCTATTGACTTTTTTCCAAAATTTTCAAAATTTGGTTCCTCCAGGGAAAGCTTTTATTTGCCTTAAGACTGACGCTTTACAATGGTACAATGAAAGACCAACTTTTGTGCTGCAAACAGCTATGGAATTGTAAATGACTCCTATTCACCCAAGAAATGTTATGTTTCAATAATATTTAATCCCATGTAAAGGTTTAATGTGAAATCTTTAAAATGCATGTCCTTAAGAAACGTAATTCCTATCCTTCTCATGACACAAATTAGTGGGTTTAGAATAAAATCCATTTTAAGCTCATTAGTTTGCAAACCGTGAAATTTTTAAGATATTGTTTCTTGACATCTTTTAGTTATAAACAATAAAACAGAAGTTGATGATATGGCTGCTCTAGAGAAACTAGTACCTACTTTCTAAATGTTGTAATTTTTTCTGGGTCAGATATATATTGCTCATAAAGTCACAGAAAATAACAGTTCATATCATCAGTCATTTGAAAATACCAACAGTTTTAGTGGTGACACTACCTGTATATTGCATGTTTGCCCTGAGAATACATTTATGGTCTGAAGAAAATCTAGAGATAATGAAAGTGGTAGTAAATGCATTCTTATGAATGCTGCATACTTCAAACTAATCCCTTATTTATGGTGTGGGCCAGATCCAAGATAGTAGAAATGAAAATTAATAGGTATTTTTCTGGTAGGAAAATTTACTCCATTATTATGCACTGAATATCACAACAAAGAAGGGCTGTTTCTTTTCGGGCTCTCACGGTGAATTTATGAGACATTGGGCTGTCATCCTTAAAATTTTCAGATATACAAAACCAGGCTTTGCAATAAATATTTACATTTGGTTGTGGTTTTTTGCACTGTGCCTAATGAGAAAAAGGCTTTAAACCTTCAAAAACTGCAGAAGTAATATTTATTTCTTCTCATTTTATAGCATTCCTCTCTTTTAAATGCCTTTGGGAATTCCCAGCAAGATCAAATTTTAACATAATGGAAGATAAGATTTGGAAGCTGCTGTGGAAAACAGGTTACTAAGGTTACTAACCTGTGAACTTGTTTTCTTCCCAAGATCTTGTAGAGATTCAGAGGCTTAGGATATTTCTGGTCTCTTCAGTGATTATAGTTTGTAAGGAAATAATAATGGCTGTCTGAATAGATCTCATGTTAAAGATTTGAGTATTTAAAACAGTGGGTGATGCAAAATCTTGAAGTGAGCCTTGCATTTATTTATTTATTTATTTGTTACTAAAGTAAGCTAAGTTGCATCCATGTGAAGTTACTACTGAGAAATGGAAAAGATGGCAGTAAATGTAGCTACAGCATTCTCTTCTTTTTTCATCAGCCTGTAGAGCAAGACAGTCTCAGGATGAGAGAAGTGGCTTTCCCTGGAGTGCCCAGCTCAGGGCACTGCTACTTCATCTCCACAGGTTTCAAATTTCCACCATCTACAGCACTACAGGGGAGTCATATCAGGGCGGGCATGAGACAAATGTGTAACTTGGGTTTGTTGATTAGGACTGAAATTTGGATTCTTTGGTATTACAGTATGAAATCATTGCATCCATATAGAGAAGAGATATACACACAGTATTCCAACATGGTTTTCAGGCTACTATGCAAAAAGGGCTATGCAGTAGCTATCAGTGCTGTAAATCCTCTGAAGAGCAATAGTCTTAGCAAATTTAGTGAACTGCAATAAACCAACTTCATCTTATGGCAGCCTTAATACTTGATAGAAGCCCAGAGCACTGCAACAATCAAACTAGAAAAATCTGATCTCCTCTCTAGAGTGACTTATCTGGCAATGCTCAGAGAACCTGACCTAATTTGATCTACTCTTCTTGCGCCCATGCTAACATGAAATGTGACAAGAGTGCTTAAAAACTATTCCTGATAAAATTTCAGGGGGAAGGGGTGGCTTGTGTTCATATCCTACCTCATCAGCCCAGCCAGCAGCTCTACAGACTGAGCTGTCTTAGCTGGAACTCAAATGATTCATCATTTTAGAGACAATTATGATTTAAAGCATGCTTCTGTAATAGCTTGGAACACTCCCTAAGGCCTGTAAATGAGATGACTGTTTATAAATAAGAGTGCATATTGATATTGTTAATATTTTCCTTTTCTCTGAGAGATTTATGATAATAATTCCAAAACAGTTCATCTTTATAAAATACAGAAGAGTTTTGTTGAGAATAATAGATTGCTTTAAATTATTATTAAAATAATTAGAGCTTGCCTGGTCTCTACCTCAATTCAGAGCGGTCCTATAGGAGTTTATCAATCAAAATAACAACGAAGTTATCCCAATTGGCTGTTACTCAGCTTTAGTCATTTTAGAACAGCTGATGTCACAGAAAGGTATTTTTTAAAAATTATCATTACTTTTATACTAGCCTGCTTGCTAAGATATCTGTTACTGGACTGAATTTATATTTATGAAGCAGAAATAAAATACTGACTTTTAAAAAAATGGTTTTGCCTAGACCTGGTACAGTGTGATGTGATTGTACATGACACAATTGCAAATATAGGTATGATGTTTACAAGTCTCTCAGGAGAGTTTTGTTGCTCAGAAGTAGCACTGGTGAAACACTATTTTTGGAAGTGTTATCATATGTCATGCTTTTACCAGCAGCGTTCTTCTGCATGAGACTGGTGCTCTTGGATGAGTATTGTTAATCCGAGAAGCTTCAACGAGTGCTACAACCAATATGTGCTTAAAATAACCAGGACACAAGAGTTGCTGTAAAATTCTATTAATAAAATCATCAGGTAGAAATGTACTGATAACTCAAATTACAATCAGAATAAATACCAAAGAATTTAGAATGGAATTACATGGAATAATATGGAACAACAATGAGCAATAGAGCAACTGTTGCTTTGATGAAAGGGGAAGGATAGCAGAGAGCAGATTTAGCACTTTTAGCCTAAAGAAAGTGATAAGATTTATTAGGCAACCAATTATTTCCCTTCTATATAGTGGCTTCAATAGCTACTGAATCAGACACTATTTCAACACCACAGATATTTGGCTGATTGGCACTCAATATGCCAGCCTGGTAGGTATGTATAAGCAGACACCAGATAAATTCCAAACTCTGAAATGCAGACTCATACTTCATCTCTGTCAATGAACTTACTTTTTGATTCTGCTCTGCTTACAGTAAAACTTTTTCTGTGGTACATCTCAGCACAATGTAGCTTTTTGACATTTTGACTTTTTTCTAAGCGGGATGTAGACCTCTAAATAGGTTTTTCTCTTAAACTTCATGAAAAGCAACTGAGGAGCCATAGAAACAAAGGTCTCAGCATATACATACCTACTAGAGTGAAAGGGAATTGGTTATATAAGCCAACATTTTACAGTCCTTCCAAACTAAGACTAATAGCCAGATGTTCAAGAAACTTTATCATTAGTGCAATCAGTCCTGATGTCTTTGCTTTGTGGTACATGTGCTTGTTGCCTTTCTGGCACTGTATTTTATTTCCTGTAGGGCTTAAAAGGCTGCAGTTATATGGCTCTTTGTGTGAACTGATTTTGGTGCACACATTTTTAGGCTCGTTTCTTTTGATTATGATGCAATCTGAAAAGTGCCAGCACAGGAGTCTAACCAGTCTGTGCTCCAAATGCCTGGGGATTAGTGCTAACAGAAGTTGTGTGTGGGACTCACTCACAGTATCAGAGAACAGCCAAGCATCACTTCCCATTCATGACATTCTGCTGTGTTTGTCTTAGGGCATTTTGGCCTTACAGCTTCCATGTATGAAGTCATATCCACATGGAGAAATCTTCAGTTAAATCACCTTCCCTCTAAGACAGTAAGGAAAATGAACAGCAGAAGGGTTAGAGACTCTGAGAGCCCTACATTTAGCTGGCCTCTGAGTTTCAGCACATATCCCACTATAGCCAAGGATCACACAGGCTGAAGCCATAAATCAAAGGCAGTTTTATGAGAGCTGGCCAGTGTAGAAGCAGCATGCTTCCAGCAGGACAGAGCGCAGTGAGTGCCAGCCACCTGAGTACTACAGCTTGTTCAGCTGGAATGTGCAGCCCTGGCTGCATCCCGACACTCTCCTCCTGTTGTCTGTGCCAGCTACCTTCAGCCATTCTCGGTACAGACTTCTGACTGCCAGGAATGCGCCGGGACACAGCTTTACACACCTTGCTAAACCGTGGAGTCACATAGCCATGGTTGCTCCACACCAAGCTTTCATCTATCCTTGGCTTCAGAAATCTTTGTGGACCAGCAGTAGGGTTTCAAAAAAGTTTTGAAGCAGGGGAGAAGGTGATGAAATAATTTCAATTTCCAATCTGCAGTGATTGGCTTTCATCAAAGTCACTGACTGACAAATATTTATCAATATACATGTTTCATGCTAGAAATGCAAAGATGCTATCTATCTGCAGATGCATTTGTTCACAGTATTAACATCTTGGGACATTTTTACAGAGCGAGGGAAGCTAAAATAGAGATTATAAAGATGCCTCTTGACAAGGCAGGTTCTTGTTAATCTATGATCCCAGAGAGAACTGTAATTTCCTACTGACAAAGATAATATTCAAAGATCATGTGGTCTTTGTCACCTAACAAACTGTGAAGGGTGCTGATTTTACTTCTGCAGCAGGTATATTTCTTCTGTACTGTACAGCCTGAGGGCTTCACACCTGAGACCTTATAGTACTGCTCTGATAGCAGTGAAATGGACAATTTATAGTAGAGTCCATGGCCTCTCTATGTTAACTATGTGATTTTTCTATTGCTAGTCTGAATGGCTAAGTAAAGATCAAAACTGCTTGGGAATTATTTTATATTCTATAGAAAATAATTTTTTTTTAATCAAATACCTTTCTGTCTGTGCTTTCACTTCTAAAAATTTTCAGGCTTTTATTATTTTTATTTTACCAGCATTTTTCTTTTGTCTCTTTCTTTCGTCTTTCTGTATTTTCCTTTTTCTTGCCCCAAACTTGGCCTTGGCTCACAGACAGAACCTGTGCTAAGGGTTACAAGTAGGATTTACTATATACTTTTGGCAATAAAATTGGCCAGTCAAATCTAGTCCTCCTTTTTTGTAAAAATGCTAAACCCACATATAAAGTAATTACATTGAATTATTCCAGAGAAGTTTAATTCCATTTTCTGAGAGATAAGAGTGGTAGCAACAAACAATTTTAAGATACTAAGCCTTGAAATACTTCATTTTGGTTTGGAGTGGGAGGATGTTTGGTTTTGTAACAAACTGATGTTACACACTCATTGCAAACGGCTCCCAGTCCGACCATCAACTTTGAATGTTGCAATACAATGCTACTCCTAACTCTCTGAGCTCTGAAAAGATAATCAAACTACATTTTCATATTATTATACTGAAGTTTATTCTTCAGTGTGTTCCCTACTGAAGTGTGTGTTTAATAAGGAGGATGTGAAAGCGATAGTGAATGCCGAATGTTCCATTGCACTGGTGGCTTGCAATACAGCACTTTACCTCCTGGACATTTTTATACAGATTTTTTTTCTGTTAAAGAAATTATTTTTAAAACATTTTTCACTTTTAGTTTTTGTACTTGAATGTTACATTTACAACCAGTCTACCTTTTTAATATTTATCTTGCTCATCATTAAAAAAAAGTTGTATGCATAGACCAACTGAGGAAACAGCAACTACACTGAAAGAGTTTCTGTTTCTGTTTTTAAGGATATTTTGGTTTTAAATCTGATATCTACTTTTGGCTTTACTCAAAAGCCAAAAAAGCCTTTTGGGTAAAGGCAAAAGGTATGTCAGATCAGCTTTACCACTTGTGTTTTCAGTACTTTTTGTCATGCTTTTCTGTTTGAAATTGACTTTATTTTATTTGTTTGATTTGATAAGTTTGGATTTTCTCTAAAAGATGTTGTATAGTATCTCTGAAATTTTAGCTACTTCTAAAATGTAAGGTCTGATCTAAAAATAGGATTATTCTCATAAAATGGGATCTGAATTGAGGTTCAGCAGTAGCAAAGAGCAAACATGAAAAACCTTCCTGGGGTGCCAAGTGATTTTAAAGGCACTCAACTCAATGAACTTCGTATTTATCTTTCACGTTGCACCTGGGACCAAAGACTAGGTAACTTTTTTTCCTCTAAGAAAATCCTATAAGGATGCTTATATCCACAATATTTATCTGTCAGGTAGTTCCTGTAACCATCCCAGGCAGAGGATGCATCATCCCTGAAAACATACAAAGTCAGATTGGACAGGGCTCTGAGCAATCTGATACAGTTGAGGATATCTCTGCTCATTGCAGGAGCGTGGACCAGATGACCTTTAAATGGTCCTTCCAACCCAAACTGTTCTGTAATTCTATGATTCTATGATCACGAATGGTCCCTATTCTGAACATCCATTTTGATAGGACAAGGAATGAGGGGTAGAGTACATATAAATTCTTAGTCAGATGGTTGAATATTCCAAGAAGTTTGAAATATCCTGAGATTTGATTCCTGTTCTTAAAGAATAATTTATCCAGTGCCTATTTTGGTTAAAAAGCCAGTACAGTCTCACCTTGGAAACACTGAACTGTTCTGTACTTCTTTTTCCTGCTCTGCAGGTTATATAATTTCACTGGATAATTACAATATTATTTCTAATCAACATTATATTTAAAAATGTTCAAAAGAAAAAAAGATAGCATTTAAATTATATAGTGCAAGCCATTTGGGAAAATTACTAATTCTATAAGACATTCAGAATAATGAAAGCATTAAATGTACTGGAACACATATTTGTGCAAGAAAGACCCCTCTCTTAGAGTTGTTTTTTTGCCTTTCTAATGGAAGCATGGTAGCAAATGCAGAAGAGTGGTGAATTTTCTTAAAACACATAGAATGTAGCCATGCATATGGAGATTATATATAGACAGTATAGTAGATGGTGGTAAATGAACTTTCCTTGCAGTGGCAAACATCAACAAGAATGCTAATTAAAAAGAGTTTATAGACTTGTTGCACAACAGCATATGTGCAATCCAAGAAAAGCAGAGCAGACACCCGGCTACGTAGTGATCTAAGCTGCAGCGTGAAGGAGCACTTACGAGCAGCACCTAATCTGTTTATGAACTCTCAGAGCAAGGAGAATATAACAAGTTTCTTTCTTCTACATGATCTTCATGTAGATACTTTGGTGTGCATTCTGTTTTCATTGCTAAGTGATAAAAAGACATGTAAAAGCCCTTATTACAACTTTAACCTTGTTTTTTTAGGGAAAAAAAAGAAAAAACAAAAAGAAAAAAACACTCAGGCAAAAGTTCCTAGTAAAAGCCCTTTTAGTTTACACTAATGGCTGAACAAACACTGCAGAAAAACTGAGGCTTCTTCCAGAAGGAAATACACAGCAAATGAAGCTGGAATTGCTGAGTGGGTGACCACACTCAGCTGGCCACTTTGCTGCTTTAGGACATTGCTGCTTCAGCAGTGGCTACTGTTTAGAGAACCATTACTGAATGTATGAGTGAGAACAAAGAATTAATCTTGTTTTAAATTGGTATACTGGATTTGAAACAGCAGGAGTTCAGGAGTTGATTCATGAACAATAGTTTGACTACAAACAGCTAAAATTTTGTTCTATCTCACTATGTTCACTGTCATTGTTGCCTTTATGCTGGGTGACATATAAAGCAAAACTGAATAAAACAGTATTATTTTTTTTGTAAAAGCATGCAACAGAGATTTACCTCAAAGAAGCAACCTCACAGTGACCCAAACTGCAGATCCCAGAGACTCACACTGGTACATAACATTTATGACATTGGCCATACTAACACAAGCGGCCATTCACCTATATGTTATTCTGTTGTTGAAAGACTTACTTTAACACAGTGTTGTCTTTTTTCATGTGTTTGATCTATTCTAAATGTTTTGTATCAGCCTGTAGAAATGAAAACAGGGGGTTTTGCTATGTATTGAGTAGTAGATGAGCATTTGGAAGAGGTAAGAATATTTACTACAGTAAATATTGAATTAGTTTGTATAAAGTGCTAGAAAAAAACTTGCATGAAGTAAGAATAGTGTTATTGTTTATAAGCCACATTGAAATAGGTCCAATACATGAGAAATCATGTTTGGGATTCTGGCATCCAGTCAAAAACTAGTGTAGAGCACATTGCAACTCAGGAAGGGTTCTATGAAACTAATGTAGCTACATCCATGAATGATTTTCAGGACTCCTTTTGGTACACTGATATACAGCTCATTCAGAAATCTTGGAAAACTAGGGCTTAACTAATAGCTGAACAGGAATGGTTCTCTTTTTTGATGCTTTTGTCTTCAGGTGGACATGAAAAATTGCAGGACTTCCTCATCTTTGAGTGAATAAACAGATGCACACTGATTATACCAGAAAAAAAAAAAAATAAAAGGAAACAAAACAACTGCATGAAATTTATTTGAATATTGTCCAAACAAAGGCTGTAAAATCTCATCCGGAATATATTTTGTTCTCAGGAAAAATCCTTTATGGCTAATTACCAAAGACCATGATCTGCTTCTTCACTTGAGGAGGAAATTTTTTAAGGCTTTGCCCATTATCACTCTTTGAAATGTATTTTTCTTCCTGTTGTGCTAGAATATGCTCCATGTATCTTTGCAGAATTAGGTCTCTGGCTAACAGGATGTTTCTTTAGTTTTTGTTGCCATGGAGCTGCCTCTGCCTATTGAATTCACCTGGGCAGACTTCTGATGGCACACCAGAGCTGATGCAGCCTGTCTCTAACCTGTATTCAGTGACCACAGAGTTTCCCAAATGCCATAAGGAAAAGCAGTTCTGATCAGATTTCCTATTAAGGGATTATTTTAAGTAATACTAAAGATTTGGTTTTTTATGGATGCTTTGTGGGATCACTGATGGCCTGAAACGCCCTCCTCGAAAGAGCAATGCTTCATCACTTTTGTTCCTTGCTGCCTTTTTCGGAAATACGCATTCAGGAAACCAACCCAAGAGTGAACATGGATGCATTTCACCATGGCTTTCACCAGGACCAGCAGCTCCTGTGCTGCCCACTGGAATAGTACAGAGTGGTTTGATTTTTAAAGTCCTGGGTGGCACAGGCTGGGACACCAATACATTAGCTGTTGCTTTTAGTAGATATGTAATTTTAGAGGTTGTTCTTTTCCTATTATTTTTATAAGTGTAATTCCATCATGAAGAAAAACTTAAAAAAACCAAACAAACCTATTCCAAGCTATTTCTCCTACAAAATAGACCAGGGCAAATTTGAAGGGAAATTTGTTTTCTTAGCATCTAATGATATAAGGAAACCATAAAGATTTGAGAAACATGTCATAGGAAGTATTTGAGAGTGTGTTTTAAAATACATTATTTCAAAACACTATAAAAGTATATATTTAGTTTCAAAATGTGTAGTACATTTGATTGATACTTGCCACTGTTTTCTTCTTTGCACGTGACTGGGATCAAAATGCTGCTATTAGGCTTTTGGCAATTTTTTTCTAGAGAAGTCATATGGGATACCATTGCAATGTTACAATAGAAAATTATTATGTCAGTACTAACTTGGTTTCTAGGTTTTTGAAGGACACTTCAAGGACAGTTGTCTCAATAAAATTCAGGGCAGCACAGAGTCAGAGAAGATGGTGAAACTTTATGCACCATTTCGTGTTTTAGGGGCACAAAGGTTTCCCTTGAAAAATTTTCTCTGGAAATAGATAAGATGGTTTTGATGGCAATTAATTGACTGTGGCTATTATAGCATTTACATCACAGTATTGATGTGAATGCTGATATTTTATTTCTCAGAATAATTTTTCTTATAAAACTTGAAGGGTGCTTTATTGAAAATCATTTTCTTACAAAATGAGAACTTCAATTTTGGCAAAGATTGGGTGAAAGTTGAGTAAAAGAGGCTTAGCAATATGTGAGAAAAAGGAGGAACAAACAAAAGCTTGAAGACTTGTCTTTCCTTGCCTGCTTTTGCTGCATAAACTCAAAGTACTTACCAAAAATTACTTTTCTGAAATCAAATCAGCATTATTCTGCAGTAATGTTCTCAAAACCAAGCCCTTGCAGTTTGATGTTTATAGCTAGGCTGCCTTAAGGGTTGGTGTGCTGCCAGGAAGGAATTTTTCAGCCCTGCTCCGAGTTGCGTATCCCTGCTGTCTCTCCTTCCCCTTTCACCCTGGCAGTTGCACTACTCAGTCTTCATGGCAGGATGGCTCATAGAGACAAAGCAGCAGATTTACCCTATGGAAAGGTAATTAATATTCTGCTACATTTTACCTTTAGTTCTGGAGTGGAGTCCCTCATGCTCCGAGAGCCAAGCAGTGTGCCATGGAGGATCAGATTAGCTCAGCCAAGGCAAGGAGGAAGGGAAATGACATCTGGCAAATGCTCACTGTTAAAACTGACTTGATGGCAACATGGAGCGGTGCCATCAGCGATTTGCACTTCAGATCTGTGAATGTATAAATTGGCAAAGAATTTCAGTACTCTCAGATGTATTAACTCTGCCAGCAGCCTTGGTAATGATGAGTTAACTGTCAACCACGTTGATGGTTTTGCAATCCTCACACTGACTAGAGGTTGTCACTGTCTTTTCTTACACCATTTATTCTGAATGAAGTTTTGCCTCAGTGCCACAAATAAATGATTGTTGGGTTGAAAAAAAAGCCTACCCAAAAGTAGAGAAGCCCAAACTGAGCACAGGACTCAATGAAGGGTGGAGAAAAGGCCATCCTCAAGGAGGTGAGGAGAGCTTGGATGCTTGTCCTTGGACACAGGCCACATGATTTATTAAAATCTGTCTCTCATGTCACTAACTCACATGGGCTGAGCATATTTGTCGGTGAGAGTGCTATAAAGCCTTTTTGTGCTCTTGTGATTCAAGTATTTAATAAGAATGAAATGATGCTATAAATAGGAACACCATAGTTGGTAAGGACTGGGGATACAAAAGGAGATATGCAATCTCAGTTATGACAGGAGAGCAATGAAAAAGCAAAGAAAATATCAACTGAAACCAGCAACTTCTGCAGAAGTGCTTAATCAAACATGAACTTTGTATACAACCCATCGACAGCAGATTTGCCTCTCACAAAGTGAACAGCTTGCGAGCAGGAGCGTGCCTTTTTTGGTCACGTTTTGCGAAGGGCTGAAAATATGTGCTTAGTAGGTGTTGTGGCTTTTTGAAGTATTGCGAGCCTTTCTGTGCATTAAAAGCATTTTTGCCAGTGTTTATATCTTGCTCCTATCTCCCATCATGCGGAAACCTTCCTCCTTCCAGTCCTGTTTTCTCCTGAATACATTGTAACAATATCAATCAGGACTGTTTTTTGCCGCATGGCGTCTATATCCAAGAATAAAGCATAATAAACACAAGCTGGGAAAATGGATCAGTTCATTAAATCCAGCCAGGTGGTGTTGTGCTCTGATACAGACTGATAACGGATTCAAAAGTGAGCCTGTCTGGAGTGGTTTTGTTCAGACTTGTGTGAAAGATAAAGTAGAAAAGTAAGAGGAATCCCTTCAATTCGCACTTGTGACAGGCAGCTTCCAGTTTATCACCGAAGAAGATGAACTATGTCTGTTTTGAGATACTAAAAACAGGTAATCAAGTGAATTCTTCTTTTCACAATATTGAATTTCTGGCTACAATTCATTTTAGGTAGGAGGTGGCAAAGACTAATAGATGGCCAGCATTTCTTTTTAAGTGGAAGTCCTAAAGAAATTGTCTATATCAGGGCTTTAAGCATATGCTCAGTTAGAAGCTTTTATTAGTTTCATAAGAATAATTGTAAGCTCACTGGTCTGTATTTGTGCAAGTTTCTAATGAAGTCCCTTGGGTCTAAGTTACTATCTTTTAGCTGCATTTGCACAAATATCAGCCAACCCTCCTAGGCCTATTTTTGCACATTCAGGTGATAGTTATAGGCTAAACCAAACTTGTACGTGCCATACATGGCTACAAATGTTAGGACATGGTGCTGACACCACATTCTTATACTGGTGGTAAAGAACAATTAAACATGCAAAGTAATACAGCCCACCTTGCTCTAAAAGAACATCTAAACTCTCATGCAAAAAACCCAGCTATTTTTGGCACCCAAATCAGGTTATCTTGTTTTTCAGCCTAAGCTTTTTGGGGTTGTTTTTTAAAAGAAAAAAAGCCCTATGAACAAAACAGCTTGTGTTTTCTTCTGGTTTTCTAATATTTACTTGTTTATAAAAATCCAAATAAGCATGCACAACACCTCTTCATTGCAGATAAATGTGTAAATAAATGCAGCAGTGTGTTTTTCTGCTGAGAAGGGGTTAGACATACCAGGTTGCTTTTCCCCTTGAGAAAGAACAAGCAATTTAGAATCTCTGCACATTGTTTTTACACATTGACCCTTATCCTGGAGCAGATGGGGCCAAAAACAGCATGCAGAGGGATGACTGCATGCATATGTGTTCGGCTGAAGGATTTTCACTGCACATTTCAAGGTTAGAGAACTTGGATTAACTGCTAAACAAAAGGATTGAAATGGAATAAGATACTCATAATTATTTAATTATTTTTCAATGCTAATCTTCTAGCCACTCATTACATGAAGGCAATGAATGATAATTGCTGCTAAAGAACTGTTGTGTAGAATGTTTTTCCTCATCAAGAAAAACCAAACAAACTTACTAAAAGTTCAGATGTTATTTGTGTGTGTGTGGCGTGGCGGGGGGGGGGGGGGGGAGGGGGGAATGTCTTTCCTGAGTCTGCTTTCTACAGACCCTATATGTGTGTACTTAAAATCAAAAAGCAAAATCATTACCATTATATTTTTATAATGGAAAGAAAAAAAAAGACAAACTAATCACAAAAAGGTGTAAGACTGAGCACACAGAAAATGAACTTCAATTGATATATTCAAGCTCTAATTTATAAGAGAGTAGAAGTACTCTTTCAATCCAGATTCACAATTTATGGTTTTAGAAACCGTAATGTTTCAAAAATGATCACTACTATTCTTAAAGAAGGATGGTATACTTAAAAAAATGCTGTTATTTATACATTCTTTACCAAGTGAAAATCCAGAAGGCAATATGAAGGGCCACTGTTACATGATTAAGCAACTTCCACTCCCTTCTCTGTGTGAGAGAGAACAGGCAATCCCTGACAGATGCCTGAAAATCTACCAAGTAAATGTACTGAATCATGGTGGATCGTCAAGTGCCTTTCCTAGACATGGTTCAAAACAGAAGAATAAATTGTTCCAAAGCTATAAGGGTGTTAGAAATTCAAAGCCAACATCTTTCAATAATAATATGCCACCTAGAAATCATTAACAGGAATACTGTGTTTAGGTTTTTTAGTAAATTCCTTAATAATGATGATGGTCACAAAAACAATCTAATTTGTAAGTGACAAAGCAACAACTGCTTCAAGGCCCCTACTAGAAGGTGAAGTATGCATTTTTCACACCAAATGTCTAAAAAGAAAACATCTTTTTGGTTATTGCCACTTGAAGAACATCTGGAAGCAGTCCAGGCTCCAGCATCTTTATAGTTTCAAGATCGCTGAGCATCTCTATTGAGCTACTTGAATGAAAGTTAAGCAATAAAGCTACACTTTCACTTTAAATTAAGGTTCTGTTTTGTCATTGACAACAACTTAAAAAATTCTAGAAATTAATTTTGAAATTTTGTCTTCAAAACTAAATATGAAACTTTTTGGACAAGTGAAAGTTCTTCAAACCTCAGAGCACTTCCACTTGCAGAGAAAGCTAATTCCTTCACAAAAAAAAAAGAGCAGTTCCTGTAAGATTTTCACTATTCATATGAGAAAATCCACAGGGGTAAGCTAATTCAGAAAGGAAGCTGATTAGCTATTATGAAAAATGAAATAAATCAGCCATGCAATCTGGACAGCTTGAAAGTACTTCTTGAAATTGATCTGGCTTTTGTGCTGGCTTTGGTTTGCTGGCTTCTTTTCCTGAAAGTGACTTTTATTGCTTTTAGTAATGGCTGTGATTTTAAGTATGTGACTTCAGGCCAGTCAGTTTCTAGACTGAGTTTTCAGTGTTTACAATCAGCTGGTAAGAGATTTCACAAACCACCACAAAGTGATTCTGAAAACGTAAGTTTCCCTCTCATGCTGCATGGAGCACAGCTAGGTCCCATCCAGTGAAGATAAAGGAAGGTAACAAGACTACAGGTAGCAGCCCACTGTGGGCTTTATGGGGTCAGAGGGTTTAGTCTCTGTCAGGACAGTCATTAAGTTGGCTGTCACAAAAATAATCTGTCATTCATAAATAATGACAGATCATCTCAGAGGTGGAGGGTGATTTTCCCGATCAGTTTACGAACGGGTCTTTCAAAAGCCTCCTGGGGGTACCCGATTGCACGACTGAGACTGTGCGGCTACAGGTTATATAAAATTAGACAGTGGGCTTCATCTCACACATTCCTTGTTGATATGTGCACGGGAACCTCCAAGTACAGGCAAAACCCCTATCAAACACGAGAGACCTATGGAACTTTCTCTGTGGAAGTGCCGGTTTGCTCACTAAAACCAGAGGTTTTGCTCGATGCGGGCTGAGGCAGGCGATGCCGTGCGGCCAGGGTCCAGACGTCCGGCAGGGCTGAAGGGAAAAGCAGGGCCTGACCGCACCCACCGCACCCCGGTCCGCAGCCCCGACTCCGTTGCTCGCCGCTCGGCCGCGCTGGGTGCGACGGGCGCGGCGCCGCCGGCGCTGCCTGAGGGAGCCGCTCGCTGTCACTTTCCCTCTTCCCCACGCGCCGCCCCCTGCCCTCCCCCGCGCCCGCCGCCGGCGCTGCCCCGTCCCCCAGCGCCGAGCGCTCCCCGCCGGCAGCAGGCAGGGCAGGGCAGAGCGGAGAGGAGCGGAGCGGGCAGGGCAGAGCCAGGCTGGGCAGGGCCGGGCTGGGCAGGGCCGCCCGCCCGCTCCTCGGCATGGCCGGGCGCTGAGCGGCGCCCGCCGACCCGGCTCGGCTCGGCTCAGCACGGCTCGGCTCTGTCCCGCCGAGGGGCTCGGCGCCCAGCCACCCGCTCTCCTCGCCAATGGTCCAGAGCGACATGTCCAAATCGCCTCCCAGCCCGGCGCAGGAGGTGCAGATGGAGCTGCTGGACAACCCCCTGCCCGCGGCGGCGGCAGCGCAGGTACCGCGGGGCTCGGCCGGGGCGGCGGCAGCGGGGCGGGGGCGCGGAGCAGGGCGGCGGGGCTGCCGGAGCTCCCCGTCCTTCAACTTCGGTCACCGCCGTCGGAAAAGTTTGACGGCTCCCCTAAGACGCCCGAAACCCCTGTCTTCGCCCCCACCCTCAAATGCTGTTTAATTACATACATGGGATGCTCTGTGCCGTAGAAGCATCGTAAGTCAAAAGAACCTTGCGGTTGTTTGGAGGATGAATATGTAAGAATACGTTGCTGTTAAGCTGCTCTTCTGTACATGTATTACTCGCAGGCTACGGCTATTCTTCCCTGCTCCAGTAACCTGTTGTTTCTGTACCTGATGCTTACCACACACAGCTGAAACCTCCTTCGTCTTTTCCACGGGCTGGTGACAGTCTGTAGGTGAGGGAAGGCGACTCACGCCAGTAGTTCATGAGGAATTTTGGGGAGGCTGAAGGTGTTGAGCATGCTGCAGATTTAAGCTGCTCGATTTCCGTGCAGAAGGTGGTTGTATCGTCATCTCAGAAATTTTAACAACTCAGTTCATGTGCACAGTGTTCAGGTGGATGTGTGATGAGAAGGAGGCAGGGTAAGGCACACTTAGTAAAGACTTCATAATTTGAAAGGTTGTTTCTGTTTAATATATGAATGTTGCATAATCTTCGAGTTTGCAATAGTTGGCTACAAAGACTTCAGAGTGCTGTTTTTAAACCCAGTAAAAGGGTGGTAAAATCTGATTGTGTGCATTTCAGATTACAGACGTGCGTGGTCTTGTTAGGACAGAGGTTTTTTTCCCTTTGGGGTGCAGTTTTTACTGCTGCTGCCAAAGCTATCTCTGATGCCTTGTTTGAGAAGGTGGACCAGCTTCATCCCAGAAGTGCTGGATTGACAGAGGAGAATGCTGTCAGTCTGTCAACAGTCTTGGTGATTGATCTTACCCAGGCCTGGTGACAGCAGAACAAAATCCAGGCACTGAAGCAGAGACTAGGTGAAACTAAAGAAGTGTCTCTTTGGATGTGAATTTGTCTGTAGCCTCCAAGCACAGAACAGACATTTCAGTAGGGCCATATGCTTTGCCAGCTTCTCTAGAAGCAGTGGCAAGGGAGCTAATTTCTGACCTACAAATCTCCCCCTTTTTATATCTTTTCAGCCCTAAGCATAGAATCAGCAACTGTCAAATCATATGGTGCCTCTCTGCTGTGGACAAATGTCAAATACTGATCATAAAATCGATTTCTCACCCCTTCTTTTTACTAGGCTTAAAGAACCTCTGTTTAGAGAGGAAGAATAGTTTGCTAACACCCACATTATTTATGTTTCAGGTAATGCATTTATGTTCTGTTTTATAAAACAGGTTTCTGAACATTCACAGACAAAAAGATTCACTTTTTAAGACAGTAATAATGCAGCTCTTTGGCTCAGGGATGATTTTAAGTTTTTGGAATCAAAGTCATCAGTCAGAACAGGAATCATCTTCTCAATATGTACTTGTTTTAGTCATACATAAACCTTTGGTATAGAGGAAATAAGATTATGGAAACAAAAGAGCCCTTTGTCTGTATAATAATACAAGTTAATTACTTAGCAAGCACTGCATTTAGAGACAATTATTTTGATTTGGATCTTTGTTCCATGAACATTTAAAAAAAATCTATATTGTAAAATCTTGCTGCTTTAGAACACACTCCCAGAGAAGGGAGGCTTAATGAGGACATGTGAATCATCAGGTAGATTGCCTGCAGGTACTTCAGTTACGTGTACCACTATCTTTTTCACTAAGATACTTGAATATCAATCCTAGAAACATTTCCTGCCAAATAATCTGTCAGGAAAAAAAAAACAACAACCCAGCACGCGAGCTTATGGAGTGATGTCACTCCTAAAAGTGTTCACTCTGAAGTGCTTCTTCTGGGAATTATGCTTTAGTGAAGTATTATTGAAGAGCTTTTGTAGAGTTGTAACAAGTATCAACACTTCTCTTATACAAGAATTTTACTTTTGCTGAGATTTCTCTTAACCTATCCTAACATCCTGGTCAATATCTTGGATTGTGCCTGTCCATCCATTTTGGCCAAACTTGTCACCACGTGGCAGAGGAGTGAATGTAGTTAGCACTCTAGAAGTAGTTCACTTAAAAGGTAGTTAAAGATGTGAAATATTGTCATACAGCATCTGTGTAAAATCTATTTCTTATTTTCATAATGCATTTTCCTAACAAGATCTGCAAACCAAATAAAATCTCTTTGGGTGCTGATCATGACAGTAATACTGTATTTTTTCCTGGGAACTTCTTTGCAATTGTGACAAGATATTGGTGTATTTTTCTGTATTGCCTAAAATTCTGTGGCTTTTAGGTCCACATTACTGTAGAAACATAGTCCTAGTTATATATAGTTCAGTGTGATCTTGGTCTTAGATTGCGTTGCAATATAGTTTCAGATGTCCAGTTTTTTCCAGGCAAATCTGCATGCTAACAGTTACACTGTGGACTTATTCACAATGTCCAGGTATATGTCAGTGCAAAGTGGTAGTTTTAGGTGTGGTCCTTTTGTAATAAAATCAGCATTTGGTTTTATGAAATCGTAAAAGAAGCAAACTGTTCAAATGTATCAGTGTTTGGTGATCAGTTTTTTGTTTTTTGTTTTTTTTTAATCAACTGCAGTCTTCTTTTTAGTTCTTTATTTCAAGAACCCCTTTATTTTAGGAATCCAAATTAGTAGAATATTCAGTTTAATAATTTTAATTAACCCAGATACTAGTCTGATTTTTTTATAATACAACATAGCATATTAATGTCTTTCATGGTAACTCTCAGTCTCTTTTCTTTTTTCCCCTCCCTCCCTCCCATGTAATTTTCTTATGATCCTACTTCAAAGTCCCTCAGTCCTCAAAAATCATTAGATTCAATTTCTATTGCTGTTTTCTCATCATAAAGCTTCCTGTGCTGTGCATTAGGGAACGTCATAGCAAATCAGATGAGTAAATTACACAAAGATTTTTCAAAGAAAACATAATGAAAACTTCTATCAAGCAACTACAGACTACCTTGTGGAGGGAGAAGGTATCTTACACTGGATGAATTCTTTCCTATTCCTCATTATTTTCCTCCTGTTCTTTTTCTTGCCTGCTTATGCATCATCTGTCAGTGCACGTCCTAACAACCTGACACATTTTAAGTGAAAGCAATTCTCTTCTTGATTGTTTTCTTCAGCTCTTTCACCTGCATTTAGATTTCCTCTGTTACATGGTACTGTTAAGTGCTTCTGCCTTCCAAGTCTAAAGGTTTCATCATCCCTGGAGTGCTTGGCTTGTTTTCCAGCTTGCATTGCCAAGGGTAAACTGAATGCATGAGGCTAGGGGACAGGCTTGTTCAGTTTTCCTTCTGCATCAACTACGATTGATGTTAAGGTGAGTTTTAGAGTCATGTGCATGTGGTGATTCCAGAAAATCAGCTTAGTTGCAGGCCCTTACTCTGGCTGTTGTCCTTCCTGAGTTTCCAGCTACCTTCTCAGTTGTATAGCACCATCCCTTCACTGCCTGTCTTGTGGTAATGAGGAATGGAAAGAACATCCAGAGATTTATTCTCAGCAGATTAATCACACTGCTCTCTGCTGCTTTCAGCTGAGCTGATTTATCACAATTCATACTGTGTTTACCTGTTCTTCAAACAAACATTTTGCAACCATGTATTTCCCAGTACTGACTTGGAAGAATACTTTGTAAGCCATAAACGAACAAAATTGATATCCCTTTGCTTACTTAATAATAACAATACCCATTCATTATAGAGGTATGGAAGGTTTTACTCTCCTCTGGCAGCATCCCTAGAAGCCAGATCCAATGTGGCAGCAATTCAGTGGAGCATATACAAATGAAGAAGAGATAAAATCCAGTTCCATTCATTGGACTTCCTCATGGCCCTCAGCAAGGGGTAGTGCTTTCTCTTCAGATGTGGTAATCTCCTTTCAGTGTTGTATTCCTTACTGACAAAAATAAATTTTAATACACCGTCACTGAAGAAAGCCTTTCAGGTTTCAGTTATTACTTTCCTGATGATTCTCCTCTGCTCTTTGGGTGTTTTTTCCATTACCCTGTACTCAAGCAGTGAAAGGTGATTTTGCATACTCACCTCTTCCAAAGATATTTTCCACTCGGGTATTATACATTATCAGCATAAATGGGATATAGTAGTTGTTCTTTGCATTATCCTAGAGTGTAAAATCCCTCTGAAACAGTTCAGCGCTTTCAGTCCTAACTTATTTGTGTATCTGGTAACCATCTTCTAGAGGCAATCTCTGGTTTTGTCTTGTTTTGTATGTACAGATGAAAAGTTCCTGTGCTATTCCAAGGCTGGAGTCTCAGTTACTTTTCTTCTGCTTCTTTTACTCAGTTCTTTCCTGTGCCAGGATAGAAGACTTTATAAATCAAGGAACCTGCCTCCAAGGGCTTGCCTTGGTCTCTGTCCTCAGGGTAGCAGACCCTTAGCAGAGGGAAGCTGCCTCATAGTTGGCTGTTGGTCCTGCAGGCATCCTTCTGTCACAGTCGGATTTCTTTGTTTGCTTGTGTCAGTGAAGTACAGAAATCTGTGGAGAGCAGGTGGGGAGGTACAGGCATGTGGCCTACAACTATAGTTGCCAGTTTTCAAAGGCTGCAGGAGGCACAGTGGGGTTTGGGCATGAGCTTCAGCACCTTCTGCTGTTGTGTGCTCCTGTTTTGCTGAGTTGGGAGCTGACATCTTCATCACTGGCATTACAAATAGATGTGCAGCAGGTTTGCGCCAAGGTGGGTTTCCAAGCCACTGGGGAGGAGGAGAGCCAGCCAAGTTCCCAGATTCTTGTCTGGCAGGTGGAAACTGCCAGATGACCTGGTCTGAGGCCAGGGTGAGAGCACTGGGAGATGGCTTACAAGTATAGGAACTGGTGAGAATAGGGCTGTTTCTAGATGCAGTGTTGGCAAGGCTTTATCACAGGCCAGCAGAAAAGAGCATCTAAGATTTAACCATTACAGATTGCTTGGCAGAAATTAGTTTTCTTTCCTTTTAATGGGGAAAAAGAAGCATCCGTCAAATACTTATTTATGTATTATATTTGCAAGTTTTGAGAAGTAAATTATTTGTGGAGGCTTAAGGATTTTGTTTGGATGGATTTTTGTTTTGGTGTCGGTGTAGGATTTTATAAATGATTGTGAAATGGACTTTGCAGACTCATCCCTGTAGCTTGCGTGAACTTGATGACTGTATATGGAGATCCTCAATTTGATAGGGTTCCTGATAGGAAGTCCTGTTATTTCTGAGTTTTGTCCCAATAGCAAATGTTACTTGTTTGGAAAAATCCAGGTTTTGAGACCTAAGCTGGGGATTCTTTTCTGCTATGGTAACATGAGTCTGTGCTCCTCAGGCAACTTCTTTGCTGAGGGTATGTCACAGACCTGACTTGGTGTCAGTGACTCTACTGCCTAAATCATCTGTGCCCTTCCTTCATGAGACCAGTTTTTAAGGGTTTACCTCTGCCACCTGCCATCAGTCTCAATGACTGGTGCTATTTTACCTGTGACAGATAGGTAAAGTTCAGACTCATCCTTTTTATAGTCCTCACCACTGCTTTGCTATAAAATACCATTAGAGTAGTTACTGGTGAAGGGCATTTTAAGCCTCTCACTGAACATCACTTCCCTGGTTGTAGATAGTTGGGAGTTTTAAATGTTTTATATTTCCTCTTCCAGATGATAGTATTTTGCCTACAGGGATAAACTATGCCTTCTGCTTGTCATGTGTGTTACAGGATTAAATGTTACAGATGCATGTTTTTTATGTGTTGAGACAGAACCTCATTAAAATTAAAGGATTTCACTGAGCAGCATTGATCTCGTCTGTTTACAATAACAAGTAATTGTATATAAAACTGTTAATTATCAGAAAACTGCTATGTATGCCTTTAATGCTTCATATGATTCCCACATTTCATTTGATTACATGGGTTGAATAAAGGTTGTACAATATACTTTCTAATCAGAGTTGGAAAGCAGAGTCTTTCTTTGCTTTGTTAAAACTTGGTTGATGAAATGTTTTTTACAAAACTACCTTAGTTTGTTTTTGGTTTTGGTTTGTGGTTTTTTTTGGTAAGGTTTCATGTTGTTTTCCAGGTATTTTATGAAGCTTTAGAACATAAATGTGTGTATTTTATTTTTCGTCTCTGGCAACTCAGCCAATTTTAAAAGAATTTCACACATCTGACTAATAAACGAAGCTACACTTTTGGTCTTGTAAACACATGTATATGTAACTTTATGTTTGTGTAAGATGTTCTGCTAAAATTCATGAGAACATTACTGTCAGCAAACTTTTTATATAAACAGGCTTGTTCACAGGGCTGGAGTCAGTTGTATTCAGATCAGCTGGGGAAAATTATGGTGTGCCAACCCTGCCCTGCTGGGTTTTGAGGTTGCCACCACTGGGCACTGGAGACATCACTGGGGTGCTGAGGCATTTGCTCTCTGGTAGTTGTTCTGTTAGGTACAGCTACCATATAGGTTAAGAACACTGCCCCGTGTTGCTGCTTTTACTGGCCAATGTCCTCATGTTGTGATTCAGCCCTTTATTTTTAGCTACCTAATTGCAGCCAACTGCTGCACAGAACACAGATAAGGGAATGAATTTTAGCATGAAAATCACAGTAACATATTGGGGAAAAATGTTCTTTTTTTTTTTTTCTGAGAATTGAAAGTACCTGATAGATCATTACTTTTTTCTTTTTTTTTTGGTCAAAGGCCTCCTTCTTGCATTAAGATCTTATGGAAAAAATACACAGGCATTTCTGACTGTGGGAATAAGCTTGAAAGGTGTGGAAGACAAAGGTAGTCCCCGATTAGCATCGTTTAAAATAATGAGAAGAGTCATCGTATCCCAGTTTTCCCACATACCAAAGTTGTCCCCCTTTTCTCTGACTGAAAATTGGTCTGTGCGAAGAGGCAGGTGTGAAACTGACTCTGCCTACAGTCTGTAGCCACGGCCTGCCATCATGTCAACAGGTTTTTTTGTGTTTAAAGTTAGTATGTAGCTTATGCTTCTAAATAGTTTTCACTTACAGAACACTAGAACAAGCACTATGATACTTAAAATAAATATTGTAGAAACTGGAGACAAATACAAAAAATGTGACTGTGAAAGAGCATATGTGTACATTTTTTTAATTATCTCCTTGGGAATTACACAATATTGTACTGTACACCATTTATGAAATTGCCTAGTTAGTGTGATCCTCATGTAGATGCATTATATGCTTTATAAATGTTAGAAATTCTTCATTTTTTTGTAAGTATATTTCTATATTCTTCCACAAAAATTGTAGGAAAGGAGTTCAGAATGTTTGTGGGTAGCCACAGTCTGTTAACTCAATAGGAACCATTCATAACAGGTAAATTTTGATCTAAAGATGTTGTTTTATTTGTAGAATACTGCTGTGTATTTACTGTACTTTTTGTGTATTTTAAGTACTTTAATACTATATTAGGTGGAAGAGTATATTAATTATGTTAGGTGGAAAAAGATGGTTCTGATAAAACTGTCTATTATAACTGGAAAATATTTTTAACAATTTTCTTGTAACAGTGGTTCTAATCTACTAATTTTTGCTGATCTAGGAAGACCATTCTATTACCAAAAAATTCTTCTATTATAAAAGGTTCCTTTTAGAAATGCAACCATGTAAAACTATTCCTGACTGAAATTTAATTTTGTACTTTAAGACCTGCTGGGTTACTGTCCTAGACTCATCAGAAAGTCCTATTTTCACCCCTATAATGTGCAGCATGCTGTTTTTGTTATAGTTCTACCCTGACCAGCACATGTAGAATCAATTGGGGTGCCCTTCAGAAATTTCTTACATGGCTGTTTTGTGGTTTAGAAGAAATCATATGAGCTTGGAAAAATGTCTTTTCCATAAATCTACTTTTTGGGGGATACAACATTGCTTTGTTGTAGGTCATTGTTAGGTTAGTGGCAAAACAGATACTACCTTTACTGAGGGTGAGTGTCCAGCTGACAGAACTGTTGTTTCTTGAGTCATCCTTTCTAAAAGATTGGTATATTAGATTTCAACCAGTGCTCCAAACTCGCCCAGAATCAACACAGATACAGTTTGAGATTGTTCTCTTGCATCTTGTGGAGGCATGTTACCTGGATTTGTCAAATGGTCTGAAGTTAGTAGTGGCTCTCTGTTGTCGTCCTCAGATACTCTTAGATTGCAAAATATTCATCATACTTACCATATGTGTTACTGATAAGAACAGCACTCAGATTTTGAAGAAACAATATTGAAAATCTGCCAGTATGAGATTTTAAGTGTTTCAGCCTGCACTGGAGCCCACTCTCCCCTACTATGAGAACCACTAAACTCAGGCCCAATGCTCTGAAGTTGCCCAGCCCAGAGGTGGTGTTGTGGCACGGTTTACAGTCTACACAGTTTGAACTCATTTACACAGAAATAAGTGGTTGCAAATAACATAGTTTTGAACCATTTCTTTTTTTTTTCCTTGCAACTTATTGTAAAGATACTTATTGATGATCCACATTCAATGCACAGAGCAAATAGCTTTTTGTGGACACATGCCTGCATTTGCTTTGTTTCTAAACCATGATTTTATGTGTTTCTAAACCATAGTTTCAAAGTTTTGTTTCAGCCAACTGCCAGCTTTCTCTTAATGTCTCTTTAAATTCCTAGTAGATAAAAATGATGCCTTTGCTTTTTAGTTGCGTATTATCCCTTACCCAGTTATAAATATAGTCCTTTTTTATTGTTATACTGCTTTTACTTTCTTGAACTTACTGTAAAAAATTATTATTGTGAAATCTCCCTCAGTTGTAAGATTGTGTCTCAATCAACAAGTTGCTTTTCACTTCTTGTCATTTAATGTTCCCTCAGCTGACTTTGCTCGTAGCTGTGCTGTACTGGAGACTGCTCCAGTGCCTCCTGTCCCACCTTGTTTATTTAAACTAGCTGCACAACAAACTGTACTTTTTAATCACTGTGACTTGGATGAATAATTCTACATCTCTGCGAGTCTATAATTGCTTTTAGAAACCCAAATGTGAAAAAACCCCAACAACAGCAAAACATTTAGGGCTCAATTGACCGAGCTTGGTGAGCACTTGCACACACATCCCATCAGTTACTTACTGAATATGTGCTTATTGATTGGCACAAAGCTGATAATCTGAATCCCTGCTAGCCTAGGAGACACAGGAAACTTTCTTTGCAACACAAACTAATGCTATAATGCTGTTTCTCTAATCTGTGTTTTCTTCTTTTTTTTTTTTTTTTAAACAGTCTTATGGTAAAGGGGCAAGAAGGAAAAACAGATTTAAAGGATCAGATGGGAGTACATCTTCTGACACTACCTCCAACAGTTTCGTACGCCAGGTATGAGTTTTTCAGCTTGTGAAAGACTGGATGGCTTGCTGGTGTAAATGTTCAAAATGTAATTTTAATTTTTTTTTGGTAAGTTGTCTAATCAGAGTGATGCTGTAGTCTGAAAAATAGCAGAAGTCTCTTCTGGCACAATGAAAAATATTTGGTTGCTATTGTTTTGATCTTGGCATAAAAATACTTTTTCTTTTCTCATTCATTTCCATGTATAGTAGTTATCCTTATTTTTGTTACTCTAATGCCATCAGGTGATTAAAGCTGGAGGAGGAGACAAAGTCTGATGGAAGTGCCTAAAGTGGCACCACGTGGAAGAAAAAATCAAAACCCTAACAAGCCTCAGGGTTTTCCTGCTTAAAATAGTGCTGCATGAGGCAGTGTTAACCTAGACACTTTCCTCCCACATCCCAGTGTTATTTTAAGGCAGGGTTGGAGGGAAAATCCCTGGCAGCATTTGTCCCCATTGCACCGATGCTGGAAAGAGCCTGTAGAAGATGGGGTGGTGTTGTAGGCTCCCGTGCCCTGGTGTCTGTGTGACTCCTTCAAAGGGAGAGATCCTAGTGGAACATCATGGGGATCCCAGACCAGTGTGGGTGCTTGGAGGACAGCTCCATCTGGCCAGGAGAGGCTATCTGGAAGTGTATCCAGAGTCCAGCGTGGCTGTGGCTGCAGGACAGTGCTGCTGAGACTGTGCTTTTGAGGGTGTGTGTCAATGGGCGTGTGGCTGACAAGTTGGAGAGCAGAAATGGTACCCAAAGCACCCACAGTGACCAAGCCTGTGCAGAGTCTGAAACAGAGTTCTTCATGCCCAGCTGATTTAAGCCACGGTATTGTCAGTGCAGACTTTGCCATCTTTTTCAGAGAGGTTCTGGAATTTGGGAGCTTTCATAGCAGAGGGATTTTTTTTACCATGAGCAGGCATCACACCTCCTTCTCTACTGGCTTGTTTTGCATGTTCCTTCATCCCCAAACATTTAATGACTTCACGGATGTTGCATTGATTGTATCAGTACACATCTTCTGTTTACAAAATTGTTCGACTTTGTCCTGCTATAATTGTATTGGTAGGTTTTGTGATAGGCTGTGGATTTGATAAAGTCAGGCTCTTATTACATTTCTGTGTCAGTTGGACATAGACATGAAATATTAATTGATCATCGGCATGGCAGTAAACAATATCAAGGTGGAAACCCTGGATCAAGTAAATTACTTGTTTGGGATATTTTGTCCTGTCTTAAAATACTGTGAAAAAATCCAGTCCCAGTAGTGGTTGAGAGTAGCAAAAGGATCTCCCATTCCAAGGAATCTTTGTAAGGAATTCTGTGTTGCTGTTTTCCTTAGCTCCTTGTGGATATTCAATTCAGCCTGGAACATTTTTAGCAGAGTATGAGTGTTTATTTTACACCAGCTGCACATGCTTCTTTGCCTTTCTTGTTTACCTAAAAGAAATCTGAAGTTAGTTTCAAGTATATCCTCTTGCTCCTCTTGTCATGGTGGGGAGCAGGGAAAGGAGGATCCACAAGGAGGTGGATCATCAAAAAAGTAGTGATGTTGAAGTGGGCTTGTGTAGTCATTGGAGATCTGGTTGTCTCTACAGACTGTGAGCCATGATTTACCAAATCTCCAAAACTAGCATAGAAAGCAGGGTTGGTGAGCTGTAGTCTGTCTATATCTTTCTGAGGGTTCTAAAGGGAGTGTGACTTCAAGTGTAGATTTTACAGAAGAAATAAAGCAAAATCCCTGAAATAAATCAAAATTTAGTAGTTATTTGAGTGATGTAATACAAATGATTGAAAGGTGAATAGGCTTCTGTGAAAATTAGAGATTTCATAGATAGCTGAAGCAAAACTCAGTTTTGAAATGCTATTGTCACTGAAGATAATGAAGGGATGTTAATGGATAAATGAATTAATGAATTACACTAAAACATTATGTGAAATTATCCAGAGTAAATTACAAAAAAATCCCCACAAAACATTCCTAGCAAGTAATGTACAGGCAGAGCTGTTCAAGATGTAGCAGATAAAAGAGAGAAATGCCTCTTCACAGTTGCTGCTGAGAGGTTTGTGTCAGAACTTGGATTGTGCCTTCAACAGGCTTTCCTGCTCTGATTCTTCTCCTGGGACAGTTTGGTTTCTCTTGCACTAAGGAAGAATTGCCACCAACATGACCAGGGTGCCCAGTGCTCCAGGTATTAAACAGAATGAGGGCAGTTTTCCGCTGGCTCAGCTGCTGTGCCCTCCCCAGAAACCCTCTTGGTCTACATATTGTTTGTCTCTGGCTATCTGGCAGGATATTTTACATGGTATAAATGAGAATAATTGATTTGCAATAACCATTTATTTGTAGGGGAAAAAGTAAATCCATTAACTTTTGTGTTTCTCCAAGATGGATGAAAATTGCAGAAAAGCAGGGCAGACATATGAATTTAAACCCTATAGACTCAATGATGTTCATTTCTTGTTATTTTATTTTAGTGCTATCTTAAAACCAGGAAGACAGTTCTTCCTTAAAAAGGGATTTGTGGAGTTATTTGACAGTGGTTTTGATCTAGACATGGAATATACACAACCTGTTTGTTTCAGCAATGCTTATGATGCCTATAGCTGCCTTTTGTTTCTCCAACCTCCTTTCCCTCTCTGGGTTCCTGTTTCCTTTCCCATTTAGTTCTTAACTTGTCCTGCAACTTTTATGTGCATCTCTACAAGTACTCCCCTCTGCACTGAAGAAGGAATCCTGGGATTGTCCTGAGCATTTGTCACTAAGATCTGTCTGCATTCCTCATAAGGAAGAAAGAATGTTTGGAAGGAAGGTGTCATACTTAGCTGGCCTGTCCTTAAGCTGTGGGAGCTGTGAGAGGTGTGCAGGTTCTTGTCATAAGCATCGATGGAAAGTGGGTATTTCCTAACAGAGCAATATATTGTGGCTGGACAAAAAAAGACAAATATATTTAGTCCTAAGGAAATGTTATGCACGTTGAAGGCAATTGAGGTTTTTGGCAAGAGCAAGGAGATAGGATTCAGTCTTTTGAATCCACAGAGCTGCTGGGCATTTAAGTTAAAGCTGCTGCAGGAGGGAGGGACTTCATGTCTGTTGCTAACACAGATAATGCATTATTGTTTGTGTTTTAGTATTTCCTTAAGGACATACTCCAGTATATACCTGGCAGCTTTCCTGCTATGCATACCACATGCTACGGTAATAAAAATAATGCCAACTTTGTTCTCTCTCCTTCAAATGAAACCAAGTAACATTCAAATTGCTTGAAAACTCCTGCTGTTATATAAGAAGAATGAAATGTGCTCTGCACAGCCCTGTGTGCTATGATCTTTTCCATTTAAATCTGTTTTGTGGAGTGCTGAAGTAGAGCAGAGCAATCTATCCAGTATTGTTTCTAATGTGTATAAAAGAAGGCTTAAACTGGAGCAAGAGCATCTGTATACAATATAAAAATTAAAACCCCATTCTCTTCAATCCACTTAAAGCTCCTTTGTGCTGTGGATTTTATGTATTGATATAGATTTTTATTTTAATTTTTACTTGTGACACTATGAAAGCTACGAGATTTTAGGGTAATGTTTTGGATCATGTTCTATTTGTTTGTTACAAAAAAAAATGTTTGTTTAGCTTTGTCTCCAGCATATTATTGATGATATTTGAGCTTAAGAAAATAACAACAATTTGTCTTTTTATTTGGTAGCAGCTACTGCTTGTCTTTTCAATAGCAGGAGAGGGAAATTTTTTCCTCTCTGTTTTCTTGTGAAGTTGTATTGGCAATTAAGCTGTGTGTTTGAAAAGCAGAAGCATCATTGCACACCAGTCAGCTCCTAACTGAATATAATCAGTTGTCTTTAGGGAGCTAAAGGACATTGTGTTATATAGTTTTCATCATCTTTTTTGAGCTTTGGAATGATAAGCAGCTTGTTCTTAGGGTTAGTTATGAAAGAATGAATTGGATCTGATCTCTAGTTGTTGCCATTTTGACTGATGCTTGGTAATGATTTTGTTCCCGAGGGTTTCTTCAAAATACGGATCAGACAAAATAGTTTGCACATGACACTATGGCACTTCCCAGGAACATTATTTTGAGCAAATTGCATGTTCTGATAGCATTACAGATTTTGTGGTTGTGCTTCTGGACCCATCTTTGTCAAGGTTTTATTTTAAATCATAATGATTAATCACAGAGGCAGAATAAGTTGTTGGGATTTTTATGTATTGCAAAGGCAGATTAGATTGTGAGATAGGCTGTTGTCTATGGACCAGCTTACAGAAATATTTAAGGTTTTACAAATCTGTTTTTTTTCCCTTTAAATATTGGCTTGATGCCTGTTATATTGTGTTCACTCAAAAACACAGCTATAAATAATTATGTAGGGAATTCATTATTCTTCTACTTTCCTCTAAGGACGTTTGCCTAGCTGTGTAATTACCTATTGAATTTTATGAATGGTAGAACTAAGATTTGCTCTAAAAACAAATTTGAAAATACTGACTTAATTTTGCTCATAAACATGCCTCTTAATCTTGATTTCAGCAGAGAACTGGGCAATGTCAGAAGTGTATTCCTCTTCTTTTAATTGTGTTTTTTCTTCCAGATGTAGAGCTTAGCTTTGATTTTTAATTTTTTTTTCCTTTTTGTGAGGGGAAGAGCTTATGTATTCAGCTCATAGATGCAGCCTGCCAGTGAAGTTATGCATTTACATGCTGAGCCACAAAGAGCTGTGTAGAGTGGGCACAGATATTAGCTTTGGTCTTCACGCCTGGTACTAAACAATCTTAGGCTGAAAACCTGCCTCTTTTCCCTGCTAGGACTATTCCTGCTTCTTGAAGACATATGTGAACAAGATTGTGTCTAGCCAGAAAATCTAAATAAATAATTAAAAATAGGGCTCATTTGCCAATTAATATATTCTTACATCCTTTGTGTGTCTTAAGTTATGAGACTTATTTTGCTTGTAGAGGAAAAAGAAGCTTTTCAGACTTGCCATTAGCCTTTGCCCATAACAAAATGAGGTACGTGAGGCACTTTTAGAGGTATTGTGCAAATACTGATTGTAAGACATAAAAATATATACCTACTGCTCAGCTTAATTTTCTCATCTCCTATTTCTGATGCAAATGTCTGGGGTTGTTTTGTTAGGTTCAGATTTTTTCTGGTCTCCTTCTGCAGATTTCACTGAAAGCCACAGCAGTGATGCTTGTGGCCTGTGCTTGCTACTGTGGTTGCACTGAAGCCTTACACCAGTGATACATTCTAGAACGTCTGCTTATTTGAAACACATTAAAACTGTTATTTCATGGGGAATTGATAGAATTGTGGTGCTCTGTTTTTCACCATAAACTGTTAAGTTATTGAAAGAAATGCATTGCACTTGGATAAAGCCACCTTACAGTGAAGCTGGCATGTGGAGTATGATGTCTGTACTGCTCTGTTCTTCTGGTGTTAGTGGAAGGAACCAAACTTTCCTCTGAAGGCCAATGTGTGACTTTAAATCATGGGCAGGCAGTGTAGTTTAGGGTGACCTGCTGTTTGTACTGAGCAGTGTGAATCAGTTTTTAGTCAGATTGAGTGAGACTGCCTTTATTGTGATCCTATTCTAGGAGTAGTACTAGTATGGGAAAGCAACTGTTTTTTTATGTATTTCTTCTTGTATGAAGTATACCAAGTTCACAGCAGGGGTAAAGAACTTAGAGCAGTGCAGGGATTCATAAGAATATGTCAGTTCAGCTGTTGATGTAGAGTTTCATTTATGGCTCATAAACGAATAAATGAATTGTTCTCAGTTCCTCAGTCATGTGGTAAAAAGCAGTTAGATGGGGAGTGGGAGGAGGACAGCTTTTAAAAGAGGCCTGGATTGGGAGCATGGGGCTGGAGGAAGGGGGAGGGGGGAAAGGGACTTACCCTTGGCAGTTGTGGAGCTGCAGACATGGGGGAAAAAAAAATCACATTAGGCTCATTGAGCTATAGATTTCCTTGGCTGTAGTAAGAGCTTGAAAAGTCTCCTTTTTTGGCCTGGAGAGAATAGAACAGATGCCCCTATAAAGTATGGGATTTTGGCAGGCATGACTGGAGGGGAGATGGCTGAGAAAAACCCAGCAGAAAGGAAGTTCATTTGTGGACTTCAGTTCTTTCATGGGCCCTTTTTTGCCTCAAATGGTTTCTAAGAATAGAAATCAAAATGTTGCCATGTGTTTAAAAAAACTCCACACACCCTCTAACCAAAACAAACAGGCAAAACATCTTAATGCTCTTCTTACTTGCATTTACACTTCTTGCAGCAGGGTAAGAGAAAATTACTGTGGAGGGGGGACAAAACTACATGTAATCCTTTATTAAAAACGGAAGGGTAGGAGCTCTCTTTGTAGCCTTGAATGGGTGTACATGTTTGATGTTACTCTGCATGCTGCTGAAGTCAACCCATCCTTTTCCAAGCAGCAGTGGAAATTTTGAAGATGGGCCTCATTTCTGATGTCTGCTGAGATGATTGCCAGCGTTGCTTTGGAGTTTGCTGAGTTGATGGGTGGGTGTTGAGAGGTGTCTCAGAGGTTATATGAGGCCTGCTGGGAGAGAACAAGGGAGATGCAAGCCCTGAATGTGGGTGGGTGGCATCCCTGGGGGTGGCAGCTGTTGAACCTCCTCCTTTGACATTCCCATTGCTGCTGTCTTGACTGCTGGCTGTGTGCTTCTCTGGGTCTGTGAGGGAGAGGACGAATGGGGCTTTCCAGTTGCTCAGTGTCTGCCACAGCCTGCACTCAATCAAGTTTGGCAGCATCAGATGCATCATTTTGTAGCAGGACATTCAAAAGGTGTGGCAGGACTTGTGCATCGCTGAGCCAGAGGGTTTCAGCTAGTGACAGAGCTGCCTCCATGCAGAGGAGGAGGGGCAGGAGACAAGGGCTTAACTGTTGGGGCAGGCAGAGATGTGAGGGGGTTTTAAGCATTTAGTCAAACTGATGAAGGTAAAGAGTGATCTTTGCAACTTTGCTAAAGATACAATTGGAGACTCTTCCATCATAGTGGATGGCATATGGAATGAGCAGAAAGCCTAAACCCTGAGTTAGGCTTAAGCCTTTCTCTTTGTCCAAATATCTTTATAACTGGTGATTGCTCTCTGACAGTCTCCATCTTTCAGTGTTGTTCTAATCAAAGTGGACTTGCAAGAGCTGAACCTCTCAAAAGCCTTGCAGCTTATTGCCTGTATTTGCTGCTCTCTTGCATGGGGTATAGCAATAGCTCCAAGAAAAAACTACACAGATATAAACAGTTAAGATCAAAATTAGGAATAGGATTGAATGAGAATCAAGTGTTTTGTTTTATTTTGTCCCCTGATAATATTTCTCCCAGAAAATTCAGTGTGGTTTCTAGTTCTTGTGTGCAGCATTGTCTTAATAAATTTGTGGTGAGATGCAAGGTTTATTATATGCTATCATAGATGTCTTCTAGTTATAGTAAGAATAGACATACAAAGTATCTGCAATGGAACAAGGTTTCTGATGCATATATTTATAGCTAATGCAGACACTGTAAAAAAATGTTTTATGAAGATAAATGCAGTATTTTTACAACTTTTTCTTATGGGCCTATCTAGTTGGAAATTTTTTAACAAGGCCTTAAAATATGGGGGGTCTTTTTAGATGTAACATGTTTTAAGTCACTTGCAAAATTCAGTTTATAATTACATGTAAGTGCATCATAAACAATTTCTTAGTTCCTGAAGTATTTTTTGTAATTTTCAATATTGCATTGATTTTCAGGGTTTGCATTTATGCTGTGTGGTTTTGATTGGGAACAAACGCCTAACAAAAGGGAACAGTTTGATCCTCTGTAAAGCAAATGTCATCTTCTGCTCCAAAACACAAGCGATTCATAGGAAAATAACTGCTGGTTGGCCAATGTGCAGCAAGCTGCTTCAGCTTCTCTCCATCGTGAAGATGAACTGCTCCCAGTCGCTGACAGGACTCAGGGAGTAAAGAAAGATCCTTTGCAATTAACCAGGGGGTGTTACTGACTCTTTTGTCTTTCACGATACTCCACCAGTACATACCTGCTCCAACTCAGGAGTGCTTAGTTTTGTCCCTCACTAAATAGATACACTGCAAAATATATGTGCCATTTCTGTTCAGTTAGTCACAAAATTGCCAGTTTTATGGGCAGTTGCAGCAGAGAGCTGTCTTCTCTTGGGCTATGTGTTTAGACAGTACTTCCAGCACTGATTATATGTTCCTGTAGACTTGAATGTTGCTTTTTTTTGTGTGATCTCACTCAGATTTTGCTGGAATACTAGGTTAATTGAAAAGATTGGTGCTCCAATACTTTTAAACTTAATTGTAAGTCTTCTCAGGAATTTACAATAAAGTTTTTTTTTGTTATCAAATTGTAGAGTGACATCCACATGAGCACAATTAGTGAGTGTTGTTTCTACTGATGGTCACATAATATTTTAGTTCCTGAATATGACTGGCCTAAAAAGAGTAGGACCTGAAGCAGTCCTAAGTATATAAAAAACTTTCTTAAAATCTGATATTGTAGAATATATGAATTCTTTTTCTTCTGCCAAAGAAAGTCATTAATAATGCTCTTGAGATGTGCAGCATTCATTCTAAGCACCACATAAACCTGTAATCCCCTATGTGTTAAATGGCCTTCATCAGATGGTTTACTAAGAGGATAATCAGGTCTTGGATAGGAAAGAGAACTTTTTCCTGCAAACAGGTGGGGAGCTGAAAGAGGGGAGGGTGGATGAAGTGAAAAGGAGAAATATATTTATATATGCCTTTGATATGCTTCCTCCTATTGTCTCCACTGGTGTTTTCGAGTTTTCAGTTGTTTTGCAGATTGAACCTGGGGAGTCTGTTACAGGGTGAAAACTAGCCTTCTCTTTTATGCCATATCACCTTTAATTGCTGTGTCTTTTATTTTAGAAATACAGCTTTAAGCCATGGTTGATCAGATGGCTCTCAAAAGTGTCCTTATCAGATCCTGCTTTTGCAGAGACTGAGCTGAAGGCAGAAGTCATTGTTCCTGTAGAAACAGCAGTGAAGCATTGCTAGTTGGGTTTATTTTTCCTACAAATGGTGAAAAGTATACCATATGTTCAGTAATCTCCTCTTAATACTTTTCTAAAAACATGTTATTGCATGTGTAGTTCTCTGAAAAATCAATTATTCTTTGTCCAGCTTCTTTGACCTTATTTATTTTTGAAGAATTCTTTTGAAAACAGTAATGTGTCAAGGAAATGTTTGTTTATAATAAGCAAAGATTAAATACTGTTTCAACCTTGTCCTTGAAATAATTGCTGAGAAAATTGCCAGACTTAGTAATAGAGTTTAATCAGGACTTGGTTGGTTTTATACATCTCTTTCCAATGTTAGCTACAATTTATCCATCATCTCCCATTTAAACTGAAGTGGAAATAAGATGCTTTCCTAAACTGCTTGTATTGTTAAGTAAAATGCTGAAATAATATGTTAAAGTAAAACCTCCCATGCTTAGGAGAAATAGTGTTTGCTCAAACTCCATAAGCAGTTTGAACATATTGAAGATTAAAATGTGTAAAATCTTCAAGTTCCTGTTACTATCTGAGAAAAGTGAACAGTATTGAAAATGCTACTAAAACATGACAAAGAAATGAAAGCACATCAATAGATTTGACCAATTATGCTGCTAATATACTTTAAAATCTGAATGTAGAAAACTATTCAACACTTTACACAATAAATAAGTGTGATGATAAAGTATGGTGTTGAGATAAAGCCTTGGAATGAGATGACACAGCCAAGGGAAAGAGAGACAGCATCATTCTGAGGCCCAAGAAGCAGTGATTCATTGGAGATAGTCTGGGAGAATTGGCAGTGTGCCATGTGCTTTTTTAATGGAAACAACTTCTCTCTGGAAGGTTTAAGATTTTTTTTTTCTAGTCTTACTGATTAATTGCTTGTAAGCAAGAGCTGCTTAGAACAATGCTTGAATTTTTTGCACAGTGCTCAGCCTCTATATGATATTTATTTTAGAAAGATTCCTGGTTGTTTGAAGTACACAGGAGTATCACATTGTATCTTGCAAATATTTCCTACTCAGAGTTCAACTCACAGTTTACTTAATTTAGTCCCATTATATGCTTAAAAGTCAATGTGGTAAAATCCTGTTTAACACAGGATTTGGGATTTGATTTGCTGTTCCTTCAATCAGAAATCTGCTTTCTACTGTGGCAAAATCCATTACATCAGCCCAGAGCTCAATCCTTACACGGCACTCAGAAAATCCTTTGGTCTCCTGTGACATGTGATGTCACTCCCTCTTTGTTATCCTTCAGCCTCGTATTGTATTTTCTCGCAAAGCCGGGTCAGCTAAATCTGGGGTTTATTTCCAGCATGCATCAAATGTACATCATCTGGAGAATGTCCTATTAGTTCTTAATTTTTTTAATGGTAAATGGAGCCGAAAACCACTGGAAAATGTGTGTTTTTGATGCTACATGTCCTGTTTGTAGCTATGGTTGGTTGATTGTTGATGTGGCCACTTGTGGGTGGCTTACATTTAGCTAGGAGTTACTAATAGCCAGGGGAAATGAAGAGATGAAATAATAATGAAACCCACTGTTGCAGTGCTTGCTTCATTAAATTAAAGAGAGAAAGTTCATCCATGGGAACAAGCAGGGTTTGAGATAGTATGATTTTGGGAGATGTGTGCACCATTTGTCCTTTTATCAACACTGCAAAGCAAAAGCCCCAGCCCCAGTTCCAGAGGGAGTCTGTCCTCTCTGATGGTTCCCTTGGGGTTGCTCTGAAATGGATCTATTTGTACTGTGCTTCTGACTAAAGACTGCAGCATATTGTTCAGGAGGTGGCATTGATCTTTTCCATTTTTCTAATTTTTGTACTGTAAAGTACTAACCTGTTTAGACTTGCCAGTTCTGTTGGTTTTGCAGGCTGTTTGCAAATAAAGACAGACCTTGGCCAGATGAAATTATTATCTCTGCTGTTTCCAAGATATTTTTAATTTTCCCCCATTGGAAAATTTGTAGTCCATCAGCTTAAAATTCTGGATCAATTTATGCATCCAAAAAGAAGAGTCCTTGATTTAGACATTGAATGACCTCCTCATTGCCTGAATATTTGGTAGATGGACTTGGGGGAAATCCTATTCCTAGGCTGTAAAAAACTTAAACAGAAAGTTTCTAGTCAGACTTTCTTGGCAGCATACATGAGATTTTATTTTTCATGTTAGGAAAGTTGACTGTATTTGTAAGACTGGCATTATTCATGGTTTTTCAGAACACATTCTTGAAGTCAAGCAGCTGCAATTTACAGTTAATCTGGCAAACATTTACCTTTGCTTACTCTGAGTGTCACTCAAGGATTTTTCTCTGCTAGCTCTTTATAAGGCTTTTTGAAAGGTCTTACTGATGTGGTACTGCCAGCTGTGGAGCAAGGCCATAACTTGGTCTTATTTGTACTAATGGACTTCCCTTTCAAGTCTGTTTAACCGTGTATGCATAACTAAATTTTTCTGTGAAACTGGTATTTTAGTCATCATTCAAGAGTTGGAAATACAATTTCCTTTATATTTCCAGGAAGACAGGATCTGCCTGAAAATACATCATTAGTTTTATTATGTAGGTTATCCCAAACCAGAGCACCATGAAAATCTGAGATGTGTATAAACCCCATCTCTGCCAACTTGGGAAAGGGCTTTTCATTGTTTTGCACTTGGCTGGCAGGAATTTTGTCAGCCACGGGAGCAAGGAGACACCCTCAGACGAGAGGGTGAGCTGCTGGAGAGGCATTTGCCAATGGTGTAGCTACCAAACTGCGCTGTGCTGGTTTGCTGGGCCAGTGCGGCTGCACAGGCTGCTCAGGTGTGATGAGGGGAGGGGTTTGGATGCTGTGTCCTGGCAGGTGTCCTCTCCAGCCCCAGGTGGCATTGCTCCAGTGCTGCTTTGGCTCAAGTGCTGCATGCTGCTTCTTAGCCACAGAGGGCTATAGGAATGGTTATGTGGATTTTTGCTATGTACAGTACAGCCCGTGGCTGAAGGGTGTGGCTGAAGTCCTTATCATGCCAAAAGCCATCAAACTTGGATGCTTTAGTCCCTCTGTGGGAAGCCCCTGGGTTTGGAGCACATGCAATGTGCAGCATGGCAAGAAGAGATGCATGTAAACACCATTGCCTTTTTCCTCACCCCCTTACATTGTAATTTCCTTGGAAGGAAACAGTTTGTGAGGAGGCCCAACCTTCTGTGTTCCAGAAGTTTCTGGATTTGGGCAATGGCTGGACCATTTTCTCCCTGTGACTGCTGGACATTTCTTCCACAGGTTGACACCTGTCTCATTGGCATGGATGACCCCAGCTGCTAACAGGGGACTTCAAATCCTGTTTTGAAAAAATGCTTTGACAAAACATATATTGAAAATTGTGATGTCAGCAGGTGTTAAGTATGAGAGAGGTCAGGAAGCAGACAGAAATGGAAATGAAGGTACTCTGTCAGCACAGGGAAGAATTCCCAGCCTTTGTAAGCAGAAAACCCAGAATACCAGGGTAAACAAAGGGAAATTTTCCCACTGTGGCTACAAACATTTTACAGGGCCCATTTGCTGTATAGAGTATTCTAGGGATTTCGGAATAGAACCAATTTATCAGATTGCTAGCAGTCTGTTGTTTGTTAGGTCTCTAGGCACCATAAATGAGGGTGACTGAGGCATTTGGATAAATGTTGTTTGCTCCTTATATGGTATATCATTGCCATTTAAGAGAGTATCTATTAATTACTATCCACTTTGAAAACTTGTCTGTTTTTTCATGAGAAGGTTTGGTACAATTTGAACTATTCTATTTTAGAATCCTTTTCCCATTGCTTGTATCTTGATTTTCTTAAGAGAAGAGGAGAACCTGGTACACAGTCTCTGTTGCTTAGCTTGTTTTGGTTGCCTCCAGTGGATGCTGTCAGCATTAGGCAGGGAGGAAAGTGCATTTTGAGCTCTCACCCAAGCTAGCAGCATTCTTGTGTGTGCTTGATAGTTGTGGAGACAGACTGTCTCTTCCAGAAGTTGATTTGTATTGCCTAAATTAGTCTTGTGCTCTGAAATACTCTCCAGAAGAAGGAATTGTAGTCCCACTGAGTACAGGGGGAACATCAGGGAACTGGTTTTCTCATTTAGCTGCCTGTGGTTGGTTGCTGTGAATAGTCTCTTTTGCTCATACCTGTGTCTGACGCTCAGGCTTTCTTCTCAGCTGATGTTTCTAGAGCTGTTTAGCATTAATAGCACCTCCTTAGCTATTGAGCACAGATTCAGCACACATTGCTACAGTGCTTTCTGTGTCTATACATCTTATTTCAATGGAAACCTTTTGCATCTGTTCTAATCATATGTTCTAATACCTGTGGGGTGTAGGATACAGCAGCACATAAGCTGTTTTTAATTTTATTGCTGTTCTGCATTTAGGAGTGACTCATTGCTTTTGGAGACTGAGTTGATAAAAAATTTGCACATCTCATTAATCTAATACTGTAATTCCCAAAAAACATTACACTGAAAAAGCCCATTGTTCAGATGGTGCATGGTAACTTTTACTTCATGGAATAGTACTATGGTCTGCGTGAAACAATCCTAGGAGTAATTTTCTAGCAAATAAAAATAGAACACAAGGACTTCTTTACAGAAACCAAAAAATGATGCCTTGGAGCTCAGACCTTGGGGAGAATTGGATCAAGAGTTTTAAGAGGCTTCAGTTTCATTCTGTTAGTCAGACCATTCATTGTCATTAATATCAACCTTAAAGCTTTTCTGAACGGTGACATTTTTCTTTCTTTTTTAATATAAATCAAGTAAATTGATGACAACCACCTGATTGACCAAGAGATTGGTTTTAAAACTATTTTAAAGCTCTTATTTTATGTAATGGTAGTCCATAAAGTGACTAATAATAATAATAATAAAAATAAAGGAAAGCCTTACACAGCCTTGCTCCCCTGTAGTATTATGATTCTCATTTAGACAAAAATTTTAATACAGAACATAGCTAAGTGAGCTACTTTTTAAATTCTTAGAACTAAATTGATTATCTTCTTGTTTCACTATTTGTCTTTACTTTGTCTTGGAATATAGTGTCTCATGTCTCCCCTGCTTCTTTCCCCCTCCCAAAAAGACCAACCCCGAAAGAGCTAATGAAGGGTCCCATTTTTGCATATAAAAATTCTTGAAAGTGAGGAGAAACTGAAGATAATGTTCGATGTGGCAAACAATCATTCCTAATATGAATTGTAATGGAATGTGCTTATTGTAGGAACAACAACCAAAAGAGTAGGAAGCAAAACCAGTGGAGAGAGTCCACTGGAAAACACTTGATCATAGTCAATCTTCAAACCTCTCACTTCAAAGACAGTAACACTAGGTCAGGCTTAGGCCTGTTTTCTGGCATCTGGGTGCCCCACCTCCATGTGAGCTTGAAGACCTCCTATCTGGAGCAAAAGCTTGGTGTTTGCTGTAACATCCTTCAGGATAAGTGCTAGAGTTTGCAGCATTTTTTTGTCTTCTGGGAATGATACTTTTTGGTGTAGTAAATTTGTTATGGTAATATACTAAGGATGAAAATTCTGAATGTGGTAAAATGTATGCACAGTTCTCAACTTAAGCCAAACTCCCTGGCTGTAATTTTTGTAATGCTGTAAGAGGACAGCATGATGAATTGCACATGAGAGCTGAAGCTGAGCTTTGCTTTTTTTGAAGTTATCCATAGGATGTGTGTGTACTTGCTTAATTTCCTTTTTTTCTGGAGGACATAAAAATAGTTCTCTTGCCCTGAAGTTGTGGGCAGACTAGTGGGCACCTGATGTGTGAATTTAACCCACCTTTTCTGAAGGGCAATGGTCCATGAGTCGCAGTGATTACTTTTTTTTTTTTGGCTCATGTAAACGACACCTGCTCTGTTCAACGTTGTATGCATTCCAGGGACTTTCTGTTTATTGCAAGTACAAACTAGGCACAGAAACTCCAATTTAAGAAATATTTCTTTAACTTCCTATAATTTGAGATTTTGACCTCCAGTTTAGGTTGAGCATACCTACGTGCAATTCAGTCTAGTAGGTGGTGTTTTAACATGTCTCAATTCAAGATACACAAGTATAAATGAGTCAGTGAGCAACAGGTAAATTGTATGAACGTAATTATCTGTCATAAGTGGATTTTTAGATACCCAAAGTCCATGAGTACCCTTGGATATTTCTTTTGCAGCCTGTCTCCATCACCTGCATGGAGTTCTTAACCTACCTAAGATAAACGCCAAAATAGTCACCTTTTAAATTTTTGATTATTCTGTCCAAACCATTATTTCTTTTTTCACAGATGATGACATAGTGTTGGTTTGTGTATAAATTCTAGTACAAGTTCTGTGTAAAACAGGAAAATCTTATTGGAAAGGTAGGTCCCAAATATTAGCAGTTTTATAGTAAGACAAACCCAAAATATACTGTTCTATACCTTACTTAACTGTAGGCATGTTTGTAATGTTTTTATCCAAGCTTCATTGTTTTTTAATTTTCATAGAAATGTGGTTTTTAAACTGTGATTAGTATCATCCTCTATGTACTACAGGCAGTAAAATAGAACACATAATTTTTCTAGACTGTGTTGTACTCATACTTTCAGTATTCTCTAAAATATTGATGTGAATTAGAATAGGTTGTTTTCAAAATTTTTTTGAGAGTATATCTTCTTGAATCTTTTTTTTAAAGTAAAAGCTGTATTATTATATAGTAAGATTTCTAGCACTGGGCCTTGTGTTTCTCCAGATACGGAAAGTCTCAGGCTGGATTTATAGATCACCGTTTGTTCCAATTATCTTCCATGTTCTTAAAAAAAAATAAAGGCAATATCTTATTACCCAGATGATTAAAATGTCTACTAATAATCCTTTGATATTGGAGCACCTGCTGTATGTTTGTGGGCAAGAAAAATAGTGAGAGGAATGAGAGGGAGTCAGAATATGATTTGAATTTGGTTAAGGTGCTGAGACAAGTACTTCACACTGGTGTGGACTTCATGATCTGCAGTGTGTGGGTGAGTTTCCATGGCCAGGAGAGCCTCCCTGGAGCAGCCTGTGAGAGGAAGGTGGGAAGCAGCAGCTGTCAGTAGCCAGGGAGTGAGGACAGGGCGTGCACCAGGAGCAGGACACACAAGGGACTCCTTGTGTCCCATTTGGACCCTTCCTTCTGAAGGGGCTGGCGGGGGCCTTTTTCCTGAGCAGTGACATCGGTGGGTAAGAGAAGGTTAATATGGGGTGGGAATAGTAAACGTGGGAAAAGTGTGGCCTCTCATGCCATCTCTGGTGTCCTACAGGTGTGGGGGCAGCTCTGTGAAGACCAAGTTGAGCATAGGTGTCCAAGCAAAGAACACAGATGCCGTATGTTGTTATCTTCAGTTTGAAAAGCAAGCAGGAGTGTTTTCTTCCCAGCCTCTCTCAGCACGTGTGCAAGGCATGTGTGTCAGGTGGGGGCTCTCCTGCATGTGACCGTGGTAATTGTGTTAATGAGAAGGGAGGGAGGGGAAAAATACAAGGTACTTGAACAACTGACCAGGAGCATTCAGTATTTAATATCCTTATCTCCCCAGAAATTTAAGGATTAAAGAGGCATGATTTGTTACAGCCATTTTCCCCTCTTGGAGCTGTCATCTGGGCTGTAAGTAATGAGTTATTTTGAGGAAGAAAAAAATGCCTCAAAGAAACAACTCACTGCCCTCACAAATTATATCATTTTTCTACGTATGTTTAAATTACTTTTATCATAGATTTGAAATAGTGCCCTGGTACATAAATTTTGGGAGAATATTGCAAAGGCTGCAAGCTTTTGTATTTCTGAGTGTGGCTTTCCCTGATCCTGATGAAATGCAGACTTAATAGACACAAGTGGGAGTGGCTGTATCTTGGAGGAAAGGCTCTTGCCCCATTGAAGCAGAGGCAGCTGATGCCATGCAGTGACCAGTGCTGCAGTTCTGCATGGGCTGTGAGCAGCTGTCCTGTTATGCAGAGGGGATGTAGAGGCACTGGTTTGTAAACTAGTACATCCTACTCTTAATCTTTGTTTTTGAGCCCTGCTTTGTTTCATAGTACTTGATGCCATTGGCATTTGAATTTTTTATCCTGTGACTTAAAATCTAGCTACTATGTTAAGAACAGTAGCAAAGAAGTGTCCATAATTTACTGAAGAAAATCTAAAATTTTATTCATTTAAGTTTTTTATATTAATTTTTTAATACATATTTATTGAAAACATTGGGACAAATTTCTGTTTGCCTTGCTAGTGCTCTCCAGCAGTTCTCCATCTAAGCTTTATACCTTGCTACGCAATTGCTGTGCTCCAGGTCTTTCCCTTGCTGCCTCCACGCCACATTGTGTCATCCATCTGTTTCTTTAGCTGACAACATACAGCTAAAAAAACAGCTGCATACGACATACATTCACAAAACATTGGTCAAATTGATGATGCTGAGTAGTGTACTTAGTATATCTTTAATTCTGGAGGCATGCCTTTTTTCTGTTTCTTGTACAGAGCTTATTCTAGTTCTTCTTTTTTTTTTTTTTTATTCTACCTGTGGAATAAGCTGGACTTTCCACCCTTGTCTAAAGATGCTGGCTGCCATGCTAGACTACTAAAGGCTTGTGAAAGTTAAACATATTTAATTTTTATTCTTACTTTGCTGGGAGTTTTAGATACACAGACTGGATCTAGTCATGATGCTTTTAAATTTATGGCTTTGTTTTTGCTTGACAAGAAAGAAAGCAAAACTCTGTAAGAAAATAAAATGTTCTCTGCTAGGATCAAGATGCATTATGTATAATATATTATGCAGAAATCTGCGCACAGTTTTCTCAATTATATGTGTTTATTTCCAAAAGTAAGCAAAATCTAATATGAGCTGGAATAAAATAAAATAATAAAAGACTGAGGAGTTTTAAGTTTTCTCAGTAATGTCAGAAGTTAACATGCTAGTTGTCTGGTTTTAGATATGCGAGGCATTACCAAAAGTATGTTTTGATGCCACTGTTATTGTGAGACCAAGGGACATTTTTTTCTTTTCATTTTCCATTTATTTTCCTCTGAGTCAGTAATCTAAAATAATTATCTAACTGTTCTTAATATTTTGGATAGAGATTCTGAGATATATATCTGTCTGGACAATTTGTGAAAAGCACTGAGACGTGTGTGTTGTTCTGGAGAAATAATCAAGGACTGACTAAGATTTAACCCATGTTTGCTTGTTGTTTCAATTGCATCCTAAGCAATTAAAACCAAACCATTTTTTACTGTTAGTCTGCATGCATTGTTTAATAAACTACCAGGTACTACCTCTTCTGAATAATTCTGCAGGAAAATAGTTGAGCAGTCTTAGCAATATTGCTAATAATTGATTGTACCAATTATCAAGTTTCCTTAACACTTTCATAATGAAACTTCATTTGTGTAAAGTTTTTTATACATATGCTTTTACCTTAAGAGATGTGGCAGAAAGGGAATTTTCTTTTTCCTAAACAGGAAGTAAATAAATATGTTTTTACTGCAGTTCTGGTATTTCAGAAAAATGCTAGTTAAACACAATAAATTGATTGAACATGTAGACAGGTTGTCTTTTTGCCTCTTCCATTTGCCTTTTCCTTTCATCTTTTCCAGTACTACATATTTGATCACATACATTCCATAGGTAATCTTTCTATCAGAAGCTTGCATCGTCTTCTACTTAAACTGGATGAATCTAATTAGCAAATTCCTACTGTAGTATCTTGTGTTTGATGCACCACTAAACTGAATTCCTACTGTGTAACTCTCCTTCTTCATGTTACTTGAGCCTGAGATCTCCAGCAGTGTTGTGAGTCCCACCACACTTGATGGAGTTTCAAGTGTTTCATAGAATCGTATGATAGTTTGGGTTGGAAGAAACCTTTGAATGTCATTTAGTGCTACCCCAATAAACAGAGATGTCTTCAACTGGATCAGGTTGCTGAGAGCCACGTCCAGCCTGGCCATGAATGTTTCCTGGTATGGGGCATCTACTGCCTCTTTGGGCAACTTCTTCCAGTGTTCCAGTGCCCTCATCGTAAAAAATGTCTTTCTTGAATCTAGTCTGAGATGTAGTTTCCTTCCCATCTGCTCTCTGTGTTCTTGAGGATGCTTGCACAGTGGTAGAAATTTCTTTCCATATCTGCTCCTGTCCTGATTTTGGAGTTACTTTGAACTCTGAAGGATGATTACTGGAAGCCTCAAAAACTCCTTGGACCACACTAGTATCAATGAACTAAAGCTCAGTAATCCTGAATAATTTTGGCTCTGTATCACCCTTGCAATTCCTAGAGCTCTCTTCTCAGAGGGCCCACTGTGCTATTTTTTTGCTCATAAGTCAATTCTAAGGTAATTCTTTCAAGTAAAATGAAATCTGCTCTTTAATAGATACAGCTCATGAGCAGAGGAAAAGATTGCTCAGAGTGGCAAATTTAAAGTAGGACTATTTTTATGCAGATGTATTTCTTGTTTTATTCAGGGGCTGGGAGCAGGGTTCAGGTGTCTGTAATCGTTCCCTGTGAGAGCCGATGTTATCATTACCAAACTCCTTCTTCAAGGAGCACCCTGCCCTTCTCCGCACCAGGGTGGGCAATGGAATCTGCTCTTGGAGATGAGACAGGGGGCCCAACACCAAACAGGCTGCAGGAATCAAATATTTCAGACCTTTCAGAGGACACTCTAAATCTTAGACCCATGGATGAGCTGGAAACAATTCCTGTGGAAGAAATTCAAGGCCTTAAACCTGAGGATTTGCAGGAATCTGCTCCTGCTGAAGCAACGCAGAACACTAAACCTGGGGCTGAGCAGGTACAACAAAGGGATAACTGTAGATTAAAGGTCTGGGGCATTTTTACAGTTGCAGTAATGTATTTTTTAGCAATTGTAAGCATACTGTTTTTCAGTTATACTTGAGAAGGCTCGCTTGGGTTTTATGGATTCAGCCTGTTATTTCTAGAGGTTGTATCTGTGAAGCCCCAGAAAGGTGGTGCATATCATGGAAACCCCTTTTTGCTTTAACTAGGCAGAAGTTTATGTATGCCACTGTCATCTGCAGGGGGATTGAGTGCAATGAGAGTATCTGTTGCAAGCTGACCTGCATAGGCAACTTCCACGTGTAATGCTGAGCACTATCCATAATGGATAAATTGAAACTATCCTAATATGAGATGGACTTTTGTGTGCAGTTTGGAATTACTGGCCTCAGTTGAGAGTGAGGCTAGAAATATGATTGTTCCTATCTGTGGTATTTGTGGTATTTCCATTTCATTCTCCTTTGATATCACAGTTCACGGAGAAACATGAATATTGAGGGCTTCAAGTAGAGCAGGTGTAAAATAGGTTTTCTTTATTGTAACAAGCTTAAAATATTTTTCAGTGTTATTCCAAACAAGTGAAAAAAAGATCTCAGGAATGAGAGACAGGCTTCGACGACTGGTTCCAGTGATCTGACTTTTCAGTGCAAGACAAATACTTGCTCTTCTGTGCTGCAAGAAGCAAATGTCCAAAATGCTGGACTGGGTTCTTGCCCAGAAATTTTCTCATCTTAGTGTTTCTCTATAGAATTTCCCCATTTGTATGAACTACTCAGCTCTCACTGCAGCAGGCATTTGAAACATCTCCTAAGCACCATGTGAGTGTCCTACCCAGCAAGTATTTTCCTCCAAATCAGTAGTCCAGATCTACCAGAAGTTGGATCTCAGCCTGCTATCTACATCCTGAATGGGTGTCTTTCTGTTCCTTAAATATTTGTTTTGTGATAAGTGCTTTGAGTTTTTTTTAATCTGAAATTTTAACCAGCAGTCCTATCCTGAACTTGAGAAGCCTGTCCCAAAGAAAATTTTATTAGAAATAGCATATTGTTGCAAAGTCTAGCTAACAGATTAACTGCTTTTATCTGCAATATTGTTCTTTTGAAAAACTGTTAAATCAAATCTTGAAGTTTTTTGAGGTACAACTTTAAGGTTGAGCCGTTCAGAAACAAAAGTTCTCTTCACCCATCTCTGGGAGCATTTCATCTCTAAGAACAGAGGCCCTTCTCCTTCCCTTGGAGCAAAGGGTCCTCCTCATCTTCATCTTTAGGACTATCTCTGGGAGCATCTCTAGGAACTGAGGTTTTCTCCTTTCCCATTTGGAGCAAAAGTCCTCATTGCTTCCATCTCTCCCTGTTCAAACTTCTCATGAAATTACAGCTGCGTCAGCATCTGCCTATCTCAGTGCAGGTGCTTTTGTTCACAAGTTGAACACTCCACCCCCCATATCTTCATGAAATTACAACGGGTACTCTGATATATCATAGCTTTACAATAGAATTTCAGCTTTAAGCATCTCCTCTTTTTCTTCCCTCAGGTTTTCAGCTCTTCATAGCACTAAAAGGGCTAATCTCACCTCGGCCTTGCAGCTGGAATTTCGCTTATCACTGTTGGTCACATGATCTCTGCCGGACAGTGGTGCAACTTCAGCTGAATCTTGGCCGCACTGGAGGGGGGGGGAGCTGAGCTGCTCCGGCTGCCCACGGCAAGGCAGTGGGGGGGTTCCGCAGGTGGAACAGGGCCCATCAGCTCCAGGATGGCCGTGGCCCAGCCCAGCCTGGCCCGAGCAGGGCCTGTGCCGGGCCCGCTGCCCCTGCATGGGGCCCGCAGCCACCTGTGCCAGCACCGGAAATGAGACAGAGCTGTGGGGGGGTTGTTTATTCTTAAGTGTGGATCACAGAGGCGGTCACAACTTTAAGTGGCTCAAAGAATTGTCCATATTCAAACTGGCCAGCTGATAGGTTCTATCAGGTCCCAGAGGAAGCTGTAAGCACCCCTTTGCAAGAACATCACTTCCGGGACTATGCTTGCTAACCTGTGACATCAAGAAATGTTAGAAAGAATTCCTTGTCAGAATGAAAAGATGACTCTTGTTTCTGGATTAAAGAATAGTTACTAATACAGCAAGAAAATTATCAAGTGTCTCACATTACAACAATTCATGAATCTGAAAACTTTTTTTACAGAGTGCCTTGACTGTAGGAAAATAAGAACTTCTGATGTTGACGGTTTTTTCTTCTTTCTTGTTGAAGGTTTGAGTTTTAGAGAGAAGGGTCAGGGTGGGATGGTTGTCACCTTAACCAATGTGACATGCAGTCGTGGTTCTCAGCAGTGAAGCCCCATGGAGCCACTCACTTGCTCCCCCAACAGTGGGGCTGGGGAGGAAATCAGAAGGGTAAAAGGTAGAAAACTTGTGAGTTGAGATAAAACCGTTTAATAGGAAAAGCAACATACACAAGCAAAGCGAAACAAGGAATTCAGTCACTGCTTCCCATGGGCAGGCAGGTGTTCAGCCATCCCCAGGAGAGCCCGGCCCCATCACATGTAACAGTTACTTGGGAAGACAAATGCCATCACTCCAAACATCCCCCCATTCCTCCTTCTGCCCCAAACTTTATATCCTGAGCATGATGCCATAGGGTCTGGAATATCTCTTTGGTCACTTTGGGTCACCTGTTCCACCTGTGTCTCCTCCCAGCCTCCCACGCACCCCCAGCTCCATTGCCTTTGTGGCAGTATGAAAAGCAGAAAAGGCCTTGGCTCTGTGTAAGCCCAGATCAGCAACAACAAAAACATGTCTCTGTTATCAACCCTGTGTTCAGCACAAATCCAAAACACAGCCCCGTACCAGCCACTGTGGAGAAAATCAACTCTGCCCCAGCTGAAACCAGCACACGTGAAAACTCAGGTACTAGAATTGTGAAGAAAAAGTGCTTCTGAATTCCTACTTCTAAAAATGATTTCTTGGTATGAACAGACTCTAAATCTTACACTTTAATAATTGATTTTCCTATTTGTCAAAGAACTTGCTTATTTACTAAATGAGAATATTATTCTCTCTGTAATGTTAAAGTGTGAGGGAATTCCAAAGTTGCACTTTTAACAGTGCATTTTTTATATCTCTTTATCCAGGTAAAATTCAGTGTTGCTGAATATAAGATATGATCTCTTAATGAGCAGTTGTGATAATGTGTCCTACATTCCTGAGGCTGGTTTTTAATGCCGTTGAGGTTGAGAGGAAATCAGCCCCACTGTGCATCTTCAAATATGGAGTCAGGAAATGACATGGGTAATTTTCAAAACTTTGAGATTTAATCTTGGCATAGTTTATTACTTTGCTCTGATGCTGCTGAACATACATTTTCAGAACAGATACAGCTCTGTGAAAGCACCACTTTGGCACAGGCCTCCCCTTTTCTTTGCCTGATAGCTGGGAACAGTTCTTGCTGTTTAGTTCTGTAATGTTTCCTGAGTTCTTTTCACTGTTGCTGCCTGCATGTGCAGAACATCATGTGTTTCAGGGTTGTATGTGTACATGGCCCCTTTCAAAATGAAACTATTAATCACGTTGATAAAGTTGAAAAATTCTTGGTACGTGTACAAGAGTTCTTTGCTTATATTCAGAAGCTCTTTTTATTGTTTTTAAAACTCATCTAAAGTATATCCCAACATTCTTTAAGCTCTCTGAACATTTAATTTAGCTAAAAAAGAAAGATGAGATTCATTAGAAAACATGTTCTCTGTTAGGAAATTTCTTCATGTTAATGCCTTGTACTAGATATAAATAAGTTTAGAATGCTTTCCATTAGTGTTTTGATGTGAGGTAAATAAAAGCAAAGAACCATTTACGAAGAACTAAAGAAAGCTATTGTTAGTAATGATACAAAATGCTCAATCAATGCTTTTAAAAATATTTCTGCCTTTTTAGGACTGTCAAGAGGCAAACTTTCAGCATATTCTGGACACTAAGCGCTTGCATTATATAATGATGTGTGTGTAGTTCTTGAACTTTTAAAATAATGTTTAGTTTATGAACTTTTCAACTTGAGATACAGCAGATTCTGCCTGGTGACAGAAAGTAAACAGAAGTTAGAACCTGCAGCTTCATTAGATGCCTAGACTAAATACAGTTTGTTTTCTAACAAAGCAGTATGAATGCTATTCATTCCCCAGCATTTATATTCAGGGACTTCTGGTAGATTTATGGATTTTGAGTGTCTTTTTCTTTCTGTTTCTTTGTCTCCCTCCCTCCTTTTCATTTCTGGCATCATTTTGTATGACTCAGATATTCCACTATTCTGTCTTTAAAGTGCCAGTAGTGCTTGCAAGAAATGCCAGTGTAATGGACTAGGAAATTCTGGTTCCTTTTCTCTAGAAAAAATACAGGCTAGGCAGTGGCCAGCCCACCATCATCATACAGATGAAAAAGTCACCATTTCTTCCCAGTCTTAGCCTATGAATGGGGAATCCTTAGTGGAAAATGACTGCCCCTAATAAAAGCAGAATTATGTTCAGTGAGGGGGGCCCAGACTGAATGGGGCACATGAGAAGATTGTTTCCGATATGGTTTCCTGTAAACTGTGCATATGCTTAATTAAGAACAAGTGGAATGCTCAGCCAGGTATTTGGGGTTTATTACTGTCAAGGTATTCTTCTGCACAGCCTCTTGTGGTTTCACATTGTGCACTGTTGGCTCTGCTCTCCTTCTCCATGAGAATGACTTCATTGATTGCTCCAGGTCAGTCTAATAGATCTCACCTAAAGAAACCGAGTTTGATTCAGATGGGCTCCGTGGTATAACGTACACATGTATACTGCAGTTTCTGCTGTTGGTGCTTTCTTTGGATGCAATCAGAAAGCAACCCTAAAAGGACCTGGAATCTGCAACATTGTCTCATTCCCAACATTTGTTATGTCATGCCTTCTTCGGGGAGTGCAGCTGTGTGTCATCTTCACATATGTTCAGAATACATTATGAATGGGTGTTGCTCTTTCCCAGAGAATGCGCAGCTTTTGTTTGTGTTTGTGATCAGGAGCAATTTAGGTTGATAATAACCTTGGAGGAATTTGTAAGGGTGGATATCATGTATCTGAAGCAGTATTCACTCTTCTCACTAGCACCTTACTTGTCAGAATTTGTAACGCCCATGGTAATGGTTTTCTTCCCTTAAGGGGATTTGTGTACAAACTTTGAATCATGTATGAATTTGTGTACAGGTCAGACTGCCTAACGCTTTGTGAGTTTTCCATGAATTGTTTTAACTGTAGTTGAGATAAGCCAAAAATCACTACAGCTTTCTTCTAGTCTGAATTAACGATTATTACTTTAACTGATTGTAACAGGGTTCACTTGGACATGGGCTCATGTCCTGTATGATTGGGACCAGTGTTATTTACTGTCTTCATCAATGACAGATGAAAGGATTAAGTGCAGCCTCAGCAAGTCTGCAGATGACACCAAGCTGAGTGGTGCAGTTGACACACTTGAGGCATAGGATGCCATCCAGAGGGACCTGGACAAGCTTGAAAAGTGGCCCATGGGAATCTCATGAGGTTTAACAAGGCCAAGTGCAAGGTGCTTCAGCTAGGTTGGGGCAACTAGATTGAGAGCAGCCCTGCTGAGAAGGACTGGGGATTTTGGTGCATGAAAGGTGGGACATGACCCAGCCATGTGCACTCACAGCCCAAAACGCCAAACATGTCCTGGGCTACAGCAAAAGAAATGTAAGCAGCAGTTCGAGGGAGGTGATTCTGCCCCTCTACTCTATAATTCTTTACTGTGAGGGTGGTGAGGGTCTGGAACAGGTTGCCCAGAGAAGCTGTGGGTGCCCCGTCCCTGGAAGTGTCCAAGGCCGGGTTGGATGGGGCTTTGAACAACCTAGTCTAGTGGAAAGTGTCCCTGCTTGTAGCAGGGAAGTGGGAACTCGATGCTCTCTAGGGTCCCTTCCAACCCAGGCCATTCTATGATTTTATTGTGATTGGTACCTGGGTGAGTCCTGTTTTATAAATGTATTATCCTGAATCTCAAGCCAGTAACTGGAAATTATTTGGCTTCCCAAGCTGGTCTGTAGTTTATTACTTTGCTTGTCTGAACTTGAGGTAAGCCATTAGTTTTGAAGCTGAATGCTCCATCAGGAAACAGCTTCTTCTTACAAGCTGTCCCTGGCCATGGTCAGTAAAGGTGGTGTGAAAGGAGGTGAAGCAAGTGTGCTACATTACTTACCTTACAATGCTAAAGCCCTCTATGATCACAGTCTGCCAAAGCCTATGTGAAACCTGTGTGAGCAGCTGGAGAATTATGAATCATTGCTCATAATGAGGAGCCATAATTCAGGCAAGTATAAGTGGTGACTCAGGGGACACTGAATTGTGAAACAGAGAACAGCAGATTAGTTTCAGAGGGGCCCAGCAATCTCCCTTCAGCAAACCAAGGAGTGGAAAATGGCACATTAAATGCCAAATGATCTGAAACACAAATTCAAGTTATATGCAGGATTTCAGATTCTAGATGAAAATTAGAAGGTTTCATAAATACATACCAAGATTTTAGGAGGAGAAGAAACCATGAGGTTGAGATTAGTTTACAAAAGGCTTTTTTTGAAATCAGAGCATTGTGAATCAGGTTTATTGTTCATGTCTCCAGTTACATTAATTTAGACCTTACATTATCCGAGTTACTTAAGCACATCAAAAGTGTTTTGTTACACTTCAGTATTTATGTGGTTAATGGTGATCACAGATTACCATTAACAGGTTAATGGTCATCACAGATTTCTTCTCTTAATTTAAATGCTAAAAAAACCCTTTCACCTACTTTTGTGCCCTCCCCTCTCCTCATTTTTTAAAGGTGTGCCATCTAAATTTATTCTTAATGACTGTCCAAAATGCAGTTAGTCTCACCTAATTTGTCTAGATTCTGTTTCTAATCCTTTGCTCTTGTTTTGACATTTTCTACTAGATTAAAGACCTGTTTACTGTTATAAGCCCTTCCTGCTCTAGCTTACATGTAATCCTTGTTCGAGTCACCTCTTAACTTTTTTGCTGCAATAAACAGACACTGTTTATGCTGCTTTAACATTCCTGAAGTAATTTTTCTGGCACTCGTCTAAAATTTTACAGTTTTCAGCAGCAGCCTAGAAGATTGTGGATGTTTGTCCTGTACACATTACCACAGTAATAATCTTGCTAATAATCATGACACCACCTACTTGCTCTCTCTTTACATTTCTTTGTAGGTTAAAATCACCTTCTAAGGTAATTAAAATCACCTTTGTAGGTTAAAATAACCTTCTAAGCTACAGACCTGCAAAGACTTTCTGTGAAACCGGTATTGTTCATTATCCTTTCTAGATTGTTCCTTTCCAAAGTATTCTACTATTACCTAGTTCCCCCTTTAAACAGATCTGTGTGCTTGCCTTAAATTAATTCAGTCCAGCCAAGTCTCCACGTAATTGCGTCATCTCCATCACTGTTTATTGCGTCCTAGATTTTTCAGATTAACCTACCAGTGAAGTGGCCACTTTGTCAGTTACCTGTTTTCTGCAAAATCATTGCCTTATTCCATCAAATTTGGAAGTGCAGCGGAGATCCTAAAAATGTTAATTTTATGCTGAATTTGTGAAAAACAGAGGAGGGGGGCTGTGAAGCAGACAGAAGGGGATGGTTCCACTGTGCAGATGGGTGAAATCCGACCTTTGCCCTCTCTTTATGGCAGTAGTGGGATGGTGAATTGATATGAAGGTTGTCATGGGGCAACAAGCACATGTGTAGATTCAAGACACCTGCTGTCATCTGAAGCTGGCTCTTGCAGAGGTAGGAGAGGGTATTGGTGTAAGCAGGGAGCATTGTGGTGCTGCCAGGAACAGGAATCTGATGCATGAGGAAGCTTAGGGAGTCAGGGACACTGGGCTAATGCATTGCTCAGGATGTGGAAATGCACAGGGGCTTAAGACAGGCCAATGTAGGTTTTGCTGGTTTAGGCTGCCATTAGCTCTCCTGAGCTGATCTGAGCCCATTTACCATCCTTGTGTTTACATATTAGATGTGTTATGGGTCTGGGCTACATACTTAAACTGAAATGTAATTGTTTGCACTTGGCTCTTTTTGTCAAATCTTTTTTATTTGTCAGTGTACTAAACACCCAAATCAATCTGAAAAAAATATTTTTGTTTAGGTTAAAAAAAAAAATCATTGTAAAATCCTATTTTTTCCCAGTGAAAAGTTCTAACGAGAGATAGTCATAGCTAGAAGCGCCAAGCAAATGTTTTAGAACAGCAGAAGAAGCCTAGTGTTGTGTTGCTTTGGGTACTGTATGACAAAACTGATTAGAGTGTTGTTTGAGAACTAAGCATATATTTTCAAAGATAAATCCTACACAGTTAGGCAGCTAATGCATTATTCATGTGATACTAGGGAGAGGTATAGATTTCAGCTGATAGTGCCATATGGCTGGCCAGAGCAGTAGTATTTAGCCTTTCTTGCTGTTGCTGCCATGGGGAAACATGATCAGGATGGCATGGTGCTGTTACTCAGCACTTTAGACCCCACCCTCTGCTGTACAGAAATCCACCAGACTGTAAAATGCAAAATGGGAATGGCAATGAGAAGAAAATAATTTTTATGGAATTTTTTTGATGACAGTGGTTCATTTATGAGTAACGCCATTTAATGATTGTGTGTTCCTGGATATGATTTTTTTTTAAGGATTATTTTGTTTCTTAAAAACACGCTAGCAGAAATGTTTCTAAACATATATGTAAAGAAGAAATGGATGAAAAATACTAGATGGCCTTCAACTGCATCTTTTAGAGGAGATTTTTTAAAAGTTACCAGGCTAGATTAATTGAATTTTTCTGTGTTACTTTCTGTTGATTTTTAAAAAGAATATCTTCTCAATAATAATGCATTATGATATAAATATAGACATTAACTCATGTTGCATGCCCTCCTTAAATGATTTGCTCATTGAATTTGCTGTACCAAAGCTGTCTGTTATAAATATTTTGCTGGTGTCCAAGCAGTGTTCAGATAAACTTTCTAATAATGTCTCTGAAGTCTGACATAACAGGAAATTTGTTATGGTTATATAAAGGTGGGACTTAACAAGATTAAGACACTGGGCCGTGGAGCATTTGACTGTGAAGCTCAAATGTTCAGTATGAGTGTATACAAAGATGGTGTTGTAGGTTTGACTTACCATGAAAGTGAAGGAAATTGCTATAAAAGCAGATCATTGGAATATTTTATTGTTTGTGAAGACTGCTTTTCTTCATGGAATGGAAACTGGGTCAGTTGTATCCCCCCCAACATTCTTTTATCCACTAATGTCCAAATTATTTTAATTTTTACATAACCTTTGATTTCATGTCCTTCTCTGAAGAAGTGCCAGGAATAATTTTAACTTTAGAGCCGGAATTGTGTAATTTCTGTCTATATAGTGTCTAGCAAGTCAAACTGTGATATTTGTTACAGTGTGACATGGCATTTTATGCCTTTTTGTTACGTCTACTATTAGCAATAATTGGTTGGAGATTCAGCTTATATTTTTATAGTTTATTAATACAGAAAATTTAATGGCTTGGTTTTTTGTTTCTTTTTTTCTTTTGGTACCAGTCCTTCAAAATATAGCCTCAAGAATCCTGCTTTGCCTGGAGAATTTAATGAAATACTTCTTTTTCTTGTGGTTCAGAGGGGTATCTCTTTACCATGCAAGGAAATTAAATTAAAAGCTGTCAGACCTTACAGAGGAGTTTTCATAGATGGCACTAGACCTAGACTGCAAGAATTAATAAATATTGTGTTTTTAATAAATTGCCTCACTGATCAGCAAAGCATAGCACTTTGGTTGCCTACAAAGTGGCTGCCAGCAGTTCAGATACTCAGATTGTAAACATCAGTGTCCAGTGATCTACTCTTGGTCTACTTCAGGAGATGATCTAGTCATATATAAGGCAAACACAAAAAAAGATGCATTTAAAAATGGACAGTGAAATTTAATACACACTATTCTGTGCATGAAAATGAATTCACCAGAACTCACATTTAATTTCTTGTCAAATACTGTGCATTCAGTTGCAAACTCCGTGAAGCTGAGCTACATGCTGCAATTGGCATCTTCTGGAAATCCTGATGAAAGTGATAAAAAGTGCTCAAAGGTGTTACTGAAAGTTGACAAGAAAGTAGAAGGACATTGCAAGGAAGTATTATTCCAGATATGTGAACATGATGGATTCATCTGTTGAATATAAAATTAGGTTTTTGTTTGGGTTCTTTTTTCTTATTGACCATCACATTAAAGAATATACACATGATAAATTATCATAGGGAAAAAAAGGAGGAAAGCAGTCAGCATCAAGATTATTCTTTGAGTTTTTTAAAGTGCTTTTTGTTCTCTTTGGTTTATTTGAATTATTTTTATTCTTGCAACTGCAGAAATGGTCAGGTTAACTATTTTACTCAAAGACAGTGATCAAAGAATCAGACAAGGGAGGATAAGAAATCATCACTGCTTCAGTAACAATTGAGCAAAGCATACTGTAAATGCAAAACACAAATGAGTGTGCATTGGGACATATTTTAGAGAAGCTGCTATAGCTGGTTCTGTAATTCTTTTTCGCTTCATGATCACTGCTGAAACACAGCTCTGTGTCCCTGTGTTTATTGCACAAGGGATAGCTCTTTGTGATTGTTCTTGCCCAGGCTTTGTGAATTATTTACAGAAGAAAATATGTTAAAATTTCCTACAAAATATTATAAGTTTAAAAAAAAAAGTTCAGTATGTAATAATATTAAAGGAGAAGTACAATAGCTTTCTTTAGGAGTAAATTATAATGTTTTTCTGATGACAAAAGTGTGCCCTACTTGAGTAATCTGATGATATCTCATCAACATGTACTCAGGGAAACAGAAAATATGTCTATCTATAGTTTCCAAAATATCAGTTGTTGTTAGAGAAGCATAATACAGATGTATCTGTTAATGGCTAAGGTACTGTGTCCATAATTAGTACTGGTGAATGTTTTTTATTCATTTAAATAAAGCCAAAGCATTTAAAATTCTTAAATTGCATAGATCCTTTGTGAAATATGTTTGTCTGTCTTTTCTGCTCGGCAATCAGGCTTAGGTCCCTTTAAACATGAATGTTTACCTCTTGTCATTTCTGCATTAGAATAGCACAGAGATAGATGTGGTTGTACTGAAGTTACTGTGCCCTGCCAGTATGTGTGTATTCTTTTCCTAATATGTATTCTGCTGCATGGACTGGCCAGCAGCACGTGTGTGTGCGCGTAGTGGATTCCTCTTTTGTCTTTTCAAATATTCTCTGAGGATAAGTCCTTTCCTGCATGTTATTGTAATATCCTGAACATACTCTCTCAGGGACCCTAAATTTTACAGATTTTTTCATTGTTGTATTTTTGTGTCAACCAAGGGATATCTAAGCTTGAGGACACACACACATGAAAAATGTGTGCTTCCACAATTCTGACTTTGTCGTTAATTCTTTAGTGTTTCATAAAGTTTCTCAATACAGTGAATAAACAAAAGCATGGCTATTAGTTGGTTCCATCTGAATTAAGTGGCAGCAAGTACCTATGAAGTGCTAAAACACTGTTTCGAGGATGATTATAGAGAATCATTTGTCAGTTGTTTTGTCTTTGCCTCTGATGAGAAGAAAACTGGCTATGACTACAGCGCAAATGTGTTCTGTGTCTTTTAAATTCTGCAGTTAAAAAAGTTAAGACAAAAGAAATTTTTTTCATGAATATTGAATTTATGTTTATCAATGTCATTGAATTAAAAGGAAGATATAATAAGTCAAGGCCAGTGTTAAATGGTTATTTAGCATATTTAGGAAGAAGATGAAGCACAATTACTAATTTTTTCTGTATACTTGCTGAAATGGCTTTGGATTTCAAAGAGTTACAGAAAAAGAAAATTCAACTCCAGAGAAATTCTACTAGAGTTATAAAGGGTACACCAGCAAGGAGATTAATGATGCTTTCACTCGGTTTGCATGCAATTGTGTGCATGTTACACATAAATTGTAAGAATAATCAGATGACAGTGAACTGGTTAATGTTTACAGAATTGTATTCTTGGATACAGAACTGTTGGTCAGGAAAATGAAATTCCATTTTTAATTTCTAAATATATGTTTGTTCCCTCTGCTTTCTGAATTTTATATTTAGTCCAATACACATGACATGGATGCTAAGTGTATCTAAAACAATTACCAATCTTACCAGCCTTGAGAAGGTTAGGGGAATTGTTCTGACCTTTTGCAGTGTCATTTAAAATACAAAGCAAATTGGCTCAAACACTGTTTTTAGTAAACTTTTATGAAACATTTTTATTTCATTTTAAGGGGGTTTGGTGGCTTTTTTCCTAAATTGTTATTTTCTCCATAGATGGTCCACTTGCTCTCATGTTTCCATTTTTGAGGTTTGAAAGATCAAAACTGAACAAAACTCATAGGTTTTCTTTGTGCTGAAAATTTTACATTATATTGCTGAAAAGCCACAAGTCAGCTCTGGTTTACTGCAAGATTTCATGGTCTTCTTTCTTTATACGTTGAGAATACTCTAAAATTTGAAATGGAAGTAAATAGCCTGATTATAGAATGGTTTTGATAAGCATGATAGAAAGCTCAAGTGGCAGCTGTGTAAAGCAGAATCTTGAGGTGTGCCCCAAATGTTCTGCAATCCTTCATGGTTCTAGTAGGGTCCAAACCAATGGTTGAATCATATGTGTGCTGCAAACACTTTGTGCAAGACTGAATCTTGTCTGAAATGAAAACCTTTCTGTGTACAGTAGAGGCATACAGGGACATTGGCACCGATTTTTGTTGATCTACTGAATGATTCCTGTGGTGCTGCATGATTGCTAATGGAGATGTAGCCAAGAATATCATCTCCTTTGGGTGTTAGTGACTTCCTTAGACAACCCATTTAAAGGCTTCCTCCTTAGCATTCCACAACCTCCCCACTTCTTCCTTCCCTAAGTGCTAGTACATTTTGTAAAACTTGTTACTATCAGAGATAAAGGTGTGGTTTTGCTTCAGTTATAGTCTTCCATTTCTTGCGCATTGTCCAAACTTATTGGAAGATACCATTTTTTCTTGACCTTTGGGTAAAAAAAGAATAAGGATTGTTAGTAGTACAAGGTACTTACGCAGCCAGAGGATATGTTTTTGGAAACTGCTCTCCACATATATGTGTTATCAGGGGGAATGTACAGCATCCTAACATTTGTTTCTATGTTCACTGATGTTAGGAATGTAATTAACTCACCAAATGGGTTTGTGAACAAAGTTATGAAAACATTGCTTTAGATCTATTTAATTTTGCCTAAATCTGTGAAAGAATCTACACTGACTACAGTTGGTTGTTATTTTTCAGGATAATTATAGATGCAAGCTAAGATTGCTTGAGTGCTGAAATTACTTTCACATCTAAATAAATATAGATATCTTTGCAAAATGGGTGATGAAGATCTATAACATGAAAGACGGTCTTTAGCATTGGATTGAGCTCTTCTTACAAGACTCATTCTGAATTCTCTTGTAGTACTGTATTCAGTCAAGAAACTTAAGAGCTTTAGTGCCCAATGCAAGCCTATGTTTCCTATAGAAATAAAAGCATCTAGTGATTAAAAGCTGATGGTTGGGTTGTTTTTTTCCTGTTGTATTTTGCGGTCTGGGTTAGGCTGGGTTTCTTTTTCATACGGTGTGAGAAGACCAGGCACTGGTCTTTTGTGTGGTGGCTTTTGTGTCACCAGAAGGAAGAGCCCTGGATCTGCTGTTTTCTTCCATGTCTGAAGGGTGGAAAGGATGATGAAAGGGAATATGCAGCTATGGCCACAGCAATTCAGTAGCCTGTGTGCTTTTTCCAGTGCTGTTTGGATACAGGCAGGGAGTAGGTTTGCAGCCTTGGTAAATACTTAGCCATAATTATTTTCTCTCAGCCATCACCTTGAATAGAGATTTCTATTTCTTCTAATCTTGGTGCCTCAGGCAGAGGCAGCGTGTGCTGGAGCAGTCACCAGTTCTGCCATCTCATCATCCTTCTGCCTTGTCCCAGGGAAGTGACAGGGGGACATACAGACCATCCAGGTAATAGGCTGAGCAGCTGTGGTTTAGTCCATCCTGATGTTGGGGAGGTGGGTTTAAGCAGCTGTCACAGAAACTCTAATGAAGAATAAACTTCTGACAGGATCAGGTCACCATGGGATCCCCTAGTGCCCCTTCCCCATACTGAAGAGAGAACTGAATTTTGTTATTCCAGATTGCCCCTTTCTACTTTGCATGAGCCCAGGAGGCTGGAATGCATGTCTTCAGCGTGTGGGTGATTAATGTTCTGCAAATCAGCATTTTCCCAAGCAAAAGAAATGGACCAGTGTCAATAATAAGTTTTATTCACTGATTGTTAGTTCTATAGTTTATTAAAAGCCTGTGTATAGCCAGTTAATTTCCACCAAAATTACATTTAATATTAAAATACTTCCCTATCTGGAAGTAAGAGTCCCATTTATATTCTCAGAATTTAAAATACTGAAAGGTAAAGAAGAGAGTGCCTTGCATAATTAACATTTAATTTACCTTCCATTCACGTGTGGTGTGCATTAATATAATATTGTTTGGTTCAGGACATGAACTGCATGACAAAAGTGCCTCTCTGGTTGTAGGGGGGTTTAATTTCTCTTTGTTGTTTTCTTACATCTGGATTTCTTTGGCCTTTTTTGCCCCAAAAGTTGGATAAGTCTTTATGTATTTATATTATAGAGAAAGTGTGTTTAAATGTTTCTGTCTGAAATGCTATCTTTCTAAAGGCAGTTCTGTATAGTAGATAGTCAGAAGTATAGTACTGGTATCCCTCTTACAGTATTTGAGTTTCAGAATAAAATAGTAAGCAAATACTTGATGAGCTCATGGATTATGGATCTTGAAGGTCATGTGTTTGGTGTCTGAAAAACATTGGCTTTTTTGAAAGGGTGTCTTTTGTAGTGATGGAGACTGTGCTGGTGAGCTCTAATTAGTATTTCATTAAGTAACACTTTTTTTCAGAAGCTTTCGTAGATTTCTTATGCTTAGATAATATTTTGGGTTTAGAATGGAATGGACATTAAGGATTGATATATTTTAAGTACATGAATAGTCTTTCAGTATGCAAAATCCCCCATTTTGTTTCCTTTGCTAGGTTTTCTTTTGATTACAGATGGCCTGTGTGATAGTTGCTATAGAAACCAGACCGTTTTACTTCAATCTCTCTCTGTTGCTATGGTGTGCAGAGAGCTGCTATGTGTAAAGCATCATTTAGATTTTTTTGTGATACTCCATGTAATAGTTAACTTGCAATCAATACTCTCTAACAGCAGATAGGGTAATGTGACATGCTAATTAATGCTTTCTGCCACCAACTGTTGGATTCAACAGTTTGGCAGAAATTAGTTGCAAAGTTAGTTTAATGAATTCTGCGGATACAGCTTTCTTTAAATGCTCTAATATTAGAGGAAAATAACTGTTAACTCACTGTCAGGTGGAATTGTTTTTCTTGCCGTAGCACGCTCCCTAACTGAGTGTATGGAAGGCACCCAGAGGCTCTGAAGGCAGAAACCTCAGGTCTGCAGGGAGGCTACACCAGCCAAAGAAGCTGGTTTTGCAACCTGCAGTTGCCAGTGGCAGCTGTAGCCTTCCGGCAGTTCCCAAAGGCGGCACCAATGGGGACTGCTGAGTGTGAATAAGCTGGAGCGCAGCTGTCCTGGCCTCCAACCTTCATCCTTCTGCCAGCCTGAAATAAAACCAATGTGGGGTAGGGTGTAAGACTTGTAACACTTCCTTGTTGCCTTCTTCATAACTGTATTTGGCAATTAAAAATTGAAATTAAATCAGTTTAATTCAAAAATTGAATTTTCAGGAAATGTTCCAAGGGTGGCATGAATGAGTCCTCAGTGAAGATGATGATCCTGTCATTACCCCAAGGTGAAGATGAGATTATTTTTCACGTAGAATAGTTGTAACCAGAACAAAAGTGTTAAGCAGGTTAGTGAGGATATCTGATACGTATTGTGGCAAATGTTCAGTGATCGGTTGCCGGATTTGGTTTAGTAGTAGCTCCTACTTAATTTATTTTGCTCACACCCCAATTGCCAGTGCAACATAAAAGTAACAGAGCTTGCCCTGGATCTGAAATGTCAGGAGGAGTCCCCACATTAGGAGCATGGTGGCTCTTTGCCTCCCCTCTGGAGTCAGTTTGCAGCTGTTGGGGTGGGCTGACACAGCACCCTGTCCTGCAGCACCGGTGTGTTCCCCTGGAACACACTGTGTGCAAATGAAGAGTTTATGGGGATTTCATTTGTTCCCAAGTACTGTCACCCCAGAGAGGCTCCAAAATCCTCATTCCACTTTCCCTGCACAGTTTCAGTAATAAACAGCAAGGAGTTTTTAGATCATGCTAGCTACATCCTGAAGCTTCATCAAGCCCCTGCTCTGTGATCTGTCTCTTCAGATGGGAAAATGGTACCATCAGGGTACATCTGTGTATGGCTTTGGTAGAGTTGGTTCAAGGGAGAGACTTTGCGTCATGAAATGGATCTCATTTTGAGACAGAGAAGCGTGATGACAGTCCCTTTTCAGATGTGAAATACTCTTTAATATTATTTAACCTCCAGTAAAGTAGAATAAAGAAAACTTTTGCTCTGTTAAGAGGAGTTTTGGGAAGTGACCTGTGCTCTCTGTAAATGCAGTGAGATAAACTTTTGTAAACATCAGGATCCCCTTTACAGATGTGTTCTTTAACATTTTTAACCTCAAGAAGAATAAAAAAACCTCTTTTTTCTCTTGAGAGGAGTTCTGGGGAAGTGATGTGTGCTCTTTGGAAGCACAACAAGATAAACATTATCATCCCTCGGTATCCTGAACAGACCAAAGTCCACCCTCCAGAAGTCCTAGGCAGAGGTTTTCTTGACCCCCTTCTTTATTTCTTCCAGAATCAATAAACTCTTTTATAATTTTGTGGCTGCTGTGCCCAAGATGAGCTCTGACCACCACATCTCCCACCAGCCCTTCTCTGTTTGTAAACAGCAGGTCTAGTGGAGCACCATCCCTGGTAGGCTTGCCTGCCAGCTGTGTCATGAATTTATCTTCACACACTCATATACTTTCTCTTCTTCACTGCCGAGTTTCCAGCAAACATCAGCAAGTTAGTCTCCACAAAAGCTTCATATTTTGTTTTTTGAGACAATAAATATATGGAGTTAAATGTGGTGAATTTAATTCTTTCTTAATGTGATTTACAGTGCTGAAGTTGAGTTGCACAGATGCCTGTTACCTGCCATCACAAAACCTGAATCAGGAGGTAGTCATGGCACTTACACTTTGCACTGTTTTTTGGGGTTTTTGAATCACTTATTTTTCTGTTTTTGTAACTGAGTCTGCTTTGTTCTTGTAATTGAGCCTAAACCTTAATAATTGAAACTTCTTGTTTATAAAAAAATACAAATTTTTGCTTCTTGGAGAAACATTAGATCACAGAGCTTTGAGTGCAAAGCACAGTTCTTGATTCTGTAAGGGAGGGATCTGTCTATCATGTTGAACTGGCTTCTAAATTGCACCCTTTCCAACACAGATGTACAAATGGCACTTGCAGGGTTTGTATTTTACATGGGTGCTTTGCTGAAAGAACGGGAACTGTCACAATCTGTAAGGAACCGTGGGTGTGGGCCCTGTTGTATTCAATAATACGGATTTTCACAGTTGTAATACTTTATTAATATTTACAAAGGAGAGGAAAAATTCCATTAAGGAGCCAATACTATATTGCAGACCCTTTGACAGTAAAGTAAAGCACATTTCAGCATAATTTTTCATATTAAAAGTTAAAATCTTGTTTAACTAGTCTGCTTAATTAAAAATTAAATCACCCAAGGCACTGCAGCGTTAAGAAAAGCTGTCTGAAGCTGTTTCTGTAAGAGTCAAAATTGAAATGGAGGACAACATATGTTTTTGTTCTACTTCATTCATTCTTTTATTGTTATTGTTGTATGCGAGCTAATGAAAATGAAAGACCTCTAATCTAGATAATTGAGCCTAGTCATCCAAGATGTATTGAGAATCTGACATCTGGAAACATCAGGGTATGTTAATTTTGTCATTTTAAGTGGTTATGGTTTAAAGGACACTACTAAGACTGCTGGGCTGTGTTTATGGTTTGGACTGTTTCCAAAATCAATCTTTGTCTTAAAATGTATGTCCATGTGGGTAGTATTGAAGGTAGGTATGCAGATTAATGCTCATAGGCTATCATATGAAATATCATTCAGAGATCGTTCTTAAAAAATTAAGGGTTTTTGTTGTATAAGTCATGACTGAGTTGCTTCTTTGTATCACTGTTATCTAGAGGAAACAGAAAAATCATAGTAACCACAGAAATCACAGTTCATTACTGAGTCACACATGATGTATTCTTGAGCAGGAAATGTTACTTGCACCATGCTGTCAGAAATAATTCTCAGTTATTGACTGGAATGCATTTAACTATATTATTTCAGGCATGTCTTGGTAATTTTGAGTGTAGTTTTACTTTTTGTAGTTATGTAGGAACTAAAGTAGCAATTAATGTAGTCTTTACAGATGAAGTATCTTTCATTTATTTCTTGTAGGTTGAGCCTGTTTGTACTATTTTAGTTCTTAAGTGATTTGTTAATACACCTAAAAGCCAACAAAAAAGCATTAAGGAGTTTTTTAAGAATCTTAAAAGACTCAAAGACCCTTTTTTAAGTCTTTATGTACAAGACTGCTTCCTACAGAGATTTCCTTTATACCTCAGGGAAGGCTGTTGCATTTCCGTCTTTCTGATTGTCTTTATCCCTCTTCAGCAAAAGCGAGACATCTTTTGCGTCTTCAGTTATGATGAACTGTACTGGCTTTTAAAATTCCAGAGAACGTTGCCGTAAAGTTGGAGTAGGACTGCAGGATGTCTTTATAGGGTCAGAAGAGCAAGAGCTTATTGGTGCCGCTTCAGGGAGAGACATCTAGTGTCCGGTTGCAAATTAGCATTGAAATAGCCTCTATTTTTTTTTTTTTTTCCCTTAAAGAAAGGTTAGACTCAAAATAGCACCTTAAGAGCAAAACCACAGAATCATACCAGTAGTGCAGAGATTTTGTTTTTATTTTTAAGAGATGCTTGATGTAGTAGTGCTTTATAATTAACTGTAAACATAGGTTTCTTTTGCATTTGTCTCAGTAGAATACAAGGTGTGGTGTTGGGTATACATGTATTTCTAGAAGTGAAACTTTCTCTGTTGAAGAGTTTAGTCAAAGGGGAATGAAGGTGCTCAGGAAATCATTTGTTGCATCTTTGCTGAAAATGGTTGTAGGTCTAAATCATTTGCTTCTGAATGTGGAATTGACTTTAGTGATTTGGCATGCTGTGAATATTAACTGAACAGCCTTTTTATCAGTTTGTTGATTATTATGTTTTATTTATTATTACTGATAGAGTTCTGGTTGATTTTACTAATATCTTTCTTCTGTCCTTGTGCTTTTTTTCCCCCTTTATACTACTTCTAAAAATTACTTTGCAATCTCTTTGGAATACATGCTTTGCTCTGTTTGAATTCCTTTAAGTACTGTGCATAGTTGGGAGCAATGAAAATTATCAAGTATAACAAATAATATCTCACTTAATATTCTCAATGGATAAAAGTAGACAAGATTAAACTACTGTGGTGTGTTGGGGTTTTTTGTTTGTTTTGGTTCTTTGGGGGTTTTTTGTTTGTTTCGTTTAAGGAAAATAAATGGAAAACATATTTATTACTTTAAAAAAGGGAAGGAAAAATATCCTTTCTTGTTTTCTTCCAGAATTCTGGAGCTGTTTTGGGTTAACTTTAGCATTCCCACCATTGCTCAGCTGTTACAATTTTTGTGTAAGATATAGCAAACAGAACTAAATTCCAAATCAAACTTGCAGGAAACAAAACTTGCTTTGCTCTATTTTAACAAAAATGGTGAGTATACTGTTGAGATTAGTGGCAATTAAATCTACATGATTTCCTGGAGCATAATATAAATTCAAACAGCAAGTCCATAAACGTGCTTGACAACTAATTTCTTCATTCAAGAGAAAACTGCCTCCTCCTTTGTTTGATGCCAAAACCATTTTGTGCCTATTGTGCGTGTGGCAGCAGCTGTATAAAACGATTTCCTATACTGTGAATGCAGTTAATTGCTGCAGCTATCTTTTCCCTTGGTGGAAGAAAAGCCCCATGCCATCTGAAGGGGAAAGGAGAAAAGGAAAAAAATCCTTCAGGACTGGAATTGTGATTGTGGGTTTGTTTTCTCCAGTCTTTGTCAAGGTAGGTCGGCTCTGAAAACATAAGCCTGCTAGTGAGTTGAAGGTTGCTGTCCTTGTGATGAATGCAATGCCAACAATGTGACATCTGTGAGCAGATACTCATCTCCATGAGTCATTGATGGCAAGTAGTGCTCTTGGTTATTCTAACGAATGTTGAGAAATCGTTTCTTTTTCATGAGATGCATATTTCTCCACAGTGTGGACCTGTTTGCCACTTTATTAGCACTGTCACTTCTGTCTTTATTTTACTGAGGGAAGTGACAGCTTAGTGTGTATGAGGCACATCCTCTTTCTCTTGAGCATCCTCAGATGCTCAAAATGTGAAAGATATGTTGGACTCTCTTCCTAGCTCCCATTTACCCTGAAGATGAAAATCAGGGAACAGACTAATGTATAGGTTTTACCCTCTGTCTTTGTTTTGCTTTAATCTTTTTGGCATTTTCTACCTATAAAATAAATATAAGAATGGGTAGATATGTAACAATAGTTTTCAAATTGATTATTAGTGCTCTCTTTAGGAACCACAGTTGAGTTGTGTTTCAAAGGAGAAAGTGCTGTAAATTCAGAACTAGTTTCAATCCCTGGTATAAAAAAGTAAAGCTCCAAAATATTTTAATTCCTCTTTTGAATATTGTGGATTTGTTAATGTCTGGGTTTTTTTTCAAAAATCAGCTTGCAAACTTATTATGTTGATTATTGGTGTCACATTACAGAGAAGCTGGAGAGTGTGGCTAAGCATGAAATGTACAGACTTTCCTGTGTCTGTGATCCTGGACAAATAGAATTGGGGACACATCTTTCTGACTCATTTAATCTGTGAATGAACCCAAGCTGGCAGTCGTCCAGGAGTAGGCATTTAGTGTGTGCCACATGACAGTGGTGTTTAGCCTGTTACCAAGTGTCACAACGTACCTGATGCTATGCAGGAGCACATCTACAATTGATCTGAATCCAGCTGTACTCTTTGCTAATATAATTTATGTGCTCTACTGTAGCCAAAGCAATATGCAGTCATAGTCTAAATCAGCCATTTTGTAAGTGAGGTAAACTGCACTACGAATCCTCCGTGAAACTACAGTGGGGATATAAGATCAGTCGTGGAAGGTTATTTTTATCTTTTAGTCCTGTTTCCAAAATGTATTAATTATTGCATGCTGTTAGGTGACACCTAACTTCTGCCCTCTGCAATATGTGAAGGAAATTCTGTCAAGCCTATGGCAATCATCTTTTTTTGTAAGAGGAAAGGTTCTAAAAAGAGTGAATGATGTCAAGGGATGACAGAAAGCAAGATTTATGTAACTGCTTGTAGTGACCTGCTAAAACTGTGATGAGAAGAGCAGAAGTACTGTGTTGCTGTTTAGAAGAGCTATAGCATAAGTTTATGGAAGAGATTGTCCTCAAGTAAGGATAGACACTCCTGAATTAGCAGAAGTTAAGATTTTTATGCACTGCGAAGAGTAGGTGAGAGACTGGAGGGGATAGTGGAACATCTTTTTGCATAAAGATTTGTTCTGTTTTGACTTTCATGAAGCAGAGATTGAAATACCAGCACTGATGTAAAGCACAGAAGTGTGAAAGGGTATGCTGGCCTCTCTTTGCCGTTTATTAACCATTCATGACCAACCTCAGTGGTGGTGTTGAATAGATTGAAATTGGATGTTCTTGGGCCACCCAAAGCCTTCTCCCAGGGATAATTTAAAGTGGGGTAAACTGGACCATCTGCTCCAGAAGCAGGTCCCAGTTCTGGAACTCCTGCGGATTTTTTGCAGGAGTGCAGCAGTCCCAGGGACTGGCAGTGCATGGTCGGGAGGAGATGTGTCCTGTTCCCAGCTCTCCTGTCACCCCAGCAGTCACTTTCCATCCAGGCCAGACTGCTGGCAGTTGTGGGAAGGGGCTTATGTTTGTTCATCTGGGAAGGATATCAATGCCAATTCACCGTCTTTCCCTGGGGAGGGAGTTGTGGGCAGCTGGAAAGCATTTGGCTGGGTGACAGCAGGGCCCTACAGGCTATTAAGCTACATTGTGAATTAGTAAAGTTGGTGCAAGGGAGTTTGAGTTCTGGCTTTGAAACAAAGATTTTGCTTTCAAGGCACACCATATTTTTATTTTATTTTATTTTATTGGTTTAAGAATACAGAAATGAAATGTTTCATTATAGATCAAACAACAAGGTTTGGGGTTCTTAATACATTATTTCATGAACTGTTCATGTCTGTGCAGACAGTTTGATTTTTCCTTTTATTGGAACCCAATTTACTTTCTTAATCTGTAACAGTTCAAAAGCTGTTTTACAAAGGACATGGTTTGAACCCTGGCGCCTTTTTAGTAATTTGATTGTGTTGCTTTTCAGGATGGAGCTTCTACTTTTCGGTTATTTTAGTCATCATTTCATGTCAATCATTACACTCAGGATTCAAGGTGACATCTACAACGAAGTCTAAAGGTGTTAGCAGCACAGAGCACTGCAGTTTGTTTCCTATATAATACTTTTGTTTTCAACTTGTAACAGTTTTTGACTTGATTATGCTTCTAGGAGAAAAAAAAATACAGTGAACATGCTATATTTCACAATAGTGGGCTGTATTTTTTATGATTTATACGCTGCATTGCTATAAGACCTGCAGTCTCTCTTCTGCGACTCTTTCCTCATTCCAGTCTGTTTGAACTCCTGATCACTCTGTTATCAAAACAACATGCCATCCAAACAGAGAAGCCAAGATTAGTCAGGCTTAAGTTATCATGTACGGAGTCTGTCTCAGGAGACAGGGGCTTCCTGACACTGCATCAGGTTTCAAGCGAAGTAAGACTGTGAGGTTTAAAGTGTTTTCATTTCCAGAGAAATGCTTTGGTGCCGTCTGAATTCTTCCGAGCAACAAGTAGCTGGAGGAAGTAGAGATTTCATTAGTTAATACCCCAGGGATGTCTTATTTGAGTTCACAAGATGTGCCATCTGGAAATTCTTGTTCTTTCACATGTTGCATCCTTTTTTGGACACTGAAGAGTTCCAAGGTGCTTTATTTGAGTTGCTTTGGAAGTGACTAAAATAAAATCGGGAGAAATATTTGAAACTCTCTATTAAAAATAAATAAATAATAAAAAAAATCTGTTTCCATCTGAGTTGCCCAGGTTACCCTTCTTTGCTGTGAAATCAGTCCAAGCTTTGCTGCTCCTTACTGCTATGCTCTAAGCACTGCCTCTTTTTCTTCTACTTTTCATCCATTTATCCTTTAAAATTCCCAATAAGTCACCTTCAGAAATGTATCCTCTCTCCCTCTCTTTTTTCTGCCCCCCATCCTTTACCCACCAGAGTCTTCAGTGTGGTTCATGGAAACTGTGGGAACATGGCCAACTCCAGACAAGAATACTCAGCACAACCACTGTGACATTTTCGTCCTTGTTTTGTTTATCGTGGGATATGTTTGCTGGGATGAAACTTGAGGTCTGCTGGTTCAATGGGATTTTTGTTGCGAAACACTAATTTGGGAAAAGTCTATGATTTGGCAGAGCCCGAAGGGTGGCACAGGTGTGCCTTGTGGTTCACTGTCTCTCTCTGCCTCCTACCCCATGACCCCAGCCTTGGAGCTCAAGGGCTTCTGGGCTTTCATTGTCTGGGATATGGTACTGCCCATAGAGCCATGGCTGGGGAATCCACATCCCCACAGAGACTGGCAAGGCTCGGACAGTGACACAAAACCGGTAGTAACGTGTGCTTCTTTCTCTTGCCGTTGCGTAATGCTGACATTCTTTTTGGGTCTTGGGTCAGTTTGGAGAAGAAGGAATGTTTTGAATTACTTTAATGAAGTGTGCTGAAATTTTTATAATAAAGTAGGATTTATTTTGCTATTTCAAAATCTTTTCAAATATATTTAGCCTTAGTTTCTAAGGCATTTGGTCCAAAATTTAGGCCCTTTGTGTAATGGTTGCCATGTTTATCCCTTACTGTTTCTTATAGAATGTACAGTTTCTTTTTATTTGGCTACTCATTTAAGCAAATCTGTAGGAAATTAATGCTTAGTGAAGTCAAATACTATCAAAACTGGCAAGTGATCCCAGTCTAAAGAGGGAGACCTAAGTTATTTTATTAGGAAACCGGTCTAAAAGGAGATTGTTTGTTCATTCTGTTTGGTTGAAAATAGTGAAATATTACCCGTAATTTGCAGAAAATCCACTCATATTGCATCAGCTGCTTTTATTGTACTAGATTTATTTTCCTAGAAAAAATTTTGTTTTAAATAAGCTGTGATACATATTTTAAAAAAGAAGTTTGTGTTCTTGTTTGCTTGTTTGTTTGGTAGGAAAGAATTGTCACTGGGTATCTGAACTTCTTAAAAAATGTGGTTTGTGTTGCATTTGAACTTCTCCATTCCCCTTATTTTATGGTTTGCTGATCAGTAACAACACAATTCAGTAGAAATATATTAGACAGCTGTTTTCCAAAAGTTCAACAGGTTTGGTAATTATGAAGGGAATATTAAAAGAAGGCTTTGGAAATTAGTGAGACTATAGTAAAAGAAAAGTTTCGTTATGCTTTTTTTTTTTTTTTTTGTGCTGTAGTTTATGTTTACTTTTCTTAGCAGTGCATTCTTAAAACTTTCCAGCATCCTAATATCCATAAAAGCTTCATGAAACATTTGTAAAGCATCATGTAATTGTCTTTTGAATACATTTATTCTTTGGTTAGTAATAAGGACAGATTTAGAAAAACAGACTTATTTTCAGTAAAAATTACACTGGTTGTGTCCTTGGTCACAACACAGAAGCAGCAGAGCATTACTTTCCCATTGTTTTCTAGAAGCTGAACATTAGGTAGTATAAGAAATGGAGATTATAAGTTCTTTTTTTAAGCAAAAAGACTGCTGCAAGTTAAGTTTAGGCAAAATTCTGTGGCATTTTGTGTATTTAGTCTTTGTAGAATCAGAGAATGATTGAAGTAGGAAGGCATAACAGGAGATCATTGAGTCCAAGCCCTTGCTCAGAGCAGACTTGGCTAGAGCTGTTTGCCCAGGGCCGTGTCCAGGAGGGTTTTGAGTATATGCAAGGGTGAAGACTGCATGGTCTCTCTGGGTAACCTGTTAAAAGCGCTTGACCACCCTCACTGTAAAATAGCTTTCTAATAGTTGAAATTGTTTGTATTTCAGTTTGTGCCCATTGCCTCTTGTCCTGTCATGGGGCATCACTGAGTTGCTGGTGCTCTTTATGATGTCCCTTTTGGTATGTAAACATATGGATAAAGACTTTCTCTAGGCCTCTTGTTTTGTGTAAGGTGCTCCAAGCCTTTCATCATCTTCATGGCTGGACTCACTGTAGTAGGTACATGTATGTCCTGATGATGGTGGTTTCTCTGGGGAGGAAAATCTTCTGAAGGAAAGAAGGTTTTCAAGATTATGCCTTGTTTAAAGTGTGTGATGAACTCCACACCTCATAAAGGTGCTGTGAGTGAGTGATTTTGAGGCCTCCTGAGATACAAGGACTCTGTGCCCTCACTGTGGATGTTATTGTAAGCTGCTTCGAAGTGACCTGTCAGCAGACTCCTGCTTTTTTGGGGGCTGAAAAACAAGGTAGCCAGCTGTGAGAGTACCTTGCTCTGTCTCTCATGTGCTCCAGAAACTGGACTGCTCAAATGTGCTTAGCAAGTGCCTTGTTCTTTTGTTCCTCTTTTGTCATCCTCTCCTCCTTCCTCACATTGTGCTTTGGATAGACACATGGAGCAGTTTAAGTTAAAAACTCAGTGCACTTCCAGCTGCTTCTTTTAGTCTCCTCTGTGACACAGAAGCTCATAGAAGCTCATAGCTGTGTCACTGTGATCAGTGGTTTACTGACATGTTAGATGACACATATCTAGGAATGGGAGTGGATGCTACTGAGCAAAAATACATTCCACATCTACTGCGTGTAGCTGGTAACTTTCCAAGGGGGCAGCGCTCATTGCTTTGGAATGACTTGTCCTCAGTCTGGTTAATTCTGTTTTCTTTCCTCCTTATTCTGAGAGGGATGTTTCTTAATGACTGTCACTTAAAAGAAAATGCAAACTAAATAGTGATGAGATTCAGCATTAGATCGTCCCCTTTTGCTGTAAAGAATGCGATCAAAACTGCTGAGCATTTAGTATCTGCAGTGGTTGTCTCAAATTCCTTTTTTCCAGTCTCACTCCCCTGTCATGCTGGAGCCCCAGTGGCTTGTAAAGAGCTTGATATGACAAGAGCTTACTGTTAGAACACACACTCAATACAGTAAGTTTATAATTTTCTGACTGGTTATGTAGTTTAGCCAAGTCAAAAATCCTTGACTGTGGAGTTCACCATACTTCTATCTTGGAGCTAAGCAGATTTTTTCCATGAAACAGGAAAAAACAAGCCAGGATCATCCTGCCTTTCCTCACTCTTTGGACACTTCATGCTCCTGGTTTATGATTTTTCTTTGGTAGGGGGAGATACTAATATTGTGAGTAGATTTTTACTAATTGGTGGCTCAGTAGTTCTTTGGGAACTGTGGGACAGGAGTCCTCTTCTTGCAAACTCTTTCCTTTAACATGAATTCCAGATGAGTCAGATGGGGTTTGCTTTGCAGTAAATTTGTGGAGAGTTAGTGGATCAACTAATGTTCACTTCGTGTCACTTTTAACTGTATTGGAGGTACCACTGAACCCAGTACACTGGGATGTGTAAGCGTAGACAGCATGGAATTTAACTTAAAGCATGGATCAATGAACAGATGTGCTGAAATAAAGAGAAAAAGTAAAAACTAGCCAGAAAAGGTTAAGGAGAAGAAAGTACTAAAAGAAAAGGTTAAAAGACTAGCTCTCTTTGTAAAGTATTTGCTGAAATTCAACCAGATGGAGAGTGACCTTGCTGGTTTGAAAGGAAGAAAAGCAGCTTTTATATCAAGAAACAGGAGTACTGTGTCTTCGGTAGTCAAAAGATATCAACAGTCAAGTCAGAAGATATTGTATGTGTTAGTAGGTATTATCTTCTAAACTTAAAATCTGTGTTCAGTATTTTTATTGTTGCCCAGTGCAGTAATTCATGTGATTTCAAGAACATTCGCTAAAATTATTTTACCATCTTTTAAGGATTTTAATAGATGGATGAAGCACTTTAGATCACTTACAGATACTGTCATAAAATAGGTTTATGTTTACTGAATTTAGTTTTTCCTTTACACTTTTTAAATTTTCTGTGGCATTTTTTAAAATAAGCCTTTTGTAGTCAAATAGAAAGATACCATCATGTCAAACATTTGGTTCTTTGGCCAACTTTGCCACCTAGCGGCTGCTCTAAGAAAGGTAATGTAGCGCAGGGCCACTGTCTTTTTTTTTTCTTTGCATTGAATTATTCGAGGATTTTTGAATTATCATAATATTCAGATGCAACTGAAGCCACTCATAATATGCTATGAAAATAAACACTTCATTTTATAATGTTTAAAAGTTTGGTATGCAAGTACAGGAGAATTCGATACTTTCTTTTTCCTTTTTTTTTTAAAAAAGTAGTCAGCTTGTGATAGAAAGAGAAGAAAAAACATCATTCCTCTTAGAATCTCTTGCAAAAAAGTGTCATTTTAGGTCTCTGTTTGTATGTACTGTGGATTGTTTTTCCTTTAATATCCCTGTGGCATATATAAAATAAATTATCCTTCTTTAGATATCATCCCTACAATGTAGAGAGGAGAAACTTGCACCTGCAGTGCTTGTGCTTCTACTATGCTTTATAGGCAGGCTGAGTCCACAGTAGGACTAATAAAGACTGTGTAAGTATTGTTTTCACCTCTTCCTAGTTCTTCCTAGTTTCTCCTGCTCCTAGTTCTGATACAGACCAGATCCAAAAGAAATAGAAATTATTCTGGCTTTAAATTGTAATTTTTTATGTTTTAGTGCCTATTTTTCTGTGAAATTCTGTTAAAATAGGAACTCTGTAACAGCTGTTTCCTTAGTCTTTCTACCCTGTGGTAGCACATGTGCTGTGAACAGCTGCAGTAGGCAAGAAATGTGTGGTGGGTGCAGTAATGAACCCTAAAACCTCTGGACGGGGGTCCACCTGCCAGCTCCCCTCTGGATTACACAAAGCCACAGGCAAGGCAGTTCCCCAACTTGTATGTAATCTTTGCCAACCCCCCCTCCCTTTTTTTTTTTTTTTTTTTAATTCAGAAATGTTTCCTTTTGTTTTTTTCTTCCTCATATGCTTTGAGCTTATCTTGTTTACACTTAGTAGAAATTGGCTTAAAGAGAGGTATTGAGGGAAAATTAATTCTTTCAACAGAAAAAAAGAGCATCTTTATCTGTAACGTGGACATTTGAAATTAACAATGATATTTAATTTCAAAAATATGATTGCAGCAAATAGATTTTTAGACATGAATAACTGTCTTTAAATATCTCTTGGAACGTCCAAAGGAAAAAAGTAGCTGTTCTCTGAGCAGCAGAGTAACAGAATCATGATATCCTTTTTCTCTAAGCCTTTTTTATGTCATATACCCCAGTAATTCTTTCTAGGCAAGTGACAGCATGTGCTGTGACTGTTTCAAAGTTATATGTGTGGTGACTTCCCACACATGTAAGCATGATACAGTATTGTGGCAGAGCATGAGATGCTTGTTTATAATTTAATATGATTTTGTAATTATCAAGGGTTTGTGTGTCTCTTATTTTATCCATCTTCTAGTAATTACCAAGCCTGTAGAAACAAAATATCCTCGAAATTTCCAGTAGTTGAATTATACAGACTGACAGGTGGAGAATCTGATGAGGTGGTGAAAGGGAGGAGGATCTGCTGGGGAATCACAGAACTACATAAAGCTTTGTTTCCTAAGAAACCTCATCTAAAAAGCTGTGGGAAAGGCTATCATGCATCTTGATCAAAATACGGCCAAGAGAGTGTTCTGCGTACAATAAGGAGCTACAACAAGGAACTGAAACTAACAAGAAATAGCATGGACATCTTCTTAACGTTTCATAGCATTCATATTATCAGATTCCATGCAGCATATTATTTAACTTTTGGGACTTGTTTGATAAATCCTTAAAGTGCAGGAATGAGTAGACGTAGGACCAGAAAGAAAGGGAGGGGGTGGTGCAGATTGTCTTTAATGAGAAAGAAACAAGTCCTTGACTTTTGAGCTGGGGACTAGGGAGAGGTGCTGATAGTGTCTGAGATGGCGTGAGAGATGACCTTCACACGAAGGAGAAAACAAAGATGACTGGGTGTACAAGCTGCCAAGCTGCCAATGTATTAGCTGCATTGCTAATGAGATTTCTGATAACATCTGTATATGCATGATATGACCTGAACTGGGGGCAGAACATTCCTGAGAATTAGAGTTCTCAGGTGGAAACAGTAGGATTGGAGACAAATTGGAGCAAAGAAGAGAGGATACCGCATAGAAACATGGTGTGTTCAAACACCTCTCTGACAGGAAAACCAGAAAAGCAGGCTGCCAGCTACAGAGGGTGATAGATACAAGTACAGAATCACAAGAAAAGAAGTTCAAATACAGTTGATGTTTCTGGGTAAAAAGAGACTATGAACTGCAGGCAAAGGGAACAATGAGGCATAAAGAACCTCAGCTGACATGCAGACAACGTGTCTGTAAGCAGAAATCCCTTTAAAGAAGACTAGATAGCATGGCTACCAGATCACATAAAATCTCCTCCTGCATGAGAGTGATGGTCCTTCTAGCACAGTAGTCTAACTTTAGTTAAATTTATGCTAGTTAGAGTGTTTGAGAGAGCCCGTTGGCTTTCTGAGGTCCCTTGTTTTCCTTGTTTTTTCAGAGGCTATATGCTTGACTACTTGCATTTGTGTCAGTTTATGAGACTTCTGTCCTTGAATTTGTCCCCTCTTCTCCAGTAGTGTCTGTGGTACTGCCAGTGGCACCAAATTCCAGAATTTTATGTCTGATATTGTAAGAAGTATTTTATTTTATTTGTTTGACTTTCTAGGAAATCAATGTCAAACAAGTAAAATAAAGTTTAAACTATGACTTGGTGATTGCAATTGTCTGACGTAAATCTGTATGAGAACAGCTACAGCTTGGGTGATAGCTTGACAGATTCATATAAACCTAGGTTAGTGATCATCTGAAGGAAATGGTTTGTTATCTGTCTTTGGAGAGCTTTTAACATTGAAAAATGAGCTTGAAAATATTTCAGTTTGCATTACCTCTCTGGATTAACAGGCACAGTAGGGTTTGCATACATTGCTTCCTTTTCAGGATCAGCTATGATAACAATGAGGGACTGTTTTATTAAAGGATGATTTTAAAATTATTTATTTTTGCTCATTAACTATGTGTGCATAGATGTTGTAAGCAAGATCTAAATAATGCTATTTAGTATATGCATACCAGCAAAAATAGCATAGTGATAGATAACTAAATCAAAATATTTCAGGTTAAAAGGGTTTTGCTCTTTTCCAGTCTGTTTAGAAATAGTTGCATGAAACTTCAGCAGCCTTATAAGAAAATAAAATTAAAAATTGAGCAATACAGCTCCGAGGTAGAGGCAGCCACTATGAAGCTCTCTTAATGAACATGGAAATTCCTCAGCACTGATATTCTTTTCCAGAGAAAGGCTGGAAGAGAAGAAGACATTTGTAACATTAATAGAAACTCAACAACATTATTTTCTGGTGGAAGACAGGAAGGTGAGAGCCATACTTTTCAAAAGCTCATTGTCAGTGATTAAATCAGCAAAGTGTTATTTAAAAATGTTATCTGAATGCAGAATTCTTGAGCTAGTATTGAGTATTTTTTTATATTAAATTTAGTTTGTTTTTTTTTTTTCTGGACAATACAGATGATATATGGATGATACAGTAGAGTTACCAATTTGGAATACCATTCAAAAGCAGCTGACTGAAGAACGTTGTTGTGGTCTTTCAAGCAGTGAAAGAGTTAGCCATCACCAGAAGTAGGTTCTTGAAAAGCCTTGTGAGGAATTGAGTATAGCACATGACCAGTAAAATGTCATGCGGAGAACGATAATACTGCTTGAGAGAAGTCATATTCTTAAGTTATTTCCAGCAGTTTCTGAGAGCCAGATTTTTCTTTTTTCTTCTTCTTCTTGTCTGTAATTTATTGCATAGTACATAGGAAATGCTTTGTAAAAGTTGGACTGGTTTTGAGAATCTCATACAGGTTTTTTACCTGTAACTTTGTAAGCAAAGTAAGTGTTTTGATTTGGTTTTGATTTTTAAGGGGGAAGGACTTTCTCTGCAGCTCAGAAAACTGAGGGATTCAGAAACAACTTCTTCTGACAAAAAGTCTGACATGTTTTTGATATAATTTCTCTGTCACCATAGACCATTCCAATTTAGCATGGATGCTTAAATACTTATTTCTTTAAATACTTTTATTTGTAGGTAATTGAGTGGCTTTAAAATATCTCAAATCAGCTTCTTTGAAGTGCTTCATGTTAAATGGAAACAAGTAAATTAATCTATTTAAAAACTGACCAATATGCCAAAAAATTTAGCTAAAAATAATACATTGTTTCACAAACATTGGCTCAGATAAACTGCTAAGAAGTGAGCCTGAAAATCTTCAAAAGGGTTACAATTAGAATAAAATTAAACATTTTGATGTAAATTTAGGAATCTATTGACATACTTAGAATGAAGTTGTTATGATACCACTGGTAAAATCAGACCTAAATGTGTGTGTAAATTTTTAGGGGGAGAGGCCTTTCTGGGGGACAGTGATTTACGCTGAGTATCCATACCACAAAGCTGACATCCCAGAAAATTGGATCTTAGTAATCATTTAAGAGTCACGGATTGGGGAAGGTTTGTAGGGACTGGAAGAAAGCAAATATAGCCACAGTCATCATGAAAGGTGAGAAGGAGAAGGAGGATCTGGGGAGCTACAGGCTGGTCACCTTTACCTCGATCTTTGTGGAAGTGCTGAAGCAAGTCCTCTTGGAAACCATGGTTAAACATGAAGGATAAGTAGGTTACTGGGAGTAGTCAGCACACATTTGCACAATGTCAATCAGGCTTGACCACCTTGACAGCCTTTTACGATTAGATGAATGGCTTAGGCGACAGGGGAAGAAGAGTGCGTGCTGGTTATCCTGTCTCTGGTGAGGTTTTACAAGCTGTTTCCTAGCACATCCTCATAGACAAAATGATGGAATGAGTAAGTAGATAGTGAAGTGGACTCAAACTTGTCAGAACTGCCGGACTAAACTGTATTCAGCAGCATGAAGTCCAGCCTAGACTGGAGTCCAGTCGCTAGTTCTGTGCCCCTGGGGTGGTCCTGGAGCCAGTATAGTTAACCTCTTCATTAGTAGTCTGGGTGATTTATGCAGAGTGTACTCTCAGCAAGATTGCTGATGCTGCAAAACTGGGAGAAGTGGGTCATACATCAGAGGGTTGTGCTGCCATCCACATGGACCTCAGCAGGCTGGAGAAATGGTCTGACAGGAGCCTCATGAAGTTCAACAATGGGAAAGGCAATGTTGTCCACACAGAAAAAAAATAGTCGTGTGCACCCGTATAGACTGGGGCTGATCATCTACAAAAGAGCTTTGTAGGAAAGGCCCTGGGATCCCGGTGGAATCTGAGCAAGCATGAGCCAGCAACTTGTCCTTGCAGCAAAGGTCACCAGCCTTCTAGGCTGTGCTAGGAAAAGTGCTGCCAGCAGGTAGGAGATGATTTCTCTCTGCTCAGCACTGGTGAGAGACATCTGGAGTGCTTCATCCAGTTCTGGGTTCCCCCGGACAAGAGGGACATGGGCATTCTAGAGTGAGTCAGTCCAAGAGCTGCAAAATACAGGCGATTGCAGTTAAACGTAAGGTAAAGCTTTTGTTTTCCTGTGGGGATGGTCAAGCACTTAAACAGGTGGTCCAGAGAGCTTATGGAGCCTTAGTCCTTGGAGATAACTTGAAAGTTGGATATGACCCAGAGAAAGCTGTCCCAGCTGAGTCTGCTCTGACCAGGGGGTTGGACTCAATGATCTCCAGCAGTGCCTTCCTACCTCAACCCTTTCATGGATAAACTGAAATAATAATTTAATGGAACTTACCTTTAAAGGATCCTGAAGGTTGCATAGGGTGGACAGTAATTTTTTCTGTGACTTTTTATAGAGGGTTTGGAAGGGGTAGTTGTGTCTCATGTTTTGGGTTTTTTTAATCCAGAAAAAGGATTCAGCATGGTTTTATTCTGTCATTGCTCTCTTTTGGAGTGTATACAATGCCATTTGAGGTAGCTAGGGAAGCAGTGCCTTGAGCTTGCTGGCACTGAACAACTTCAGATCATCCCATTATCTCTGGACATTCACTTGATCACATTATGGAAAATCTGGCGACGAGCTTCAGTTGACTGTGAGCTGGCAGAGGCTTCACCCAGACAGTGCTGGATAGCTGAAGAAACCAATCAAAGTAAATTATAACAATTCTCTGACAGCCTCTTTTTCTTTCTTCACCTTTCAGTTTATATAACCTGTGAAATGAAGTACTTGAGCAGAATACAAATAGCTGTATCACTCATTTACCTTCTAAAGGTTCATTCCTATTTCACTTTTCATGCCAGCCTGTTCATTTAATTTCAGGTAAGAACTTTTGTCGTTTCTTCCATGCTCTTTCAGCATTGGAGAAGCTGCATCTAAGAATTGAAAAATTAGCCCCATTGATTATTTCAAAACACTTCTAAATTTTCTCCTTATTTATTGTACCTGTTGGTATATGTTTCACTGTTTTTCCCTGCTCCCCAAGTGCCTGTACCAGTCTTTTTAAATGTTTTATATGTGTCTGATAAGCTCCTTTTTCGAAGGTGCTATCATTTTGCCCTGTATGCAAAAATAAAATCAATCCCTGAGTACATTAACCTTGGTATTGTCTTAATGATAATGGCTAAATAAAAGGTCATTTCAAAAACACATCACAAGAAAAACAAGACTCGTTTTTTTTTTTTCAGTGTTAGAGCAGGGTAAAAATACCTTTTACTGGCTTGGTAGTTTTCTGTCTTTTAGTGAGGTTTTCAGGGTTTTAAGATTATTTTTGTGTTAGATGCCTTGTTACACTTTCAATTTAAGGTAACATGGAGGTTTTTTTATTTAACAGAAGATGCAAGTGGTCTGATTCTGTATTCACTGCATTGTCCTACAGGGACTGTGGCAAAGTCGTATTTGCTGAACATAAATTTTTACTGGATTTAAATTACAGATGAGTTTGACTTGGACATACTTACATCCCTTCTGTCCCCATATAGTCATCCTTTTCTTACCTCTCCATAAAAAGCTACACAGACTCACATTTAAAAAATTGTTTCTGGTAATTGTTTGATGTAGAGTCATGACAAAGTATTTTAGTAATTGGGAGTAGGAAGGGAGAGAGTCAACCAAACAATTTTCATGTGTTGAAAGGAGAGATTTTATGGTTAAACTATGAAGTCTTTGGTTGTGAGAATAGTTGCAGACTAATTTGAGTAAGAGTTATGATACTGGTTTTGTGAGAGATGCTTGTGGTTGCTGGGAATCTTCTTGATGAGTTTCAGGAAGAGTTAAAAACACAGATGGATTTGTGTTCCTCAGAAGCAATTGAAACTTCTAAAATTAATTGCTGCCTTTCATATTGTTTCCTTACCAGTGCAAGAAACATTTATGTGAATCCAATATTATGCATAATTTCCAAATAAATTTCACAAATATTTAAAAAAAGTTGAATGTATAACATATAGGTGATGCATAGCTTTTATATTTGTGTTATTTTGTGTATGGATCTTCTCCAAGTGTAAAAAGTAGTCATTCTAAGGAGAGAATTTAGAGAACTGATTACATACATATATAAGCATCTGCTGCATTATACTGTCTAGCTTCATTTCATTAGCTATTTTTAAAAGTGATACTTTTTTTATGGTAATATTCAGTGTGTCCTACTTCAAAATGCTTTTTTCTTCCTGCTAGTTGTCATTATTGGTATTATTAATGGTTTTATTAGAATAACTCTAAGCAGTCCTGATCTGAAGAGATTAATCATCTGCATTGCTTATTGATCTGGTGTATTGCTTTTGAACTGTGAAATTGCTACAAGGACACTTCCTTATGTGTCACTTGAAGCACCGACTTCTGTTCTTCTGCTAAAGATAAATCAATATATATCAGACTGTGTGGTAGGAGGTAAAATAAAGATAACTTAGATTTAGATGTATAGATTAGGTCCTTACATCCACAATTTCCTGTTTTTAATTTTATTAGTCTTATTATATTTTTTTAAGATGCTGAGAGCATCTGCAGGTCCAGCTGAGATGAGTTATCAGCAATACATCTTCACTAACAATTGTGGCTTAACACCAAAAGTACATTTGCCTTAAAAAGACCTGTCAGCCCATTGGTGTCCATCGGAACAGCTGGTTGTTAGTTGGATTGGAAAAAAAAACCTACCAAAAAACCCCACCCAAACCAGTCAAGCTGGTGATATTTGAGTGGCAAAATAAGCATTTTTGTCTCCAAAGACGCAGAGATGCTTAGCACAACTGATTTTTATTTTTTTAAGAGGGATGTTGCATATGACAAAGAAGTGTACTCAAAATTGGTAGGAAGTGAACTTTAGTTGCCAGACTTTGGGCTTGTAAATGTTGACTCTCTTTGTTATGTGATTTCATCACACAGTCAGAGGGATTCCTACTTCATTGGCCAGACCACTTACCTTACACTGGAATAAAACTCTGATCATTCAACTGGATTGAGTATCTGATAATATTCTGCCCCCACACAGATAACTTGCCTTCTTTGGAGTCCCCTCTTTCAAGCTTAAATCCAAACCAATCTCTGAGGAGTACCATCTTCCTTTTCTTTACCTTTTCTGGAAGATTTAACCTTTTCATTAGTTGTCATCACAGAGCCTACATAAAGACAGGATGGAGATGACTTGTATAATCTCTAATTTTCTCATTGCAACTTTTAATGATATTATAGTACAATATTTGTAGTTAATATTGCAAATATTATTTTCTAAACTATTATTTTTGTAATGATAACTATTATTTTATTAATAACTATTTTAATCACATTGTGTATCCTAGTTTTTAGCAAAATGCCAGTGCTGAAAGAGTTAAGTATGCCTCAGTGCTAAAAAAAGTGCCTCACATACTCATCTGACAGGAGCTATACAGTACTGGAGAGATTTGAGACTCTTACACCACTGCCATAAAGTAGTGAAGGATGGGAGTTTTAAGATATAATGTAGCTATTAAGCCTTTTCAGTATTGGAAAACTCAGTCTCTCCCATAAGAAAAGTGATGACCTGTGATCATAAACAGGTTAATTCAATGTGACCTGGTTTCAGAAGTGTCCCCTTATTGCTTTAAGGATAGTAATTTTTCATTATATTTGACTTTTCAAAATCATTATCTGTAAGTCTCAATTATCCAAGTGTTTAATTAATTTAATTAATTTAATTAATCCAAGTGCATGTTGGAGTTTTAATGTTCTTTTGAGTTCTTTTTGTAAACAGTATCAGCAGAGGAGACTGTGCCTCTGATGCAAGTCAGGTAGCAAGGCCACTCAGCAGTCCTGCCTACAATTCATGTGAAACACGTCTCGTCAGACAAAGCGTCTGCCTATTTGGAGGGTGGTTCTGTAGTCTTGCGAATCCAGAGTGTGTTAAAGTCTAGACTCCGTCATTTTTTGAGGCTGTTGGCAAGGGTTAAATAACAAATCAGATATGCCTAAGATAGAGCAGAGGTAATCCTGAAGCAAGGATGCTGTTGCTGGCTTGTGCATTGGGAAGAAAGCTGTAATAGCAGCAGCAGCAGCAGCAATAACAACAGCAGCAGCGGCAGCAGCAGCAGCAAGAGACCTTCAGAAAGCCGGGGTTGCAGTAGTCTGAGATATGAAGATCTTGTTATGTCTCTGTCTCTCCTAAGTTCAGAATGGTTCATACAAACCTTACGCCACGTGTAGTAAAGGATGTACAGGAATATGGAATTTGCTTTGTAATAACTGGATGCTAAGGAAATAAAGACGTGCCTCTGGGTTTTTGTTGTTGGGGTTTTTTTCTGCCTTTTTTTAAAATCGTTGGAAACAGAAGAGACTGATTTATTCAGAGAAAGTAAGTTTCATCTATCTTCACAATAATTTAAAGGGATAGTTTCAGAGCTGAAGGGTGACTGTTTTGCTACCTGTTCCCTTGCATCTGGGACTGAAAAGTGACGAGAAATGGACAGTGTCTCAGAGGAGACAGGAATGACCGAAGCTCGGTGAAAGCACACACTGATTGTTGTCTGCTGTCCTCTTCATGCAGTGCTGTGGGCTGGTGCACCGACGGCGAGTACGGGTTTCCTATGTAAGTTTTCATTTGCATTAGTATGATGTTAACTTGTGTGTTCCACTCCTAATATATTATCTGGTAGGGTATGACCGAGGCAGGTATTTTAATGCATAGCTGAATGACTGACCAGAGCGCTAAGTACCTGTGAAGTAAGTTTTTACAGCCCAAAGACACAAGGATCTTTTTAACAGGTATGAGTCTTGCCATCTATTTTCTTGTAACTTTTTCATATCCTCAAGGATATGGTTTTATTTTTAGATGACCGGTAGTATTGAAAGACTGGTAGTCTGACCATTCTGATTTCTTTTTTTATATTTGGTATTTATTCTTGGTAGTAACTCTGTGTAAGTGGAGTCCTTAGAAAAGGACATTTCTACTTATCCATATATGATAATTGAAAATCACTTAAAGTTATAAGCAATTCTGAACTGGGCACAAAAATTATTGGAAAGGCCCTGAGGAAACATAAAAATAATCTTGTGGGGTAGTTCTTTGGAAAAAGAGCAGTAGTACAGTGGCAGAAGTATAGCCTGGTATTTTACATGGTGTATTTGCTTTCCAGAACAGGGTATTTCAATACTCAGGTATGATATGACTGCTCTGTCTTGCAAAATGGCTGGCTCCAAAAAATTCCAAAAGGAAGGCCAGCACCAAAGCTTAAGTATTAGTAATGAAAAAGATCAAATACTAGCTGAAATATGTCTGAATTATACTCAGCTGACATAATAACCCTCAAGTAATTAATTTATGTTTTAATATGCCTCTTCTATTCTTCTGTTCAGTTTTCAGATAGACATGATAAGAAACAGGAGGTTGCAATGATCAGGATAAGCTGCAAATTGAAATTGCTGAGTATTAGCAACAAGCAGCTTGTAGCTTGTTGCACGAGAAAAGAGCAAAGGTATCAGGAGATACAGTTCTGTTGTCAGAATTACTGTGGATTTCTCTGTGTCATAGAAAGGTCCTTTAGAGATGCTTAAAAATTCACAGAACAGAAAAGATCACAGAACAAGCAAGGTCATAAATAGGTACAATCTAAGTCAAAGTTTGTGTAGGGGTTTGATGAAGAGAATTGAATTGTTAAAAAAACCCTAAATCTCTCCTTCAGAACAAATTGCAGAGATGTAAACAACTGAAAATGTAAGTGTGGTCATAGTTGTTTTGCATAAAGCTGATTTGGCTTTGGGTGTATCTTGTTCTCACCGGTGCAACAGTTGATAGTGTAAGAAGCAGGCAGAAGTATGGAGCATCAGATGAGATAAAGGAAAGAACTTAATTAGTACTGTATTTTGTATAAACTATGCAAAAAACAATGCATAGTTACTTTTAACCATCAATTCAGTGTAAAATCAAAACATGGATATCTCTTATGCAGATACTTGATAATATTCCCACAATTATACAGAAGTTGAATTACAAATTGAAAACACTTCCTGTCAGCTCTCCCATGCCAGTGGAATTTAGGGCGTATGAAAATAATGTCCTCTTGAGATGCATCACCCACCCTTTCATTACTCCTTGTTACTGTTATTCAGCAGTAGCACCAGCCACTGTGAATAATATTATCTAGACGGAATCCCACCAACTCCATCGGGTATTTTGATGTTTGTGGGTAATGGAGAGAAAGGTGCTTAGTGAATGTTTTATAAAGTACTAAGCTTTGTACCTTTTTTCTATGAGGGTATTGTGCAAAGCTGATGGACCTCATGGTGTTCTGAATATCTTACTAACTGTTTACAAAGAAGAAGGTTGCTAAATCTTAGTTAGGACAAGTGAAATGAAGTTTGCCCTTGATCTTTTTGGTCTGAATGCTATTACGTGAAAGATGACCGTGTTCTTAAATAACTTAATTACAATGAAAATTCTCTCTGTTGTTTGAATCCTTGATTATCCAAACCTGTTATTATTAAATTTTTTTGGCACTCCCAATGGCATTGGACTAATTGAGGTTGTACTGTGTGATTCTTTTGGGATGAAAGCACTGAAATTAAAGTGAGCCAAGATATGACCCTTTTTATTAACGTCTTACTCCCTGGGGAAAAACATTAGACTTTTATTCTGGGTTATTAGTTTACAGTTCTGAAGTTCCTTATGAACTGTAGTTGTTAATGATCTGTCTTGAAAGTTTGGGGTTTTTTTTATTTTTTTGGGGATTTTAAGGTACTGTACTTTATGTAACTGAAACATATGGCCAAACCTAACTGGCTACTGTGTGCCAGCAATACAGCTCATTCTGGCCTGGGTCCTAAAAACTGTGCAAACCTTACGCATAATCAATCGCTTTGATGATGTTTTGGGTACCCTTAGTTACACAGGCTCCCATTGTTTTTTTTGGAGGAGCAGCGTTGTTGATAGAGAAAATATTTGCATTCATATATTGCTCCTTTCTGTGATCTCCTGCATGTTGGACTGTCATGCACAGAGATTAGTCCTGCATCTGTGTGCTGGGATAAAACTGAAGGCCTGGATGGGTTGTATCCTTCTTTCCTTCTTGCCAGGTTTTGCAGCTAATAAGTGGTGTGCAGACCACACAGTGTTAACAAGATTAAATCTGGCTCACGAGAGCTCGCTTGGCTTGCCTGATTGTTGACTCTTCCTTCATCCTGGCACCATGTAAAGCCTGAATCCACAAAATTTCCACTTTTCCTCATCTGTGGTTTCTTTGGATGGGTAATCAGGGTGATAGGGGCATGAAGTGTCATTTAATGTGATGTGTTTAATGTAGTGTGAAATAACCTGCAGCTTCTAATGGTAGGAATTGTCATAAGAACATTGTGACTGCATGCTAATACTCAATTCCAGAAATAAAGACCCTCACACTGGAAATTTTCATGGCAAAAGTTGGAGGTAATTCCAAGTAATGTCTACACCTTATTCCATCAGTCATGTCTGTGAGTTGGGGTCATGCCATTTGTCAAATAGGATCTATTTGGAGTGGTATGGAGGAGCAGCTGAGTGAAGTCCTTCCAGTGAATAATGTCATCTCTTTCTGGAAGTGAAGTCTAAAACATTAGTACTACTTATGTGTTGCCCAGAAATGTTTTCACAACTCTTACTGCCTACATGGTACAGAACATCTAAAAGCACTGGAGCCTAAAGACTGACCAGTTTATTTTGTTTTCAAACTTTAGTCCAGTCTATTCACTGTTGGTCCAGCCTTCAAGACAAGTTGCAATCTGATGGAAGTCACTCAGAAATCTTGTACTGTCTCCAGCTCGCTGTTCTCCCTGGAAGAGTCTGGAAGTGAAGGCTGTTTGGACACAGAGTCCAAGATAATTCCAGACTCTGCATGTTTCTGAGCAGAGCAATTCTGTCAACCACTTTGCCTGACTGTATGTGTGCTGCCTTCTCTAACTGCTGCGAGTGATCTCATTTGCTATGGTTCAACTTGCTGACCAAACTGGAAGAATTGTTTTTATGGCAACATAATAGGGGTTGACTGAACTTTTTAATCCATGGCAAGTGAAATCAAGGAAGAGGTTAGTTTCTTGGAAGACTGTCCAAGTCATTGTGCATGGAAGGGACCAAATCCATATCTGGAAGGCATCTGCTGGAGTATACAGACAGGTAATTCCAAGCCCCTTGAGCATCCCAATGTGCTGCAGAGCCTCCTGGCTTCTCGGGATGCAGGTGCGTTCACAGAGTACGTGTTTACTGCCATTTTTACAGCTATGTAAACAAGGAGTAGGTGAGCGTGGCCAGGGAGGACCAACATGATAATCTGGATAGGCAAGCCGTGGGTTTGGAATCCATTGTACTTTAAATAACAGCTTAAAATCTTTAGCTGTCTGGATTTCCAACCGCTGACTTTCATACTGATATGTTTGAAAACTCACGTGGTTGACTTTTTGAATTTTTGTGGGCTTTTGTTGTTTGGTTCTTTTGTATAATTATCAAATTACATTTTTGCTTATGTGGAAGGACTATTCAGAATAAGTCCGAGCTGATGTTTTAAATATTTTTCTCAGATATATTACTAATTTGATAAAGCATTGAGATGATGTCTGGAAGGCAAATATTCATTACTCTGGCTCTAATCTTAACAAAGTACTATTATAATTTGATATAAAAAAGAAAAAAAACCTTTAAAAATGCATTCCAAAACAATATAAACTTTATTTGAACATTAGTAGTGAAATTTATGGTATGGCTTGTACTGTGTATTTTAGTTTAATGTAATTAAAGGACCTTAGTATGGTTTTGCTTCAAGATGCTTCTTTTCTAATGGTGGGGACTGTAATTGGAGAGCTTTCTGCCTGCAGCAGTGAGTGGGCTCCAGACATCAGGCTCTTTGTGCCTGTGTCTGGAGGATATTTCAGACCTCCTGAGGGAGCGTTCTCTTTTTGGTGTTTTTAGATTTGTACTAGGGCTTTTTTTTTTCTGTTCCTTCTGAGACCATAATCTTTTCTATCTGTCACTTAATAATGTTTCTCACCAGACCATTCTTTATTTTTTGTAGCAGATGCTGTCCTTTCCTTTGTTCCTTTTGCTTGCCACCTCCCTTTCTCTTCTTCATTGCTGATTTATACTTATTTTTTTTCTAGATAGAGCTACTTCTTTTACTCTTCTCCACCATGCTTCTCGTTTTGGCCTGCAGAATTCTTGATTCACATTTGAAAACTTCTTTGCTTCTGATGACATTAGTCTCAGCCCAGGATGGCACCTGCCAGGGCTATTTCTGTGACCCCCTGACACCCCTGTGCCATTAACTCTAGTCTTACATCTATCCCTCTTTTCTCCGTTGCTGCTTTTGTCAGTTTTAGTGGAAGTTTGAGCTGTTCACAAGGACACAAGGAGAAGTTACAGGCTAAGGCAGCTGTGGGTGAGCTGTTACCAGAATTTACATCCATGATTTTCTTCCTATTGTATTGTAGGCAGAAAAGCACATGCTGAGGAGGAGGAGAGAAAGTATAAACAAATTGTGGTTTACTGATGAAGGCATTTAAAGGAATGTTTTTTGCATAAACGTTATATTTACAGGTTAAGGGAACTGGCTGGAAAAGGAAGAAGTCCTTTAACTTTCTTAAGTGACTCCACTCAGTACTGGGTGCCTCAGCTAGGAAGGAACTCATAATCTATGGATTTGAGGGGATATTTTCTGTATTTAAGTTGTCTCTGAGAAGTCCTTTTGAATGTTTTCTATACCCTGATTTTATAATTTTTTGTTTTGATAGTATGGGAAGAAGACAGTCTGAGAATAAAGTGAAATAAACCAATGTGGCAATACTTAAAGAGCGAGGGATTTGCACCAAGACTCTCATAGTCATTGTATACCAGCCAAACCAGGACTGTCAAACTTTGCACTCCCAAAATGAAAAGTAATAAATTCTCTTCATCTGCATTTATTTTGCTACAACTGTCTAATAACCCATATTCACTATGCTGGGGAGTAGTATTGATGTTAAACTCTTCTGATTGCAGCTCCGGTCCTTTCAAGTGAAACTTCACACATTTGTTTTACTTTTCACATCATTAAGTGGCCATAATTTTTTTTTTACTCTGTGGCTCCATTTAAAAGATTTCTTTCCCTTTTATAGCATAGATTTTGGACTACAAAACCTCTGTTTTCTTGTCTCCCTTCTTTAAATTCTTTTTTCTTGCTGGATTTCCTAGGTGCAACCTTAGAATTTGATTAACTAGCAAAAGGGGCTTCTTTTGAAAAAGAATCTTACATTTAGGAGAATTAAATGGAACATTTGCAGCTCAGTGTGCATTTTGAAGTAAAATTATATAACAATATGGCTGGTGGACAAAATATTGTGACAATATCCACAATAAGGACCTGCTGTCATTCCTTTTTCATTCTGTGTATAATGTAACTTCTTGAGTTAAAGATTTAAAATATGTAAAATTTCAAGGCAGCAACATCATCAAGATTTTAATTTTGTACTGAAGTAAAGAATCAGAGAACTCGAATTATTTTCCACTACCCTCATCTCTTAAGGCTGAGTTCATAATTCCTTTGGTAATTCTATCATTATTTCACTGTCGCTTAAATGGAGCATTATTTTTGTTACTTCCTGCTAATTTGGATATATCAAAGTCATGACATTATTTGCATTGTTTTTGGCAAGAAGACCTTAGATGTGTGAAACCAGCTGGCTTTCCTTGTAAACTCCTTTTCCTTCATCAGTAGCACCCTTGAGTTGAATTTTATGCAAATTTTAATTTTAGAGTTTTCTGAAGCTGTGTTTAAGTAAGGTGTTCTTAAAAAGGCTTTGTGTTTTCTGACACCTGTGATATATTACTGAAAATAAGTTGCAGATTTGCAACAAGCTGTACACTTCAATCACTGGATGGTCTATGATGAGTCTATTGGAGTTAATGAGTGGGAATTGGGATTCGTAACCTCTGTCTCCAAACCCGTCAGTGATTCATCCTGTGGCTGTGAACAAATCATATGGAAAGAGGCCTGAGGCTCTTCCTTTCCACAAAACTTGAGGAGAACCCTGCTGCAAAAGTATGTGTGCAGAAGTATAACATTTTCAACAAAATGTGAAAAAAGAGTATTTTTTAAAAAGAAACACTTAAAACTAACTTAAGCGATTGTTACAAGTAAAATGTAACCCATTTTCATGCTTCATTTCTTTTCAGCTTTTTCTCCTCTGTCTTTTCTCCCACTTCATACGCAGTGAACTTTGCCATCCTCACTTGGTAAAATGTTTTTCTTCTTTGTTCTTAGTGTTTTATTGGTTTGGTTCTTTTTTCCTTTCCTGAATGTATTTTTTTCCCTTCAGTAGTTACTTTTTCTTTCTGCTCTTCTTGGGTTCAATGTCTTTGAGCACAATACTTACTGACTTCAGTGATGGAGGAAAAATTTAAGTATTCTTGGCAATTTTTATACATTTTCTGATGAGTTGGCATTCCATGACAATTTTATGAGACTGTGAAGTCATAATAAATTAACTGGCTGTCTTACAATACTAATTGAGTCCCCTGCATTCTCTATGGAAGAATGCCATGCTTAATGTCTTTCCTACTATCTTTATACTAAACCAAAGTGATAAAATTAGTAACTTAGTAATAGGGAAATGAGAGGAAAATAAAAGAACACTTTTAGGTTTGAATAGAAAAGATAGATTCATAGAGTTCTGAACAGAGCAAGACTGCTTCACTGAGCAGATGTTCTTTGGGAAAAAGTCTTGTAATTGTTCTGTTGTGATTAAACATCCCCTTCCAACAGGAATTTTGAAGGAATACAGAAAAACTGTCTGAGCAAAGCCCGATAGAATTAAATCTGCTCAGAGATGTCAAGGGCAACAAGAAAAGCTTCTATAGGTATATTGATGATAAAAGAAAATCAAGTGAAAATGTGGGACCTCTCCAGACAGAAACAGGAGTCCTGGGTACTTGGGACATGAAGACTGAGGTGCTCAATGATTTTTTTACCTCAGTCTTAATTGAAAAACGCTTCAGCCACACCAGCTAAGTCGCAGAAGGCAAAGGCAGAAACTGAGAAAATGTAGAACTGCCTGCTGTAGCAGATTAAGTTTCAGACCATCTAAGGAACCTGAAGCTCCACAAGTCCATGGGACCTGAGGAAATGCGTCTGTGGAGCCTGAGGGAACTTACAGGTGAAGTGGCCAAGCACTATCAATCATATGCGAAAAGTTGTGGCAGTCCAGGGAAGTTCCCACTGACTGGAAAAGGGGAAACATAATTCTGTACATTACGTAACGTGGAATATAAGGATGTGATTGGTGACAGCCAACATGGCTTTACTAAGGACAAATCACGCCCGACAGATTCGGTGTCTTTCTACTACTTGATTACAGCATTGGCAAGTTGGTCAGAGCATGGTGCTAATGACACCAAGGTTGTGGGTTCAGTCCCTGTACAGGCCATTCACTTAGAGTTGGACCCAATGATCCTTGTGGGTCCCTTCCAGCTCAGAATATTCTGTGAATCTACCTGGACTTGCGCAAAGCATTTGACCCTGTCTGGTACAGCATTGTGGTCTCTAAACTGGGGTGACATGGATCTGACACATGGATCACTCAGCACATGAGGAATTGGTTGGATGGTCACACTCAAAGAATTGTGGTCAGTGGGTCAATGTCTGAGTAGAGACCAGTGACAAGTGGAATTCCTAAGGGTTGGTTTTGGGACTGGCACTGTTTAATATCTTTGTCAGCAATATGGACAGTGGGATAAAGGTCTCCCTCAGCAAGCTGGCTGACATCAACAAGCTGTGTGGTATCAACAAGCTGTGTGGTGCACTCCACATGCTGGAGGGAAGGGATGACATTCATAGGCATCTTGTTCCACCTGAGAGGTGGGCCTGTGTCAGCCTCATGAATTTCAATAACACCAAGTACAAGGTCCTGCACCTGGATCAGGGCAATCCCAAGAACAGGTAAAGGCTGGTCAGAGAGTATTCTGAATAGATTGAGAGCAGCCCTGAGGAGAAGGACTTGGTGTCCTTAGACCAGAGGAGAAGGTGTTGGTAGATGAGAAGCTCCACATGACCCAGTAATGTGCACTCACAGATCGGAAATCCTGAGTTGCATCATTGATAGAAGCAGATTGTCCTGACTGTAGATGCTAATAATTCTGATGCTTACAACATTATATTTTCTGTCCAGTTAACCAAGCATGCAGTACAAACTTATGTAAGAAACAGATTATTAATGAAGCTATTAGCAGGGCCTTTATACTGAGTGTGCTGTCTTAGTAGTTTATGCTTATTCTTTATTTAAAAATAGCTAGTCATCAGGGATGAGTAGTTTTTACACACTCTTCCTCTAGATGGAACCACTCTGCTGCTTCACTTGGATAAAATACTATTTGTTTTAACAGCTGAAGAATCTGTTGCAAAGTGTATTTGCAGTCATGCATCTATGTTCACATGTGCACGTGGGGCTCGGAGCGCTCTGTGTGGCATTAGAGCGTGATGCAAGAGAAGGAATGATCCTGGGGTTTGTGTTGCTTCTGGGAATAAGTAATTTGGAGGTAGTGTTTGCACACTTTGATCTGTTCCAGAGTAGTGAAAATTACTATCTTTATGGGAATAATGACCTCTTTATTCTACAGCTGGTGAAATGCTTCATCTTGTCCATCGGCTCTGTAAAGTCTGTTTCAGAGTTTATAACCAGACTGCTAGCAAGAACACTCACCATCTTCACATTTTGTAATCTTCTCTGCTTATGCGTTTGTGCACAGAACTTGGTTGACTATAGCAGATGTTGATACCTCTATTTTCAGTAGAAACATCTTGCTTCATTTATTGCTTTTCTATTTCCATTTGTTAGTTTCAGAAACCATCCCAGTCAAAATATCTTTCTTCTTCTTTATTAACACTTTTCTCATGTTTTCAGATCATGAGGTTGTTTTAGTAAGTTGTGAGTACAACTTTTCTAAGGTTCCTCTGCTTTTACTGACTTAAAAATGTTCTGTTTACCTCTTGTTTTCCCAGTTGTTAATGTGAGCTGTATGTATTATATAATATACTCTTCATATTCTTTTCATTGAATTGTGAGCCACAGAATTTACTTACACTGGGTACTTCACTGTTTCTAAGAGCAGCATTCTTTCTAAGGCTTGTGTCACTGCAGGCCATGCAAAAGATTCAGAAAATAGACTGGTTGGAGTAATTATCTGCTTAATCAGAATCCAACATAGTAAAAGGTTGCCCAAAAGAGAAGAAAGAAAAATGTTGAATACAGTTAATTTAATGGATTTCAGTCTTCATTTTCTCCCGGAATACTGAAAGTGTGCTGAAACAGCATGACCCTACACAAAACCAGCATCAATAAACGAATATAAGGTGCTGCAGCTAAGGAAAGAAAGGCTTAGTCATGCAACTCTTTAAGAACTTATCAGCAAAACTCTAGTTGGGAGGTTAGAAATCAGATTAATTTAGATCATGTTTGTATGGAATAATAATAAGCTACTTGCACTGAAAGAAGTAGAGGCATGATAAAGAGAAATTTAGAGAGGATGTCAGAAGAAGTCAGCAGACCTGGAGGAGGTTTGCCATGTGTATAGAAAAAGTAGGTGGAGAGGAGTCACACTCATGGCACCTTCTTCAGTGGAGGAAATGATTACAATTGTTATGAACTACTGCCCCATTGCATTAAAGGTATATCTTTAATTTCATTAAAGATACATGTTTGCATGTTTAATTTCATTACAGATATACGTTTGCATGTGTCTACAACCACAGTACCGTAATTCAAGTAAAACACACGGCTGAACTTTTGCAAATTTCAATGAAACTATATTGTCTAATGATTGCTGGTAATTGTCAAAGTATTATCATGTTTATCTTTTGAATTGTCACCATGCCATTAGTTATTAAATCTATTTGCATTTTAGTAAAAGTCAGTCTCTACAAGAACTAACATATTTGTGTAGGTTGCATATAAAACATATAAGGTATAGGTTGCAACCTATACCTTAGGAGAGGACAACAGGTGCAACACATCACCCAAGGGCAGCAGAAATGAGAGAAATGTTATCCTGACTGGGGCAAAGAAGTGTGTGTTAAACCAGGCACCACATGAAATGATACCTTGTCTAAGAAGAAAATATTTGCATCTCTGAGGAAACAGAACAGGATTTGTTTTGAGAGAAGAATAACCACAGGAGAAAATAAATTAAGTCTCAGTGACGAATGTTGAGGGAGAATTCAATGATCAGGTTAATTATAAAATGCTAAGTGCTTCACCAAAAAGAGATACTCAGTGAGGGTTGCACCCTGAGGGTTAAGATATGCAGAAAGATGGAAAATGGAATAGAAACACAGGAAAGTCTGTGGAAAGGAAAGATTCAGCTTCCTTCCCTTTGTCTTCATAAAACATTTGACTGTTGACTGCTTTGGAAGTTTTAAGGAAATACTTTTCTTTTTGTTTTAATCTTAAATGGGCTTGTGTCAAGGGTTGGAAAGCTCCTGGGTGACAACATACCTCATCCAAGCCTATTGTGAGTCAAACAATTCATTCACTCTACCTTTTAAGAAATACTCTGTTTGTCCAACATGTGTCCAGGGTGACCAGTGGTAAAAAGGTTTGCCCTGGAAAAGGGTGTCCTAGTGTGTCCCAGTCACTGGTGGGGGAGCCGAGACAGCAGTTTTTAAATGGGTCTCCAGTGAGCTTGCCAAGAAACATTTTAAAGTGTTTCCCTTGTTATGATCCATGATGATACATCTTCCCATCCATATGGAGTAGGATTTCTGAAAAATTAAAAAGATGTAACAAACAACCAACAACCAACTCCCCCCCCCCCCCATCATACACACACAAAAAAAACCCCAAATCCAAAATTAATTAAGAAGGCTTCTTAGGAGAGCTGGAGAATTGCGCAGTAAATCTGAAATGCAGTGACCTTGATCAGCCTTGCCATTGCCAAGCTCCTGCCAGCTGCAGACCTCCTGCAGGGGACCCTTCCTCCAGGTATGCATTTGAAAATGTGGTGTTGATGCCAAATATTTTCCTTTTATTTTATACTTATTTTCGAAATTGCTTTGGATTCAAAGAGATAAGACGTCATGTCATCATGTTTTTATGCCAACACTGTTGCTTATAGTTAAGGAGTTGACCCCAGTCTTACTTACGTTTCTAAGCTGGCTAAAGTGATCCTTGTAAGTTTTGAAGAAAAGTGCCAAAGTACTGTAGACTGAAATAAACCTCAGACATGAACTGAAATAAGTTTTTCCTTAAAGAAAGAAATAAAAAGGAGACAGAACAGAGAAGATAAAAACTGTTTCCAGAAATAGTGATATTTACCTGTGGTATAGGCAGAGATCACAGAGACAGTTTTTGTTTGGTGAACTCTCTACAGTCACTCTTAGCAGAGCTCTGGCTGGATTCAAAGGAAATATCTCTGCCTGCTTGTGCAAAGCTTGCTCACAATACCAGTTGTTGCTGTGAGGCTGTGTCACAGGAACACTGAACAGAGAGACTTCCTGTACTCTTAGAGAAATGGCATGATTAGAGGCAGAAAAAATTCTTTGTTTTCTTAGATACTGTAAAAATACAAAAGGAATGGGGTAGTTGTTTGGCATTAGGGAAGTCATATATTCTAGAAAAAAATGTATTCAGAGCACATGGATGGTAGATGAGACAGAAAAGGGGTTTATGATTAATACAGTAAAATAGTAAACTTTTTTCAAGAACAATTCAACCAGCTGGAAATGAAAAATTTGTAAAACTGCCAAAGTCAGTGAGACCCAAAGCAATTTGCTGATTGAATGATGATCACATGTACATGTGCCTGTGGGTTCTGTTTAGTTTCTGTACTTTCATGCTGTAAATTTAAAGCATCTAAAAAGGGACAAATTAGACCACAAAATAAAACCTGTAGTGTTAGTAATTTCTTTAGAGCTTGTATTTTCTTTTTCGTGTGTGTGTGACAAGTCTCTGGGGTGCTCTCCATATACAAAGGTGTTTGAATCACAAATTGAAAGTAACTTCTCTGTCACTTTGCTATCACATAAAATGTGGATTTCTGCCCTAAAAGTAGAAAAATAATTTTTAAAAATTTTTTAATAAATGACTGAATCTGGTTCCTTGATTTAATATAGCAAATTACATTGACAATTTGTAATATAACAATTTATTTTGCCTAGAGAATTTGTGGATGCCCCATCCCTGGTAGTGTTCAAGGCCAGCTTGGATGGAGCTCTGAGCAGCCTGATCTAGTGAATGGCATACTGCCCATGTCAGGGGGCTTGGAACTGCAGTCCTTTCCAAACCAAACAATTCTATGATTCCATGAATATAAGTGACTAAGTTATTGAGGTAAATGCAAAACTCTCACTGTGATTTCAACAGGTTAACATTTTCAGTTTGATCTTCAGAACTCAGAGTACTTCCCAAACTGAGTGGTGCAGTGTGGTATCATTATCATAACACTACAGACCAGTTTGGCCAAGCTGCAGGGCTGACTAGTGACAGTGAACATTAGGGCCAGGGAAAAATTTATTATAAGAAATTCCTTCTTTCTGGACTGGGGAATCGTTTACATCTCCCAATTTGAACTGCATGAGAAAATAAAATGTGCCAGTTACTCACAACTCAGAAGGGTAAAGTCTGTTGCCCAAGGCAAGTAAATTGGATGAATTTAAGGCCTATTTGATGGAATTGTAATGGAGTCTTGCCAAAACAAGATGCAAACTCCAGGAAACTGGAGAAGGTATGACCAGGACTATTCTCAGCCACCAAGGCTAGCTCTTCTGTATTGGTTTCAGCTTGTTGAGTCAGGATGTCTTTGCCAGCCCAGCACCAAGAATATATGGGAACATGTGGGCTGCTGCTGTGTTAGGTTAACTTGTTCTCCAAATGCTCTAAAGTCTCAGAGATCAGTGGGAAGATCTGGCTTCACACATTTTGTGAAAATTAAGTTTCAAGACTTTGCCAGTGGCTGCACTTTGCTGTGAAGGAAGACAAACTAGAGACCCTAAGAGACCCCATTGCTGCTGTGGCCACTGCCTCCCTCCTCCTGCATCTTTCTGCCTCCTTCTGCCTCCTGCCTGCCTCTTCCTGCTTCCTTCTGAGAAGGAGGAGGAGGAGGCTGGAGTGATGTTGCCTCTTCAACAGTTTAAGCTGAAGATAGATTGCAGCCTCAGTGTTACATACTGTGTATCACATTGAGATAAAGATGTTTCTGGCAGGTTATGAGCTTTGTAAGAATCTCTCCCATTTTTCCTTGACGTGAACTCATCTGGGTTTGCAGAGTGGTCTGTCCCACTGGCTCCTCTGAGCTCAGGAGGCCACTCTCTGGCACTACTGACAACAGGACACTCCTGTTTACAGGCACCATAAATTGCTGCCCACCATTCTGTCATGTGCTGGTTGCTTTCATCCCTCAATGCCCAAGATGTGCTCCTGAGCTTGCTCTGCTGCTGGAACATTTAATTTGGTGCATGAAGTATGATGTAATTTGTGGCCTTTTTCCAGTACACTACTCTTGATTATATTGGATTGTGTTGGGCAGCCCAGGAGGATAATCTGTGTATATAATACATAAATATTACCTGGCCAAGCTGAACTTTATTTAATTACCTTTTCTTTGTCCCCTCTTCTGCCTTTTCTCCCCAGAATGTCTCTTTGACTTTAACTACAAGGGTACTCTAAGCCAGAGCCAAGTGCTTTCCCTTGATCTGTCCTGGACTGGCTGCTCCCCCCACTCCTGCTGTCTTCCCTGCATGATATGATCCATCATATCATTTTGTCTGTAGCAAATATAAATAGGCATGAGAAAAGAGAGATTTAAAAAAGGCTGTATAAGACAGAATATTTCTTGATGCATGGTCTTCAACTCAAATATTGTAATCTTTTCTTTTAATGGTGTTTTTGAGAGAATTTTTGTTTTGAAATCTGTGCTTTGCAGTATGTTGCTTGTCCCCGAGGAATGATGTGACATAGTAGAACAGACTCTGATTTGAACTGGCTTTTCACTGATGATTTAATTGATTAAAAGACAACATTGTGTGAGTTCAAAATTAAACTGTCTGAAAGGCTTTCACAGTTCTAGTAGTGATTTTGAATATCACTTGTCTAACCTCTATTGTTTTCAGCAATTTGGGCTTGAAATGCTTGATGATCTTGTCTAACAGCAACATATAATAAACTGTTATTGCTATAGTCTAGGGTACTTGGCTTTTTAGTCCATGACATTTTTCAATTGATTGCCACAGGAAAACAGTATCCTCTGATGGTGTATTTAATTAGGGTTAGAAGTAAAGAAAAAGTTAAAATAAATTTTTGTTTCCCCAAGCACTGCTATAGTTTTCATGGCTTTGCTTGTGTGTGTAGAATGTTTTTGTTGTTTTGTTGTATGAAATATTGCAAATGAGTCAATTCCTTTTGTTATTTTTGTCCTTTGTGTATTCTGAAGGAACTGTTTGAGTGGTCATAAGACAAAGAATAGAAAAATGGAAAATATTCAAGTCATGTCAGTAACTCATAGTAAAGGTTATTACACAGCTATTCAAATAAGTGCATTAAAACACATTTAATGTAAATATATTTGGATGAGAGATGCACATGAATGGGTTGGGGTAGTAAGTTCAATAGTGTACTCGCTGTACTTTTGATTTTCTTATATAAGAATTATACAAAACTTTTCAGGTATAGAAACAATTACTACGTTTTTAAAAGAAGAGATACCAGAGCTCCTTTTGCTCACCAAGGCTTGAGGAATTTTGTTTCATAGAAGCATTCTTTGAATTAATATACTACTTCAGGAATTGACACCTCTCTTAACATTTAGTACATCTTCTTTTACGAAAAGGTTTGATTTGCCTTGCCATTTATTACTGATAGTTTCTTCTTATTATTTTTCTTAGTGATTTTGATTACAATTTAATGTGTGGCACTCACCAACTCTTGAATTTCAATTCCTTGAATATTTTTAGTACTTCCATTATTATTTATATACAATGAACTGAAATACCACTGAAATACTACATTTACATACTCTTTAAGCTTTCCTTTGCCATGAGCATGTAATTAATTTTCTACTTATAAATATTGAATGTGACTTTTTCATTTACCTCTAAAGCATGATGCAGAAGCCAGTAAAAATCAGATACTTTTTGTTTTCCGTTTCTTGTGGTGAGCCACGTTTTTTACACTTTCCTGCATTATTATGAAACTTTTTTTTTTTTTTTTTGGTGCTGCTGAATAGGACAGATATGAAAAGAAGTTTTACCCTACCAACCTTAGAAACTAACTACAGAAACAGATACTGTAGGTTATTAATATCCATATAATTTCTTCCTGTTCCGAGAAACATCATCTCTGAGTCAGCTGCATTATCTCAGATAATGTCCTTTGAAAATATGAATGATGATTTTAAACTATGACAAATGGAGAAGAACCATTTTTGAATCAAACTTTGAGTTATCTGAATTTTGGTTGGTTTTACAGCTTTGCAGTTGGGGGTTCTTTTCCTATTTTCTTCCCTCTCTGCTGGACTGTAGCAGCTGGGCAGCAGCCTTCTTGCCTTGCTGCCTGACTCCTCCATTCATCATCCCCTGCACATTGACTCTGAATTGTGGAAGTTTTGTACAGCCATGGCCTATATTCCAGAAGATTTTTATTTTGAATGGGACTATAGAAAATAAGCTGATCCTGTGAGAAACACTAGGTATAAGTAGGATTTGGAATAGGCTGTGGGGATCTGCCTCGAGCAGCGGTTGGTCTGCTGCTGTCTTTTTTTTGCTGGCCAGGCTGGGTGGTGATATGATAGCACTGCTGGCTGGGACTCAGGGGAGGGACGGGAGGCTGGGAGTCAGAGGACTTGGAGGGGAGCTCAGCAGCTGGGCTGTGCAGTCACGAGTCACTTGGTGGCAGGGAGGGATGACCACTGAGATGTAGAGCTGTCAGGGACAGCAGCAGGAGGGCACAGTGTCTAAGCTGCAGTATCTTTCCACTATGTAAGCAGACCATGTGTCTCATCCTTTCTGAGGCCTGGCCATTTCTCTGTGTAAAGAACAGTAATTATGGTTTGGCAGCCCATGTCACAGTGTGTTATGTATGCAAAGGCTTTTCTTTAATGATCTTCATTAAGCAGTGCATTCCTATAATGTTCATCTAATTGCTTCACAAACTTTAATGAGCAAATTTGAAGCATTTTTTTTCAAGGTCACAATCTTATTTCTGTTTTGCATCTAGAGAGAAGACACATTAATTCCAGCATCTACTTATTCTGAAGAGCCAAAATGAATGATTCGGGCAACATGCATCTGTTTCAGCCACAGCTCTGAACTGAGAACAGTGGCTGGGAAGCTTGTTGCAGTCAAAATCAATGCATGCATTCATATGGTTTCTTTTCTGGTGGTGATGGTGCTGGAACTTTTATTAAAACCTATAAAAAAAGGAAAACCTTGCATAAGAAAGCACTGAGATTAGGAAGTCAGTTATTTGAAAGCTAAAACACCCTAGAATTCTGTGTATATGGTGCAATGTAGTATTTAAAGACCAAGAGCAAAATTCTCTTTTTCCTAAGATCACAGCTGTATTCATCACTGGATGGCTGATATTCAGGGAAAAAAACCTCAGTTTTCTTGATGTGAGACACCACTTTGTTGCTGAAGGCAGAGTAAGTAAGTAAATGTAGAGCAGGAAGAGAGAGGATAGTTTTATGAATAAAATGGGGATAGTTTTATGAATAAAATGGAAATAGTTTTGGTACTTACTTGGCTTTTTGGCGAGCTTGAACATTTTTCTTAAATCAGAAATTCTGTAAATAGTCTAAGTGTCTTGTGTCTATTTGGGAATACCCAGCTTAAAACAGGCCTGTGATCTCAAAATTGAAGTGATGAAGATTTGTGTCCAGAACTGCTGAGTATGCAATACAGAGAAAGTCCACAAGTGTGCTCTAAATACAGAAAGCATTACAGTATGTTAAATTCTTGAAAGGATCAGACCAGAATCCTCTCAGACTAGATTGCTCATTAACTAATGGACTCATCTGGAATTTATATTCCAGCTATCAGATGAGAATAACAGCAGCAGCTTCCCTCACAAGCTTCTTCTGAAAACACGCTCATTTAATACAGAAAAACTATCCAATGTTGCAGTGACTGTACAAAAAGTGCCACATCTGAAAGGAGAGGATGCATGGTGCAGAATATTTCTGTCATTTTAGGTTTATTGTTCAGCATTGTTCTTCTTAGGAGGACCTTCTGTTTTCTACAATGAGATTTGTGTCCTCTGGAATTAAAGATTGCAGCATAGGTACTACTTATAACAGGGTTGATTTCTGGACTTTCTAGTCTTGTTAGCATTTAAATTTTCAACCCTTGTTGTCTTTTATTTCATTATATTTTAGCAGTAGGATTTTTTAAATGTATGCTATTGGTCCTTATTTAGCTGCTTAAAGTAAAAGTCAGTATTTCAAAATCCTTCTGTGTGAGGAAATAACTTTAGTTCATTTTATTTGAGCGTGTCTGGCAAGCCATTAGCAGCTGCTGCTCTAAAATTCTGTGAACTGAGTTAACATTAAGAAGGAGAAAGCTCAAATGCCAGCTGTTTTTCTGCTTGTATGTGTAGAACCAAGTGTATATTTATTGTCACAGTATATAGGGACAGATCTGATCTAATCCATTCTACACCAGTGACAGTGCTGTAGGATACCTTTGTGTTCGATGCTAATGTAACAGACACTAGACTTATATTCTTTAACTTTGAGAATGGAATAAAGTAATTTCTCTGTGAAATATTTTCTTTAATATGTCTAGACATGGTATCTTTGAAACAGGACTGTTTCTAATAACTGCTTAACATCTCATTGAGACTTTTTCACTGCATAAAGTTTCCACACTGCTGGATTTATATCCAGTCATACACCTTTGTATTCCACCCGTCCAACTACTAGAATTTGAATCTCAGTGCACTTAGTGAAGGCAATCATCCACTCTTTTATTTTAGTCCCAATCATTTAAAATTACAGATATTGCTTCAGCTCCATGACTTACGTAGACTTACGAAAAAAGGGGGGATCTAATTAAAAGCTGTGTGCATATAAACTTTCTTTCTAGTATATGCAACGCCGAGTGTATCAGACTTAGCTTCTGATTACCTACAACGTGGACTACAGAAAGCAGAAGACTGTAAGTGTTTAGAAATCAGATAGTAATTTCCAGTGGGAAATACACACATTTTATCTGTGCCAGTCGCATAAGCAGTTTCTAGAGTTTCTTTTAACAAAATAAGAAATTTATGTTGCCACCTTGGAAAAGACATTAATATTATTTTAATACCCACAAATAAATCACAGACCATCCACAAATTGAATTCTTGGAATCATAAACCCATTGCATTTATGCAAATACGTTAAATAATCAGTAAAGTGACAGATGATGCTTGAAGCATAATCTAGGTCTGTATCATGAGTAGATAATAATATTAAGTTCTTATTTAGGAAGTCCTAGAAAAATGTTTTATGTTGTAAAGCAAACTGCATCTGTCTGTCACATTCAGAGTATCTGTCAGCTGGACTTAATTTTGTACATTTTTTTAAATTGCTTTTTATCAGATTGCTCCTTTGTTCTGTTTCACCATCTTTTCTATTTTGTGTTGTATTTTCTTCTTTTCAAGACAAAATGCCACAATTTTGGGATGGTACTGTACCTTTTTACCTCATAGCTCGTATTTACATTTAAATTTATATATATATATATATATATATTTGAATATGGTTCAGGCAGGTAACCTTCCTTGGATATATAATGATATACTTTGGAAAAAGAACATTTGAATTAAATGCTCTTGATGAGTGGTGTAGATACTGTCAGTGGGATTTGTGGATGTTCTCCCAGGGAAAGATGATGCTTCTCACAAGTTCAGTGCTCAGATGCCACGTAGGTGCACTTGGACTGGATCCATATCTGAGCAGCAGCAAGCAGGTACACAGAGCACTTTAGGTACGTAGTGCCACTCTTTGATATACTATGCTTTCTGGTGAATCCATGAGACTCCAACAAACTCTTCCATCTGGAAATGGTCTGAAACACTCCCCTGTAAATTCATGCATCTGCTGAAAATAGGATCCCTTTTCTCTCATTTTTAAAGACAGTGCAGTCTGGCTTGTTTTCCCTGCACTGTTTCTCTTACAATGGACTGCTCCAAATGCTCTCATACTGTGCAGTGAAGCATAAGTATTTTGCAAATGGTACTGGCCCGTGTGCTGAGTGAGGAAGCAGAGGTCTTCCTGTATAATCCGATTTCAATCAACTCACTCTAATCACTACTGATAGTTGCAAAATTTAGCCTGGATCTGCTCTGGTAATCTAGATTGACAGGAGGTAAAAGTAAAAGGACAGAAGGGCAGAGGAACAAAGAGAAACAAGCAGGAACAGTGATTTTCTGCCTTTGCTTGCCGTTCTGGGACGCGCGTCCGTGCCAGCGGTGAGCCCAGCGCTGCAGGAGGGTGCTCCGAGAACAGGCCCCCTCTGTGGGGCTGGAGTGGCGGCCGCCACGCCACGGGCACGGATGGTGCAGCAGGTACCTGCCCGAGCTGTTGGCATGCATTATTTATTGACATCGAGATCCTAATTCTCTTTATTACTCTAAAGATCCTGGGGTCGTGAAATATTCAGGCATAGCAGCAGTTAAACAGTGCAGCCAGCAGCTGTGTGTGTCTTTGACATCCTCTGAAGGCGAGTGGCTTCCAGTGCTGGGCTTCATTCTCCTACGAGCTCAATGCTTGGCTGGAAGCTTGGAGGATAACTGGACTCTGCATTTTCTCACTGGGCTGGTGAAGTGTGTGTGGGAGTAAGTCCCTTGGACTTTTGGTTTTAACTTTTCAAAGGGAAGAGCCAACTTTGGATTTCATGGATATACAGAAATACAGGCAGCTGCTGCTGAAGACAGGTATGTCTCGGTTTGACTGGATTATACATCGGGAAGAAAAATGACTTTTTTTATTGTTACCTGACCACATGCTCTGTGTGCCTGTGTCAGCCAGGCTGAGGAACTCTATACCCTAGGGTAACCACGGCACCTGGACTACCCCTCCATCTGACTTTCCATGCTGGTGGGGCTGCTGTTGGTCGTTTCAGCCTTGCATGTTGCCATGCTAAAAACACCCAAGGCTAAAAATGTGTCCTGGGTAAGTACAGAAGCATGAACAAAGTTTCTATAAGTGTGGATTTTTCAGGTATATATGAATATGCTTTTCTCTATATATGTGGAAGTATAAACTTAGACAGACTGAGGTATAAGGTAGATTAAAAGATTATAAATCATTAAGATCGTAATTATTTAAAATATTTCTAAGAATTAAGAAAAAAAGACATTATTTTGAACGCTGGTAATTTGAAGGAACTGTACTAGGAAATGTTACGACAGACTTTCAACTTACTTGTTTCTTATATATACTTCCCATCTGTGCTAGTAAAGCATTTGTGCTACATACTTTTATATCAATTGAAAAATTTTTGTGGATTTTCGGATGCAGACTTAAGGCTTAAAGAGTAAGGTTTAAAGATTTTCATGGGATTAATGAATAACTGTAGTTTAATTTCTATTTTTTTATACTTCAGTGGTTTGATACTATAGGTGTTCTTCTATGTAGTTTGATTCACATCTTCAAACACTATTTAAAAAGTCCCAGGAGTTGTTTCGGTATGTTGTAATAAGTTGTAATACACAGTGGGATGAGGGAGTCCACATTCGGTGTCTTTTCTGTTGACTTTCTTCTTTTTAAGTAAGGAAATACATTTTTATTTTGTCCTTATCCATTATTTCTGTATCAGAAACTAGGATTCCTGTTGGAGAATAAAGTAAGCCATGAAATACAATTCCTGACTAAGAAACAGTGCCCTTTGCTTACCCCCGTCATGGATGATTATACAACTCTACCAGTGCACAGCCTGCTCTACCGAATAAGCACAGTATCATCAAATTGCAGGTCCACACAGAGTCTTGGAAATGCTGGCACCTGCTCAGTGCATAGCTTTAGGGCTTCTTTAGTGACCTCACTGAGACTCAAATATTGCCCCAAGTGTTCCTCATAACTGCGTTACCTTGTCTACAGTGCCAGGGTTTTCAGCAGTAAAGTATGCCACTGCCAGCTCTGAGATTCAGAGCCCTTCCCTTCCCTTCCCTTCCCTTCCCTTCCCTTCCCTTCCCTTCCCTTCCCTTCCCTTCCCTTCCCTTCCCTTCCCTTCCCTTCCCTTCCCTTCCCTTCCCTTCCCTTCCCTTCCCTTCCCTTCCCTTCCCTTCCCTTCCCTTCCCTTCCCTTCCCTTCCCTTCCCTTCCCTTCCCTTCCCTTCCCTTCCCTTCCCTTCCCTTCCCTTCCCTTCCCTTCCCTTCCCTTCCCTTCCCTTCCCTTCCCTTCCCTTCCCTTCCCTTCCCTTCCCTTCCCTTCCCTTCCCTTCCCTTCCCTTCCCTTCCCTTCCCTTCCCTTCCCTTCCCTTCCCTTCCCTGCTGTGAAAATGCATTAAGTTTCAGATTACTTAGAAATTTAAGTGTGTTCATGAAGCAGGCTGTGATATGAACCTAGTTGAGAGATGTTTCTATCCCCCAATTTATGTACTGAGTGACAAACAGCCCACATACACAGTGTCTCTTCTTGGAAGTAGAAATCTCATATGTCTGCAGATATGATGGGTTACAAGTTTGGCTATTTAAATATAAGGTATATGTATGTATTCAAATACCTATTTCTGCTGATTATGTTGGAGAATGTGGAAATACTTACTCTTACCAATAGTTTTGCATTGTGGAATAGTCACCAAGGATAAAACAAATAGGTCCTTTCTTGCTCTCCATCCTTTCATTACCAATTTGCATAAAAAAAGGAAATAGATACATGCTGTCATGAAAATGGTAAATTTTGGTAATCGTTTCAACTGGATGATTGATACAGAGTTTATCTATCATAGCATGGCCCTACGTTGTGGACATTAATGACCTTTAGTTGTTTCATTAAACCCATAGTTGCACATGTGAAATGTATAAACTATAAACTGATTTGAAAACTCCAGTTCAAAAATGACAACTTACATGATTGCAACTGTGTGCTATATAAAGAAATAGATGCTGCGTCCAAACCATTGTAGCATCTGGGATTACTTCTACTTCATATACAATTTTTTCCATTGAATAAAAACCACAAATAAAATTTCTGCAAAAACTATCTGTAAGGATTTCTGACTTAATTTTTAACTAAGTGTATTCTATTAGTAATTTACAATTGTAACTGGATAGTTGTTTGAGCTAAATGAAGAAATTAATGGCTATAAAACGATGGAGATAGTTTTATCTAAGTCTTGCATTCATCTCTTTCCCTTTGGTTTTCTTGGGGGGTGTGTGTTTAATCACTTCATCTGTCTTTGGCAATATAATATAAAAGTTATTCACTATTAAGTGATGGAAGGTGTCATTTCCTTAGTAAGTATAATTTGTGACTAGTACTTTAATTGAGAAAAAGGATATCTATTGCTCTGAGGATGCTTAAAACAGATAAGAATAGTGATTTTTTTTTTTTTTTTAATGCTTTAGTGTTTTGAAAATCTGACATGCCCTACAGTGAAGTACAAGGGCACTTTAAAGAATCAGATACCTGCTCAAAGTATCATTTGTTTTAAATCCCAACAAGTGAAGATTAACTGGAACTTATCGAAAATCTGGATTTTGACTCGAGAAGTTTTACCTGTCTGGGGATTCGATCTTGACCTTTGTGAATATGCAATGAAAATACAAGGGTCCCAGGCTGAATCACAAAGATAAAAGTGCATGAGCAAGGTGCTTTGACATTTTCTGAAATTTAATTTTCACCTGCTTAAAACTTAAGATTTTGGCCACTTTTTGGCAATTACTTGCTGAATCACAGTGTTTTCTAAATCTTTGCTATTCTGTAATTGAAGTTGGCATTTGATCCTTGTGTCTTTAGCATATAATGTTCTTAAGGACAGAAACCATGCTATGCTGGTGGATTTTTTTACAAAAAAAACTGCTGCCTGCATAATTTATAGTTCCTATTCAAGGCTTCAAGGTGTCTACCTGAGTGCCTTCCCTTGTGGAAAAGAAAACCCAAACCTGCTACAGTCCTTAAAAACTAGGCAGCTTCTATGACCTTTGCTAACATTTTGCACCAGTGTGTCTGACAGACCCTGACTGCTGCAAGGACCCTCACCTCAGAAATTGCAAGGCTTAGAAGTTAATATCTGATGTCTTTCAAGAGTTGAGGAGTTGTCAGCTTTTCAGTGGGTTGTTTCTTTCCCAGAAGTGCTTCGGATACCATTTGATAGATCTCCATGTCTTCAATACAGGTTCTGTGAATATCAGCCTTGGTCTTGTGCTTGTGATTGTGAGGAAAGCATTGGTCACTGCTACATGTGGTGTCTGGTTATTTAAAGGCTTTAAATGGTCTTCTAGGAGCTGTGGGGACTTTAGTTTAAAATTAGGTAGAGAATATTTTAACTTTTCTCTCTCTCATGGCTGTTGGTGCTGTCACATGTGAATATTTTAGAAAATTACTGGGAAGAACTGAGGCTGACCTAGACAAGATGACTGTAAAATCTGTTTGTCATCTGGTGCCTTGGGGTTTTTTGTATTTGATTTGCAATATGAATTCATTTAATTATCCTTGATGGAATAATTTTGTTAAATTGACTCCTATTGACACAAATTTAATTTTCATTGTCTAATATAAGCAATTTGATTGTTTGCTACTTTATTGCAACAGAGCTACCTTTGAGCTCTGTGACAATTGTAGGTAGGACCTAAACCTGTGGAAAAGGCAGTAGGTCACAATAAATGCAACTATGGGACATGATCTTTAAACCATGTTTTTGACCTAAGCAGAAGATGGCTGTGAGAATTGAAAATACATGAACTTGGAAATTTGAAATACCATAGCATCTTCAAAATATGGTTCTATGCATGTTAATGAAGGATGTCTCCTCTATAGTTTCTGTAAACGACTTGGCTAGTCTATTATACCCTTATATAGAGGAGTAGGCACCTTCCAGTATTCTGTAAAAGACATTTAATTGTGTACCTGATGTAATTTTCAAGGGCAGCATCATTTTAGTGTTCTAAGTACAGCCATTTTTACCTATCCAAGCATCCTCTGGCCTTTGGAACCACACGAGCCCTGCTGGAGGGCTGCAAACCTTGACTCTGCGCCAAGGCAACCTACTGAGCAGAAAGGTCATTGAGCCACAAATACCCAAATAAATTCTAGCTCTTTAGCTGAAAGCTGTAGAGCTGCCTGCCATGCTCTGCTGTCAGTAGTTAATTTGTGGTACCCATTGCAAAAAAAGAGCAAAGTCTGTGGTGCTCTTTGGTAGAGTAACTCTTCTTCCCTGAAACACAGGTTTGGGGTGGGTAGGAAGTTTGCTGCATTGTTGTTACTGTAAGTAGGATGCTTGTGAGTGCACACATAGTATGTTTCTGCTTTTGTTAATATTTGAGTTGTCAGTGTTGGTATTAAAGAGATATATCTTCTTGATTGCACAGTATCTTTTATCTCTGTCTTCTTAATAATGCTCTGTTGAACACCTTGTATCACTCAGATTCAAAGGAGTGGAGTTTACAGAGGAGGAAGACTGACTTTTATGTAATTAATGGAATTGTAATTCCTGATGAATTCCTTCAGCTAATAAAAAGGATTGATATTTCTATTTCACTTTATTACTCAAGAACTGACATGATACATGTGGTGTTATAATGGTACAGGAAGTGAATGAAAAAAGAAGAAAAATAGAATGTAAATAGTGAAATATGCTTGAAATATCACCTAACGGGAAAAAATAGAGTGTTATGTAGTCAAATAAAAAGGGAGAGCTGGGGATAAAAATTCTGAGGGAGAAGAGATAAATAAAAATACAAAGTAGAGCTTTGAATCTTAAGATATGCGATATTATTAGAAAGGAAGTGTTAAACAAATACAGAAGTACAAAGAGGGGGACACTTAATGTGTCTACATTAAGAGCTCTATTTTTGTACACTTGGGATCAACTTGAAAATAGGAAATAAAACAAGTAGTTTGAAGGATAAGACAGTGGAAGAAGCTTGGAAATAATAGGGAAGTTATCTGAGGATGATTTCATGTTTACCCTGAAACGTGAAAGATAATGGTAATACAAATGAAATTTGATGTGCTTCTAACAGAGGGCAAAAGGCTCCCTCGGATGAGTTCTCTTCACTTGAGGTTCTTGAGGCACATGGATGAGAGGAAGACTTGGAGAGAAGTACCTGCTGTTCACAGGCGTGCTATGACTATTACTCTGCTGTGGGTTAGTATCGATCCTGTGAAGAGACTGCAAAAGTGCAGGAAATATTGAAGGTGCGCGTGTCATCTGTCTGTGAAACACTAATGAAACTATTGCTCATTTCATAGCATGGTTTTAAAATGTCACTGAAGGAGGGTAAGCTAGGGTTTGATGGAAGGTCTATGGAGAGAGCTCCTGACTGCAGCTTTATCCCTCTGGGCTTAAAGGGTTATCCAAGCCATAATTGCAGGAGTATGTGGCATAAAAGACAAGTGATTTCTCAACTCTGGCTTGCATGGAAGACTTTCATCCTCTGATAAATCACGGGTCTTGGCATTTAGAGAGTGACACAGCTGAAACAGCTGTAGATGCTTTTTGTCTGAAGTGCACCATTATTGGTGAAAAAGAGAAAAAAAATATTGTATGTTACATTGCTTATGAAGTTATGTTTTTTTTCAGTAAATTGTTGGGTTGCTGTTTTGGTTCTGTCTTGTCCTGGTCTGGAATGTGCTAATATGATACAATACTCACTCTGTCAACTAATCATTCACTGAAATGACATTGTAATTTGCTTTCTTTCTGGTCGTTTTCAACTCCTTAGTTTCTAGTGGAGACAGCTCTCAGCATTCCTGAGTAATAGAGCAAGCTTCCTCAGCAAACTTCTGATGACAGGACTAGCTCTCTCTGCTGGCAGCACAGGGTTTTTTTCTATTAATAGAGGCAGGTCTGGGTTGTCTCCATCCTTCAGAGGCAAACCTTTTGTGAAAGCACCTGCGGCTCCAGGATTGTCTTCTTTTGGTCGCATGGGGCTCTAGTGGTGTCCTGCAGAAAGTTCAAGGGACTCAAAGCACTAGAAAAGAAAAGGCAAAAAGCTTAGCTACATGTTATCCCTTCCTCTGTTTTTCCTTGTACATACTTATCAGTGTAATTCCCACTGATTTTGGTTGGAGCTACATTCATAATCTGATTAGCAGAAAGGTCATCAGGGCATGCAGAACTTCAAGTAGTCTGCTGTAAGGTAGAGGGCTTGCTTCCCTTGACATTTCTGAAAGTTTTCCCTTGAATCAGGGGACCCAGGATCCTGCCACATCCTCAGAGCAGCCGGGCTGTGCCAGCGAGTGGAGCTGCATGGATGGCACTTTCTGCGGGAAGTTGTGGCCTGTGTGCACAAGGTTGGGATTGCACTCAGGCTGCTCATCCAGCAGAGTCACTGCCAGTCTGGGCTGGATGGGGGTGGTGCATCCTATCAATAACACTGCTTGACTCAGCCTGCATGATCTCTGATTTTTAGCAGTCAAGTCTGAGAAATAAATTAGTGGTGCATTCCAGATTGGAATCTCTCATTAATTTTAGCAGTTCTGTACAGTGTGCTGATGTCGTGACTACCAGGCAGCAGTTTTAAAGCGTCTGGAGGGTGATTTGTGTTAAAGCTGGAAAGTTGTTGCTGACTGACTTCATACAGTAAGGAGAAGTTAACTTTCCCAGAGTACTTTTTTGTTAATACATGAAGTCACACCAAAGTGAAATAGAAATACAGGTTTTTTAACTTTTAGTAGAAATATATGCTAAGTGCCTTAAAAAGTGCCTTAAACATTAAAAAGCTGCAGCAGATACCTTAAACACAGTTCTTACTGCAGCAGTGTTACCTTTTTACAGAATTCTTTTGCTTTAGACAAAATATAGATAAAACTATACTGTTCACATTTTTTAGATAGAGTGTTCACCTAAACAATAAGAGTTGATAGAAACTATAAATGCAAATCTGTGTAATACCTATGTAACTCTTGTGTAGTGCATGCACATTAAATTTAAATGCATGCACAAGCATTTACCACAGATGTCTAATCGCTGCTTCTAATTTCTATGGACTTTTTGTAACCTCACAGGTATAACGGGGAGGGCAAGAGGAATATGTTTACCACTTTTTAAGATGTAAAAGTTAGGGTGAGGTTTTTTTCCATTATCAAGAGTTAATAAAAAAGCAGAAGTTAACAGTTGACCCAGTCACAACTGATTTGAGCTGCCTTGAAATGTCTTGAAATTTTTAGAAACTTTCAGTTTTTCTGGGTCAGAGGAGAGTATTGGAGAAAATACAAACCTTAGTTTAAAGGTAATGTTGTCTGAGATGAAATAGAAGGTGAAATTACAGATGCATCTGTGGACAAAAGGAAGTTGAGCCTATTTTTCTCACAAATACTTGTACTGGCCTTGGACATTAAAATCTGAATACAGGAATGCCATCTGTATACTCCAGTGGTTTAATTACTTCTACTGTCATTTCATTTTTAGTTTTCTAAGGTTTTTGCCCCTACTAAAATTTGAGGTGCTTTCAATATAAATTTGTAATGTAATTTTCCTATATTTGAATTGCAAAGATTAAAACTGACTGGGGTTGCAATTTATGCCAAATTGTCAGATATATCTCGCATTTCCAGAGGCATAAATGGGCTCAGAGTGAATAAAGTGTAAATGGTTTATTTTTCCAGTGATGCATGACAAATTTAAACATGTAACTGCATAAGCATTTATGAGTTTTTTGCTCAAAACATTAGTGCATTAATTGAAAAATTATTCTTAAAATTATAGCAGCCAAGGGAAAAAGAAAGATAATCAAAATAATGGATATTGGACATTTAGGACTGAGAACATACTGCAACCTAGGAATTCTGTAAAAACTTAGGAAGATGGAGAAGTTTTAATCCTTTTGTATTTGCTTAATGTTAGAGCTGATAGGGAATTTTTTTTTTTTTTAATGCTGTAGGTTAAGGCTGTATAATTTTCTGTTTGAATTCATCCTGCTCCCTTTCAAAAATACTTGTCCTCAGCACAGTTGCTACATTTCAGCTGGGATTCTGCTTGTGTATAGATCTTATAATGTCCTGTGGTTATTGTATCCCATGAAGTTATACTGTTCTTCAAGTAACATGTGATGCTGAATGAAAATTATGCATACAATGAAAAAGGCTCACAAGAAATGTTCAAGAAATGTGCCCATATTTTAGTCATAAAGTTATGGATACGGTTGATCAGAATCTCATGGAAATTTAGTCATTATATGCTCGAAGTATTCTGTATCTGTTTGTTTCTTCCTGTGTATACTTACTCATAGGAGAATATTTTTATCTAATCATTAACTATTTTATACTGAGTTCATAGGAGATATTGATAATATTGAAAGTCTTCTTAAGTTCTGTTTTTACAAGACAGCCTGTTCTTGAAGGAAACTACAGACATGATTTCCTATGTGGAAATTGGTTTTGAGCATTTAGAAGCAATTTGAATGTAATACTGTGCAGAAAACTAAACCAAATAAACAATGCATTTTTATTATTTATTATGGTAGAAAAGGCTGTCATAAAAATTACCACATTAAAAAAAAAAGCAGCAGCGCAGTTAACATAGTTTCTCTGGATGATCATCAGCTGTCAGTAAGCTGTGTCAGTAAGATGTCTTCTTTAGAATAAAAACAGCATCAACACTTGTTAACACAAAATATAACAGTTGATTACTAGACTAGATAAATCTGGGAAAAGATATGTAAAGGTGTGTCACACATGGGGAAAAAAAAGTACAAATAAAAAGTTACTTATGTGGAAGTGTATGCTACTGTCCCAAGATACACCTTGGCAGTGAAAATCTCTCTTTTCTATTATACATGATTTATAAATGCTTTCTGTCACAAGTGAAAACATCGTGGAAATGAGAGAAGAAATTCAAAGGACATTAGGAAGTGAAGATAATTTAACCTGAAAAACAGGAAAGAAGTAAATAGAGCTGTAAAAGCTCCAGATTTCAAGAACTTAAAAGTCCAGACCGCTCCCTAGAGCCTGTCAGTGGGGCCTGCTCTGCAGAGGCTTAAGGGATGGCCTTTATGTTTGACTTCCCAATCTGCTTCCTAATGTCTTTCAATTCGTGTTGGCTTTGGTGAATAAGTAGCTGGGTACAGTGTATTGAATTCTTGCCCTATTTCCGGGCTGAATGCTGTTTCCACATTTCAACATGTCCTTGGCTTTTCTTCTTGGAAAATCCCACTCTCTGAGATTTCTCCCATGTTATAGAACCTGGTTCTTGAATGGAAAATATTTGCATTCAATTTATTAAGTAAATTAAATTTGATAAACTTCAACAGACATTTTGATACTTTCTGTAATAATATCTTGTTGTCTTCAGAATTTTTAGAAAATAGTAGGAATTTCTTTGCAAACAACACCTCAGTTTTTAGTATTCAGCATTTCAAACCAGTACCATATTCTTAATGTGGGAATTATTTTATTGCAGGGCTCATCTGTGTTTAATACTTTCAGGTTTTACTGTCTTGTGGTCTTTTTCTTCCATGGGATTAACTGCTGTGGCGAAGAGTAACTTGTACTTTTTGATATGACTTCTATTGAGTCTTCCAGTAAATTTGAGGTTGTATTGTCTGATTTCCCTCTATACCTACACCATGTTAAATAAGGAAGGGAGCTGGACCTGTTCAGCCTCGAGAAGAGACAATTGAGAGGAGACGTAATCTCTCTCAGAATCTGAAGGGAGGGTGCCAAGAGGATGGACCAGGCCCTTCTCGGGGATGCCAAGCGGTAGGACAAGAGACAATGGGCAGAAATTGTTGCACAGGAAGTTCTACCTGAATTATGGAGAAGAACTTCTTTACCATGAGGGTGACTGAGCACTGGAACAAGTTGACCAGAGACAGAGTGGAGTCTCGCTCACTGGAGATATTCAAGGACCATCTGGATACCTCTGCCATGTGCTCTGGGATGGCCCTCCTTGAGCAGGGAGGCTGGATCAGATGACCCACTGTGGTCCCTACCAACCTTACCCATGTGCTTCTATGGGAGACATAAAGCACTGCTTAGTCTACTCGGTACTCCTATTGTGAATAAGAATAATATTTTTGTTAAGTAACATTAAATGTCACTTCTTAAAATAAGACTAGTAAGCAATTTGAGATAGATGCATTCAAAGAACATAATCTCCTTAAGACTTAGAGGAAGCTTTCATTAAAAAAAAAAAAAAAAAGGGCCTATAGCTATGTTGGGTTGAGTGCACTAATATGCAAGATATTATTTTACAGATTTGTTCATAGCTGCACTTCTGAATGTGATTCCATGTTGTTAAACTCCTAGTACCAAATGTTCTTACTCTTTCTTTATCTGAAAAGGGCCATTCAGATGTCCTTGAAGTTAAAAGTTCCTCCCTAAAGATGCAAGAATGTCTAAAGACATCAGAAAAAAAGCAGAATGAAATCTCAAAAGCACAAAGGGAACAGGGAAAACAAAGTACGGTTATCCCAGCTGCTGATACCTACTTCTTTATTTATTTCATATTGGAAGGCATGAATCAGATACGACATCTTCTGAGAAACTGTTTACTCTTTATAAACCATCATCTCAATCTAGTCCTAGAGCTCCTCTTGTCTGTTGGTGAAATGGGATGTCCTGGAATGCTCCGTCATAATTATTGCCTTTATTAGTTGTAAGAAATTAGAACAACAGTTAATATGGTCCTCTGTGATTCAGATGATGAATATGAAGCAGAAGCACCATTGTATAACACTCTAATTCAAGAACCCATTTTTTCTCCTCACAAAAACCTTGATTTGCAGACTTTGAAGTTGCTCATATTTCATACCTTGTTTCTCACAGAGCACACAACTAATTTTTTGGTTCTGTTTCATTTATCAGTTGGAAAAGAGTGCAGCATTTCTTGTAATTTTTATCATACTTTCTATTGTACAGAAATTGAGATTGGATTTAATGTCTTGATCTCTTTATAAACACTGACAAAACAGGAATTTGCAAGTATTTAGTGTGAATACATGCATGGAATACTGTGCTTGGAAGACATTAATGTAGTGATATTCTTTTGAGTCATTAACAACTGATAGAGAATAAAGCTAATGAGGCAAAATATAACTATGGAATAGATAATAATTTCCTTTTAAAAATTATATTTTTAGGAGCAGATTTTTTGTAGGAAGAAGAATCATTACCCATTGCCAACTATAGCAGATTTTTAATTCAGCAACTGATAAATTTTATTCTTTCATGGAAAACAATCAAAATATCTATTTTGAACAGTTAAAAAGTTTTAATGAATATTTATTGATGTAGTACTATGGTCTATTAATAGTTTCACTTAGGTAGCTTTAATTTTAAGAGTTTTGACAAATTTTTGTTGGTTTATTATAATTGTAAAATGCTTCTCAATATCACAGAAACTTGTGTTAGGAAATTTTTCTTATTGTAAACAGAAATTAAACAAGCTGTGTGCCAGCTATTTCATCGCTGACAGTTAGGCCCTTGCAAGGTCACTTACAAAAGCTCATAAACTTAATTGAGTTCTCCTACAAGCTTTGATATGAAGAGTAAGTAGCAAAGTGTTGGTTTGCCAGCTATTTTGAAGTGTTCCCAATACTTTGGCCAACAAAGCAGCAGGAGAGGGGACAGGGCAGAATGGGGATGTGCTTTTCAGTTCCTGGCAAAATGACACAGTAGTAGAGCAAAATCTATTAAATGACTTTCCAACTTTGTTCTGAACAAACTGTACTCTCCAGTATCGTTTCAAATGTCGTCAGCTCTGTCAAATGCTTAATATTGTCCTGTAAGGTTAAGTAATTTTCTCTGAATCCTTGTTTGAGGTCGGTAAATCTGTTCTGGTGTAACCTCTGTGTGCTGTGTAACTGCAAGACAATGCTAGGTATGGTTATACTATGTTTGTGATGAGTAAAATAGCATCAGTCACACAACATATTCCTCCACTGTCACCAGATCAGGCATTTCAGTCTTTTCACCTGCATTAGGGATGACAGGGGATGTGGGCTGCACGACAAGGAATGTGGGCTGCGCAGTAACACATATATTATTGGCCTGTTCTCCTCTATCAGAAAATCTCATGTTACTAGTCAATCACCTCTGTACACTGTTGCACTGGAAGTCTTTTAAATGAATAAAAATGATGTCTCACCTTTCCAAAACAAGTGGGAAGTTTATTTTATGTCAGCAAGTCTCGTGATGCAGCAGCAGCCCCCAAGGCTGCAGTCCCTGGGCCTGCAAAGTGAGTGGTGTGACCGGGCACTGCTGCTCTGTGGGGTTTTGAAGGGATCCGTGTGGAGTGTTCAGCTGCTGTGCATGACTGGAGTGGGGTGGCTGCGAGGAGGGAGGTACTTCTCTGTCTGAAGCAAAGCCAGTCCCTGTTAATAGCTTAGCAGTGTTTAACTCAGCATCCTGATTTCTAAGCTGTCAGTGGAAGGACCCAGGTTTGGGGTTGCTTGATAAGCACCCCCAAACACCATCAGTCACTGCATCAATCTGCCAATGCTTATTAGCCCCTTTCCTTCTAAGTTCTTCCCCTTTCCCACTCAGATTCTCATCCAAGAAACAGCTGTCCCCCAGTAACTTTTTTTCCCAGTTTGTCCTGATTTTGGTATGTCTGACAGTGTTGCCCAGGTAATATGGCCTTACACCACCCTACTGATAGGGTTACCTGCACACTGTGTACACATATGTGCAGGTTTGGTGGGGGAGAGAGGAAAAGGGTTCATGTGCTGATGGGTAAATGAGGCACTGGTACCTCTCTAAACCTGAACTGCTGCTGGGACAACAATGTGCTAAGGGATCAGATCCCAGTAATGCAGGATCATTACTGATGCAGGTTTTAATTTCAACTATTTTTGTGGGTGACTTAAGCACTCGTGAAGAAATGGCTTTTGAATTGCAGCCTTTCCTGTACATTTCCCTTACCCTCTTGGTAAATTGGAAAGAGATTATTTTGAGATGTTTTGTAAGTGGCCTCTTCCAAGGGACAAAGTTTCTGGTTTATTTTTCAAAGTACCTCCTTTGAAATGTGTTTAAAACTAAAATAAATCTTAAAATTGTGCACATTGCCTTCTTTAGAAAAAAAAAAATTAAAAATCACTTAAGTGGAAATCTAAACCCCAGTTGGTCTAAACTACTGGAGTAATTTCTGCATATTTATGACTGGAATGGCACCAGACTAGCTCATGATGTAAATTAAGGATTTCTTTTCACTTACAGCCAGTGCTTTTAACTACTCCTTTGTATTTTTTCTCTAAGTTTATTGTTGCTAGGGGAAATACTTTGAATCCTGTGAGAAATGTGGTATGCTCCCACACTAATGGAACCTACTGTATTTTTGTACTATACAGTTTTCAAGGAAAAGGAACTCCTCATGCTGCAAGTAACATCACAAGTAATGAACACATTGGCTCTGGGAAATTATGTTCTCCTTGTGATGGTGTAAATTCTCTGTGGTAAATACAGCACTTTTAAGGAAAAAGAATTAAAAAGCCTTTTAGCAGTAACCCAGGCATTTCAGATTAGTTAATTATAATGTTGCGTGATGGTCTTTGAACTTAAAGTTGGGGCATTCACAACTTCTCTGGGAAACTTGTCCCAGTGCCTCATCAATCTCACAGTGAAGACTTTCTTCCTAATGTCTGATGTAAATCTTTCCTCCTTCAGTTTAAAACCATTCCTCTTGTCCTATCAGTGCATGTTCTTATAAAAAATTCTTCTCCAGCTTCCTTGTCAGCTCCCTTTAGATACTGGAAGGCTGCCCTGAGGTGTCTCCTTGGAGCCTTCTCCAGGCTGAACAGCCCCAACTCTCTGCTTGTCTTTGTAGGGTTGGTGTTCTCTGATCATCTTTGTGGCCTCCTCTGGACTCAGTCTGACAGGTCCGTATCCTTATGCTGGGCACCCCAGAGCTGGATGCAGTGTTCCAGGTGGGGTCTCACCAGGGCAGAGCAGAGGGGCAGAATCCCCTCCCTCACTGTGCTGCCCACACTGCTTTTCATGCAGCCCACAATTGGCTTTCTGTGCTGCAAGTGCACTGTGTCAGCTCGTCTTGAGCTTCTCATCCGCCCACAACCCCAGATCCTTCTCCTCAGGGGTGCTCCCAGCCCATTTTCTGCCTAGCCTGTACCTTTGCTTGCAATTGCCTTGACCCAGGTGCATTTATCATTAACACAAGACTTATTGGAACTGTTAAAACTGTAGTTTAGGTTTAAATTTTCAAGACTTGCCAGACTGTAATTTGTAAAAAATATGTAGATAATTCCTCAAGTCCATAATTAACTACTTAATACATACATTCTGATAGGATTTTTTTTGTGTGAATGTACCTCCCAAAAAAGGAGCAGGTTGAAGAAAGCTATTCAAAACCATTGTGCTTCCAAAGCATATGGTTCCTTTTATTTCTGATATCAGCCACGGCTTGCATCAAGCAACACAAAAATCAGCCTAGTTAGATGGCCACTTTTTGTGGGGCTGTAATGTGCAAATTGACAGAGAATATGAAATCCAAAGAGAAAAAATTCCTCCCTAAAGATGCCAAGTAGTCAGTGTGTTAAAGAATGAGAAGAAGTAGAGTTTTATACCTCACTGATGCAGAAGACTGTTTGCTGACTGGTAAGTGCAGGGTTCCAAATGTAATGTTTCTGAACAGAAGAGAGAAAATTACCTACTTGTTGGATGAAGACAAACTGGGTTCTCAATTAAAAGTGTGCCTAGGCTGTTCTCTACTTAAGACAGGAGTAAAGGATTTTAGCAAAAAAAATAATGAACTTTTTGAAAATCTGAAGGTGGAGCTAGCTGTGAAAACCTATCTTCCTTTCCAGCAGAAAACCACCTAGAAAGGAAAAAGGATTGCAGGGTAAAAACATAAAAAATAAAGTTGAATTTCAAAATAATACTGCAATAACAGTAATTATTGTCAGGAAATTTATCTGGTAATTAAAGAAAAACGTTATACATTATTTACTATTTATTTTAAAGCCATCATCAATTTCTACTTGTACATTCATTTTCAGAGACACTGTGAAGCTACCGAGAAACACAGGTTTGTGTCACAATTTACTTAAAGAATGCATTCACTAAATGCTGTAGAATAGACATACCAGTGTAATATTTTGTGCTCAAAGTCTTCAGTTGCTTGCAGTAATTCATGATACCTTTGCAAGTCTGTGCTTAGGGTTATGCATCTTATTCTTTCCTTAATATATTGTTTATCCTCTGAAGTGTGACTGTCTATCTGTTGCACAAAATGTAACAACTGTGGCTTCATCCAGACTCTCCTGAAAGAACTGGGGTCACATTTTCAAGTTATTTGTGGCACTTTCATCCTTTGCAAGTCATGTTTTGGCACATTGTGTTCCTTAACAGTGCTGAACTTACTGGTGCAGTATTACTGTAGAACTAGTCAGTTCTGTGAGAGCTAAATGGGTGCAACTCCTCAGCACTGTTACTGCCAAACACTGCTTTCTGTTTCTGAGGTTTTTAATTTTTTATTTGCATGTCTAAGAATTGCTTCACGAGTTTGTAGCTGTAAATTAGGACAGTCAAATGCTTTTGTTTTCACAGAACAGGGAAAATGCTGCTTATTTATGGGAATTTATTATGACATACAAGGACGGATTTGGGACCATTTACTGCATCGCTCAGTTTCCCCCAGAGGATCTCCCCAGGCAGTCAGCCTCTCCCAGAGTTCTCAGGTTCCTGGGAGAAAATTTCTCCTTCATGGTGGCAAATCTGTGGTCAGACTGGGGGATCAGAACTTCAAATCTTACAATTTTGAAGATTTTTTTCCTTATTACCATGGGTCCCTTAACGTGGGCACTCATGACAAGATGTTGGTAAAGATCACCCATCTGTTGAACTTGACTTTTCCTTGGTCAGACATAACCTCCAGGCTGAGGAGCACTTGAGGTTCATCCATTTGTGAATGTGAACTGGGGACTCTACAGAATGAGAGGAGGGGTGTGAGAAATACCTTCAGTGAGACCCATTTCCGGCATTCTTCAGACATAAAGTCAGCATATTAAAAAGAGTTGTATTTTTAGCCAGGATTGCTTCCTAGCAACAGACCATTTACTGTACTGTGGGCTTAAAAAGTATTAAATAATTTTAGCTTTCCTACTTTAACCTCGGTGGATTACACTAATGCCTCCAGGCTCTTTTCCTGTGCTATGCTATCTGCCTTCCGGTACAGCAAACTACTGTCAAGGCCAGGCTGCTCTTAACTCACATGCTGTGAAACTTTTTTTAGCAAAAGGATGGTGACATAATTTCTGCTACCTTCCTTCTAAGTACTAAATAATAAATAATTAGAAGCTCAAGTGATTGCTATCCAAAAGCTGCCCAGATTTATACTTCCACAAGTTAAAAAAAAAAAAAAAATTACTGATTATATTTCTGTTAAGATTATTATTTGCATTTTTAAAAATTAGTATTAACTAATTTCCTTCTAGTTCTAAATATTTAAGATGTATTACTCAATGATTTTCACGTTATGATTCAATTTTGACTTTTATAGTCACATTGCGGTATTTTTGGTAGAACTTACTGCAAAAGTGGTTTTGATTTTCAGCTGTGACCAATGTGCATATCCTGCTGCAGGCAAATAATTAACCTCTCTGCTTGATCAGCTTATTGTCTAAATAAAGCCTGTATTGTTTAAAGAGGATACTTTGACTAAAGTATTTAAATGGTCTAGACCTGAGAGTGCAAGAAGGCAAAGGTCATGCAAGTCATTTTGTTGACTAAGTCTGAAGAAAATCATCTCCTCAGACAGCAAACCTGCCTTTCCATTGGCACAGTGTGGTCACCTAGACTAAAGCAAAATTTATTTTTATGCAGATTTTAAATAGCTAGAAATGGTTATAGAAAGAAGCAAATAATAAACCTTCACTAAATTCCAGCCAGTGACTTTAGCCCTTGTAGACTTCAAAAATACCTTAAATTTAACCACAGAATAGATTATCAAAGTATTTTAAGGTACTTCAAATTACGGTAAAGTCCTAAAAGCATTCTGAAAATCTCCTGTGATTCGGGAATTTTATACTCTTTTCTTATTTTTTTGCCGTGTTTTCTTTTTTACTGTGATCTTGCTAGGTCTAGGCTAAGTTGTTTTCCAGTGTTTCTGGAAGTGATAACCTTTTTCTTTACTCTGTTAGGCTTCACATTTAAAATGTGAAGTAAAAGTCTTTGGGCCAATTTTGTTGTTATTTATGCATGGGTAAAGCAAATCACAGCTGTCAAGTTTTGCGCATGCCATGGAAGATGTTTATGCAAATCACTGAATAAGTCATGCTACATGTTTAGTGCAATTTTGCATGTAATAATAACCTTCCATTTGGAAAAAAAAATGCTGATGAAAAAATGACTATTCACTGTGGTTGGACAAGTCTTTTATAAAACATATATGGTAAACATATATGTTTTATATGTTTATAAACATAAATGGTAAACATACTGCCCTGTTGCCATGTCTGAGTTCTTTCCTGCTGGGAATAAAAAGGTTATTTCTGTCTTGTTTCTTTGCTTCAGGTGCTTTTCTGTTTGATTACCAATTAATATTAACTGTGATGAGTATGCAGTATGGAAGCTGGAACTTAAAACTCAGGAATCTGACAGATAGGAGATATGTTTAACTGTTACTGAGATGCAAAGGGAAGTCATCAATGAATTCATGACACTCTTCATTACCCAGACCCAAATATCTGTAAGGTTCTGAAGGAGGGATTGTACTTGTTGTACAAACATACACTCTGAATTTGGGTGTTTCTAAAAATCAAGTCCTGAATCAGACATCAATTCTTAAAATATTATTTTTTTTAATTCAAAATTATTCATTTTGTATTTGTATTTCAGTAAAAGTAAATAGGAAAAAAAATGGTGGTTTTCTAGTGTTGTACAAGACATTCCATAATGTTCTAAGACACTGATTTGGCCCCTGCTCCCAAAAAGGAATGATTCAAGAAGCTCTAACTAGAAGTGATGGAACATGATCATCACTTCTTTCCTGCACCAGACAAGGTGCTTGAAATTGGCTGATTTTCCCTACTCTTCATATAGCTACATTTTCATTATTTTTATCCTGTTAATTTTTTTATGCATTTGGGTCTCAGTATTTCCCATGTTTTGTTGCAGTGGGCTGCTCCTGTTTGTGCATTCTCTGAAGCTGCCAGGTGAAGTCTGGTAAGGGAACAGTGCAGAGATATTCTGTGATCTCAATAGGATCCTAGCTCTTGTTTGTCTCAGCAGTAAATGCTTCTTTCCCATAAGAAGTTTTGGAGTGTAGCTGGAAGGAGCTTCCAGGATCGAAATGCAAGGCTTGGCCTCTACCCTTGCCAGATCCTTTCCCGAATCTGGTGCTTCCCATCCTTCATGAGCATGTGGTATTTTGGCATGGGCCTGCCTGTGCTGTTTGGCAAGCTGGATGTGGATCCGGTCAGAATGGCCTGAGGTGCCAGTAACTCCTCAGTGTAGTCAAGGGGGCGGCTGGAAATGTGGCCAAGTGCAATGTTGTGGTTCCCTTTGCATGTTCAGTGTTCCTTACTCTGAGTGCCCAGCTCTGGGTAAGTGTGTCCAAATGCAGTCAGCACTGCCTGTCATGGTGGGAGATTGTGCAGGTCTGTTCTCTGGCCTTGGCCATGAATTATCCTTTCTTCAGGGTTGGGATAATTTGATCTAAAAATGCTGTACAGTAAATATTAGGATTATGCTAACCTTAAAACATTCCACAGTGTCTTTTTATATTGTGCCAGGAAGATTTCAGCCTTTACAAAAACTATAGTTTGAGATGTCATTTAATGCCTGTTTTGTATTGAGTGTCCTATTTTCCCTTTACATATAGTTTGGCATGAGAAAAGATGAAATCATTGAATATATTTCAGAGCAAAAAGGCATGCTGAAATTGAGTGTCCATGTTGATAGGGCAATGGGCTGCAGAGCACTGAGCTGAAAACCATTTTGGAAAGTATAAGGTCATATTTTTCAGGCTCTGAATTTCCAGAGAGAGATGTTTCAATTGCATTTTTATATATGCTTGAAAAACCTAAACAATACTTCCCGCCTGGCATTGAGGCTGCCCAGGGTGGCTGTGGCTGTGGCTGTGGCTGTGGCTGTGTCAGGGAGTCTCTGGGGCCTCTCAGTGGTCTGTGCTGGGAGGTGCAGAATCAGCTCCTTAAGCTCCTCTTCTCTTCTACTTCCTACAAAATCTTGCCATGCAGTGAGTTTACGCTGCTGTCAGCAGGTCATGTTTTTATCCTTCCAAATATTGTATTGTCCCAGATTCAGGATGAATGTTGAGAGATTTTAGTAGAGAGTAAGTGAGAGAATAAGTCTTTTAAATTTTCCTTAGTAAATCTGAATAGATTAGTCTGAATCGTACACGTAAGAAAAAGATATTAAGTATTAGTATCAAAATTCAAGGATGAAACATCATCCTGAGTTCCTCTGAAAAGTAGCCTTGCCAGTGCCAGCAAAATGACCTTCTTGGAGCCCATTTCCTTCTCTGCTGTGAAGAATTTTTGTATCCTTTTGCACACAACTTTTGCTTACCTGTCCCCTTTCCAAGGATTTTGGTGAGCTTCAGAAATATTTATAGCTGGCTACAGTGTTTTATGATGTAACATCAGTTGCCAGTTGATGGTACAGGAAAAAGCCCCAAGTCTTCAAGTCTTTTACAGATGGTTGGTCTGACATATGATGTGGTGAGGGGGCATGCCAGAAGTTTTTCAATGTTTCTATGTTAGATTTGAGATTTAGTGTTCTTTTGTGGTTCATGGTTTATAAAACTGTATTCTAGCAGAACTTAGAAAATTATTTTGCTATTGAATGTGATTTATTTAGTGAGATAACTTTAAAAAAATGGTGTATGCTGAAGATGAAGTAATTAAATACTGATCAGAATCTGTTTTGTTACACATATGCCTAAGTATTTGTTTTAATATTTGTTAAGATATCTGTCAGAATTGAAGAAAACTGCGTATTTAAGTATTTGGTTGACTTGATAGTCTTAATTTTCTTACTAAAATTGTCTTTAAGGAAGGGTGGCGAAGTATAGCGCGCTATGGAGCAGATACGAATTTCCTTATGCTGCTGCACTGTGGGGTTTTTTAAAGGTTTTTATGTTTCTGCTTTGAAAAGAAAAAGAAAAAAAGGGAAAAAGAAAAATTTAAAAACTAGCAGTCTCATGACTGGCAGAGTTAGAAGTTACTTTTACCAATGTCATGGTTTAACCCCAGCCAGCAGCCAAGCCCCACTCACTCCCCCACTGGAGAGATCGGGGAAGGAGTTGGAAGAGTAAAATGTAGAGAGCTCATTGGTTGAGATAAAAGCAGTTTAATAGGGAAAGGAAAAGCATGCACACAAGCAAAGCAAAACAAGGAATTCAGTTACTGCTTCCCATGGGCAGGCAGGTGTTCAGCCATCCCCAGGAGAGCCCGGCCCCATCACATGTAACAGTTACTTGGGAAGACAAACGCCATCACTCCAAACGTCCCCCCATTCCTTCTTCTTCCCTGCATTCAATATAATGAACATAATGCCATAGGGTCTGGAATATCCCTTTGGTCACTTTGGGTCACCTGTCCCACCTGTGTCTCCTCCCAGCCTCCCACGCACCGCCAGCTCCATTGCCTTTGTGGCAGTATGAAAAGCAGAAAAGGCCTTGGCTCTGTGTAAGCCCAGATCAGCAACAACAAAAACATGTCTCTGTTATCAACCCTGTGTTCAGCACAAATCCAAAACACAGCCCCGTATCAGCCACTGTGGAGAAAATCAACTCTACCTCAGCTGAAACCAGCACAACCAAGGATATTAAATTTGAGTGTTTTAAACAAGACAATACAAAACAGGTGAAGAAATTGAGTGGAATTTAAGCGGTAAAAAAATTTGTGGTCTTTAAATGGTACCCTGATGCTCTGAGGAGGGGCATCAGTGAAAATGAAAAATTGTGTCACTCATGTATCTTATGTGATGAAGACATGAATATCCTGAAAAGTATAGGTGTATTTATCTGCATAATTGGGAGTTCCTAGCTTCAGTATCAGGTAGTGTTTTCTCTCAGCCTTGCTGAGCTGCCCATTTTTCAGAGCTGTGCGGAAACAGAAAGTGCCGCTGGGCGAGCTCTTCCTCACCTGCATAGGCAGCTGGACATGAAGCTGATAAAGCCAAAGAGCACAAAACCCCGGACTTGGTACAGAAGCTGGCCCTGTTTAATCCCTACATGGCATAAACAGGAAAACAGAGTATTTCTCCCCAGAAACAGCACTAGTGCAGATTGCACTTTTTTCCACATAGATTATAGTGTCAGTACAGCAAGCACCTGAACTTGTAAATATTTAGAAAAATTATTTCCATTTAGAGAAGACCAATTTGTTTGCAGGATCTAGTTTTATTTACATCTTAATTTTCTATGGTAAACCCTCACTCTTAAATCCAGGGTTACAGGTAGTGAGCTGTAAGTGCAGCTCAGGCAAGGAGGTGCAAAATGGCCTCTGCAGCTGTCAGCCTTGGGACAAATGATGCAACCAAATCTAAACTCTCCCCAGTTCTGCTCCAGCAGCCTCTGGGACAGTCGGCCCATCACTTTTCCTTATGTTCCTCTGCCCTCACAGGCCCTTTTTCTGGGAGCCGGGAGCTAAATACTGTAAAAACAGCTGCTCTGTTCTTGCCGCTCTGCTCTTGCTGCTCCAGTGTCTCATTTTAAACACAGTCCTAAGACATGAAGCAAATGGTTTTGTTATTTTTATCTTACTCGTTAGATGATTCTCTGGCTCTCTGTTACTGTCTTTCTAACTGTTCTGCTCTTATTTTGTAATTTGTGTGGGACCTTGTATACATACAGTAAATGAGGGGTGATGCTGCCCTTGCAAAGACTCAGTAATTTCCAAATGAGTGTTCCAATCTACAGGCAAAAATACTTGTAGTTGGTTCTGATTTCTTTTGAAAAAAGATTTCATTGTCACCATTTCTATGTTGTAATACAAGTACAGTCAAGTGGAAAAGGCTTAGAAATTAAATCGTAGCACTGGGCAAACTGATTCGGTGGCATTGAAATGTCATTTCTAGAATTATCCGGCTTACTGGGGAGTGTTTCAAGGAATAACCTTCTGGTGTGACAGACTACAGTGGGGGGATTAGATGGGGTTTGTACAGTGGGCCAAATTCTGCCAGTGTTAATTAGGATTGAGTGAGCATAAGTGAGGACAAGAACTGTCCCAGCGATTGCCATTTTACTTTTTAAATCTCTGTGGCATATATATTTTCATTTCCATGTAACATTATTTATTTTCAGGTAGAAGGAGGCTCATACCCTTTTGACTAATAAAAAGAAAATAAAAGATAACCAGATCATGTGTCAACAAAATCATTCTACAAAGTCCCAGGCTTTTCTTTGTTTTCCAAAATTTAGGATATGTTTGGTACCCTATTTTCAAGAGAAATATATCTGATTTTAATTTTGTCTAAGAAACTGGGCAATATTGCCCCTTGAGCAGGACCTAGAGTTTGGAAGGTTTATGAAAACATCCTTAGAACATAATTGAATGCTGTTTACGTGGGGTTTTCCAAAAGGCAGTGAGGCTCCTAAGGAAGCCACAAAGTGAAGACTAGATGCTGAGCCTGCGAGGCAGTTCGCTGGGTCCCACAACCCTCCCTGCTTCTGCAGGGGCATAGAAAGAGAGAAAGAAGCTGAGGGTGGAAAGTTTTGAATTTGACTCCCAAAACCTGTAAGCAGAAGAACATGGGAAGTTAAGATGGACAAGCTTTACCTGAAAATGTTAGCATGATGCTTTGCCTGCTTCCTGAATTGCTATTTAACAACATCAGAATGAAATTACGCAGACACAGCTTTGAACTTTGAGTCAATCTGAGTGTAGAACAGAATATGCAGCCCACTTCTTCAAGAGACTAGAAGAAAATTGAGCTGATTAAATAGCATTTATACTGTTATTTTCTATAATGTTCTTTAACTGGGACTCTTTACTATTTTTAACAAAATCAGATCAAAAGTTCAAGTGCTGAGAGGTGATATAATTTTAATAAGCTTCTGTCATAGTGAAGGGAACTTTTGGAGCTGTGGCTAAAAGGATGACCGTGACTGATTTAATGGTGTTCCATAGGAGCTACCAAACAGCTTACTGAAAGGACAATCTAGGGCACAGAGGAGGTACTTGTATTTAAATCATTTTATGAGGAAATAAAACAATATGTGAGCTGTGGATAGGTCCCTTCATTTTAACCTGGGAGAAAAATGCTGTTGTGCTGGTGGTGAGGAGTGAGGAGGGAAAATGTACCTGGCTGCTGGATGACAGATCGTTTGGGGGGAAAGGATGTTTCCTTGTCTGCCTTCTACAGGACATCTGGCAAACTGCTAATTTAATGATAATTTCCTGAAGTTCATTGTGCAATGATTAGGCCAGTTTTAAAAGACTTCATAATTCTGTTATGTAATTGTTCAGTTTGATAGTATGTGGTTGAACATGGCCAGGTTTAAAAAGCAGAAGCTATTGCTTCTAAAATCAAGCAGGTTTTGTGTTGGTTTTGCAATTTGAAACACAGAAATTCAAGTTTTTTAATTAAATCTTTTATATATTTCATATTAATGATAATTATTAGTACTATAATATAGAATAGCAAGAATATTAGCTGAATACTAATACAATTTACTGGAAAAAAATATGACAAAACTTGAAGCCCTGTAATCTGTGAATGCAAATTTTTTCTGCAGTTTTGATATAGATATACTTTACTTCATGGACCAAGGCTTAAGCCTTATACAGTAACTCATTATTTGAGTTCTATCTATTTCCTTATTTAGACAATTGACACTGGAAAAATGTTTACTGACTGCCTATGTTTACTCTGTTAATGATTTTCATGCTCTGTTAGTAATTCAGGAATTTTAATATTGTTTTTCATAAGGATTCCCCTTTTATTTATACCTGCCTTCATAGATTTTAAGTACTTTTTTTGCTGCTGTAGAGAAACCAGAACCTTTAAAATCAGTCCTGTGATTAACTGATAAGATTAGATAATAAAAAAGGAGAATACACTGGAAATCACTAACTTTTTGCCAGCCGGCCGTGCACCCTCGGCTCATCAAGAAAGGTGCTGGCATCTGTTTGTTTGTGTTAAGAGGGGATGGCATTTATGTCTTGTGTGAAATCCTTGATTGACGCAAACTGCCTAAATCTCCTTAGGAAGAAGCAATCAGTGAGAGGCAGGCTGGGCGGGTGGGCAGCGCGCTCCTCTCGTGGGCACAGGGATCCTCTCGTGGGCCCTGCCTGCTGTCTGCTCTGCTGAGAGAGCCTGGGGGCTGCAGCCAAACCCTCCCTTTGTGCCCCTGAGCCTGGCCTCGACCACAGGGGTGGATGCGTTGGGCAAGGGACTGAGCTCTGTGTCAAAATGATTCCTTGAAATGTGACTGCTTGAATTTCCTCTCGCAGCAAGATAAGGAGTAAATTGTAAAAATAAAAAATGTAAGGAAAAGTTGATTTTTCTGCTCACTAAGGGAATTTCCCTCAGTGGCCCATGTTGTTGGTTTGGGGATTTTTTATGAAGAGAATCGTGGCATTCGGCTTCCTTTATGTAGCCCCACCTTTCAAAGAAGAGGGGAAATTGAAATGATTCGGCTTACTAGCAAGAATGCCTTTCTATCTCAGTTTAAACCAAAATAAAACTGGTAGTTTTGCAGCCTTTTACCTGACCTGTTTCATGACTGTACTGGGCTCGGTGGTAGCAAACTGATACCAGAGTCTTTCCTTTCTCTCGTGCACTGTTTCTCACACAGACTGATGAGGAAGCGTATCAGGAGATGAGAAATACATGACAAAGGAGAGAGGGGGGGCTCTGAACTTTCCATCAAAAGGTATATGTCACAAAATGTCCTGTAAAGCAGCTTTAAACCAAAAATACTAGAGATGTAGCACCTTCCAAATGACCTGACTTTTCCACGTACCTGAATTATTTATATTCTTCATTACAAATTCATTTTTGTCAGGGCTGATCTAATAGATTTACAACAGAAATAATTTTTGCAAGTAATGGATCTTTATTTAGCTCTACTGGATTTCATAAGGAAAAAAGAATTAATAATTTTTTTTTTGAGGAAACTGTATTTCCTGACAGTTCTCAAGTAAGGTTCAGATCTTTAAAACTAAAGTTATGCTACTGTTTGATTAAATCATTATTTTGGGGGTTTTTTTAGATCAGGGGGTTACTTGTAGGTTTTTTGTTTGTTTTTTCTAGGAGCACCAATATAGGAGAACAATAGAGAACAACAGAATAAGTTGAGCTCGAATGGCTTGAAAGAAGGAGGGAAAATTACAATGGTTGGGAAAAAAGTCAAAATATGATAAGAGCAACAAACAACATAGAGGTAGAAGGGAACAATAATACAGAAAAAATTAAACCAGAATTGAAGGTGAGCTTTTAAGTCAGCTTGAGTAACAGCTAACTGAATAAAAAGGTGGATGAAAAAAGACTGATGCAGAAGTTATCATTTAAAACAGAAGTAATCAGAACAATCAAATCCTTAAAAATTCATCTGATTTATAGATATTCCATTAAGGTGCTGTAGTTGGCCTTTTAATATTTTGAGATGTACTGAAGTGGTAATTGAGAATACTGGTTTAATATCTTTAACTGAGGATTCATTGTTGTCAGACACCACAAAACTCTTCTGTTTTTCTGTGTTGCCAACAACATTTGCACAGAACACGGAAGACAGCACAGTCTGATAAAAAATGCTTCATCTCTGACTTCTGTGTGCTACTAGCGAAACAAATACGTAACAATTGGGAATACAGTCTACAAATTTGTTTTGGTTTCTAATATTTTAAGGAAGAGGTGTAAAAGATGAATGCCATGTTTATTTGCCATCCAGGAGCTAGCAAAGGGGTGTCCCTCCTCCGTCTCTGAGTCTCAGCTGCGGGGTGGGCAGAGGGTGTTGGGTGGGCAGAGCAGTGCTGAACAAGCTGCAGCCATGCATCAGATTCAAAATCGCTCCTGTAGTTAAATACGCTCTTTTAGAAAATACTTGCATTTGATTCATTCTCTTTTCTTCCTTAATCCCCTCCCCTTCTTTTATTTCTGTTATGTAAGAAGCATAATTGTTTTTATAATTCACATTATTTCTTTTCACCTCTCTGCATCATGAGCTAATCCCAAAATATCTGTTATGTACCAGAAATAGCAAATGGGAGTTTGTGTTCTGTTTTGTTTTGGTGTTGTGATTTTATTTCTCTTTTCTAGAAGCTTCTTTCTGCAGCCTCTTGTCTAAATGCTGCCCAGCAATCCTGTGTATTCCCCGGATCTGGGACACAAAATCATTCCCTTAATTCCTGTCTCTGATTACTTTCTGATTCTGACCACCGTCTGGAGCTGAAGCGCACAGATTTCATATGTTTGATTTGCTGTGCAACAGAAATCTTTTATCGGCCAACAATAAAAAACGAAAGAAAACCCCACACCCAAACCTCTTCACTGCAGCTGTACAGGAGTGGGCACAGGCTTGGGGAGCCATGAAGTTTGAAATTCTCTGCAGATGATCCAAAGTGAATGTGTGATTTAATCTGTATTTTCTTATACTGATTTGAATATTTTGTGTGTCTAAAAGTTAATGAAATTTTGTGCGGAGAGGTGATGAGAAGGGAAGCAGTGGTGGTGGGTGGGTCTGTATCAGGGAAAATTTGTCTTAAAGAGGTTTATAGAAATAAACCCATTTGCAGAAAGATAAATATGTATTTTTCTTAATGGATGTTATCAACAAATATAAACCTGTGTGTAAAATGCCTGGAAATGTGGTAAAATAAACCTGTGTGTAAAATGCCAAGATGTGTATATAACTCAGGTCTTAAACAAACACCAACTCCATTAAACCAACGAGGCATTTAAATGACCGTGCTGCATCCAACACAATTTTGTTTCATTTTAAAAATTTTCTTTCACATACATTCTCAAATCTTTATGGAAATAATTAACTAAGAAGTGAAAAAGTAAGAAGGTTCAGAGCAGAAATAAGCTGATATTAGCTGTGCTCAAATTTGACAGAAATTTTCAAAGCCTTTAAGAGATGTGAGATGCTCCATGAGCAGCTGATGGCCTGGCCCTGCCAGCTGGGGGAATGAGAGTCTGTCTTTTAAAAGAAAACTCTAGATGAGCAGGTGAGGATATAAAATAGAAATAATTGAGTTGGCTTAGAAACTATGGTGAAACAATCACCTGAAGGCATTTTAAAATACATTTGTGGCCATAACTGGGGTGTGGCTTTGCCTGTAGGAGTTTCTGAAGCTGTCTAACACTAAGACTGTTTCCGTAAGTGGGAGCTGACAAGCATAAGAAGTTTCCTGGCAAAGGAGCACAACTCTGTAGAGCTGTCAGAACAGTCCCTGGTGTGCTTTTGGCCAGGACTAGCTCGCAGACTTCCAGGCAGCTCTTTGGTGTCACTTGTTAGACAGCACAGGCCAGGTGGTAATTCTGTGGGACAATTTGGATTCAACCAAGAGAGTTTAATACTATGGACTTGGCAACTCCAAGACAGTTGACTTTGGTTCAGGAGAATGGTCCAGGCATGTCAATGCATTAGACTCCACTAAGGGGAGCCAGGAGTACTGTCCCATGAGAGCAGCCACCAATTTTACTCCTGGGGCCCTGCAGTGATTGCCCTGCTAACTGCGAGGAGTGGACCAGGAGCCCAGTGAGACAGGAGGAAAAGTCATGATCTTTCTCCAGCGCTTCGAGGTACCTCCATGTTTATTAAGAACCATTTCCATTTCTTCCCTTTTATCAAAGATGGCATTTGCATTGCCAAGAGTACATTTTAGCAATCATTTGTAAGTCATTTTGTGCTTAATAACTCACATAGCAGTAGATGCTTTGAAAAATAATTTTCTTTTTTAGCTGAACAGCTGATCTGAAATGCAGTCAGTGGTATTGCACTGTCAAAAAATATTAAGACTCTTTGGACTCCATATTCTGCTTTTAAAAAATAGTACTTTCACAAATATATTCTGTGTTGAAAATGAAACTTTTCAAAACAAAGTAGT